>NC_134648.1:55563273-56930059 GCF_030463565.1 Pelecanus crispus
CGCACATTGGGGACCCTCTACTTACATCATCATTCTGCTGCGCTTCCTGCATGACAAACTCTCGTACCATGGATGGGTTATATTCAACCAAATATGAGAATATATCAGTGGCTGCACTTCGTACTTGTGCATCATCCATACCCTGGAAAAGTCAAATGTTTCCTTAATGTTTCCATTCATGTTTCCTTAAAAGAAAAGGCTTAAATGGAATGAAAACCAGAGAGCATATAGCTTTTAATTCCTACTTACAAGTCATACCTAACTATTACTAAAACCGTATTCTAAAACTGAAGTGACTCTAACCTCTTCTTTGTACACTTGACAAGTGTTGGGCAAAATACATTTTATGGTTTCCCCACCCTTTGGTCTAGTTCCCTTTTTCTTACTTAATTGTACACCAAGAAGTACATAAGATAGGAAAGCAAATGAGAAAACAAAAATGTAAGAATGCCAGGGCACTTACCAAATATCATATTGTAACTGCTTTTAAAGTTTTACAAGAATATTTTAAATGTTCTGAATCTCCAGCTAAGACAAGACAAATGAAGCAAACACTTCAGAAAAGCATGTGACTGAAGTCTGGCATACTTTTTTTAAAAAAACCCCTCTGGAGATAAAAACAATTGTTATCACAGACAAAATTGAGCTGACTTACCAATATGACTTCTAGTGCTGGCAGTATGCCCATATTTGACAAGGTTTTGAAAAATGCATCTCTGTTTTGAGGTTGCAGTGTTTGAGAGAATGCACAAAACTCTTTCAGAAAATTTACCTGAAAAACAGGAATAATATACTAGTTAGTAATTCAAAAAAAGATGCATGTATCACTTTATAGTAAGTGTCCTGTTCGTGTATATTTTACAGATTTCTTACCAATTCCTGTCTTTTCTCCTCATCTGTGGCTTCATCTGTTAGTTGTGCAAACAAGTCTGTCAGAAATTTTTCATCTTCCTACAAAGGCAAAACAATACCATTTGTTTATTTGACAATTTCAAAAGGTATCCAAGTATAATACACAGTTCTTCTAAACCATGCCTCCTGCAATTAAGAGAACATATGCTTGTGTACTGTAATCATACCAGTATCAACTTTCTAATTCAATTTTCAAACAGATTAATATGAATCTTGGTTTTGAGCTTTTACCATGTTCAACACCACCCCATCCCCCAACACTTCATTCTCAGTTACAGTGTATCTTGTATTGCCTTTTGGCTGTCCTTTCTCTACTGCCATTCTCATCATCTTGTCTATGACTTCTCTAACTTCCCCCCCTTGTCACATGCCCGTCCCCCTAAACCACCCTACAATACCCTTGCTTCAACTGTTTACATACTTTGATAAACATGATCTCCCACTCAGCCCTACACATACATGCATCTTTGGAATGTTACGAGATCTCTGGAGCAGAACTAAAGGAAGGACACGATGAAGGGAGAGCTGCATAATAGCAGGAACAAGGTGAGATTCTTTCCCCCCAGTGTTGTGAAATGGGTGAATTCTAGAAACCAAATCAAAATAACTGTTCCTATTATGTACAGCATTTATTGGGCATTCTAGCCAGCAGCAATCAAAAATGATTCTGTTTTTCATGCTGCTGTACTTTAGCAAAACTACAAACAGCAGCCAACACATCACAAACATGTATTTAGACTGAAAGAATCAGCAATACTTAGCTTCCCATAACCTTTACAGTCCTAACAGCTAGAAGATTATTAAAACAGAAATCAACCTTCCCCAGTATTGCACAGTAATAAGACAGCACTTGCTTGAAAAAGATACCTGTACATCAGGTACGAATAGATGTTTTCAAAAAGCTGGCAGCATGTTGTTTCTTGTGAAGTCAGTAATACTACATGCAATATCCCTCCATCCCAAAACCACAGTGCTAGAAACCTAAGTTGCCTTGCTTATATTTACACAGCATAAAGCAGAACCATGAAAGTACTTCAGATACATCCACATAAACCTTCTTAAATTGCAAATTATCTAGGTACCACATCCAGGCTCACCTTGTAGCCTTGCTGAGAAAATGAGTACCTCAGTTCTGATAGCACACCATGCTAATGCAGCTATAATGCTGTCACAACCCAATCCAGGATCTCTACATGATACCGCACAACATAGATAAACCCAAAATAGGCTGGCATGAGCTACTGCCCTACAAGGCATTTCACCACACTATAAGGTAAACCCTATATTTAGGATATGCCACACGTTTCCTCTTGTTTGATGCTGTGCTTCTAAGCTAACCCAACAGTCTAGTGACAATGAACAAAGAATGATTTCTGGACACAATTTCAGGTGCTATTTCTGTGACTGCTTCAAAATCAAACCAAAAAGAAATAGGAGAGGCCTCATTTGAAGTTTACCAAAATTCACCGTGGAGGATCAAGCACTGGAAGTGTAAAGTTTGACTTTCAGATTTCAACAGTCAAACATGTTCAAAGCAACTATTAAGGTCTTTCATTTCAAGAAACGTAACTTAAGCTGTCACGAAAGAATACAAGGATGTTTGTTTAGCTGCTATCCAGCTGTTATATGGCTTGGTAAGTTTTCTGTTCTAATATTTAACCTGTTAGACATTACAGGTAACATAACTAACCCACAGTACAGATACTGACATACTTGTTTACTGAAATTAAAAAAAAAAAAACAAAAAAACCACCAAACCAAAAAACATAAACCCCAGTTCTTTTGAAAAACATGCAAGCTATTCTCCATCTCATTAGCAGTGCATTTAAGACAAGGCTAAGTAGTTTGCTTTCATTTCTCTTTTTGCTATTTTGATCAAATATGTAAAACTAATCGCAGCTATCAAAAGTTTTGAGAAGATGCATGCTTATCCCCAACTGGAAAGCGTAACCCCTATTTCCATTCTTACTGTGAAACCAACTTTTCACCTCCTTCATAATACCTGATAGTAAGTGCAATTCAATACCACAGAAATATTTCAAAATGCTCACTAGAAACGGAAATTTCAGCATTTAGATGTGTCAGAGCCATGATTAGTGTGCTTCTGCATAAAAAAGGTACACAATTTTTTTTTTTTTTTTTTAAGTCAAAACATGGAAGGAGAGGAGGCAGCCCTGCACCGCTGGCGATACGTGGGTCTCATTTATGACTCGCTGCATTGCCCCAGAGACAGAGGTGGCCAGGGAAGCTGTACCTCCAGCACTGCGTGGCAGAGCACAGCAGGCAGGAAGGCGTGGGCAGGACCCCAGCTCAGCTCTCCGACCAGATCCTGCCACGGCCCTGCCTGATTCAAGATGTGGCCATCAGTCACGGAGGCCAACCCACTCACCCTGTTACTACTGGGCTTGCAAACATTTGGGACTTGTAGAGGGGACTTCCTAACATTGGGAAGTGATCAAGACTTCAATGCTGACACTTAATGTTTCAGGAAGAATTGCAGAAGTTTGGTATGTAACCATTTTTCAACCCTCAACATATATACTATAATACAGTATTTCACAATTCTATATTAAATATAATATTGAAGCATCTTCCACACCATCTCCTCTCCCAAACTCCATTAAATACATTGTACTTCTAAATTAATAGCATTATCTGAAATCGCTAGGCCTCAGAACACCTGTGATCTATTTAAAATCAGACAAATTAAGGTGGATCTGAGTGATTTGAATCATCCCACCCTTACATGGATAGTATGCAGTAAATGGCAGTTATTCCAGGAAAATAAAAACAACTTATTACTAACTTCACAGTTACGTCTTAGCCCTGAAACGCGTTTAGGTGCTGTCTCATTCCAGATGCTTAATGAAAGGCAGACAGGTTGTTATCAATGGGAAAAACCCCAACCCTCTCACATTTACAGAAAAATTGTGATTGCAATGAGCATTCTAAATACAAGATTCTCTCTCTCAAGCTGTAAAATTACTGACAATGGCAGCATATCTAAAGATACATTCCTGAACAACGCTACTAGAATCTGTGGAAATGCACAGTCTGAGAGCAGCGTTCACATATTTTAGAAGTCACAAAGCACCAACACTGAATGCCAGAATTACACAAGCTTAAATGTTTTCTGTTTTTTTCCTAACTTGCAAAAATCCCCAAAATATGTCTGTGAAGTAAACACAGTGCAAATGCATAATTCTTTGCAGCATCTGGCCTCTTCATGCAGAGAGGTATCAAAACCCATTTGGATGTATCTTAGAAGCTGTGAAGATTACAGCTGTTTTCCAAAATAAAACTGCAAATGACAGTTTATGGGGTAGTTGTAGAATCCAGCTATTTTCTCCATGCACAGAAATTATTAAATGTGCAATACGTAAACTATGCATATACCAAACACTTAAGTATATTCATTTATGCTTTTGCAAGACTTAAGTAGGTGCTCCCAGGATTTAATACCTTTCAAAGTTCATGAAGATAAAATTAAGCCAGGCCATCTACTCAACTCAATCATTTATGACTTTAAAAACAAGAAAACCCACCAAGCAGGGTCACAAAAAAAGACACTATTTACATTTGTGATTCAACTTTCAAAGCAGCCCTCCCCCTCCTGAAAGGCACTTAGAAAAGCATTCTTCAAAAGCAGGCCTCTCTTAATTATATTTATCTTTCAGTTATCAGATACTTCATGTCTGATTACAGATAAATGATGAAAAACATCCCTTTCTCAAAAAAAAAAAAAAATCCAAGAAACTCAATGACACCTAAGCTGGAAAAAGAGCATACTCGCCATCCTATTTTCCACTTCCATATTCATTTTAGGCAGAAATAGTATTTCAGCCAGAAAGTGAAAGTTTCATAACATGTTACCAGCAAACAGAGAATTACGGCTTCAAACATACAGTCCTTCTTGCTACCACACCAGAAGATTTCATAGTTTAAAATGTTTCAGTCTCCTTTATCTCAGACTGCCTTCACACATGCCTCCATTCGCTATCAATAAGCGATTTCCACTTGGAACAACATGCTGAAACAGCAGCGGGATCCACCTGATCACATTTGGAGTTTCTGTACACATTGAAAATCATTTTCTACAATGAACAAGTTAACTGCAGAAATCATTAGCACGCACCACTTGCAAACTTCTTTCATTAAGTCATTTCCCCCAGAAAGTGGCATCCTTTTACACATTATTGCAAGGTAAATTTTGCTGCAAGTACATCTCCAGAGTTATTCCTAAGCCAATTACTGCAAAACAGCAGACCGGCAGGAGACATTCCAATCCTAATACCAAATGGCAAAACTACCAACATGGACTTACACACTTCTTCCTCTAAAACAGCTACAGATAATTACGTTGACATCCATGGGGTTCTGTTAAGAATAAGTAACTATCTGTAAAACCACTTTCAAAATTAAAACCAGACTATTGTTATATATAAATCCAGTAAAATACAGATGTACCTACATGCCTACAATTTTTCATTTATTGAAAAGGGGAACAGGGACTACCAGTCATATGATTTCTGTGTTTAAAAAAGCTGATTTACCAGTACAATAATGCCATGTGATCACTGCTCTACTAGGCACATAAGTTATTTTAACGTATATCCAATTTTCCCCTTCCACTCTCCACTTTCCTGAAAATAAAAGACTCTGAAGTCTAAATGCACATACTTGAAAGTAATCCTAACAACGTTCTGTATTCTGGAAGACAAAACCACCACAGGATCTTGCTGGCAAAAAGAACACGCCAATGAGAAAGGGGGTAGAGAATGGGAGGAAACAGTGTTTGCTCACTCTATGGCGCAGTTTTGCAAGTTTTTGGTTTTTAAGAACTAGTTAATAATACAAAGGGAAAGAACTGGTGGCCTCCAGTGTGAACATTAGTATATATTTTTAAAATTGCAAAAGAGCGTCATATAAAGTAAGAAACACCACTTACCTGTCCCACCCCCACTCTCAAAACTTGGCGAACTCCTCAGCAAGTTTTCTTGGTGGCTATGACATCTCAAGACTAGATCAGGTTGGAGCCCAAGCAGTAAGAGCATATTAGGAGGGGCTGAAATTGGAAAAAAATGTTATATACCTCTTTCATATCTTATGTACAGCGAATCATAAAACCTGTAACCGAGCAGGTTTCCACAGCAGTTAATTCTGTAGACTGGAAACACTGGTATCGTGGGTTTACTACCCATCATGACCAACAGTATCTAGTTTAGTGAGATCTTAACATAGTTACTTAAAATAACAGATCTTAGACAATTAAATTACAAATAAACTAACCTCCATTTCTCAGAAAAGCCCATCAGTGTAAGCGTTTTTATACAGATTACGGGAAAGCTAACTTTAATGAAGGAAGGAGGAACACAGTTCGTAACCCTAAGTGCCAAAGGTGACCCATTCTCTACTTTTGGTTTTACCACAGAACAGGCAGAAATTATTTACTTACCAAAGAAAGCAAAATCATGGAAGCAGGTATTTTCTATGACTACAGAATTTATATATTTTTTTTAAGTACATCCAAAATCTCCTAATAAAGCCAGAATTCTTAAGAATCAGCATATTCTTATCTACAGAATTCACTAGTTATAATTGAAAAACTGGCCTTAAATGTCAGTGACCTTTAATGCCCTTAAATGTCCTATCTTGACACAAAATACCTTAAATAACACACAGTGGAAATTTTGAGTAAAGTCACCCAGACTGTCAAAAAGCATAAGGCACAATCTGCACAGTCTAGTACAAATTTCTAGTCACTCTTCTGTAACTAAGGTATGGCTGAGTTAATTTGAGATGAGGGTATTGCAAGTGCCACTTTAGTTAATACACAGCCTGACATGAAAAGGGCTCTTTAGAGCTCATCTGTTTTTTTTCCATGGTGCAGCTACCAGTTCTTCTCTTTTTCTTCACAGCCAGTGAGAGATAAAAAACCAGAATATAAACCAACTCAGCTGTACACCCAATAGTTGCAGTATGTCACAGGATACCAGCTGCTTGGACAGTTTACTTTTAACCTGAGAAGTAAAATTTCCTAAAAAGATATGTCTTTCGCCACACCCTCAATGGTCCAGGAGAGACAACCTGAAGTCAACAGCAGAAGCATAACAACCTGTATTATGCATCAGCTAACTAAGAACTTGAGACTCACCCGTGGCTCCCAATAAGCTACCATGAAGCATACCAGAAATTCTTCAATTAATAATGACTTATAAAAGAAACAGCTTCTTAAGTACCCACGTAAGGTTACTGAGCACCAGGATCTTTTAAGATCTGAAATAATGAATGCCAGGAACTCCAATTACACACAACTTTAAATCTGTCATGAAATAACATGCACATCCCCGCCAAAGCACTGTGATACAACCAGCTACAGAAATGCATGTTAAACCATACACTAATGGAAGAAAGACCTTAAGAATTAGTTATAGAATTGAAATCAATAAAAGCAGTCTTTTTATTCTGCTTGAAGAAATGAGAAGGAACAGTATCATACATTTTATACATGGACTGTGGGAATGGGGAGGTGGAAAAAGTAAAGGGGAGAATGAAACTTTAGGGGGCTGAGATTACAGAAAAGTGCAACCTGACATATTGCTTTATAAATAAATGAATAAATAAATGCCAGGTAAGTAGGTTTAAACATTGACTTAGAGCTACACTGTGAGAACTTGAAAAATCAATCAAACAAGCCTTTTCATCTCGTAGAAATGCAATGGGCATATAATTTGTGATAGCTTCTTTTAATTCCCTCAAAACCAAGAACTGATCATTAATGTCAAATAATTCCCAATATTCTTATTTATAAACTCAGGGAGCTCCCCCTCAATGCTATAGAGCTGTACTGCAAAAGGACTAGGAAAGGCAATATAGCACAGGATAGATTTTCTTCCTTGTGTGCTACCACTCTTGGCTCCTCAAAGCTGTAGAAAGCACTTGAATAACTTGAAATATTTATCGAACTTTGAAAGTTAGGCAATGCTAATTCTTCTGGCTCCACCGCACAGGGAGTATACCTTCTTCTCAACCATAGACAACAGCAGCAGAAGTGAAGATAAGATTCAGAAACCTGCGGTCACACAACAAATCAAAATCAGAGCTGAACCTCTCTTTCAACTGTAAACTGCAGCTAACAAGTTTCGCAACCACACTAAACCTTGATATTCTAACCCAAGCTTACCCTGCATCTATCAACCTAACACAGGTTGCAAGAGACAGAAAAAAGGAAACTAATCAGCCACTAGTCCTTGATCAAGTTACCTCAGGATTTCTGGCAAACATGCCCTTAATGATTTTGCAGGATCAGGTCTTCTTTCTCCTTGCCCAGTTTCCTTTTCAAAGTTCAAGATCCCTCCCAGAATCAGCCATTGACACCAAGACTCCTGAATAATTTTCCCCTCCTCCTCCTCAAGCCAAAATGTATCATCCTCAGGACTTTGCTTTTAGCAACCCTTGCAAGAGGTCAAGATATTTTAGAGACACTAGTCATACTGGATACTCAAGTTGAGACCCCTTAACTGCATCTTTTGCAGCACTCTCTCAAAGACAGGCTTGTGAGCTTTCTCAAACTGGCCACTCCAAAATGATTAAGGCCTTCTGACTGTTTCAGATACGCATTTGTGACTTTTATCAGAGACGCACATACAGACATAAAGAGCTTGGTTCAACTGGGCATAAGCTGGGGTCTAGTACTACTGAAGATGCCATAGGTGTTCCACCGGGCCTCCAGTGGCTGCTCCAATAAGTGATGGTCTGTCTCCAATAACTGAGGCACATACCTCAGCTGCCAGGCCAGGTGACATCTTGCACATCTGGCTGCTTATCAAATACTTTGTGTGTAGACATGACAGATTAAAGCTCCAAGAGAGTAGATTAAATAATGTCAGTATTCTGATCAACTGAGCATGGTGGATGAAAAGTTGGGAGCCCTAGTTTTGACAATGATTTGCTGTATGAGCATGCAAAAGCAATTTCCACTCTCCTTTGCTGTATTTTCCATGAAATTAAATGGGGTGCATTCTGAAGATAAATATGCTTAAGTTAATCAGTAGCATCTAGCACTTTGTCCATTTCTCCAGATCAGACGGGCCCTGCAAAGACAGTGACTATTCATTTATTAAACGTTAGGAGAATTAAGATAATGATAATTAACTTCTACAAACCAAAATACATGTGCTCTAACACTTTGCTGAGTTAGTTGAAAACTTTAGGAAGCTCCCATTACAGAGATGTGCCACCTATTTCTGCACAGTTCAGGAAGTTCATGGGTTGGTGCAGAATACTTAAGACATGTAGGTAAGCTATCTGAACCATCATATAATCTCTTTACATTTGCAGTAAGACATACGTCATGAAAAACTCGTAATTCCAAGCAGCATTATTTAGGTACTTAAGACAAACTAAGAAAACATTCAAGCACCTAAGGCAACATTATGTTCTGAACCTGTACTTTCCAAACAACTTATTTAATTTACTTCAAAATCAGAAACAGTTATATCCTGGTATGAGATTGTATCTGTGAAATTTAGGTGAAGTAGTTTGGGGTTTTTTTTGTCATGGTAACATGCAAATATTATCCTTAACTGTAGTGCCTAAAAAGTCCCAAAATACAGAAGAAAAACCCTAACAAAATCAATTCATCAAAATGCAAACAATACTATTCATCGCAAACAGTCTCACTCAGGATTCTACGTTTGCTCCATTTAAATCAGTTACAGAGAATCTAGTCCAAAATCTGAAATTTAAGAACATATATTTACCAGCTCAGTACTCAAATCCATGCCTTTTATGTCATACTTCAAAATGACTTTCAGAATCACAGAAGCGAAGTTTCCACTGAAGCACCTCAATCTTTCAAAAAAAAAAAATTACCCAACTTTCTCTGCCCAAGCACAAATAAAGAGACTGTGAAGTTCTGAAACTTACCTGTAACATACCAACTATTTCCACTTTATTAAAAAAGATGAAAGAATGAAGTGTTGATAGCATATTTTCCTCAAAAACTGAGGGAGTGGGTAGGACCATATCTTGAATATACTGTACTCTGTATGTCTGATGTATTTTTTGCTTCAGCTCTGGATCAGATATAGGAATCACCTCTTTAAATTTTGCCGTTTTAGTCAGAAATTCCCTGTGTTTCCGTGACTGTGATAAAGACGGATCATATTCTAGGCATCCAATTACGTCCATTATACATTCCTCAGAAAACATGACTTCAAAAAGTGCAGTTCTGTTCAAAAGGAAAATTCCCTTGATAATTTCATATAAGTGGTGTAGTCCTTCAATGTTCTCCAAGTCTTCGCACACATGAAAAATTTCTAAGAGCTTCTTAATATAGCCCTCATTTTCCAGTGCTAGTGCGAGTTTTTCACGACGTAATGGTGAAGGCAGTGAAGATGCCACAAGTTCTGCAATTTCTTCTAGTCGACTTAATTCACAAGATGGCAATTCTAGACCTGGTGATGACATATCATCAAAACGTTCTTCTTCAGATTCATCGACAAGGTCCTGAGTAATATCAACAGAAGGGTCTTTGCCTTGAACCTACAAAATAAGATGTGTTCAAAAAAGTGGAGTTTAATGTTTACTGCTACTTGAACGCTTTTTTAAAAATACCATTTCAAATGTCACACACTTTTTCTATGTATGGCCAAAATAGAAGTGCAAATGTAAGTTTGACATTGAGTACAGCTGCTTTAGAAAATAAGAGATAATGAAAAGACTTCTTTAAACAGAAGGCTTTACAAATTTATTACTACATTAGATATTTAATTCCATTCTTTTTCTATAAAAAGGAGGAAGAATAAAGAAAAAAGCGACATTTTCTGCATACTTCAAATAAAAAAGGAAATTCATATTTACTAGTATGGTGGATAACTTTTTAATAGACTGCTGAACTAAGCTATTTGTTTTGAGTCTTTATTCTCTGCAGACAGATTTTCAAATACAAACCAGTATTACATTATTGCAGCAATAGCTTTAAACATTTATCTATAGGCTATTTAACTGCTCTTGATGCTTTTCAAAGCTTCTGCTATCTCAAACAGAGGAGAGAGGCCAGTCCTCTTAATTTAATTGTTGTTTTCAGTTCTGGATAGCTCAAGTCAAAATCTGTTACCGTGCACTTTCTAAATACTCAACAGAGGCACAGAATCCCCTCTTAAGAACAGAAAACCCCAGACCAACATTAACAAAAAAGCAGTAGAAATCTGCAGCTGTCAGAAAAACAAGACACAGGACCTGCGAAGATCTCTCTCGAGATAGAACGAGGAAACTGCGGAAAGCACAAATTAGTGAAAAAAACCAGACACAGATGCTTGGGCACCAGAGCATTTCAGCTTTAATGACATCTTAATTGCAGTATCTGCTTGGAGCCTGATGTTTCAAATCCAGAAAGGCACTGCTGTGTCGAATGGTAGAAGGTACTATTCTTTTTAATCTTGAAAATCAGCAAAAAAATCTGGGAGAAATAATTCTTCATGGATAACTGCAAGCCTATACGTAAGATTAAAATCCAGAATGCTGTTAAAACCCACATACTGTTCTGCTTACACATCACCAACCACTTCCAGTATAAGTGGTATCAAAGTTTTCCTTTTAGAAGGAGCTTATGATCTTTAAAATACACTAGACACAAATACAATAGCATGGCCTCAAAACAGGATGTAAAGACACTGGTTTCTTACAAAAATATTAGATCTTTACATGAGGCCAAGGAAGCTGGGCTTAATTGGGTGTTTCCAAAGAACACGATTTCCCTTTCCCCCATTTTGTTTCTGTCCCCAGCTTTTGGTCCTTTGACTGCTAAGGTTTCTGGAAATGTTTCTGTACTTACTTACATAAGTGGTAAACTGTTGAAAAGACTCATTCCTAAAAAAAGTAATAATCTATACACATGCAATTATGAAACCAGATTTCTTTTGCTTTATTTCTGAAACCAGTGAGAATAAACTCCAAAAGCCAGAGTGGAGAGAGCTAGGCATTTGTTAAGAACAGAAAGAAAGAATGCACAGAGAGAGAATTAGACAAATCTAGAGAAATTCCACCTAACAGAATCATAGAATCATTTAGGTTGGAAAAGAGCTTTAAGATCATCCAGTCCAACCATTAACCTAACATTACCAAGTCTACCACTAAACCAGTTAAGGGTAGATTAGCAATTTCATGTTTCCTGGCTTGGTGGCTCAACTATAAATAATGAAAGTAAAAACTAGGAATCATTAAGATTGGAAAGGACCTCTACGGTCATCATTCCAACCATCAACCCAACACCACCATGCCCACTAAACCATGTCCCAGAGTGCCACGTCTACACATTTTTTGAACACTTCCAAGGATGGTGACTCCACCACCTCTCCGGGCAGCCTGTTCCAATGCTTGACTACCCTTTCCATGAAGAAATTTTTCCTAATATCCAATCTAAACCTCCCCTGACGCAGCTTAAGCCCATTTCCTCTTGTCCTATCGCTAACTACTTGGGAGAAGAGACCAACACCCACCTCACTACAACCTCCTTTCAGGTAGTTGTAGAGAGCGATAAGGTCTCCCCTCAGCCTCCTCTTCTCCAGACTGAACAGTCCCAGTTCCCTCAGCCGCTCCTCATAAGGCCTGTGCTCCAGACTCTTCACCAGCTTCATTGCCCTTCTCTGAACACGCTCCAGCACCTCAATGTCTTTCTTGCAGTGAGGGGCCCAAAACTGGACACAGTATTCCAGGTGCGGCCTCACCAGTGCTGAGTACAGGGGGACAATCACCTCCCTGCTCCTGCTGCCCACACTATTTCTGATCCAAGCCAGGATGCTGTTGGCCTTCTTGGCCACCTGGGCACACTGCTGGCTCATGTTCAACCGGCTGTCAACCAGCACCCCCAGGTCCTTTCCAGCCAGGCAGCTTTCCAGCCGCTCTTCCCCAAGCCTGTAGTGTTGCATGGGGTTGTTGTGACCCAAGTGCAGGACCTGGCACTTGGCCTTATTGAACCTCATACAACTGGCCTCGGCCCATCGGTCCAGCCTGTCCAGATCCCTCTGCAGGGCCATTCTACCCTCGAGCAGATCGACACTCCCACCCAACTTGGTGTCATCTGCAAACTTACTGAGGGTGCACTCAATCCCCTCATCCAGACTGCAATGTAGCACAGAAATTAAGAAAAGTTGTAATGCTTGGAATGGAAGAAAAAAGCAAACAAGAACTGACAAATTGAACTAACATCAGTGAACATATTGACTAAACTCTTTCAGGTATTGGTCAATAGTTAATACCTGACCAATGTTATCCAGAAACAATACTGATTCAGTGACTATACACTCATCCAGTCATAGTGGTAAAACATAATGAGTTAACTAGCACATATTAAAATATATATATGCTACATATAAATTGTTTGATATCCTTAAACTGTAAAAATTGTAGCTTTGAGGTGATAATACAGGGATAGAGCTATCTCCTACTTCAACTATCAGACCAATCTTTCATACCCTGACAGTTAACAGAAGCATACTGTCACATTTACATGGAAAAAGGTTCTGTTGAGAAACTCAATATTCCCCTCACCTGAAACAGAATGAGATCAGAGAAAGAGAAGAATGAGAAATGCAGAAAGAGAAATGTAAGTGAGATATGGTTAAATCCATGAGAAATATATTATAAAATTCACTAATGTCTCACATGCATTTTTCTCTCTACAATACAACTTTGGACAGACAACCTTTTCCCTTCTGGCCAACCTGGAAAAAGTTAATTATGAATTTAATTATTATGAAACTTTTTAAGCACTCATTTTGAGCTAAACTTCCTTGGGCGACAATAGAGCTAACAAGTTATGTTAAGCAAAAAGACCTGAAAATGCTCTAAAAAAACCCCAAACATAGTTTAAGTTCATGTAACATTTTTGGAGGAAGGAGAAAGTTTCCAAGCTCAAAAATGCAAAATTTGGGGGAGGTGGCTAAGACAACAGTTTTTGCTTTCTAACTACTGTGTTCAGACTCACCTCTCAGTCTAAAAATTTTGAACACAAACATGAAGATGATTTAGGTTGTCTTAATCTTACATTTATCAGACTTACCTGACATATTTTTTCCCATATCTCATCACATCCTGCTTTTTCTTGAAAGCTAAGTGCCAAATCATAATTTTCAGCTTCAGACCACACAATCAAGGTATCCTTTAAAGAAAGGAAGAGTATTTTCAGGCAATGTATTTCAGATTTTACAAATAGTGTTTAAAGAGTTAAATTTTAAAATAAAAACAGCTTGACACCTAATTATGACAGGACAGTATTACAATACAAATGTAATCATCACACTTTGTAAGATTTTTATACGTTCTGAGATTCTTCGGATTAAAAACTTCCCTGCATAAATCAGAATAAGAAAGTTCCAGAAAGATAACTGAAAGTTTTAGTTCTTAATTCACATGACCATAATACTGTAAAGCTCAAAAAGGCTGATCTAGAATATGTACTTCTACCTCAATACATCCTCTGATAAAATACAGTAACAAAAGTAACAGGTTTTGGGTTTTTTTTAAATCTGCTTCAATTGGACCACATAAAACCACACATCTTTTGTAGGATCAAAGTTACAATCATTTTTTTCATTTTTATAGGCCCCAGAAGACACTGTGCTAATGCACAGAACAGCTGCTTAAAAACCAGCCCCAAGATGCCTACAAACTTTAAACAAGAACAGAAACTTGAATATGCACACAGTAACTGCCTAAGAGTATGCATACCTATTACACTGAACCGCACGCACACCATTTTTACTCATTCCAAACTACGATTCTGAAAGGATGTTTTGCCCTAGACTTCTAGAAGTCAGCTGAAACCGTGCTTAGCCATGTTTACTACCCAGACACTTAAGCTCTCATCTACTTACTAGAATAGTTCGAGAGTTTATGAGAGCCCTCACATTGCATGCAAAAACAATACATGGAAGTGTAAGCTGATGCTGCAAACAGGAATATCACACCCTGATGAAGTATTTGATGCAGTAGTTTACAGACAGTCTACTAAATAACAGAATAAAAAAAAACACAAAAAGAGAAGAAAATATGATCTGCATTATCTACATATTGAATCAAGTCTTATTTTAAGTCTTTTGTCTTCCTATAACAGCTAGCTGAAATATAGCCATATTAAATATATACAGCCCTATGAAACTGCATTATTTCAGTTAAGTGCTAAAACAATGCATTTACTCACTAGACAAGAGACATGAGAAGTTTTCTACTTATATTTCAATAAGAACCATAGAGTATTCTTTGCTTATAGTGATTATTCCTAAGGTAATTTTAAATATTTGCAAAAGCACTGCAAGTTGCCAGACATTTATAAAGTTTAAGACAGTTTATTAATTAGGCTTAATTTATTTCAAATATCAAAATGAGCACTGAGGATAAAGAGAAATCTGACATTCAGATTTCAATATGCACTTACTAGAAAACTCCTGAAACTAAACTATAATCTAAATAGCATAATCAGCTAGCTCTGTTAGGATTCAGTCAAGCAACACAATATAATCAATTTGCCATTACCAGAGCAGCTATACTGCTTCAGAGGCACTAATAGCTTTACCTTGCAAATGGCAAATAGTTTACCTTTTCCTTTTCCAAAGGGTTGAGGAAGAGGTGGTACACAGAAGAAAGGGATTTAGGAAGACCACCTCCAAAATACAAAAGGAAGAAGAAAGTCACAATTAATAGTTTATTCTCTACAAGACAGCTCATGGTGCAAATACTCTGGTAATAACAGATTGACAGCACCTAGTACTGCTGACTCCTATAGAGTAAGAAAAGTAAGAGTTTACAAAACTTTAGAAAGGGAAGGTCCAAAAGAAAAAAAGATTTTTTTTGTTTTAACCATCTTTTAAAAACAGCAGGTACCTTACTGCAGTATTCATTGTATGTATCAGGTTCAAAATCTAATACATTAATCTCTGCAATTACTATTTATACTGCAGTAATTTTCAAGGTCACTGCCTCACTGGCTTTCCACTGAGTAGTGCTTATTTCATTTTAAAAAAAACCAGCCCCTAACACTAAACCTTAAGTAGACCCTAGCAGAACTTGCAACATTCCTGTCTAATTACATTTCCATTTAAGTGAAAGTGGTTAGATTTCTAAGCAAGCCATTTCCAAAAGGAGATCTAAATGTATTTTCTTCTCTATAAAGAACATGACTAGCAAATAGGGAAATGACTAAAAGAACACAAATAAGGACAGTGTTATTTCCATTAACTGTGGTGTTTATTCAACAAAAGCTCTAAGTCTCTGAGTAAAATCCAGCACTGGACCAAGACAGGTCTGTCTGCCTGTCTTTTTCCTCTGGGGAGGAAAAATTAAAGGGAAGACACAAAGGTAAAGCTGCTTTTGAAAACTATAGCCACAGATGTACAGAAGTGTATTTGTCCGTAGTATAGCAATTGTTTTTGTTAAACAAGATCATCCACTATCATGCATGGAAGTTCAGACAGTATTTTTTCACCTCTACACATTCTTATTTTTTTTAATTGTTTCTTATTTGGAAAGCAAACCAAAAAACTGCTGAAAGAAATTATCTGAGCAGCAGAACAATAATCTTTAAGTTTGGTTTATTAATATTAGAAAAGTATTTTCCAGTTGCCAACATTAACAGTTTCAAACAATTAGTTATCTGTTGTCTACCACACAAGGATTTCATATTATAGAGTATTATCAGTGTCTCAACAGAAATCTATCAATTGCTACTCTCCGGATGTTTAGTAAGAGAGTATTTACTTGCTCATCCTTTCTTGTCTCAAAGGGCTTTTAAAAACAGAACATGAAACAAAGTGAGAAAAGCATTTCACACTGTTGCATAATACACAGTTCAGTCAAAGTTTAAATTCACTGTTAAATGCAGTTATTAATGTAATTCCATTTCCTTAATCCTACAAAGCTTATAATCATCAAAAAGAAGAGCAGTACAAGACTTACACATGTAGGGAGAAGTGACTGAGGGAAATTCTAGATGTAGTTAAAGATTAAAAAAAAAAAAAGAATAAAAGCCTAGTTTCTGCTTGTTTTATTTAAAGGAATCTTTCTGTGTGTTTGATCTGAAATCTCAGTGTAATTTGAATCCACTAACTACTCTGGATCTCTCAGTTATGGAATAGGACTATCTGTTGCTTCCAAATGCCAAACATTACTTCTTGCAACTCCAAAAAGCAACTGAAATGTCTTAAGGCTGCCTCCTACATTCCAAGAGAAAACAGAAGTGTGAATAAATATGCTTAGTAATAGTAGCTATTGGTTAGAAAGGTAAGGAGATGAATCCTGCTCATTACCCCTCTATGAGCATAAAATCTTGACTCTTGTATGATTCGCAAAAGCATTCTGGCTCAGCTTGATCAAACACTTTTTTTTTTTTTTTTTTGCATTACATACAAAATATTAGCTAGCCTATAGACAAGGAACTGGATGGGATGACCAAAATAAACATCTAAAATTTGTTCTTATCTAGCTTGTCATTAAACACAATTAAAACGTGAAACTGCAGCATTAAATCATAGCCACATTGTGTCAACTGAGTCATAAACACGGACACATGTTTTATCATTGAAGGCTTTTATACTGAGTGCTCTGCAAGAATCCTAGCATTCTAGCTCCTCAAATTTTTCAAGATGCATCAGAGTTTTTGGCAAGATCTTTTTTAAATAGGATGATAATCAGGAAACTACTTATGTAGAGTCCACAATCTTATTCCAAGTTTGAAGATCATTTGCTGTTTCACAAAAAAATATTTTGACAACAATGCCAGTTGGATGTCATCACTACCTGAGCCCATACAAAATCTGCTGTCTCCCTAAGACCGTAAATAAATTTTTCTTCTTTCATAGTATTGTTCATCATGACTGCTCAGATATAATCATGAATTCTTAATTTTAAGCAAAAATTCTGAGCATGGCCTCTTTTTAGAAGACCTACATATTTAACTTTCCCATAGAGAGATATTTATCATTTCTACCAATGAAGGTTAGCTTTTCGTACTCTTATCCATATAAAGATACAGCCTGAGGCAAAAGTTCTTCAGAATACAATCGGGCATTTCTCTGCTGCTTGTCTGATTGTTGGCTGCATCAAGCCCACATGGAGCAAGTTCAGATTAGTTTGAGGTTTTCAAGGAAGCACTACTGTGTGCTACAGCTTTATTTGAGACTTCATTCCTAAGAAGCTAACCTTCAAAAATACTACTGCAATAGCTTAAGCCAGCAAGCAGCCGCAATTGTACTTAGATGGACAAGGCTTAGCATCTACCATGTGATTTCTCCTCACTTTCTGAAATTATTTCCAAAAGTCTTACTTTCCTTATCAGAAAGGTTGTTGCATACACACTATCAGTCTCAAGTTCTCACCATAACACTCACCAGAAATCACACTTTTATTAGACATGAAATCAGTTTTATTTAACTACTAGGAATCTGATTAGCAGGTGTGTTGTACAGCATTCATACAATCTCCAAAGCAAGCCCTGGGATGTCATAATGAAGAATTTCAGAGCAACTAGTAGTCAGGATTTGATTCTGCTGTAAAATTGATTTAAGATTTCTTTCCTAATGTGATAAAATTAAGAAAACTGTTATTGTTTGATAATGCCCTCTCACTGGTGTTCACATCCAAGGAGAATACTAGTCTTCTCTGGAGCTCCAAAATACTCTCTTGGGATCCTATGAGATTTAGGCTACTCTCAAGAAGTAGTGATCCCCCAAATTACATAGGTGTCTCAAATTCTTGCTTTCTGTCGTAAAAAGCAAATTAATTTCTTCCTACTAGCCCTCAAACGATTTGGGCCTATGACACTTTCCTGGCCTGCCCTGGAATTTCAACAGAGCAAGGCTGTTTCTCCCCGTCTTGGACTGCCTGATTGCTGGTCTTCCTTATCTAAGCCCTTACATTGTTTACTGTTACAGACACTTCCCTGGACATGCCAAGCCACCTTTCAGCATCTTGCTAGCTCATTATTTACAGTCAGAAGTACAGTTTCATAAGAAGCTTTCTGCTTATGAAATAAAACTACTGGCTCTACCCAGGCTTTTGAAGTTAAATATATAGTCATCATGGTACGTTGCAGCAGAATCTTCAGGCTAGAAAAACCCACCCCAGTAACGTAATATAAAGTTTCAGTTCTGCATTTGGCTTTGTGCATTTGTTCACCTAGAACCTGGATATCTGGATGTGCTAATAAGTTAGCCCAAAAACTGGAACAACACATCAAGCACACTCAGTCTTTTGCCAGAACGTATTCTATTAGCTTCTACAAAAGCTCAACAATCATATGTGACTTTTCAGTTCGCCATTTCATAGCTGCATTCCCACGAATCACATGGAAATCAGTTTATTAGTTCTGTAACAGAACCTCGACTCACTGGCCAAGTGACCATACCCAGAAACAGCAGAAAGATTAGATTTCACAGGAACACACATGTGAAGATAAAGGAACATGTGATCTTTTAAAACGGATGAACCAACCCACCCCAAAACCAACAGCAGTCACTCCCCTTGTTTCTCCCCTCACCCCACAAAACCACATGCTTTTCCTTACTATCTTAGCTACAACAGGCACAAATTTTATTGAAATAGTTTCACTGTTGGCTTGCTTGTCCTGACAGCAAGGGTAGGAGGTTCATCTTCTCTGAGCATTCTGCCAGTGCCTTTTTGGATCTTTTCGAAATTTAGCTTTGTTACTAGTAAGTCTGCTCTCCATCATTCAAGGACAGCCACCTTCAAGCTAAACAGCTAGTAGATGGTACACTGGATGAATGTAAGCTTTGTATTCTTGTGAGGAACTCAAAAGGGGATGGCAAAAGCAGAGGATACGAGACACTGAAGTTTCTAGCGCAGAGACAAGACTTTGTAGCTGGAAGCTGGAAGCAACTCAAGTCTTCCTTGTTTCAGGCACAAAAAGGGATGCAATACATACTTCGTCTCTGGGCTACAGGATGTACATGGATGCATCTAAAATAAAGTTGAGGATGTAAGTCTTTACTGTTCTATTGCTAAAGCATTGCCAAAGTATATTGAAAGTATATATGCCCCAGTCCACACCCATATCAGCTTTCTCCCTAGATAAATACTATGTATATAGTTTATTTCTTGTTTAAAGTTGCATAGGAAGAGGTGTGTTGCCCTAAAATACTGGTGCAATTATTCATTTTCTAAATAAGGATCGCTTGTTTAAGAACAGCGCCTCTGTCACTAGCATTCTGAAATTGTGTCATTTTAATGCCTTTAAAAAAAAAACCATAAAAAACAGAGCACAAACTGAAGTGTGCAAACTGACTTCACCAGGACATTACAATTAAAGTATCTTCTACCTTTACTAGTGTATTAAAAAAACAATCAACAACAGAAGAGGAAAACTAAGTATCCTACGCATGGTCCAGCAACCCATAGTATAATTAAGTTCCACTTACTAAACAAAATTTGCTTTTAAGCTGTGTGCTACTTATCCATAATTAAATCCAATATATTCCATACCAAAGTTATAGGAGCATTATTGTAACATCTTACAATAAGAATACCAATAAAACTTCACATATAGCCCTAAACAAGAACACAAGTCAGGAGGCTGAATGGCTGTACTGATGCACATTCTGCTTTTTCAGAAGAAATCTTCTACCTGCAAACAGTACCTTAACATAAGAAATACTAGTCCTTTTTCTGAGCCACAGGACATTAGTTTCTCAAGTTGTTTTCTTTCTAGCTTATTTTCCTCATACGGATTCCTTTCTTCCTAGTATAAGTAAGGATGAGTTTGCCAGGAAGCATATGGTTCAGAGCAAACAAAAACTTCCACTAGTAGCAATTCTGTTACGATCAGATACATAGACATATCTTTCTTTTCGAACTCACAGCAGAAACTGACTCTTCATTGTGACTGAAAGACTAGTCTGATTTATCTGACTAGTGAAAAGGTAATTAAAAGGCTACCTATGTGTTTCATGCTTCAAGGAATTATTTCAAACCTCTAGATGGCAAGTAAGTCTGGGGAGACTGGGGACTAGCTTATGCAAACTAAAGTATCTCAGGACCATGTTGATGTATGAAAAATGAATCCCTGAGCAGGTCTCAAAATCTGCCAAGTATTCTTCCTCTCCAAAGGGAAAACCACCGATTAGATCAAGATTTATATGCACACAGAGACCTGACTAATCCACAATAAAGGGCAGTCATTGCTTTCAATCCTAAACCCCAAGAAATCTAAAGCAGACAATTTGTCAAAGTTCTACTTGAAGCTCAGGTTCACAGGGTATGACTTTTGGGTTTTGGTTTTGGGGATTTTTTTGTGGTTTCCATAGATGTTTTACACACCAAGAGAACAGAGGCAGCAAGGCAAACTTGTACTCAGTTCTTCACACTATTATTTTGACAATTAATGATCTAAGCTGTGACAGTTATCATTAAAATGTACATATGTATACACTGAGATTGCCTAATTTGTGGCATCAACAATTACGGAGATAATCTGTTTCACACTGGCACTAATAGTGCAGCATAGGTAGAAGGTTCTTTCATCAGTGGAAGAACTTCACTGTTTATCACAATGGTATCTATAGGCTTGTTGAAGAACCCAAAGCAACTGGCACAGCAAGTTTCCCCAAGAGCTTAACTACCACACATATCTCCTTCCTTCCAACCACAAATTAGGTTAGTTGGTCCAATAAAAGGTTGTTTCTTCTAACAAGCCTCGTATCAGCCTAAACAAAAAGTCAGTACTCATCCATTTATTCCATTAGATACCCAAAGTACCCACAAGCCACATGCTAAGTACGTCACAGTAAAATCGGCTCTGATGTAGTGCTATGTACCCCTTTAAAGGGAATGGAGGTTCACCCTCACAACAAAATTCTGAGATAAAAGGCTGGTAAGACCTTAACACTGAAAAGTTACTTTGAAGTTTTAAGTCTTATGTCTCTAGGAGATTTTTCTTGAAATGTTATGAGTGCAACTGACAGCTGCAGGCCAACTCAAAAGTAAGTCTTCTATCTCAGCCTGCAATTTCACTAGCAGCTGAGGTGACCTAAGAGGCATTCTGCAAGCAAAAAGGGAAGATCTCACTCACTCTTCCATCCCACAGTTCCACAAACACATCTGGTGTGAGGTGGTTCCAAACTTCTGCTGATGTAGAGAGTTACCAGTTTTTGAAGAGGGATTTGGAGTACCAAGTTAATTTTCTTGCGGTCTAGTGAGTTTAGGCAGTTCAGAGTTCTATGAGCAAAGCTGGAAGGAAGCAACTCTTCCTTTCACCTCCTAAGCTCCAAGCTTAGCTCATAGGGAATCAGGTTTAAACTCTGAACTTGCCTTTTACTAAGGGAAAAGATAAGCAGGCCTCACCTGAAAGATAATGTGCTACAAAGTAGGATTAATACATGCACTAAGAAAGATTTGGTATTTCTAAGGCTCACAGTGGAGCCCTATGTTTAATCTATATTAGATACTGCTTTGCTTAAATAACATGAACAATCCACCTGTAAATATAAATTTCTGTCTATGCAGCATTTGAAAACTTTAAGAGCAGCACTTCCTTCTCCAGCACAGAAAACATACAGTGCTGTTCTAACAGGACAGATTCATGTTTAGTATTTTTATTTCTCTAACAATTTTTTCACAATCACTAGTATTGATTTGTGCAGTGCTAAATTACAATAAATGTCTGACCCAGAATAGCAATGAGCACAGATATGAAATGCTGTTGCACTGACAGGCACGTGTGGTGGTTTGCACTGATCTTACAACTCTATGCCTACTTTAAGCAGGCTTCATGTTTGATCTGGCATAAAGCCTACTGATAAAAAGCTTGCCCCTCTAGTGCTCTTTGAACAGATTTGAACCAGCAAAGCAAGTTTACAGTAGATCAGCACTTTATGCTATGGAGCTGTGAAATAATCAATGTCATTTTAGGAGTCCTAAAGCTCAAGTTACAGTATCATAGAATCATGACCTCAAGCTAGTCAGGATTACAAGTAAGAGTTAGCTTGCTTAGCGTTTTTGCTCGTCTTGTCCTTTCTTACTCCCTGCAATTGATTCTCCACCCCACAATGACCTCACCAGTTGTTCAGTACAGACTGTTTATATGGTGCATGATTAAATATACCAAGGGGCAGATACATGTTAGATGTTCCAAGTAAGGATATTTTAAACCCAGACTGGTTCTCCCCATTCAGTTCAACATAAAATCCTACAAACAGCTGCAGCCACACAACCACTGGGACTGCCTGCGAGCAGAACTACAGTTATGTCTGTACTTATTAGAAACTATTAAAGCTGAAGACTGAAGAATGTTTTAATACATTAACTGTACTTGACAGGATTTTAGCAAGTCTGAGCTGACCAGACAGGCAACAAAATACAGTCTGGTTCAGCATTTCTAAACCTCTAAGGGTAATTCTCAGCATCCATGAGATAAGAACAGCAAACAAAATGCAAGACCTACAGTTCACTTCTCACCCATCTTATCAGCATTCTTTAGGGGCTCACAATGTATGGCTTAAATAATTGAAGCAAGGTGCAAACTAGAGGTGAGAAGCTGCTTTTACATATACGGAATGCTTTGAAGCAGTAGTAACTCATATCCATCTTCCAAGTAAAAGCCAAACAAATGTAAACATGCAAATAGCTTTAAAGCCTTCTAGTCTTCTCTTAAATAAAATACACTGAAAGTTGTAGTATCTGAAATACAAAGAAAAAAAAGCCAGATGATACTAAGTTTCAGATACTATAACCCTCAGGAACCTCAGCTACTTTGTGATTTTCACAGCTATGCTCTGCCCATCTCTCCCAAAGCATTTTTTGGTGTAAAACAGAGTGCAAGTTATATAGATAGCTTCACAAAAAATGCAGAGAAATAACACACATGTATCATGAAATACACAAAAATGTTGAGAGTTACTTTGCCTCCTATTTTTGGTACAAGAAAATACAATATAATTTGCAACAGAGGCAAAAAGTGACTGTATTGCTGAAGTTAAACAACCTGCCTTTAAACATGAGGGGGGAGGGCAAAAAAAAAAAAAAAAAAGGTTTACCTGTTGCTTCTGGTACGCTGTGTTCGGGTTAATTTTGGACTCCAAAAGAAGAGAGCCTAGGAAAAAAAAGTTCCACTTATTTACACGTGTACTAAAATTTCAATCTCAACATGAATTTTCTGATCACTCTTTCCTCAGGTAGGTATTAACACCTTTCCTCCCAACAAGAAGCCTGTTAAACCCATATTCTACAGCTTTATATTTCATTTTCCTCTCAAAGATATCATTCACATAGTACAGAACATTCAAGAGTGTTTTAAGGACTGGATTTTTAACATCTTTCTTATTCTGAGTAATGACTTTTCCACAGAAAATTCTTTAGAGATGATAACGTCTGCAAAAAATCTGCACACAAAAAGCATCATAACTGCATTCCATAGATCACCTACTGTTGTTTTGTACAAAATCTGCTAATCATGTGGTATTTGTTTTTAAAGTTTAGCTAGAACACTTAAATTAGTTTGCTGGAAAGCATATTTAGAAACTAATGCTTAGAGCTGCAACCATTGTGACTGCCAATACCAAAAAACTTCAGACATGATAAACTTAGGAACAATGGTTTTACAGCAGCTTATACTGACTTAAGCGAGAACAGCAATTCCATTCTCATGTTTGTGTGTTCTTGCCCTTTTGTCTACATAAGCATTAGTGCTAATACATGTCACATTTAAATGATTCGGAGCATTGATCTAGGTGAAAACAACCTTTAAAACTGCTTTTATTTTTGGTCCAATCACTTCCCTCATCCACCTTGCTGCTCAGCTGCACAAACATCAGCACATGAGGGACTCTTTACAGCCATGACTTAAATTTACGCATCCGCAGAGCTTCACTCAACATACATGAAGAAGTACTGATAAATTAACTTGCATGGTCAGTCTTGTAATTAAAACATAAGGCTGCAAGCACCCCTTTAAAGAGGTACTTCTGCATTCATTTATCTGCTTATATTTATTCTTTAAGAAAAGTCCAAACTTTCTTTAAGAAAAGTCTCAACGTCTCAGTTTCATAGGTACAGTTCTAAGGACAGTCTTATATTTATATTACTAGAGTATCTGCCAAATATTCTCACAAAATCTACACTAAAGAAAAATTAAATTGCTTCAACCACCTCAAATATGGAAGCATGAGAACTTGAAGACAGGACAAGAAAACAGATTACTTGGATTTGAAAAACATACTTGGAATTGAAACTTGTACTTCCAAATCTCACTGTAAAATCAGCAATGACTAGCTAGTTTTTGCTATCTGGAAAGTATACCGATTATAAAATACACAGCAAAAAAATACCCCACACCAATGTTTTTTTATTAAGTAGCACCATCCTCAATCTCATAGGTTACACTTACAAGAAAAACCCACACTCCTTTCCTGAAGAATTGCTACTGACAAACAGAAGATCATAGAATCACAGATTTGGGTTGGAAGGGACCTTTAAAGGTCATCTAGCCCAACCCCCCTGCAATGAGCAGGGACATCTTCAACTAGATCAGGTTGCTCAGAGCCCCATCCAACCTGACCTTGAATGTTGCCAGGGATGGGGCTCCTGCCATCTCTCTGGGCAGCCTGTGCCAGTGTTTTACCACCCTCATCATAAAAAATTTCTTCCCGACATCTAGTCTGAATCTGCCCTCTTTTAGTTTAAAACCATTACCCCTTGTCCTGCCACAACAGGCCCTACTAAAAAGTTTGTCCCCATCTTTCTTATAAGCCCCCTTTAAGTATTGAAAGGCCACAATAAGATCTCCCCAGAGCCTTCTCTTCTCCAGGCTGAACAACCCCAGCTCTCTCAGCCTTTCTTCATAGGGCAGGTGTTCCATCCCTCTGATCATTTTTGTGGCCCTCCTCTGAGCCCGCTCCAACAGGTCCATGTCTTTCCTGTGCTGAGGACTCCAGAGCTGGACACAGTACTCCAGGTAGGGTAAGAAAGGTTATTACTTCATGAATTCAGAAGCTTTACCAAGGATTTTTATATTCATTAGCTTACTATGTATGTGATAATCAGATGCAATTAAGTAATCTTTTTTTTTTTTTTAATTAACGAAGTAACTTACCTGTGATGGCTGCTTCTTCCTAATTTCTAAGTCTGTTGTTCTAACATGAAGCAGCCTTTACTCATGAAGTTGGCTTGAGAAGCTATCGTCCTGTCTCAACTGCTCTTGCACTAAGAGCTGTTTACTAAGATACAATCCAACAACAAAACTGAACTAAACAGTCCTCAAGGGAAAACAAGACACATGAAAAAGCAATCTCCCCCCAAAACCACGTATACTACCCTTTCTTTTTTTAAGAGTTTTTCCAGTTTTCTAACCTGCATCAGCCCTGTTAACAAAGCAGCTTATTTGCTTAAGTGTGGCAGCATAACTAAAGAAAAAAAAAATAATCACAGACTATAGAGCAGGACAAAGAAGGAAAACATTTAAGGTGAGCTTTACTGATGAATCCAAATACATTGTGCTACTTCGGCCACAGTCTCAAGCTCTGACTTTCGGGTTTGCCTAATGAACATCTGAAAACAACATTCCCTTTTCCATTACGATCAGTTATAGGCAGTATTTCACTTCAATCTTACTTTCAGTTTCAAAGCCTCAGCTTCAACTACATGAAGTTTTAGAGTATCATTTTGTGCTATTTACTTGGTTGACTAACTTCTAGAAAGTCTGTACTGTCTAGAGATACTTAATAGCAGCAAATATGAATTAGAATCTTGTAAGAATTAAAAGCAATTGATAATTTCAACATTGTATTTTAACTGCTGAACACAGATCTACAGATGCAGAAATCCTGAAATTAGCAGAATATCATACAGAACTTGAATACCATGTTTGACAAAATACTATTAAAAAAAAAAATCTTGAAGACAATTGAATGCAGACATTTAAACTTCCAGGGTAGAAGCAGACAGTAGAGAATGACCTCTTTACTAAACTTACCACAAAAGAGCATTTCTTCTTCTCTACTAAACGTGATGCTGCAGGAAAGAGAAATCAAGCCTTATAAGGCTTGACTTGCTTCTCATTACCACATGATTCAACTTATTCCTCACCATTCTGGACAATAACTAGAAAAATCTGAATTTGGAGATAGAAACTTACCTAAGCGTAAACCATGCTCTATAACTGCCCCAAATCCATCCTTGTGGAGAATCTGATGCTCCATTTGTGCAATATTTTCCCCAAAAAGGGTTCAATGACTCAAAATCAGTGACTATTCTACTAGTTAGCCCAGTGAGTTTATTTTCATACAGTAAGTTTTACAGGATCAGGCCCCTTCCTGGTATGAGAGAGCCTTAGGTCTCTGTTACTTCTGGGAACCAGGCATCAGTAACAGATGTCTGTAACGCAAATATATTCTTTAGAAAAAGGTTACAGAAATTTAACAAACAGCAAATAAAATTCTTCTCCAAAGTCAGTTTCCTAAATACAGTTCAAGACGCTTCTCTTGCATTTGTCATAAGCAACTACTATGTAGGTATTTTTCTCTTGGTTCTATCCTAGATTATGTTAAGACTATCCAGTCTACTTTATGAAAATACACAACAAAATTTCATCTTCATTGACCCATTGACTCTATCCAAAGTTAGGCAAGATCTCAAAACTCACCTTAATACAAGCTATGGTTTTAATAAACCCCCCAAAATTATGCAGATCTAGTTATTTTCTAAATTATAGCCTTGAATGAATTTGTAAAGTTAACTGCAAAACACTGGTGCCAGAAAGTAACATCTGAAACCACTATAAAGAAGAAAACATTAATTTGCAGAATTCTATTATTTGTCACTGTAATGCAATATAGCACAGCTGGGTTTTTTTGTTAGTATAACACCACCATTCTGTGCTGTGAAAGGAATGCGTGTATATGGAAAGACTTGCTCAAAAGAGATTACGTACAGATATACAATGCTATTTTCAAAGATATTTAGAGAACATCAAATATCCCAATCCAGTAGTCTTAAACAACAAATCTGCAGACTTCTTTACATAAATGCATATGGAGGAGACCTGCTGATACGGAATACTGCTCCTCTCCCATCCAACTGTTATGTGGATCCTTCTCCAAAAGGTAGTGTCAGTCATTACTCCTCACCCGTATAAACATGTTTATGTTTAAACGAAAATTTCAATTCAAGTGCTGTTTTTTTGCAAGATGCACACAGAGGTTTAAGGTCTGCAATCAGTTCTGCTGCTACTGAATCACAGAAACCAATCCACAGAAACTGAGGAAACAGCTCAAACAGAGGTCCACGAAGGCGCTCTGCATTCACAAGAGACTGTTCCTCAGTAACACATTTCTGAAGGGTCAAACCCAAACATTAAGGTGAGGGGAGAACCAGCAGAAAAGAAACATTAAAAAAAAAATCCCTCCCACCCCCCGTATTTTTTTCATTTTAGGCTAAGTACATAACCACAAAATTTTCTGTGTTGCTTTCCTATAAATAAATAAAATTCATTCCTTGAGTTTGAGCACAGTAAAGCAAACTTACACCAAATTTTGGCCAAGCCTTCTGCCAGTACTACGGGGTTACTGATACCTAGTCTAAAGAAACAGCAAGGATGTGAATGCCTACCCTGTGGCAAAAGTCATTAACATACAGAATTCAGAAGTGGCAAACTACAACTTCTGAATAAAAGTGATTAAATAGTTCCTAAAAGAAAGCTGGCAAATATGGCCTCCAATGGGGGAGCTCACTTTGGCTTCTAAAAAGTTTAGTTACAGGACTAGTAAGCTTTAATTAAAAGCTTAAGCCTTCAAATTAACCCAAGTTAGTTGAACAGAAAAGTTGATTTTAGAGGTCACTTCAGTCATCTGGGCTCAGAACAAAAAAAAGCAATCTGAAACCACACAGTGAAAATCTAGAAGCACACAGACATTTTAAGAACAAGGCAGGCCACAGCAGCCTAAAATACCACGTGAGAAACAGGTAAGAAATCAAAGGCTTCTGATTATACACAGAAACTCACGTGGAAGGTGATCCTTTGTAAGAAAAAGAGTTTGCTTTGCTCTACTGCAATTCAGGTAGAATACACTGCAACTAGGAATCACAAAGAGAAAGTTTTCAGGGTTTTAAGTAAAAGAGTTACCAGTTCTTTAAGCGTAAAAAAAAAAATTACAATTCCCTGTTTCAAAGCATCATATATCTGATCTGAAAGCAGCTTATGATATTTCTGTACTATAATAGATTACTCCAAATTGTCTGCAATGACTCTTAAAAGTTTAGTGCCTGGGAGCATTAGACATCTCGGATAGCAACATAAATCACTCATCTGCTCTAAATTCTTTTCTTTTAAGATGGTGTTAAAAAAACACCAACTCAAGATTAAAAAACCCCACTCCTATAGATAAAAAAGAATTGCACTCCTATTCAGTTCTTATTGCTCCTATTCCAGATGATAGCTCACCTTGGACTTGGCATACTGATTGTAGCTCCCTTATCTGAACACCCTGACCCTGACATAAAATCTCAACCGCTTGCAAAGCGGCTATGGAGCTACACCAAGTCACAGCTGCACAATCAAAAGACTGAGCTATGTGCTAGCCCACACCATCAGCCACACGAACCTCTGCTAACTCTGCTGTTGCTCCGTGCACAGCCAAACCAGCCCTTTTAACAGGAGGGGGAATTTCCCATACACAGCAGGAACTACCGCTAACATCCCCCACAGCCTCCCCCACTCAGGAAATGGAGCCCTCAACTTCAGGCAGATCCCAAGGTTTTCAGTCAGCTTCCTGGAGTAAGTCAGTAAGAACCTGCTAGCGTGCACGGGATGAATCTCAGCTCAAACACTAGGAAAAGCTGGTTTAGAAAAGCAGGAAGGAAGAAGTTTCATTGTGGGAAGAGGAGGAGCTGACAAAGACAATACCAGAATGCAGTGGAAACATGGAGGCAAATGGTGTATAGGTCAGGTTCCTAGTAATTGTATGTTTTTGACAACTGGGGGGGTGGGGCCAGGAAATCACAGTCAACTACTTCATGTAGGTTAACAAAGCACACAAGGAAACAGACAAATCACATAGTACCTAAACCACAAGTCTGGCATTACCTTTTTCCAAACCATTTGCTCACATGTAAAAAAGACTGCATTTGCCTTCTAAAATCAGGCCACAAACAATTGACACTGGGAGTAAATATAAATAAAAAAATCAAAACGTAAATCAAATTTTATGAGGTGTTTACACAAGCAAGTTAGAAAAACTAGCCTATTAATAGAGTGCACATTTACCCAGGACTGATACTACCTACTAAATTAAGAACTTAAGCTCTGTATATTATTCAATACTCTTTGAAGTGTGTGTGTGCTGTTTGAGTGAGGTCTAATGTGCATATCCTATTAAATATACTTCTGTGTATTAGCTGCAATTAGTAAGTTTGAGCCAGTTCTGCTTTGATTAGAGTATCTTAGCTATGCAACACAATGTAATGACTTTGTCTTTGGTTTGGGACCATTTATACCTATTTGTATTTTCCTTCTTACAGATGTTCATTTACAACAAATAAGCTTGCAGAAACAGCCCAATTCAGGTTCTAATCAGTCTTAAGCACACATATCCCACTGAAAGTCAAAAAAGAGATTTTAGTTTGAATGGGCTATTTCTTCACAAGCAGGTTATGAACTGGAGGTCTTTTGCTTTCTTTTCTAAAAAAAATAAAAAAAAAATCAGGAAATTGTTTAGTGTATAGAAGACATGACAGTTTTTAAACATGAGCACAGCAGCCATGCAGACAGAAAGGATTCTATCTACAACAAAGTATACTGTAAAGATTAGCCTAAAAATTTAGTAATAACCTTCTTTTTACCTCCCTCCCTCATGTTGAAATTAAACTATTTCCATTTTGAATGTTTTCTCTTACGCTATGAAGCTGGCCAAACTATAAATGCATCTTCTTCAGTGTGAAATAAATAAAATCAAGTATCAATTTAACTTTTTAAAGTATAATCAAGAAACTACAAAACCCTGAGATTCATGCTTATCAGAAGCTCAATTATCAAAATCCTGCTTAGATGAAAGTTTGATTCCTCCATATAAGTTTATAATCTTTGCTGTAGAGATTACTGTACAGTTTGTCAGAACTTTCTCAAGCAGTAAGAATCAATGATTCTCAAGTTGCTTTTCATCCCAGTTCCTAAAATGACAAAACCAAATAAAGAGATCCGTTGACTAGATCTACAAGTCACTAGATACAGTAGCTATACATCTAATGAAGCAGTAGGTCATGCACTGACAGGCTTTACTAGCAAAATGGTACATGCTAGATATTGCAAAGTATACATTTTAAAATCTACTCTGATCATAGCAGTCATGAACCCATTTAACCAATAATCAAGACTAGCCCAAACATGTACCTACACAGGTAGATAGTACTACTCAACCTATACTATTGTCATATGTTGTCAGAAAATGTGAAGGAAGTTGATAGTGCATCGTTTTAAATTTTAGAGGAAGATCTAGAACTGCTGAAGGACTGAGAACTACTATTGCATAAAAAAAAGCATCTCTGAAAATGCTGTTCTGTCCATTGTCTTTACAACAACTGTACTTTGATAACTGCTGATAGCAAGAGTTATGCAAGACATTCTAAAAGCTATCAAAGGAAGGTGGGGGTAGGGGGGAGGAAAAAAAAAGGGTGTTAGCCCTCCAATGACCTTTTTAAAATTTATACTAAAAAGCATGATCTAAGTTTTGAACAACTCCTTTCACGAGGCAATTGTTTCCAGAAACATCTAAGGAAGGATACATCACAATGATCAGTTTTGAAACTGGAGTACATTGGGCGTCTAGTGATAGATCACTAGATATCCAAACCCATACAAGATTTACAACAAGACCTGAACGTGTTTAGCACACAACGCTGTGTATTCACTATGAACCAAGTGCCTACTAGCTTGCACTTGATGGCAATCTTCCATTGCTTCCACTTGGCCTAACACGAATGAACTACGGTTAGTGCCTCCTTGCTTTTAGGAATCTCATTTGAATTACACAGCAAAACATTAAGGCAACAGACAGAAAGCTAAGCCCAGTTCCTTTTCTTGGTAGGATGAGGAAAGATCGTACCTTCAGACATACACACTTACCATCACTCTCTGCCCTGACTAGCAGGGACATGCCCTTCAGCCTCTCCACGTAGCAAGAGGACACATGCCCTGTGCCTCGATCATCCCACTGGCGGTCCTCATTTAGCGTGTAAACCTTCACCCTCCGCCGGGTGTCAGTCATCCTGCCGCCTGCCACACCACAGCCACCACTCTGGCTTGCAATTGCTGGAGGAGCAGGAGGCTGGTCGGGGGCTAGGCCCCCCTCAAAGGAGGGGAGCGGGAAAGAAGGTAGCAGCCCCACACGGGCACACCAAGCGAGCTCTTCTTACTCCTCTTCAGTGCTCCAACGAGATCCTCATTATCGAGGGTAACAGAGAACTGGGGGGCACGGGGGAAGAGGGGGAACAAGAAAAGAAAGGGGAGCTGCTCCAGGCACAGTCAGGCGCTGCACAAAAGGCGAGTAAGCCAACGCAGGGGAGAGCCGCAGAGAGGAGAGAGGCTCTTTGCAGGGTGAAGGGCAGGCAGGAGAGGCGGTGAAGAAGGGATCCCCGAGGAGAAGCGGATCCACGGGAGTGGAAGCTGCGGTGGACAGCAGATGGCACGGGCGGCAGCGCGCAGCCGGCCCGGGGTGACAGGAGCAGGCGACCCTGGAGGCTGGGGCCCTGGCGAGGGAAGCAGGCGGGAGGCTGGCGAGGCCGGAGTGAAGCAGGCGGGGGGAAGCAGGCGGGAGAGGGGCCGCTCGCCCCGGCCTGGAGCTCGGCTCTATTGTGCAGCAGCTGCCCAGGCCCGAAGCCCCTCGCTCGCCGTCCGTCAGCGCGGGGCTTCGAGGAGCCGCCCTCCTTCCCGCCGGGGCTGGCCGGGGCCTGCGGGCACTGCCTGGCCCGGGGCGGGATGAAGCGGGCGGGCGAGCTCAGCGCCCCGTCTCCCCCATGGGCTCCCGTCGCAGGCGGCGGCTTCACTCCCAGCCCGTCTGCGCCGCCATATTATTCTTCTTCCTCCTCCTCCTCCTCCTCCTCCCGGTGCTGCGGCGGCTCAGTCCCCACTCCTCAGCACGCCTGCGACGTGGCTGCGCTTCAGGCACTCAGGAGCCCGGCCGGCAGAGAGGCGCTCTGCCCTGCGGAGGTGGCGAGCGGCGGCGGCGCGGTCCGGCGCGGCGCGGCCCGTCCAGCCCGGCTCCCACCAGCTCCGTCTCCGCCTCAGTCACTGCGCGGCCGCCATCTTGGTTTCACCTCTCACTGGAGGCGCGGGGTCTCCCAGCCAGCGGCGGCACGGGCCGCCCGCCAGCATTTAAAGGGCCAGCGGCCCGGGGCTGGGGGCGCGCTCCGCGCCCACGGGAGGCGCCCGCCGCCCCGCACCGCGCCCGGCGCCGCCCCCGCGCAGCGCCCTGGCGGGATCGCTCTCGGACCGCGCGGGCGGGACACGCGTGAGGCCCTGGCCGGGCCGTTCCCGCGGGCCCAGGGAGCGGAGGCGCGGCGCGGCCCAGGCCGGCGGCGCGGGGGGCAGCGGCGGCTCTTTGCGCCGCGCCTCGGCCCCCGCCGGGAGCTGCCGGGGCCGGGGGTGAGAGCGCGGCGGCGAGGCGGGCTCCGAGCGGGCGGCCCCGGCTCCCAGCGCCGCGGAGCCCCCGGGGAGCGGCTCCCGCCCCTCGGCTCCCTGGCTGCCAGCTGGGACCCCGTTTCGGGCTGCCTTTGCTTTGTTGGGCTCAACCGGACGGTCCTCTCGCAAAAGGGGTTTGGGTTTTTTTTTTTTTTTCCTTTCTTTTTTTTCCAGTCGCCACATGGCTGAGCGATCCAGAAGTTCAACGGCTTCTGGTGAGCGGCTGCTGGATCTCCGTGGACACAGATAGGATCTGACAACTGCGATAACAGACAGAAGCTGTCGAGTCTCTGCCTTTGCCACTGCTGCCGCCATCTAAACATGTGTTTGACAGATTTCCCTAAAATATGCGAAAACACGAGTGCATTTGGGACCCCACAGGCACACCGCTGTGTGAGGGAGTCCATTCCAGAGTACGTTCTAGGTAGGCTACGTACGTGGGAGCTCGTTGCAATTTATATGCTCAATTAGATGGATTTATTCTTATTTTAGACTTTCAAGCAAGTATTGATACTTGTTTGCCAAAGTGACTTATACTGGGGCTGGTTTGAGCCAAACCCACAGATTATGAGCTTTCACCCCAGAATTAATTACACGGCAGGAGGAAGCCTCCAGCCAAGCACTGCTTTTTTTTCCTCTGTCTTCTATTTTGCTTGCCCCATGCGAAAGACACTCGTCACCTTCGTTTGGCAACCTGTGCCAGAATTCTCTTAGGCAGCTCTGGAGATGGATTTTTGTGACTTCAGAAAAGATTGATGTCACTTAGGGAAGCCTCCGTGGGACCGTTATACTCATTTACAATTTACAAATTGTACCCTCTTGTGGCCATCAGGTTAAGCATAGACCACTGCGGTTTTGCGTCTTTCAGGGTTTTTGTGAATTGAAAACAAGAAGTTCAATCAGATTTCAGTTTGCATAGTTTGCTTGATGAAAACTTTGGGTTCAGCTTCTCTTCATTTGCCCTGCGTTATTTTGATATCAGTCTGAACAACGCTCAGCCCAACAGTAGTGCCCACTTGGCAGGTTTTATCCTGATTCTCATTTTATTTGCCAAGGGCTTTTATTTTTTCCAAACGTTTCCACCCCAGTGACTCCAGAAGAAAAGTTGGGTATTGAGGGCAACTTCCCATGCTGGAAAGCAGATGTGAAAGAAAAAAAAACCCACTTGGTTTATTTTTCTAAGAGTCATGAGTTAGAAGGCAAAAGCACATCAGGTCACATCTCAGTTCCTTCTCTCCATCTCCAGAGGTTTGAAGGACTGTGTCCAGAAGGAAATATCTTCAGGGATCGTGAGAGGCCATTCTTAACTGAGTTAAAAAGTTAGGCTCCCTTAGTTCCTGTAAATAATCAAGGACCTTGCCCTGGCAGAGGTTTTGGCCCACGAGGAATTGAGTAATAAATGAGGAAATGGAGTATTGAATACAGTTTTAAATTTCCCATATTCGTAGGAAAGTAACTGCATATGGATCAATGTAGCAGGAATAAGCCTAAAATGGGTTTACCAGTGAGGGCCTCTTGCACAGCAGTCAAGACTAACAAGATAACTTTTTCTTTCTATATCTGCTCATAATTTTAGGAAAGCGAATTACATTGTCGTTATGAGGAACTTCAGATCAGACATATAACTTGGAGCTATGCACTAAAGCATTATTAGAGTTCCTAAAAATCCTAGCTGGCCAAAAAAAATCGTATTAGGGAAACTAACAACTTCAGACTTTATTATGGTAAAGGTAATTGCCAGAATGAAAGTCAGCACTTGCCCGAGTATTTAGATATGGCTACATCCAGTATGTGCAAACAAGGTTACAGTCCATAATATATACACGCACATGGACACTGGCTATGTCTTCCTGTTCCCAAGACGTATGTTTTGACTTGTTCCAAAAAAAGCCGTGGAAAATGAATGAATGGGTGAAAAGAAAAATTACGTAGAAAAACTATCAAAGTAAGGGGAGTCTGTAAAGAAGACATCTATAAAGAAGTCAGGATATTGTGATCAAGAAAGAGGGGAAATTCAGCAAAATACATTTCTAGTTTAGTGGGGAAGTGAATACAGGAGTTTGAAATAAATACATACAAGAAGTAGAAAAAAGGCAAACCTAGCAATCATTACAAGTTATAAAGCATAGAAAAATGGATGAGAACATCAAGGAATATGCATGGTTGGGAGTTTTAGGAACAGCTCAAGTTTTCTAAATCTTAACACTATTATAGGCCTATTTATATCTAGATTTTAAAAAATATCGATACAAAAAAGTAGAACTGTTTAATAAGTAAATTTGTTCTATACTTGAAAGAATGTGTGATGTATTTGTATCATACGACGACGACTAAGTGCCTTCCTGGTCATTATTAAGAAGGATATTGAACAACTTTTCTTAGCAATATTTTAAAGTACACGGGTCCTAAAGAACTTGAATTTGAGAGTCTTAAAGGAATTTGCATGTGTGATCTCAGGAAGCATGAAGCCAATATTAATTTTTAATAAAGCTTGAATTATTCCAGAAATTCTGCAAGATGTGAAGACTGACTATAAATATTCAAATCGGACAAGTGAGAACACAGATAATAATAGACTGATTTATCTGGCATCAATCACAGGCAATAAATACTGATACAGGATACAATAAGGAATTACGAGATGTGAATATAGCAGTAGCAGGTGATGTGGCTTTATGGAAAAAACTGTTTAATTTCATGTTAAATTACAAAGTTGCTCGTAAGCATAATGGTGCAGATATACTTAGATAGTTCTTGGGTATTCTTCTGGGAAGTCAACGTCGTATTATATGAAGAAAGCGCGCTCTGCATGGGTCAGATATGGGCTGACGGAGCTCAAAAGGATTTTTTGATCAGTGGAGATGATTCTAGATGATTGTGCAGAAATCAAGAGTAGGACTGATGCTATTTAGGATTTGTAGTAGTGATTAGAAAGTCAATGTAAAATCTCTGTGAATAAAAATCGTGTATGACTCAGAGAGCCTAGAAGAGTTGTACATACGGCTGAGGACAGAGTGGTCAGAAACAGACAGGTTCACCTACTGAAGGCTCTGATGGCGGAGGAGGAATGGCTTAGCCTAGGACAGCTGGGAAGGTTCCTGGCAGCTGCTTCTGTCTTATTCCAGCTTTACAAATGTCTGTGAGCTCATAAGCACCTCCCAGTCATCACTGCATTTTTAAGGCAAACAATGACACTTTAACTTAAAATTCTGAGCTGTAAACAGTGTTGATTCAAGAGCTGATGGATGAGCAGCTCAGGCAGCCAGGGCGGGGGGCACCATGGTCAGCTAGGGGTGGCCTGGTTGTGTTCTGACTTATACCTCTTAAATGAGACCATTCAGATACAGCCAAATACAAGGTCACACCTATGGAATAAATAGTAAGGCAGTTCTGAAAGAAGCTAGGCCACATAGTAAAGAAGCAACCCAACACAAACTTCTTGTATCACGCTGTATCTACAAGATCTAATACCTTTTGGGTATATTGTAAGCTAGCAAGCTGTGGAAGAATGCAACGTCAGGACTAAAAGCAGCTTTAATGCCATAGAGTCATAGAATCATTTAGGTTGGGAAAGACCTTTAGATCATCGAGCCCAACCATAAATTGTGGTGTCCTCATTGTTAAAAGTTTTTAAGAAATTGAAAGGGTCAGAAAGGACCGCTCTGAAGAACTTTGTTTTTTTGCAGATCCATTTGTTGCACTTCAACATCTTGGGTTCCTGCAGCATGCACTGTTTTGCAGCATGCCCTATGAATCATGTCTCAGGTGCCGCTGCTCCGTTTTCACATCCTGCTGCAGGTCTCCTAGAAGCAGTAGCCCTGTTCTTGTACCTGAACCACAAACCTGACCCCGTGTAGGTCAGCAGTTAAAATTCTGTGACTCTTTCTCCTATATAATGTGCATATGAATCCCCTCAACGGAAATGTAATCTCTTTTCTTTCAACCCATATCATTATCTTAAATTTCACAGTGCTGAAAAGACCCTAGTCCTCCAAGCAGAGCTTCCTTTTAAGAATTCTGTGCAACTGCGTACTCGTGCAAAGGCTGTATTTGTTTTGAATTCCTGTATGCCTCTCTGGAAATGCTGCACTTTATCTAAATATGCAGACCTTGTCATTGAAGACTGAAGAATTTCAAAGCACTGTTGAAGCAATTGGATGCAGAGAACATGTCTGGTCATTTATTCATCCGATGGTGAAAAGTCCCCTTTTTCTGAGAGGGTGTCCTGGTTTCGGCTGGGATAGAGTCAATTTTCCTCCTAGTAGCTGGCATAGTGCTGTGGTTTGGATTTAGTAGGGGAATAATGCTGATAACGCACTGTTGTTTTAGTTGTTGCTAAGTACTGCTGACACTAGTCAAGGACTTTCCAGCTTCCCATGCTCTGCCAGGTGCACAAGGAGCTGGGAGGGGGCACAGCCAGGACAGCTGACCCAAACTGACCAAAGGTCTATTCCATACCATATGACATCATGCTCAGTATAGAAACTGGGGGGGGTTGGCCAGGGAGCAGCGATTGCTGCTCAGGGACTGGCTGGGCATTGGTCGTCGGGTGGCGAGCAATTGCATTGTGCATTACTTGCTTTGTATATTCTTTTATCATTATTATTATTATTATTTTATCTTCCTCTGCTGTCCTATTAAACTGCCTTTATCTCAACCCATGGGTTTCACTTTTTTTCCCGCTACTCTTCCCCATCCCACAAGGGCGGGGAGAGGGTGAGTGAGCGGCTGTGTGGTGCTTAGTTGCAGACTGGGGTTCAACCACGATAGAGGGGAGCTCTGAGACATCTGAATTATGCTAGCTGTCCCTATGCAATGCATATTTCTATTTTTACATTTATTATTGTGCCTGTTGGCTGTATTTGTAAACCTTTTTGGTAAGATGTTATTGAGTACTTTTTCTCCTTCTTCTATGGCAAACTTCCTATTGCTAACTTTTGCTCCGATTATCGGGGTTTTTTTACAAGATTTCAAGTACTTTATCTGTAAACTCAGGCTGCAACAGGCTTCTTTTAGACCCATGCGGTTAGTGGTCTTTTGAGAAAATGATGGATAGAGAGGCAGGAAATATGAGATCCGTGTTATAACCTTGTTTCCAAGAGGCTTTGAAAGTCCACCAAAAATCCAGAAGAAAAAAAACTAGCCCATTTTCCTATTATGTATCTACCTAATCACCTAAAAAATTACTAACCAATGCAATACTCTCATTAAAAAAAATGCCTCGTTACCTTAGGTGCATGCTGGGGTGAGTGTGGGAACTGTTAAAGCTGTTTCCAGTTTGTGTAAATAAGGACTAGATAGGTGGATTTGGAGTGAAAAGGGAGAAAGACCAAAAGGGGAGAAGAAGGGACATTGTCAGAGCCAGAGCAAGACAGCAGCACATGGACACAGACAGATAGACATTGATCCATACACACTCACACACAGAGTCTCCATAGGTTGATCTGGGATGACTGGACTGGACCTGTGTAAATTTAAGATCAGGTTCCTGGACAAAAGCTGGCGAAGCTAACAATACCTCTGTATGTAATGAAATGTAATAAATGTGAAAAAAAGTCAGAAACCTGAAAAAATGTTCTGGAAGAAAAGGATGAAGATGCGTTTTTCGAAGGACGTGTTTTAGAATCAGCCATTGTGCTGACAGCAACTCAAATATAGGCTTATTTTTTCAGTTTTAAGAGTTATGAGACACTTCAAGGTTCATGACAACGATGGCCTTAAAAATGCAAATAATTTGAGACTTGCACAGAGCAGGAATGATTGTGGTACAAGCTGCAACTAGGTAATATGAATAGCAGGCAGACTGGGAGCATGTCCAACTACTAGAGAGATCACTTTACTAATTATCTAAGTCGGCTCTCGTATCTTCCGCTTTGCATATGAAGCTAACAAAGCAGAGGTGAGAACCTGACAGCTAGGCTGTGTAATCTGTGGATGAGCTCTGCAGTGACAGAGGCATTTAGGGAGGCAAATGCACACTGTTCTCACACCACATCTCTTCTCTAGCCAAAAGTGAAGCTTAGTAGACCAAATGCAAAATCGGAGTTTTTGCTCTTATTGTCACCTTGTCCTGGTTTCGGCTGGGATAGAGTTAATTTTCTTCCTAGCAGCAGGCATAGTGCTGTGTTTTGGATTTAGTAGGAGAAGAATGTTGATAACACACTGATGTTTTTAGTTGTTGCTGAGTACTGCTTATGCTAGTCAAGGACTTTTTCAGCTTCCCATGCTCTGCCAGGCGCACAAGAAACTGGGAGGGGGCACAGCCAGAATAGTTGATCCAAACTGACCAAAGGGCTATTCCATACCATATGACGTCATGCTCAGTATATAAACTGGGGGGGGGGGGGGGTGGCCGGGGAGCAGCGATCGCTGCTCGGGAACTGTCTGGGTATCGGTCGGCGGGTGGTGAGCAATTGCATTGTGCATCACTTGCTTCGTGTATCATTATTATTATTATCATTATTATACTGTTACTATTAGCATTACTATTTTACTTTATTTCAATGATTAAACTGTTCTTATCTCAACCCAGGAGTGTTTCTCACTCTTACTCCTCCGATTCTCTCCCCCATCCCATCGGGATAGGGGGAGTGAGCGAGCGGCTGCGTGGTGCTGAGCTGCTGCCTGGGGCTAAACCACGACACACCTAGAAATAACAACCGAAATTGTTTTGGAATGGGTGTGCCTCAGTAGTCACATTGAAATTCTCCTGATTCTGCATTCCCAGCCTAGTCCCCTCATTTTCCATACATGTTGGCTGCTTTCTGGCTCTTGCCAGAGGTAGGATGTGGCAGACGTCTGTAACATCTTGAAAGACATGAAGGTCAGCAATGGTCAGGTGTTTAATGTCTTCTCCAACAGTAGAACTAAAAATTCCGGTTAGTGGGTGGCATGGTCAAAACAAGAAAAAGAGGTCTTTTTTCACACCTCAATGAAGAAAGTGACAGAATGCTCTGCTGCAAGGTGACATGGATGCTGAAGTCCAGCGTACTAATCTACTACCAAGCTCTCTTTCAGAGCACGTGGGTAGCCTCAAAGCAGAGCTCTTAAGTCAGGGCTTTCTGTGACTAACGGGCAAAGGCATTAGCGGCATGTGGGGATTATCAGCGGATGTGCAGGGGGAAGAAGGTTGGGAATGGCGTGTGCGCTAGTCAGTGTCTGTAGCAGTGAGGTGCAAAGGGGGTACGGCAGCTTTCACGCCCCGGCGCGTTGAAGTGTGGTGTGAATGCAGTTACACGTGCTGCAGGGCACCGAGGCCTCTGCTGTGCAGCTGCCTGATGCGTGCCAATAGGACTGGGAATAGTCCTCAATCAACTGGACTAAGAGCACGCTTGGACATTGCTACCAAAGACTGTAAGTGCACACCATTCCATTTAGCATCACTACAGTTTTTCACTATGTAGAAATTACTTAATAGTTATTAACTCACAATTGTCTAAACTAATTAACAAGCAGGATTTATTTATGAGTTTTACAGTTTTCATTGGTGATGAGAAATAATCATGAGAGAATCGATAAGAATATATCTCAGTTCTCCCTGTTTACTTGTGTTGAATACTGACTAAAACAGTACAGTGAGAAGAGAATTCTTTACATTTTCTGAGATCTTATGCATAAAAAAAATCCGGTAAACATACTTTCTGGAGATTTCAAAAACAATTTGGAAATGATAACTCAAATTCTAATGGTGAAGTTACATATTGAAAAATAAACATTTCAGGAGATTATTAATATATTACCAAATCAGGAGCTACTTTTAACATAAAGCATCTGTAAGTGGTTCAATAAACATGCAGGGGAAGAAATAATTTATCTTTTGGATATCTTCTTGTCCGTAATTTGAAAACGCTGCTCCTCCACCTAGGCAGAAGTAGCAGTAGCAGCATTTGAAGTTTGTAATGCTGATCCTTTTTTGTTCACCCTGAATTTATGTTTCTTTGTTCTTTATGATTCCATCATAATTTTCTGTCAGAGATGCTACAAAGATAATGCCCACTAACTATACAATTGCTAATATCCAAATAAAATATTTTTCAGAAAAAATCACAGCATCATCAACATAAATCTGAAACAGAAAAAAATTATCATATCTGTTATTCAATTATTGCTAAAATTCTATATCAAAGTTTTAATGCATTGAATTTATAATTTCTAATACAAACCCTAAATTGTTCTTAGCACAGAGGTGGAAGAGTATGGTCTTTTTCTCTTAGATGCAAACAATCTGGGAGCTCAGCAGAAATTTTGTCCTGCTTCAGTATTTCAGAACAAAAACACTAGGTTGCAAGGTGGAAGGTGGATGGTCACCACAGGAAAGCAATTTCAGTGATGGAATATCAAAAAAGATGTTTTTACGTAGTAGGTATCAATTGTGTTATGGCAACATGGTATTTTGTAAATAAAAAGCTGAGCGAGAAATAATACGTTTCATTAGTTCCTCATTCTACCTTTTTTGTGTTTTCTTTGACTACAGGTGTTTTGGGCTAAGGGCTGTATCTATGTCTACTTTTTTGTAAAACATTGAATCATGAAGCCCCAAACCCCAGTATGGATCTTTGTGTGTTATCATTTTCCAACTGAAAAACACAAAGGTAACGATAATGACCTTTTAAAAGCACTTTCCGGATGTCTTCTAACTATCAATAAACATCATCTTAACAAACAGTATGTACTTCTGAAGGCCCTCTGCGTGTGAACCTCTGTGGGGTCACAAGGGTCACAGGCCAGCAGTGCCTTTTATTGGAAATTTCTCTGCAGGCAGGCAGAGGGCTGGAGGCTGGGTGGGAATTAATGTGCAATCCTTGTGCGCAGTAGGAGTAGGTAGGTCAAGAGCCATGACAGGCCCCAGGGACGAGACCAGAGCTGCAGGCGTTTCAGATCTCTCTGAAGTGACTGGCAGCCGCACTCTAGATGGACTTTGAATTTGACCCAAATGGATTCAGCGTACCTTATTTAGAAAACTATAGCACTATATTTGAGGGGAAAGTGACTCTGAAAATGGCCAAATATGTAATGAGGACACTGTTCAACAAGAGTTGAGGTTGGACTTGCACAAGTGAAGCTTTTGATGTAACTCATTTTCATATGAAATGGCATGATTGTTATTTTTAAATAACAATTATAGTGACACAATGACATATAGTGACTATAAATGACATAAATTACAGAATTTACAGTACCTGAAATTCATTGGACAGGTGACAATGGGAAAGTCCAGGAGTAGTTGATACTTTGAAATGGAAAAGCCCAGATCCCTTTTAAAAGAAATCATCATCGTCATTGATGGATTCTTTGTTTTGCAGAAAAAAAAAATTAAACAAAATGTAGGCTTTGCTGAGCAGAAATATTTGACGTGATTTTCAATGAGTTCCATAAGAATTTTGAATATAAGATCAAGCAAAAGTAAGGCTAGGAAGGAACATACCTATGCTGCTCTTAAAAGCAATCAAGCAATATTTAAATAAGGACCTTCAGCTAACTAAGAATTTTGTCTAGTGGTGGGTATTTTTTGCATTCTGGTGCTCACAAAAGGTCTGCTGTTAAGCAGACTGAAAGCTGGGTCACTGTTTTCTTTACGTATTTTGTTTCTTCTTGATTGATAAGAAAGGTTTCCTTAGGAGTCAGATCGAAATAAAAGTGCAGTTTCCTAGTTTGGGCAGCAGGGCCACATTCCACTGCAGGAGATGTAATCTCATCATCACAGCCCAGCTCTAAGCAGGTGATATGGGCCCAGACTATAGTTCCCATAAGGCAGTGCATTAGGACAAGATGGCTTCCATAGAGGCATTTAGGGGGTTCGAAATCAACTAGTATTATTCAATCCATTCAAATAAGGCATACTTATTCGTCTAAAATCTGTATGTCGATATCATAACACAGATTAATAAGTCATATTTCTAAGGCAAAAAATCTAGGTGACAGTGTATAGAATAAACTGGTTAGTTAAAAAAGGCAGGATTTTTAACAAGATGTCTAAAGCAACTTATTCCAAAGGTTCATACACAAAAGACTCCTCAAAAGTTTCCTTCATTGACTCTGGGGCTACCGCCTTAAACTATTGCATGATGCATAAAATATAACCCCCAATTTATCCCATCTAGATATAGGCCCAAATTATAAATGTGTTGTCAAAAAGGTATTTCAATTCATGTCGATATTGCCTCAAAGGTAAATGGTGTTTAGTTCTGGAACTGTGCTTTATTCCCATTTCTGGTCATAATATTTATTTTAATTTGAAATTATAAAACTTACAGATATGTTTAAGAACATAGACTCTGGAATATATATGGTAGTCTGGAGTATTTTTCCTGAATAGTCTTTTATTTTTAACATTCCTGGTGCTTCATCGATACCTGTAAAATTAACAAAAAAAAACCCACTTCAAAAATATTTTCAATTTTTTGTCTTCCGCAGACATATTAAATGCACCTAATGTAGGTTTTGGTTTCACAGACAGATAGGGAAAGAGAATTAGTTAATTTTTTGTTGTTGTTGTTGTTTCTCCCTGAGTGATTCCTGTGAGGCACTGAGCACTGTCTCCCATTAGGTGACAGATTACATTCACCACTGACAGAGGCGTTTGGGACTGTTTGGAATCCTGTCTCTAACACAATGCTCAAGGGTCAGTAGAGCAAGCTGCTGACTGTGAGAGATTGCCCAAACATATAAAGTGAAGCTTCACAAGAAAGAGAATAAAAACCCAGCATGTCATGCAGGGTCCATACCTGAGTCATCATTCATAAACTCCAGCTCAGTCTGACCGAGCATCATCAATGCCGGACAGTCTGGAGTCCCATTACAAAACAAGCCCAAATTCCTTGCAGGCAGCTGCAGGTGCTGTTCATACTGACTGAGACATTTCAGTAGCCATGGACTTGTATCTTTGGGTCAGCAGCTGGCTCAGGATGCTGTGAAAGCTGTGTGGGGTCATGCTGTAGGGAGGCCAGTACTGGAGGGTAAGCTGGGTAAACAGTCTAACCCCCCACTCATTTGGTGAACATCGTACATGAACAGCAGCAGGAGGTGTCAGATGCATTCTTCACATTCTTGCAGCAGTGCATGGGAAAATTGTGGGCCTGATTTTTTCCTCACTTCCATTTGTTGCCTATTAGACTTTTGGGGTTTTCTGATTTTTATTGGCCTCCACGGATGTTTGAGGCTCACTGATTTCAAGACATTCTCTAGTATTTCAAATATGTGGTACCACAGCCATTCAATTTAATGCATATGTATGGGGACAACAGAATTTCCAGCTGCCAATAGGCATTTGTTGAGGTCCCCTGACACTGCCCTCAAGCCCTGATCACCTAAAGATCTCACAGTGCTTTGCAGGCATGAGAGAATTCTAGGGCAGCTAGTGATAGAGGAAAACAAGACTAATTCCAGTCAGTAAAGCTGCAGCCTTGATCCCTTCCTGCTTTCCTCTGTGCTTCTCACTTCTCATAATCCCAAATCATTGGGATTATGATTTATGCTTTCCTGTTACCTTTTATATATCACATGGAACAGCACTAAATCCCTTCCCTGACCTTCTCACCTAGGAAACCATGGATCCAATCATGCTCATCTCCCTCCTTCACTCATGCAGCTGCCCTCCTTCTATCTTTACTGCATTTCTCCTGATTTCTTTCAGCACACGCAAAAGATGTGTGCGTAGGTGAATCCACTATAACCACAAACTATGGTGAAGGTGTGGACACGAGAAAAGTAGCAGTGTGGGGGAAAAGGGATGTTTTCTTAGAGTAATACTCAGAAAGATTGCTGGCTTCTGTTACTATGCAATGACCTTGAAAGATCATGATTCCTGGTTTCACTGAAATTACTGGGGTTTGTCATGGACTCATTGGGGTCAAAATTGTTCTGTAATTTCAAATTTCAAATTATCCTTCCCTTTAACTTCCCAGCCTGTAGGAAATGACAGATGGACCTGAAATCCTTAAGTTGGAAATGGATTGGATGCATTGTAACTGGATACTTCATTCTTCGAACCTGAAATTGAAGTTGTATATTGGCATATGGCTACATTTAAAGGAAAAACTGCTCTGGTTATTTCAGGCATTCATTAAGCCTTTCAAGCCTTGGTGGTGGTTTGGAATGTCTCCTCTATAGTCCAGTTTAAGCACAATTTTCCTTGAGCAGTTCTTACTCTAATACTGGTTGAGTGTCTGGCCAACTACCAGAATTTAGCTTAGAGACAATAACTTTCATACTTTTGCTTTATTTCTTACCTTCTCTGTACAGTCTGAGAAAGCTGGAAGTGAAGACATTTTCTCAGCCAAGGTACAGCTGCATTCAGCTTGAGATGACTTGTTAGCACAGTTTTTATACAATTCAGGAAGAATCTGTGGAAAGGCCATGAAAACTGATTCTAGCGCAGTTTCTTGACTAAATCCGGAATGCAAAACTTTACAGAAGTTATGAGGAAACCAATGCAACTATCTCTATATGGTGTAGGTGGTTTCAAAATAATGATATTTGCTACAAATCAGAAACCAGCAGATGCCAGGCCAAAAATTTTATTTCATTTCTAATCAGGAAAAATATTGAAATCTTAGGATTTTTCAAAGAATCTGGTATTAAAAAAAAGTTTTTCAGACTTACAAAATGTTTTTGTTAAGATTAAAAAATTCATCTGTACTTTACTGTTTCCACTAACATTACTACATGCAAAAATTCTGACCTTTTAAAATTTCAATAATTTTCTGTCAAAATGTTGATGGTATTCTTTGTTTTGATAAGACAGTATTTTCCAGCAGAAAATTGTTCCATTAGGGAAGAAAAATGGACTATGTTTGAAATTCCTAAAAGACTCTTTGGAAACCAAAAAGACCAGCACTGATGGGTCCAGCTCCCCCTACGCAAACCAAGGAGAAGAAGGGAAGGCAAGGGCAAAGACGAACTTCTATGCCATCTTCCTACTTCTCTACTTTCCTACTATTGCCACAGAGAATACCTCTACTTGCATGGGCCTTTCCCTTCAGTAGCATGGAAGCAGGAATAAGGGCAGATGCATTCCGGGGCCAAGGGCATAAGTGGTGAGTCCAGAGCCAACTGGTACTAAGGGGCTCTTTGGGGAGGATGGTCTTGGGGAAGCTCCTCTGATGCCCCTGTGAATTTCTGGCCTAAGCAACTGGTTTCTGTACTTATGCCTAAAGCCTGAATGACCCAGCTGCTCACCTGAGACTTTCTTTAGTCAGCCCCAGCTTATCTCATCGCCAAAGGTTCTATTTCTTTAAACTCACAATGTGGTGACAAGCCATCTGATGGGCCTTTCCCTTCCCTGCGACAAGCAGAAAGTGAACCTGTGCTTTAGTTGTTAGGAAGTGTCTATAAAGAGGAGATCTTTAAAGTTTAGAAAACTTTTATAGCATAGGCAAAAGCCAGGAACATAGAGAGGCATGTATGAGTTAAAAAAAAACCTGTGAGCACATTCCACATGACATTTTCACAGAGGAACCACAAAAATTCTACTACTTCTTTGTATGGTGTCAACTCTGTATTAACTTTTTAGGTTTATTAACACACAAAGTAAAGACCTGTTTAAAAGTCTCAATTTGACAATGTTGATAACAAAGCTATTTTTTTCCCATATGTCTTACAATTTCACAATTATCATGACTGGCACACTATGCCAGTTGTTTTAACAACAGTGTTTTGGGAGGGAAAGAGCTGGGTTTACAGATACCCTCTCCTGTCTTTCTATTTTCACTCATGACATCTTAATCAGTACCTCTGACAGTGGTGATGAGAATAGCTCTGAAGTGGAAACTTGGGCACAGGTACTTTCATCATTAATGACTATGATTTAAACATTTACATTGAAGTTACCTGATTTTATATTTCAATTCCTGTTCTGTCCCACTGTCTAGCCTCTCTGTTGATGTAATATTCATAATTTTACACCACCACATCCTTCAGAGCCCAATATAAAAATATGTATCCTCCAGTAGTGTGTAACCAAAAGGTCTTAACTGAAAGAAAATATCCTGCAGTAAGCACACCACTGAACTGTCCTGTCTGAACAGTCTGCTTTTCGAAATACTGATTATTAAAGTACATTGTAGAAAACCAAAGAACACTGTGTATGACATGAATGATGGTAAAATAACTCATTTTAAGATATGTTCAGTAACCATGAAATGATTAGGAAGGACTTAGTTTTGAATCCTTAGGATAATTTCTCATTCTTAGTTTGCTGGGTTCTGCATTATAAATGTTTTCACCATGTGGAATACCTGTTCTCTCTTCAGATACAGATCTGTAGTTTACCTGCCTATAAATGCACAGTAAGACAAAGGGATGTAGATTAAGTATACATTTATTGTGCAGAAAAGATGATAAAAAGTTATTCTTAATGTCGGGATAATACAACAGAAGAAATGGTATGGTATTAAACTCCAAAGCATATAAAACAAAGTAAGTCATTCATCTGTATCAAATATTTCACTTCCCAGGAAGTCTTCCAGAGAAAAAGAACTATCATATTTTTTTCATTCTTAGCCATCACCTCAGCAGTGACAACTAAGCCAACAGGTGCTTACTACTCATATAAATTATGTGATTTAATATATGGCCATAATTTCTTGACTGGGTCCTTCAGACTCAGGATTTTCAGGTGGTCTCTCACCTCTACCTGACACTGCTCAGAAACCATGTTCAGAAGACATCAGATGCTTTCAGTCCACTGTGACTGAACCCTAGACATCTTTACCATATATGTTACTTTTACAGGCTTGTCTTAAATTTAAATCAAAGAGATGAACAGAGTGTATGTCTTATTTAGGCAACGAAGTCAGAAACAGGAGTTTAATATGAGATACAAGTTCTGTTAATCAGTTGTGTTTTAAACACAAGACATATTATGCAGTTTTATAGTAGTGGAAAGTCAAGACCATGCATTTTGCAAAATGAAACAAAAACTTGTTAGCAAAAGAAATCTTCAGCCATTTAAACAGGAGATGTTTATGGAATGACAATTAAATGGTACTTTTCTAATAGTAGTACAGTGAATGGTATCATAGTTGGGAACTGTGCTGTTTCTTGCCTCCAGCTGTCTCAGTTCAGATCTTTCATAGCAGGAGAACTTAGGGATCCTGAGGGATTTTTTTTTTTTTTTTTCCAACACACTACTGAAAGTAAAAGCCCTGGGAGGTCATGGGGTTACATGGAAAGTAGCAATTTAATTTACTCAACACAATTAGCAAAAGGCATATTTTAGCATACATTGAAAATAGACTAATTTTATGCACTTCTTCAATCTGGTAAATGATTTTGCATGTTGATTTATTTCTGCACAATGCATTCTTGCTATAGAAATTGGTAGGCTGTTATTGACAACTTCTTCATATAAACATGCACATAAATATACACATGCTCCTGGTTCTTTTGCAAAAATGAATGCATAAGGTAGGAAGTCCTTCCCTTTCTATACCAATTCCTAGGCACCACCTAATGGCTGCTTAGCTTTCTTACCAGCAGTTCTTTTAGGAGCAGAAAACTATTTTCATTTTTTGGATCTTCCTGTGGCCACACTTCAGCAGTCATTGGAACTGGAGAAATGTAATGAATTGACTTCCCACATATGCTGCCACTTTTCAGTGTTACAATATATGCTACCGTATCACAAATACATGATGCTTCTGGGATAATGACAGCTATCATAGATTTATCCTGTAGGTAGTTATGTTGTGAAAATAAATTATTACTCCCAAAACAAAGATAGTCATTTAAAAGAATGTAGTAAATACCATGTTTGCACTGGCAGATATATCTGCATTGCAAAGTTTTCTCCTCCTGCCTACTAACTTAGTGGAAGGGTACAAAGGGACTGGTTTGAATGTGTTTATCTTGGAGCCACTGATTTCAAAACTGGCTTTCTGCCTTTATAATGCTCCTACAGTAGTGATCAGAAGACCACTTAATTGATCCCTCTTTTTGTTAGGAATGGCCTCATAGCAGAATGTGCTTAGCAGGGTGTCTTTGAAGAATTCATAGTTCTACTTTTAATGTAACAAAGCCTGATTTTGTTAGTTTTCAGTGTATGTGGCAATGCCATACTTTTATCAGAGTACTTGGGGGAAGCGGTTGCCAATTATGAGTTGGTAAAACTGATAACAGAAATGGTATGGACAAGTATGGTACAAGCAGATCACTGCCACACATGATTGGTGGTGATGTTATTTATGGGCATGTGTATATTTAGCTACTGGCAATGCCTGCCACAGTAGAGAGGGGTGGTAGACACAAACGGAAAGAATACTTTGAAAAGGATGTTATTTTTATACTGAACTTCTCATATTGCTCAACTGATGTTGCCTCAGCATGACACTGAACACAGTCGAAGAAAAAGCATCTGTCACAAGACAGGAAGAACTGCCACACTGCTCAGACCAAAGGTCCATCGATTTCAGCATTCCGTACAGTGACGAGTTGTGACTGTTCAGGGAAAGAGTGTAAGAAACAGGATAATACAAAGTGGTCCTGATTTCTGACAATCAGTTGTTAAAGCATTTTGAACCATTGAATTCAATAGTGAACAAGGGGCATATCCTCCATATATTTGTCTAATGCCATTTTAAACCTAGCTATATTTTTGATTTGTACAGCAGGATCTGGACCTCTGTAGATCCAGTGGTACCCCACTGGCTATTTTCTTTTTTATTTGTGAAAAATTATAATTTGTGTGGATCTCCTGTCCAGTTGCTAGCCCATGGATGATCTTTGCTCCCATTCCATGACAGCTTAGCTGCTTCGAGAGCTTTTAATAAGGTACCTTTCTCAAAGAAGCATTTTATGAATCCTAATATGCAAGAATCACTAGTTCAGCCTCATGATTGCTACATTTGCTACACAATTTCCTTTCTCAAAATCCATGTTGATTCTTCCCTCATTTTTTAATTTATTCAAATTTCTACAAGTTCTATTTTACAATAATTTCAATCAGTTTGCCACCCATGAAAGTCAGACTTCAGGTATTGTAGTTCCTCAGATTACCCCTGAAGTAGTTTTTAAAAACTGGTAGCATGTCTGTCTTCTGCTCTCCTGACTGATTGAAATGATAGGTTACACACCACAATTTTCAAGTGATGAATTTCATGTTTAAAATTCTTGAATGACCATTCTATGCCCTGGCAGTTATTTACTACTTTTTAGCTGATTTGTTCTACAACCTTTTCTAATGACATGTCAGTGTGAGAGAGTTCTCAGATTATTTTCCAGTTCTTGAAATCTCCCATTATCCATCTAAGATTTCCCTGCTATATCAAGGTAGTTCCATTTCATCAGGAGACATTCTTACAAAGATCGATCTTGCTCAATGCTTATAGTCTGGTCTCCTTCAAACTTGCTGAATTACATGTCATGTGATATTTATAATTAAATACACACCTCTATGTAATCAAATAGGAAAAGGACTCCAAATTGAGAACGTTTGGAAAGAACCTGGCTGTTTAGAGGATGATATGAAGGAACTGCAAGAAGTAATAATAACGAAACGAGTCAACCAAAAACAGAAGAAGAGGGGTACTCCTACCTGAAGTTTCATATGTCATTTGAACAATGTTCATTATGTAGAGGAATGCTTTGTTGACATATATTAATGTTCTATCCAAGGACTGAGAAAAAATGATCAGGAAATTTCAGTAAAATTTTACATAATTATTTTTTACACTACATAAATAAATCATTATTTTTTTGGACTCAATCTAAAGATAACTCCCCCATTTACCAAAACTATTCTATTCAGAATAAAATAATGCTGTATTTGAATAACCATTCAGAATAAAAGAATGGTGGAAGCACGGCTATTGCTCAGAATGAACTGTCTTCCCTTACTGGCTTGTAATGTTCGCTGCAAACAGAGAATTCCAGTGTGTAACTACCCATTTCATCCCAGTCCTCTTTTGCATTCACTTCCAGTAGTGATGGATTGCCAACTACAAGGTTTATTAATCACGTTTGAAACATTGGATAGGCTGTGAAATTGAGCAAGAAAGTGAAGGTACATATTCAGTACTCTGGTTTCTGTAGTTGAAGAAAATCCCAAGGAAAGAAAAAGGAATTAATTCAAGCTCTAGAACTTCCATTCAAAGCTATGTAAATGGAATAGGGAAAAATTCATAACTCTGCGTACTCCCTCCACAATACCAGTAATTGCTTCTTTGCCGGTTTGGCTGACTGGCTAACTAGTCCTTTATTGCACTGTAGCCAAGGACAATGAAAGTAACTGTGGAAGCATATTTAACTTTTTTGTCTGTAGTCTTTCCATCTCCACTTATTTCACCCTTTAAAATCTGTACAAAGTGTTGATTTTAAAATTGTCTTTCTGAATTCCACTGCTTTGAGCTATCCAGCCCTTGGGTTTAATTCTTTCTTACAAGCCAGCTGCCTCCCTCTTTTTGTTGTTTCTTTTTTAACACACACACACATACCACACACACTTCTTTTTAAGTTTATCCATGTTAGTGCATGAAAGAATATACATGCAAGTGTAAAGGAAGTTCTCTTCACAGCTGGTTTTCTTTACTTTGATCTCAGTGAGGACTTGGGTGCTTAAAATAGGATTTATCTGAGTTTCAAGCACCAAAAGCTGAGTCTGAAGCCAGAGTTTGCCTTTCTGTTTGGCCTTCGAATTCTCAGTGTTCACAGAATCGCAGAATAGCTGAGGTTGGAAGGGCCTTCTGGAGACTGCCCAGTCTAAATCCCCTGCACAAGACACAATCCACGAGAAAGGGCTGCCTGGATCTTGTCCAGTCAGTTTTTGAATATCTCCAAAGATGGAGAGTCCACAGGTGGTGTTTTACCACCCTCACAGTAAAATAGTTTTTCCTGATGTTTAAATGGAATTTCCTGTGTTTCCTTTTGTGACCGTTGCCTTTGTCACTGTGCTCTTTCAACACTCCTTCTGAGCACTACCAGGCTGCTCTGGCCTATGCAAGTAACCACCCATCTCTAACATAAGTTAATAGGCATCCAAATGTAAGTGGAGTGGCACAGCCATTTCCTAAGGAGATCTGTTGGGTTGGCACATTGAGTCAGGAATCTTCAGTGCCCCTCTTCAGTTTTAAAATGTATGTGTAGCTACTTTAGTTTTCCAAAACCAGCTGTTGCTAGGCATGCTGATCATTGGCAGTACAGTCTACTAGTCAGAGCAGTCACCTAGAAAGTACAAGCCCTATGTTCAACTTCCTCCACAGCCTAAGTCCAAACCCTTTTCTCAAGAGAGCAGCCTGACAGCTTATAAAGCTGGGTGTCCTGGTTTTGGCTGGGATAGAGTTAATTCGCTTCCTAGTAGCTGGCATAGTGCTGTGGTTTGGATTTAGTAGGAGAATAATGCTGATAACACACTGATGGTTTAGGTGTTGCCAAGTACTGCCTATGCTAGTCAAGGACTTTTCAGCTTCCCATGCTCTGCCAGGTGCACAAGAAGCTGGGAGGGGGCACAGCCAGGACAGCTGACCCAAACTGACCAAAGGGTTATTCCATACCATATGACATCATGCTCAGTATATAAACTGGGGGGAGTTGGATGGGGGTCAGCAGTCACTGCTTGGGGATGGGCTGGGTGCTGATTGGCGAGTGGTGAGCAATTGCATTGTGCATCACTTGTTTTGTATATTCTTTTATCATTGTTGTTGTCGTTGTTGTTATTATTACTTTCTCTTCCTCTGCTGTCCTATTAAACTGCCTTTATCTCAACCCATGGGTTTTCCTTTTTTTTTTTCCAGTTCTCTCCCCAGTCCCACCAGGCAGGGGGAGGGCAAGAGAGCGGCTATGTGGTGCTTAGCTGCTGACTGGGGTTAAACCACGACACTGGGTGAGCACATTGCTGTCTCCATCTTTCTTATTGCTGAAATACTTGCTGTTAGCCATGTACACAGGGCAATGAAGCCAGAAATACAGCATGCATGAGGGAGCATGATGGTTCAACCTGATAGCACTTTAGGGGAAAGAGAGAGTCCTAAGTTCCTGGCTGATGACTGGAACTGGTTTTGATTTCTTACTCCAGTGACTAATAACAAGAGTCTTAAGATCAGAGACCAGAGTTCAACTACTAAGTTGCAAAGTCATTGTGCAGTGAGTGAGAACCCAGAATGAAGGGCTTATATGCAGAGGATGGATGCATTTGGTAGCTATAGGAGGGAACAATTCAGGCCACAGCAATCAGAGCAAGATTGCCAGTGTATTTGCAGTGTACACAAGCATCAGTGGCAGCAGCACAGTTGTTTTTTTTCCTTTAAGAAGCAGAAAGGTCAAACAGGTACCACTGAAACTAAGAACAGGGCCTGAAACTAGTAAATTGACTGTAAAGATTTTAGCATTCCTGAAGGGTGTGCATACTTTTTCCATGAAAGAATTTCCTTATGGAGCTATGTAGGCAGCTTGATAGGTCACCTACTCCTAGCACTATCAGCTATAAATCCTGGTATTACTCTCTGATATCAGCAGGGTGCTTGCTCAGTGTAGGATAAAGTACTGCGGTGTCAAGAATACCTTGAATTCCTTCCTGCCTCCCCAGATAGGTTATGTGTAGCTCACATCTTACCAGATGCACAGGATAGGACTTGGTCGCCTCTGTACAGGTGAGAATTGGGATTTTCAAATGTGCCTTGTGGATTTAAGAGCATAAATCTCTGTAATTTCCAAAAGGGACCTGCATTCATAAATGCTGTAATCTTTAGGAAATGTCTTTGAAGTGTTTTGTCCTCCTGATTTAGAATGTTAAATTCTTAGACACTGTTTTCCTTAGTGATTTGAACACCACTAATAACACTACCATATGCTTATATTTTCAACAAATGGCCAGCCAGGGTAAACTCCAGCTTCAGCTGGTCGAGACCAGTTACTGCAGAATTACCCTTCTCAGGTCTGGGTGAGAGATGTTTATCTTGGCGATTATGATAATCTCCTCCTAAACAACTTTACCATGCAAACTTTTACCAGTAGAAATAACTTGCTTTACAAGACAAAGCTCACCAAAATCCACAATATTTTTCACACAATTAAAATAATTGTCAAAACACACATTATTTTGTTAGGTTAAGATTCTGCTTCAGCACTGATCTCTGTTACTTGCATTCTCTTTGCTTCTATTCTATTAATTTGACTTATTCAGTGATCTGCTAAGGACCAACTGTTTTGTTGTGTATGTGAGTCAGGGGCAGTAACTATGTCCACGTGCAATAGAAAATGAATAAATACTTAAACAATAGATCATTCAGCTTTAAATGTCTTTATGTTTATTTATATGGTTTTCATCTGAAAATTGTCAAAAGCCATTTTTCTTTGGTGAAAGCAAAGAGTCATATGTATAGCCCAATTAAATCAATGGAATGGTGCCCACTTCTCAAATTAACTTTGAGACATTGAATCAAAATTACAGATGAACCTACAGACTTTACATTTATAGCTAGCTTAAGACTTTAAATTAGGCTAGTGCTAAGGTATTTGTCAAAAGATAACACATGTATGGATGTTGCCAAATTGAAAGAGACTTAAAAGATTTCATAACAGCCAAAGTAAAGTGCTTTTATTTCTCAGTAGAAAAGACAAGAGAGACAATCTGGTAAGATTCACTTTTGGCTGAATATAAGCATTTAGAATACATTTCCCAGGTAATAGCATTTGAAAATAAGGAAGAAATCTTTTAGCAGACATACCTAAAGTTAGAATTTGCTGAGGTTATTGAGCTGTGCAGAGGTACACAAACTAGCTAATGGCAATCGCATATATTGCACACAAACTATATGCTTAAAAGAGGACTGAATGCTAAGTCTCTTAAATAAATTGAGGGACTGCTCTGAATCTGAAAGGGCACGTTGTGTTCAGATCCAAGTATTTAATACTATTCTTTGCTATATTATTATAGTCTTGCATCAAATATCTTCACTCTTCTAACTTCAGGTCCCTTTTTTTTTCATTTATAGTACCAAAGTCATGTAAGAACCATTGCTTGGATGCAAAGCTCCTGTTGAAAGACACCTTGACAAGCATGGTGAGCTCTGCTATAGCAGTTTTACTGTCCAGAATTCTTGTGATTAGGAAGCTACTGCCCTCTGGAATCACTACTATCTTTTCCACATCAGTGGTCCTAAATCCATTTTTAACTAAGAAAAGCAAAGCAAAGAGTTAAAGTTTTCTTGTTTATTTTTAGCATTGTGGTTCTGTGGCCAAATCATTACCTTCAATTTGAATAATTCCTTATCCCTGTGAAAGACCACAAAACAACACAATCTGCCCTATAGCTTCAGTTTAAAATGTCTGTATACAAGCTTTCTGAGTAAAATTCCTCATTGATTAACAAATTCATGTTAGCTACAACAATCTCACCATTAGAGGTAGAATCCATGGAATGATCAGCACTTCTATTTTAACATGAGGTATATGATTACAGCATGTATCCCATGATTCTGAACATGAGCCAGCAGTGTGCCCAGGTGGCCAAGAAGGCCAACAGCATCCTGGCTTGTATCAGAAATAGTGTGGGCAGCAGGAGCAGGGAGGTGATTGTCCCCCTGTACTCAGCACTGGTGAAGCTGCATCTTGAATACTGTGTCCAGTTTTGGGCCCCTCAATACAAGAAAGACATTGAGGTGCTGGAGCGTGTTCAAAGAAGGGCAATGAAGCTGGTGAAGGGTCTGGAGCACAGGTCTTATGAGGAGTGGCTGAGGCAACTGGGCTTGTTTAGCCTGGAGAAAAGGAGGAGCACTGCAGACCTTATCACTCTCTACAAACGACCTGAAAGGAGGTTGTAGTGAGGTGGGTGTTGGTCTCTTCTCCCATGCAGTTAGCAATAGGACAAGAGGAAATGGCCTCAAGCTGCGCCAGGGGAGGTTTAGGCTGGATATTAGGAAAAATTTCTTCACGGAAAGGGTAGTCAGGCATTGGAACAGGCTGCCCAGGGAAGTGGTTGAGTCACCATCCCTGGAGGTATTTAAAAGGCATGTAGATGTGGTGCTTAGGGACATGGCTTAGTGGTGGACTTGGCAGTGTCAGGTTTACGGTTGGACTTGATGATCTTAAGGGTCTTTTCCAGCCTAAACGATTCTATGATTCTATTCATTTAAAAATATTAATGAAAATCACCTTCCCTCAAAGCAGTAATTCAATGCCATTACTACAGCTGGAGATGGGATGGAAGAAAAGTCCTCTAGCTAATCACAATATTATTTTCAGTTATGCTTGCCATTCTGACCAACACACAGGCAAGAAATGACATTGAAACACTTTTTTGGGCCTGTCCAATTCCTTGCAAAGTGACTTCAAACTCTGCTTTGTGCACTGCAGCAGGAGTCAAGTCTGGCTCTCTGAGTTTTTATGTTTCAATTTTGATTTCATCAGCTACTCCAAAAAGAAATTTAGGTGTAGCATGAAACTTGCTCCTAAGTGAACCATGCAGAATCACCTTACGCATACTTGTAACAAAATTTTAAAATAATGTAGCTGCTTTTTGTCTTAGAAAATTAATTCTGTTTGAGCTTTTAAAACAAACAATTTTTAAATAGTACTGCATAAAATTTAACTAAAGATTAGTATTTTTAATTAGCCAAAGTTTAGGAATTGGAGACATACACTCCATGAAAGGAAGGACAATTCAGGCTTAGAGTATACTGGCTTTTCCAAGACGTTGATTGTAGTTTCCCTTTCTAGGAAGAAAGAATCAGGAAGTATGTGAACAGCTCAGATCTCAGAAGGTTTTTGCTGATCAGAAGGTTTGTGCTGACCAGCCTCTCCTTGTCCACATTTCAAATTACCTTTCTTACTTCTTCACAACCCACCTAGCTTTACATGTCTTTTCCTAATCCCACTGTGGGTTTTCTGGACACTATTGGAATGTGATATTAAATACTAATAATATCAATAATAATTTACAACAGTGAGGAAGTGAAAATTGTATAAAAAGTTATTTTTATTTATTATATTGTTTGGGTAGGGTTAAGTAATTTTGAAACTGGCAGGTATGGCAGCTGCCCTTCACAAATTATTAAAGAAATTATTAAAGAAGTGACTGAAGTCCGTTTAGGTCTAGAGGACTGAAACAATAACAACCTCTACCCAGAGCCTGTGGAGCTTCCAAATGACTTACATTGGGCATGTGTAAGCAAGGGTAACATAGATTACCTGCACCTAATTTCAGTGTGGACTGCTAATCTGTGAAGGTGCATCTAGATGTCTGTCATAGAATCATAGAATCATAGAATCATTTAGGTTGGAAAAGACCTTTAAGGTCATCCAGTCCAACCATTAACCCACACTACCAAGTCCACACCAAACTAATCAAGGGTAGACTAGACTAAACCATGTCCCAAAGTGCCACATCTACCCTCTTTTTGAACACTTCCAGGGATCGTGACTCCACCACCTCTCTGGGCAGCCTGTTCCAATGCCTGACTGCCCTTTCCGTGAAGAAATTTTTCCTAATTTCCAGCCTAAACCTCCCCTGGCGCAGCTTGAGCCCATTTCCTCTCGTCCTATCACTAACTACATGGGAGAAGAGACCAACACCCACCCCACTACACCCTCCTTTCAGGTAGTTGTAGAGAGTGATAAGGTCTGCAGTGCTCCTCCTCTTCTCCAGGCTAAACAAGCCCAGTTGCCTCAGCCGCTCCTCATAAGATTTGTGCTCCAGACCCTTCACCAGCTTCATTGCCCTTCTTTGGACACGCTTCAGCACCTCAATGTCTTTCTTGTATTGAGGGGCCCAAAACTGGACGCAGTATTCAAGGTGCAGCTTCACCAGCGCCGAGTACAGGGGGACAATCACCTCCCTGCTCCTGCTGGCCACACTAACACACTGTCTGTCCATGGGTTTAGAAATACAGTAGCAGGTGCATGCCCAGTGTACTCTACTGTAGGATTAACTAGCATATAGCCTCCCAACATCTAGCTACTCTTACTCAGTGGCCAATGGGATGTCATCTATGCTCCATCCATTATGAAATAAGCATCCTTATATTAGCTCATATTTATTTCAGGATAAAACTGTGCACTTGAACAACAGTTGTCATGAACAGTTTTGTCAGGATTTCATTATCAATAGTTCTGAAATAGTCTCAGGAAGAGAATCATGAAGACTCAGCTTATGGGTACATTGGGGAAATCAATTGATTTGTAGTGGAAATGTTCTCCTTTGACAGGGTAGAAATCCTGACAGTGTTTACCTGACACAGTATCTTTTAACTTAAATTTTTAAAAAAGGATGAGTTAAATTCAGTTTTATGACCAAGATTTCTGGGGAGTTTTGGCTTCAAACTTTCTTGATGCTCAGAAGCAAAATATAACCCTGGAACTGAGCTGACTGTTTCAAACAAATAACAGATAGTGCAAGGGGAACTGCAATTGCTTAATCTTGATCAACAAATTTAGTAACTGCTGTATAGATAAGAAAGGGAGGTGAGAAAGCAAGCTTCTGGAATTTCTTTTAGATTTGTCCAGTGCAAGGTCACACCTGAAAATGAATGCAACAAAACCAGAGATTTTCTGGTTAACATGCAGTTAACAAAGACATAGGTGTTCATCTGGCACAAGACTGAACTTTGCAAGAAGCTGATCTTTTCCCATTCACCTCAATATTTCCCAGTAACAAACAGAGAAAAGATCTTACAAGCCACTGAGAAAATTCAGATCAAATTAGAGCTCCTTATAGGGCAGATAATGATATCATCTTTGGGTGTAATTAGAAAGTAATTAGGCAAAAAGGGGCATTTGGGAGGCAGTTTTCTTTCCTCAGAACACTCTAGTGAGACTTTCTGGATGCAGTAAGAAAAAAATAGAGCAAAGAAGTGACCAAAGTTAGGTATCAACTCACCGCACTAGCTTCTGGGAAAGAAAGATTTGAGTTTGTATCACTGTTTCAAGACTGCTTATTACACTTTGGAAATCACAAAACCATTGTCAAATGAGGTGAGCATTAGCTAAGTGTGTTAACCCACTGCAGGGGGGTTGGGCTAGATGATCTTTAAAGGTCCCTTCCAACCCAAAGCATTCTATGATTCTATGAAGGAATGTTCACAGTGAACAGACTCTTACAGATACAGAGCCTCTGCCTAGTAATGTCATGCAAGACCATAAACAGGCTATGTGCCAATGATGTGCTTAGGCCTCTGCCTGTGCGGAGATGTTAATCATGCCTGAGGGGCTCACTAAAAGAAACTACTCTCTGGCAGCTGAACAAAAACCAAAAAGGAAAGGGAAATCTCCATGATGTTTTCAATCCAAATATATTGTTTTAATCTGGTCATGTGAATATAACCTAAAAGAAAAAAAAAAGTGGAAATAAACAAGCAAATAAATATAATTAAGACTGCATGGAAAGTTCAATTAGATGTTTGTTGCCTTGCTGGAAAGAGTTGCTTACAATGATGTTCTTTTACACCTCATCAGGAACATGAGTTGAAAGAAGATGAGGATATTATGAATTTACTAGACTTGTGGTACTGATAGGTATAGAAACCACCTTTCATTAAGAGCAATGTAAAAAGAGTCTGAGCTTCTTTATGAAAGAGGTGAAATCTGAGGAGCCTCTGCCTCAAACAAAGTTATGGGGAAAAGTGGAGTACAAGCTATGCCCAAAGAATAGAGATAGGCTGAAAGCGAGCGTTGTCTCAGTGAAGGTGAAGTAGAAGGAGTAAGGAAAAACACAGGAATGGACAGAAGAAGGAGCAGAAAGGCAAGAAATAGCAGAATACACTAAGTAAAATGGAAGACACAAAGCTTCTTGGCCTGAGCACTGTCTGAAAGTGGCTCAGGAAGACAGAAAAAGCCCCCACTTTGTGCTTAATGCCTCTTGTGTCCAAAGCAATACATTTGTATGCACATTATAATGAAATACCAGGCTCAGTTACTAATTTATTCTCTCAGTTGAACCAATATGCCTACTAAATTTAGCATACTTCAGGAAGACAGGCAATACAGTTTTGACTTTTGGATTGTTTTTATCTAAAGTCAACACATTTTCATCCTCAACTAATTTGCAGCCCACTGAGTGATTTGTACTGCAGCCAACTCAGAGATAGATGAAGCAAATGGATGGAGCAATGATTCTTCCACTCCCCTGTCTTACCATACTAACACGTAAAACACTACAACATTGCTGAAGGTGATTAAAATGCAGGCAGCTGACTTTGAACTATAGTGGATTTTGCTTCCATAAGGTCTTGAAGTGAGTTGTGAGCTCATCAAAAATTTTGGAGTGCTAATAATCACCTGGCAATTGATAACATCTTAATATACTACAGTGATTTCTAAAATGATTATATTACTATGTTCAAAGCATATCACAACCAAAAAGAAAATAATATTGAAGGGCCTATTTATTTATAGACAGCTTTAACCACATTTATATGCATGCTTGAAATAAGTGGAAAATGTTTGTGAATTTAAATCCAAACTGTTGAGTTTAAAAGCTTAGGTTATGAGCTCAGCAGAAATGTGAGGCAGGAGCTGCTACTCACAGAGCAACAGCTTCTGGCATCCCTTGCTATTCACAACAAGACCAGGCTGCTTGTAGCATGCTGGGCTTTGTGGTGACGGGCTTTAGCAAGGACTTCTGTAAGCCAGCTACTACTGTTGCTCACGGAAGGCAAAGCCTTAAGTGGTACGGCCACCAACATCCACTGACTTCTGGACTCAGCAGGGGCTTTGGCAGGTCAGCTGTATAACCAACCAGCACACCCCCACAGTGGAGGAGAGCTCAAAGAAGGGCAAAAACCAGTGAACTCAGGGAAGAATGTAAAATAAAGCAAGCTGAACTTATCTTGATACCAGGTAGACTGGAGGATAACCTTGGTTTTAGATGAGACAGCTGCACCAGTGAATCATCAGGTTCCCTGGGACTGTTAACAAAGAATAATGTCTTTGTGAGCTAGCCAGACCAGCACTGGGGGATGGGTGAGGGGCAGTGTATGGGTAGCTCAGCCCAACATAAAGCATAAAAATTGGACAAATAATAAACTTTGAAGTGAGCAATGGCTTGAGCTGGCTTCAATCCACTTATTCCTTCTAGGTGACCGGGGATGCCCAGTGTCATGACAGTGAGCATAGAGAGACCAGTAATGGGAATCACATTTGCAACTACAGTTGAATATTGCAACTGCTGTATTACGCTTGTGTTGTGATTTCAGTTCATTGCTGTATCACTCTGCTAAATCAAACACCCACGTAATGCCAAATGTACCAAATAAGTAAATTTGATATCAAACATGAAACCCTCCTCGTGTGGAATATCTAAAAGAACCTGGTCAGAAAGTATTGGACTCTGACAAGCTGCCAAGAAGAAAATTTTGCCTCTATAAGATGTAGGATCTTTTGAATGCTGCTGAGTTCAGAACTGAGGAGAAACTGTGATCTGGGAGCTGCTACTAATTGTCAGAGAAGTAAAATACTTTGCATCTGCTAAAGGCAATGGCTTTTTAGCTAGTCTGTTCTCTGGCACTTGCATTTCATATGGAGCTTTCCCCCCCCCCCCAGAAGTGGTGTGCATATTCAGAATAAGAAACAGTGGTATTGCAATTCAGGACCACAATTCGCAGCTTGAAATAAGAGGGAACGAATATAAATATCCCTTTTACTGTAACAAATTAATGAGGCATGATCAAATGCATCTGCAGCTTACCAGGGTTAGAAAGGTGGAGTGTAACACTCGTCCTTTAAGCCCTTCATAACAGTTAATATATGTCTTAGGCAGGGACTGGTTCCTTAAGATTCAATGGGAAACTTCTCCAGAACATTTACAATCACAAATGATAAATAATGCAAAGAATGTTCCAGTGGGAAGTCACTGACTACCAGAGCTGCTCCAACTGGCCTATAATGACAAGAAGTATAATTTTCTTACTGTGTTGGATAATTCCCTAAGTAAAAAGCATGTGTCTTTCACACTATTTTTACAAATTCTAAAGAACAACTCTCCAAAGTCAAAGCAAACTGGCAAATACCAGACATGGATGCTGGTTGACCTGCACAGATGAAACAATATTTGAAAGTAGGTCCTCATAATGCTACCAACTGGTGGAACAGGCTTAGCTTCTTTAATTGTGTGCTTTTGCCTGCCTGCTGAAAAAGACAAAGAGCAATTACTTACCTTCTTTCTAGTAAACAGAATTCATGTAGCTTTGTCCATATGTATTCTGCAGCTATTGGCAGAAGGTGCTGAGTTGTTCAGTGAGTGAAACACAGCTTTATCAAATTCAAACTAAGAAACCGCACTAAAATTACTTGCAGTCTTACAGTCTCTCTGTCTATATGCATATACATGGATATGATATACATGCACATACACACAGAATACAGTTTTCATAATCTCTCTCTCTTATGGGAGTACTTGTAAGAAGCAGCAGAAGTTGCTTTCTCTTTGCTAAAATGCACAGTAATCTGCCTTGTTGTCTCTGAAAGAGCTGTCTTGGAGCACACATTCATACAAGGTGGCAATTTCAGCTCAAGGATGTGCCTGGTCCTTAAATAGGTCAGTAAAGGCAGTGACAGATGTAAGAAATTTCTATACAATGACATCTGAAATGCATAGAGCAACCATTTCTTCAGAAATGCGTGGTTTGGGGAAGACAACAGATGTGGGACTTTGTAACTTTAAAATTACATAATTTCTTAAAAAAAAACCCCAAACCTTTAGAATGTTACAAAGAAGGTTAGGTTGTGGTGCACATGTAAACTTTATGGAAGACAGAATACAGTAGAGAAGTAGTGTTGAGAGACCACAAGGTTTTTACTCTGTTGGGTTACACATGAATCAATGATTACATTAAATGCAGTATGGGAATGAATGCCCTGTCTCCCCTCCATGCTTCTTCCCACCTCCACCTACCTATAAAAATTGGGAATATAGCTAACAACTGATACAGCTGGAGAGAAATGTAAAATAGTCAGCTTAACAGTGGACACACTTGCAGAATCACTTCACACAGGCCCATATTTGTGAATCCAATGAACTTTTGTGGAAGAGAAATACATATTTAGTAAACAAGGATGAGAAAAGCAGATATGCAGGATAGGTGGAAACTGTAGAGTGTCCATGTACTGGAAATTGTACTATTACGCAGCTTCTGAGAATAGTTCAAATTATTTCCTAGGAAGGGGTAGCTAAGGATACAAATCTCTTGGGATTGACTGACATCTCTTACAATACCTGTCAAACTGATTTTGTCAGTGGGTATGATAGATTATTAGAGGTGGTGGTAACTTGAGAGATTTTCTCAGGTACTGTTGCTACTAATAATCTACCATACTCACTGATGCTATGTAATTTCTGTTTCTCATTAGGTGTTTCTGAAAAATTCTGATAAGGTAATAATAAGAAGATACATCTTTATGGCTGATAACAGAACTGTTTTGCTTGGACTGAGTTGCACAAAGACTCAAAAAGTAAGACACTACCTCTAACTTTAAGGTATATGGCATCTATTAGTTCTTGAGCTCATCCAGGAAAGGATATCCTGACTTTTCCAGACTTCTGTACAAATCACGTAGGTGACTAAGGAATCTATGAATCTTTGGAACTAGAAATTGTAATGTTGATGGCATCAATACTGAGCTAAAGGCAGACCCAATAGTTTGTGCTAAATAGGCTGTGCCCCTGCTTTCAGAATTTGTTCCTGTCAAAGCAGAGGTGTCAATCATCAGTGCAGACAGCCCATTTTGTACTGTTAACTGTGCATGCATATACAAGGAAAAAATTGGTACTGTGGGCCTGAAGGATTCTTCTTTAAAGACATCAGAATAGTGAACCATAGACTTTAGCTTCCTTTAACAAGAATTCTGTTCTTGCAGTCCTTAGAGAATTAATACAAGGATCTGTTCTCTCAGACTGAGTGGCAAAAAGACAGTTGAGGGCTGAATAAAATGTCCCATAAACCATGTAAGAACAACTGCTAAGTACTTTCAACAGAGGGCTATTCAGAACTCAATGTGTTCCATTATTGGTATATGAGATATGCTCCATAGTCTGAAGAGGTGACTTCTGACATCTTGAGTCTTTTCAGTTGTTTTAGAAAAACAGAAACAGTTTTTTCTCCATTTTTCTCTCTCTCTGAAAGAAACCAAATACTTCAAGAGCCTGCTGCCGAGGAGTACAGAATCACTTTAGTGAGCATTATACTCATTTACAGAATGTAAATGCTGCTATAACTACCAACACTAATGGGTCAGCTGAAAATAAGTCTTGCCACTCCTGGTGGTCTCAATGACAGTCTGCTGAAGTGTATTGCACCAGTAAACTGCTGATTCAACACACAACATTATTACGTAGGAAGACAGCAAGTAATAAACACAGGTTCTATAAACCCCACAACATTGTATTTCAGGGACCAGATTAATCAGTCCTACATAAAACAAATTCCCACTGAAGATCTATTCTACTTTACAGTTTTGCAAGAACTATGAACTGTGACTCGCTCAAGTGACTGCTATTTTAACCAGTTTATTTGCTGCTGATATCACTTCAGCAACCAAGAAGGCAGCAAAGGAGGTAATATTTCTAATCTTTGCTGTTAACTACCTTACAATATTTTAACATTCTCTGAGAATTCACAGGGTTTTGGCAAAGTTTTGCATGAATCAGAATTACCTCTAGTGGATCTGATTTTGAAAAGCTGAAAAAGTAATAATTGACAAAGAATGCCATATTCAACCATACTTCCACAATCAAATTATGAAATTTCCCATTGTTAGACCATTTTATTGTTTATTTATAATTTATGAAACAGCATATCAAAAAAGTAACAAGAGAAACTATGAAGTATTTTGCCAATGACCTTACGCTAGTTACCATTCAAAAGTATTAAATACTAGCATATTAAGTCTTGATATATTATTATCATCATCTTACTGATACTGTATTACTTGACCTTTATTGAAGTTATGGATATACTGCCTTTCCTTCTGGTTGAATTATGCTCAAAAAATACTATTTGCTGCTCAGTGATACATTGTGGGCACAATACATGGTCAAATAATTTGTTTACTTCCTAAAAGGTCAGAAAAATAAAAGATGGTTATCTTATTTATTCTCCATTTCTAGTATTATAATATGTAAACTTACTCTGATGCCACATAATCCAATCAAAAAAACCTGTCGTCAAGTGGAAAAAATGAAAATTATTAGTTTCTGTAAAAGTGAGTGTCTCCCCACCTTGTAATGGACATCTTGTCCATAGAGTAACTATCCTTTAAAAAGTTACATTTATTTGATCTCAAATAGTAGAATCTATAATACCATAAGCATTTCCTTTTTATGGCAAAGGACTAGCTGAATTGTGTGATTGCTGTCAAAAATCTCTAAATAGCAACCAACGTATTCCATTAGACCATTTTCTTACTGATCATTTAAAGTGTCAGTAAAAATGAGTAGTAAATGGTACAAGGATTATATTATTGGATGATGGTTGGTACTCAATTGATCAATCGATTCAGCAGGTATAATAATCTGACTGTGCCATTATGAGCAGAACATTAACAATCAGGTACATAGTTATCTATTCTCTGAATATTACTCTGAATGCAGAACAGTCATCACACAATCCCGCTTATACATTTAAAATGTACGTACAGCTGTATATATGCAACAGCCTGGCATTTCTCTGTACAATAAGGATATTTTTGATCCAATTTCTTGCACAAACCAAACCTTCTTGAAGTTGTGCACAGCAACAAACTGTTCCTTGGAGATTTAAAGGATATTTTGCAATGGTTATTCAAATTTTTTTGACAACTGACCTCCGCTGATGTTAAAACATCTAGCTTCCTTGTTTCCAGACTATCAGACTTTGACTTATTCTAAGTAATTAGATGCAAATGTCCAAAAGGTCATAGTACAAACTGACAACACTTGCTGTTAGAGTTGCAGACCTGGCATATGTTTCCAAACCTACAAAGAAGAAATACAGGCAATAAATTAGAAGTAGATAATGCACATGAGGAGGAGGCAAAAGTCATGCTGCTTAAGCTGATACAGGAGTAGCAGTGAGGTTCAGCACTTCAATCAGATCTCTTGCTTTGACATATACCTAAAGAAACACTTTCACAGTAAATTAGTAAGGGGAAGAAAAGAACCTCTTTAGATCAAATGGAGAAGTGAAAAAAATAGACGGTTTTTTCTTAAGATACCTCAAAAGGTACCATGTCCATCATCCTGCACTGATCATTGGGGTGGATACTTGTGCCTAATAAATTCAAGGAGGTTCTACAAGAACAGAGGGCTTTATATCTGTGTAGTTCTTTACAGCATTGGAAAACCTAGGGCTCAACTCAAAGCATGGCAAAAACAATGGCAAAATTCCCATTGATTTCCATAATCTTTCACACACAATTTACATCTTGCTAAAGCATCAGTACACACGTCCTCCAGTGAAATTTATGTATGTACATTTAACTTGGTAAGTTTCTTTGTGTATTAGCAGAGCAGTGAGCAAACTGGATTTGGATTTTCACAGGACTGTCACTACACAATAAGTTATGCCAGATTTTCTTCTCCTTCATGGCAAAGTATAGTACAAAAATATTCAGCTAAAATCAGCAGCTCTTGGACTGGTCAATCACTGTTATGTCATAGAAAGTGACTTCTAAAGAATTCTCTTTTTACATGGGCTAACTATTTTTTTTCAAGTGAAGAGATTAATTAAAAGACAGGTAAATAAAATCTATAATTTCCTGGTATCATCTGTATAAGCCAATTTTATCCTAGTATGCTATACATAGTACACTACAACAAATGGGAAAGGAGAAAGGACAATCTGCCTGTTAAGATTGGGACTTCAACTTGCCAGACATCTGCTGGAAATACCACACAGCAGAGAGGCAGCAGTCTTGGAAGTTCCTAGAGCATGTGGGGGATAACTTTCTAATGCAGCTGGTAAGCGAGCCTACCAGGGGAGGTGCCCCGCTTGACCTGCTGTTTACCAAAGGAGAAGGGCTTGTGGGAAATGTCGAGGTCGGAGGCCGTCTCGGGCTTAGCGACCACGACATGATAAAGTTCTCAATTTTGGGTGATGCTAAGCGGAGGGGCACCAAAACTATTACCATGGACTTCCGGAGGGCAGACTTTGCCCTCTTCAGGACCCTGGTTGGGAAAGTCCCTTGGGAGGCGGTCCTGAAGGGCAAAGGGGTCCAGGAAGGCTGGGCCCTCTTCAAGAAGGAAGTCTTAAGGGCGCAGGAGCGGGCTGTCCCCGTGTGTCGTAAGACCAACCGGAGGGGAAATCGACCGGCCTGGCTGAATAGGGAGCTTTTGCGGGGACTCAGGGAAAAAAGGAGAGTCTACCGCCTTTGGCAGAAGGGGCGGGCAGCTCAGGAGGAGTACAGGGATCTTGTTAGGTCCTGCAGGGAGGAAATTAGAAAGGCAAAAGCCCAGCTAGAACTCAATCTGGCCAGTGCTGTAAAAGACAATAAAAAATGCTTTTATAAGTACATCAGCAATAAAAGGAGAGCCAAGGAGGATCTCCATTCTTTGCTGGATGTGGGGGGGAACATTGTCACCGAGGACAAGGAAAAGGCTGAAGTACTTAACGCCTTCTTTGCCTCTGTGTTCAACAGCCAGACCGGTCATCCCCAGGGTACTCAGGCCCTTGAGCAAGAGGATAGGGATAGGGACCAGAATGGAGCCCTCATAGTCCAGGAGGAAGCAGTTAATGACGTGCTATGCCACCTGGACGCTCACAAGTCTATGGGGCCGGATGGGATCCACCCAAGAGTACTGAGGGAGCTGGCAGAGGAGCTTGCCAAGCCACTTTCCATCATCTATCAACAGTCCTGGTTAACAGGGGAGGTCCCTGATGACTGGAGGCTTGCCAATGTGACGCCCATCTACAAGAAGGGCCGGAAGGAGGACCCGGGGAACTACAGGCCTGTCAGCCTGACCTCGGTGCCAGGGAAGATTATGGAGAGGTTCATCTTGAGCGAACTCCACAGGCAAGTACAGGTCAACCAGGGGATCAGGCCCAGCCAGCATGGGTTCACAAAAGGCAGGTCCTGCTTGACCAACCTGATCTCCTTCTATGACCTGGTGACCCACCTGGTAGATGATGGAAAGGCTGTGGATGTCATCTACCTCGACTTTAGCAAAGCTTTTGACACCGTCTCGCATAATATCCTCCTCGGGAAGCTGGCAGCTCACGGCTTAGACAGGCATACTCTTCGCTGGGTAAAGAACTGGTTGGGTGGCCGAGCCCAGAGAGTAGTGATAAATGGTGTTAAGTCCAGCTGGCGGCCGGTCACGAGCGGTGTTCCCCAGGGCTCTGTTTTGGGGCCAGTCTTGTTCAATATCTTTATCAATGATCTGGATGAGGGGATCGAGTGCACCCTCAGTAAGTTTGCAGATGACACCAAATTGGGTGGGAGTGTCGATCTGCTCGAGGGTAGGATGGCCCTGCAGAGGGACCTGGACAGACTGGATCGATGGGCCGTGGCCAACTGTATGAGGTTCAACAAGGCCAAGTGCCGGGTCCTGCACTTCGGTCACAACAACCCCATGCAACGCTACAGGCTTGGGGAGGAGTGGCTGGAAAGCTGCCTGGCCGAAAAGGACCTGGGGGTGTTAGTAGATAGCCGGCTGAACATGAGCCAGCAGTGTGCCCAGGTGGCCAAGAAGGCCAACAGCATCCTGGCTTGGATCAGGAATGCTGTGGCCAGCAGGAGCAGGGAGGTGATTGTCCCCCTGTACTCGGCGCTGGTGAGGCCGCACCTGGAATACTGTGTCCAGTTTTGGGCCCCTCACTACAAGAAAGACATTGAGGTGCTGGAGCGTGTTCAGAGGTGGGCAACGAAGCTGGTGAAGGGTCTGGAGAACAAGTCTTATGAGGAGCGGCTGAGGGAACTGGGGTTGTTTAGCCTGGAGAAGAGGAGGCTGAGGGGAGACCTTATCGCTCTCTACAACTACCTGAAAGGAGGTTGTAGTGAGGTGGGTGTTGGTCTCTTCTCCCAAGTAGCTAGCGATAGGACAAGAGGAAATGGGCTTAAGCTGCGCCAGGGGAGGTTTAGACTGGAAATTAGGAAAAATTTCTTTACGGAAAGGGTGGTCAGGCATTGGAACAGGCTGCCCAGAGAGGTGGTGGAGTCACCATCCCTGGAGGCGTTTAAAAAACGGGTAGATGTGGCACTTCGGGATATGGTTTAGTCTGGTCTACCCTTGATTAGTCTAGAGTGGGCTTGGTAGTGTAGGTTAATGGTTGGACTGGATGATCTTAAAGGTCTTTTCCAACCTAGATGATTCTATGATTCTATGATTCTATGATTCTAAGATTAAATCCATACAATGACAGTACAGGAGCTATTTGATGACAGCCATCTGCATTCTGCAGCAGATGAACAAGGAATATATGGTATATGACTGACTAGCTCGCTGCGTCCTTTGATGGCCTCTCAGCAAGCAATGAAGCATGACTCCTCATGCTTAGCACAATCACATACTACACTTCCCTTGTGTGTCTTTGTATGTTGGTATCAGTATAATACTTTGTCTGAAGCCTGCTGCTTTTCAGCTAGGTGAAGGATTGTGTGATACAAGATTGATTCTGCCAACTACACAACTAATAAAACACAGTGCTACTACTTTCTACAAATTTGTCTGTCTTTCAACTATTCTACCCTGGCAGTTCACTCAGAACTTATCAACACGAAGTATTAATGTTTCTGTAGAGAACATGTTTACTGTAAAATGTCATTAATGAGATATGTGTGAAGATTGGTTAATGCAGGAGCTTTTTCATGTAGTTGTCATGCCTCACTTCGCTGCAAAAATAGATTTAAATTCCTTACCTGCTTTAGTGAAGAAAATGCTTCCCTTATCACTCATGAATGTGACAATGACTGTACACACATGTTTGCTTTTCTAATTTTTTCATCTTCCAGACTTATTAATAATTGAAAAGAATTGCCTCCATCACTAGATAAACACACCTGTTAAATAAATAGCCACTGCTGAATTACTATGTATACTTAGAGGGAGAGCCACTACAGAGACTGTTTATTTTCTGAAAAGAGTACATGTCTATTCCATCAAGTGTAAAAGTGCCATTTATTTTAGTAATTGCCTGTAAACTACTGTGCATAAACCAAACTGACAGAACACAGAACCTTGTTTATAAAAAAAACCTCTTCCTGTTGATTCAAGATTTCCCTGTAACAAAAAATTATTTACAGATAGCTTCTGGAGTAGTCTCTGCAAAAACCTAAAATGAAGGATTTCCTCACTAAAGATCAATTTCTGCCAAAGTCTCACAATTTAAATGAGACCACTAACAGAGATGGTACAAACCCTGGAAAAAAGTGAGTCCTGTAATTGAAAAATGCATGAAACTAATAATTTTGAGCTCAATTCCAATGAAATCAGCAAGAACTTTGCCAAAACAATTCTAACAACAAGATTTGGACCATTTACTTCCTAAAAAAAAAAAAAAAAAAAGGTTAAGTGACACTGAAATCAATGTTACTTTCTTCGTATACATACCTCATTTCCATAAACGTAGAGGAAATTACTCTGTGAGTGAAAAAGCATTCCATGTGGCAAAAATCTGATGTTTGGAAATACAAACACTGCAAATTTGGGGTTCTGATACAGTTTGTGATCTCTTAGACTGTTAACAGCAACCATTGACTTTTTCTGAAGAGAAAACACATTAAGTATCAATAGCTGAGATAATAGTATAATGGCTATGCAGTTATTATATAGACTACCAAAAAAGTAAGAGTAGACAGTATGCTTAAGCTTGGAATTAATTTAAAGTCAGGAGAAAGCAAACAGTACACATATGTTTGAGGTGAAAACCAGTAAATATTACATATCTGATTTCAAATGTGTATTTCCTTTAACTGGTCAAATACAAGTACTCCATGGTCACCTGTAATATTCAAGAAAGGAGATTTTTTCTGTGTTTGGAAGATGAAGAGTTTTTAAGAAGAGGGAAAGGTGCTGTAACTAAACCAAAGGAGTTGTAGCTGAATCTGTTGGAAGCCTGGAGAAGCAGATTGTGTTTCCAGCTGAATCTAAAAATTCACTTAAATCAAAATAATTGTGCTGAGTAAAAGATACTGTCACTTCAAGTTTTTGGGTCCTGTGTATGGGAAGGAGGAAATAGCACAGAGATAAAAGAGAAAAATACATCATTCCTATTTTACAATTTTTAATGCATCGATGCTGGCAGAGATCTCAAATTGAGAGACTCCTAGGAGAAATTATCTATCAGGCAGAAGTACAACATAAACCAGAAAAACTTTTGCATCCTGTAAACCTCTCTTCAGTCTTTTCAGACTGAATTTCACACAGGGAACAGATTCTTCTAAGTTCCTGTAAATTCCCCCAGTTTAGAAATAGGAAAACAGGTACACAAAGAAACAAAGCAGTTTGCCTGTGCAGTGAAGAAGCTGAGAACAGCACCAAAATCTCCTGGGTTGAAGTATCTTGCCTAAACTGCTCACTACCTTCATGCAACTTTCTTTGTTCAAATATGTTAGAATGACAAGTCAGAATGATCAATTTAATCTCATTTATAAACATAATATAGCTATGCAAAGCCAGGCTATTACTGTTTTGGAAGATGTCTTTCTGTCATTGAGTCCTTCAGGAAGGCAACTTGCCCAACAAGGGAAGAGATCGTAACTATAAAAACAGGTTGATGCCTGAGAGAAAGTAAGTATGTTGTTAGTAAACTCTGCGTGTTGACATTATGAATGGGCTTATTTGAGTTTGCTCTGTTTCTGTATGCTAAAGTTAAAATTGGATCCTCAGCATAAACTAGCTCAGTGTCACATACTTAAATAAAAGGCATAGAAGTATCAAGGTAGAATGTCTTCTTACAAAACTCTTCAGCAAGTCCCAAACTTTTCTTGCATAGAAGTTAGCATTCATTTGACACTAAAGCAAACTTTACTCATGCAGCTCGTATCAGCAGATGGAAAACTTGGGAGGTGAAAGTTAAGCAGCCTTTCCTATAGGTATAACAAATTCTTTCTGATAAAGAATTTCAAATTAAGGTCCCCGGATCTCCATCCAAGTCCATGCAAAAAGCTACTTACAACTGCCTGGTGCCTCACTGATCCAGAGGTTACCAGTACCAATCAGTAAGATTATTAGGATTATAGCATGAACTAGAATTTATTGATTAAATAATCTGGAAAGCAGTTTTTAAATAGCAGTTTTAAATTTCTAATCCTGGGATACAGTATGTCAGTATTTATGGACTAGTAATATTAAAGCTTAAAATACTCAGGCAGGGAAATGGTAACAAAATAGGAATCATAAAATTAATAAGCTGTCAGGCAAACTTGTACTATGCAGCATATTGCTGAAGTCAATGTAAACCTTCTGTTTTCTTACCTGGCTCCATGTCTTTGTTGAAAGTGACACTAACAACATCCTCAAAAATAAATGAAACATTCCTTAATCTACCATCTCTTTAAAAAAATTGCAGATTATGGGCTAAGTAATTTTAAAACAGGGTCTATATCATCTTGTATAATTGAGTGGTTTTATACATAAACAAATATTAATGATACAGTCTCTACTCTGCATACAAAAGAGGATGTGCCTACTGGTATATTTCTGGACAGTTTAGAAGGAACATTAGCACCTCTATGGTGTGTTCTTCAATGTATTGAAACAATAAGAACTGTTTTAAAGAAATGAAAAGTAAATTTCTGTATACAAGAAAATGACAGTCATTTAAAGGGAGAAAAGATCCATCTAGTCTAGTATTTGGGCATGGGGAGAGAAAACAGAAACTTGGATATGTACTTTGAGAAATTCCCCAGACCTTTTTCTGCACTGATCATGATTAGAGTCCTTTCCTAGTCAATTCTTTAAAGAGACAAGGAATAGTGGTGCGTTCACAAAGACTAATATTGGCATAAGGATAGTTCCCTTCAACTTGCTGTACACTGCATGGGCATAGACATGCCAGCCTCCGCATATGGGATCTCTCAGTGGACTTCATAGACACTTTTGAGAAGAACTTGTGATCTGGAGTTCTCAAAAGTTGCTTCCAATCTGTATTGCAAGAGTGGCTCTTTTGAATTCAAGTCACTGTGCAAAAGAATATTAAGAACCAGAAAGTAAGCACTGGTATTTGAATGTCTTACCTTGCTTGTGCAAAATATGCGTAAAGGATGGGTGTATCTTTTAAATGTATCTTTTAAAATGTATCTTTTAAAATACTTGTCTATGTATATGGACTTGTGCACAAGCAATTTTTTTTCCAAGACCTGACTAACTTCGTTTCCCATGAATGTTGTATGAACTAGCCAAGAAAGAATCCTCATCTCAGTAATGCGAAGTTTCTCAGCTGTCACTCAGCAGTGTTGTCGCAGTGAGCACTTTTTGCTTTCTGTGCACAAGGTGGGGCTCTCACCAGCAGCTGGCCTGCAGGTAAGCGCGTGGGAGAAAGGTACCCTGTTGCTTTACGGAGCAGGGTTAGAAAGCACAGGATTCTTTCCATCCAGCTTTTCCATCATCTGGACTGACATGTCAACATCGTAGGTTTCTGTTCCTTTCGCCAGGTACAAGGAGATGTGGAAAATATTAGAAGCAGGATAAAATTTAAGAGACTAAATAGCTCTGAAATTAAAGAGAGACTTGGCAATTAAGAATCGAGATGGTTACATGAACTAGGGAGTTTGGTCCCCAAATTCTATGCAAGTTTAGTGGGATATGAATTCCTTCACAATTTTGAGATTAAGAAGCTGAAAAAAAAAATTAACTTCTGAATGGACTTTATTATGATTTTTATTTTTTTTATCTTCCTCTTAAATTTAAAATCTGGTATTTTACCATCATAGATTTCTCTGTTAGCTAGACACTGGTGATTATACCATATACTTGCACTGAAATAAGAATTCTATGAGAAATAAAAGAAAGAAATTGGTAAAGTGATTGTATCTCCTTTGACATAAAAATAAATCTATAAATAACACAAGTTTACTTTCAATAATAAGCAGGCAAAATGGGAAAAAAAAAATCATTGCATTTGGATATAGCTAGATCACTTAAAGCTTGACCAATCTCAGGTTAAGAAAGGTGGAGTCTGGTTAGTACTTAGAAAGACCTCCGAGGAAATAGCACATGGATTATTCTCTTAGTCAGGAAAGTGAAACGTCTGAACATAAACACACAGCGGCAGCAATACCACCCACTGGATATCTAATTATTCTGATTATACAGAAGATCAAAGCTTTGTTCATTCTGTTTAAAAACATTCCTTTGCATTCTTACAAGAATATCTGCTGGTAACATCCAAGCCAAAATCAAGTAGCTGCAACTAAATTCTAGAGTTACAATCCAAAGCTGCATTTTTCTAATATCTTGGCTTACCCTAAAATGTTTCTATGTTAAGATGTTAAGCAGTTGAGCTGTTTTGTCCCGAAGAGTTCAAACAAATATTCACTCATGTAAAGAGATTTGCAAATACAAAGATTGAAAACAGATTACATTTCCAGGTTTCGTACCGTTTCAAAGCCACGGAGCCTCACTTTAGACAACTAGGGAAAGAAAGGAATTAAGAAGCACAAAAATAGCACACAATAAAGACAGCACAAATTGTAATGATAGTAAAAGAGATTTGCTGGTGTCCTACAATTTTTCTTATTCTTTTTCCTATCTTTTTTGTTTGTTTGTTTCTTTTATCATCAGGTCGCAAAGTAATGTTGGCATAGACATTGACTACACTAACTGAATGTTATCCTTTAATGAGGTCTTACATTGTGGATCTGCTCTTGCTCCTCCAGTGCATAAATATATAGCTACTGAGAATATTTAATTGATTTTAATTTTGTGAGTAAACATCTGGTAGCTGTCCATCACATAATCGTGATTTGTGTTGCTAAACTTGCACATATCCAGTTTAGAGAACTGCAGTCAGTCAGATACTTCGCGTGCAGTCTTTTAATTCCAGAAGGATGCCACCACCATGGAAGTTGCAATTAAAACCAGACTTAATAGCATTGTTCATTATTAAGATAGTTGAATACAGAATCTTCTAGTAAGAATCATGGAACAGTTCATAAATTTACCAGACCAGCTATTTGGAGTGAAATTTTCCTTGCAAGCTTTCTATCTCGGGTTGACATTTCCAAAATTTGGAAAATAATGGCTAAAAGTTCATCTATCTCTCTAAGGATAGGGTCAGGAAAAAATACATTGTTTTGTCCTAGTTCTGTAAAATAAATAAATAAATAAATAAATTTAGTGACTTATGGAAAATCTCTTGTGGCACCGTGTTTTCCCTAAAGACTTGAAATTTGGCAGAAAGACTATCTTAGCATGAAAGATGGGCTTTTTGCAGTCCAATGAGGATCCAACTTCAGCCTTTCTGAAATTACAGTTTTTCATATACTCAGAAAAGACTTCTTCAATTTCAACAGTTAGAAATCACGGAAGAATCTGTAATAACTGACAATATTGGCTTAGAAATGCAATGCACTTTGCTGCATGGATAATGTTTTTCTAGACTCTCCCGTGTCCTCCACTGCCTTCGCTAGCACAGGCAGCATGGAAGGCGGAACTACAGTTTGTTGTGAAAAAGGCACTAAAGCACAGCGGAGAGCAGTACCAGAACTCTGTGCTAATTTTGTTGTTGCAGCTCTGTTACTGTGCCTGTAATAGTTTAGGAACACAAGCAGTCTATTTTTATGGAAAGTGTATATTTTATTAACCCAAATAATTCAGCTGAAGAAAAGAGGCTTTGGGGACCACAAGCCCTTCTTGAGTTGACTTTATTACCTCTGGTTCCAAATTCCACCTCAATTTCAAAGGAAGCTTATGTCTACAATTAACAGGAAACAAATACAAGGAAGAATATTACTTAAATTACGTACAGGAATCATGCATTTACAGCAATGCCCAATCCTTTGCATTGCTTCTAATGAATTATATATATGCTAAAATGCTGATTAAAAGATGCTGATTATACACCAAACAGAAAAAAAAGTCTTCAAAATGAAGAAGATCTAATCAACCTTGCTAACTGAATTTCAAATCATTCAGATCAACAAAATCCATTGAAAACTTGGCTGTTTGGGCAGCTTGAAATTAATAAACAGGTACTTAATTTCCTGTGCAAGATTTAGTTTTTCCTTCTGCAAAAGGTACAAAATAAAAATAAATGAGTGCTGGAAGTGTCATACTTCTTTCAGAATACTTTGGTAACATGGAAAATCCATGTATAAAATTTATTCTTTAGACAGCACTATGAACTTTTTTTGAAAGATGAACAGTAGGTTTCTTGTCTTTATTCACTGCCTTTAATTTTATGATATTTTACTGAAAGCTTCAAAAAGTAATCTTTCACAAAATGCAAACAGAAAACTGGAAATGTACAGTGTCATATCTCCAGAATACCTTTCTGACAATAGTTACAATTGTTTACTTTCTATTTAGCTGAAATTTTGCAAAACTGGGTTAACTTCATGTTACTTACTTTTAAGATTTTTCCAGTAAGACAGGATAGGTCTGACCTATAAACCCATTGTTGTGAGGACTATTACATAGTGATTTGTTAAGATGATATTCACAAGTGACAGGTCATCACAGACTTGGGGAGGGAAAAAAATGAACATTGTGAAGGGTTGTTGCTTTGTTCCCTTCATGCATCATTTGACATTCCTAAAGGCTACCCTAGAGTATTCACAGAATGCCCAGGAATTCCCATCAAAACTAGAAGGGAGGCTGATGCAGACAACCAGCCTGCAGAGTAACCTATGCTTGAAACAGTACAGCTAAGCACACTCCTTGGCTAATACAGTATTCACAGATTGTACGCTGCCTGGCATGAAGGGACTTCTCCATGCAGTCACCTAGCTAGGGTTAGGATCATACTGTCCCTGCAGCCAGCTGCTCTGTAATGTTTTACAAATGATTGACACAAAAATGGTAAGATCCAGGTCTAAAAATACAGCTTACTACAGGTTTTAAGCATCCAAACTAAATCGCTTCCCCTATCCAGTGTCAATGAACTTCCTTTTATACACACACCAACACTGTTTTTAAATAACTTCCTGGCAGCTGAATCAGAAGCATATGTCCTTTAAATCAACACTCCCTAATAGAACAAGACTATGCTGAGTAATAAATGTAAAATTTCTCCACAACCACTAATGAATCATCAAAATATCTGTAATTCCAGGTATATATAGAGAGAATACAATATTCTTCACACAGTGACCCAAATGTCATCATGCAAATAATGTCGACAAAATAAAACAACCACTACTGACCAAATAAACTCAGACGAGCAATAATAATATACATTTAGTTACCATTGGGTATAATCATTTAAGTGCTGATTTTTAGTCCTGATTCTTAAAGGACACTTACAAAATAACTTTAGAAGAAGCAGCTGGGAGCTCATATTCCTAACTGTACTTGATATAGCAAATTATAGATATTGTTTTGGTGATGCATGATAGTTTTCCCCCCAACTTAATTCTGCTCTTCTGCTGACCCTTTACTTCCACCAGTACAACCTCCCCGCCTTCCTTTTTTAATTTTTTTTTTTTTTAATTCTCATAATCATTAAACAAATTCAGTTAAAATTAGAATAGTTGTTCTCAGGTTATACTTCACTTAAAATAGTCTTGGTTTTGTTTCACATTCAGAGAAGGTCTACATGTTTGAAAATAAATAAGTAACATTATATATTTCTTTTTTTTTTTTTTCCTCCCCAATCTTACTAGCTTGGTATAATCTCCCTACCAGATTTTCCAGCTAAATCATTGCAAAATCAAAATTTACCACCATCCAGTTGGGTACACAGGTTTTTTTGTCATACTGAACAATTTTGTTTCCTCATATGTAAACCCAGTGTACCTAACACCTACATAGACACCTAAAAAGTTTTTAAAAAACTAAATTAAAAAAAATTAAAATTTAAGAAATTTGTTAAATTTTGACATGGACATGAAAGAGAGACTTACTTTTACAATCTCTCTTCTAATGTTAGACCTGTTTAGGAAATATATTTTCTTGCACAGAACAGATACAGCACTTCCCTATTCTGGTAAAAAACACTATTAACATGAAAAGAATAAATCAGAATGATGTCTGGAAATCCTGAGAGTTCTAATGCTTCAGTGCAGTAACTTTCATACAACTGTTGCCTATCTCAGACCCAAGTAAAGGCTGATTGAGACCACTGGAATAAAAATGAAGCTTATTTCAAACTTCTGTGTCTTAGTTGTCACCATTATTGTGCTTAACCTATACAAACAAATATGCAGATTTCTTTCTTTTAGAATCATAGAATCACAGAATGCTTTGGGTTGGAAGGGACCTTTAGAGGTCATCTAGCCCAATCCCCCTGCAGGGAGCAGGGACAGCTTTAACCAGATCAGGGTGCTCAGAGCCCCGTCCAACCTGGCCTTGAATGTTGCCAGGGATGGGGCCTCCACTGCCTCTCTGGGCAACCTGTTCCAGTTCTTCGCCACCCTCATTGTAAAAAATTTCTTCCTTATATCCAGTCTAAATCTATTCTTCTTTAGTTTAAAACCATTAGTCCTTGTCCTGCCACAACAGGCCTTGCTAAAAAGATTGTCCCCATCCTTCCTATAGGCCCCCTTTAAGTACTGAAAGGCCGCAATAAGGTCTCCCTGCAGCCTTCTCTTCTCCAGGCTGAACAACCCCAGCTCTCTCAGCCTGTCCTCGTAGGAGAGGTGCTCCAGCCCTCAGATCATTTTTGTTGCCCCGTCCCAGGTGCAGGACCTTGCACTTGTTGAACCTCATGAGGTTCACACAAGCCCACCTCTCCAGCTTGTCCAGGTTCCTTTGGATGCCATCTCAAAATTAAAATGTTTGGCGTAACAGTAAAGGGGAAGAGCTGAGACATGCAAGGAAATGCAATTTTTGTTTTCATCAGCACTGAGTATATGTGAAGGTGTAAGATTTCTCTGACTTTGCTTACTACAGAAGATAATTTAATAATCAACAAAGAGGATAAGTCACGAGACTTTCAACTTTGGAGAGGAATAGGAAAAGCTGAATCTTGGGATAATAGTGGAAAGAACTTGCATGATTTAGACAAAGCCTGCAGGACAAAGTAAAACACAACCAGGACAGAGTGGCAAGTATTGTCTAGGTGAGAAAGGATGTTGCAAGGACATCTGGGGAGAAGTAGGTGAGGAGTTTAGCAGATTTTTTAAAAATCATGCTAGACTTGAGACATATCACAGACACAAGTTAACACTGTATCCAGACAGACAGTCTGGATAAAGAAGTCTGTCCAAAGACAGATCTAAAGTTAAATGAGAAGAACTTTGCACTCCAAAAATGCTTCTTTCTCTCCCTTGACTACAAAGAGCTTAGGCAATGAGCCAGGAGTAATACCCACATCGCACATAAACAAATCCAGAGATGCATCCCACCTAAGAGAACAAAACTGACGTCAGGTCTGTTGTCTGTATAAAAAGCCGTAGCCCTTTGGAAAAAATCAAAAAACTCTGTCCCAACCCATAATGAGATACCGATGTCAACAAAGTATAACTTGCCTTAAAACAAAGAGGAGGGTCTTCACTGAGAGCCCTTGTTATGGAAGCCTATGCTCAAAAGGCCTTTCATGGGCAGTTTTTTATGTTACAGAACTATCCATTTTTCCTCCTTTATTTGGTTCCTACATTAAATATCCCTAGAGTTCTGAATGTCCTTCCCTATTTGATATAATTTAATCTGGGGTTTTTTTAATATTTCTTTTTTTTCCCCTTAGGCTCAGCATTTTTTTTAAACAAAGGAATAAGACTCAACAGGAAGAATGAGAATATATAAATGAGCTATAAAACACATAAAATACAGAGAATATCCTTCTACTTAATTAGCTGGCTATGTCTGAATGTTAATTAAAGCACTACACCAGACCGTTTCATTGGCTAAACTGATTTTGCAATCAGTTGCAATCAGTGTCTTCTCTGCAAAACACAGCAGACTTCAGAAGGTAATTTGATAAATTATAGCTAATTCAGAACATATCTGTTCTTTCACATATTCATTGCTTTTCACTTGTTAGATTCACTGTGCATTTGTGAAAGCCCAGAGATCTATACTTACCATGAGCTGTAGCACTACAGATGAGATCAATGACTACCACACCATTAGCAAAGAGAGATTTTCACAATGTGATATGTATTACATAAGGTATTACAGCATCAAGGTCTTTAGGGGATATTTTTTCACCAAGTTCCCACAGAAGAATAGGTTCTGTGGAAGAGAAACATCCAGCTGCCTAACAGATAAAGCATGAATAAGCTGTATGCATATAAACCAGTCTTGAGATAGTATGGATCTGGGGACTAAGATGGCAAACAGAATAGATAGGAGGTTAAGTATAGTGAGTATGTAAGAAAATAAATCGATTAAATAGCTTTATCTCTAGCATGAAAGGAAGAATACACTTACTAACAAATACATATCAAGAAAAGAAACATCACTGAAATGTAAGACCATGCTTTTAACACAGAGATCTCAAATTCATTAAACACATTTGTGTGGCAGTATTAGTACACATACTGTGGCAAAAAGCATCTGTGTAAAATTTAAGAGCTTTTTGTTCCATAAATTATGTTTTATGTGCATCTGAACACTATGAAGATTGCAAAGTTAACCTTAAGAGCTGCCAGATCTGAAACTTCACGTCTCTGTGGCTGGGGTTGGATTTCAATGGAAAGAGGCTTGCGATAGTACACTGGATTTAGGCTCTGGTTTCAACATATAACAGGACTAGGCCTTATCTTATTCTCACCTCTGAGAGTATCCAGTAACGTTCCTTCAGTAGTAAATATATTTAATCCATGAGGCATTCTGAGTTTTACAAGCCATTCCTCTATTGGAGGAACGTCTGCTTGAACATGAAGCAAATATTAATGAAAAGTTTCAGTCTTATAAAATACCATAGAAGAATGATATTCACAGAAGGGACATTTTTCCCTGTGCCATCAGATCTCTTTTTTATTAGCAACTAATTACTGAGCAAGGACATCAGTACCTAGCTAGAAAAAAAATGCATAGCTAAGCAATTCATATAAAAAGTTAGCTGAATATGAGGAATACAAGAAGTCAATATACCTGGATATTTCACAAGTAAAAGATACTGTTTTCTTATCCTGAACATCCACTGGAAATGTCTTAGCCGCATCAAGTGAAAGCTAGGTAAATAGTACAAAGTAAATAAAGCGACAAACTACCATGTTTGGAAAGCCAATTGTTTTGATATACAAATATGGAGTTTTATCCAAAATGACTTGTCACAACACTGAGCACTAGACCAGACAGAAGACTACTATCAAGAATTTCAAATCAATTGTACACTTGCACAATTGCATACCAGCAAAGATTTTAGAAACTCCTTCTAACCCCAACAGCAGCACACCACCATTAGCACTGCAATGGGGACACTGAGAAAACCACTTCTCTGGAGTAAGCTGTCAACAGCCTAGACTGTGACGGCATTTAATGCAACATCACAGTGATCAGTGCCACGCAGATTTCTTTAAAAATCTGCAATACTGGCAGGAAATGGTAGCGTTAAGGTGTCCAGACACTAAATTAGAAGAGTTTGCAGGCATAAATGAACACTAGAAATCATCTAAAAGTCCTATTCTCTTTTTTTTTTTTTTTTTTAAATTCTATATCAAGGATTCAATCTAGGAAAGTTAAAGCCAATCTGTAAGAAGAAATATAATATGAAAACCGATATTTTATGAGACACAAATATGAGCAGCAGCAATGCTGAAAGAAACAGGGTGTTACTGGACAAAATGCAGGAGTTTGAAACCAAATATGCCAGCATGATTCTGCACATGAAATCTCAAGTGGGGAGAGCTGTTATTAAAAAATAGTTTATAAAGACTGAACTCCAGTCATTTCTCCTGTAGTAAGCAATGAATATGTTTGTTCATCATTCAGTAACTGCATTCCTACCAGCAAAGTCTTTGGAAAATAAAGAACACTCAAGGAAAAAATGAAAATTTTATTTTTAAGGGAAGTTTAGCAACATCAACCACCTGTAGAATGGGTATGATGCCACTGTAAGTAGATAAAAAAATCTGCAAATATTTTGGTGACAACAAAATCAAAAGAGTATTGAACACAGACAGGAAAGTTAATTAATTATGGGGGAACATTATAGCTACAGAAAAAAAAAGTCAATTGTATCCAAAGAAAACATATTGATATGAAGTATGATTTTTAAATTGTTACCAGTATTAGATGTAATATAATATGTTATCTGGGGATAACAATGTCCCAAGTACTCACATAGTCTCCAGTTTGCTTTAGAAATAAAAGCCAGTATTTAGAAGACACTTTAAAACTGTCTTGCAAAGGCTATATTTAAAAACAACCTTTTCCCCACTTACATGTCTAATTGCCCATGACTCTGTACTGGCTTTGCGTGGCAAGGTTTTGGTAGCGGGGGGGGCTACAGGGGTGGCTTCTGCGAGAAGCTGCTAGAAGTGCCCCCATGTCCGATAGAGCCAAAGCCAGCCAGCTCCAAGATGGACCCACTGCTGGACAAGGCCGAGCCCATCAACAACAGTGGTAGCACCTCTGTGGTAACATATTTAAGAAGGGGGGCAGGGGGGGAACCCAACACGGCACAAACTGCAGCTGGAGCGAGGAGTGAGAATATGTGAGAGGAACGACCCTGCAGGCACCAAGGGCAGTGGAGAAGGAGGGGGAGGAGGTGCTCCAGGCACCGCAGCAGAGATTCCCCTGCAGCCCCTGGTGCAGCCCATGGTGAGGCAGCTGTGCCCCTGCAGCCCATGGAGGCCCATGGTGGAGCAGATATCCACCTGCAGCCCGGGGAGGACCCCACGCCGAGGCAGGTGGATGTGCCCAAAGGAGGCTGTGACCCTGTGGGAAGCCCACGCTGGAGCAGGTTCCTGGCAGGACCTGTGAACCCATACAGAGAGAGGAGCCCAGGCTGGAGCAGGTTTGCTGGCAGGACTTGTGACCCCGTGGGGGACCCACACTGGAGCAGTCTGCTCCTGAAGGACTGCACCCCGTGGGAGGGACCCACGCTGGAGCAGTTCAGGAAGAAATGTAGCCCGTGGGAAGGGCCCACGTTGGAGAAGTTCATGGAGGACTGTCTCCTGTGGGAGGGACCGCACGCAGGAGCAGGGGAAGAGTGTGAGGAGCCCTCCCCATGAGGAGGAAGGAGCGGCAGAGACAACATGTGATGAACTGACCACAACCCCCATTCCCCATCCCCCTGCTGAGGGGCAGGAGGTAGAGAAAATTGTGAGTGAAGTTGAGCCTGGGAAGAAGGGAGTGGTGGGGGGAAAGTGTTTTAAGATTTGTTTTTCATTTGTCATTATCCTACTCTGATTGGATTGGTAATAAATTAAAAGTAATTTCCCTGAGTCTATATATATATATATACACATATATATATATGTATGTACCTAGTATAACTGTATCTGTTGGGAAAAATAATTAGACCAATTGATGTGGATGCAATTGTGCCAATCAAGACAATCCATATCAGTATAATTTCTCTCTGTATGAGAACAGCTATACTGTATCAGTATCACATGCCTTTGGAGAATAAACTTCATCACCTGAGAGTGTTTGCATTGCTGTGATTATACCAGCATAAGGAAGCAGCAAAGTGTCCAGGCTTCAGTTAAAGCATCAGAAATATCTTCAAGAGGTATTTGAACTAGGAAAAAATTTTACTGATTTTCATGTATTCTTGTGACAAAGTAGAAGAAATTCCATGATATTTAAACATTATACTTTGGATAGGATTTCTCAGTTTTGAGAGCTGTTCAAAGTTTGTAGAAATTATAGGGGCTACTTGGACAACACAAACTTGAATTTCTTGTTTGTTCTGTATTTAATTCCCCCAAGCAACTACAATGGTATACACAGAAGATCATAAAAACTTCAGTGCTTACAGCACTCATTCTTTTCTGGGCAACAGAGATTCAGTAATTCCACCTGGAAGTTCCAGGTTCTAACTTCCCAATCCCTTCTTGTTTGTATTCTGCGACTCACCTCTCTACTGTAACAACCAACATCTGCCACTACTCACCTTACCTTCCATTAGCCATCACCAAGTTTCTTACTCTAGCACTGAACTTCAAAACCCTGTATCAGGAATGAAGGAATGAGAGTGGACGAAGGCTTATTTAAACATGTTTCTCTTGTACTGGTCTCTAATTTTGAGAGAATTGCCAAGCGAATCCAGCTGCCTGGCAGACAAGAAAAAGAATAAATGACAGGTAGGGTATCTACATAGTCCCAATCATGACTACAGGTTTCACAAGTTCTGTGGCAACACAGAGAATTAGTAAAACAATTGTGGTAGTGTTGTCATTGAAACTAATTTATAACTCATGCTAATCAAACATGTACTGGGAAAACTAAGTGTCACCAGTTTCATTTTGAAGTGGAAGATGTGAGATGTGAGAATGGGTAGCATTCATGATCTTGACGGTGGGAACAAGCCCTGAAGAGTTATACATCAGTAGAAGCTTCTGTCTCATTTCCAAATTATTATCTTCATTTATGCTATATAAATAACAGCTGATTTTCTTTGGAAAGGAAGGAAAAATACATATTTTAACTTGAGAAATCTTCTGCTATCCCTCCATTGCAATTAAACTGATCAAACACTTAACAGACTTCATAGACGAATAATTGATTGAATTGGTTGAATTTGTTTGTACACACTAGTTGTCCTTGAAAGCAGATATGCTCCAACAAGTCCGGGATCATAGAGGCCATAATCTTCATGAAAACAATTTCATATACATCATAACTTGCATATGTTAACTTTAGAATAAAAGTAATGTCTTTTATGCATTAAGACAAATTTATGAGTGGAGAACATTTAGGATCACATTTGAAGTCATAGGTTGCAATTAGTTGAAGGTGACAAATATACATTTGCAAGGTGGAGAATCAAGTTTCAAAACCAAAATCTGGATGCAAGACTGACAGCTGCTGACCTTGCTACTGGCACTGAAAAGAAAATGGAACGCAGCCTCTGCCATGACAGGCTGAGTGCATGTTCAAAATACGCCCAAAGACTTCTGACTATAGAATAATAAAATGGTTGGAGTTGGAAGGGACCTCTGGAGGTCATCTGGTCCAACACCCCTGTTCAAGCAGGGCCACCTGGAGTTTGTTGCCCAGGGCCACAACTGGATGCCAAGTGCAACACCAAGCACATGTTTCCAGGTATATTTTTCAAAGGAAAACAGTATGTGAAGTACATTACTGAACATAAATTTTGAGGTCACTTACTAACAGTCACATTTAATTAAGTGATTCTGTTCAGTTCAATGAATTGCATACTTCAGTTCAAAGACTGTGTAAATCATAAAACACAAACTGTTTTTTTGAGGTAACTTCTCTCAACAGACTAAACAAATCTTGAACAATACTACTACCCAAATAATGAAAGGGCATACAAAAGAAAATCCAAATTATCATCATTTGCATGCAAGGTTAATCCATTATTCCATATCTAAGAAAATCTACTTTTACATGACACATGGTCATCACCAAAATCAAAACAGTAATCTGCCTCTCAAATGTGCATTAAAGTACATTAAAGTTATTAGGACAGCAAAAAAAATATAATAAAATTTGAATTTGCTATGGTAATCCCCCCCAATTTAATACAATTTTCATTTTAATGGGTACTTCATTACAATCTTCCTAATACAAATATAAGGTAGTAAACCACAATATGTATTTTTATCTATGTTAAATTAACAAATCACAAATATTACATGCAAACCCACAACTTGGAACTTACCAGATTATGCGAATCTAGAAACAATTTGATTGCTTTAGACCTTGCTTCCTCATCATGCATTTTGTTACTAAAGCATGAGACTCTTGTATTATCCCCTTCTGAGAGAAACAACAAATACATTTTAGTTACTTAAATACCTTTTGCAAAAATAGTCAAATACCAATTTCACAAAAAGAACTTGTAATACATTAACCTAGGTGAAACTGCACCTTATAAAAGAAAAGTCGCACCTGTGAATCGGGAAGTTTTCCTGTGATTATTAAAGAAGCTTCTAAAGATGTAATTCCTTGTACTTTCTAGGAGACTTCTGCTCCCACCTGGCTATGCTGGAGCTACCTCAGGCATGGTTATATACTGTCCTGGTTTCGGCTGGGATAGAGTTAGTTTTCTTCCGAGTAGCTGGCATAGTACTGTGGTTTGGATTTAGGATGAGAATAATGTTGATAACGCACTGATATTTTTAGTTGTTGCTGAGCTGTGCTTACAAAAGTCAAGGACTTTTCTGCTTCTCATACTGCCCTGCCAGAGAGTAGGCTGGGGGTGCACAAGAAGTTGGGAGGGGACACAGCTGGGACAGCTGACCCCAACTGACCCAAGGGATATTCCATACCATATGACGTCATGCTCAGTATATAAAGCTGGGGCAAGAAAGAAGGAAGGGGTGGGGGGGTGTTTGGAGTGATGGTGTTTGTCTTCCCAAGTAACCCTTATGCGTGATTGAGTCCTGCTTTCCTAGAGATGGCTGAACACCTGCCTGCCGATGGGAAGCAGTGAATTAATTCCTTGTTTTGCTTTGCTTGCATGTGTAACTTTTGCTTTACCTATTAAACTGTCTTTATCTCAACCCACACATTTTCTCACTTTTACCCTTCCAATTGTCTCCCCCATCCCATTGTGGGGGGAGTGAGCAAGCAGCTGTGTGGTGCTTAGTTGCCAGCTGGGGTTAAACCATGACAATAAGTTTTCATATTTACCCTTCTACAGACAGTGAGTAAAGATCACAGCATCAGTCAGCTCTGACTGCTTAGCGTTTTCTCCCCTCTTACAGAGCAGAGAGAGCCAAGTGTGGACACAAGTTACTGTGCCATAAACAGCTGCGCAGCAATATACTGCCAACATGACTGTAGGCAGTTCTACTAACCGGCCAAACACAAAATCATAGTAAAGTCTTATTCACAGGTGATGGTATCAGCATGTCTAAATTTCTCCTCTGCTCTCCCAAGCTGCAAAGGAGACAGCTTCAAATATGGGGTAATAAAACCAGGAAACGATTGGTCATCCATGGCAGATGTCCACTGGAGCAAGCTGCAAAATGAGGAAGTTCAACAGGTGGCAGCAGAAACTGACTGAAGGAATAAAAACAGTATCAACACTGCTGCCTTACCTAGCCTATATATGCCCTGTGCATATTAATGTATATGTATACATACATACAAATACAGATATTTATAAAACATCAGAACAGCCCCTTAAATCAATAGAACTATGAAAGTGACAACAGCTGTAAGTCTTTTACAGTCTAACTTGTCACAATATATGCATTAGAACAACTTAATGTCTATATATTACAATGCTCAGCTCATAGAATTAATAGTAATTGCAAGTAACACTTGCAAAGATGTTAAAGTATTTGACAAATGCCAGCAAGCTGAGTTCCAATGTGCCCGAGATGCAAACAGGCACAGTTGCACAGCAGATTCTGAAAATAAGATACAGTGGTGAAAATTATTGTCCCTAGCTTGCCTAAAAATCCTCTGACACAGCCAGGAAAAGACTTTTTATCTCAGAATTTCAATTTCTGATATCCCACACTAATCCAAAGCATGCTGTAATCGGTACAAAGATTTTTACGTATTAAAGAAGCTGTTGGGTCAGTCTCTTAAGACCACATTGCCACTATGATACCAGTGTATTATCAGTGTAGGAGAGCAATGGTTGCCAAACATTGTGTTGCAAAAGCAATGATAAGCCAGTGAAACATGACAATTAAAATAAGCAGTGGAAAGTTCTACTTAGTAAGGAAAATTACCATTTAAAACAACAGAAAAGAATATTTGAAGAGAAAGAATATTTGAAGAGAAAAAAAAAAGAGAAAGAAAGCAAGCTGGTATATTAGAGAGAACTTGAATTCAAATGAAAGAAATCACTAGGTATAATAATATTCTGCTAAGTTCAGTTCTCACCAGAAAGTCAATCATGAAAAAAACCCAGCAGTCACTGGGAAGGATAATAGCACAGTCCATACTGCCAAACTCATTTCTCTTAGTCTCAAGGAAGCTGTGAGAGCTTTCCAAATACTTACTGTAAATAGCACACTCCTTTCCCATCACATAATATCTAAGTCAGTGGTGTCCCTGAGTCTAATCTCCATAAGTTTCCATAAACCAATTTTGGCTGACTTTTTATTTTCTAAATTTCTTGCTGCTACTGCTAGGTGTTCTCTTTACATTCCTGAGGTCTGAACTCTTTAGCAGTGGAAGAGGTACAGCCTAAGAACACTATATGCTTTTTCCCCGATCCTAATCTAAAGGATCTGCTGCTGAAAGAAAAAAGGCTTTATACTAGTTGGCATCTGTGATAAAGCAATGAGTTCTTATATTGCGGTAGGTTTTTAAGAAGTGCACGTTTGTTCACTGTGAAACCAGTAACAGCCAGCAAGCATATTTCATATAATCAGATACAAACATGTACTTGGTAATTCTCACCATTCTGTGCTTGTTTAGGACTGGTGGTCGAACAGTGAAAGGTTGATCACTCATCATCAATCCCATCACCTATGCAGCCCCCTACCCTATTTGCTAAAGATGGATGGCATCTGTAATATTTAAGACATCTGTGTTTATAGAAGGCTTTGGCTTTCTCCTAGCATACTTTTTCATCATACTTGACCCTGCAGTAAATCTGTAGCAGCAAATCTCATTTTGCAAATGTAGAGCACAGGATCACTGTAGACTCAGCCAGATGAGAAGACAAAGGTTAAGGAGATACATTTCTATTCAAATACACTTAGGTCCAGAATTAGCAGAGGCATCACAGAAAGTGCTTGGCTGAATGCATCCATTTAAAAAGAAATTTTTTGCAAAGTTCATTCTAGTGCTAATATGTGTCTCAACTAATGCTGGAATGTCAGTCATTAGATGGGGAAGAGAAAACTTTCAGGATGTCCCAGATGAACTACATTGGCACAGTTCTGTTAGAACTGCAGAGTTTTTTTGCAGTGAAGCCTTTGAAATTTACGAACCCTCAAACTGTTTGTTAGGAACAGCAGGATATGGCAGACTACTATTATCTTTTATCTTAGATTTTAAGTTCTCTGGGAGAGCTATTGCCTTTTTTGTGTGTCTTTGGCTGAAACTTGGCAGAACAGAGGCCTGCTCCCTGTCTAGCCCTCATCTGTGACCTCTGGGACAGTCAAGGAAGAATTTGCCATTGGCTTTCATGGACAATGAATCAGACCCCTCAGTAATACAGAATAAGTATAATAATGCTTAGGGAGTAATACCTGAAGAGAGTGTCTCATAGGTTCTACATGTTTATTGCAAGGATAAAAATGATTTAAAGTGTGTCTTTTCTCAATCTGGATCCTAGAAGGATGGAGAGGTCAATCAGCCAACCCAGAAACCAGCTGTTTTGCACATGTGTATGTGAATCATTGGAAGTTCAGGGCCCTCATTTTTCCTTTTCAAGTAACATGGAAACTCAATTTTTTCAGCAAATGAAATGGCATAACGGAGCCGTATTTTTAAACTGAACTTTTTTTGGACAGTATAAATGAAAAGCAATACCATTCTGACGGTACATTTTGTAACCTTAAATGGAGAGAGCTCCTTTTCAAGGAAAACCAGGAATTCATTCGGCCAAGTAGTATCAGCAATGGGGTGGAAGGCAAGACACTGGTTTCACAACCTTCTTGGCCAATGGGGTAAACCTGATCTAGCCTAATGTAGTCTCTATGTGTATCTCTTCTAGGAAGATAAGCTGGGCTGGTAAAGAGAAACACTTCCCAATCTCTGTCCATTCTGAGGTGGGTCAGAATTGTGGTGAAATCTGTGTGTTTCCAGCTGATCAGATGAATGTATCAGATGGCTCCTTACTTCAGTATGCTCCTTACCAAAGACTCTGCGGCCACCATAAATCCAGTTCTGTGAATTATGAATCAAAAGAGGCTCCCTGCTAGCAGCTTATTCATACCCTCTGCAACGAAGAAAGCAGCAGGTTCCCTCACCCTACTGGAGGTAGCAACATGTGCTGAAATTGCCAAGCCGATTCGAGAAGACCTATTTCCCTTGAAATCAACTATTAGAGGATATAGGGCTACTTCCTTACCTACTGGAATCGCTTTTGTTGTTCTCCAACTCGCTAATAGTGGTTGTCTCTGTTTTCAGCTTTGGCAGCACCTAAAGCAGTGCCTGTACGATTCAGCGTAGTTCTCCATTTAAGAGGCTGGGGCTAATGAGCAATTCGGTATGTCTGCACAGGCCAGTGCTGCTCAGCACCAGTTCGAGACATCGGCTCAGATCCCAGGAGACACATGACCCCTGTGAGTGTGGAGGTGGGTGAAACAGGCCTGCTGCCATGCCTGTTTTGGCGGCCGTACCTGGTCCTGCCTCCTCAGAACAGCATCAGCGCGGGGATGCCTGCACAGCTGTCCCGGCTGCGCAGAGCACCGCAGGTTCCCGTACGGCTCTTACCCCCGTTTCAAATGATCAGTTTATGAGATAATAACGGTGTTAGAATAAATCAAACTCATTACTCTTTGTGTTTATTTTCTCCCCCTAAAAAGGAAGGAACAGCTGAGGAGCATGGGAAGAGTCTGGGAGAAGGCTCGGGGTGTGTTGATGTGTGAGCACGGATGTGAGAGCACAGGGATAGGATCATGGAATCATAGAATCATTTAGGTTGGAAAAGACCTTTAAGGTCATCCAGTCCAACCATTAACCTACACTACCAAGTCCACACTAAACCAATCAAGGGTTGACTAGAGTAAACCATGTCCCAAAGTGCCACGTCTACCCGCTTTTTGAACACTTCCAGGGATCGTGACTCCACCACCTCTCTGGGCAGCCTGTTCCAATGCTTGACCACCCTTTCCGTGAAGAAATTTTTCCTAATATCCAACCTAAACCTCCCCTGGCGCAGCTTAAGCCCATTTCCTCTCGTCCTATTGCTAACTACATGGGAGAAGAGACCAACACCCACCCCACTACACCCTCCTTTCAGGTAGTTGTAGAGAGCGATAAGGTCTCCCCTCAGCCTCCTCTCTCCAGGCTAAACAGTCCCAGTTCCCTCAGCCGCTCCTCATAAGACCTGTGCTCCAGACCCTTCACCAGCCTTGTTGCCCTTCTCTGAACACGCTCCAGCACCTCAATGTCTTTCTTGTAGTGAGGGGCCCAAAACTGGACACAGTATTCCAGGTGCGGCCTCACCAGCGCCGAGTACAGGGGGACAATCACCTCCCTGCTCCTGCTGCCCACACCATTCCTGACACAAGCCAGGATGCTGTTGGCCTTCTTGGCCACCTGGGCACACTGCTGGCTCATGTTCAGCCGGCTGTCGACCAACAAATGGATGGAGCCGGGGCTGAGGAAGGGGGCGGTTGGTTGCACTTCGAACTGACCAAAACGTGGTGGTGGTGGGGAAATTTAAATCTCCCCCCGAATCTCCGGATTTATCAGAGGTCTGCCGTATGTTTTTGGGGCTGTTCTGCACAGTAGCCACTGTGTGGCAGAAGAGATCAAGACTAGGATTTTCTGAGGCGAGCAGCAGGCGGGGAGCGCAGGCCGCCGCCGGCGGCGTGGGACAGGCGCCATCTTGTCCGCTCTGCGGTGGGCGGGCGGCTTGTGGGGAGCCACGGGGCCGGGGGCAGGTCCCGCTGGCGAGGTGACAACTGCTGGCAGAGCAAGCGTGCCATTAGCTGACAGTTAATTACTTTTAAAGGTGCGAAAGAATCCAGGTGCAGCCAGTTCGTTCAGTTAATGGGCAGAGCCCATAGCTGGCACGAGTGTTACTGCCGAGGACAGCGCGCCCGGGCCTCGTCTGCCCGGCACCGAGCGGTTCGGGGGGCGGCGGGGCCGGGGTCCGGCGGGGCCGCCGCGCTGCGGGCTTGAGGCGCGGCTGCGGGCCTGGGGAAGCGGGTTCTGAGCAGAAGGAGCTGCCTGGACGTGGGTGTGCAGGACAGCCAGGCAAAAGAATCACAACTGAATTTAAAAATAATCCCCTCAACAGAAGACAATAAATAGAACTCCAGGGAGTTCCTGTTGGTGCGACGAGGAAAATTAAATGGCTTTTCCCCTCTTACAGTCCAGCGTTCCTTAAAAGAAACAGAAAAGTTGATTTGTATTCACAGCAGAGCGCCCTATTTTTAGCAAATACTAGACAGTCTGAAAAACATGCTTTCAGAATATCACAATTATTAACAGTCAAGCTGAACTTAACACAAGACCTGAAAATAATGCAGAAAGGTTAATGTGTGTCGGTCCTGCGAACGCAGGGCAAAATTACAGTTTTAAAATGACAGTTTAATTTTAAATTTGATTTTCCAGGCGATGCATAACAAGAAATCAAAATAAACCCTTTTGTTTTGGGTTGACTAAAATGTTTTCAGTTCTACCCAAACCAAAATTATTTTCCATTTGGTTTGGCCACCGAACTGAAAAGCTAGTATGTCATCCACACGTAATGGCAAAAAAGACATCTTAAGGACAAGCAGGGTTTTAATTAGCTCCACTTCAGTATTTAAGATGGATGTTGAATGGAATTACTGGCAGAATATATATGTCCTGATTAGGAGTTTAAATGAAAAAAACGGGATTTTTTTTTTTTTATGTTAATTTTGAATTAGATACTAAAAGCTTCAGAAGTGAGTCAGGGCCTCTGTGAAGTAATCATCACATACACGGAGAGAAAAGATGGCACTGGCTCAGTGTGCTTGTAGACAACAGAAATAAACAGAGCTGGGTAATACAAAATAAAAGACAAATATGATTGTCTATGATGTAATGTGGGTAATAAGCTACAGTCTCAGCACATTTGCTGAAGTATTGACAACCTAAAAGAAAAAAAACAAAACAAAGCAATTCAAACCTACATCTCTTAATTAAAGCCATTGTGTCAAAACACATTGCAGGCAATACCAGACTGTGTTTAGAGAACCGTGTTGAACTTAACCATGGGAACAATTGATGTTGAAATCTGAGACTACAAAAAAAGCAAAAGCACAGAAACACCCATATGGGTTTGCGAAAGTTTCAGGAAACATGATCCAAATTTTAAGCAAATGTTTTTGATAGAAACTCATGAAAATTAAAAATTTAAGGAATGCAAATATAACTATTCACTTCTTATTTGCTCAATGTGGGAATGTTTAGGAATTCTGTAATGGATCTGTGCCTTATACCTTGTTTGGAGAAGACTTCTGTCTTACAAACCTCTGCTACATTTCAATGGCCAAAATGTCTTCCATTTCTCATTGCACAGTCTTACAGAACTACAGTATTAGTCCTGACAGGCAACATGCATATAGCCTGGCTTTTGTAAAACATGTAGAATATATTTCCAGCATGAGTGTGGGCGTTAGTCTCAATGGGGCTACTTAACGTGCTAAAAAATTTGATTAAGATGGCCTGCATAAGGCCACAGATGACTACCTGCATAAGACTGTAAGTCCCTCACTTCTACAAGCAACAACTTTGCACTGGTTACAGGTTAAACAGGTTTACAACTAAACAGGAAAGAACTGTGAGAAAGCTTAAATGTTGGTCAGCTGAAGACACTATTGCTGCAAGAAATTACTATGACAAGACTGATTGTACTTCCTTGAACATCTGATCCTCTGGCTAAACTTCAAGAGAGAAGTTTGGGTGTACATGGAATGAGGAACCAGAATCCATCCGTCAGTGGCCAAAGGAATCGTAAACAGCAAAATGGAACAAACAAAAGATCCTAGAGTGAGAAACAAAACCAAAGTTACTGAAATTTACTCAGTTCACAAAGACCTATTCATTCATGTGATCTTTTTACATGGTCCTACTAAATTGCTAGTCCTTTGAGACTGGTTTTCATTGTGCACTGCAAAGTGAAAAACAGAGAGGCACTTAATAAACAGTCTGTACCAAACTTCTGCTCATTTATTCAGCTATATCCCTATTTTGATGCTGTAGAATTTGACACAGAATCTGTGAACTACTGTAAAATCTACTAGGGAGAAAAAAGTAAAAAGAAATACCATTCTTATGATTGCAAAGACAATCATGGAAATATGAACCAAGTGTGTCAGCTTCCTAAGTCCATAGCCAGCCAAAACCAGTAGCGCTTGGAGGCCCAACTTGACCTCTGCATCTCAGAGGGTTGTTTACATTTTTCCCCGTACATTTCAAAGTCAGTATTCATTGCTGATCTCCACTGTTGGTCGTTCTAAGAGATGTGTCTTTCAGGAGTTTGTATCCTAGGACAACCTGCTTCCTTTGATGAGCTACTTCCTTTGATTAGCTACTCAAGTTGCTCTTCAAAAGGCAGAATTGACAAAGCTTGATTTTATTTATGTTGTTGATGATTAGGTTGTTTCCTGCATCATATCTTTCAGTGGCACCAGCTGAACTGCTGCTTCAAGTTAACACTTTGAGCAGGGGCTCCAGGATCAGCTCTACATACCGAGCAGTTTTTTCCTGCAGACTCATATAAACATATTACCCAGTAGATACATTTCAGTCCGTTGGCATGCTAGGCCTTCCCACTGTTTTCTTATAGAAATATCTTTCAACTTAAGTATCATACAGGTTGTATATGTTGCTGCCTCATCAGCAGCAACATCTGTTCGTTTCCCATTGCATATCTGAGCTTATGGCCGATTAGAGCTATATTTAACTGGGTTGGTTGTAAAATCCGTACTTTGTGGTGAATTGTAGAACTGGCATTGGCAGCTGCAGGTGAAATTCTCAATCTTGATCATGGGTGACACAGTAACTAAGCAGGAAGCAATATACAGGTAAGAAATGAGCTATATTCTCCTGAGAAATAGCTGCAGCTCTGTCTAGGCTGAATGGAAGTAAAGTCAAAATATGTTGTTAAAGCACCTTTCATATCAGTCAGTTGCAATGGGAACATGCCAGTATCACTTGGTGTCCTGGTTTTGGCTGGGGTAGAGTTAATTTGCTTCCTAGTAGCTGGCATAGTGCTGTGGTTTGGATTTAGTATGAGAATAATGCTGATAACACACTGATGTTTTAGGTGTTGCTAAGTAGTGCTTACACTAGTCAAGGACTTTTCAGCTTCCCATGCTCTGCCAGGTGCACAAGAAGCTGGGAGGGGGCACAGCCAGAATAGTTGATCCAAACTGACCAAAGGGCTCTTCCATACCATATGAGGTCATGCGCAGTATAGAAACTTGGGGGAGTTGGCTTGGGGGCAGTGATTGCTGCTCAGGGACTGGCTGGGCATCAGTCGGTGGGTGGTGAGCGGTTGCATCACTTGGTTTGTTTTTCCCTGTGTTTTCTTTCTCTCTCTCCCATTGTTGTCCTTTTCATTACAATTTTTATTACTATTATTATTATTATTATTTTATTTCAATTATTAAACTGTTCTTACCTCAACCCACAAATTTTCTTACTTTTGCCCTTCTGATTCTCTCCCACATCCCTCCGGGGGGGAGGGTGAGTGAGTGGCTCTGTGGTGCTTGGTTGCCAACAGGGGCTAAACCACGACACTTGGGAAAGTGAGGCGTTTCCAGGTACCTTGCCTTCCCTAGTCGTTCCAGCACTTTATCAGCCTAAAGCATGACACCAGATTGGGATATAGTATTCACTTGTCGGGAGTTGAGGGAGAAACTCTTCATTCCATCATATCTGGATATCCAAATGTCTCCACTATTAATTGTTAAAGCTTCAATTCAGGGACATTAAAGAAAAAACCTTTCAGTGCCCTTATGGACCCATGGCCAAAACCAGTAATGATGGCAATTACACAGGGAATTGTTTGTTTCCCAAGAGGCTGGAACAGCCCCAAATGCAGCATTTCTTTGGCATATACCTTCAGGATCAGCATTTGCATTGTGACCTCATCTGCCTGAGGGTGTTGCAAAATGTATGTATTTTTAATGATGCGATAGGTTGATGAAAAGCTTGGTCAGGGTTCGGCTCTTTCCTTTGCCAAATGATCCAGGACTTGCTATCTTGAGGCATAGGTCATTGCATCCGACACCAAGGGTAGGCTGGTGATTTCTGCTAGACTTAGCATTCTGTGCCACTCAGGGAAGGGGTGCCTGGATTTTCTAGTCCCATTTTTTCCTGCCATACATCTGTTCTGTCTACAGAATCTGTCCTTGCCAGCTGCCCTGTCTGTGAGAGCAGAACCTGGAAAATTCTGGCTCCAGGCACTTCCAGTGGCCCCTTTGCATGCTTTTCTGATGGTGCAAGTTCACGTTTCAAACAGGATGATTAACTCAATCATAAACCTCCAGCAAGCATGTTGATACGACCTTAATCCTTTCACATGTTTACAGGTCATGGCAGTACTTTACCAGGCAGACTCCAAGCCCTACAATGTGATTAGTCTTCATACCAGTCTATATACGTCCTACCTGAGCAGACTCTTCTGATAGCATTTCTTTGCAGACTGGATCTACAAGAACAAAGCACTGGACATTGATCTGCACTAGCCTTCTTATTTTAAGGGGGTGCGCGGTTTGCCTCCATCTGGGGCTGTGTAGATGCATCCACAATTACTACATACAGAGAAATAGTCACTGCAGTGATCTGTTTCACTGCCTGGGGGAAAAGACACTGATGGTTCAAGAGGCAACTGGCTTCCTCACCAGTTAATCATCTGTGTTTTCTGGTGATGTCCAGCTTTACTGCTTCACAAAAGGAAGAAAGAAGATAAAAGGTCACAAGGAACCTCAAGGACCTCTGTCACTTCTGCACCTCAGCACCCCTCCAAGCAAAATGTTTCATACAGGCAGGCCCAAGCCTTCAGCTGTCCCAGCAGGTGTTCATGAACCTTCCAGCACCCAGTCTGGGACCTGGTGATCCTACCACACTTGCACTGTGAAATGTAAATTACACTATTCAGAACTTCTAACATGCCACGTTACAAAGGCAGCAAACCCAGGGGCATTGAGGTAGAATTAAGATCCCATTTGCCTCTTAATTACAAAGGATCATGAGGTTAGCATCTCTTATCCAAACACCAGCATGTACTTGTAAAATAAATGAAAAGCTAAAATTCTTGGAGGGATGGGCAAGAACCATCACTTCTTTTCCTATATACAGTACCCAGTGTTGACATATATGAAGTTAGTGTTTTAGAAAGCCATTAAGCATTCACTAGACGTGGGAAATCTTCCTCAAACAGACATACTGTTATGAATTACAGCATTTATCAGCCTACTGGTGATACAGTTTACTGTAAGTCTGTTCTTTCAAAGTGAAACCATATGTTCAATGGGAAAGAGTGGAAGCCTAGAGTAAATGCAGATAAGGCTGTTTATTAAGCTATGTTGATGGGTATTTTGTGGGTGAACTTTTTTTTACAATATTGTTAAGGGTTGTATAAATTCTAAGTGGCATACACAAACAAATTTACAGACACTGGGTATAACATGATTTAAGGTAACTGTCAGATGAGTTCTGGAAGATAGTGGGACCAGTACTACCAGGTGCCAAACACCCACCACATCAAACATTGTATAGTTCCCATGTTTAGATATATGAATAATGCTAGTTTCTCAGGAGCAAGGAAGAAGACAAGCTGATAGTCATTTTTTTCCACTGCTTTTGGAAATTTTATGTTGCAGAAAGGGTGTTGAAACTTGGAATGCAATAGGAAGTCACATTTCCAGCTATTCCCAAAGAGTTCCAAAAGCTTGAGTCTAGAAAATATCATCCTGCTGGATCCTGGGAGCTGTAACTGAGGGTGCAGGTTTGGCTTGTGACTATGTCTGTCAGTCTCCTGTCTTGTTGATTGCCTGCAGTCCTTCCTTGGAGTTGCAGTCTCCTTAGAGAGAGCAAGTCCTAATAGACAACTAGGCATTGGAGCTACAACTCCCATGGGAAGAGATGGGAGTATTTCCAAAGTGAGGCTTTTCAGCTTTTGGCTAAAAGACTAGTTCTGAGTATTTAATTAGTTAATTTAAAAGAAAACAAGGTTTTCCCCAGAAAGCAGGCTTTTTGTTTAAAAATGTGCATTTAATAAAGATCTAATTTTCTGCCAGAACTGTTTCAACGAATGCTGGGAATTATATTCCCTGACAAAACTACTTGAAAATGGATTTCATAATGTGGAGTAAAATCCAGACAATTTTTTCCAGATGACTTTAAAGTGATGCTGTTATTATTCCTAAACTAAACATGATAAACCTAGGAAACTCAAAATTAAGGTTAATGAAAATCTAGCACATTAAAGTTACAGAAAATACATTGTTTGAGCATGAAAATTACTTTAGTCTCTGCCATTGCATGCTGTAACTTGATAGTTATGAAAAAAAGTTATATTTGGTTTGATTTACTCCAGAGCATCTTAAAACAGCCAGAGTGCACTGAATAATCAGTTTTCAGAAATACTTGGTATTGCCAGAGTAGCACAAATGTCTAGCCAAGTTCAGATCTACTGCTCATGTGTCAGCTGCCCGCTGCCTTTTGGGCTTCTCTGTTCTTCCTGGGCCTTCCTCTGCACACAACTGTCTCGTGGTCCTTCTACCAGTTTCTTCCACAGTTCTTTCTACAAGTACGTGTGTATAGATACAGGTACACATAAACCAAATGCGTAAACTCACACATAGACAGAGAAGCATGCATCAGCTTTCTGCTACCCCATATTCACCTGGACATGGCTTCTTCTGAAGTCTTCTTCTTTTTTCTTATTCCCTCCTTGTGGAATGTACCTGGTGCAACAAATAGCTTATCAAGAAGACACATAAAATTAATGATGATTCTGTAATTTCATAATACAAGAGATAACCATATTTTCCTTAGGAATAGTATAGCATTAGAAGTTACTTTTCAAAAGTAACTTCACTGGTTTCAAGGGGCCATTATCCCCATAGAAAAGGTGGTGTCTTAAAATGGCTCCTACTCAGCATTTCACGTGAGTGTAGGCACCACCTTCCTCAGTCTCACTGACAGAGTAAGAAAGACAAACACCTTCTTACAGCAGTTACTCAGCTGAAGTTAATTTCGACTACAACTCTGTTCCACAACTGGAGGTGGAAGCTGTTTTCAAAGAGGGCAATTCTACAACAGGAGTTTTGATTTACTATGAAATGAAAAAACTCAAACATTCGATTACAGTGTGGTTTTGGTCTGTCTTTTGACCTCCCCAGCCCTTTCTCCAGTGACTGAATGTGGTGAGATGTAGTTAGTCCTTTCTACCCCACTCCCCATAGTATATTTTCAGTTCCATCTTTAAAATTCTTTCTTTTTGTTTTGTTTGAATGGGATATAATATTTTAAAACCAAAGACTTGTGGGTTTGGGTGCAGTTCTCATGTTTCACATGCAAATCTTGGAACCACTCATGACCATTGACTTTTTTATTTAAATAAATACTCACTCCAAGGCAGAAGGTCTGAGTAATTAGAAAGTAAACATTTAAACAAGATCTACTGCATATTCATGTTAATCTGTAAAAATCTCCATTCATTATTTCTGCCATGATTTTTTTCATTGCTGTAACATAACCTATGTGTTTTAAAAGCTTTTTGTGCCCAGAGCAAAACTCACAAAATCAGCTGAGCAGAGGTGAATCACAAGTGTTGTAAGAGCACCTAGCAATGCTGCTCAACAGGTGGAGATAGGAAATTGATAGCCACATTGAACAGCTTACAAAATTAATTAGAAGCTTACTAGGGCAAAGTATGGTTATCATAGTTGGCCTTTGTCCAGAGCATACAGTTTATAGTAATTAGGTATTCAGTATCAGCTAAAAATCCTTCATTCATCAAACAAAAACAAATTTTTACTTAAGTTAAAAACTAAAGACAGAAAGGACACGTGGGATTTCATGGCAGAATTCTTGCTGAAATTGATTTTTAAAAGTTTCTATTCTATTCTGCTCTACATCTGTGAGAGTATCCGGGGTTATTCATGAGGCAGGTGCTCAAATGATGTCACAGTTAATGTTTAGCATCATTTTCTCATAGGCCAAATCTTTTCACACCCTTTTTAAACAAAAAGTTGGCATTAGACCACACGATATTGCAAAAGGAGCCAAGATTATACGCCATTCACACAATGTCATGTTGCCAACAGGAAGCTCTGTAAAAGAAAAAAAAAATGGTTTCAGCGTGTAAATTAAGTGTAATAAAATACCATAATCAGAAAATCAACATAAGACATGGTAGGCCTGGTCCTGTTACACCTGGGCTCGTTCAGGAATCAGCAAGAGCTGCTTGTGCGTCAAACTCTTAACAAATATGAGTGAGCACAGAAGGGCTGTGAGATTCAAAACGTACTTAATCAGTTTCATCTGGAAATATGGACTATGCTATAAATGTGAATAGGTTGGGACTGAAATGTAAACAAATTCATTTTAAAAGTCTCCAGTGGTGCTGCTTGAGTTTCCAACTATCTGTTACAGTAAGTTTAGAGAAGATCAAGCAAAAGTTACCTTCTTAAACTTTACCTCATGCATGTGTCCCATTATTATAGAATGTGTGGGGTTTTTTTTAATGATGGCCTTTTACATGTTAATAAGTCAAAACACATTAAAGTTCAGAGCAGCCACCAGTTCACCAAGTTAAGGCAAATCCAGCTTTAAACCAAGAACAGAATACCTTTTCTTGTTACCAGGGTTTTGTTCCACATTATTATATAGCTCTTCACTGTGACTAAATCCTTGCTATCCCCGTAGACAGAAATATCAGATCCCAGCTGCTAAGTCAAAAAGAAAGTGATGGTACCGTGGCATGAGACTTAAAAGGAAAAGAAACAAATTAAAAGCATTTTCACTCATTTCAGTATGGTTCTGCTTGTTTCCAGGAGAGAGAACTGGAACGAACTCCACCCCAGTTGTATACCACCATGATTGCATTGCAGGCATCTCTATCCTGTTTCATTAAATGTCACTGTTAATGACTAAACTGATGAAGGCAGGCTTGGACAGTGAAAATCACTAAGGGAGCTCCTAAAATAAGATGAAACCAGCACTTACTAAACCTTTTCAATAGTACTTCATAAACCCATATTTCTGGCTGGTGGCTTGACCAGGAACCCTGTGTGTACTTGACACACCCCTTGCAATGAAAGGTATCAGAAATATATATCTACCCAATAGTATATAAGGTTATTTCCTTGTCATCAGTGAGGTGAGTGCTTCACATTCCCTTTGCAAAATTAAATTTTTGTTAGAGAACTGCCAGACTTTCATGAAAGGATTAAAAAGCCAGTCAAAAAGAGATATTATTTTAATTTCACTAAAAACGTCTCATATGACATTTTTGGACTGCTGGTAAGAACTATTTTTTAAAGACTCTTCTGTAGGCCAGCACCCTAAAGAAGTAAAGAAAACCACCTTTTCATTCATCTTCAGCAATAATCAAACTTTTATGCAGGTTACGTCTGAGCACATTACTGCTTCAGTATTTTATAGAGACCATAACATGTTGCTGGGCAGTCTAAAAAAACAATAGCAGATATTTTCTAGCTGAAACTTCCTTTTCATCAGTGATGATGTGAGTATTCAGTTCATCGCTAGCAGACATAGAGAACAGTCATTCTCTGTGCTCTTTTTAACAAACTTTTGCATATTAGTATATCAGAATTTTATCTCCATGCTTTCTCTTTTCCAGCATAAAAAACCCAGTAGCTTTACTCCTTACTCACAGGTCAGATTTTCTTGGTTTTAATCTCATCCTTTCCTCTAAACTCTCTCCATTTTGTCTGTATCTGTCTTGAAAGATGATGAGTACAGCTTGACACCATCCCCCAACTGGGGCTTTCCCAGCACCACATGAAACAATGCATAGCTCTGTGTCACCTGTGCAAAACTCTTGGTCTCAGGATGGTATTTCCCCTTTTTGCAACGGTACTATATTGCCAGTTCAAATATCTTCATTCTGAAGCACAAAATACAAGTTCCACCCTCTGAAAATGCGCACTGTGCCCATTTCTGCTTTCAGGATGAACCTCCAGAAATTGCTGCACTATATTTTTTATATATATTTACTACCTCTCTCCTGTAAATTCCAACAGCAGGCTAATTTATTACAGACATCAGGAAATGTTCCAATGTTTTTAAAGTAAATGTAATTTGGGAGGTCTGCAATCAGCTTGGATAAACAGCAATTAAGCAATTAACCAAAGCACCCTGGAATATTATCCCCGACATGATTGCACACTCAAAATTGAATGGAATACAAAGAATTAATGCCATTGTATCATACCCCAGTGGCCAGGCTGGTGGTACCAAGACGTGCCTTCCTTTCTGTCTGATAGTTGGCTGAGTCTATAGTGTCCCCATACCTGGCCTTACCAACATGATACTGAGCTATGCACCCTTTGCAGTCCATGTTATTTTGCACTTTCTTTCTACATTTACAACCAATATAACAAAAAGATCTGCTGCCAAAGTGCTGAACAGCCTTTTCTATGGAACTACTCAGTATAGGTTTGTGGGGACTATGTGTCTGGAACTGAATGACTGCAAGCCTCATATTTATAGAGAAAGATGCCAACTTCACTGAGGGAGATGATATGAATTCTGGGTCCCTGGGCAAAATGTGCTGTTTAGCTGTGTGGGATTTGAAGAAAGTGTCAACTTCTTTTTTGGCTGGCTTATTTCTACTCACAGTAACAAGCTCACTCAACAACAGGAACACCTCTTACGATGCTGCTGCCAAGACAATTTATCTCCCAGTCTATGTGTGTGTGTATATATATATCTATCTCTACATGTGTGTGTATGTATATAAATGCACGTATGATGCCAAGTAAGTGACAGATCCCAGAACTCCAGGATATCAGGGTTTTTCCTCTTTGCCATCTCTGGCTCTAACTGACGTCCAGGCAGTTGGATGCCAGCTTCCAACATAAACACAGTCACGTTAGTTTCTCAGCTTTCACTCTGTGACTGTTTAATAGCAGTCAGTAGCCAGTGTGCTTTCATGAGGACCACATGCTTTACCTGACACAACATGCCCCCCTGATCCTTTACCCATGAAAAATTTCTTTGTGGTAGCAACGCTGCTGTCTTCATCTGTGCACAGGGTATTGGCATGGATGTATTCCTGTGTGGCCGTCCAATCTACTGCAGGTTTTGCATCTTCATCAAAATGCTGAGCATTGTCTTAGCTTCTGCCATTTGCTGCAGGATGAGGAATCACCATGGTTTGTTTCCTATGACCTCTTCGTTAGTGTTGCATGCCTTTATTCTTTAAACTTCTTTTCTTCTTTTACATACATTCTGTCGTAGCCTTAGTAATTCTGAAGGACCTTCTGTGAGCTGGATGACTGCCACTGCTTTGCAAATTCAACTGGTTTTATCACAAATTAATTGTAGATTTTGTAGTATCCCAGTTTCCTATCTTAGTTTCCAGGTATGATCTGGTCTCTTCCTGGGGCCTCAATGTACTCCTCCAAATTGAAAGATTGTAATATACTTCACCTTCTCTTTCAAAAAATGTGAATTTAGTATTTTCACTTTTACATGTAGTGAAGTCCTTATATTTCTGTAAGATGGTTTCATAGACAGCCTAAGTTAATCTCTATAAATTAGAAACTAGATCTCCATTAAGAAGTAGTAACAGCCTCAAGCACCACATTGTCAGGTGTGCCTTCAGGAGGCTGTGGCACCCAAATGCCAGGCTTCCCAGATTTCCAGACTCCTACTTCCCTGGTGTGGTGAGTTGACCCTGGCTGGATGCCAGGTGCCCATCAAAGCCACTCAATCACTCCCCTTCTCAGCTGGACAGGGGAGAGAAAATATAACGAGAGGCTCATGGGTCAAGATAAGGACAGGGAGAGATCACTCAGCAATTACCATCATGGGCAAAACAGACTTGACTCAGGGAAACTAACTTATTACCAATCCAATCAGAGTAGGATAATGACAAATAAAAAACAAATCTTAAAACACTTTCCCCCCACCACTCCCTTCTTCCCAGGCTCAACTTCACTCACAATTTTCTCTACCTCCTGCCCCTCAGCAGGGGGACGGGGAATGGGGGTTGCGGTCAGTTCATCACACGTTGTCTCTGCTGCTCCTTCCTCCTCATGGGGAGGGCTCCTCACACTCTTCCTCTGCTCCTGCGTGCGGTCCCTCCCACAGGAGACAGTCCTCCATGAACTTCTCCAATGTGGGCCCTTCCCCCGGGCTACATTTCTTCCTGAACTGCTCCAGCGTGGGTCCCTCCCACGGGGTGCAGTCCTTCAGGAGCAGACTGCTCCAGCGTGGGTCCCCCACGGGGTCACAAGTCCTGCCAGCAAACCTGCTCCAGCCTGGGCTCCTCTCTCTGTATGGGTTCACAGGTCCTGCCAGGAGCCTGCTCCAGTGCAGGCTTCCCACGGGGTCACGGCCTCCTTCAGGCACATCCACCTGCCCTGGCGTGGGGTCCTCCCCGGGCTGCAGGTGGATATCTGCTCCCCTGTGGGCCTCCATGGGCTGCAGGGGCACAGCTGCCTCACCATGGGCTTCACCAGGGGCTGCAGAGGAATCTCTGCTGTGGTGCCTGGAGCACCTCCTCCCCCTCTTTCTCCACTGCCCTTGGTGTCTGCAGAGTCATCCCTCTCACATATTCTCATGCCTGTCTCTGGCTGCTGTTGTGCCAGCTTGGGTTTTTCTTTTCCCCTTTCTTAAATACGTTATTACAGAGGCGCTACCACCATTGCTGATGGGCTCGGCCTTGTCCAGCAGTGGGTCTGTCTTGGAGCCAGCTGGTGTTGGCTCTGTCAGACTTGGGGGAAGCTTCTAGCAGCTTCTCACAGAAGCCACCCCTGTAGCCCCCCTGGCTACGAAAACCTTGCCACGCAAAGCCAGTACACCTGGGTAGACTTTAAAATGACTGCAACCTTTATATGTTGCAGATTCAGAACCTTTCAGATTCTTGTTAGTGAAATATTTTTTAATGTTCCAAGTTCTCAAAATTCCATCCTTAGAACTAAGATTTGCTGCATAGCTCTACTTGGCTGTGTGCTTGTAGTACCTGTAAGGCTGGGCACTGCAGAACTCTTTAAATCCTAGCGGGGGGTTGCTTGGCTAATTGTTTTGCAGATGCATTTCCAAGCATGCATTGTTGGCTCTCCTGTAAAAGACTGAGGATCACAGAAACTAGAAATCACTCTGCTGCACAAAAGCAGTTAATCAGAACATTTGCAAGCTTATTATTAGATACTGTGTATTATGATTTAAGTCTCGTGACTGGCAACAGAGTTGGAGAGCAAAGTCCTTTGATTTGACACAAAATTCATACAACACGGGTAGCAGCCATTCAACCATTTGATGCATCTCTGCTCTGTCTCAAGCCTGACTCAGAAGGCCCGCAGTTGAAGAATAATCCCAATTTCATTCTTGACTTTCCCATTGTTTCTTTTAACAGCTGCAGACACCTCCTGGGAGAAGGAGACACCCTTGGACTGAAAGTGTCACATTGTTTTGCACAGAGTGTTGAACAACCTCAAACACTTAACTACTTACAGGTATAATCAGCTAGGGTTGTATTTGAACTTGTTAGAACTACAACTTGGTAATCAGTTCTGCATCCTTCAAGACCTACTCTTCCTGTAAATGCTTTGCCACCTCTGCTTCTGACAACCTATATAATTTTTATTTGGCGTACTGCAGATAAACAGGCAATACAATATTAAAATAAAACCAAAGTTCAGATTTTAGATTAAAGTCAGTAAAAGAAGTTATTAAACATCCTCTACAGAAAACCAGTTATTGAATGAATACTGCGTGAAGGAAATTCAGTCTCACTCAAAGTAAATATGGCCAATTTATTTGCATTGCCCAAAGTCAGAAATGCAGGAGCTTGAATGAAGAAAAAGCAAATATCTGAACAAGTTGTTGCTGTTTTAACTCTTTGAGGTATTTAGTAACATAGGCAAGGACATATAATACTATATTTTAATTAATAAGCAATACATATTTTATAATACTATATTTAATAAGCAATACATTGTATGTATTTATTGATTTAGGTCTCTTCTGTAAGGTAAGAAAGAATTATCTCTGTTGCATCACATGAAGAAACAGACTTGGTGCCAAAGACTTGAATTAGTCCTTTTTTTTTCTGAGTTCAGTATCTTAATCTTTTCTATTAGGGTAAAAGTGGCTTGCCACTTGCAGCTCACACTAGTTCAGAGAATATTAAAGCAGCTTACTGGAGTCTTGACAAGGATCACAGTAAATATTCTTCCCCTCTACCTCCCTCTTCCCTGCTACATCAAGAAATTCTATTTAGTAAGACAGATACAAATGGATAAGGCTTATTAGTTGATGAAGCTGGTTTTTAATCAGGAAACACTAAAACTGAGAATGCAAATCATGGATCTCCAGGGATATGAAAGGCCAAGGAGAATAACTCCGCATCAGTCGAGACTGTAGGTGAGGCTTCCACTTTCCCATTTTCACGTGAGCTGCTGAAAGTGTATTTCCAGCCCTGAAAGCTTTTCTGAGACATCGATGCAGCCTACTGAAGCTTTGCCAGGGAAGAACAGCAACAGTCACAATCTTCTTACTTTTTAGCAGAAGACTGTAGTTTCTGTGGCTTGCATGTCCAGACCCCCAGCTAAGATGAGCTGGCTCAGATCTACCAGTGCACAGTCCAGTTTACATTGCACAGGCTGAGGAAATATTGGATTTATGGTTTGTTCTGCCAAAATTCCTGCTGAAGCGTTGATGCAGTTGGCATGGCTGATACGCACATTGCTTTTGTTGACCAGGCTAGTGCTTTGATCTGTTCATATGGAGGGACATTTGCAAACAGATTTGACATACATTTCTAACGCACAGGAGAAATTTGTCATTCCGATGACCTTCCAGGGACTGATTAAAGGAAGTAAAACAGCTGGATGTGTTTGAATATGCTTTGTCTCTTAGGCAACCAAGAGAGGTGCAGGCAGGGAAAGGGAATGAAGTGCTGATGAAATAAAGTAGCTGAGAACAAGTGGATGCCATAAATGCCACTCAGTTTGACTAGAGTATCAGCACCTGCTGTATTTTTCAAGAAGGGTATTTGTAGGATTTTCACTCCCACAGCAAGGCACACTGTTGCTAGACAGAAAATACTGAATCCACAGTGATGTTACATTTCCTTCTCTATGAATTTTGGCATTACACATAGAGTTAATACCAGAAATCCCATTGTAGCATACTTTTGAATCCATCACACTTCAGGCTTTAATTTAAATACACAATGCATTTGTCTATGCTAAAGAATGGTGATCAACAGGGTTGCATTTGCTCTACAAAATGCCTAATGTGGAGAGACAACAAAGTCTAACAAATCACAGCAAAGGACTAGAGCCTCAGAGATACTCTTGTACTCCTAACATCTACTTCACCTTAACACAAGAGCTCGGCTAAAGTGCCCTAACATCACCAAGACTCTACTTCCTTGCGTTTGAAATTAGGGGAGTGTATTAATCCTGATTTTTGCAGCCCTTTCTCTATGTATTTATCCAATTTTCCTTAGTTTTCTTTCCTGGGCATTCTGACCCACTTTTTTTCCCCACACAGGCTTATCACCTTGAGCCAGCCATGTTAATCACAAATGAAGGTTTGATTGTCACAGTTGCCTCCAGAATTCCTTGGGCTTATCTGTCCTGCTCTTAAAAAAAACCCCAACCTCCAAAACTTTTGATTTGAGTGATCATCCAATTATCCAGTTCTTTGGGGATGTTTGTGCAGTAAATCTAGATCCACAGACTCACAACTCTCAGTAAGGTATGTGCTCCAAAAGCAAGTCAGACTACCTGAAACTAAGCTGATTCCATTGGTGAATTTTTTTCATGTTCTGCACAAGTCACAGGGCAGATCTGAAAACAAGGGTTAGAAATCTCAGATCCTGCTGCCAAGATTCAGGACAGCTTGTAGCTGCCAGAGTCAGCGCTCTGCTAGTGGAACACAGAGTTTTTCAGCCTCAGTGCTGAGTTCAATATAGCAAGGCTAGTGGTTTAAAAAAGGCATTATTTTTGTCTGTGAGCTTTAATGGAGTCCTAATTAGATGCACATGCTGGAGATTAGAAGGGGACTTGATGTCTGCTGCTACTGGTCATTTTATTATCTAAAAATAAAGCTTTTAAAGCATTTCTTCATACTAAGCTTAAACCTCTGCTTCTGCTTTTAATCAATGGCAATTTCAAGGTACATCGAAACTCCCTTCACCCAGATCTTTAAAACTGCATTACTGTGAAACCCCAGCAAGTGGCCAGCTCCATAGCATAGTGTCTTCAGATAAACTGCTTGAGCTGCCTTGAGAACTAGTATTGCTGGATTCATGATCAGCAATGACCTGAAAAGCTTCTCTGGCCTGTGGCAGAACAGAGGAAAACACAGCTGAGCCCCAGGGTCCTGAAGCAGCATAGCTTGCTTTCTCTCATTCTCTCCAAGGCCCACAATAATTTTTGAGCCCATTAGTCATTGCAGCCAAATTTGACTGATAGCAGAGATGTCACAGATAATTCTGTTTCCAAAGGTTTCAAGAAAACCCAACAACATTCAGGTAGACAAGGGAGAGCCAGCTCTCAGTTTCCCAGGTGAAGCAATAGCTGTCATGAGCTCACCTCTTACTAGAAATGAGAGAATCCATCTGGGAGAGAAACTCTGTAACTACCTGATGTGCAGCAAAAAGCTTCAAAAAGGTCTACCCCGATTTGCACACCAAAGTCAATCAACCACAAGGGACGAATCCATAGGAAATCAGGCATAATTACGTCAAGAGCTCAAAGGTCAGTGAACACAGCAGAATGAAGCATTATTTAAATACAAAGAGGATTAATTCAGTCTCGTGCCAGGGAAGTATTGAAAGAACCTAAGCAAATATCTAAATGCGTAATCATCTATCTTAAGTCAAGTCAAATAAAAGCTTTGTCAATAGTTACAGACATGTTACATTGCTTTGAAAAACAATGTTTTTCAAAACAAAAGCACTGCTTTTATTTTACCTCCTCTACTACCCACCCTTAACAATCCCCCACCCAACCTGCCCTTACTGTAGGAAAAGAGGCAGATAAGCTTGTATAGTTCCACCTCAGTGTTTGAAGGACTAACGAACACCAATGCAGAGGAGACCCAGCCCTGTTTTCGGTGTACATGCCATTTTCTTCTTCTGCTATGTATCACAAACTAAGAATTCACTCTTCCCCTATGACAAGTGACAAAGCTTGGCTATATTTAAAACTAACAAGTACATTCCTGACTGGTTTTTTTTTTTTTTTCAAAGACTCCCAAGATCTTTCAGTCAGTGCTTTGCTTTATAGAAATCTGTGAACCATACCATTCCTCCTATCGAAAATTTCCCTGCTCCATAGCTCCAGAGAGTTTTGCAAGATAAGGATAAAAAGTACAATATGACAACCCCTCCCTTTGGGCATCTGGCAAGGGATTCCAGTCCCCAGGCTAATAAGCATTTCCCAGATCATATATACAGGACATACAAGCCTCCCTCCATCTGGAGGTGCAGCTTTTTGTGACTTCCTTGAGCCTTCCTCTTTGTCTCACAGCACAGATAATGTCAGTCAAACAACCATACTGTCCTTGACGGTCAGAAGCACAAACAGCTTGCTCCTCCTCATCACCCAAAATGATTTCCTAAGGTAATTTTTGGAGGAGGAGAAAGACAAATGAAGATACCCAGGTACACATAAGAAGTTACAACTGATTTGCCCCATTGTTGTATTCAATGCTGCTAGACAACACAGAAATTCAGGGAGCTCCAAAAGAACCGTACTATCAAAGCTGCAAGCAGAGGTAGCTCAGAAATGCAGAACATCAGACATCCAAGCACTAGGATTGAAAGCCTTCTGCTTGTAGTTAGTTCTTTAAACAGCAAAAGTAAGACATGCATAATGCTGGTCCCAATACTGGGTAAAGAAGAGAAACATTACCAGAAAAGCAGAAAGTTAATTGCAAAAAGCAGATATCATTTAAAGACTTATTTAGGCTGAGGGAGAAGAGCAGCAGTCTACAGGCGAACAAAAGGAAGGAAAAAGTTGAACAGGCAGAAATATGGGGAAAAAAATCAGCATAGAGGTTTTATTTCAAAGCCACTGAAATCTATGGGAAGAATTGCATTATATTTAAGAGATATGCAGATCTACTTTCAATGAAATTCAGTTTCTACAGAAACATCACTGTGAACAGATTTTTATCTATTTAAAAAATATTTCAAAAATTAATCGCATGTAACCTTTTGTTAGATAAACCATACCATCACAGTGCTGAAATAACTAAAACAGCTTTGAAGACTGGTTGCTTCTGCTGAATTCAATGGGAGTTTTGCCATAGATTGTGAGAGATGATGGGCTGTCCCTCACTGCAAGCTAGAGAAAGGAATGCAAATCTGCTGGAGTGGTGTTTGTGGAACATGGTGCTGATTTTAGTGATGGCTTTTTCCATGCACCAAGCATGAGATCATGTACAGGGCTGTATTTACATGGTGATGTAATTTTACAGCAGAAGCTGGAAAAACAAGGAGGGTATATCATGTCCAGCATGATTTATGCCAAGCTTTCCACAACTATGCAGCCTCCCTCCCATGTCATACATATGTTGGCAGGATGAAAGTAAGAAGTGGGACAACCCTGCCCCCAATTTCTAGACAACCTTATGCTTTGGCTGCAAAATCAACTCATAATTCAAAAAGCAACCTACATCGGGCAGACAGTTTTCAAGTCAAACAGCATATGTGCTTAATTGAATGCTTACAAAATTACCTTTTGTTTTATACAAATGTCCTGCCAACAAAAGAACAAACCAGGGATGTCTAATGGATTTAGCAATATGGCACTATTTATGCTGTGATCACAAAAGATTGGATACTCAAATACAATACAATTATTTTCTAAGTAATGTTTTATGATAATGTGGTTCGCAAACTGTTACACCCACTCATCTTTTGAGGTAGAATCTTACATTTTTTCCTTAAAAAGAACACCATGCCGTGCTGTTGAGATGTAAAGATTCAAAAAACAAATTTGTTGTCCTCGTTTACATACAGAATGCTATTAGTCATAAATAAATAAAGTTAAAACGGAATTGTTTGATTAACCAGTGAAGTTATATATACACATTCTGGAAAATCTGATTAATTTATGGTTGGTTTCTCACTAAGCAGGCACAGATCTCTATATGAATAACATTTGATGCAAGATCATAACTGTTGTGCCAGTTCACCTACATCCATTTTGGAGTTGACTGAAATAAAACTGGTGCAGTTTCTGAACCTCTGCTGCTTTCATCAAAATTGTTGTAAGTTAGGAAGCTGCGTGAGTCACTAACTAGAAGCAACAGCAAATCCAACTATAAACCATGTGTGCCTTATATCTACAAATTAAGTGAACTGACAAAACAGATTTCATCATAACTATTTTCAATGACAGTAAATTTGGACGTAACAATCAAAATAGTGGCTGAACATGCATTAAAGGGACAACATACAGCTGTCACCATTAGAAGAGTGCTCTGAGACAACTTTTTTCCTTCTTCTTGCATGTATCCTGAAGTACATGAAGTTCCTTGCTAATTTGTATCGTGGATTGGTCTTCAAATGATGCATCATTTTCCTTATCTGGAAAACTGCCTTAGTCTCAAATAAGCCAGAAACTGAATTTGGAGGAGACAAAGTCTCATGTGCAGTTATAGTGAGGCAGTCACTAAGCAGTGTATTGGGTTTACTTGGCAAGGTTTTGGTAGCCAGGGGGGCTACAGGGGTGGCTTCTGTGAGAAGCTGCTAGAAGTGCCCCCATGTCCAATAGAGCCAATGCCAGATGGACCCACCACTGGCCAAGGCCAAGACAATCAGCAACAGTGGTAGCACCTCTGTGGTAACATATTTAAGAAGGAGGGCGGGGGGGGAACCCAACACGACACAAACTGCAGCTGGAGAGAGGAGTGAGAATATGTGAGAGGAACAACCCTGCAGGCACCAAGGGCAGTGGAGAAGGAGGGGGAGGAGGTGCTCCAGGCACCGCAGCAGAGATTCCCCTGCAGCCCCTGGTGAAGCCCATGGTGAGGCAGCTGAGCCCCTGCAGCCCATGGAGGCCCACGGGGGAGCAGATATCCACCTGCAGCCCGGGGAGGACCCCACGCCGGAGCAGGTGGATGTGCCCAAAGGAGGCTGTGAACCCATGGGAAGCCCACGCTGGAGCAGGCTCCTGGCAGGACCTGTGGCCCCATGGAGAGAGAGGAGCCCAGGCTGGAGCAGGTTTGCTGGCAGGACTTGTGACCCTGTGGGGGACCCACGCTGGAGCAGTCTGCTCCTGAAGGACTGCACCCCGTGGGAGGGACCCACGCTGGAGCAGTTCAGGAAGAAATGTAGCCCGGGGGAAGGACCCACGTTGGAGAAGTTCATGGAGGACTGTCTCCTGTGGGAGGGACCGCACGCAGGAGCAGGGGAAGAGTGTGAGGAGCCCTCCCCATGAAGAGGAAGGAGCAGCAGAGACAACATGTGATGAACTGACCACAACCCCCATTCCCCGTCCCCCTCTGCCACTTGGGGGAGGAGGTAGAGAAAATTGTGAGTGAAGTTGAGCCTGGGAAGAAGTGAGTGGTGGGGGGAAAGTGTTTTAAGATTTGTTTTTTATTTGTCATTATCCTACTCTGATTGGATTGGTAATAAATTAAATTAATTTCCCTGAGTCAAGTCTGTTTTGCCTGTGACAGTAATTGCTGAGTGATCTCCCCTTGTCCTTATCTGGACCCACCAGCCTTTCATTGTATTTTCTCTCCCCTGTCCAGCTGAGGAGGGGAGTGATAGAGTGGCTTTGATGGGCACCTGGCATCCAGCCAGGGCCAACCCACCACAAGCAGTAAAGCAGAATATTCTGCACCTAAAAGGCAAGACATCTCAGGTAATTTCTAGCTGGCCTTTTAAGACATTCAGATTGAAATAAAACCTGCTGGAACACACCATTTTAAAGCCAGTTACACCCTGGGACTGGTGCTAGGAATATGCACGTATCCCTTTGTCTCTTGTTTTTTCTTCAGGGTCTAACGTAACACCCATACTGATAAGCTCTAGACCCAATGAATCATTAATGAGAAATGCTCTGTGTGACAGCTAGTAAGTTTGTCTAATGTCGATTCTACTACACCACAGATTATCTTCCATCTTTCACAATTCTGTTCAAGTATCAGTCAGTGTGTATGCACCCCAGTGTCTTCTCAACATGCACTTGGAAGAAAACAATCTACAAAGACTTTTCCTTCCAGCCATTTTCCATTCCCATACATCCTCTGCAAAACCTCTTACACAGATAACCTCACATAATTAACTCACTGGCAGCCCCCATTCTCTGAAACAATTTCATTCTCCAACCCACTGTAAGCAATCCTCTGGACAACCCCTTTACCTGGCAGGCATGCTCAGAAGCACCAAACCAGGTATTATTATGAGGACTGGACTATTATTTCAGGTGATGATGGGTTGTTCGAAGCACAGGTTTGGTCTACTTGCAAGGTAAATAAGGTAAATATTGATGCGATGAACGGGCACTTTTTGGTTCTTGAGCTGGGCAGGTCCCTCTCCATCCCTAGATGATTTTCCTCACTAGTAAAAGCAAAGAGAATTCCTGGTTTCCTCCCAGGATCTTGGGAGCCAGTAATTAGGACACAAATAGGACACAGGAGTTAAAAAAAAAGAAGAAAAAATAAAAGCTGAAACAGTGCAACGTAAGTTTCTTTTCCTCATCATCTTATTGCAGCTGAGTATCACCTGTTTCCCTCTCTACCTGGCTATGTACAACAAGGCTGGAGTGCACACAGAGACAAACATCCCAGTGCTCTGCTGCCGTTCCCTCAGTAATGGAGTGCACCTTCAGTCAGCTGAGACTAGTAAGAAGCAGAGCCAAATTTTGTGTGGTGGGACAAATAAAGGACTTTCTGCTTTCTAAACCTGAAATACAATCCGTTTCCTCAAGAACACTGTAGTGCTCTGGACAAATTGAGGAACAAATCTGGGCAACAAGCAACTTAAATGCTCCAATTTCGTAGAAAAAAAAAGCAGTGTCTTTAGCCAGCTATTAAGAACTCATTAAATTCTTACATGAATGCACACGCAAATGCAGAAAACCCCAAAGCCTGGGCACGAGCACAGGATGAAGCAGTGCCTCAGAGTATGTGCTTCAGAGTGCTCTAGTACCTGTGCACATCTTGCAAAGAGACGCCTTATGTATCTCCTCAATGTGTTAGCAGTCAACTGCCCCACATGCAACACTACATGAAATACAGTTCCTTAGCTGGCATTTTCTCAGATAAAAAGGTAGGACTTGAATTTCAGTTTGAGATGCTGGTAAACATTGGTATAAATAATTGAAAAAAAGAGATGAAGTGTTTTCTGTTCGTAACTTTTATTATAAACACATAGATTAAATATTAACGTAGGAAAAAGGAGACATTACTAGTTAGGCCTTTAAAAGGCTAGGTGCCCTAAACCAGCCCAAAAAGTCCATTTTATACAGTATCCACTGAGTCAGCAACCTCTGTAGAATCACTTCTGTGGTAATTGAAGCCTCCAAGACACTGGAATATTCCCTGTCCTCTCTTTCAAACAGAGCAGCATTCTGCATAAGGAAACAGTTTGCACTTTTGTTTACTGCAGTTCAGCCACAATGAATAAAAAAGATCCCCGTATTCAACTAAAGATACTCCAAGGATATCAGCTCGGTCCAGTTCCTTTTTTCATTTTACCCAACAGGCCAGGCTCACCCCAAGTGTTGTAACTGGCTGGAAGTTAACACTGTCAGTCAAGATCCTCTGGGCCTACTGGGAGCTTTGCAAAGAGCATCAGTAAGAGCTAGAACTGATGTTTGTTCTCTGAGTAACATGCAAAAACTTTTTCAGTTCATTTATAAAAACTGGTCAAAAAGGAGAACGTGTAAGAGCCTGGGAAAATTCTTTTGTTTCCCATTTAATATCAACAACAAAAATCTGGATGGTTGAAGTTTATAAAAGCTTCAATTATTACCTGATTTAAAAAACAAACAAAAAAAATCTAAGAGATTCCATTTTTTCTTGACCCTTACTCAAAGTCAAAAAAGTTACAATAAAGATGCTCTGAGCTCTATGCTTAAATACAATATGCTTTCCTGTTACAGTGTTTTCTCTGCTCCTCACTGTTCCTTTGCCTTCCAGCAGCAAGTACTCTCACTGCTGCTCCAGTTCATGTCAGATGTTTGAACAGGATCCAAGTTAGAAAAAAGATACAATTATTCAGTGTCTATATGAACATATGTATTTGTACAGTCCAGTCAGCCAACAGCAAATGTGTAAGCAGTGGATTTAATGATTTAATGGAGAATATATATATATATATTTAAATCCAGTAGTTAAAGTAGTGCAAAGAGGTCTGTGCTTTTTTTTTTGTATATATTATCAAATATATACATGGCATTTTCCTGCCTTAAAAATAACTATGAATAAAGCCCTGAAAATATGGGGACTAACAGAAAAAATAGTCTTAGGATTTTGTAGGAAAAACATAATTTGCAATAAAAATGTGGTAATTTCTTCTTGCTAGAAACAAGGAACAAAAACATACTCCCACATGATTTTTCAGCATCCTAGACATGTAACAAATACTTCTGCAGTAGTAGCCCATCTTTTAAACAAAGTCTGAATCCCTTACTGTGCTGCATTTTAATTAATATCAAAACACACTTATGTCAGTAAATATTTGCTTACTCCTTCGTACATGTTAGTCTGGCTTTTAGCAATGTAAGCAAGTGCTAGAACATTGTTGATGTTGATTAGATAGGAAGTGGTTTACATATAAGAATTCTATATAAGAAAGTAATTTATCTGAAAATATTGGCCCAGATCCTAGGCAGGGCTGTTGCCTCTTTGTATTATACCATTGATTCCAACCAGAATTCACCCAAACAGAGCAAGTCTGGAGGGTCCCACTTGCAAAGATCACAGCTAGTCAGAGAAACTCTCCTCTTTCCACCTCTCTGTTTAGAGAGAAGGATGGGGAAACCCCAAGCTACAGGCATGTCAGGGTACTGAACAATCCCTCATCAAAGATGGAGATTAGAGAAGCCTTTGGGTACTGCCTGATTGTGTAGTTCCCTTTACGCCGCTTCCTACAGCCACAGCTTTCCTGCTTGCTGAGGCACACGTTGCTCTGATCAAATGGTGTCAACACAGGTGCAACCCCAGAGGCTCAGATGTACCTAGGATCAAGCCACTGACCAGACTGAATCCCATGGACTTTGGAGTCTCCCAAAGACAAGACTTCAGATAAGGATGACATCAACAACTAGTGAAGACAACACTGATTCAAGCTGCTTCTCTCCAAGATGGGATTTCTGTGCTTTTATGGAGCCCGAAAGGTGGATTTTTTAAAATCAAATGAGCACTTTTTCCAGTTCCTAAGTCTTCCTCTTAATAATATTTAGCCAGTATTTCTCTTTGTGAAACTCTGAGTTTTCCCAGTTACCATGGAGGTGTGATGCAGTGGAGACCTTCTGAAGAACTTGTGTAGACAATATTTTTCTTTTTATTTACACTATTTTAAATGGCATAGGAATATCTCTGTAGCAAAATCAGTCCCGAGTTTCATCTCCAGTCTTCAAGATGGACCAATGCTGTACCATTTAACAACAACTTTTTCAGGGTTGGCAATAGTATCTTTCCACTGCTCTACTGCTTCACTGTTACTGCTATCGGAACTTATCCAGATCTGCAGTAAGAATCAGAAAGAAAAATAAAATTGAGTTTACCTGATATAACACAGAAGCTCAGCCTTTATTAGTTCCAAATAAATACCATGGAAGCGTGGAGTGAGATACAACGTGTAGACTGCAACCAAAGCATTATAGCAACAAATACAGTTCTGTTGGGACGAACATATTTTGGCTTTCAGCTGGGAACACAGGGAGCCTGGGTTTAAATTTAGCTTCTAAATAAATAGTTTAGAGAACTCACTACATACTAATGTTTCTCTACTTAATAAGATGTTTTAAGTCAAACATTCCTTGCTGCATTCAAATGCACGTGCTGGGGTCAAGGGCTCATTAGGGCCAGTGATGGCTCTATGCATTCAAACTCCAGTTGGCTGCAAGCCATCTGGCATCCTGAGCTAGCTGTCCAGCATTTTCATGAGCATTTAAAATTGCAGACTCCAACAGAGAAGGCCAAACCTGCATTCCACAGAGGTTACTAACATGCCCATACCACACATAGTCACGCAGTAAGAGTCCTTCTCAGTATTCAATTAATGGATAGTGGCCATTAAATGAGGAAATGAGGTACAAGTAGGAAGTTTTCCTCCTGAACATTATCACCAGCCTCCATTGCCAAAAGAATTCTGCTTATGTAAGTAGGTATCATTATTTATGGGACTCTAATTCCTCAAGTCTTCCAAGAATGAGTCCTTTTAAGACTTCTCAGAAACCTTCACCATGAAGTACATTTAGCCTACACTGCTGGGGCATGAGTCCTCAAGAAGTGAGAATAATGTCTTCCAGAATACCACAGACAGCTGATGTTTCATCCACAGAGATTCAATATACATCTTGCTCATGATTAAAGACATGCCTGTAAAAGCAGCCTAATCTAAGTATTGTCTGCTTAGAACAGCATCCAATTAAACATCATTCTCTGAAGAGCAAAGTTAATAGATCCAGCCATAGTCATCTTTTTCCAGCTACCCAGCCAATTGCTCAAAGTACATTTTTCCCTGAGCCATATTTTATGTCTTCATGTGTTATGTGGCAATGTCTGCCTGCTTGAGCTGAAACAACCTTTTCCAAATAACCTCTAAGGAGAAGTAGCAGCTCATTTCCTCCCCCTAAAAATAAGATCCATGATTAAATGAAACTTGTCAGATTGAGATGACCTCACATACTGCTAAGTGACTGCAAAATCATACCCAGTTATTTTTTGCCCCAAGGTAGCGCAACTAAACAGAACAATTTTTTTCCCTTTCCTATTCCAAATCCAATTCCACCACCAGGAATCACAGAAAGATGGAATACGTGAGACAAGAGGCTCCATAAAATGGAGGAAGGTCACGTAACTCTTGCTGGTACATCATTTCTATAGCAAATCAGCATCTTCAATAACTGCACGTCTTCAGCAGGCACAAGAAACATCACCAGAATGGGACAGTACCATTTTCGGTACTTAAAGATAGCACAGTCCTTCATCTGACAAGGGACATCACAGCTGGGGTCTCAAAAATCAATTCCACATTATTGATTTATGCGTATATTAAAATTCTGCTACTAACTCTAGCTGGGTCAGGGAAAGCACTGAGCATTAAGAACAGCTATGGCTCACTATACCGTGAGGAAAAGGAGAGAAAGAAGGGACAGGATGATGGTAAATTAGAACAACTGGGGGAAGAGGACAGAAAGAATAGAAAGACACCAGACTACCAAGTCTTATGGTGGTTAAATAAAGATGATCACACAAATGCTTTCAAAGAGATACTACAGAAGTTCCAGCTGTAAAAAATTTAAGAAAAAAAGAGAGAGAAAAAAAGCACTCAACTAAAAAATAACTTTGTGTTTGTTCACCTATGTTATCACTGGATCGTAGACATTTAGAATATTGTGCTGATTTCAGCACTGCTTTACCCAGGAAGGCAGTCTGACATTGTAGCTGTTGCTATTTCCTTTTACACACACCTCTTTGTAAGTGTGTCGGTATGCTAAGCCAACACACCCCCTTTCTGTACAATACATTGTAGGTTGTGGAGCTCCTGTGAGTGCTGTTTGTTTTCTTCAGAAAGCCTAGAGGCAAGGAGGAGATCATGTCTGTCTGCAGGAAGGAATCTTTCACATAGTAATACTCCATACAACAATGCCTTAAGGACTTCTTTTTAAAAGCAAAATCAAATGTCAGCTCCCATTCTGATGCTAGTGCATGTTTAAGAGCCCAGCACTATTCTTTCTTGGGTTATATCCAGAGGAGTTTATTAGAACTTACTCTTTTTCTATATGCCACCTTATTTAAAGTATTTTAAAACTCATACCAAGAAACCTGTGGAACTGGATTTTAAGTAAAGGACATCATGCTGGTTAGCAGAAACCAACCTGTCCTAGGAAGTGTTTTCTTCTTACTGAGCTTCTGCTGTAGAGCTTGATGAGAAAGCTAATTCCTTGTTCAGCTTGGCTAACTGGAAAAATCATCATTTCTCCCCACTTCACTTGGCCATTAGTGGACTTCAGAAGACGAGTCTTCTTCTTATAGATCAGTCCTTCTGTACTAAACATTCCAACTTTCACAAAGAAATCTAGCAAAACAGGGAGGGGAAAAGGCACAGCACACAAAGGGTTACTCACAAACACACCCAATAAGGAACTGACAAGATTCACATGTATGGTTCAAATTGCAACAATGTCCCAAAAGTCTGGCCAAAAGAACTGTACAATAGCTTTCCTGACTAGTCACACAGTTCAATAATACTGAATTGACTAACAGAGAGTATCCAAACAGCAAGTGCAAGCTAATGCTCTTGTACGTAAGGATTAATATTGGGATAAAAATCTTCCAAAATACATAAACACGTAGCTTCAAACCAAACAAAAAGTAATCAAGAAAGACATCTGTGGAAACAAGCCTTGGCAATGGAAATCTACTGCACGATATGTTAGTCTGAGGTTTGTAAAGAATTTTATGAATTGCCAACCCATTCGAGCAGCAATTTACCTGTTACAAATGCTTTTAGACAGGAGGCATGAGACAGATGATGTAACTTACTTGAAGACAGTGGTGTAGATGAAACTGGGAGGTTTTGTGCTTCAAGAATCTGTAACTGAATCCTCCTGTTTATTGCTTGAAAACAAGTTCCTACTTGAAGTTCTGCACGGCATGCCTACAAAGAGAAGAATGTTGCCGTAACATCTGGATTAAGTTCCTTATAAACTCAGGAAACACAGGAATTCTGTCATATGTTGGGCTCCCACATTTCTATCTGGGATTTCCTGGACAGAAATATAAGCATGTGTTGTATACACAACCTGCAGATGCACAGTAAGCGCATCTTGCACTTGTTATAGCTGCAGTACATGCGCTCTACTGATGGACTGCTTATGTGCAGTGCACATATGGCCCTTGTGGGCTGCAGCCAGAGATACCGGACAAATAAACAACAACTCAGTTTTCTCCTGGGAAAGATTCCCCAATGGTAAGAGCAGACACATACAGGGAACACTGGACATGCAGCTGTTGCTCTACTAAACCTGGGTGTGGAAGTGAGAGACCAGGTATGTTCTGCTAACACAAAAACCTTTGGAATTCTCCTCCCAAACTTCTGAATTTTGCAATACAGAGATAAAAGCAATGCTTTCCATAGATACAAGGCCCTGTCACTTAATGTCGTGAATGTTTAGGGTGACTGCATGCCATGGAGTTCCCCATGTTATGGATGTACTTGCGGTTTACATGCCTACACACATACACATACACCCCCACACTCTGAATGTGCTGAGATCTCCAGTCTGAATTCTTTTTAGAATTTTTGCTGGTGGCCAAGTTGCGTTGATGCATCCTCATTACTCTCCTGTCAGACGCTAACGCACTCTAAACACTGTAAGGACAGCAAGAGAAGGCCAGTGGAGACCCAGCTTTCCTGACAGCTGACCTAGACTTTGCTAGTCCTGGTTCCCTTCGAGTTTTAACGTGCTTCAGTGAAGCAAAATGCACCAAGCAAGAGAGCAGCAGGTCAGATAAAGAGAAGTCAGGCTCCAGTTCATCGAAGAGACCCAAATTCTCTTTGCAGCTCAGCCACAAAATTTCTGTGTAACCCTGAGTGGAAGCCACTTACTCGACTCTGAGCCTTGGCTCTCTATTGGTAAGTAGAGCCAGTAGTTTGCTGCCTCACAGAGTAGTACAGGGATGAATTCCAGCAGTGTCTGGAGGGCTCTTGGATATAATGGTGAGGAAAGCCAACACAGAGAGAAAAACTATGAGATGGTTCAGGAATTTATATGGGGATGAAGCAGTTTCTAAACCAGCTACCTCTTTCACTTAATCTTACTGCTTTTGAAGCAATATGGTTATTCTTGTTAGAACTAAAAAATGTCAAGTGAAACTTATGTTACACATCAAGAGTATCACTCATATTACTCAGACACACTTAGGTAGAATTTGCTTTTGAATTGCTAATTCAAGTTTAATTTGTTGAAAATACAAATGTCTAGACACAATCTATAAAAGAAACAAACAAAGTGAGGGTAGGGGGAAAGGAAATCCCACTGTGAAAACCACCTGCTTCTTATTACGCTAATGGAAATGAACTGTCTGATTATTACTTCACAGCATGCAATCTGAACATTAAATATATAGCTATCTCTGCAGTTTCAAGCCACTGAAGATCTTAGCACTTTTCTTCCACAACAAAAGCAGATTCCATTTGCTCTGAGCTCTTGCTGTGAGTCCTAAGGATCTTCTGATGCTTTTTTGGTCAGAAAAGGCAATTGCCCCATGTCCTTTGCTGAACATTTCCCCAGAATACACCTCCCTCAAGCTGTGGGCCATGGTGTGGAAGAGCTTGCTGTAGCTCTTTTCCCAGAAACAGCTGCAGTTTATGACCAGAACAGCTATGTGCAGAGTTCAAAAGTCTGCATTTTTTCCCCATCAAAATGCCTCTCCACAAGAAAGTGGAAAGAAAAAAAAAGAAAAAGAAAACCCCTGTTTGTTGTTAACAGTGAATTAGTACTGAATTATTTTACTTATTTTACTTTCATTTCCAGCAACTCTTTCTAGGTGATATAACAACATATTTTTGCAGTATTGGCACTTACAGGTGCTTTGGAAGGAGGAGAGATATCCAGCCAATGACTTGACTCCTCTGAGCTGAGCTCCCGCAGTGCCAAGGAGCACTCTCCAATTGTTTTTTTCCTGGGAGTCTGTGTCTGGATTTTAAATACCAATCTGACAGCCTGCAGGCTTTGCAGTTTAATAGCAAATACAAAAGTTTCCATAAATTCAATGTCCTAGAAAGAAAAACAGAGGGGTGACATCACCATTGTAAGAGTCGCACCGAGCCCAAAACCTAGAAACCAAGGCTTCCTGATCTGATAGCCACTGCTCCTGGCTACCATTTTAGGTTGCCATGGAAAAGTATGTTTTTACAGTGGTAAGCTCCTACAGACTCACCACCTCATTGTCACACCCTGGCAGGGACAAAGCTCTGGATTATTTTTCACTACCATAACAAGTTGAGGCCAATCTCTTCTGGAGATTTACAACAGCATACACACATTGTCATAGCAAATTCTCCTGTGGCCTTTTGCTTCAGTCTCTCATCCTAATTTTACTTTCTTTCACCTTTGACTCACATTATGGGAGGTTTGCTTTACCTTCCACCCCCTTAATATTCCTTTACTGCCACTATCAGGAGTCTTGTCCCATGCGACCAATTCTTACTACTTTCTGTAAAGAGGAAGTATGAACTTCGTCTCCTGCCCTAGTGAGAGGCAGTACATCATCTACCTTTCCTGGGGGGAATGTGCACCTACAGGTATGCCCAGTCTTCCTCCAGTCCCCCACCACTGAGTTGCCAAGGCCAGCAGCTCATAATTCAGTCCCTTATGAGAGTATTTGTCCTGCAGACTTGGGAGAGAAGGAGGGCAACAGTACAGTGCAAGAGAGGATACAGTGGGAGGAAGTGGAACAAGGCTTTTAATAGGATTTTGAGAAGTTGGAGGGGGAGAGAGTAACCCGAACCCAGGCAACTACCGCAGCAAATATGGCACAGGAGTGGATGTTTGGTCCATTTTAGAAATCCATTTACATTTCACTTTTATTTTTTGGGGGGGGAGAAAGATTTATTGGTGTTTTGCTTGCCTCTACTTACATTGCACCCTTCCTTGGCAGAAGATTTGAAATGCACTGGTTTGGGCAGTGTGAGAATTCCCTTGACACAGATACGAGGATTTTCCCCACAGCTAGAAGGCCAGCTCAGGTCTTTGCACTGCAACATTGAAAACACAGTCAGTTTAGACAATGCAAGACTCTGGCCTTCAGACAACTTAGAAACAGAGCCTTCGATACTGTTCTAGAATTATGCATAATTCCTGTAATATTGAATATAAATCAGAGCCAGTGTAATGACTGTGTCACTTCAGATCATTTAATAATTAATCCTCACAACCAGAGGCTCAAAAGTTATTCAGTAGATTTTAATGATTTCACTATGTGGCAATTTGACAACAGATAAATCATTAAATCCCTTACGTAGTATTTATCACTTGATGTAGTTACGAGGTTTATGACTACTCAAAGTTCCATTGCCTAAAAATTTTTCACAGTTCCTGGAAGTGTATGAAACAGCCAGCATAACAGTATCACATTAGCTAACAAAAAAAGCCACAAGAAGCTACATGTCCTCAAAGTGCTATTATGGTTCTGCCCTGAAGGAACTGTTAGAATTCAAGTCAGTTAAATGCTGCCTCCAAATTTCCACAGGAAAATTTCCACAGCAGGACCAGCCTATGACCAGCTCAGCTTTCTTATCAATGCTGAACAGTTCCTCACTCCACAGTCAGAACATATGTATAGTAACATAAAGAGTTATACACTACTTTTTACTATTGACTGCAGCAGAATAGAGATTGCAATGGCAGAGGGGAGAAAAAAAAAGAGAGGAAGATACTGTGAATGAAGCTCGGTATTACATTTGACTGAACTTCATTTATATTAATACTTAGAACTAATTTTTCTTTTTCTCCTAAAAGTATTCCTTAAAGTAACAGAGACAAATGTAATGAGAATTAACACTAAGTATAGTAAAATAGCCATCTGAATAAATAATAAAGTTATTTATATTTGCTTACATGTAAAACTGTGATCCAAATCTGTTCTACAGAAGAAACATAACACAACTTCACATTCAGTCTTCCAAAGTCTCGTTCATCACCTGATAATGTAATAGTATCTATGGAAGAAAGCCAAACAGTGTTTTTAGAAGTAATGCAGTATCTTAAAAACTCATTCCAAGAATAAGGAAACTCATTAGTAGGTGGACTGCCTATCTTTGAAAACTTCTCTCAAAATAAGTTTGAAATATCTTAACACCTACATTTTAAGGACAAAATATCCATGAAGTCTTGCAGCCTGACCTTCTACATAGCTAAAAGCCTTCACGTTTACCTCAGTTATCTCTGCTGAATTTAATAACTTGTGTTGTACTCAGACAACTTTGAGAAATAAAAAAAGCATGTGCTTGAGACACCCAGAACACATTTATAATCTATCACTTTCCTTAGATTAATCACTTTCACTGTTAAGTTTATAAATTGGCCTGCTTTTTACCTTTCTCAGATTTCATTTCCAGCCTAATAACATTTTACTATTATTCTTTTCTCCAAGTCAGAACAGCCATTTAATATCCAGTGTTTCTCTGTCATGACTGAGACTAGGTCATTGCCCCCCAGTCTTCTTTTTGAGGAGACTGGGTGAAATTCTGACTTCCAGCAGGGTGACTGTCATGGGAACTTGATTCATTTTTGAGGGTTTATTTTGCAGTGTTTCCCCTTGTTCAGCGTTCTTTCATAAGTAAGGATACTAGGTTTGCATGCAATACTCTTGCCTAATTCTCAGTGTAATATGGGTATTGGATTCCAGGCACCTCCCACAGAAAAATACTGATATATGAAAAGGACTAGAGCTGTGACCAAGGTGCTGCATTCTATCCTAACAGAACATCTATAATTTCTTAGTTCACCGGAGTAGTAAATCCAGGGATGAGTTTTTCAAAAGCATGAGAACTCCTCAAAGGTTCATTTGCTCTATCTCCTGACAACGGGAAGGTGCAAGTCCAAAACTCTTAATTTCAAATTGCAAAATAATCTCCAAACTAACTTGCTAATCGATTTATCTCAAAAAAAATCACCAACAGTAGAGACAGCTTAATGTTTCAAGTGCAAAGGTAAACATTTTATTATAAAGTAAACAACCAAAACATTACCCAGACTCCTGTTACTGCCTTGCGAATCCTTCCTGGAAGAGGTACTGCTAGGTACACTGGAGCATGAATCATATCTCTGGGGGCAAAAAAAAAAAAGTCATTTCATTCAGAGCAACAGATGCAAAAAGCCAGAGGGATTCTACCATGAGACAAGTCATGATGAAAACAAAACAACACGCAATTTCAAATAATTGTCTCATTCCCTACTAATGTCTTGATCCAGCAGCATGGAATTACTACTTTGAAGCAAAGAGCTAATACAGGACACATATGGCCAGCACGGATTTTTTTGCTCACTGACATATATGCAACTTCATCTCTATGTAAAAGATAATTATTTGAAAATAAATGTAGTGGGTTTTGCATCAATGGAAACTTCTAGTGTTCCACTTTTCAACTGATGGGAGAAATCACAAGATGACAAACCACAACCTCTTGTGCTACCTCACAGCCTACTCAGGTTTCTCAACAGCCCCATTGGGCCAGAACAGCAGTAGTCAGAGAAGACATCAGGAAAGAGACTCTTGAAGTTGGTCAAGATGTTGAACTTTTCCTTCTGGTCCTTCCAGTACACAGTACAATGCCCTTCAGTGTTTACTTTGAAAACACAATGCAACAGGAACAGATACACCAACTAAGCTGAGTTTTCAGTATAACCTAAGTTACAAGGGGAACTCACCTTCATGAATCGATGAGGCGGGCTTCTGAGATCAAACATTGAACGACTTATATCAAATGATCCAGGCAAAGCACTAGGTCTTAAATCACTAACTAAAAAGACAAAGAGAATAATACAAGTCATGTAAGCATCATTGCTAGAAAAAGAAAATAATTAAGAAGCTTTTCTAAAATTTAAGTAGACCTATGGTAGAACAGATCTAGCTAAATAACTAGCTAAGTAGGCCTAGCTAAATAACTAGCTAAATAACTTCTAAGGAAGGATGTCAGCACTTTTCCCCACATCCCTTTCCCAAAACACTCTCCTGAAATGACAAAATGGAGAGAACAAGCCATTAAAATATCTTAAACAATTCCATCTTTGAAATAGTTCAAACTTACTTAGTCACATTGGCAGCACTGGTAGAATGGGGAGCCTGCCTCAAAGTTTTTTCCTCCAGAGAAATGTTTTTTATAGTAGATGCTTTAGCAAAACACAAGAGCCTTGTCTCTAAATCTAGTCAGCCAGAACTGGGGCTTAGCCTGGTCTCCTTTTTTACATTTTTCCACAGTAAAGATCCCAGTGGCAAAAACATGCTGCCTGCTAAACTTGGCCTTATCTCCCTGGCTTTACTGATCACAGTGTCAAAGCACCATGCTCTGCACCTTAACTCTAAAATGATTCGTACTTGTTATAGCACAAAAGTGAGATCTTTATTGTACAGAAGGGTAGTTTCCTCAGCAGTTGGAGGTGGTTAAGTAGATCCTATCAGTTTTCTTTTGACCTTGACGCAATACAGAGCTAAAGCAGATTGTCTATCCATATTATGCAGCAACAGTAGAAAATGAGAGCTGAACTAATGCCACTGTTTCAGGAATCTTTGCTGAGTCCCGTAATGTTCAAGAGGTTTTTAAAGCCTCCCAACTTTAAAACTGATGCATACTGAAATGAATGAAACCAGTATGGGTTCAACTTCTAGGACTATCTGATGCAATTAATTGCTTTTTGTTGCAATGTCGTTACAGTATTTCAGAAGACTTCCATTACAATTCACTGCTCATAGCTTAATAGAATTACATCACTTGTTACTGAAAATTTATTTCCCTTTTACTGCTATCAAAAGAAATAATCAATTAGGCTTATTGTGAGATGTGACAATAAAGAATAATTCTTTCTTTTCCCAGGGAAGAAAAAGAGAACAAAAGATGAAGAAAGTTTTGACAACCCATGGGGCGGAAAGGAAAGTAACATTGTTTAGATAAAATTTAATGAAGGTCTGTACGTCTGGCATGAGTTCCAAATTCTCTCTTGTGCGTAACACAAAAAGGCTGAGTTGTGCATTGAGTGGTGTAGAACTAGCATTATAATGTCATATGAGGCCTAGAAACCTTGTTTGATATAATGGGAGCAAATAGGAGAGACCAGCCCATTCCTTGATTTGAAATTCATTATGGTTATGGAAATTAATTCATATTCAGTACTCATGACTGTCACAGACTACTGGGAAGCATCCACTCGAGCCTACAGGTTACAAATCACTGAAACACTTTAAAGACAGCATGATCTGCTGTTTCTAGTAAAGCAAGTTTTCACAATTTTCACAGTTTTCACAGCACATGCAGGTGGGGTGGTAAGAAGATGGTGCCTTTTTCAAAAACTTAGATTTTTAATGGAAAAAAATGTCAATTTTTACACTGAAAAGCAGAAAAATTTTAACCATAAATATGTTATTTACCAATAATAACTAGAATTTGGAAAAATATTAATAAATTTATTTTTCAGTTTGGTGGTGGTTGTTGTTTTGGTTTTTTAAGATGAAGAGGAGGGACTTCACATGAAAAGTCAAGAATTTCACTTCATACCTTCCAAATAAACACATTCTGTAGTTCCAAGCCCGCACACATGAAAAGGATCATAGCATTTGCTGCAACAAAATAGGCTTACAGTTTTGCTTAAATAGTCTATATAGATGCACATGAAGAGAATAATCTAACTTTTGAAACAGCTATCAAAAAAACTCTGCAGGAAGAAGGCATTGTAGAACTGTACTCTAGACAAACTTAAGTGACCTTTCTTGTGTTTAAGCTTACTAAGACAAAACTAGTGAAGTGTTTACTTAGCTTGAAGAAAAATGGGAAAAGAGATGATGAACTGAAAGGAAGATGTTCAAGACAGTTTTATAAAATCCATTTGGCTTCCACCACAGGTGCTTACAAAGCCTAGCAAAACCATATGTGTTAAAGGCTGCTAAAATTCTACATGTGTTTTGTTCTCTTAAAACAAAATATATATGGAGCTGTCTTCTCATGTAGTCTCTATGGTGATTCAGAATTATTTTTAAAACAGGACACAGACTGAGACATTTCCCCCAGCTGTAAAATAAGCACACTATACCATTCTAAATAAAACATGTTTAAAAATGCACGCTGTTGCCAGCTTCCAACTCAATAGACAGGCGTCTACATTTCTTCAAGTATGTGAGTTTCCTGAATGCATTTGCCTTAGCAATCACTTACAGCAAGCAACACTTAGTCTAAAGTGTTTAGACTCTAAACAGCATTCATTATAGGATACATATACCAATGAACAGCACAGAGGAAAATTTTTACTTAGGTAGCCAAACACTTTCTATCTAAACTTTTACTATCTCACAGCCCTCCCCCATTCTTAAACACACTTACGGAATGAGAAGTGGGGACATGTCTGCACCTTCAAAACCAAACTACAAAAAAGTTGGCATATAGCATCACTTCCCATTTTGCACCTGTTCTTATCATGTGCTCTTGAATGTTTTTTGGTGCTTGTTCCTCTCTCCATATACATACTCCTCAGGTATTCCTCCACTCAACATACTGCCCAACTTCCTTTTCCTGTCACACTCAAACACTGCTATTACTGGTAGCTGGAATCTCCAGTACCGCATCCTGGTTTGGATCAGAGGCAGCTACACTAGCTTGCTTTGCTAATTTGTCTACCTTCACGTGACGCGTGCAAGCCTTGTTAACCCCCAAAAGACAGAAAGTGACACTGCAGCTGGAAATCAAGCAGAACTGGCTCCACAGATCAATTCACCAAACAAGAAGTGTCTGTAGCATACAGACCAGTTTGAGAGCTGCTATAAACAAACACATCTTCCGTAGAGTAATGGCTTTTTTCTCTAACCTATAAACCCTGGGAAAGGGAGGAAGACAGAAAAGTAAGGGTGCGGTCCTTCTCACCTGATCCATATAATTTCCTATTATCTGATTTTGCTTGGAAGCGCCTCATCAGATCTGGCGAAACCCGATGCTCCAAATAGAATGGGTTGTACACGTCATAGCAGGGCCATTGGTACATGCCGTGCAGTTCTGCTTTCCGGTCACCAAATGAATCTCTGGCAGATTCTGTGGAGCACAAGTAAACATCAAATGCATGAGTTCCAGACATAACACATGCTGCCTGGCTTTATAAGGCAGGCAGAGTGCCTTCAGGACAAAGGACAAAATATTTCAATATTATCTACTTCAGAAAAAGGAAAAAAGAGAAAAAAGTAAAGAAAACACACATACACATTATGTCAGATTTCCACAGTGTGCTAGCAAACATTAGAATTAAATTTGCCATAAAAAGCCATGCATACTCTGTCTTGGAGTTCCACAATAAATGCCTAACTAGCTAAAATACAGAAGACTCCAAAGACAGACAGTAATTAACAGGAAAATTAGGGCCATGTGTACAGAAAACCTCTAACTTATTTGGCTACCTACCCCCAGGACATTCCCACTCAGCTAATGGACCCCCAGACCTTCAGGAGGGTCTTGTATGGAAAGATAATGCAACTTGTGACTGCAGCCTCCTTGTCATCCAATTTCCAGAGGAAGTCTGTCAGTGGTAAAAAGCACTGGTCCAAAATGACTTGAATTGTTGGCTGAGGCACAAGTAGACAGATCTGAGAATGCTTGAATCCCAGCCCTTTACTCAGCCCATTACAGCACAGCTGCCCTATTTTTCTTTCCTTTATTTATAATCATTTTAGAAAACACATGCACGTCTTGGTCAGCAGAACAGTAAGGAACACTGCTGTAGTGCTTCATTTTGTCTGCCTGGAGTAAAAATAAGCCGTATATAACAGTACTGTAGAGAATGGGGATGGGGTGACCTGGACTCTGCCAAGATCTGATATTTGCTTCCTTCACTTCACCTCCCTGGACTTCAAGCTATCTGTTAAATAGTTCTTTACCCCATTATAAAGTGCCTTCAATTCTGCAAGTGTGTTGCACCATAAGAGGCAAACTATTATTGTTGTAAAATCCTTTCCTCCAGGTGTTAGTAGAGTAAGTAAAAAAGAATAACTAAAACACTGAGATGGAACATGAGAGATGATAAAGCAAGAATTCAAGTATAATGGGCTTGAGCATGATGTAAATTAGGATGAACGCTAGAAGCGAGGCCATAAAGAATTGATACACAGCAGATGACGGAAAAGCCAGTGTTCCAGACCAGGAGCACACTTCTTCCTGCTAGCTTACTTCTGTGAGAGCATGAGACATGCTGTAGTGAGTACTGAAGAGAAAGGCTGCCAGAACTTAATTGCTTTCAGAAGGGATGCCAAGAGCTAACACTGAGCATGTCCTTTTTCACTAAAGGAAAATGGTCAGACACACATAGAAAATGGAGTGGAACTGAGAGCAGAACTTGGACTTCTACAGATATTTAACAACAGTCAAAGAAGCAAATACTCTAAATACATTTTTTGAATATGCTGGTGCTTTGGGTAACGTGAAGAAGGAATGACAGCACACTTCACTGTATTTAGTAAATCTCCCTGAAAAGTAAACTTTGCATTTTTAAACACAACTTTAATGAGGCTTAAAAAGCTGTACTTTAAAAAAATAAGTATTTCTGTTTGGAAAGAGAAATGGAAGTCTCCTACTTGACATAAGAGCCACTTTTCAAATATTTGTTCAAGAATTTAAAATATTTGCTCAAGAGAGACAATTATGAAAAGTCAGGACATCCTGCCAGAAGATCTACTGGCTCGATAGCCTAAGGGCCACTCTGTTCCCCAGGTCCTTCAGAAATTATGATGAAGCAGAATTCCCAATGAAGACAAGTCACTGGTTTATAAGTCACTGAGTCATAAGCTTGTGTAGAACAGCATGAACAAAGAAAACATTTTATCTAAAGGTTGTTAGACACATCTTCCTTCTCCCTGGAGAACATTAATGCCTTAGAGTCCTTGATGGACTTCTCTGCATACTATCTTGAGGATGAGGTAGGACAAGGGAAGGCAGAGCCTGAACCCAGACCCAGTGAGAAAGGGAATTACCAGGAGCATGTCCTGCATTTCTGTACCTTGTCCAAGTATGGACTTACAAGAAGTAGCTGCTGAAGTAGCAGGGAGGCTGAAGAAGATCAGGCTCAGAGATGAGGAGGGCCTCACATGTTCTACCTCCAACTATTAGGTTGCCTGTCCACGTGTGGCGAGGCGGACATCACAAATAAAGCCCACTAAAAAGACTGGGCACAGAATGGCCGGTCTATACCGAAAAGCTCTGCTAGGCTGATTAACTTGGCTCTGGTGCCAGTGTTACCAGCAGGGGTGGGTGAGGAGGAAGTTTGGTAATAGGCATGCAGGAGGAGAAAAAAAGCAACAGCAAGGGCCTCAGGAGAAGAGAGAAGATTGGGAGTAAAACCACACAAGCACAAAAAGGTTAGGTAGTACTGCATTAGTTATTATGCAACATGTGGTTGACTTTTTTCAGTTATTAAGGCTTCCACCCACAGAAAAGAAATACAGTCACATGGGACTAAAAGCATATTATTCACTTATCATGTCCTTGAGGCAAAGCAACTCTAAAGAAAACAACCGTTCAGGTATGCCGCTGTGCCAGAATCTTCCCTTACCTAATTCTAGGCATCTCCTGGCCAGACCAAGAGCCTAGCAATAGCATATGCCCTGTAACTCATGTTACTGGGTCAGGCTCCTATTCTTTTAAAATGCCACTTTGCCTAAATTGCATGTACATTTTGGCAGTCCAAGCATGGGACTAACTGGCCAACGTTGAAGCACAAGATTATTGTGAAGCAAAGAATCATAGTATCATGTGCAACCTTATACCACTGATCTCTGTGACCCCTGGCCTCCCAAAGAGCAGCAAAAACAGCAGGAAATAGTAGGGGGAAAAAAATCCGCCACATAGTAGCACATGCTATCTATTGGCAAAATTTGAAAAGGAAGATGCATATGTTAAAACATATTAGTACACTAAACATGAAAGCCAGATCACCCTCCTTCTTTACTTGAGTGATCTGGACTCTGGGCATGTGTTAGGTCTTTCCTTGCCTCCAATAAATTCTTTACTAAAGCTTCTGTTTCCTTTAAGTGTCTTTCATTACTTTGAGTATAAGCACTGGTGTGCAATCCTCCCTTTCAGTTTTATTCTTGCAATATCACAGTGGATGACATCCTTCACAAAACCTCTCTGATTGTCCAGAGAGAAAAGAAACAAGACTAGGCTTCTAGAAAAGTTCTGCAAACAGATGTTTTCAGTAGGAATACTTGACAACTTTCAAGGAATAGCAGAAGCTACACAACTATTTCAGCAATGCTGTTTATGTTTTACCTTGAATCCCTCCAGCATGTGAGATACTAGGAAGGTTCTTCGGCTGTACATAAGCCAATTTGTACGGAGGGACCACAAATGGTACCTCCTGACCATCCAGGGGCAATTTAGAAAGCAGATAATCCTCTGAACAGCCAACTTGACGCTTCACTGACACAGAAGACAATGGAGGCTTCTCTACAATAGCTGGCTTGCTTGCGGCTACTGCTTCAGATTCCTGCACCATGGAAACTGCTAAAAATAAAGAGCAAGAAAAACAGACAGTCCACATGTGCATTAAGTTTTGAACAATACTATGAGCAGATCTCTTTTATTTAATAGGATCTGTGCTTAATACATTACTTAATGGCTGCTAGTATTCAGTTTTACCAGCATTCAGTACTAGCACCTGGAAAAGATATTCATCCTCATGACACCTGTACTAATCCAAACTCTTTGTTGCCCAGGCTTCTATATTTATAGCTGCCTTGCTCTTGAGTGAATTTTTACAAGAGGTACACTTGTATCACAAAAGAGTTCTTTAAACAACTAAGACACCAAAGAAAATCCTAACAGCAAATCCACAGGGAGTTAAGGGAAAAAAAAAAAAAAGTGTTCACTCTTGGAGTTTGAAAGATACAAGACCTTTACACAACCTTGGGTAAAAAAGTTGGCTTTTTTGGACAGTATTCCAGGCTGCAAGGAGCAGGCTTCAGAAAAGTGTTATTTTTCACTTCCAATTCATAACACTAACAAGCATGTGTTCAATCTCCAAGTGGAGGTATGGAAAGAATTTTGGATGTTGTAAAAGAATTCAAGTTTATCAGGGGTGACACAGTCATTTTATTAATGGAAAGTCTCATCATAAATGAAGCCAGAACAGCAAAGCACTTAGTTGATGTCATAATGTCAGAACTCACGATCATTTTTTTCTTTTTCCATGCAGAAGCACAATTTACAGCAGTTTTTTAGACATTCTGTGGCCATTGTTTTCAGTGTTGCAGTTCAGATGAGACCACAATGAAAGATCCTGTGTAGCTATCAAACCTGAAAAACACAGAATGATAAAACAAACTGTAGTAGATGAGAATAATTGAAATCAAAATGCAATATTATCAGTTATTTAATATGTGATTGCTTATTGGACACAGTCCCAGGGTCAATGAGAAAGTTACTTCAGTCATCAGAGCCATCGGATTTCTCTCATTGAGACAAATTAATTTTTATATAAAAGCACAAGGGAAGAGATAGTAATTTTAATGTACGGCATCCAAGTACTTGCAGTGACCCACTCAGACAGGCCCCTGTCTTTCAGGAACACTAAAATTCTCCTCATATTTGCGTGTGCCACTGGGCTTTGGAGTTTACTCAGCTTTACGGCTGCTTTGGTGTGGTCTTGTCAAGTCATTTGCAAGATGTGTTTTTTATTCTGTTTCCCTTGTTCATGTTTCTCCTATCCTCTTTCACTCATGTACTGTTTTCACATACATCCATACGCGTTTACATTTTTCACTCAACATACTCCATACTTTACATTTGAAAACACTCTTTATGAATGATGCCAAAATTGCCTTCTTTGAGGAACTACTGCTTTCTCATAATTGTATACACATGAAACTGAAGACCTATTTTATTATATAATTGTCTGCTATGCATACAGAAATAGAGAGTGCTGACTTCCAGCAAAATAAGAAGCATGTAATCTACTAAAGAATGAGAACAAGTCTGTAACAGCTGGTTAACATTAAAAGAACTTTATGACAATACTAACTGGCCTCATTTAAATGTCTTTATTCATATCCTTATGTTCTCTTTTCAGAGGGACAGAGACAGCTGCGTTGCCTCCTGTCCAAAACTTTAGCTGTCTAAGTCTAGTCCTTTTACATACACCTAAAGTACACAAGGTTCTTTGTAGAACATACCCGAGACATGATTCCAGCTCCACAGAGGTTAGAAGACACCAAACAGAACATGAGCATAAGCTGAAGGGATGGGGAAGACAACAAGCAAGAGAAAGGAGGAAAGCAGGGAGAGAAGATGACAATTACACAAAAATGGACACGTTTACTCAGTTATCTCAATCGCAAGAAATTGCTGAAAGCTTCGGTGCTCCAGCACAGAAGCCATTCCCACCTGCAGCTTGATCAGTGCCATCATTTTCTTTGTATGTATATTCAAAGACAGCTAGGGAACCACACAAATACTGTGGAAATAACACTAATATCCGCAAAACTTTTCTTTCATTAAAAGCCCCTCAAAATTCTGATCGATGCCAAGTGAAGATATTAAGCTATGGACACTTCATCCAACTTAGAAAACATGCTTTCTTGTCTTAACATTATTTATTTCCATGGGTAGGGTGCAACGGAAAGTTATCAACAGACATATCAATTTGCAAATACTGACCAAATACAGCATATACTCACTGACCGGCTCTTTCGCACTCTAGAGTACCTCAGCACTGATATTTGTGTTTTAACTTAGGAGTTTTGCAAAGTCACTGAGAGCACGTGGTTTCATGAGGAAGCCCTGAATTAACTTGTTATCTTTAAAATACTAGTGTGAAATAAAATGTTTATTATTACAACTACATAACTGTTCCAGAATTATCCTTAATCATGAGCTATCACACAGTACTGATCAGGAGGAAATTCTTAAAATATATTCCCATTAGACCTAAACCTAAGTAAGCCATTATTCAACTGCAACAAGGACCTAAGGGAATATTTGGTTTAATACGATTTCTCTGAATTTTCTGGTTTTACCATTAAGTGACATTAATTATTTCCTCCAGTTTTACACTGCTCTTTGTGCTCAATAGACCAAAATTAACAAAATGCAAGTGACCCGATTATAAAAACCTCAGAAGTAGCCTGAACACCGGTACACCATTACTCTGCACAGAATCCATCACTCAGAACTTGCCCTGATCTCAAAATTGCCCATGAGTCTAAGTACAGTATGAGATCTGCATGGAAAATCTTCAGAGGTGACACCACCGACTCCAGAACCTACTCTGCATCTTTACAGAAGCACAAAAAGAGGCATGGGAATTTCTCATTAAATTCTCCACGTTTCTAAGAATCAAATTTTCACCGCTGCTCCTCCCTCAGAGGTGCACTCACAATAGCTAAGCCCGCTAGAATTCAAAGTTTACTTTAAGGTTCCCTTGCAGTGATTTTCCTTCCCAGCTGTTATCAGTACACAGCTGGAGTTAATATTCTTTACTCTTGTTCACCATGTTTAAACTGGGCTGAAACAGCTGCTTCATTTGCCCTGAGCTTTGCAGCAATGGCATCTAGGCCTCAGTGGCGGTTTGCACAGGCAAAACAGTCTTTTTGTCCAGACTGAATTTATTCGCTACTGCTGGTGAAGAAACCAAAATGTTAGTAACTGCCCTGCTTTCCAGCTACATAAAGCGGAAAAATTAGTTTTTCTCCATCAGGGAAAATTCAGTTCATGGTAGTAATTTCTTTCCCTAGAATTGTTTAGCTGGAACCATTAATGTGAGCAAATAAACACATTTAAATTGTCTGTCACAAGCCGTTGCCTTTCCATCACAGGGTTGAGTGCCTTACCTAGAAAGAAAGGGCTACATACGGGTATTGAGGATATAACAGTAATAATGCAGTTCTACATCTTTGGTACTTCTATCATTAAAAAAAGACCATGTTTTTCACAGTAAGACCAAGTAACCCATGATAGTCTTTGACCATCATCTTCTTTTCCCCATTTATCAATATGCAAACATTCATACATTTTTTCTATTTGATGACAAATATAAAGCAATTCATCACTGCCTACAGTACAGAGTGCACTATTTACAGATTACTCTTTTGTAGGCAAGGTAATATCAGTAGCCAATGCCGAAGTATATAGACACATCGCTTAGAGTTTCCAGTACAGTTTCAGCTTAAATACAGTATTTCAAAAAGAAAGTTCCAAGAGTAAGAGACTAGAACACTGTTTACACTTTTTTTAAGCTTAAAAATATAATGGTTTCAGTGACAAAATTTGTGCTTGTGTTCCTAGACTTATACCACAGCCACATTACAAAAAATGACAGCATTTGCTGAGAGACAGATCATGTAGATACAGTGCTCCCTCATTCTGCTTAGAGCACTTTGCTTTGTTCGTGAAATCACAACATGGATGGTCTCAATTACTTTTTAAAGTTCTAATTCACTTAATTCAGCTACAGAGATAAATATATTTGGTTTTTTGTTTTAGTTCAGAAGAGCAATCCTGGCAGTAAATTAGATGGCTTGGCTCCCAGTTCATTTATTTCCTCATATCTCTACTTCCTAAGTTGCCTACAGTTAGTTATACAACTTTCACTGCGTGCAAAAGTTTTGTCTTAACCACATGAGACAGAGAGAAATTTAGCAGGTTCTACTGTATATTTTATTAACTGAAAATGAACAAAAATCTTGTAGAAGATTAAACAAGTATTTCACGATCATCACAGAAGTTGACATTCCTGTAAAACATTAAACTTCTCCCACGTGCCAGAACCTTTTGCTGGTATCAGCTACCCAAAAATCCTCAGTATATCATTTAACGGTTGTTAAAAGGTTGTACTAACATGCATTTGTCTGGGAATAAGTTTAGCAAATAAACCTGAACCGTAGAGACATTTGTTAGGTGCCCCATCAAATTCCAAAGAAGTACTGACTTCCCATCAATGCCATCCATCTTAACAAGTAGTTAGGACTCCTTGACCCCTATCTGTAAGTTTTGGGGTCAGTTTTTGTTAGGCAATATAATACCTCAAAAACATCCTCCATTTTGTAGATATTAGACTGAGAAAAGGACAGGAGGAAAAGGAGAATGATCCCTGATTTTCAGACAAAAAACTGATACAGAAATCAAATCACTTGCAGCAGAAGAGGGAACTGAACCCAGATCTTGTCACTCGGTCTCAAATTCCCTCTCTTTCTTGGTGTTTTCCACCAATTTCAGTAAGCTTTTTTATTTATTTCTTCCCACTATCAAACCAAAATAAGATAATCAAATGTAACTCCGCAATAGTCCTTCCACACTAAGACAGAAGGAGAGCCAAGGTTATTAGAACATCCTGAAAACAACAGTCTAAAAACCAACCACACACATACTCAGAGCCTAGAGAATTACACTCACTACTATTTTAATGGGTTTAGATGGAGACCATAAATTATCTTAATGATTTCCAGATTTTCTTTGATAGAAATTTTGAATGAGCTAAAATCAGATAAACATAGTATCAAAGACTTCAGTTCCAGATGCCTCCAGAATGATTACAAGACAGAGATGTTTGCAGAAGTAAGTATTTTCAACAACCCATTAAATGAAAAGAACATCACAGAAAACGGATTATCACAACATTAAATATTAAAAGCTGAAAGTCTGAAAAGAAATGTCAGGTCTTTGCTGCCTTATGATGAAAGGGTGTGTTTTGCAACAAGTTTGTAGGCTGCTGATGTATTTTTACTGCATTTAGTCACAGCACTGCTCCATAGAAGTTGATCAGGTAACACATTTAAAGCTACACAATAGACACAAAGGTGAAATAGCTGATCTCAAACTGGGAAAGCTGGCTAAACCAGAGATTTCAAACGTTATGAGATTTATTGCCAGCCATAAAAATATAAAACGCATTCTCAGATCTGCGTTCCAGAAACACATCACAGCAAAATTTGTAGTAGCAGTAAGTGCTCACAAAGCTGGAGGTGTGAAAGAAAATATCCAGAAACAGGGATGATCGGTTGTTATTAAGCATTTGGGACAGATCATAGAATCATTTAGGTTGGAAAAGACCCTCAAGATCATCGAGTCCAACCATAAACTTAGCACTGCCAAGCCCACCACTAAGCCATGTCCCTAAGCGCCACATCTATACGTCTTTTAAGTACCTCCAGGGATGGCAACTTGACCACTTCCCTGGGCAACGTGTTCCAATGCTCGATAACCCTTTCAGTGGAGAAATTTTTCCTAATAGCCAATCTAAACCTCCCTTGGCACAACTTGAGGCCATTTCCTCTAGTCCTATCACATCCTCAAATGACATAATCGTCTGCAGCTCCAGTAGTCCCAGTGGAGCCACGTCACTTTGCAACAGCTGAGGATCTGCCCTGTGGAGAGCGCGAGCTCAAGCTTGCTGGTTCACACCTCAGCCAAACACCATGTTTATGCTACCTCTGTGCCTTTCTGCCTTTCAGATCCAGGAGATGCAGTCAATCCCAGTCGTATAAATCCTTCAAAGAGCGTAACAATACCACTGCAGGTCTCCAGGTGATTAACAAAAACACACACAGCAAAAGCTGCTTCTGCTGCAGGTCAGATGGACTCCCTTTGATGGTGTAGATGCTGCAAAAGATTTAGCTTCCATGGCTGGCTGTTTTGGAGTTCTGTTTCTGGGGAAGAGTATCTGGGAGCTGTGCACCGGTCTGAGCACAGCTCTTCATCTGAAGAGGGCTGGCTTGTGACAACTGCATCTCAAAACCGGTCAACACTAGTAAAACAGCTTAACTGTTTTTGTGAAATTTGCCTCCAGGTACTTTGCTACTATAGCAGCAAGAACAGCACATGCACCCACCTACAGACATAGTGCCATGCATGGGTATACACTTGCCAAAAGACATAAACCCCACAGTTTAATAAAAAGCCCTAGTTTTTTGGGGACTGTAGGCAGGTCTGATTTGTACCATCCACACAGGGGAGAGACGCACTTCAAGTGGGTCTGAGCATGTGAAAAGACAGGACACAAACTTTTGTTCCTGTTCATTATAAACCTGGGCAGTAGTAGGTTGTCTGGAGGAAGAGGAAAAAAAAAAAAGAAACAAAAAATATGCCAACACACACCTACAAGTGCATGATAAAAGGCTCATATCTATGCCTGTTTCAGGAAAACCCCACAACAGTGATATCTGCAGTAACTAGTGGGTGGGTGTGTACATCCACCTTCCTTCTCTGCTTGTAACCACAACTCAAGGAAAAGCTCTGGGAATTTGCACGCATAGATTATTCCAGTTCTTCTGCCTTCCAAGGAAATGAAGAAAATGTGAGATTTTTCCGTTCTTTTGTGGCTGGAAAGAGAAAGGGATTTTGCCCTGAAAGCAGTGGATCACAAAGGAGATGCTGAAATAACAAAACAGAAAAAGAGAAGTTACGAGAAGGCTTTTGAAGGACACAGCCAGAAAGGCATTCTTGTGAGAGACATCTTACAAACAGTTCAACAGAAACATAATGAAGAGATGCAAAGCTCTCCCAGTGCAGCAAATAAATGAAGAAAAAGTGTAATCACATATTTAAAACTGAAAAAAAAAGAAGACTATGCATCATTAACCTAGTCTAGATGATGGGGATTTTATGGTGGACCGTTGCACAGCTTTCCTGGGGCAAAGAGCCTACTGGCATTGTTTAAGTAGTTACACAATTAAATCTGGTAACAGAAATAGACGGTAAAAAGTTGCTGGGAAAAGTGTCACGCTCCGTGATGCAAACAAGCCACTAACTGCCTAGGTACAGGAAGCACCTTCCTGAGCTGGTAAATGATGGCTCAACAGCCCATCGGGGGAAGCTTTATGGGTTCCTCCCACTGATCCCTGAAACAGGAAACAGAACTGAATGGACCACTGGTCCGAAATGGCACGGTCCTGCCCTGCAAACTCCTCTTGTTCACTTACAGTTTGCAAAAGCAGCATCTTACTTGTGGAGACCAGAAGGCCCATTATGCACCCTTGTCCCACCCTCCTCAGTTACTGACACCACTGGATTTCAACCCATTACTCCTGCACTACACTGAGCAGGAAGACGCTTGGGTTTTATTTCAGAAAATATTCCAATAGCTAATTGCCTTCACTGTTAATATTTTAACTCTATTTCCAGTTTAATATTTTTTCCCAGTTTTTATGTCTTTGCTATATTAAAAGTGTTAATTATGAGTAGTATCTCTTTTCTTCATTCAGATCTTAAAAGATTAGGATCTAACCTTCTCTCATATTTCTCTTCAGTAAGCTAAGTAGACCAAAGCAAGCCACGTAGACAAGTTTAAACCTGCAGGTTTTACACCATTCAAGTCTGTTTTGTATAGTTCTTCTCAAAACATTATTCTGCTTCTCTGACCAGTGTTATTCAAGCTGATACCACAACTGATCTGTGCACTTCAGACTCAACAATGTCACAGGATAATCTAAGGTGAGAATATATTTCATTAATCAATACTTGTAAGGGCAAGATTGCTCTCATTCCCATAGCACTGTATTGAGATTCCAAACTGTTACTGGTCCGCCGTTGCCTCTGCACCCTCCTGACTGTATTCTGAGCAAGTGGAGAAGAGGAGGAGGATGAGAGCCTGCAGAGAGCATCTCCACAGTCTCTCGATGACTGACATAGCGTTCAGGTAAGATACTGCTTGCTGGGCTCTCCTAGAGGTAACAGTTATATATAAAATTTAAAACCCTTCTAGTCAGCAGGAGTGCTCAATACTTCAGTGCTATCAGTCAGGATGTGACAATTGTACAAAAATATTACTTATTCAGCGTTAGCTTCTCCTCAGGCAAAGAAAACCACCTCGGAAGTAAATTCTTAGCTGAGCTGTTGTCATAGCAGTGAAAGCAGACCTCACTGTGATCCCACGAGCTGCTTTATACGTTCTCCTGCTGAGGAGGTCTAGCTCTAACTGAACCAGGGCAGAAGCTTTGCCTGGAACAGCCGCATCTTCCTACATGCAGTTGTGAGAGACCATGCTGTGTCCCACTGCAACTTTTCCTTCTCCCTCCAGCTTCTCTGCCCAGACGAAGATGATCTAATGTACGTCTCCCTTCGTGCAGGCCCTGAGCTGAACCCTACAGAAAGAGCACTTGTGCAATCTAGCTGTGGTCTCCTTCAGCTCAGCAGCTGCTTCTTCCCAGGGCTCCGGACTGGAGGAGGCCAGATGGCCTTCAGCACATCTGCACACACAGCCCAGGCACAGACCACCAAACTGAGAGTACGTCACGAAGAAGAGCTAATTGCTCTTGCCTACTTCCCTGAAGAAAAATAAAGCTGAGCAGGTGTGTGTGCTTGAGCTATTGTGCTACAGGAACAACTGCCTCTGCTTTCCAGGCACCCCTTGGAGAAAGAGAACAAGCCCTGGCACGAGTACACGATCCAAAGTAGTCCTTCTGACATGGCCCCCAGGGACACCCTAACTCTGGCTCAGCATTATAGCCTTGCACCTGCAGCCCTTAAATGCAGACTTAATCCAAGCCTGCCCCAGTAAGCAGAAGATTAATAATATTATTTACAAGGGCCAAAAGAACAATTTTCATAAATCTGAGCCAATTTTTTTTTCATGTGAGATTTATATTTGAATTAAGAAGGGAACATTATAAATCTATCCCATGATAAAGCTTAAAACTTGGAATTTTAATATGCTGAATCCCCTATGCTCTGGGCTGTAAAAGTTGATAGAGATAGTGTTTCTTCCTAATGCTGCATTAGGCAAGGAACCAATTCATCCAATTACTGAACTGACAACACTGTTCCTGTGGACCGTAGATAAATTCACTGACTTGGACAAGGATATACAATATGGTATGTATTGGGGCAGTAAACACAAAAGAATAAATCTGTTATGTTGGACTGCAGATAATTTTGGACTCAGATGGAAAACAGCAAAGCAAGAGTTGAAGTCAGGACACCAGAAAAGAAAACTTAAGAGACTGAAATATCTGTAAAAAGAACTTGGCTTTTGATGAGAACATGGAAATAATTCAACATAAGATAAGTCCTTTGCTCTAAGCAGGTTAGGAAAAAATCATGACAATCACTGATGCCTACTTTATAATCTACCTTAAAACTTAAGACTTTCTTTATGTATTCTGTGTCAGGTTTTAATCCAATTTTTTCTCCTTCTGCAGTAATGCCAGGAAGCCACAAAAATAGAACTGTCAGCAGTCCCTCTATAGCCCTGATACCAAAGAGAACTGGAAACATCTGGATGCATTTTTCAACAGGACAGCCAAGAAGAAGGTATTTTAGGCAAGAGCATCTGCCTGTGCAGTGGAGTTCCCTAACAGAGCGAAACTTGTCTAGCTTTGAAAAGATGGCCCTTGGAAACCAACTCAATGCAACACTGAAAGAGAGCACTGAATGGCATCCAGGACTCCTCAGCCTCTGCCATGACCATGGAGCCACACAGAAAACACATGGATACACATACAATACCCAGACAGCTAATGAAAAATAGCTCTTCCTGTATATATGAAAAAAGAAGAAAACTCAAAACAGTTTTGTATGGAAAAATACAGTTCCATTACTATTAAAACTATTTTAAGGGAACCCTGTTGACCTACAAGAGTCAAGATGGAATATTTCTTTATATATAGAAACATGCATACACACATCTACTGCTTTGTTTTAGGTGAAGCAGGTTTTTATTGGTTATTTTACATTAAATATTTCACAGTTATTTTACATATAATTACTATCCTGTTTCATGATGAAAACAAAAAAATTTAAATTACGGAGTTTCCACAGGATGAGGATTCCCTGTTCAGCAGTTCTGCTCCACACTGTCACTCTAAAACCAGTTACAGCATTGTGGTGAGAGGAAGGAAATATATAAGTTGTATAAATGAAGGCTAAATGACTATGGCTGAGATTAAGAAAGGGAACAGGTGACTGCAGTACATCTCGTATATGAAAGCAGATTAAATGAATGAATGACTTGAGAACAGGAAATGGGAACTGCTCTTAATTAATTCAAATCCAAACCAGATTGGGAGTATGGCTCTGCAGGGCACATACACTGAGCTCAGGAAGCTGCCTAAACACACTTTGAAATAAAAGTCCAGGAGGATCCCATCTTTATAAGGTACAACTATTTATTATTTTTTGCTTTAAATTGACGCAGAGCAGGGGCCCACAGCCACTTTTAACAGCCCTAGCAGTGCCTCTCAGAGAGCTGTACTGGCTGGAGTAGTTGGCAGCTGCCCAGGCAGATGAGTGGTTAACCAGGCACTGCATAAAAGAGATATTCTTAAAGAATTTTGCATAGACATTGGGAGAAACCAGCAGAAATCAGAACTACCTCAATTTTATGGGAGCATCTAACATCCCAGTTATTATTGGCCAAATGCTGCTACAACTATGGGGCACGGTGGTGGGGCTCTGCTCCCTTCTGAGAGGACAGAGGTCCTGAGAGCAGAAGTTTGCAGCATGAACTTACCATTCCCTTTTTTTCCCCTCCGGACAGATTTGGTTAAAGCAAAGTGAACAATAGCTACACCATGAATGTATGGGTTTTTTTTATCCCGTTGAATTTAAATCAACACTCTTCACAAGAGATTTTTGACCCATGATTTCACACACTGGCGAGACTAGATCTGGAAGTGCACGTACCACCGAACTGAATGAAAGCCAGGATGATTCAGGGTGATGTTCTGTGTTTAATCAAGATTTCATGGTGGAAACTTTTTAGCTATTCTGGTCACTGCTGAGCAGACAGAGAACCTGAAAGAGAGGCTGACAGAGAGTTCCCAATCTAGAGGCCAACAATCCCAGTTTGCAGAAGTAAATTGGAGAAAAAAAAAAAACCAACCAACCCAGAACTAAAAGGTTTTGAATTTTCCTCTACTGCAAAATGAAAGTGGTCTTGAGAATGTTTTGTTGTCACCTAGAAGATCAATACTAAACAATGTTTTATGAATCTCTCAGAAACAGGAAACACAACTTGTTTTGTACCAGTTCACCACTAACCACAGAAGGGCTGCTAGCTCCAGCTACTTTAAAACCTTGTTCTGACTAACCCTCCTCTCCGTATGGCAGGTGCTTTCCTCATCGGAAGAGGTACACACACAGCCGACTGGATGCCTGAATTTTGTAAAGCCCTTAGCCCCCCTTTATCTGCTCCCTCCAGCCCCTGCCAAGCCCTGGTCAAGGGTTGGGGCATCTTCTGGCCACATGAACCATCTGACGCCATACACGTGGGCCCAGCTTCAACAAGCAGGGTGGAGAGGGCCACATCCAGCCCCCTCAGCCTGGAGGCATGAGGGCTCTGTGGGAGCAAGGGGTTGCATGCCGGCAGGTGGAAGTGACCCTCCCACAGCTCTAGTGACGAGGCTGTCCCACAAAAGCCAAGCAGCCTTCTTGCTCTCCATGCTTCAGATGAAGCTGAGGTGCTACATGTGTGCATTAGCGTACGCCAAGCGCGCCCTGCCGATGGGGCCGCAGGGGCTCCGGGGCCCAGCACGCCGCCCTCTGCCTTGCCCAGCGCCCAGGGGAGCTGGGCAGGGAGCCAGGCACCCGCTGCCCAGGCTGGAGCACACTGTACAAGTTCCAGGCTCCGAAGTGTAGGTGTCAAATTAATTGAAGTGTTAATTTAAGTGCCTAATAGGTTTTGAGGCCACTGGGTCATGGTCCTTCTAGATTACTTTCTTGGACTTCAAAGATGGTTTGACTGCCAAAGCAGCATCTCCAGAACTCGCTCGTCACGCCAGACTCAAAGCTCATTGCAATGACCACAAGAACCCCCCAAACACCAAGGGCCTTCATTTGGGGCCTAATTATCTGTTCTCTCCAGTTTAAGTGTGACTGTTAGATCACTGAAAAACAAAGCTTCAAAAGAAAATCACCAGGGTACAATTTTCAGGAAAGATAAGCATCAGATTGCTGACATAACTCTTTTCTGGCACTGAATTAACGTAAACTTCATCTGTGATGACAGGCAAACAAACTCTCTTACTGAGCTTAAGAGAAGTGTCCTCACTAATTCTGCATGGTTTGAAGTATTAACGTATGAGGTATGACGCAACACAGATGAGTTCAGACCAAACCCAGGATTTGAACCTCTTCCCACATGAGACTCCTCAGTTTAGGTCTGAAGATTCATCCCAGCTGCAAAAAGCTATCAACATAATTTTTCTCTGCATAAGCAATCTTTCTGATGGGGCCTGAATAGCATTACTAACCAGAATGACAGCATGGCTGAACCCAACCTCAGTCTGTCCTACTTAAAGTGAAAGCCTGCTTTGCCTTTCACTTTAAAGAGATGAGATCTTAGGTTCTCTGCTGACAGAGACTGGGTGTTGTCCTACTTAGAGAGAGAATATCTACCAGATTTAAGGTATCTTGGGAGATAGCAATTCAGAGTAAACAAAGTCGTTCTTTTACAAAATTAAACAAGAGTCCGAAGAGGGGAGCAATAGGTCAGGATATGCATCATGCAAAATTCACTAAATTAAGTAAATAGCATTTTAGTGAAGCAAACAAGTTCAATAAATGTTTCCACCAAAGTCAAAGGGTACTTCTGGTATAAGCCAAAGTGGGTAGGATTCACAGGAAGACAGTAGGCCTGAGCTAAGGCAGCTCCTCTGGCTCTGCCCACCACACACAGGGGCTGCGTCCGCCTGTCCTGAACACGCCTAAAGGGCTGGCTGCTACCAGAGGGGCAGTTCAGCTCTCCCTTGCCAACAACCATTCCTGTTGGATCTAGTAACCGTGCAGCTGCACGATGAGTTGGCCCAGATCACTGATTAGATGCAAAACTAAACCACCAAAATAAACAAAGATTTTTTTTTTTTGAAAAAAGGAGTTTTCCAACTCACCCTATAGTTGACTGCACAAGGCGGAGTCAGAATGTGCAGCGGGGAAAACTGGGGGCCAGAGCAGGACTGCCCTTTTCACACCCAACCTGCAACCCTGGGGAGTGCATTTAGAGTAACGTACATCTGAAACTAAGACACCTACAAGTACGATGAAGAGAGGCTGGGCAAAAAGCAAACCAGCTGATAGGAAACAAAAGTGACAGGACAAACAAGTAAAATGACTGAGTAGGACAAAAAAAAAAAGAGACCAGAGTCTGAGCTTTTTTCTCCAACACAGCCTACACACAGGACTGACTGAACAATCCTGCCCACATTCACTCTTTCCAGAGCATAAAAAGAAAGAGGATTTAATCACCTGGGGATCCATCACCTAAATTAAGTGCAGGGAAGGGCAGTGGAATTGATGGGACTTCTGTGCAGTCCAACGTACCCTTTGGGTGCAGCGTTTTTAGTAGGTGTGATTTTTATAAGTATTTGCAAGAATCAAGGGACTTTAATAATAAATATATTTTTCTTGAAATTCAATATTGCTTAACCACATGTATTCTGCAAATATATTTTTAATATTTAACATACATCTGGAAAAAGAACTAGAAATCAAACTTCCCCGCTCCTGGATTCATGCCCTAGCCGCTGAGTTGTAGGATCAGAGCTCACCTAATGAATATTTCTGTATTGAAAGCAAGGCAAAACAGTTTCATAAGTAAGGAGTCAGAGACCACCAGCCTGGACCACCACACAGGTTTATGGCTCTAGCACTCTCTTGAGAAATGAAAGATGCAAATTCAGAAGTTAGCTCTTCAGGGTAACAGCTCTAGACAAAGCCTAAAAGAATAGTAATAAGAAAAAAAAAAAAAAAAGCATGGCAATATACGCCCCTTCGTGTTTTTTAAGTGGTCCTGATCATCTATATGTAATCTGAAGACACTTGGGATCTGCAACAGCAGCTTGTCAAGGAACACCTCACTTTTGGATCCCTGGGCAGCTTGGGCACCTCACTAATCAACACTGTCACAACTAAAGGCACATCAAGCAGCAGACCTCAGTGCATTCAGCGAATATCACTGGGAAAAACCCGAGCCTGCACAGATCAGAGACTGAGGGTTAGGACTGCAAGGATCTAGCTCTGAGGAGCAGGTGCCCACAGGACCATTTAGATGCCCAAGCACTTCACAGTTGTGGCCCAGCGTTTGTCCCTTGAGATCTAGTTCTCTTCCTGCACAATTACAAGGGCACTGACTGGAAGCGTACATTGCAGAATGGCTGCAGTATTCACCTTTCTATTCTTATCTAGAGAAATGCATCACATGAGACACTGGGCACGTTTCCACATCGAAGGAAAGTTACAAGACCAGTTTAATTTAAGATGATATTTATTTCAGACTGCTGTTTAATAACCAGAATGATCTGAAGCACCCAGGAATCCAGCTGTATGGTACGCATTAAAAAAGTACACTGGTTTTTGAACGGGACAGTTTGAAACTGCGTATGATCATGACTGCAGGTTTAACAGTGCTCTTGGATACAGCCGGTTATAACTTCAGTAAATACAGTGCGTTTTCTGATGTTCATTTCATCCAGTACAGAAAGGAAACTCTGTCTAGCTATATTCACAACTTCCTTCTGAGTTTTGGCTAAACTGCATCTCTAATTAACTGAAGCGTTCCTAGAGAAGGTGGTCTAGTTATTTCTTGTCTATGATAATGCTTAGATGTTAATTCACACAGAATATTTTGATTTTACAAAGACATTTTCTTATAGCAATACCAGTTTGAGATCTGGTTTGAGACTGTTTTAAGTACAATTCCATCTCAGACCTAATTTATATGAAGATTTAATTCTGTGGTAGTTCAATATAGTTACTATTTTCCTATCTGCCTCCGTTTCTCAAGGTCTGTCACTTGATAGAAAATACAGTCCCGAGCCAAATCTTGGAAGCGCACTGTCAAATTAACACTCATACAGCCATAAACAAACCAACCCCAGGCACTGAAGGGTCTTCCCTCCAAACCCCCCAGCGATACTGTAGCGAGGTGGGAAGGCACTACAGATGTGCAGCATCAACTGTAACACAAACTGCCCGGTAACACTGCCTTTTGCAATTCCTGTTCTGCAAGCTGAATTTGCCTGTCAAGTTTTAGCTGACTTAGAAAAACCATGTCGATCAATACGCTGCCATCCTCACAGGATCCTGACTTTAAAAACTTGTTGTCCCGTTTGATATACCTGTCAGTATGCATCGGGTGAAATACATCGGGGCTTGTAAAGCAGATCATTAGTTTTTGTTTCTCAGGAGCCTTGTATGCACAGAGAGAAAATAATAATTTACAAATTGCAAAAGTACCGCTGTATATTCACGTTTCGGTATCAATGCACGAGGCAGTTATCTTATATTCAGTGGCATCAGTGGTATATAAGGAAGAGTCGCTTTAGCAAGCCAGCCCGACAGAAGCCAACCTGCCCGGCTCGTTTTCTTCCCTTCACCCTCACGCCCGGCCCGTGTCGCGATACTGAGGTGCCCCGCGAGTTACGGGGGCTGCCGGAGACCGGCAACGGTGCTGCTGGAAACTGAAGCCCAACTTGGCGTTTCCGACCAGCGGCTGGGCAAGGAAAGCGAACCGGCACCACCTCCGCCCGCCGCCGCGGGGGCCCGAGGCGGGCCGGCCCGCAGGGCAGCGCCGCGCCGCCTCGCTGCGGTGCCGCACGCCCGGGACGGGCTCCGACGGCGGCCGCCGCCGCGGGGCAGCTCCCCGGCCCCGGCCCCGGCCCCGGCGCTCGGCCTCGCCGGCGGCCCCGGCCCGCACCTGCCGCCCCCTCCTCCTCAGGGAGCCGGCCCGCCGCGGCCCCCCGGGCGGGCGGGCTCCCCTCGCCCCCGCTCCCGCCCAGCTCCCCCGGCCCGGTACCTGCTGGGAGGCCGCCCCGCCGCCCCTCCGCCCGCTGGCGGCTGCCGCCGGCCGTCTCCTGCCCGCAGCTCCTGCGGGACTGCCCTGCCCGGGGGCCGCGCCCTGCCCCGCCACCCCCCCCCGCCCAGGCCTCTCCCCCCGCCCGGCGCCTGCCGGCCCCCCCTGCCCTTCCCCGCCGGGCGCTGCCGGGCTCGCCGCCCGCACGGCGCTCCAGGTGCGCGCCCGCAGCGCCGACTCAGCGATCCCTATCGCGACGGGGCAGCCTCCCCGCGCACTCGGGACTCACCCGCCTCACCGAAGCCACTCACGGGGGCAGATTTATCTCCAAAGAGCTGCCAGCAGCGTTTCCTAGTAGCTCGCTGGACCGTTCCGCTGGCAAAGGCAGTGCCAAAGCTGCCTCCCGCTTTGCTAGAAGCAAAACCAGGCCTATGCTTGAGGGAGAAAAAGCGACTTTTTAACTTTTCATACTGTTCTTAGTAAATGCCGTGTCCAGCTGCAATATGGATCCCTGTCAAGTTAGGCTTTACGTAGACACGTGAGAGAAAGCCCCTGCCACGGAGCGCATAGTCTGTAGGGTAATTTACGGATCACACGCGGTGAATTGGTTCAGAAATTTCAGCAGAAAATTCTGGTTCAGAAATTTCCTTGCAAGAAGCAAAAGTTTTGTGAGACTCAAGGTGGTCTCCTTTCCTTCTCCCTCTCCTGTCCCTCTACTCTCCTCGATTCCAGTTTCTGATAAAGAACTAGAAGTGCTAAAATACCCCAGGAGGCACATATGAGCAAGAAGTGGGGCTGCATTAGAAGGAAAAAGGGAGTATTTCCTCAAGGAAATGCTGTTTACACTCTAAGAGCTTTAAAATTTCCAGTCAGTGAAGTTTCGCACAGTTGCCCTAATAGATCTTGAATTGCAGCCTTTGGTGGATTCCCCATCCACCAAGACCATAGTTTTTCCCCGACGATATTTTTTATTTTAAATTTAATAGCACCATGGACCTGCTGCTAACTAAGAATTTCATGCCTGTCATCATGCAGTGTAACACAGCTAGTTCGAGCTCCAGAGCCACTGTAAGGGGAGACCCTTTGCCAAAAGCACAGACTCATAACATTTGAGCTAACAAAGCATCTCTGCTCATCTCTGCACAGAGCCAGTCGCACAGTACTGGGGTATCGCGGAGCAGAGCGGCTCTGATTCCTGTTCGTGGAGCTCATGAGATTATGCATGGTCACTGTTTTAAAGAAATACCAGTAACCTGGTATGCTTCCAAAATTATCTGAGCCCTCCGGAAGGGCTCATTAAGCGCACATTTCAAGGCATCTCACTGAATTAATTTACGTGATCGAAGAGCTTTATTTTCACTGTTCATAGAAGTGTGTTGTTTAATTACTGATAAGGTCCCTGTGTGCAGCTTGCTGCTATCAGGTTACATCAGCATTTTCATGCTCAAGGGTTTTTCAGGCTCTTCAGCGACTTCCAGTCCTGCCTGAGTGGCTCTCCAGCTGCTGGAGTTGGCAGTGCAGTAGCAGCCAGCCTTTGGGACTGCAGGTTGCCTCTCCGACGAAGGGGAGGACATTAAAAATGGTATTTTTAACAAGGCAGTTAAAGGAAAAAAAACAATTTGGAAGACTGCCTTCCTTCTTTCTCAAGGCCAGGCTGTCATCTGTAATTTGATGGGGCCTCTTCTCACATCCCCAGGGGCTCTTTTGATGGTTTGGGACACACTTTCTGTTCTGCTTTCAGCTACTTGAAAATGGGAATTTTGTTTCAATAAGCACAAAATTCAGCTGTGCATGGTAAGGGGTGTGGCTGACCTGATTTTGTATGGAGGGGGAGAACATTATTGTGCTGTGATTTTTTTAGCTGGGATGGGAAACAAACCTCCACCCGCCCTTAGAACATTTTTGTCCCAAACAAATCTAGTCTGAAGATCAGCAGTGAAAACAATTTACCTCTGTTCTTTGCTCCCTAGACCTCTCTTGTCAGCTGCAAATACAATCTTCCTTCCTCGCCAGCCTCCTGGCAACATAGAGAGTGCCCCATGCTCTGCTCTAGCGCTGGCTAATCTTTCTGTAACTAAACCTTGCTTGAGAAACCTGGTGATGTTCCCATGCCTCACTGATGCCTGCTCTCGGCCCCTCTCTCCTCCGTGTCCACCCTGGCCTGTCACTGCAACCACTCGTCCTCACTAGTTCCTGGTACTCTGTAGCTGCTCTCGCCTCCTCATGCTGCCTCCACCCAGGGCACTCCCAGTGCTAAGACCCCAGGTGCTGAGACCAAGCTAATAAACTGGGATGGCTGTGCCAAACCGCGGTGCTCTCAGCTTCAGAAATGCAGGGCTGAGACACTTGAGCAGCCCCGCGCAGAGCCAATAGAGGAGAATTTATTATTCCGGGCTATGCTTCACTTCTCATATCCCCCAGCGAGGCCTGTCTCATCTGTTTTGAACCTCTGCACAGCACACTTTTTCACTTGTTGCTGAGGCTGTTTATGCTATTGGATTACAACTTCCCAGTGTTTTTCTCAGTGCAAGAGGAGTAGCCAGAAGAGAAGAATGTAGAAAGTAGCTACAAGCAGGAGTGCATATTATTGCCTTTGGGCCTCAAATCTTTAGGAAGTAGACCTGAAACAATTAAAAACCCCGTGTATAAATACTGACACAAATGTTCTTGAGTGATTCTTTATATCTGCAAAAGCTTTCAAGCAGACTAAACCCCTTTTTCTTCACTTTGTGTAAATACTCCAGTGAACACGGTTTTAAGCAGGAATGCTGATGGAGGCTGCAGCTTTGCATAAATCAAGCCTGAATTCTCCCTCGTGATCCTTTGCATCAGAAACCTGATCCCACCACTTGCGCACACTTACTGAATCATGCCAACTTCCATGTTAAAAATCAAGCGGTTCAGAGGCTGAATCATGTTTGCACAGAGCACACTGAAATCTTTCAAGCAAAAAAGTGGAAAACATCATTGCTTAGTAGTTCTTGCCTAGTTTGCAAAAGATTAAATGCAATTAAGCAGCTGATGATTGCAAATAGCTTCCCTGGCTCTGCTGAGAATCCTTCAGAGCAAGCGTCTAACACTACTGCTTGTGAAATATTTTAGTTTCAAAAACTAACATGAAGTGATGTACTTATGATCAGAGTTAAAACCCAGTGTGTACTGCAATAGCCAAGTGATGAGCTCAGCTGTCGGGACCTAAAAGCAGGGCGTTATTAGGACAAGTCCGGCCCACAGCATCCAAAGTCTCACAGCCAAACTCCATGTGTAAGCCGCTAAATTAAGTTTTCTGACGCAGAGGCTTTTTGAGAGAGAAAAAAGGATTTTGCAACTTAGATTTCAGGGAAACAGCCGAGGCCTTTTCAGCTGAAGTCTCTAAGCAGTTAATACACCTTCGTTATAAACAACTTCTGCAGCCAGAGGCTTTTACTACCATTAAAGTTTTTGCAGCAGTAATCTTTACCCCCTGAGGTTTTGCTGGGAGAAACATGAAACTGTTTCCTCATCCTCCCTGTCCTACTCAGCTGGAGCCTGGCTTTTTCCATTCCCATCACAACCTTTGGGTTTAGCAGCCACCTTCCCTCCTCTGCCACAGAGGCTGGGTGGGGTCCACACACTTCATTATAGAAAACTGCTATAATTCAGTCTGTGACTATTATTTTTTGTTTTCTCCTGTTTTCAAATGCATGCTTAACATCATGCTTTCCTGACATAACCCGTTGTAATTCCGTCCACCAGCTGAGACCACAGCCAGTTGCCTCTTCCTGCAGTGCTGCAGAACAGCTTTACTGCACAATGTCCAGCATCTTTTGAAAATGTTGCTAGGATGCCTAGAGGAGCAATTGCATGGAGATACTTTGTTGTCCAAATTAGACCCTCTCTTCATCTCATTTAGATTTGATGTACTGTGAATTTGAAAAGAGATTTGCTGGCTTGTTAGGTGTTGCCTTATACTATAAGGCAGATTTTCTTTGAAAACACACACACATCATTAATACTTTCTGATAATAAATCCAAGGAGGGCTCACCCTTCGTGCACCAGAACACTTTGGCCCTGTCTCTCCACAGCCAGTCCCACATCTGTGCGGGCTGCATCGATTGCTTCTGAGCTACGTAGCAGTCCTCAACCTTGTAAATGGCTGCCAGTCCCAAACTAGCCCGAGGCAAGAGGAGGTTGGATAACCACTGAGTCACTGCAGTGCTGTGCTGGGCCTGGGCTGGAGTTTTCAAGCTATCACTTTCCTCCTGGAGTGACAAACAGGGGTGACTGTGGGTGCACATCTATGCAGGAACAAAAGGTTCGGTTTCCTCCTCAGGAGGAATTTCTTGCTGTTGCTACTGTCTAGGAATCCAAGATGACGGATCCAGTGAACTCAGGAGGCATTATAAACCTTCACGTACAGTTGACAAAAGCATGAAACAGAGCCAAGGCATACTCCTTCCAGTGTTTTCCAATTGCATCCTTTTCTTGTCTGGCCTCATAAGAGCCAGCTGCTCTTAATCCCAGCATAGGTTTGGGAGGACATTGTCACACCTGCGGAAAAAAGATAATAGGATTAAATGTTATCGACATATTGACACCTTCAGATATTTTCTAGATATTTCTTATGCCTGCAAGATTGGGGGTGGACGGTGCTACCCCAGCTTTAAAATGAGCATGCTACATGCAAAAATCACTTGGCATATCAAAGCTGTCATTTGGATCCAAACAATTCCAGTAGTTTCCTGTCTGATTCGGTCCTTTAAGCCAATATATTTCATGTTTGTCTGGATCCATACCGTCTGCTGTTTGAAAATCAGGGTAAAGGATAAAAGAGAAAGGAAGAACCTTATCTGCTGCTGATTTCAGGAAAGATTTGAAATCTTGGATATCTTTGAGTTCGTGTCTACCTTTCAGTGCAGTAGCTGGACTCAGTTCAATAACAGGGTTTCAAATTGTTCCCAAACCTTCATTGTTAGGGAAAAAAAGGCAAAACAAAACAGGAAAGACCTGTTTCTGGAAGGGCTGTTGTATCACTGAAAAAGGCCCCATGGGGCACCTGACTCTGGAATACGCTTATTTATTATAAATAATTTCCATGGCGTCACATTAACAAACATAAAAGGTCATGAACTCCTGTATTTGAAGCAAATGTGTTTGACATCTGGGATCTGGCTGAAGTTCCTCCTGTGGGATAGATTGTTTGCGCAGAGCTTTATTGAAGAATAATATTAAGAATGAATTACGAAATATTAGTGTAACCTAGTAAGAAATTATTGTATTTTACAAGCCAGAGACAAAATAGATCTCACAGAACTATTTTAGTTCATCTGATTCAAAAGTGCATCAACGAATGATAGCTGTGACCAGCTAACAGCGAAAATCTGTGGGGTTTAAGCACTGCAGTTAGAAACGGGTTGGAAAGAGGGGTCCAAATGCAGGCACTTGCTTAAACGCACGTCTGTATTTTTGTTACACCCCTGCTCTGTGAAGGGAGCGAGGAGGGAATTGGCAGGGAGCCTCGGTAGCTGGGGAGGCCGGGGGCTGAGGGGGCCAGGCCACCCCTACGCACACCCAGGCAGGGCGCGGGGCACACCCAGCCCCAGGCATCAGGCACCAACGTGGGGCTGGGGTGGTACGGAGGTGGGCAGGGCACTGGGGCTGTGGGGGGCTGGACACTATCACAGTTTCTCTCTTCTCTTGCCCAGGCCAGTGAAAACCTGGTAAGAGCAGCCCTTTCCCAATACCTGGGGGGATGCTCCCCGGGCCATTTGTGAAGCCCAGCCACCCCAGGAGGTGCTCTCCCATCGGGCTGAGATGGTGCCCACCTCCTGGGTGCCTCTGGGGTGTCTCCCCAAACACTGTTCCGGTCCCTCTTGGCTGTGACACTGCCCAGAAGTGCCTCTTTCTACGTGGAAGCGGTGATGAGAGGCAGCTCTCCAGGTCCTCCCAGTCTCCTTGGGGACCGGGTGCCTGCCTGACCAAGCAAAAGGCAGAGCAGGCAGCCGATCCAGGGACAGGAGATGTCCAAATGCCTGCCTGGCCCCTTTCCTCCCCCCGCCTTTTTTGGGACCTCAGGGCGAGGTGCTGCTGCCCTGCCCTGTGTTTTCACACCATCGTCTCTCCGGGGTCTCCTCAGGGCCTCAGAGCTGGCCTCTCTCCCGAAAAAAGACACAGGCCTGCCCAAGGACAAGCAGATGTTCCTCTCCCCGGGATGGAGGGGCCAGCCAGGCGTCACCCGCGCACAGAGCAAGGGCAACACACAAAAGGTCCTTCCTGAAAGGGACTGAGTCAAGAAACAGGCCCAGCTTGTGAAGCACAAAAATAATTTATTGTTTACAGTTGTAAAACTTTTTTTGGCGCCCCTTCTATTTTAAGGTGAAGTCAAACTTCATTAACCTTGCTGAAAGGGGGTGAGGGCAAAAAGCTGTCCCAGAAATCACAACACTTTAAAGCCTGCCAGCCCCGTGGAAATGAAGGAGCTGGGAAGAACATCCATGGAGGCCAATCACTGGTTGCCCACAGAAGCTGGAATGCTGTTCTTCCATCTAAAATTGCTTGGTTCAAAACAAGAGCACATGTTGAACTTCTAGCTAAAGCTTCGGGCTCGTCCCTCAGGGAAAGGCAAGGAGGCAGAAACAGGCTAGTCTGGCTTGGTACTTAAAACCACTTAAGAAATAACGTAACTAGAAACAGAGGTTACCAGCCCACTCTACCCTAATTTTAACGCCTTAGTCCAGCTGCAGGGTGTTTGGCCATGTTCCCAGACAAACAGACCAACATACAGCCAACCTGCTGCCCACCCTCCCCGGCCTCCACTCTGCAGGCCCGCCGGCAGCGTTGGCTGCTGCTCACCAGTGCACCCCAAATCACTGGCAAGCAAACATGCAGGCAGCCACAACCCTTGCTGATATCATTAGAGATTTTAGGGCAGGAAAAAGGATGCACTCTCACCCCAAGGCAGGGTATTATGCATATTTAGCTCATGTTTGGATATACGCATAAATATCGAGAGAGGGGAGAACATGCAGCTCTCCAGGGACCGCTCCGCTGAACAGACTGAGTGGGTTACCTTCTTGGTACAGCTTGATCATACACCTAAGCTGAATGGTGCAGGTGTCATGAACCTATGTTTTAACAGAAAATCTAACAGCTGCAAACTGCAGGATGTTTATTCTTGACAGTATTTTCTTGACAGATTATTCTCAAGAGTCCTGAGTCAGCAGTAATAACTATAGGTACAAGTATTTGTTTGCAGGACACAGTAGCTTTGCCATGTTATTTACCTGTGCTCCCCAAGCCAAAAAGTTTCTATGTGTATGATTATGGTCATATGACTATGACTATGACTCACCTTCTATGGTGAGCAAATACCCACTCACCTCAAGTATTGCATTCAAGCTGTCACTATTGCTTTAACTCTTTGCTCCATAAGAACTAGATCATATGGTAGCAAGGAATTCAAGGGTGAAGGGTTAATCATTTCACTGCAGCTCAGGGATTAACTTCACATTAAAAACATGTGCATTTGTATCCGAGTGACATAATGAAAAATGTGGTGGGAGATGGAAGGTGCTCTCATTCAAGCAAGCAAAGATTTATTGAACTAGTTCTTCAAGATCCTAGGAAACCTAACGGAATGTTTCTCAGCCAATGTACTGGCTGCTCCCTTGGTTAGACTGATGTGGTGATCCCATGACTGACAAGGGTTTTCATTAGCAGGCAGATGGAGGCTGTGTTTCAGCAGTAGATTTTAGGGGGCCTTGGCAATCATTCTGTAAGGGTATGGTGACTGAACTGTGCAAGAGCCCAGGAAAGGAGAAATAACACAGGCTAGAAAGAGAAAAAATGTAAATGCAGAAGTGCCGTTAAAGATCAGCAATCAGCTGCCATTTGGGACAGTCCTTACGAACAGTGGCACAGAGTACGAACCCTTGCGTCAGTGTGAGCGAGCTGAGGTCACACATGCTGTCCTAATGACTTACTGGTGTCAGAAAATGTTCACGTGTATGAGATGGGGAGCTGCCATCCAGCTTCCTGGAAAAACCACATAGGGCTCATGTTTTCCATCACCATGTGGCTATGTGCAGGCTGACACACAGGAAAGTTTCACAGCATTCAGCAGCACCTGCAGGCCCCAGGAGTAACTGGTGCCACCAAAAACAGAGAGGGGAGGAGAAGGCAGGAGTTCTGGTACACAGAATACAGCCCGTGGGACTTCTCAAGTAAATACAATTCATAGCTCACCCTTACGGAAGTGCGCAGGAGGTTAAATCCCTGCAGGATATCAGTTTTACAGCCCAGCCAAACCCCATCTCTCCAGCAGCACAGTGTTCTTTACCAGCTGGCTGGACAGCACTTACAGAAGAGAAAGTACAACCTCCTTCGCCTGTCCACACTTGAGTCAGCTGCGGAGATACCATAGCCTTACCCACAGAGCTCTTGCTGAACAGAGACCCTTGGCTGGGAGGGTACTGTCAGAGCAGATTGGTCTTGCATTGTGAAAAGAGCAATAAAAAGGGAGGGGGTCACAGTATTAAGTCGCAAGTGAAACCCCATCTAAGACAAACATGACAGCATGTATAAGAACAATCTGAAAAGCAGACTGTAAGCAGCCAGAGAAAGAAGGATGCAGTGGCTCAAGTCTGGAAACCTCAGATTAGGCTGTTTGAGCTGTATGCCAAGAGCTAAATCTGAGCAACTTCGTTTCCTAAAGTGTCCTTTCTCCAAAAATTGAGTTGAATGCTCAGCTGTTCGGTGGCTTCACTGGTCAGGCCACTTCTACCAAGGCACCCCAGTGGAGACTGAAGAACGAGAAGTCTTTCATCATGGGTTACAGACCTACTTTCTCATTTTCTTTGACCACTTCTAGAGAGTTGTTTGCTTCTCCTGAAATTTTGCAGCCCAGCGTTCCTGTACTTGGCCTCTCCTCTTTCGCTTTGCGTGTGTGCCTATTTCAGTGTAAATTTCCTTGAGCGTGTGATTCAGAATTAATGCATTTGCAGTGTAGTGGAGGGAACTGACATGTCCTCGTGATACTGTAAATGGGCAGCAGCAGTTCCTTTGAGCTCAAAACAGCTATAAAGATCTTTATCGGCTTTCTGAGTGGCTTGTAAATCATCACAACCCCAGTGAATGGCGTTACTACCTACCTCACTTCTGCAGTGAGTTATTTAAGCAATGAGAATGCGAGAGCAACTGTGTGACGTAAGTTCATTCACTTCCCACAAAGCAAACCAGAGCCAGGCTTGGCTGCCCTTGCAATTTTCTGAAATAAGAACATTCCACCTGCAAAACACAAACCCAATCAACAAACAGCCAAACCTCATTAGGCATGGGTCATTGAGTATGGTGTGGGTGGAAAAGCCTTTCTTGTACTAAGGTCACAAGCTATGTAGTGCAGGTGGGAGTGAGAACTAGCTACTAGTTAACGATTTATGTAAGAGGAAACCAGTTCAGTCTAAATTACCTTATATTAACACTACTTGTCAAGGAGACAAGTTTATTCTGCAGAGCTAAGCCAAATTCTGCCTGTAGCCTCATGTTCACTGCACAGACTCCCACCTTCACTGGTCCAGGTTGTGCCTCCAAGACCCAGTGCAACTGGGAGAGGAGAGTGGCACTGCGTCAGGCTGGGAGGAGAGCTCATCTCCTGGGATGCTCTGGGAATGCCTCCAAGGCTGCAGCATGCAGGCTGTACACCCTCCCATACACCCTCCAAACATGTGCTGGGTAATGCATGGCTGGTGCTTGGGGGAGCCAGGCAAGGGAGCCATCCCCACCGCCAGAAGCGATGACCTGCTCCAACCTTCCGTGGAGTTGCAGGGGGAAGAAATGCCTCAGATACGTCAAGCTCCTGGTACAGATAAAGTAGTATTACACAAAATGTTAATTTGAGCCTTATCATGCATAAACCCAGCAGGAAATGAAGGTAAAATACACACATGTACCTCCAAATATGGGCAAGTTTACGACGTAAAAACTGTGAAAGAAAATTAGCCTCTTGAGAATTAATTGTATTTTGCTTTGAAGTTTTCTCTGCTACTGTATGTTACTAGCGTTTATGACCAATAGGTGTACCAGTATCATTGATCCTCATTCAACTTGCTTTCCAGAGGGGTTACACGATTGTGGCATGAATGCTTGCAATGACCTTATATGATCACCACTAAACCAGGCAACGATCAAAATAAACTCTAATTCACTAATAGTGTTTGTTAGCAATATATTTTTTTATTTTAAAAAAACTTTAAAACAGTCCCTACTGGCATATTCAATGTAAATTGCTCACAAGTTGTAAACCAATACAAGAATTAAAAAGCTCATTTTCTGCTACAAATTAAGTAACGGCTATAGGTTAAAGGGGCAGGATGAAGGACACTGATACCATCCATTTTAAATTACAGTATTCCTCTTCTGAGAAGGATGAGGACTACAAAATATAACATGTTTATTAATCTGGACAGCCTGCAAGTAAGAGTTAGGGAAATGGCTGTTTAAGCAGAAGCAGAAGTTCCGTGGAGCATCCGTCAAGCTTGGCAGTGAGTCCTTCTCCCTGCCTCTGTACTCGCTGCAGGAGAAGCTGTTGGTATATGTTGGTGATCTATATGCTATACCTTAAATTGTACTTACAGGCTTCTGGTGTCCATTAGGTGACAGGTTGGCCAGGGCAGCATGTTTTTTTTGAAAACTGATGCTGCATTCAAACACATGAATGCTGCCCTCCTATTTTTCTTGAAGTGACTGTTAACACTTTTCTGTCTTTCAAAGGCCCAAGCAAAGCTAAAACGCTTCGTACAGCAAGAGAGAGACTTGTCTCAGAGACCCTGCACACTCAGAGCATTCCTTAGTACTTTTACATTATCTTGGTTTGTCCTTCCCTTGCCTCTGGCCAGGCCTGCCTCTTCCTTGGCCCATCTGTCAGCCCACCATTGTGTCTGTACTCTGGTAAGGATCAACCATGCTTAATCCTGCTGGTGGGAGACAGGGATGCTGGAGGTCAAGGAGTGAATTCTTCCTTTTCCAGATGTGGCGTGGGATGTCTTCATTCCAGAGCTATTTATAGGCTACATGGGCACTTATCTTTCTAAGGAAATAACCTCCTTTTTATATTTTGGGTTTCTGGTTGATTATTTTTGTCCATAGCAATGACGTCATAACCAAAGCACTGAAGATTAACCAACGAGCAAGCTCTTTTTTATTAAATTTCTGGTTCAGTTGTAATTTTATCACTCAATAAGTCTCTTTTTTCATCTGTGGGAATGACTTTACACTGGTGTGAACTGAATGCTGTCACTTACACCATTGTAACTCACACAGAATCAGACTGGGTAATTCTAAGAGAGCACAACCCTGGGGAATGGCAGAGGGATATGCTAGAGCTTGCTGCAGGTAGTATGCATGTGGTAGGCAACAGCTTGGTCCTGTCATTTAAAATCTTCCATAGATGTAAAAAAACAATGAGAAATTTTATACACATTATGAAGTAAATCTCCACTTGACATCATTAAGAAGTCAATGAAGATATCCCTTCTCCAGCTGAGGGCATGCCTGTATGAGTTTTGTGCCTTCCTCACTGACCTGGGGCTCAGACTTGGGCTGACAGGTGTTTCTGATCGCTGTAGGAGCCTTGGGATCTCTGTAGACCTGCTGCTGTTGTTTTGGAAGCAGCCAGTTTTTCAGCATCATGGCATCAGATGTCACAGTCCAAAGGAATATTTTTAAATTATGAACTAGATTCAGGTTTTCTTGGGAATACTGATTTGAATAACAAATCTGTGTAATCTTGGCAGGCCTTCTGCCTCTTTGTTTGCATTTCACATAATTTACAAAATTATTTTACTGACCAAAATGTTTCTTAAAACCAGTGATTTCTTATGAATACTGGAGAACTCTGGTGCTGGACTTTTGAATTGTGTTTGCATTATGTGTAGTCAGCCAGGAAACACCATATGTTTTGAGGATTTTGTCAAAACTAACCTTTGTAGCTATGATTTCACATGTTGAATCCAGAACATTTGCAGCAAGTTGCTGATGAACAATCTCCAGACTAAGGTCCCTGTCTTGAAAAACACATGCACGTGCATTACTCTGAACACTGCAGAATCTCAAGGAAGTCAACATAATCCCTTATAGGTTACATAGAGGAACAATTTCTATGAACGATGCATGAGTTGTGACTCTGCAAAGGCTTGGGTGTATCTTGATGTTTTAACAATATGTAGAGTCAAGTGCCTGCGTTGGCCTTTGAAGAACAGGGGTGAGGAATCATTCATGGAAACACGTCAATGAATGGCTTAAAATACCAGAGGAAATTTTGAAGTGTCGAAAGGTATCTCAGGAAATCTTAAAGTACCAAAAGATAGTGCCCACAGAGAAAGAGATACTGCAATCATACTACTGTTTATTTACTGGAAACAATCTTTCAGCTCTACTGTAAAAATAATACATATCTGTTTACATTTATACCACTGACACTGAGATTCAAGACTTAAAATAAAACTGGGCTAAATCCAGACCTGATGCAACGTGGTTAGCAATCACTGACTTCAGCATAGTGGTGATCACATTGCACTCTCTGACTGGGCCAAATACTCTGTTTGCAAAGTGGGAAAACCTCATCCCAGGTGTGAAGAGCTTAAGGACATATTGCATAAGCATGTCCTTATCAGGCTTCTTAAAAAGCCTTAGGACTATCAAGCCAGCATGTTATAGAGAAAATTTCAGGAGAACAGTGATTCATCAGGACCTAAAAGAGCATCTATTGCCTTCAAAACTGGAGGGTCGTGGGGGTTTTTTTAATCCTCTTCATGAAACTACACTCTGCCAGCAGGCTGGGCAATCCCTTCAGCCATTCAGACCTAATACTTTGCTGTAAGGGTGCTTACGGACATCGCAGAGGAAGGGGGCAGAAAAGCAGCAGATGGGCCAACAGCAGTGCCTGCATTTCCAGTGAAACACATGAAGGGCTTGTTGTACAGATGGTGGGTGCAGAGGAACCTGGCAGGGAAATAATGGATCTGCCCTGGCTATGAGAAAAGCAACTCAGGTCAGTCAGAGCCTAGAAGAGACATATAGCCTACAGCTGGTCTCCAAAAAGCAAAGTGAAAAATGTTACGTAGTGTCAGAGAAGTGGAGCTCACTCAGCATGTGCTTGCAGTGCATGACCATAATGAGATCACTTGTCCAGGACAAACTCAAAAGGGAGAATGAATGATTTCTGGGATACAGGAGGGAATTGAAAGAGATTGAATATTTCAGGAATTTTTGGTTGCTGAAGTGTTTTCTAAAGATCCCTTTGCTACCCAGATACATTCCTCAATTCTTACATCAAGGTTACCGCATCATTATTCATTTGCTGGTGTAGAAACGCATCTGCCTTGTACCCAAACTCTCCCTCGTGTGACTTCACCAATATTAGTTGAGTTATGCGGGGGGATCAGTTTGGCCAATGGACACCACTAGAGGGATCTCAGAAGTTTGAACTAAGAACTGGAATAGGTGAGATTTCTACCTCTTATGTGCACACTTATAAACATCAGATGTACTCAGCACTGAAACAAGTGAGGAAAGAGGCAGCTGCAGGATCAGAGACATCCCCAACAGAAATACCTCTGGGCAATTACACTCCCTACGGCACTGACCCTTCAGCACAGGTCACCTTTCTGGGCAGGCTTTCTGCGGAATCCCCGGAAGACTAGTTATGACCATCAGCTTCAGTCTTCATGCATGGCACCTGCTTTGGCACTGAGCTATTCAGAATTGGTTCAAAGACTTGCAATAACAAAATGTGATGGATGTAAATCACTTGCCTGCACTTGTGTCAGATGAGGGAACACAATTTGCTTGTGCCATGTTATCTTACAACTCTTTGACTTCCAAATGCAGAGCGACACTACCAGAACTAGTTTTAGCTTCTGTAAATTCTCCTTGTATACAGATACATATACATGCACAGTGCTTTACACGTGCACAGGGAAGATCCTAAGGATATGTTTTAACTTTACACTAAAGACCAGCAGTCATGCAAATTATCACCAGCTGAGGGTTTTGTCCATCCAGGATAGAGATTTATTCTAATGATAGTGCCTGTCAGGCTTGAATAAAGTCAGGGCATACTTTTATTCCTTTTTTTTTTTTTTTTAAACACCTTTGTGCTATGAAATTTTCATTGAGTTCTAATACAGCTACATGCTATGGAAGATATTCAGTAGCATATTCTGTGAATAAGCCAGACTGGAGAACTTGAATGACCACAAACCATACTGATTCTATTGCTCTGCTTGCTCTAGACAGAGAAAAATGAATATGTAAGTTCTGCTGATGCTGATACCATGTTTATGAAACAATGGAAGTTGACTCTTCTAAAAGCTGAGCCAAAAAAAGGTAAATATGAGTACATGCCCCCAAATTGAAAAGGAGAAAGCTCTGTGTGAATGGCCCTGGACACTACACTCTGGGTGACCAGGTACTCAAAGAAGCTTACTTATTCTCAACAAAGTTATTGTTTTCAGAGAAGCACAAACTGAAAAGCGATTCTGTGGGATCCAGCAAACTCTTAGGTGAAATAGCATTTTTTTTTCTGTGTCAAAAAAAGTCAATCCCCTAAAAATATCTGAAAGTCAATTAAGCCAAGTGATAGGACCCGTTCAGCTCTACAGCACTGGATCATTCGTCTTTTGCCATTCTTCTCCCTCTGGCAAGTAGCATGAATCACTTGGTTCATTTATCAGAATAGATTCTCCTTCTCAGTCATTGTGATCTGTATCAAAGATTACTGCCATTTCTGCTTTTTTGTTTACTTTTATTCCAATTATTGCACTGGCAATAGGTGCTGCACAAACACAGTGAGAGGCAATCTTTCTCCTGAGGACCTTTGTTTAAACAGACATGACAGCAGACAGGCAGGAGAGGCAAAGAGCTGTCCCTCCCCTGCTCGGCCAGGGAACATTTCTGCCACCCTGAGCAAGGAGCACGTCAGAGCAGAGCTGGAGGGAAGCCACATGTACCCAGACCAGGGTCAGTGCCCTCATCTGGTGCTAGCCAGAATATTGTCTATTATCTGTATGGTAAAACTCTTCGCGTTAGAAAATCCTCTGCAATAGGTTAGAATAAAGAACTGTTTTCTGAGCAGACCTGGAATTCTGTCTGCTTTTAGGGAGGCCTGGCCTCAAAGGAGAACATGAATGTATACAGCAGTTGCAAGTTTGCATTTTTAACTTTCATGCTGTAAAAACCTGACATGCATAGTCCTTTTTTTTATTTGGTGAGAACTGCTGTAACATACAAGCCTGCGATGGTCTATTGGAAACAGACCCCTGACTAGGAAATAGAGAGTTTAGATGTTATTAGCTGCTAGTAATTTATTATTTTGATATTGGCATATATTTTGGCAAAGTTAAAGTTGGCTGGAGTGATAGTGAGTGATGAAAGATGTTATGGCAGTTGAGAAGTGGCTGAATCCCTTTGTTTCCAGACTCCTCACTTTTTTTTAAGGCGCAGAATGTTTATATAGAAAGTGTAATATTGTTTTATGAGTATTTGCTGGACCCTGCTAAAACCAAGCATTCAAGATTTACTCTTTTAACAAAGTGTATTGTTATGGAATACCTCTGGGTTTTGATGTTTCTAAATTAGGGTTAAATCAGGTTGGTATGTGGGCGCCATGGGACAACAGCCCAGAAGTGAGAAACTGTCTGAGGTCTAACAGGGTGCAGTTCCTCTCCAGAAGGTGATGTGCTGGCAGGAAGAGAGAGGACTCCTCAACTGGACATGAAGAAGCCATAACACAGGGGCACCAAAGGGGGAAGAAGGGGCTTTTAAGCACTGGGAAAACTTTCAGCATGTTAAGAGTTTAACATCTTTAATGCAAGACCCTGCCTGCCCCTAGTCTGCTCTCTGGGCCACCAGAGCCTGCTTGTTTCCCATGTCTCACTTGATCATCTGGGACACATGAGCACTTTTAGCCCCTATAAACTAGCATTCTTCCTTCCTGGTCATCTCTATTTCCCCCTCCAAGACTGTGGTATATGATGAGCCATGATACACTTAGGAAACACATTCTCATTTTGGATATTTCTCTGTACATTTCCTCTATATTTATCTCCTCCAAGTCGGCTACTCACAAAACTCATTGGCTTCCTGCCCTCAGCTTGGCTTACTAAACCCTGGAGCCAGGCTCCAGCCTTTTTGTTTTTACACTAAGGGACAGCCTGCGTACAGAGCTGTGAGCCACAGGATACCAGGACATTGTAGCAGCACAGAGAAAACTTTAAACCATTAAGAAATGGAAGCTGCTAAAGCATACTCAACTCAGCATTTCTTTGCTGTGAGCCATTGCATCAGGGCTTCCTGCAAGGTGAGTACAAGTAAAAAGAGCAGAGTCTCTACTAAAGCTAGGGAAAACCGACTCCAGACTAACTCACAAAGCTTATTAAGGACCAAGAGAGTCAATTTGCTGATTGTGTCATGCAGTCTGTGTTGTGATAACTTTCTGAGTCTGTATTCTCCCATTTAATACTCTACTTTAATGAAGACCTCACATAACGCTTCTACTCTGCTCCAGCCTGCTCGCATTATAGTCTTCATAAACTCCTTTTCCCAAGTAGCATTAAGCACTTCCAGTCTTCAAAAAGATGAAGCAAAGGTTATCTTTCCTGCCCTAGCAATGCTGGAGAGCAAATGAGCCAGTAAGGAAAAAGCAGGGGGAAGAAGCAAAAAAGAAATTTAAGAACAAAGCATATGAACCCTCATCCCTACTAAAATAAAAGACCAAACAGCCAGTGGCTTCAACAAGGTAAGCATTATACCTCCAAGCTATACAATTATTTTTATTTTTTTTTTCACCCCCCTAAACATACATATAGATTTAGCTTAGCACTGTGAGGCCTCAGCTGGAATACTTTTCACAGTTTTGGGCACTGCACTTCAAGAAAGACATGAACCAACTGGAGAGAATCCAGATGAGAGCAATGAGAATGATCAAAGGTCCAGAAAATGTGATGTATGAGGAAAGACCAAAAGAATTGGGTTTGTTTAGACTAGAGAGAAACAGTCTGAGGGGAGACATGACAACAGTCTTCAGACATGTTGAAGACTGCTGCAAAGGGGAAAATAAATTGTTCTCTATTTCTACTGGAAGTAGGCTAAAAAGCAATGGATTTAAATTACAACAGAAGAGAGTCAGATTAGACTTTAGGAGAAACTTTCTATTGGTTACAGCAGTTATACCTGAGAAGACGTTGCCTATGGAAACTGTGGGATCCCATCGTTTGAGGTCTGGGTACTGGTACAGTGGGGTCTGCTTTGAGGCAGAGGCATGAACAATAAGACTGGTCCAAGTCTTTTTCAGCTTATTTTCCCCAATGTTAGGAATATAGGACAGTGACTGAACGTGAACAGAACAAGTCATTTTTTTTCTGAAGGAATTTGGACAGGTCTGAGCTGAGTGGTCCTTGAGCAGATTAGTTGCTGCCTTAACTACAGTTAGTATCACTACCTTATAAGCACTACAAACTGTTTGCAACTACCACACTCAGGAAAACAGAGAAAAATAAAATTCTGATTCTCATCTGCTCTAAAGTCCCTGGACACTATTCTGGCAGTGGAGGCCTGTGTCAAAGAGTCTGGGTGTAAATAAGCATAACATCCTAAACATTGTAAAACATACCAACCAGTGATAGATTTCTAGGAACTCTGTTATATAGAAAGATTTAATACAGGAAGGAACCCAAACATGTGACGCTTTGTTAGAAAGTAGAAGATTACATAGTACAACACGTATTTTGGAATGAATTTACAATGAATTTTAACTATAAAATAGAATCAAAGAAAAAACAGGTGAAACTAAGACAAATGCAAGGTGAATTGAAACAAAGTGCCTGACAGAAAATTCCAGAGATAATTGGGAATGTAAGTTAGTACTTCTGAGATCCCTTGTTTCAATAGGTGGCTTTTTGTTTCTGTTTCTGCTTGTTTGTCTGCTTTCCATTTATGATGAAAAAAAAAAGAAAAGGCAAGATTGCAAAAGCCAGCTTTTTCCTCAGTTTCTTTGGTGCTTTTTGCTAAGCAGCCTTGGAGCTACAAAGGTTCACAGTCTTTCAAACATAGACTCATACCCTAGAAGTGTTTACAATGGAAAGAAGAGTCCTTAAAATATATGACCACATAGAGAATCATATGGGATCTGCTGACTGATACATCTTCAAATGTCTGCATCCTGGTAGGGACTGTGCATGAAGAGGCCTCCCTCCTCAGACAGGCATAGGTCACCGGGTCAGTGGAAATACTGCTTTGGTTTAGAGCTGCTATACGTACTGGCTTCTGAGGAGAGAGTTCTGCAGAGGAGGAACCGTCTCTTTTGTTTTAATGTTTCCAGGGCACAAACTCAAGGTTTAGAAGGAGTACTGTGATACGTATATCCTCAGCCGGATGACAGAGCTTCCTCTGAAGTTGATGACGGTGTTAACAGTGATCATTTCCAAGTCCAACTGAATAGTACGGGGCCCCTTCACAGGGCGGGTCATCACCAGAGTAGCACTGATCGGTCCCGTTTGCTGTGCACAAAACAAGAGGAAACAGGTGAGATTTGAAAAAACGGCTCTTGAAAACTATCACCTCAGGTGAGACCACATTATGGCCATGGTCCCTGAGCAGCCTAAATAACACTGTTTTCTGCAGCATTGTTAGAAGCTACTGCAATTCACAGGAGAGGTGCTTCATTTCAGCTTCTGGCTCCGTTTCAGTGTTTTGTATGAACTATCACCTTCTACAGTTTGTAAAGCCTTTGGGAGCCCTGCACATAAAAGGAGCTATTGAACGTAGAAATTTGCTATTGTCCAAATGGAAAAAGATGAGAACGTGGATTTAGCGTATGCACAAGCAGTGACACCTTTTTTTTTTTTTCTTTTGCACGTGAGATATTATTTGATGTAAAGAGCACTGTTACTTTGAAGCAGCAAACACCAAGAAGGGGTTATGTTAACAGAGCTTGGAGAACAGATGTTCCTATGTGAACAGGATCGGGGTTTGTTGTATAATTGCGTATGTTAAGGTTGCAAAACCTTACCCTCTGCAGAGAGCTTTAAATCTGTGAAGGCCCTTCAGAAAAATCTGTCTTTTAGTAAGTGGAAGCAGACTTTTGGAATATCTGGCCAGAACGGTGGATTACGAGCATTTACAAATCAGACCTCCGGACATTAAAACTGCACGCACTTTGTTTTCCAGCAGAAACACGAAGCGGGACCTGTTTGACCTCCGCGAAGCGGAGCGTGTGCGTGTTCTCTGATGAGAGGAGGTCGGCAAAGCCGTGAGGAGGAGCCGGGGGGGCCGGGGGCCGGGGCGGGCGCTGCTGCCTTGGGCCCCGGGAGCCGCCTCCCACCGATGGGATCCCTCATGACTTTGCAACAGGAAAGATCTTGTGAGATGCAAGTGATTGTTCTTGGACCGCTTGTCGTTCCGGAATTTTGAAATGCTTTCTTTTTTCAACAGTGAGAATCTGAGGCTCTCAGGAGAAATGTGTATTGGAATCTACTGAAATCCATCACGCTACCGGTTTCTGTGAGGCATGGGAACTATCGATAGCCGCTGAACATTGCTTAATGTGAATATCAAAGCCAGGTTTTGCCTAGAGTTAAAAATCAACCTTCTGAATGCCACCATCCCTGGTGGCTGTGCCTCATTCTGTCAGACACTTCCCATCACCCCTGCGTGTCAGAGGTGCAGCGAAGGTGACTGGGGTACACAGATGTCTTCTGAGGAAAATTCAGATTAAAAAAAAAAAGTAGTTGTGTTTTCTCTAACAGTGTCTACATCAAATGTGCATTCTCAGTGAAAAAAACACATAATAAATGAAAGAAAAGAACCCAGAAAGTAAATTCTTGGGACAAAGGGGTGGGGGTGTGCATGTGCTTACTGTTTTGGGTTTTGGGTTTTTCACTTCCCAATGAAGAGTTTAATAAAACAAATGAGAAACGGTGACTCTTTCAGTGACAATTACTGATTGTCCATCAAATAAAAAAAGGTTTGGTGCAATAGTTTCTCTTGAGCATGGGAGACCTGAGCTATTCTTAGACATGCATACAGCCCTGGACTTTCCTGAACCTAATGTCTCATAAAACAAGCGTGTTTGCTTTGGGTAGGTTGCCTTCTTGAAAGAGCCAGCAGCCCCTGCAGATCAGCACACCGCTCTGCATGTCTGCATGTAAAAATGCCTCATACTGAAGGTTTAAGTGATATTCATTAAAAACTGAGTTCTGCTGTCAGAAGGATATTCAGCTAACAAGAAGATACTCCGTGTTTTCTCTAAGTGAGCGCCAGACTTACCCGCATGTAGAATTCCCTGCCCTCGTTCCCTGATTTGATTTGGAAGATGTAATAGGCTCCAGGGTAGCGAGTTGTTGCTTGCATCTGAAAAATGTCAGAAGGCACAGACCGCCCGGACACCATATCCATCACTCTGTACAAGATGGTGAATGGCTGATCTCTGCAACCGGCGTTTTCAGCTGGACACATGCAGCGGCTAATTGTCAGAGATAGGATTGTCATCAGGGGTTACAAATTGCTGTAATATTTGATTTGTTATATGCAAATACAGCTGCATAAATGAATAAACAAATAATGTTGTCAAACAGCTAAAAGAATCAATGAAATTTGTAATGAATTTTCTCACTTTTAGTATTCTCTGTGTTGCTATTCTGGCCTACCTATATCCCTGCCTTCTTTTTCTTGTCTTCTAGGCCAAAATATCTTGGCATCTTTTGTCTCTTCAGATCACTCAAAAAATCTGTACTTTCTTTAAAGCAGCTCTGCAGGTATAGAATACCCAGTACGTGTTTGTTCTGATAGTAATTTAAACTGAACTGTCCCCAAAATAATGTTAATTATTGGATCATTTCACTGATGGTGCTACATAAATGTTGTACTCTTTGTTTAACAATCTTTTATATACTACATGAATACATACAGGGAGACATCCTGGATCAAACCAAAGTTCTAGCATCAAATGCAGAACTCTAAGGAAGAACAAGATACCAAGTCAGGCGTATGACACTTCCACCAAAAGCCTCCAAAGATGTCTTCTGTGTATTCATCAGCCCTTAATGCATTTCTTATCCATCAGCTTGTCCAGCTTCCCCTTACACCCACATGAATGTTTGGCATCCACAGCCCCTGCGGCCAGGAGCTCCACAGCCCCCTTCACCTCTCTCTGCACTGCCCCATGCTGACTTTGTCTGATGCTCCCAGCTCCTCTGTTGAAAGGAGAGCAGCCAGTCAATCCCTGCTCATCCTCCTCACGCAACTCAGGGTTTCATATTTGACCTCTTCATGGCTGAAGAGTCCTAACTTAGTTATTTCTCACAAGGAAGCTATTCCATACTTTTGATCATCCTCATTGCTCTTTATGAACCTTTGTCCAGTTGTATTTCTTTTGAGAGGAGGGGAAGACACTGCATAGTCTTGAAGATCTGGGTACACAGTGGCATGTGCTCTAAGGATAGTCTCCACCTATTAACACCTCAAATTCAGATTGTTTTTCTGACCTCTAGTGAGTACTGCAGATCATGGAACTATCTATAACAACCCTCAAATCTCAGTTTGGATGGATTAAGATCAGATCAGTGCTCTTTATTTAATTTGTGAATTTGGGATTTTCTTTTTACTTTACATTCATCTACACTGAATTTTTTCTGACATTTTATTGCTCAGTCATTGAGGCTCCTTCTGCAATTCTTTTCTGCCCACACTTTTCTCTGCTGTCCTCAGATACCGTTGCAGATTTTGTCCATCTCGTGGTTTATCCTTTTTCCCAGGTTGCTTACAAATATGTTGGATAATGTAGGTCCAGCTCAGACCTCTGCAGAACTTCACTGTGAAAGTTGACAATTTAATACTATACTCTATTTATTTTTTATCTTTCAACCTCTTATTGTTCTGTGCCAGGGACTTCTCTCTTACTTATGGCTGCTTAATTTCCATAATAACCTTATGTGAAGTTCTTTTCAGAAGCCTTTGGAAACCCAAACAGACTGTATCAGCCCATGTGCCCTAGCCATATGCTGCTGATTTCTTCAGAGAACTCTAGTAAAGTTGTGAGGCAGGATGTCCCTTCATAAAAGCCATGTTGGGGAATTTCCTGGAAAAGAGTCGGGTTTTTTGCCTATTTTTTCTATAAACTCCACTACCGACACCAATTTCAGACAGTTAATCTGGCATGTCCCCCATAAAAAGGCTCCTGGCATTATAAACACCCAATTCCTTCCACAGAAAACACAGATGCAAAGAATTCACTTGGCTTTTATAATGACCACTTCTAGACATATGCCACAAATTAAATGCAGTCACATCTAGACATGAGCCAAAGCCACCAAACAAAAAGCTCACAGATCAAGAGCTCTGGTGCAAGCTGATCTGCGAGGACTCTATAGTTGAGCTCTGGAGAATTTAGATACAAAGGCTTCAGGTATTTCAAATTCCAGTTTAAGACTCTACCACATCTGAAGGTAGGTAAACCCAGAACTGGAAGAACAGAACGTATCCACTCCTCAGCTGCCCTAGTTCAGAAAGCTATGTAAAGACATGAATAAATGATAATGGAAAGAAGCTGATTCTTCATCTCTTGCTTTTCTATAAAATACATTAGGCTACCAAGCAATCCCAAGTAATTGGGTTTAGTGCAAACACTATGGATGAAATACTGTGGGCTGCAATATATAGAGACTTCTCTGGAGCTGAAATCTTTTGAGTGCCAGGTAAATAACCTCCAAAAATGTAAAAGAAACAGGCAATTTTTAGAAATGTGGGATTTACTTTTTTGCTTGCTCAAATAATTCCAAATTTAGACAGCAACAGTGCTAACAGCCCCATCCAGATATACCCAACTTCTGGACAAGGCTAAGCAGTCTGTGGACTTTTCAGCACTTCTAACCTTTAAGCAGTAGGAAACTACTTGTATCCTGCTGTAACTATCATCTAGTGTTTTAAAATACTTCCCAGACATAATCTAGTTAATATTTACAGGAAATACGCATACTAAAAAACAGGCTGCATTTGAGCATATATGAAGTCCGTTAGTCATGTAAGTAAATGTCTCTTATTACATTACAAACCTTGCTGTTTTCTCTACTCACTGGTAAGGGTTTTTCCAGTCTAATTTCCCACACATCTGAGTGTCATGTAATCATGTCATATCCCACCTAGTGACCTGGTAAGGAATTGCAATTTATTATTTTGATAAAGCTTACCAATGCTAAATGCAGCAACAGCATGTATGTATAGGTCTCTAGACACACTTCATGGCTGTGTTGTAAAAATGCAGCTTATTGATTCACTCTAGATACACTTCACACAGAATTTGCTTTTGTGGCTGTGGGTATGTTACTCACTTCTCATTAATCTGGATATAAGGATCCTCACATCTTACTGGGTCTAAACATTTATATTCTCCTGGGATATTGAAACACGTTTGCTGTGGAGTGCAGGTGAAGTTTCTGGTTTCACATTCATTGATATCTAAAATACAAGAAACAAGAGAAAGGCTAAAGCAGGGAAATACGTGCAAGACAGCACTCTTACCAACCCATTTCCATCTTAAGGAACTGCCTTAAAATTCATAACACTCTTGCACCATGAGAAATGGCCTTTTGATAACTGGCCCCCCTTTTAAGATCAATTTTTACTCCATTCATTTCTCCTTATTGGAGAATAATGGCACTCCCATATGCTAAGTGCTGCAAAAATAGAAAAGAAATTGGCTGCTCAAGCTCTCTGACCTTAGAGAACAGGAAAGCTAGAGAGATGTGCAGCAGAGAGGAGAGCATCTGAGGGCTTTCCTGTGTAGTTGTTTCCTAGTCAGTAAAGTCTTACTTACACCAACACACCAATTCACCTCAGTGGGACTATTCACGTGATGACATTCTTACCAGAATTACATAATTGGCCCCTACGAGTACTTCACTGTGCAATGCCAAGACCAAGAATCTCAGTTCTTGAAAACCTCTTTCCACACACAGAACCTATTTTCTGGTCCCCTGAGGTTTTAATCAGTGCAGGAATGTTCTTACCTTGGCAGCTTCTGTTATCGTCAAGCAAGTTATAGCCCGAAGGACAGCTACAGTAGTAAGAACCAGGCCCGTTCACACATTCATGCTGGCAGAGGAACTCTGAGAAGCTGCATTCATCCATGTCTGCAGTGGTAAAACAAAGTTTAGTGCCTTTGGCTTTACAGTCAAAAGAGCAGTCCCACAGGCAGGTGGCCATCCAGACTACGTGCCCATCACCCCAGCTGGAGGTTGGCACCCTCCGGCTCCCTAGAGCTCTGCAGTAACCTGGCAAAATGCTATACAACAAGTTCTTGGTTAAAGATTTTTCTCCTAGGGAAACCTAAGCTGCTGCTGAACACAACGTGTGGCTTTTATTTATTTATTTTTCTTTTGGAATACCTGTCACCAGTTGGCCATGTTTTCAGTTCTGTTTTACGTCAGAGATAGAGCTACTCCAACAACAAAGCTGCAACTGCAATTTGAAAGGAGAGACTTGGCAGTGGATTTTTTTTTCCTCTCTTTTTTCTGGAGAGCAAACTTCCCTTTCCCAGGGCCACATGGGTCCCAGCAGAACTCCTGCAGCCAGCCCCGGCTGTTTTATGTTTCTGAGCCTCTAGCCAGTTACTTCCAAGGCATTCCAGCAGACTACAGAGCTCATCCCAACTTGGGTCAGACCTACTGGAAGGCCCGGCCGTCTCCCAGATACCCAGGAAGCTAAGCAGTCAGTCAAATCAGAGCTCATCCCAGCTTGGGTCAGATCTACTGGAAGGCTCGGCCATCTCCCAGATACCCAGGAAGCTAAGCAGTCTGTCAAGTCTCTGACTGAACACAGAAACTGTGCTTTTTTTCCCCTTGCACTGATGAATTGACCAGTCATTGTATTCTGCAGAATCGTGCTCAAGCGACAAAAGACGAACTTCAGAGCTGCACATGGAGGCATGGCTGACTGAGAGGAAAACACATGCAAAGGCGCTAGACTGAGGGAGGCTGCAGTTAATCATTTCCTTATTTCCCTGTTCAGGGGAAGAAAGAAACAAAGGCCAGAGCCCCAGCCAGGAACTCCCAAGTTCTTATTCCCAGCTCTGACATGCTGACTCTCCCAGGCAAATCACTTTTACTCTTCAGACTGAACTTCCCTTTCTTCTAAACTGGGCTCAGTTCATTTATCCACTTTTGGTGGTTTGTGCAGATGGATTGGAAAGTATTTGAAGTCCAAATATGTTAAAGTGGCTTTATGGCTGCAACCATATTATCAAAAGGGAGATGAAAGGAACTCTACACCTGCATAGTCCTGTTCACTGAAAAAAAACCCTTCCTGACAAAACATGGACCAAGGGCTGACTCCATAAAAGGACTGAGATGTCACCCACCCCGTCGAGGTGTCCTAGCCCAGATCTCCAGCACATCAGAGCCATATAACCTGTGCTCAGCTGCTGTCAAGTGCTGGAGGCACTTAAAGCCCCGAGGGTCCTAGATTTCTGCTGCTGAGCCCTCACAGGACAGACACACCTTTTCTGTTCCTAAACACATCCAGCATTCTGCTGACTACCTGCAGAGGACAAGATGGTAAGCCTTTCAGAACACATCTAACGCACATGCAAGACCTCTGTGATTAGAAAATAATGCCAACATTGGGAAACCCAGGTTGAAATCTCTGCCTCTGTCCTTGAATTGGGGCAGGGATGCATCCCATCATTCAAGGTAAGCTCGCTGCTAGGCCATGGTCCAATTCAGCAGCTGTTGAAGTACATCTGGATCCTGGGTGTCTCATAGGAATGTCCTTCTAACGAGGCATTCCCTTTGCAAGCCCCAGCAATGTCTAGTGATTGCTTGTGAAGTGAAAGAAGCTCATCCAGAGAAATTTGACCTGCTTTGACAAGCATTTTCTTGCACAGAATTGTCAAGAAAAGGTTTTCTGCTCTAAATCTGGGTGGTGGAAAGTCCCTTTTGCTGACTTAATTCTCAGACACGAATGAGGCTCAAGCACCACCTCTTCTGTCACTATTTTGTATTGGCAATGTTTATGTGGCATTGCATTGAACTTAACTGGTTCAGGCCCCCAACTAGCTTGGGAGCACATAAAAAGGTGCAGGAGTCTAACTTAGAAGCAGAAACTCCATTAGAAAGCAGAAAACTCAAGTTAGGTGTTGCAGCTCTAAATGTTAAATGCATAAGACCCTTTAGAGATTTAAGTCTTTGTTCTTTCCCTTATAATAAGGGAACAGCTTTCGAAACACTAATCTATACACATACTGCACATCACATGTCCTCTGTCTCAGAAACAGCATGTTACATCTGTTTACTGTAAATTAAAAAACAAGTATTTTCCAGTCCATTTTTTCTTCCAAGAAATATTGGCGGGATTCTCTATTTTATCAAGCTGTGGGAACGTTAAGCACAGAAATGTGTTTTGCCTTCAATTAAAACAAAGCAATAAAATAAAAACAAAAACAAGAGAGGAAAAAGTACAGTGACATCAGCACAGTTTCTTCTGCTATGTGCTGAACAGATTAGCACTAGCTGTACTAAGAAACCATATACTGTTTCTGAAGTGTAGCCAGAGCCATGCAGGGGAAACTGGGGAAGGTTTCATGCAGAAGTGTGCAGTTGTAAGAGCATGAGAAATATATATATTCAACAGACAAATGGAAAAGTGCTTTATATAAAGTATTTCTTTAATCATGGAAGAATGTCCTAGGAATATCGCTACTTTACTTGCTCTAATAAAGCTTCCTGTTCAGCATTGCAAAGCGTTTTCTTATGTTTTGCTGTTATCTTGGAGCTTTTTAATATTTAGCTTATTTCTTTAAAACCATTTGCAGCCCTCCTCCATTGTGCTTTTCTGAGTATTTGCTGTGTGCTATAACTGGAAAGATGATCATATGAGTTGCAGCTATCCTGCTGCTAATCATGGACCAAGGCAAAAGCTTTTAAAAAAGCATGTACAAAACAATACACTGGAAAAAGAAAACTTAATAGAATTAAAGAAACCAACCAAATAAATAACTAAAGACAGTTACCACTGCAGTTAACTCCATCAGCTTCCAGTTCGTAGCCAGGTTCACAGCGGCAGAGAAAAGAGCCGTAGGTATTGACGCAGGTCTGAGTGCAAGGGTTTTGGCTTGTACATTCGTTCATATCTATGGGAAACCAATGCCCAATGCATCAGTGACTTCTCCCCAAACTCAATTTTCAATTCATTACTGTAAAGCATTTCAAAGAGATTAGCTGTACAGTCAGAATTATTTGTTCTGAAAGAAATATAACCAAGTCAGTATTGTTTCTTGGGATTCAGGCTGATGCCTGGAAATAGCGTGTTGGAAACACAACATGCGTGGAAATGAAGCATTTTGGGAATGTCTTCAATCAAAAAAATAGCATGGAAGATGGGGATGAAATATTTACTACAAATGCTTCTGTCTTTATCCTGCAATTTTAAAACCATTGAACTGATTTTGTCATAACAGACCTGACACAAAATGCAGCAGGATATTCCTGAGGAAGATAATGCAATGAGGAATGGTCCTCATGGAAACCTAGGGCTAAGACAAAACCATATTTTTTTTCCTTTTAGGACACTAGCAGCTTCTGGACATCATTAGCACAGACCATTTCCTGCAGCATGTGGGAAGATGCTCCCTGCTTAGCTAGGGAGAGGATTTATGAAGAGGTTGTGTTGACTTTGATTGAGGTAGCACATGACAGCAAAAGGTGGGCTAATGCTCAGGACCCTAGTCTGGAACTTGGGAGACTCAGATCTAATTTACTGATCTGACAGACTTTTCCTGTCTTGGGTAGGTCGCACAGCCTCAGATTTTAAAATTAATTTCAGTGCCTAAGCTCTTGTAATTTCAGTGAATTGAGTAACTCTATATTTTAGGGGGCTTGGGCCTCTGTGCGTATTTCTCCTGATACACACTGGTCATGTTGCACCTGTACCCCTCCGAGGTACTGTGAAACTACAGAAATATCTCAGGCTGACAAACCTATGAACATTTTCAAAAGCAATGATGGGAAGGTTACTTGTATTCTAAAAACTAAGCAAGTTTTAAGGCTGTTGCTGGGTTGGGACCAAAGATTTCAGTCATGGGTTACCATACACAGTACCTTGGCATGATCTTCCATCATCATTAAGGGTAAAGCCTGGGTTGCACGTACAGGAGTAGGAACCGGGCACATTGGCACACAGCTGCTGGCAGTAGCCGTAGCGACATTCATCTATATCTATAGATGGGAAAGATGAAAAGTAGAGTGGTCTGCATTTTCACATGCAGGTACAAAGCAGCAAACACACTGAGTCAACAGTACCAACAACACAGACATGACCCAGCGTACTGCTTACGGATATAACAGCCAAACTTTCAAGTGTTCAGACCCTGAGTTATAGCTGAAATACATCTCTACCCAGAAGAATGTACTAATGTGTTTTTTCTCCACAGCTGACATCTATCAGTATGTCCAATGAACTGACTGTTGTTGCTGTAATCTTCAGCTTAATGTGATGTCACCAGGAAGCCCAGAGTCAGTCCCTTTAAGCAGCTACCTGGAAGCATACCTGGTACCTGACACAGCCCCTCAGCACAAGCACAGGCAACGTTGTAGCAAAGTTTTGTCAGAATCAAGATAGAAACTTTTTTCACCTCCACATATACCAAAGCTACTCACTGGAGAAGCAGCAAGTATTTGTTACTAAATACTTCTTTTTTTAGAGACGTTATTCTTCAAAGACTTTTTTTTTAATAGTCACATTCATATTTTATATAAATTTTTAACTGACAAGTTATAGACTCTAAAATGTAAACAGTAAATTTGATGCCAAAATAGCAGTTTGGGCTGAATTGCAGCATTAGCAATACATGCAACTGACTGTTGTAAACACAAGAAAATGCTAAGATATGTATGATGGTAAATGCTAGAAGAATTTTGCCCCTGGACTAAGAACTGGAATGAAACAGCTGGAACAGGTGTCCTTTCCAAGGCTTTACCCTTACTGCTTTTGGTATCAACTGGCTTTTGATTTATGGAGATTTTTTTAATGGCTACTCTCAAAGCTTTGAAGTTAAGTTTGTGCAGTAGAAAACCAAGTGTATTATCTCCAGTCAGTTTGCCAGAAGAAGCAAAGCAGGAAAACACAGATTTTGCTGAAATGACCCCCACCGTAGGTTCCAACACACATGAAAATCAAAATGGCAGTATTCTCCCTACGGTTACATATATATCTGCATGAGTTCCAGCAGTTCATTATTTGTTAGCTAAATTGGCTGCTTCCTGTTTTAGTGTTAAATATTAATAATGTGTTGGGAAACTGAATTCTTGAACAACTTGAACATTTATATGATGTGGTAAAACCATAAAAACAACAATGTTGTGAATCTGTTGTATAAGTAGCTACATCCTGCAATTCAAGTTTATGTTATTGGCCTCATTGGGGCAGTTTTGCCATAGAAAGTCTCAGGAAACCATTCTGAAAATGTCAGATCTTGGAAAGACTCTCTCTGTGTAAAAAAACAAGGACACAGACACTGAGGTTTACCCCTACTAGCTTTTATTTCCCACTGCATTCTAAAAAGCAAGATAACCTGAAGGCCAGGGTCAGCTATGGCACGTACACCAGCAGTAGGCTTGGCCCAAATCCTGCAAAAAGTGACATGGGTTTTAAGTAAATTAATCCCTCATTTCACTGACACAATGCATTACTTTAAATACATGCTTTGGCTTTTGCAGGACTGTTAACTCCAGAGTGCTACATTTTGAGGATAAGGACTTCTACAGGGCTGCTTCTTGTGGGTGGGTCATGTGGATACTGCTGTACTGGGCTCCTCCTGTATAAACTTTACTGGGATAATTACAACAGATAGAAGTGTAGCTTTTTGTAACTGTGGTTTACTAACAGTGCACCAAAAAAGCTCGTCTCTAAAACCCAACCCAGCCCTCTGATCACAGTAAATGGTCTTTTACTCCTTTACGCCAGCAAAAATCACTTCTCCAAGACCAGTGGAAAGTATGGAAAACTGAGACTTTTTTGACACTTAGGGAAAATACAGCAACTCTCAACACAATTTGCTTTCAGCTCTTTGCATTGCCTTGTAATAATCCACCCCGTGTTTATTTCAAGTGGGCAACACTGGGACGTTATTGCCTATTTTAAATAGCATAAGCAGATACTCAAATCAATTCAGCAATGCAGCCATTTCATTTCTCTGGTATATCCATCAAGCACTAAAGTTCTTTAGATCCATGTCCAAATCCTGAATGCTGCACACAACCCTTTCATTTGGGCCATAACTGGGAGAAGTAAATGGGTAACAAAAGAGGTGATGCAGAGCATCACCTGCCCTCCCTCATCCCCACACCATCACGTACGCCTGTACAACCCCCGCCACAAGCTTTTTTCCCTGAGAGAAGAGGAATTACCAGAGATTAAGGAGCAGGGGGCTTGGAGAATTCACATCCTAGGGGAACTACAAGACAGTGATTCCCCAAAGTGGCTACGGCTGCACAGACCCCAGCTTGGACGAGGCTCAGCTCTGTCCCTGCCAGGTGAGTTACACAGCAGCTGTTTACAGTAGTTAGGAAAGCATCCGTGAGTCAGTCCTTTGCTGGAATTGGTGCTTGGGAGGAGAAAGCTGGAAAATAACTGGAGAGGCTCCAAGGATGAATGGGCAGGGAAAGCCCGTTCTCCTTCCAGCAGAGGTGTTGTGACAACACGGTCCAGCTCCACAGAGCTGGCAGGCAAATAGCCTGTGCCGAGGGGAAAAAAATAATAATGAGCAAACTTTAAAAAAAAAACCCTGTTGTATCCTATCTCCTAAGTCCTATCGGTGTACCTAAAATAAACATCTACTTCATCATCCCATGGGCATGTCAAGTGAAGGGAATGGGCTGGAGGAGAGAGGAGCTGTAAGGTTTTCCTGTGCTGTTTATTGAGGGATGGGGTTTTTTAACAGGGCTGAACGGGAGATTGCTGCAAAGAAGGTAATAAAATCAAAATAAAACTACTTGGAAGCTACTGAAACAGCACCCAGTTCAGAGGTAATTTTTTTTTCTCACCCCCAAGCAAAAGGGTTGGCTGAATCTAAGGATTTACTGGCCTGTTTCTTGGTATCAAATACTGCTCCCTTCAGGTCCAGACTGTCATGGTGTGGAAAGGGCGGGTCTGTTTGGGAATAAATCTTTTTGTATGCATGCTTGTGATTAATCTTATATGAAAGGGAATCCTTCAGACTGGGAATATGAAAATCCCACGTGTTACATGGATGCTAGTCATATGGCATTTACATCTACATTTTTGTTCTGCGAGGGAGTCTCTCTGCCAAGCATACCATTGGCACTTACAAAGATGAAAGACAGTTTCCACGTAGCCGAAGGTTTAACCGTGTACTTGACAAAGATGCTCAGTGATGTTATTTCAGCTATTCACAGGTACACGTACACAGATGCTCAAATACCATATCGCATGAGGTTTTTACCTAAACACTGGCCTTCTAAGAGCCAGTAGCCTTCAGTGCAGGAACAGGTATAGCCCCCCTCAGTATTTATGCAGATCTGGGTGGGGTTACACTGGTGAGAATCTGAAGCGCATTCATCCACATCTGCAACACAGAAATACAGCGAGAAAATATTAGAAATGGCAACAACAAAAGATTGTTCACACTGTACAGGGACTTGCATTCACAATGTGTACACTGGCTTTGTGCGAGGAACCAAAGTGTGGTGGAGTAGACAGAATGACCATAACCTGGAGTAAAATTCATAATAATAAACGTCATAAAGGGCAGTGAGAACGGGGGGTGCTCATCAACTCTCTCCCTTCTGCAGGTGGCCCAGTGTTTCTCAGAGCTCCTCAAGAAAGGGATCGCATTACCTCGAGCTTTTTATTACTTCCACATTTGCTTCATCACTGAACTGCAATTTCCATGCTATAGGGCAGTGTTCAGCCCTAGGGAAAGGCTACTGAAAGGGCTATATAACCCCACTGCAGAGTAAGAGATGAACAGGAGTTTGAGAGATGTACAAACACAACTCAGACATGTAAAAAAACCTACTTCCTACCCCCACCGATGCAGATTATCTCACTGACAGAAGGTTCAACCAAAATCAACCTTTACCTGACAAAAAAAAGGTATACTTCCCTGGAATCAATTTCCTGACAATAAAACTCTCTTCTTTTTCTTTTTTTTTTTACCATCTTTATTGTTTTTAATGTATTTGGGTTTTTATTACAGCCCTTCAGGGTGTTTTTGTTGTGGGCTTTCTCCCCCTCCCCTCCAAAGGAGGTGAATAGCATTCCTACATTTATATAAGCCACGAACCTGGAACCTAACTGATTAAAAATGCCTTCAGAGTCAGAAGTTCAATTTGAATCCCTTCTTGCTCAGTCTCTTCCCTGATGTTTCTGGTGTCGGGTTTGCCTCTAGATGTCAGAAATGGAAATATCAAAAGATGAATTGTGTCATTTTTTCAGCCAACTCCGATTTTTATGTTTTATTTGTTGATACCTAAACTATTTTTTATTCCAGCATACTGTGCGCTGGCCTTTGCTGAAGTATTATGCCATCCAAACAATGCTGCTCCCTTGATCCCCCGCTGATTCTTATTAACCCAGACTTCATTGGGTCATGACTGAAAGTATCTCACAAATGCTCTGGGCTGGAGCAGGCAGCAGAGGGCAGGAATTACGTCTCAGTATCTGCCCTTGAGACACCTAGCACAGCCAGTCAGCTGTGAAATCCCAGCAGTCATGAAATAACTGATCCAATCTACCACAGCAGCATATCTAACATGCTCAGATATATAAATAAATACATACTAGAGTCTAGAGCTCTTATCTTGCCAACATCTGTACAAGACTAATTTATGGTGAGTCAAAGCTGGTAAGATAACAAGAGTGGCACAATTAGAGGTAATTAACTCTGTCGGAAATCGGTTCCCATGTATTTATTGGCCAGATGAAGGTTGGCAAAATGGTGGGGGAAGTGGGAAAGAGCTAAGATAACAAGTCTAGACTATATAGGTACATAGATATGTTGTTCAGTTCAGCTATTGCTTCTGTGATTGGGCTAAAAATTCTGGATCCTCCCTTCATAGAGCGTAACACACATAATTGGTAGTATTTGAACACAGATTTTATCTAAACATAAATTTAGTAAGAATGACATTAATGTTTTTTAAATTAAAAAGCTTTCTATTTGTCATGTTTGCTTATTGTTTGAGGAGTGGGATCTTGCGTTCTGGCCAATTCTGCTGTTTCTAGCCTACCGCAAGCTTAAAAAGGAGATTTTAATTTTCCATGCTCCCTGCTTCCAGTAACATTAATAGGTGAAGCACAGTGGAGATAAAATAAGGGTCAGGGTCTTACCACCACATATGGTAGCAATACTGTTTGAAGACTATAAGTCCTCCACTCTTCTGTGGTGCTTCTTTCTTGCAGGGGTACAACATGCATCCTTCACCAAAAGCAACAGGTGGCTATTGGATCGGTTTTGTTCCTGAGCCATATTTGTAGCAGTTGCATGAGCAGCAGTACAATCACTTTGGAAAAGCAAGACTTCGATCCTCTTTTCTTTGCTATCTACCAAGCAGATTTCTTTGCTTAATCCCAGTCTTCACTTTTTGTGGTGGTATTGGAGACATATTTCCATTTGAACACAAAATTTTTACAATGGAGGCTACCTGTGGAGTTTCTGCTGTCCCTAGAAAACCTGATCTACCTGAAGTTGTCTGTGCAGAACAGCTTGACTCCCCACATTTTACACGGGATAATACCTTATTCACTTCATTGATGAATTTTTATGCAACCAACAAGTATAAACAGCTTTACTGATAGCATCAAATCTTTTTGCTTGGGCCTGAGCACATACACCCAGTTCTATATTACATGTCTCTGGCTTTCTCTAAGATTGCTCCTTACCATGATGCACCGTCAAATTCTGACAGACCCAGCCAATGCAACCAAATCAATTATTTTTGGCAAGCAGCCTTCTCAGTTCAAACAGCTATATCCCAGCCTGTCTGCCAAGGATTATTTACATTACATGGGCTCACTAAGTGAAAGCTGATATTTGCACATTCAGAAAAATGTCAGTGCAACAATTGGCTAACCATTAGGTATCCTCTTTAAGAATATCAGAGCTGGGAGACAGAGGGTGCCTTGCCCAGCCCATTGACACAGTGAAAACTGGTGTGGTTGATAAAGTCAAAACTAGACATTTAACAGGGAAAGGAAAATAAAAAAAACCAAATTATTTCCACTGGGGAGAAAACTAACCATAAAACTTTGAGAGATTGCCTATAATGGATTCACTAGACTTAAGTGCCAGCATAGAAACTATATCAAAACACTCCTAGGGCATTTTTGGTTGGGTGGAAAATTGTAAGTGGAAACAACCTGACAGCTAGTCAATAATGTGTAAATCATTTCTTATTCTGGTTGCAGAACTTATTTCTGTCCCATTCAAACATAAATCCTAGGTGTGGTCATGTTCTGGGAATATCACTTCAAAGCTCATTCGTACTACCTCTGCCCTTGTGATGGATCATACACAATACTAAAGTAAAACTGTGATGCTAAATGTACGTGATACTAAATTGTCAATAGTTTTGTATCTTCAAAGCAGATAAGGCAAATTCAGAGAATAAAAAATTGTAAGGACTACTCAATACAAGGATAGCACATGCGTCTAAAAAGTCCCTGAGATGCAGTTTTCTGGAGCCTGGAAGAGTGCCTCTGACCTAGCATAACTCGTGTTCCAATCTTCACTGTGGAGAGAAATACTGCAATGAGTTGTCTGAGCCCCACAGTAAAGTCTAATCAGCTGGAGAGCAGAAGAATTACTAAAGCGAAGTAAGCTAGCCAGAAACCCTAGAAACCCCACTGCCATTAACCCCATTCAAGGTGTTAATAGATTGTGATATTTGATGATTTCGGCATCAGTACCATGAAAGCATCAGGTGGTGTCACCCATCACTGATATCCAAGGATGGTTTTCATTATACTGAACCTGCTTTTAGTACCTTTCGTCACCAAGACCCTTAGAAAACATTACCTGCATCCCAAGAGCAAGTCTAGGTTTTACTAATAGCTAGTGTTATTGAATACCTTTGATTTTGGTTAGATTACTCCATATGTGGCTACAAGAAGAATTGCCATGAGGTGATCTAGGAAGCAAATACAAATTAGATCTATCCTCAGTGAAAACAGACTAAGGTGCCTGTAGTCACTATGCAGGACAAGGAACTGGCACAGTGGCAGTGACCACACTGTAACTCATGTGCTAAGAATATACCCTGTGGGAACTCACCCGTACTCTTCATCCTCCACTGCCCTGCTTCCTATTTGAAAAATGGGGATAACAAAATCTCTGCCATAGTCCAGCCTCCCTCACTGTTTAGCACCTAAAACTATTTAGGGTAGGGTCTGTCCTCTTATATACAGAGCCAGCTCACAATTAGTCCATTTTTATTTGAAGCCTTCCAATCCTAATACAAATCAAACTGTACTATGAAACCCTGCAATGTCCCACTTGGTAATAAATACCAGTGACCACGGATTTTTAACCAGGAAATTCAGGACTAAGGAATTCAAGGACTAGCCTGCGACCACTCAACAAGACAGATGCAAGAACAGGTCACAGATATTTCCAACCTGTCGTCCTTCATGTAGCCCCATACAACCTGCCCCTATTATATGAACACTTAAAGAGACGACTTCTTCAGAAATTTTGTGCAGCCTCTACATTGGCTAATGAGATCTAAAGTAAAAAGTTAACCATCATTCTGAAAGCATTATGTTTTACCAGGAGACCTCAGAGACATCAAAGGCTCTTTCAGCTAAACCCTATGCTACTCACAATGTTACTGTTCTAGCCTAATGGTGCATTGAACCTCAAAGTTTCCAGTAGTTACTGAAACAGAGAGAACTATTGACACAGTCAGTGGCAAATTGAAAGAATTACCAGCTACCACACCTCTTCTTATCCTTTGAGACAGGACTGGGGCTGTTGCTGTGAAATTACATATGAAAACAAGAGGATGTTAAAGATTGTCATACCTAATAATTTTGAATAAGTCCAAATTTTCCCAAGTGACTAGTGACTCTAGGTGACTCAGCACTTAAGCTGTTCAGCACTGTTCAGTGCTGTTCAGCACTTAAAACCACACTGGAGAACCAAGGCAGGGCAGGATGGATCCCTGTTCAAAACTTCTCTTGCCAAGGAGTGCTAGGCCAACACTGGCCCTGGATGTCTTGGCTCTTGATTATGCTGTTGAGTGCTATCAAATCAGCAGTCATCTATATGCTCTCATCCATCCTTCCAGTTGTTGTGTTCACATTGCTGCTCCCACAGCTAGTTCCAAGGGCAGAAGTTCAGGCAGAAGTCCAGACTGAAATTAAAATTTGACCTGAAGTGGGAACGATTCACTTTTTGTTACTTCCCAACCGAATACTGAGAGCAACCACATGGCCTGTCCAGACCACTGCTCTCTGCCTCCTAAGAAATACCACCTAGAACAAACACAGAGCCTCATGGCTCAAAGCCATGAGTTTTAAAGATCTTTGGTTTACTGACTGAATGAGAGAATAGGTAGGCAGCACCTCCTTATACATTTGTCGGGAAGCCCTTGCTGCAAGAGCCTCAGCCCAAATACTCCAAAATTTACTACACCCCTCTCTCTTAGCTCAGTGTGTCCGTCTTAAAAAATTATGGCTGTGGTGATTTGGTCTAGCAACCCTGGGGTGTGATGTCTCATTTACTTGACATTTTGACAGAGTTGAGGTGGCTGGGGCAATGGGGTTTCATTTGGGGAATGGAAGGGTGGAGAAAGTGTTTTTTTGTATTTCTGGCTGACTGGCTGCCTTTTGTGGAATGTGATGTGCTGATGCTTTGTTTTTATTGGTACCGATTGTATTTTTAATGGATGGCAGGATGCCTTGTGACTGGATAGATATCATTTACAATGTCAAAATAAATAAATGAACTAATTGTGTTTAGCATGCAAATTACTGGCTTTGTGTTTTATTAGCTGTAAAAGCTAGCAGTAATCTTCATGGATTCTTTAGAATTTAGCCACATCATAGAACAATGAATGAAATTTTCAATCCATTGCCCATAAATTTTTAAAAAAAGGAAATTATTTAAAAGCCATGCATACAAAAAGAACAGGGCAGCATATTAATATAGTCAGAAAGAACACCAAACTGCAGCACAACACCACATCTCACCAGGGAAGGTAATTCTTATCAGAAGACGTGGTGATCTTTTATACTGACTCATGTCCACAAAGAATGCAGGACTGAGGCCACTCTCATTTGTATCAATAATATTGCAAGAAATCACAGCATAAAAGGAAAAACAGTGCTCTAATCCATTGAATTAAGACCAGACATATTCAATACTGCTCAAATGAAAGAGGCTAAAACTAGGAGACCAGAAATCTCAGGAGAGAATCATAAATGTGGAATCATGCTGTGAGTGTTTACAGGGTCCTGAGGACCTGGTTTTTATCCACTGTTTCCACATTTGAGATAAAATGCAGAGGATCACAAGCTGGTGGAGTTATGAACTAAAAAATGAACAGAAAGCTTTTATAAAAGTAATTTGCTAGGTATAGTGGGCACATTTGAAAGTGCATTTCAAGGCAGACAAATGCAAGGTCATATATCAAGAGTAAAAAATGTTGGTCTTGAAAATAACTCTGGGGTCATTAAAGATAATCACTTGAACATGAACTTTTCCTGACACAGTGTTGCTGAAAGGACAAGCATAAACATGAGAACACTGAGTAGACACAGGAAATTGTTCTTACCACTGTATATTGCATTAGTAAAATAATTACTGAAATACACTTCTGGTGTCAACACTTCAAAAAGAAATATTGCAAAGAGATCAGGAAATCTCCAAAGAGTAATTCCAAGTCACGAAAATTTGTCTCAGAGCAAAATAATGCTCCATTCAGTAATCTATTTAGGAAAATGTTCAAGGTATATTTGCCTGTGATCTATAAACTTCTTCATAGAAACAAAGTTTTTAGCTGGAGATGGTCACTGAAGCTAGCAAAAGACAATGGGATGAAATTCAGTTTTTAGAAGACAAATTCAAAGTAAAAATAAGGCACAAACTTTAGTAGTACTACTAATTAGTATATGAAAAACATAGTGAAGCAGATGGTAGATGTTCCCTTACTTTAGGGCCTTATACCTGAACAGTATTTCTTCTTTGAAATATGCTGTAGCAAAAACCTGCGTGCTTGAAGCACAAATTGCTGGGAAAGGTTCTATGGCCTTTCTCACAAAAAACACAGATTATGTGGTCAAAATGGTTTCTTAAAGTCTTCATTGAATGATTTAATATCATTCAACATTTAGTTGTTTTTATTTATATCCCTAACCATCACAGCTGAGATTTTCTGCTTACATTTTTTTTCATTTCCTAGGCCATTAAGAGATCTGTCTTGGCCAGTAAAATACTGAAAATAGGGATAGGAATTTGTAAAGTTCTTCCAAGTGATTTCTCCTTTGCAAAGATTTGAATGTACGTATATGCATTTTTTCTTCTTTTTTTTTGTACTTTTATCAATAAATTTTACTTTTAGTGAGAGATACTGTACCTCTAATATTTGTAGTAACTGCAGAAAAAATGTGGAAAACTTAGAAAATGTTGATAACATTCTTATGCTAGAAGATGTTGAATCATCAGCCTGCAGATGTTGGGCATGCCAACCACCTTCCTTTCAGGACACATGGAATGCATCTTTATGAAGCATGAAGCAAGATAAAGAGGAAGAATCCAAGTTATTACCACAGATGATCTGTTGAATCAAAGAGCCCAGAGAGGACTAGACTGCAGATTAAGGGAAGTGGACATGCAGGAAGTAGGAGACTGCAAGTCACATGCAAGCTAAGTGACTTTAAGAGGTGGAAAGCCAGGGCAGAAAGCCAGCAGACAAGGGGAGAAGGAGCAGAGGTGCTTAGGAACTGGACGCACCTGCCCACTGGAAGGTGAGGTTCAAAAACTGTAAGCAAAGACACTGTTTGCCCTTCTTCTGCTTAGAAAAACAGGACTTTGTGCATAAACAAGACTTTATGCATTGAAGAATACAGAAGGAAACAAGGTCCTTAAGATCAGCTCATCAGTTCAGAGACAAGATCAGATCCTTCAGGAAAATACTTTCTTGACAAAATGCTACTTTTAAAAGAAAAAAAAAGTTAAATAAATACATTGATGAGTTTCATTTTGGTATTTATGAGCATGTGGTTACATACCACACGACAGAGTAAATGCATGTGGAAAGCTTACCAAAGAAGCTCCATCACAAGGAGGTGATTTGCACCTGCCACTACAGGAGCAAGGGAGACTACTGCCTTGTTAAGTTCATCCACCGGTGTTGAAAGTGGTGAGATCCATGACTATGCTTATCCCTCCACAGGCGTGGTCCATGCTCAGGGTGCTGTGACTGTTCCACTCCCTCCATGACAGCTCCTTTCACTGCTGGCTGGCAAGGTGATAATGCCCCTAGCAGAGAGCTATCATGGAAGGAGGTGGACTTATCATCTCTGAGCTAGAACCACATTCTTGGAGACTTTGGCTATTAGAAGAGAAACTTTGCTTGGACTCTGTATTCAAGAGGGAAGCCAATGTGGACAGCAGATTTCCAAGACGATATGCTTTTGGCAATGTGCGCTGTTTCACAGATGGACTGTTACATTTTGTTCTATTTGGAACATATTTAGCATGCATGACTTCCTTTCTTAAGTAATGAATTCAGATAACCATGCCACAATTTTCTGTGGGTCACAGTAGTAGCTATGGCTGTGTTTCCTTCTTTTGATCAACCATTGACAAAAGTGGGTATGTTATTGCCATCATGATTATTTGAGAGCCATTAGCACCATGGGGTTCAACACAGTAAGGCTGAAGATTAATTTGACAGTTGTGAGAACACAGGTCCTGCAGATCGGAAAAAATTTGCCATGGAACGTCTGCTTCCCCCTTCTACTAGGAGGTGTGGGTGATTCTGGAGCCCTACTTCTTTAGTTTATTCTGTCTGCATTTTAGTCCTGCTGTTGTACCACCACAACCCCAGGAACTCACCCCGCTCTCGAGATACAAAGTTCTTGCAGAGAGGCTCAAGGCTGCAAGCTCGTTCCAGAATCTCTGTTCAAATACTGAAGTTTGTTCAGTCATTTATAACCCTCAGGGCTCCATTTTAAAATAATACAAAGACTGGATGCCTATTTTTTATAGGAATAATTGCAGGCCAGGGCTAAACATCCGAGCTCTGTAACATGGGTTCAGTTCCAAGATTACTTGGAACAGACCACTTTCCCCAAACTTCTCCCCCACTCCTTATTTGGACACTGAGAAATAATTTCCTCAGTAGTAGATTTTTACTCGGTGAAATCACATGTTTTCTCAAAACTTTTTTTTCTCAAGATAATTACATGTGATAAGAAAAGGGGAGAAATAACAATGCCACATTCCTAAAGTGCAGACTGAAGCCAAATTCAAACTGCTGCTGTGTGGGGTCAGTGTTTTTTTCCAAGGACGACTGACCCTGCTGAGCTTGGACACAATCCAAGATCAACTCCCTAAACACCTGTTTAATTGCATATTTCAGTGTCTGAGGACTGGCCATTGATTGCTGAATTCATTTTCTATCTGTATCCCATATGCATTATGTTATTGGTTGATTGCTAAACAAGGATTAAAGTGTTTTTTCACATAGATGGTCAGCCTAGAAGTGGATACTAAACAGTGTGAGGCATGAATCTGTAATGCTGCTCCTTCTGCCTGGTATGAAAATTGCTCAACATCTGTCACAGGTTCTAGATCTCGTGCCAGCTATCTGAGCCTTTCCTTAGCTGGCACACTTTTAACATTACTCAAAGATGATAAACAACAGCTAAACTGTGAAAGGACTTTGCCCTCTGAGCATAGTTATAGTCCTGCTTTTGTGATTGAGATTTATAGGACAGCCATGCAGATAAGTGCATAGAAAGGGGACGAAAGGGGACGAAAGGGGCAGCAGCCTCTTTTCCTTCTGCTCAGAACAGACCTGTGCATGGTTCGTACACTTGCCATCACGTGCATGACCACAGCTTCTCACTCTTACCAATTACCACGGCTCCCTGTTGCTACAAGATCACACCCGGTTGTGTGGACTATTTCCAGTGTCCCATGAGAGTTTTTGCACAAATGCACAGTCTGCATGTTAATTCTGGGATCAGAAATGAGACAAAATACTGATTTCAATTAAGGGCTTTGCTTAAACATGGAAACTCCATGGACTGTAGCATAACTGTACTCTGGATTCATGATTTCCCATTGCAGGTGTCCTGGTTTCAGCTGGGATAGAGTTAATTTTCTTCCTAGTAGCAGGCACAGTGCTGTGTTTTGGATTTAGAATGAGAAGAATGTTGATAACACACCGATGTTTTAGTTGTTGCTCAGTACTGCTTATGCTAGTCAAGGGCTTTTCAGCTTCCCATGCTCTGCCAGGGGCACAAGAAACTGGGACGGGGCACAGCCAGAATAGTTGATGCAAACTGGCCAAAGGGCTATTCCATACCATATGACGTCATGCTCAGTATAGAAACTGGGGGGGGTTGGCCGGGGAGCAGCGATCACTGCTCGGGAACTGGCTGGGTATCGGTCGGCGGGTGGTGAGCAATTGCATTGTGCATCACTTGCTCTGTATATTATTATTATCATCATTATTATATTGTTACTATTATCATTACTATTTTACTTTATTTCAATTATTAAACTGTTCTTATCTCAACCCAGGAGTGTTTCTCACTCTTACTCCTCCGATTCTCTCCCCCATCCCACCGGGGCAGGGGGAGTGAGCGAGCGGCTGCGTGGTGCTTAGTCGCTGGCTGGGGCTAAACCACGACAGCAGGTTCTGCACAGCTTATGAAATCCATGGTCAGTGCATGTGATTTGGGAATCTCAGTTATTTCCCCATTGCACTTACACTATTCCAAGTAGCTGTGGTACAGCAGAACAAGAGTGACCCAAGTACCCTGCTGGAGTGGGGTAGAGATGTGTTAGCATCCCACTGATGACACTAAACCTGCTGAATTAGGAGGACCAAGCAGGTGCTGGTCAACATGGTTTCATCTTCATCAGCAGGAAACATATTCTTCAGCTGAATAAATGGAGCGTTACTGTGATACTACCCATTTCTCAAAATTACCTGTTTTGTATGATCATATGCTACACTGAGATCTGCTGGTAGGGTGGTGAGAGGAGCCAGTGAGCACTTACCAAGAATACTCCCAGCTGCTGGGACGTTATAGAAGTGACACTTTCTATTGCAATGAAAATGAAAAAGATGTGCAATCAGAGCCAGGAAATGCACAGCAAGAAATTAAAACATACTTCTAGCAAAAGGCCCTTACAGTCCTCCCTTTGCTGCATGATATGAAATAGTCTCATGCAAGAACCTCTAGAGAAGGCTTATAAAATTTCACAGAAGTAGAACCATTAACACTGATAAAGTGAATTTTCTATGGCTGAATTGTATATTTTCTCTGCAATTCTATGGGATAGTTTAAAACGACCCTGTAAGAAGGAATATATTAAAAATATAGGCGTTTAAAGCACTATTTATAAAGCTTTTAAACATCTCTGTGAAATCCTATTGGCTTCTCCTCCAACGAATTCTTTCAAAGACTTTTCTGTTAGGGTACAGAGCATGAGAGAACTGAAAGAAGAGGACTGCTATTCCCACTTTTCCTCCCCAGGGAGCTTTGAGAAATCACTAGCACAAATAGTCCAGCCAGCTGTTTTAGCCAATTGGTGGTCAGTTTACATTTCCTCTAATAAGTGAACTTCTTGACCGTACATTTTAACTGAGTCATTAAGAGCTCCTTCTCCAAGCATTTTGGCAGGCTAAAGAGGTCTGAGACTGTGAATAGACCACAGTAACTAGTAAAGAAGAGAACAGCCCTACTTTTAAAACAGCAGAAAAAATTGATCCAAATGGATCCAGAAATTAAAGCCGCAATGAAAACAAAGGGATGCAAATATCCACCTGCAGGATATAACAGAAACTTTTATTGGAACAGTTGCTTCTTCCATTAAAATGCAGCCACTTTGGCCGTGCGACATGACAAAAGCCTTAACCATTGCTCAAGCATGTTCACTCCCACAACTGTGGGAGTGAAGTATTGGAGACCTGAAATTACAAGAGAGATTCTAGGTGTGCAATATTTACATACCCCTAGAGAGAATTCAATATGGATGTTCTAGTCACTCTCACAGGGTACCTTGAAATCTTTAATATACATGAAGAAAGAGGACCCCATGCATATGTATAAACAAGGGGTCTCCATTATGGGGAACTGGAATAGTAATATGAGATTCATCAGTAACTAATCTCTCACAAAGCTTCAGTAATCATCACCAGCATCTCATTCAGGAATGGACTGGATTCAAAGCTGCTTGGCTTGAGCAGCCAGAGGTGGCATGGCTGTAGATTGCTTCATGTCACTTGAACTATGCGAGTCAAACACGCATGCAATGGAGACTACAGTGCTTTGTCTTCCTCCAGGAATCTAAGACCCTATTCCCTGAACCTAGCTGATAAAACCAGGGAAAAGAGCCTGGCTGCATCAACAGTGCTTGCAGAATGTGTGTCTGGACAGTGAGGCAGTTTTATATTTGCTTTAGAGGCTCTGTAGAGCTGACCAGTCACAAATGACTCAACACTCACATCACTCGTCTGCCCCGGCACAGCCACAAGCTCTGCAGGCGGTGGGAGTTAGAAGTCCTTCTTAGGAAGGGAGAGCTTCAGATCTCTGCCCATGGCAGCAGCCCTTGCCAGCTGCTCTAGGAGCTGTCATGACTGACTACGAAGAGAGTGTTATGCTTGGCACTAAGGGCACTGGGGAGCTTATCAGGGAGAAAATTGTTTTTCATATTTCATCTGAGTTTCAAATCTGTCCATGTGTCAGCATGCTTTATAACAATCTCAAAAGCACCACAAAGCCAAGGTAATTCTTGTATAAATGTTAGGGCCTTTTGGGCTCTTTTGTAAGCAAAGAATGGGTAGTGGACAAAAGCCAGTGGAGAAGAAAAATCTTTGAGAATTATCCTCTGCAAATACTGGCTTCCAGGCTCAGACAGCTGTGTCCTCATTACTGTTAATAGCAAAGAGCTATGCATGTTGGGCAACTTTCCCCTTTGAGTGTATACATAGCAAGCCATCTATTTATTTATTTCTGTGGTGGTGACCATTGGAAAATGCCTATAATCCCTGCTCAAATAACTGGCTTTAACTCAGATTTGGCATTCACTCATTCATAATGATTGAGCCACATTTGCTTGCAATGTTCCAAAAATTGCCGCCAGCCAACTGGGTTGCAAACCTTCCTGGATAAATGAAAACTGTGTGGATATGGGAGGTTTACTTTGTTCCAATTAGCGTGTGATGTGGATGTCTACTGGCAATTCTCCTGCTCTCCTTACTCTCAGTTCATGGCTCCCTGGAAAAAGAGGTGTTTCATCTCAAAGGGCTTTTTCCCTTTCTTTCTCTCTCTCCTTCTCTCTCTGTTTTAAAACCCATTCGGTCGCCTTTAATGAATAAATTAAGACAGAAACTTTCAAGATTTGTGAAATCCTGAGATAACAAGTCCTCAAAGCAGATGTGCTGAGCCGTTAGAGGCAGAAAGTTGTGTTTTGTTTAACCCCAGGAACTGACAGTTTTAAACAGGACTACAACAGGTTCTGGATGGTTGTGAAACTCCCAGACAGGAAAAGATGTGACGCTGAAACTGCAGCAAAGCAAATTTGTAATGAAAGTTACCTAACGCTTTACTGTCAATCAGTAAACCAATTGAGATAAGGGCAGAACTTCTTCCCCTGTACTGATCCTGGCGTAAAACAAGTGTGTTAATCTGGATGGTCTTGACTGAATTTGCACTCTGTGAAACTCAAGATTCACTTCACTGAAAAGCTGAGAATAAAATCCTTCACTTCTGATTATTGCTTCTACTTCACTATATCAGCTCTCACCCAAAGACCTTACAGCACTTTAAAGTCTAGTCAATTCTAGAACTCAAAGTCTGTGACAAACAGAGTATCACTTTCATTTGATGGGAGTCTTAGATAAATTAAAGGCTAGAACCAGTATCAGACACCGTTTCCTGCACTTCAGGCACTGCTGTCTCAGAACCATTGCACAAGGCATGTTGGAGTTGACATCTGGAAGTCATCTGGTCCAAGCCTCCACTCAAAGCAGGGGAAATTCAGTCAGGTTGCTCAGGGCCTTCTCCAGCCGAGGTTTGAATTTCTCCAAAGATACAACCTTTAGCCACAAACTTTATGAACCTCTGTTCCAGTGTTTGACCACCTTCACAGTGATAGCATTTCTCCTTATATCTAATAAGAATTTCCCATGTTGCAACTTTTGCCCATTCCTGTCCATGTGCACCTCTGAGATGAATCTGGCTTCATCTTCTCTCCACGCTCATATTAGACAGTTGAAGACAGCAAGCAATACAATTCCCTTACCAGCCTCATCTTCTTAAGGCAGAGTAAACCCACTTTTCTCAGCCTCTCCTTGTATGCTATGTGCTCCCACCCTCTAACCACCACAGTGGTCCTTTTCTGGATACCCTTCAGTATGCCCTTGTCTGTCTTATACTGGGGAACCAGTATGATTGGGAGAATTGGGTGCCTGTGAAGGCAAGAGGAATCCACTGCACACTGAACTCTCTCCTGGAGGTAGATAAAATACTTAGAATGCTTGTATATACAGATTAGTTGTAAGCCTTGTTATCAGTGTGGTTCATCACAGCGGCAATATTTTGTGAATCCCTGATTAATTTACTAGAAACTGTCGAGGCGGGAGAACTCTTTCCTTCGATACTGTACAAACATAGCTAGAACCAGGTCTGGCCTACTCACACATATAGATCTGCACATTTTTGTCCCCAAAGCTTCAAGATAAGTCTACCTTCTTTGCACCAGAATTCAGAAATTGCTGACTAGCACTAAAGGCTGAACACGTGACCAGTCATATCACCAATGTCACAGGCAGTCCCACCAGCTCTCACAGTATCCATGAAAGCTCAGAAAGATGCATGGTCACATTGAGCATTCCCAAACCACATTGTTCAATTTGAAGTAGCCTGGCCTGGAAAAATATGTTCTGTTTAGGTAATTAAAAAAAAAAAAAAAAAAAAAAGTAGTAAATAAATAAACAAAAAAGGCAATGTTCCAAACCAGCAGGAACATTTAATGTCTGTGGCTATTCCTGGAGCAAACTCCTGCTCTTACTCTCCAGAAGGCACATCGCAGTGAATTTTCCATCATGTGGGCCTGCTGTAGTGAAAAGCTAAATTACATTTTTTTCCTTTATCATATTACTTTCCTTTATTAGCTCCTTATTACCACAAGGTCTGTGGTCATACTCAGTCATGCAAGAGAGCAGGCACATTTTAGAAGACACAATCTCCAGCACAGAAGCATGCCTAGCAAATCCTTAGCATGATTAGCATTTTACCATTTGTAGTCTTTCTAATAATCTCCAATAAATACCACAGACAGTGCTTAATTCAGCATTTCACATCCCTCCCCAGGTCAGAGGGAATGAACCACAGATAGATCATGTATTTCTGAAATAGTCTCATGTCCCAAGCTTCTAGATGTCAGCTTGAAATTTTGGTGGAGCAGAGTGTGATAGTATTTTGTATCTTGTGACGATACACATCCCTTATCAGCTTCAGAATGCACATGACCTGCTGGGCCATTAACAGATATGCTGCAAATTGTCAGCTGCTAATTACATTTAGAGGTATTCTCAGTCCGTGTAGGACATGTTTATGCCATAGGTCCCTGGGCTCAAATCTAACTCAGGTTTTCAAAATTGCCTGGGGAATATAGGGATAAAATTTTCACTTTTTTCCATCAAAATCATAGGCAGTGTTGGAAATCTTATGTGTAACCCAGTAAAAAAAAGTTTTATTCTCTTATGCCACTTTTCATCTATGACTAGTTAAACCTCTTGAAAATGTCAATGACCCAAATTGTCATGTTGCAAGCCAAAAAAAAAATCACTGATTTCACTGAGAATTTTGTCCCAAAATGCAATGTACTACCTGAATAACATAATACAGGTTTTACAAAACCATATCTTCAAACAGCACTGATTTAGTGGGGAGTAACACCTCCGTCCTGAAGCTGGCATGCTACAGGCTTTTGGAATGACTGCATGAAACCAACTGACAACTGTCAATGCAGTGTTCTGGGCTATTCCATCACAGAGTCAGCCCTGCTTTTAATTAAAATAATTTCAATCTGCTTCTGAATTAAAGCTCCAGATGCAGTGCTTAGTGATTTGCTGGCAACAAGTGTTGCATATACTGCTGCAGTCTGCCTTTGAAATACATGACCATGATCCAAGGCTGCTCTAGCCTATGCATGGATTGGGATTCCCCACAGGGGTTGCAATAGCAGGAAATTAGCAGTGTGCTATAGCTTTCAGACCACATCTCTCCCTGGCCCAGTTTCTGATGCAGGAGTAAGGAGTGGCAGTCTGGCAAACTGACTGCACTGCTCCAAAATTCCTCCTTCGGAAAGGGGATGTCAGGCTACCTGTTTAAGCTATCTCAGCTTTGCCTTGCTCCACTATAGTGACAATAACTGTTATTTAATGGGTGGAGGCTCTTACCCATGCTATGAACTTTTTTCTGCAGTGTTAGATAAAGCAAACAGTTTTCTTTTGTGCCTCTGTGCACACTGGAACCTGGAAATACATCAAAGGACTCAAAAGTACAGCAACTTAAAGATACCTGATAACATCTATCCCATTCCCAACTTGTGCAAGACTCTTTCTTGCTAACAATTGTTCCAGGAAGTTTTTAAATGCTTCCGCTGATACGTTTTGTACTATTCCTCCACTACAACATACCTAGTGTATTCTTGTATAACCTGATACACTGCCCTGTCATAAAGGGCTTTACTATGGTCAGTCCAAAAGTAATTTTCCTTCATTTCAGCAAATTATACCCTATTCAGGAATAATCATTCTTTTGTACCACCCACCATACACAACTTCTGCTTCTCTGACATTTATAATTCCAATTGCTGTCATCTTACCCTAAGCTTTAAAATATACTTAATTCTTTTAATCAAAGTCAGACTCAATAATGCCCCCAATTTACTGCTGCTCCATACTGAGATTTCCATAAACTTATCTACATTTATCTGGTAGTAAAGTACTTACACTTAATGTCAGTAGGTTGGATCCATTCTCAGCAGAACATATTGAAGGACTATTGCCTCTCTGGTCTGGGATGAGAAGTCTTAGTAACACTGCCAGAAACTGCCCCATGCTACGTTGCTCCTGACATCACTGCCTTCTACTGTTCATCTCCCATCAGGTGGCCATGTGTTAGGTTATCTTTTTATCTACTGCTGGGTTTCCAGTCCCTTAATTTCCTGACCACAACTGTAGTTTTTCTAGACTTCTGTCTATTACTGTTTGTGCAATCTCCCATTCACTGTCACCTATAGATATGTTGGGGTTGTACCACAAAACCAGTTAATGCCTTTGATCCAACCAACAGTTTACCTGTTCACCAGCTAATGCTTGATTTACTCAGGGGGCTAGCTGGAAAACAACAATTTTACTTCACCAAAAAAAAAAAAAAAAAAAAAAAAGGAAACAAGCTCAAAATACTATAACAAAGCAGACATTAAAATTATTTGGGTTTGTGGAAAACCAAAACAAACCCCAAACCAAACAACACAATCAGTGTTGGATCAAGCAGTAGATCATGGATTCATCTAGACCCTGCAAGTTTATGATGCACTCCTCTGCCCCTCCTCCCAGGCTCTCCCTATTTAGCTGAAGCACTTCTTGTGTTTTCAGTATCTGAATGCCTCATGAACACAAACAGATTTATTCTCACTGTAGTGGCATGTTATTGATGTAGAGCTGAGCCATAGAAAAGCTAAGGAAATTTTCCAGAAGGGCTTACGAGTTTGTACATAAACAAAAGATGCCCAAAATGAAGACACCATACACACCCTAACTTTCGGGAAGTGCTGAATGCCTCTGCCTGAAAACCTAGACTACTCAAGGGTTTCCAGATGGTTGCTCAGATACTCAGATTCCTCAGATAAGTACTCAATTCTGAAAACAATATTGAGCAAAGAGGTCTGAGGTCATAATGGCAGTCTGTGACAACGGCTCCAAGCCAGATCAATGGGCATTTACATGCTAAACTTCCACTGAGGTGGAAAGTCAGTGAGAGCAAGAGACCTAACCAAGCTTTGGGGACTTGGGCCTTCATTTCAGCTGTGTTGTCACCTATACTACTGCCCTATCATCTGGACCATTGTTGTCCTCACACTGCAGTGTAGCCTTATACCACAGGGCACCTGCAATCATGAGTTATGGTTGAAAAGAACTAAAAGCAGAGAGGGTTTTGCTGGTGTTAAAACTGAAGATGGACTTCAGTGCATCTTGTCATCCCCAACGGGCAGCATGTCCCAGCCAAGAGGCAGAATGCTGAAACTACTCCCCTGAACTGGGCTGGTGATGTATAACTCCCATTCATCTTCTGGTAGCTTTATTTTCTTTGAAAATTCTCTCATCTCATTGAAGTACTAAAATGGGAAGCCAGTCAATTGGCAGATGATGGGGTCAGAGCATGTTAAACTCCACACAACACCAGGCAGCTCTTCTATTTCAGCATGGCAGCTCTGTTATGGGTCCAGTGTCTTAGGGACAAGACAAAGGAGCAATGCCAACACATTACCTCTGCCTATAGAGTCTGGCAAAACATACGGTCCCTCTGGCTGATTTATACTGGCAAAGGAGCCAACTCATATTTTCTACATATTTTGGCTTAACATCTTGATTGTGACATGTAACCATGGCCAATTTCAGGCTGGAACCAAGCAAAAAGAAACAAAGCTGACCCAAAAAATATAAGGGAGAGGCCAAGAAAAACGGCGACTTTAAGTCATTGAGAACACTGCCATCTCTAGGCACTGTGGGTGCTGCAAATATATGCAAAAAATAACATAGGCCTGAGCAGAGTATTGGTGCTATGAAGGGCACTGAAAATAAATAAGCCTTCCAGGTAAGGAGAGATACTCTATCATGTACTGAACTCTGCATGTTATGCCACAGGGAGGTAGAGGAGGCATCACTCATGCAACCGAAGTCCCTGAGGGTCCCAGCCTAAAGCTAGGCATGGACTGTCATCCACAGCCAGAACAGACACCCATAGGAAAACAAGAGAAGAACAAGTCACAGAGCCAACGGACTGGGGAAGGGTACTCATGAACTCTGTCAATCTTCCAGCACCATTAAGTGACTTAATTTTCTTTTAAGCCCTGTAATTGTCTAGTTGCCTTGCATGACAGCTATCCCACAAAGGAAAGCCCACAAAATCTGCTCCAGAGCAGACAGAGCTGCTCTACATAGTGGCTTTAACTGATCTGGCACTGCTGAAATCCCTGGAAATAAGACATAATAAAGGGAAGGCGGCCGCAAAGCCCCATGTATCAAACCACTGTTAGCAGTGAGTCTAAGTAATCAGAGATTAACAGCAGGGGTGAGAGCCCTGCCCTGGCCAGCACATACCTGAGGATATGGCAGGCTGGACACGATTACTGCTCCTCTGAAGTGAGTCAGATATAACCTCCTGCCAACTAGCTCTTGGTGACAACTGAAGTCTATGTATTATCTGGGTCAGAGCCCAGTGACCAATAACCCCCAATTCAGAGACCAAGGTTAACTGAGGCCATTACACCAACCAAAACCTTGCTTACCCTTTCCCTCTGCAGTGTACAAAGCGCAAGGGAGATGTGATTCCTGGGTTCTTGCAACCTTGTATACTAAAGTATCATACAATTCCAAGAAAGAGGAAAAACTGAAAAACATCATGAAATAGAGAGGTCATAGTCTAGAGAGATTTTAACCTTCCTGTGTCTGGACTGTGACCTGCACATCTAACAAGACATGGACATTCTCCCTCCTGTGCTTATGCCCCTTCTCTGCATACAAACCAGTTATGTTTTGTAATGTGACACATTCTCATTCAGCTGTTCCCCTCTGTATGCTACTGTGATTCCCTCCTGGCTCCCAGCCTCAGTACAGAAAAAAACAGAAAACTTTAATCATCCTTAATAAGCAGGTGAAGACTCTTCCACAGACAGAATCAGTTGAGCTCAAGCTAAAGTTGAAAGCAAATTCTAACACTCCTGGTGGTCACAGTTTTTAATCATAAGGTGATTTTCTGCCCAGCTGTCTATTCTTCCCTCACAATGTCTAGGAAATCCTTATCATGGTGTCAGGAGTCTGGCAGGAGGAAAACATGGAACGAAACTCGCTGACCATAAGCTACTTATAGTCAGTGGCTTAGGCTCAAGACAGATTAACTTAAACCTAATAATTTCACTGCAAGAACTTCTGTTCGAAGATCCTAAAATCTTCACCAAAGTCAAGGGGGACTGTAATCAGAGGTCCAAGAGTTTTTGGTCTCCAGATGGCTATCCTGCTATCTACCCAGTATGATTGCAATTCAGTCAAGTTCAGTTGTGGCTATACTGTAGTTCTGTTTATGTTATTTTCCCTTCTCACATCGTCACACATAAATACAGTCAGTCAGTGATGCTTGAAAGGCACTGACATGCAGAATGATGGACTTGAACTTACTGTTACACTTTGCCATACACAGGAGCCTGCTATATTTCATTCCAGTACACAAGGATGCCAGTTTTCTTAATAACATGCCAGCCTTCCTGGTTTGCGTGTTATATTTCTTGGTTCAATTTTACTGATTTCTTTGTGAGTAGTAGAAGTTTCACAAATAAACGAAGCACTCGCCTGTGCGTTAACCACCAGACCATACTCCTCCCACACTGCACTTAACAAGGAATGAAAATGGGAATAATCCAAGCCACAGAAGGCTCAATTTACCCTGCTACAGACAGATACGTACAGCAGCCTTTTCTATCAAGCCAACTCCTCCACCACAAATGGATTCACTTCAGTGAAAAGCAGCATTCCCACCCTCATTCTGCTTGGTAAATTCTGCTGGGGGAGGATACGTTTATTGATGGTCAAATTTCTGTAGCAATGACCCTACTGATGGACCCTACTGTAGGGACTAGCTGAATCTTGTCTTTCCTCAGCCCTGGTCCATCTTCCGTGCTAGTACAATGGTCTCCTGAGGGAGGAAGGAGCTCAGAGTGTTTTCAGATGTGCCTTTTTGCCCATGAATATCTTATGGTCAGCTCGTGATTACCTTTATGAAGATTGCTGGGGTTGTGAATAGGTCAGGCCATCAGATCAGAAGCACTGAGGCTGTACCCAGTAGAATTATATTTGTCTGGAGCTGTACAAGTGGGTTTATCCAATGCGACAGGGCTATTTTAAGTATGTCTGTACTCTATGATGTTAATGATCCTTCTTCCATTAGTCTCCTGGCATATGGTCTTCGGTCTTAATGTACATAGTTTGTATTTTCCACATCTTTATTTTACCTGGCTTGCCTAGTCTCATTAGATAATCAAGGGTCAACCATCTTGAATTGTGCTAAACCATGAAATGAGCACAGCATATGTAGATGGTGACTGAAAAACTCCAGGATCAAATAACCACTGAAAGCTTTTGTAGCACAGGTATTCCTGAAGTAAATGGGAGATATTGATAAAGTTCTGGGACTTCCCCTCTGCTCTGATCTATGCAGAAACATAGACAAAAGTGCCCAGTGATTTCCAGCCAGTTTAGTGTACTAGGGAAGTAAATAAGTTCTACATCTCACTTTGAGGTTTACTGTTGTGGGATTATTAAACTGGGCCTTTTTTCTGCTGTTTACATATTTTTACATGATACTTGTCAGGGAGTTATCTCAGCACCTATCATCTACTTGTGAAATTATCCTTGGTACAATCCTGAAAATGAATTATTATTTCAGTTTACACTGAATGACCTGAAGCTCCAAAATACCCAGCACGTTTATCTATGGAAAAGTCAGGAACTGAATGCAAACCCCCCCAACCCAAGCCTTAGCCACCAACTATAGCTTCTTCTTGAGATGCTTCAGAGACAACTTTTCTGTTGCTACAGCAGCATGAGGTCCAAATTTATATTTCCCCATACAAAACCATCTTATGAATAAAGGCTACACATCATGGCCCTTAATTTAATCAGAGTTGTCATCAATTACATATTCTTCCAGGAGGCTGCCCTCAACCTCTTGCAGAACCAATTCTGATGCAATCTTTCTTTTTTTTCCTAGTTAATTTGGACATGATGGCAGTGCTGCCCTAACATGCATAGCCTTCCGGAACTGGCCCTCTGAAATAGCAAAATAGATTGTCTCACAGACCAATAGGAAAAGGGAAAGACACAGAGCTGAACAAAACAGGGTTAAAAAAGGCAATGGCAGGAGTGAATTCCATTTGTTTTTCTTTTACACAACCCATTCCAGAGCATAATCTCCTTGCTGCATTTCCCTCCTTTTCTGCCTCCTGTTAGAGGACCTACTAGAGGTCACTAGAAAAGTCACTAATAAGAGGCAGCCTGGCTTAGCAGCTAAGCCATTGGATAAGGAATTCTGAGCACAGCCATGGGCCTGCCACAAGACCTGGGCACCTCCTTTCAGTTCCCGTATCTTCATTTCCCTCCCCTCTCCCCAGACACACATATACGGTTCCTTTATTTTGCTTGAAAACTCATCTAGGCATAGGCTTTTCTTAATGAGGTTGCACATAGGGCAGATCAGTCCAATTGCAGGCTTGGATGTGGGTTTTAAGTATGCTTGCAATATAAATGATAATGATCTAAAACCCATCTGTGCAAAGGTAGTGTTTTGAAGGGAGCTTCACTCCACAAATGTAGGACTGGGAACCTGCAGGTGGGGAATGTAGGAGGTCCTGGCAGTCTTTGGGAAATGAGGAAAGCTGAAGCAATGACTGCTCTACAGATGAGGCCTTGAAGAACAACTCAACTCTTGCGCTTGGAGAGAGCATCATTCTATTTCCCTCTGTTTTTGTGCTTCTTCCTTTTAGATTTTGCTTTAAAAATAAAGATGATGCTTTTTTTTTTTTTTAATTAACTATTCTGGCCTCCTCCCTTCATTCTGTCGCTAGGTCATACTCATCTTGCCTTATGCTTACACCTTTTCCTAACATCTACTTCTCTGTCTTTGCAGTCTGCTTTCTCTGATCCCTCCATTCAACCCTCTTAGACACCTCCCCACCCCCATCATCTCCTCACATTGTGCATATGCATTAATGGGAGAGAAAGCAAAAATAAGAGCCCACCCATTACAGTTCTTTCCACAATGCCCAGAAGGATCTGTGTTTGAGGCATGTTTTAAAGCTCATTGTAAATCAGGAAACAGCAAGGTGGAGTGTAGGGAAATTGGAAAGAGGCCTCAGCTTACGAACATATAATGCAAGAACATGGGCCCTCGCTCCAGTTTAATCTTGCCAACAGTTACTAGACCAAGTTCCTCGAACAAAAAGTCATTATTATGACTAACCATTCTGTTTATAGAGAAGTAGTGTTAGAAGACAAACAGTTCAAGCAGTGCTCGTGCTAGATGTTCTTTGCTTTTTCCCGTACGTGGTCTTTTATTCCAGCGTTAATTGTGGTTATAAATCATTCCCAACCTTCTTTGGAATGAGTTTACACAGCCTTCGTGCTGTTCAAAACACAGTACATTTATACATACAAGATATAAAGTATTCAGCAACTCCAGGGGTAAAAATAGCACATATCAGGAATCAAACCCACAGAAGAATTAAAAAGTAATTTTCACCAAAGTATTTCTCTGCCTGTTGCCACAAATGGCTACAGTTATTTCTGCACCACGCAGAGGACACTGGAGCGGGCAAAGTGGTCACTGACAGGTGTCATTGAGAGGCACTCGTGCCAGGAAAGATATTGTTTTCATAAAGGACAAGATCTGGAGATAAGAGTCTTGTTAAGACTTGAGTGGTGAACAGGATGGGGAAGGAACATGGATGCCTAACCCCTGTCTATGACCATCCAGGCCAGAAAGGATGAGGCCAGAAAAGCTTGAAAGGGAGAAGAGTGGCTTATATTTCTTTTTTTGCTGTGTTGGAATATATCAGCCCCCACAAGGGGGAATGTTATGTGAACAACCAGGGTGCACATTCCTCTGAGAACCAGGGAACGTGGAGCCTTGGCAGGCAGGCCAGATGCCAGGCCGGGACAGAGCGATCCTCTCACAGCCTTCCTACATCTCTGTCAGCTATAGCAAAGCAGGGAGATTAAAAAAAAAAAAAAGGTTTGTAAAGTCTCATACAGCTTTCAGATCAAATTTTTATCCTGTTTCACTTTGGAAGTCTCTTGAACAAGCTCAGCGCTTCAAAGCTGAGGCTGCAAATCTCCCAGGGAAGGTTCCTGTGTTTAATAAGCTGTTTTGACTGGAATTCAAAGAGAAAGTAAAGATTTCTGTTGGCCTAGCTAGAGCAAATGTGGCCCAGACCTGTAAACCCATATCTGACCAGACAAAAATGTGTACTCTGTTAAAAATTGGAGATTTCTCAGAAACATTGGCATTAGAATAGCTCTGGTTCCCCTGAAGTCAATAGCAAAAAGTCTCATCATCTCTAATGGAAATACCTGTGACTAATCTTATTTGGAAAGAAGGTGTTGGAAGGTGGTGCCAGAACACCAACATAACAAACCTGTAAGTTACACAGTGGCCTAGCTACTGGGCAAAATAGCTTCCAGTTTACTATTTTCAACCATTCCACCACAAAATTAACCCTTGAAGGGCTTTGTATCCTAAGAGCATGCTGAATGCTGACAAGCAGGGAAGCACAGAGCAACAGAAATACTATTAACATGATGCAATGCTTATAATTAACTTATAATAAGACAGAGCCATGACTCATGCAATTCAGACTTTCTTGAATGACCTGAATGAAATTTTGGTGGTTTCTGAGGACCCTGTCAAGGTTCCCTGGTGCCTCATCTCCAAGGCCATCAAGCACGAGGCTGCACATCACCCCTGTTAACTGCACCAGAAGTCCTGGAAACAGGGGATCAGTCCTTCCTACCACCGCTGCAGTGAGACATGTACTCGTACCACTTCCCCTGGTGCTCACACTTTCCATCCTGCAGCACACAGACACAAAAATAAATACTGCATCAAGACAATGAATGTCTCCATTGGATTTCCAGAGGATTTCACTAAATGAAAAATGGAATCTAACCCCAGCAGAGACCCCCTCGCTCTGACAGGTCTTGTTTTCTTTAAGTTTTGTTTTTCTTCCTCTAACACAAATATGATCCATCATCTGCCCAAATTCAAACCTCACGCAGACTTTCAAAAACTGCTTCCAGCTAACTGTGGTACTCAAATGGCAGTCGGTCCTTTCCCATCTATTCTTGTTAATGTCTCTATTCACCAAACTTTCCCTCACAACTAATTCCCATATTTGAAAGTTAAAGTGACAGAACTGAACAGCCCTGATTGAAGAAAGCATTAGTCCTCACATTTCTGCCAGCTTGGATAGGAACATATATGCCCTTTGCAGGCTGGAAGGCCCACTGTAAAAGTTCCAAAATCCACCTGTTTTGATTAGTTTGGTTTGCGTGCAGCAGGCCAGAGAGAGTAAAATATAGGGCTTTCATTTCCCCTTTGATTTCAGCACTTCTTTTCCACTAACTGCCCCATTTCCTGATTCATCTACATCAAAGCTAGCAAAATGAAAATACTCCTGGAAGTCTACAAATCAGTAGATAAAATAACTGAGGTTGATCAATTTGCTGAGATCAGAAGGACTAGTTGTAATTTTCAAAGGACTGGATAGTATACATGATTATTTTTACAGCAAACTCACCAGTTATCCCAGGATTTCAAAACTCCTCATTAAAAAAACAGCTTTTTAAATTTTCCAGTAGGTATTACTACTAGCACTAGTTGAAAATATGATTTTCCCACCTTGGAACATAATGACAGCAATGATTCAAATACAGAAAAATGTGCCCCAGAGTAGCTGAATTTAAATCTAGACTGTCACAGCTCCCATGAAGCATCATGGTCTCCTCACTGGGGAAGCAAAGTACATCATCTGAAACCAAGTCCTGCCAGAAATTTCAGACAATAGGGCAGAATCAGCCCAAAAGACAAGTCAGTTTTAGCTCTTGTGTTGTTCTGCAGCAGCATTCAAAAAAGAAATGTTCTGAGTTAAATGCAGTTCTTTAGTCTACAGCCAGGTAAAATTCTCTATTGAAAGCTCGTATCTGCTGTAGTTTGGGCTTTTTTCTTGTCAAAGACCAGTCTTATTTCAAAAACGATTTTGATAAAAACCTTCAGACTATTAGCTACATATAATAACAGATAAAAAACTCACTTTACAATTAGGACAACTGAGACACAGAAATAAGTAGTGGTTATAGATTAACTTTGAGGTAGACCTGTGGGCTACATCTCCAGCATTTACCCTGAGCAGCTGCCAATGATTGGTTTGATCCTGATCTCTTGATTCCAAGTATGGCATCAAAATAAATATTTTGGCCAGTGGAATTCACTTTAATTTACCTCAGAAATTTTCTCCTCATTCCTTCAAAACATGACATTATCAAAAGCAAGCAAGCCAAAGGGATATAATGTAAATCTCCCTTAAATCTGAGTAACACAGGAGCAGCTTATATCCAAGTTAAACACAGTATAAAATGAAGTAAGTGGAATCAGAATCTAGCATAAGGTGCAAAAGTAGAAAAACTACCCACACAAGAAATTTTTTGTAGGGTTATTTGGTTTTTTGTATTGGAGACTGGGGAATATCAAGGTGCTAAAACAATGTCAACTCTGCTGGGACAGCGATTCTTTCCTTGCCTGTTTGCGCAGTGCCTCAAACAAGGGAGTTCCAGTCTCATCTGAAGTCTATAGTCATTAAAGCAATGGTAGTGCTAACAGTTTTGTACCACCCTCTAGATAAGCAACTTATGTGCTCCAGAGGGCTCACAGTCCAAGTGAAGAATGCAAAGCATGGGAGGAAACAACTCTTATTTATACCATTCAAAGGAGGAAGACCGAGGTCCAGAAATCTGAACAAGGTCACATACTGCCAAGAACTGAATGAAGGTTCCCTCAGTCCCCATCTAATGCTTCAAATGGAGGGGCATCTATCTTCTCTCTCAAGGACAGAATCATAAGCATAAAAGGCATGCCTTTGATGCACTGACAAATCACTTGCCATCAGATGGTTGTTTATCTCATAAAAGCATTACTTCTCTCATAAAAGTAGGTTTCCTGATTAAATAATAAGACTAAATCTTATCTTAGCTTGCATTGAGTAATGACTATATGAAACATAGAGCTCACATCCTTTAAAAAAAAGTAACTGAACTTCAAAAGACTGGGCTTGAGTGATACAATAACTAAAGGACAATTGGAGGACAATTGTTTCTCCAATGTCGGACAAGCTTTAATGTAAATAAAAACACAGATTAAAGATTTCTACTACTTACCAGCACACTGATTATTTTCATCCAACTGGTAACCAAATCGACACATCAGAGGTCGTGTAACAGTAGGGTAGTTAGGAACAGGGCCTGGTGCTGGGGGCGGTGGATAAATATTTGAATAAGGATTCAAATATGGTGACCGATACACTGGGTTTGTTCGGGGTACACATAAATAGCCACCATTCTGGTTGACACACACCATATCTCCTCTGCAGGCCTCAGGAATAGTCCGACATTCATCAATATCTGGAAGGAAATTGCAAAAGTTAAATGAGCGATTGCTTCTTAATGGGACCTATCAAAAAAATAGTTAACATGTTTTTCTCAAGACTTTGCTAAAAAAATTGAGACTCTCTTTGAACGGAAAAGCTAAGTCTTCCTTGTGGAGCCTCACTTTGAAGTTAGATCATACTAAAACAGGAAGCATCCCATATATTCAACATATCCTGTGTTCTACTTGTTTTACTTCACTATTAGAGGGTAGAGGGAAAGGGGAAAGCCTGCTTTGTTATTCTATAAATGTTCAGTTTAAACACTGATTTACACATGGCTGCAGCATGCTACTGCCTGTTCCTGCTAGAGGGTCTGTCCAAACCACAACATGCAGATCAGGAATTCAAACACTGGTGGTTTGGTTTGCCCAGCTGTGAAACTTGGATCCTGATTTGGAACTCCTGAGCTCCCTCCCACAGAAAAAGTTTGGGATGTTCAGATCTGGGGACATGGTTCAGGCCTCTTTCTCGCTCTGATTGAGATCGTTGCTGAATTAAATTTAAAAAGATACAAATGGTCTAGCCAAACTGAGTATCCACTTAGTTCTCAGAGTATAGAAGCAGTAGGTTGCTATGACAGGGCAAGCCACCTGTTGTTTTTTTCCCTTACTGTTTGAGTGACTTTAATGCACGCAGAAGATGCTGCCCTGGAGACTGAATGTCATGGGTAAAAAGATGCTATAGGGCAAAGTGCATGTTTTCCTGTATAGCCTCAAAAATTTACTTGGAGTTTCAACCCTCAGCAGTGGTAGACTTTATCTGAGCCGCCAGGTGGAGGCTGCCAACAAAGATAGTAAATAGTCTGGAGGAGAAAGAGGAGGGTAAACAACCCTAGACATTTGGCAACTGGACTGAGCTCCCAAACTCATCTCAATGCATCACAGCTATTTGAGAGGCACTGACAGCCAATTAGGATCTCAACAATGTCAAAGATCGGTATATACTTGTGCTATGTAGATACACACACACATTTATACGTATATGTATATTTTTGTGTATACATATACACAAACACACATATTTGTCACACAGCAAGGACTTTTCAACTAAAACATGCTAACAGCAGCACAATGTTAACTCAATAAAGTCAGGATTTCTGAACCCAAATTTAAATGTATTGATTTAATTCAAGTCCTACCTAAGCACTGCCCAGAGGCACGGTCCAGGTCAAACCCATTAGTGCATTGTTGCTAAAATGAGAAAACAAAGGACACTCAGTGACTGTGAAATGAGACGGTTGCAGAGTCAAACACTCATCTGGATTATTACGCTTAGTACAATCGTTCAACACTACACAGTACACCAAAATAAAGTCCCTTCCCCAAAGGACAGTCAGCAAGGCATGAACCTGAGACCCCAGCACATATGCCAGCCCCTTAATTCAGAAGGTAGTTCCCTCAGGCGGTGACAGTGTCAGGCTGTTGTCTCCCAGGGGGTAACCAAAACATAACGTGCGATGGGCTCCATACCAGTTGTTAACACAGAAGTACATTCTTCTATTTCGGGGCCTTGTTTTTTGCCAGAACAGGGGGGCTCAGTTAAAAGGTACTATCTAACTTCTCTAACAGGCTCTAAAATGCCACATATAGACAATTCAGTACGCATCTCAACATGTTAGCCATCTGACTGAATTGAAGCCATAGTTAAAACATAACAAGCTTAATAAAAGTAAGGCTTTTACTTTACACCAAACCTTTTGATTTTTAGAGCATAAATCTTTCCATGACACATGTTCTAGGCTTGCAAGGTTACTTGTTCCTTCCTATCCTATGGTGCTAGTCTTTATCAGGTCTGCAACCTGGAGTCTTCAGCACCTCATCAGTGATCCTCAGCAGGTCTAAACCAGTGACAGTCCTAGTGATGATTGTGTCGAAACCCATTAAAATGATTCCCTGGTCTCCCTAGTTTTTGACTGGGCCTCCAGCTATTTAGCAACGGGCCAATCAGTTTTCACAAGCACAGGATCCTACCAGTTAATAGGTTATACTAAGGAATAGTATAGGCAAGAGATATCCAGAAAACAGGAACCACTGAAGTAACCAGAGGGCAGAGGGATGGAGTGTGTTCAAGATTCTTCCTTTTTGTTTTTGTTAAATGATAAAGACGCTTATTTTTGGACTTCGTGGAAGAAATCAGTGGGAAGGTAAAGTACTTGGTTCATGTTTGGAAAAGTAGTAAGTTGTAGATTGAAGACAAGGGTGAGATGGATAAGTCAGTGGAAGCGGGCCATTGCAGGAACTAGGGAGGGGACACGAAGTGAAACACATGGCACTATTTGGACTGCACCTGCCACTTGGACACATGACTACACAAAACCGCTACTAGAAGTGTCGAACAACTATTAAGGAATTCTGCCTTCAATTATTTTGGCATTCTGAGATGTTTTGGTATCATGCTACGGAAAGCCAACATATTCTGATGGGAGAATGTGTAATCAGTCTCATGTTTTAAAGAATGTACATACTCTACTTTTTGTTCTCTTTTCTGTGCTATGGTGTATACATTACACCTAGGTTAGGAGAAAAAGTTAAGATAGTTTTTAAAACAATTATTTTCTTTTGGACCATAAACGATGATTCAGAAACACTGAAACTACTGTAGAACTGGTTTCAAGAACTTTCCAGAACTTTATTCCTGAAAAGATTCCAATACTGTTGAAATGACCAGTTTCAATATCTTCAGATATAATTTATTGCTGTCATTTTAGTTTCAGGTTGCTTTTTCCTTAGACTTCAAAATCAATTTAAGGTACAAGATGATTTTATAAAAATAGCAATGGAAACAATATTTTTTAAATTATAAAAATAAACCCTTAAAGACATCTCAAAAATTCTCCAGGGGCATGAAAAGCATTTTCCATACAGATCCAATGTTCACAAAAATATGAATAAGCATGCCATGTGCAGGAAATTTTCAATGTAATAGAAAAAAAACAACTACCTTTCAGAGACTTTTGGCAAAGGTATTTAGAAACACAGCTCTGGACACTGAGTATATCTGGATTATCAACCAGGAATTCAAACTTAACTTGCCTTTGGGAACTGTTTTTCCTCATTTAAAGTCCACTTGGAGCCCAAGAACACAAAGAACTAATGCTTCTGTTATTTCAAGAACTGGACTGCTTTACTTCCACCCACCCTCAAAAGCCCTGCCTCTTGAACAAAAATGGTTTCGGGCATAAATTAAAATGAAAACTAGGATGCAGTCATTCAGGATCACAGTCCGAAATTAAACAGTCTTAAGAAAAGATCCTGTTATACACAGAAAATACCTGTTTATATGAATAAGTTTTCCAAATGTGGATGTTCCCCACCACAGAACTGAGCTGTCCCTGCTCTCATGGGATGGCTTTTCTTATTTCCTTTTCCAGAATTGTTCAGTACAGAGGCAGAACCAGGTTTTCAGGGAGGTCCACATTTCTACAGGGATATTTTGCTGAGCTGGCAAGGATGAATCAATAAGCTCAGTCCATATTCAACTCCAGAATCCTGCTGGCTCCAGGTTCTCCCCTCTAAACCCTTAGACCACACAGCTTCCTTTTCATGTAAACCCCAGACCACAGAGCTTCCTAGTCACCTGCTCGCCAGTTGAGACTCATGCCATATAGCACTTCAGTACAAAACAGTACATAGGTCTCTGTGTGCACCTCTCACCTGTGCTTTTCCAGGGCTTGAAAGGCAGGCGGCCAGTGTGAAAGCAGTCAGTATCCTGTAATGTGCACAGAAAATAGGCTGAAAACCTTCTGATATCCAGGCTCGCGATATAGAATTAAATACACACAGACAAAGTAATTTCTAGTGACACTAGAGTATATTCCACAGAGATTTCCTAACGTGAATTTGGCCTCTGGCAAGGGAGTAATAAAACTGTGGGCCAGATTCAGATATCAGAGTCACTAATTTTGCTATGGTTTTATGCAACTGGGATCAGAATCAGACTGAACATGGCTACTAACTAATTTATTCTCTATGATACCCCATGCAGCAGCTGCTTAATGAACAAATGCATAATATTCAATAAAGTATTTTTGCCCTTCTCTGACACCTTTCTTTTAAGAATGTCAAAGTTTTTCTTGCACATTATGCACATTTTACAGATGGGTAAACCAGAGCACAGGCCTTGCCTAAGCTCACAGTGCAACGCATTGGCAGGGCTGCAGACATGTCATGCAGGAGGTCCTGAATCCAAGCCTGTTGCTCTAACCGCTAAACCACATTTCATCCCCAGGAGACCATATCTGAGATTAATCCACTTTCTTAGGGCCAGATTCTGTCCCTTTACTCAGTCTTGAGTAATACGTTGCTCTGCAACTAGACACACTGTGCCAGGTCATCAGCTACTAGATGTTGCTATCTTCAATGGAGCGTTCCCCAGTTATATCATCTTAGCATCTAGTGGGACCTACTGGGTCTCTTCACTGCAACTGAGAGAAGAGGATCCCTCACTAACAGAGCTCGATGGCTGTATTTGGAACTCCTTACCTGGAGCATGAAAATTCTGGTCAACTCCTACCCTCAAGTATTTACTAACAGACAGAAACCCAGGAAAGGACAATAAGAATTTTTTTTTTCTATGTACTATGGATTTCAGTGCTTTGCCACTGCCTTGTATAAAATTTCTTCTCAATACAATTAGACCCACATCTTGCTTATCTTGGATTCTAGTTCTGAATGGCAATTGTATACAATACATTCCCACAAAACCAGTACAGGAAGCAAGGGATATTTTAGGTAGCCTTAGTTCTGCTACCCAAGCGAGCTGCCAACTTCCTCTCTTAGAGCTGTCTCTAATTTCCAGTGCAAACTGAGCTGTTGAACAAGATCTACAAATGCATCAGACAAAACCACACACTAACAGTGACCAACACATTTGAAGAATTTTTTTTAAAGGAGGAGACAGGCACAAGCTCTGAAAAGTAAACATAAACGCTAAAACGGTTGTTCATAGTGCTGCGGAGACAGATCATGCTTGTTGGCAGCTTTTGAGTGACAAGGAAAGGCAAATTCTGCAGAGACTTTCCCTTAGAGTCAGATGCAAAACATTGAAAATACAATGTTATCCATTTAGGTTTGCACTTCATCTATTCATTCCTCAAATCTTTTTGAAGAGATTTTAAAGCATGCACTGGTATAAAAAGTGCATACTCACTTTGCATATAGCAAGAACAGCACTAGAAGGAAATACAACAGGTTATAGATGAACGTTAAGATACCTAGCAACTGGGCTACGCTCTACATTACTGCAGAGCAGTGCACACTAGCAAAATCCCCTATAAAACTGGTCAGACAAAACTCATATGTTTCTAGACGGTCTTTAGTTTCCGTTGTTACAAGATGATATATTCTTTCCTCTTGGTGGGGGGGTGACCTTACCTCCTCGTAAGTGTTCTGTCTGCAACCACCATCTCAATTTGCTCGTTACTTTAGATCTCAAATCCCCTCAAGAATTACTAAGAGACATGCAGCACAACCTATCAACACTATATTCAGCTGGTCGCAGTAGCTTGCCCAGCAGGCAAAATATTTTAAACTAGTAATGAACTTCTGCAATAGTAACTAATTAACTTCAAATCAATCACAGTAGCCAGTGGGATCGTCTGCTGTCGCAATTCAGCACTGCTGCGGATGCCGGGGTTCCTAAAGTGCAGAGTATAAGCACGGATCAAGAAGGAACTCGTCAGACACAGCACAGCTTTAATAACAGACAGATCGTCTTTCCCCACTTCTGACCATTGAGATCCCGTCTCTTTGCAAATGGCTTTAGCAAGTGGATTGGCATACCAAATCCCTGCCACAGATATTTTCCACAAGCAGGTTTGCCTTCAGTGAGTAAAGAAGTTTCATGCATACCACTTACCTTTTTAAACCTTGCATGTCCAAAACCGTTGGGGAAAGGTGGAAAAAAAACCAGAGTCTGTGCTGATGAATAACTAGAAAGTTTTTCCAAACATTACCCTCTGCTAGCACTTCAGTTCCTCAGTCATTTATAGTCCAAAGAATGAAATAGCAAGTAATGGAGAAGATCGGGAGCCGTCTGTACCTCCTCAGACACTGGAGAGAACACAGAGAAAGCACCTGGTTTTGCTTAGTTCTCTTCTGTAATTCAGCATTAAACCAATTGGAGGAGGAATGTTAAAAATGAACACTTCATTTTCTAAGTATGTTAAACAATGCAAATGGGGGCCTCAGCCTGGGACAGCTGGTTTAGATTACAAAGCTCACCAACTGGCTAGACTCCTCACAACAACCTCGAGGAGCCTGCCAGGATAAAACACTAACAGCTTGAAGGAAAGCCTCTCCTGCTGCAAACTTCACAGTTAAATGTGCCTCAGAGCAGAGAGCACCGTTATTGGACAGAAAGCCTTATCAAGGGACTGGAGAAGGGAAGAGATTGTTTTCCTTGCTCTGAGAACAAAAAAAAAAGTCAGGCTTTTTGGAGGCCCTCTAGCCGGTGTCTCGGACGATGAATATGCAACACTCGCTGCTTCGTGCCAATGGCATACTGATGAAAGTTCTGACCCTCTGGGAGGTGAATAACTTGAATTCATGACAATCGCAGCTACAGGAACTATATTGCTTGGGGATTATCTGAAAACAGGAATAAACAAATTAAACACTCAAAGGAAAACAAATGCTTTGTCTACAAACACTGGCCTTTTTTAAACTGACCCCACGCTTAAGGGAGTGGTTTGTGAAATTAAATATTTCTCAGGAAAGACATATCTTGCAGATCTCCACTTATGATTGAAGAGGAAGGAAATGAAGTACTTTTTCAGGTGTTTTGCAGCTTTGCCACAGGCAGAGCTTTAGTAGGTCAAGCAGAACATTTCTGAGATGTGAGAGGTAAGCAATCAGATGCTGCAAAGATTATGCTAGACCCAAAGATGAACACTGAAATGAAATACAGACATAGACATTAAATGAATACTTCGACTTTCTATTGAGTCTTCCGTTTGAGGAAACCCTTTATTCCTAAGCAACATGAAATGTCTGACGATAAAAATCTATCATACATCTCTCTGTAACAGATAGAGAAACAGAGTTGGTGTAACAGATATTCATAAAACTGGCCTCTAAGCATGGATACGCAGCTTGAGATACAAAGATTGAGCTGCTTCAGGATTGCTGACCACCCACAAATCATATCGGTGCCAATGCAAGCGCAAGAGCTCTGTACCTCATTAACTGGCTGTAATTGTCCAAGTTACTTTTCCAAAATGACAGCGCCAGACGCTCAGAGCCATTTCTGACAGTTTGTCACTCAGTGTTGTGCTTACATCACTTGCATCACATGGAAAATTAAACACGCTCCTAGAATTATTCAAACAGTGTCAATACATTTGCAGATAAACAAGAACCAATTACGTTATTTGAAATAGACTTCCCAAAAGCTTAACAAAAACTCACGTAAGGGACTTCTGAAGAAGATTGCTGGGCATGTTATGAGATGAAAGTTTTGTCATGGGTCAGAAAACAGGCAAGAGATAGAAAGCAAAGACTGGGCAAATTTTCATTGTGGCAAAACGTTAGTATTCTCATTACTCCATGTTTCTCAATACACTCAATGATCTGGAGAGCTACCAAGCCTAAAAGTAGCAGTGCTTACTGTACATTAGGTGTGTGAAGATCTACTGAAACTGTGAGAAACTGCTCTACAGCAAAGCAGTTGCTCTGAGCATCCATTTGTGTGGACGAAGAGCTTGCTTCATATACTTGTTGATACTTCACTTGCTGATCCACTGAATTTTTCTCACCATCACATGACAAAATCATTGTACATGTGCCAGAATCACCGTATGAGTGCAGCACCAGTCTGCTCCCAAAGAATTGCCTCAGACTAAAGAGTTCTGGTTCATCAGCCAACTGGCAGAGATGCTCCAGCGCCTGAGGCGGGAGGTGAATCTAGACCTGACCACCTAAGGGGCTCCTTTATGAAGGAATACTGTACAAGTGTTTTGATTTTTCCTGTCTCCGTCTGACAGCTGGAGTGGATAAAAACCAGCATATAAAAAGTGTACCAAACCACAGCTTGGGCTAGTTTACAGTGTGGTGACTTTTTTTTTCCTAAATAAAAGGATTTGATGTTATGGCTAAGTGGAATTTCTGCAGCACCTTTCTGTAACTACCATCAGCCACAAAATAATGAGATGCAGCCACACCCTTCTCACAACCCTCTTTGACATAAAGAGTTGCATAAAGGAAGATGTTTCTGGTACATAAAAACTCTTTTGTTCACCCTATAAAAACATGGGCAAGTCAACATACGTTTCAACACCATCTGCTGGCACCTTCACTATTTATGCTTAGGACGGTGGCTAAACTTCAGGTCTAGCAGCACTCTCACTTCAATGGCATCAACTATCCCCCCATGTTATAAAAACCACTAGTTTATTTAGATTACCTTGATGTTTTCTTTGTCTTCATGAGGAGGTGCAGAACCATCCACAATAAAAAATGGGGCTCTGTTAAGTAACTGAGTATGTTCTTACAAGTTTGCTTTGTGCATAGCTAGGGTTGAAACTATAGCTCTAATTATGTTTGAGCCTTGAAAACTGTGTAATATGTAATTATAAGGGGTGCAAGCTCTGTCGCGTAACTCTACCATCCTTGGATGAGATGACTGAATGTATGAATTACGCCATGCTCCTGCAGATAATGCACAACAGTCGGTTAGCAGGGACCCTCAGCACTGGAGAACATAATCTAACAGCTTCTGAATGCTAAGACAAAGGCTGTATTTTGGTCAGGGAACTCAGTAAGTGTTAACTACACTCAGCACTCCTGAACAAAGAGTCTGCGTCACAAAAACAAGTCCTCATCTACTAACTTTTACAACACTTTGTCTCCTTTTTAAATTCTATCTGAAATTATACTTACACTTCTCCAGAACTGTATCTGCCAAACACCTTTCTTAGATGTTCTTGTCATATTTTAAAGTTCACCTTCTCTGAACATTCTCAGGGACATTGTCAAACTGCGGGAGCAGAGTCAAATCACACAGCTCTGCATGGTGATAGGCGTGCGAGCCCAAACTCATTGGAAGTGACAAGTCTTGGACATCTTTTACACAGCCATACAGACCTGAATTCACTGAAGGGCTTTGCCAATAACTGACACTTTAAGGGCCTATGTCCAAGCTTTAGATGCTTAAAACATCCATCTTGCTCCTACCAAACCTTATGGAATCAAATCTTCTACCAGCAAAACTGGTAAAATACTTAGAGCACAAATGCTGGGCATTTGCAGGAACAATTGTATTTTGATAGCACCTAAGCTCCGTCAGATTCACAAGCTGGGTTTTTGCCTGACTATGGAGATTGAGCTAAGTGTTCTTGGAGACTGCCAAATAAGCAAGCTTTTGATATTGTCACACGTTGATATGACACATGACAGGCAGTGATTTGAACTACACACATCTCACCCTACTGCCTCATGAATAGCACTAAGTACATGGGAAACTTGGTCTCAAACCCTAATTTGGCCTGAAAAAGAGTAGGGCTTGATTCTTCCACCTCCCAGCACAGAATCCCAATTACATACTCTTGGTGCTTCGGGAGGGTTCCCTCTCCTTTTTCAAAGATGGACTGCCTTACGCTATCAGCTGAGGTCTGCTTCATTCAGTGTCTGAACTGTAATTGCCATCTCATAACATGAACGATGCAATAACCTGTTCCAGATGGCCCCGGGCAGAAGCTCAAAAGCACAGTCCCACATATATTTTCCTTTCCTAGCCAAACATAACACAAGCAAGAATTAACAGTGAAAATTAACATAATGTGTAATTTTAAAAACATCACTGGTGCTAACTAAAATGTGCTGTGAATGTAGAGTCTCTGAGATGTCTTGTGAAGTTGTGTCGATTTGCACATCACACTGCTGTTGTTAGGAAGGAGAAAGTGTAACAGTTCTTGTTGTGCTGCTGTCCTCTGGGGCTCAGTTGTCTCAATATGGTACAGTTACCACCTGTGTGAGATATCCATGGAAAAAAGAGCCAATACAGCATCCCTTCTTTCCCTCCTGTAAGGGGATGTCACCCATCTGTCAGAAGCATGAATTCCTTTGGGATGACCACACTGCTAACGATATCACTGCTTCCCAAGAACAATAAGCAGAGTGCCCCTTTGATATTCTCAGAGTACCCTACCAGACAGACCACATAATTTAAAGGTTTTGTTTTACCTTATCTAACTCTACATCTTACAGATGTAACTATCTTTACATGTCTGTGGTTACTCTGATACTGGTTTCTAACAGCACATTTTCTTTTAGGAAAAAAGTAATCAGTGGAAAATCCAGGCACTACTGGATCCATTCTGAAATGTAACAACACTAAACATGGAGTGGTATCTGACTCCACTTTATTGCTTTGAAAACATACTATCATCCCATTAAATGAGGAATAGTAGGATGTAGCAGGTACATATGGAAACCCAAACAGCTTAAACCTTTGCCCAGTGAACTGCATCTGCTGTAAGACAAAACTGTTCCAGGTACAGTTCCTATAGTGAGATCAAATATGATGTTCAAGATTGCCTGTTTAGCTGTAGTGTTTTCTAGGAAGGTCTAGGAAGGCCACCTGAGGCAAAAAAGAGTAATATTCTTGGAAGAATGCTTCAGTATGGTTCAGGGTTTTTTCCCCCCACAAAAGTAAGGTAAGTGAACAAACTAAAACTTTTTAATAACTTTCCCAGGAAAAATACAGAGTCTTTCACAGCATTTTTGGTGCATGTGACAAGTCTCAGCAGGTCCTTTTGTATTACTATTCATTTGCAACAGTATACAACATTCTTCTTGATTTTTCAATCCTTAAATGGCCAGCATTTATGCTTTTGAAACTATTTTCCTGTAAAAGATGTATAGAACATCATCCTGTAACTGAAGACAAAAGATCTCCTTGAGAACTCACAGCTCCCCCTTGAGTTGTTATGAGTATCCGAGAACTTGATGCCCCAGCCACTGTTAATATTTTTACTTTTTTTTCTGTTGAGTCTCATCCTTGAGCATAGCTCTGGTAACTGCAATTCACATCTTGCCTGAAACTAGACACACATTTTAGTTTGTTTTTGTTTATTTTATAAGATTGACATGTACATAAACTAGGCTGTGGCCTTTTCTCCTCTGCGTTTTTGTCAAATGGTCTAGACAGTGTGGTTGAAATGATGCTCTTTAATCTTGTGACAAGATGTTTACCAGCCCCCTTTAATAACAAGCGTAAATCCTTTATGGCCAGTTTCAGCTAAGAATGACCTTCCATAAATAAAGACCTAAAACTCTTAATACTTCTGGACCAAGACTAAAGTCTGTTTCACTATTTGAGCGAGCCAACATTCAGTCTTTGCAAGTGCCTGGGATACATAAACCATTGGTCTCCAATTATGACCAGACATTTAGAAGTATGTACTAAAGCCTCCCTTAGAAATATTCAGGACCAATTTATTTTATGCTTAAATGCCTCAAGATTGCAGTGTCTTCTGCAGTTTCTCAAGTTCTTTACTAACTTGTGCTCCACATCGTACGCACTGGGCACATCTGGCACAACAGCATCAGGCTACACGTTGGAGTAGCTGACTGGAGACAGTTGTTCACCATTCCAAGTTAACCTGGCAGCGTTCCCTGTCTGCAGGGGCTTGTGTGCCAGTAAAACATCATCTTCACCTGTGCTTCCTTCTCTCCCAGGTACTTTATTTCTATCACATGGAATTTACATTTTGGGTGGGTTTTCTTTTATTTTCCCCCAGATTTAGTTGAGCATCCTGTCTCTTCTTTTTTTTTTTTTTTTTAATATTTCTTTTAGTCTGCTTAGGCAATTCACTTTGTTTTTATCCAGAGCAAAAGATTACCCTCTCTAGCATCAAGCATATACTGCATTTTCCATTAAAACACTTCAGGTTCTGAGCAAACCCAGACAAGTCTGTGGAAATGCCATCTCTCAATGGGGATGTTTGAATGTTCACAAGTATGTGCACTATTTTTGTAAGGGCACCTGCCAGAACCCTGCTGATGAATCCAGAGTAGAAAAATATTTGACATCAGCCCTCTCTTCCAGAGCTTCTCTCTTTCCAAGTGATGGAAAACATTCCCTTTTTAAACATGTTTCACTCTTATAGGTGCACATATAAGCAGAGACTTCTAGTTTCTTTTTCCAATAAAACAATTGGCAAAGATGCCCACGCTTTTGGATCTTTTCCTTATCTTATGATTTCCAGGGTTATACGTTAGACAAATATGGGAGTGGCAGAAAGTTTCCGAATGAGGAGAGGGATAATTTTGACTGTTTTGTACTTACTCAACGGCTTTCCTAACCCCAGAAGACATTTATAAACTTTTCTTCAATTTGAAAACTACTACACTTAATTTACTCATCCCCATATCAGGGATTACACCATTTCACAATTTACCTGTTTACTTTTGGGGTTTTGTAAATTAACCATGCTGTTGGAAATAAGTTGGCTATGAAACTGGGTGATAAAAATGATATGTCTTATCTGTTTTCAGACTCATTATTCACCACGCTGCAGCAATGAGAGCTGCTGTAAGGGAGCGATTCAGAATGCGATAGGTAGCAGTTCCACTGAGCAGGGGATGTTCTCCTGTTTGCTAGTTCCGCTGTATGCATGCTGCAGTGCGTACAAAGTCTTGCAAAAGGATGCAGTGTACAGCACAGATTGTTTCCTTTCTTTAATCTGCTGGCTTTCGCTTTGACTTGCACTGGTTGTCACAGCACAAGGAGCTCAGCAGCACCAGGAGTTCCCCCCACAGAAGCAGCCTGGCTGTTCCCAGGGGCTCCAGTCCGTTTGGGTGCTGTGGGGCACCAGAACTGACTGTGAAAAATCAGTGGAACCGGACCCTTCTCCCAACAGAGGCATTTGTATTGCTAAAAGAGCCCATAGCTGGAGCCTGATAAAGCAATCAGTCCCCATTTTGTCCACTGTTTCAGAGCAAAATTCGAGAGGCTGAAGTTGTGCCAGATGAAGAAAATAGAAAGGAACAAAAACTCTGACAGGTTAAATGTAAAAACAGAAAAGCAGGCCAAGAAAGTTTGAGCAACAAAGCATAAGAGGCATAAAAGCTAATAATAAAATCTTTTTCAGACACACCAAGAGCAGGAAAAGTGCCAAACAGTCTGCAAAGCCAACAGATGAACAAGGTATAAAAATAGTGCTTAGAAATGATAAAATCACAGTAGAAAGTTAAGTGATTCTTCTTCATCTGCATTTGCTAGAGAAACTTCAAGAGGTTCCCATAGTGGAATTTAAAAAAAAAGAGAAAGAAGTAAAACCAAAAAAAAGATCATACTTGAGAGGACCTGCCTAAAACTGAAGTGCCAGCAGAAGAGGTTGTAGAAAAAATCAAGAAAATGAAGAGTAACAATTCATCAGAACTCACTTGACATTTAGAAATTGCGTGTTGTAACTGAATTAAATGTGAAGGTAAGCAACAGCTGAACTATTTATCATAAGTGTAACCTCTCACAAAATTGCCTTAGTGCCAGAAGAACAGAAGGTACCAAATAAGATACTGTTTTTAATAGGTTTCCATATAATGCCTAATAAAATACAGAACAGTAAATCCAATATATCAGGCAAATCAGTAGCACAGCACAGGAGATTTAGCGTTGATATTTCAGGCATAGATTTTCTTGGAGATTATCCTAACAACTACGTATCTCAGGAAACTAGCTCTGATCCATGGTATACCGTTTTATTTTTATATTTGCTCTGTTACTCCATGCAACTGAAACTGGTTCCAGCCAACTCCTAACTGGCACCTGTAAATAGCAAACATGAAATGTTCCCAGCAAAAACTTGGAAGTGTGGGTATAACAGTTGTCATTTCTTTCTAAGTCTAGGATTTCATCTACAGCCTTTGTAGCCACCCTTGGTAGCCCAAGAAAGGGACATGGAATGGGCACTGAAGCTGAATTAGGTGTGGCTAAGACTCCCAGGAGTCTTGGCACTGGAACATGCCATTAGGAGGTCTGCTGAGATACCTTTAGAAGAACAGAAGGCAGGGAACAAAGAGGGAAGGACCCAAGAAGGTAAGCCCAACTGCTTTTTGAAGTGTAACTTCTCATCACTAAGTCCATCTCCTCTCCTCCGCACTTTGTTTTTTGGTATATTTTTGGTATAGATATTTTTGGTAGCGGTCATAGATGCATCAGTACCCCGGGCAATGGGGGACTCGGTACCAAGCACAAGGTCAAGACCACACCACTGTGACAGAGTACGTCACCTTCTTCCTGCGAGTTCCAGGCTCAATTCAGTCTCAGTTCCGCCCCTCAGCAGAGTTTCGTTTATATCTCCAAAACTGGACGGTTGGCTCTTCATCAATTCAGTCTCAGTTCCGCCCCTCAGCAGAGTTTCGTTTATATCTCCAGAACTGGAAGGTTGGCTCTTCAGGTTCTGATAAATTCCAATTACTTCTGATGTTTCCCTATTCCATTTTAGTTTCTGATGAAAATCTTTTTATCATGAACTAGATTTACTAGTCACATTTGGCCAGGTCAGGCAGGTTTCAGGTTGCCTGCAAAGCATCTGACTTTATTAAAAGTACCAGTAGGAGGAAGTTGGAGCCACTGGTTGAGTTCAGGGGAAGAACATCACAGCCAGAGTGCTGAGGGCTCCCTGCATCCCCAGTCCAAGTAGGCAGGTTCTGGGCAGCACACCATAGTCATCGTTCTGTCAAGAGTCCAGTAAAGACAGAGGTACCACCTACACTATCTTTGCCTGCCAGTGGCACTCCGTCGGTCCTCGATCCTGAGTACTCTGCAGACAGTGTGCTAATTCAGAGTCTGGGTTTGGGTCCAGACAGATCTGGCAAGCCTAGTTATGACTCATTCGTTTTCTTTAGAATCCTGTACTCCTCAAATTTTTGTAGTTTCATAATAAGCCTCCTCTAAGTTAGCTGAAAACTGTTAAACACATCTGTTCCTGCTCCTATTGTCAAAAATAAGGCAGTCTTCTGTTTGCCTTCATTTTTATTGGCACCCTCTACTTGAGCATACAGAGCAAAGTGCAGTCTAAATATTTTCCGATTGTATTTCCAGAAAAAGTTTTAGTTTTGATGACTATTTTTCAGTGCTCCAGTCTACCATTTGAGCCACTTTTTTTACTATATTTTTACTCTTGGTACAACTTAGTGTTGCATCCGCAGTATGGCATGTAAACCAAAACATATGGATGAACCAGAATCTACTCAGTGATTTGCTTGTAATTCTGAAAACACCCTTTTATTACAAACAAAAGTGTCGCTCAAGTACTTTAATACCTTGTAACAATAGAGAAAACTGCTGCAGGAGATGGAGAAACATTTTTACATAAAGGTTGATTTTACAACCAACATTTCACGTGATTACCCCCCCCGACTACCTGAATGCTGAATCCTTTATTTCCCTTCCTATATGCAGTTTCTCAGACCAAAAAGTGTCTGGGATCACTCTCATGGTCAGTATTCATTCTCCTGAGAAATAATATTTGCAGGTCTCATCTTTTATACATGTTCCCATTTAGGAACTAATATTCTTATCCAACTCACCTTATTTGCTCAAACTGTTACTACCTCTTACTGTTGTGCTATTTACATCCAGTTGCCACTCTGTTGCTTAGGCTGAATATATTTTTATTGATACTACTATACTTACCATTCAGGAACCACATGGGTTCAGGGTACCTAAGTTGTATAAATCAGAGTACATTTAGTTGTATAAATCCAGTTGCCTCTGCCAAATGGTGGCTTCTGTCTCTCTGGGCAGCATGGAGAGGTCAAATTCTCAAAACTGTAGCATGTCCTTAGCTCCCTACTCCCTGATTTACAAAAGTTTAGAGTAGAAGCATTATAACTCTTGGCTTCCTGTTCTTGGAGGGTTGTGTTTAGCAGTGCTTCCCGTTCCAGGGAGTCAGGACTTACACCACCGGTCTGCTTTTACTAGGTCAAGATTAATCATCTGACTTTGCTCACCTGATAGAATAGCCTTCGCAGAAAGCTGCCAAATGATAAAATACACACCATTTCTGTCAATCTGTTCTGTCAATCATTGACAAAAAACTCCAATAATAGTTGACCATAACCCAAATATCATCTTTTTCCACTTTTCCCATAGACTAATACTTTTTAAATGGTTGTCTCATTAAAACAAATGGTTAATTGCATTAACAAATGGTTAATGGTTAATTGCAAGCATTGAAAACTAGATTGAGCCATGGGGAAATATGACTTCTGGTCTATTCCCTGTCAAACACTGCATACAATTTCTTTCATTCATTCATTCATACAGCTCCCACCTGGTACACACGTAAAACTCTCTGCTGCTGACAAGTCCAGCAGCCACGTGAAGTACCAAGACTAAACCGCAACACTACTTTCTTGGTAATGAGAATGGTCTTCTCAAAGTCCGAGGCATATTGTCAGGGCTGTTAAAAAGCAAGTATTGAGTCTCTAGCTGTGTTTCTCTGGAGACAAGCGGAAGACCACAGCCTGTCTCACACGCTTCAGCAGGAGCAAATGTACTGACAAAAGCGAAGCCGAGAAGGGTTTGATGCAAGATACAAAAGAAGTCCTCTTTTTTTAAATATTTATTTTTATTACTGTTGTAGGAAGTTGTAGGAAGACAACTCTCACATTGTACACAGCGAACAATTTATTTTTGGTTTTGTCAGGCCACTCACAAATGGCAAAGTACATTCTGAATGACATTTTCTAGTCTTGGTGGTGCGGAAAAAAAAAAAAATCCCCTTCAAATTTTCTGTTGTCACATTTTAGTTAGACTTCAGTAAAGGATTGTGGATGCTAGCAACTCCATTTCATCTTCTCATCCACTTGCAGGAAGTGCACACAATCTCCTTTTTTTCAGCAGACTAGGTTAAACTTTAACTCAGCCAACAAGCATACAGGCCCTAAAGGACATATGTGATTAATCTACTCAAACACATGCCCCGTAGAAACATTATAGCTGGGTTTCACTGTTGTGCATTAACGTGTCTTCAACCAGGAAATCTGTTGTCCCACTTGTTTGCCAGTTTGACTTATTTTCGCACCTTCATGAAATGTGTTAACTCTGCTGTTGTCACTTGCCTCTGCACGTACTTGCCAGTTAACCATAAAAATACCTAAGAGAATCTGGGAATATATTCCCCATATGTTCCTTCAGAGCATGGGCTGTAAGTCCCAAGATAGGCTGGGTCTTGCCAAAGCAAAACTGGACTTCATTAAAATACACTACACTAGAAGTAGATGATGGAGGACTCCTGTGCACACAGAAGCTTCGTTCCTGGGTCTCTTCCAGCTGACTGGGCATTAGAACCACAATCTAAGATTGTATGGGTTTTAGGATTGTAGCAAAAAAAAGAAAAAAAAAATGTTTACACTCATTTCTACATAATTCAAAGGGTAAGATGTTTATACTCCTAATATTTGGCAGCAGATTGAGGTTTGGATTGAGGACTGGTTTGAGGAAGACTACCTATGTGCAGCACAATCCAAAATCTGCCAGTCAAGTACTTAAGAAAATGGCAAGTTGTCTCCCCAGTATAAATCAAAACACAAGGATCCAAGGGATCCTTCCTCTACAATCTCAGATAAGAAAACAAAGCTCAGGCCACAGCTTCTACTGTTGAAGAAGCTGCAGCCATCTTTTCCTTTCTTTACCGATTCAGGGCAAAATTCCAGCAAAACAGAAGACTGCTACAGAGCCTTGTGCAGCTGCTACCCTTGGTGACCAGACACTGCCTACTGAAAATGCAATTATCTGGGCTGCTGTCAGTTTCTGGGGTTCAGCTCAGTTGGTGCATGGCTGAACAGTCTTGAAGGCATAAGCTTAGCTATGAAGCTTCCTCATTTGTGTATTCAGCAAAGTTCCTTCAAGCTTGAGAAGATGTTGATTTGACTTTTTTTTTAAATGTGGCAAAGCTCCAACCCCTACCACCAGACACTGTAAATAGTAATTATTCTTTCATCTTATGAGCATAATATGAACAGTTTTGAATTTGTCAGGGTAATCAGTGTTAAGTTTGATCAACATGTAAGTGTATTAAATTTAGCAGATTAATTTATTCTCACCTCACTCAACAGAATTGGCAGAAGCAGACTTAAAAAAAAGGGGCACCTTCTTCCTGGGTGTAACATTCCACACAGCTGGAACTATGAGTAGCAAGGGAGCTGCATCACATTTCCTCAAAGGGGGAAACATTTGTGTATGGTTCCCAATGAGAACAATCCCCAAAAAAACCCCCAAAACCCAAGGCGTAAAAGAACTCAAATCAAAATGGCTACAAATAGAGAAAAAGGGGTGTTTTCCGTCTGCCTAAGAGGCCTGGGAAATGTTTTTGGTGTTACTGTGGATATCCAGAGTAATATTAGCTGATGATCGCAGACCAAAAAAGGCTAACCTTTTCAAAGGCAGTTTGGCACAGACTGGCAGAAACTTGAGTGCAAGCAATACTAATTTTAAAATCTAATCTGTGAGAAGCTGTTTAATGGCTATCTTAACACAAGAGCAGAGAGAGATTAACTCACTATCAGTGCTCAAGGATGATGTACGACATCTGTGAACATTTTAAAAGAAATTAGATTTAACCAGTAATGCCAGAAGCTCAGTAAGAAGGCACAGAATGACCCCAAATTACTTGATACAGTCACTTATTGAATGATAAAAGCCCCTTTTCATGTATGAAAAAAATAATTATTATCTTCCAATTGTTATTTCCTGCAAGGAAAATAAGCCTTTAATCACTTGATAGAATTTTCTTCTGCTTGGCAAAATGTTCAAGAGTTTTAGCAGCATGGCTGAACTCCCAGTTTGGAATAAATGTGTCCAAATTAGCCTTTCAACAGATCTAACACAACAAGCAAACAACAGGCACATTTCTTGCATGCTTATGCTGATAACTTGCTTCAACAACTACTTACTGCAAAATGTATTTCAGAGTTAGATCGGTCATGCTTTCAGATACTGAAATTTAGAATGCCATACTCTTCTATAAGCTTGAGGCAAACACAATAGTGCAAGACACAGTGTTGCTACTGGTGTAAACAACATGCCATGTACAAACTACTTTTTTCCTTTAAATAAAATGCCAGCATCTGTCTATTCCTTTGGTTTTTATTGAAGACTGGTATCCATATTTAAGTTTTGTGGGCCTGCAAATAAATTCAGCCGTATATAATGGCACAACACAATAGAGCAAAAATTGTAGGCTGGTAATTCTTACATATTATTTTCTAATAAAGCTAATTAGAAGCTTACCACCTGAGAGACAACTACTCAAGGCAACAAACTATTAAATTTACTGCAAATGGGAAAAAAAGAGCCAAAATAAAACAAATACATACAATGTTTTTAACTCCTCAAGCCTTACTGCTACCACTGCCATATGTGTATATATACATATACGTATTTTGTCAATGTTTAAAAAAAAAAAAAAACCCATAAAAGTATATTGACACAAAGACTACTTTGGTTTGAATGTCCAAATAAATCAAAGACTTCTCTCTTTGAAAGAATGCATGAAACTGTTATCCCTGCTACTTCCAGAGTATACTAATGTCTCTCCATATTAAACAAAAGTTTGTATTTTTTCTTCGAATAGGTGACAAAAAATAATTTAATTTTATTCCAGTTAAATCTATTCCCAAAGTGGGAGTGTTTGGGAGGATGCAACATTAAGTTTTCAAGTACGTCTGATTAGAGTTGAGAAAATTATTCTTGAACTTTTATATGATAATGTGGCAATAAAGTCATCAAAACTGGCAGTAAGAAGACATCAATGCTTAAAATTGCAAAGCTTTCATGAGATATGTGATAATGTGAAATTCTTACAAGGCAAGCATCTTCCATTCTGTGTCTTCTACTTTATCAATCAGTCATGCTATATATATTCCAGGTAGCCTGCCTTATCAGTAACTATTTATGCAAAATGGGTCAAGAACATGAATAAGAAGCAATAATAAAATGCAGGCTGGGAACTGACATTTGGTAAAAAAAATTCTTTCTACAATGGTCACTATAATGTGACAAATTATATGGCTCTAACTGGTTTAATGCAGGAGAGTTTAATTAAAGAAAAAAAAAGAAAGAAAACCAAAGACAAAACAAAAAAAAAACCCTGTGCATTCTTTTACAGCAACAATTAGAAAGATCAACCAGTTACTTCCTTGTCTTTGCAAAGAATGCCGGATGAGCAAAGAATAGCAAAAACTGAAAGAGTCTAAAGAGGAGAACAGAACATCCTAACCCTTAGTTCCCCCCCCTTATTATCAAGTATGCAAAATTAATTCCTTACTAGAACTGTTACCTTACCACTAAAGATAACTGACAGCTTGTTAGACCAAAACTGGGAGGGCCATACTTTTTTTTCCTTGCAAAAGCAAGGTGAAAGAGAACAATTATGTTAAATGAAGAATGAAAATTTTCAACTACTGCACCTGCTCATAAATTCCACAAAGAATTTTCTTCCCCCTGCTGCTGCGTGAAAGACCCACACAATTAACAGGACAGGCTACATGAGTCACATACTTACATGTGGGAAACTGGAAAGGTAAATATATATGAAACAGTTATCAAGCACAAAGTAAACACAGAAGAAAAATTAGAGGAAAACATATATCCGTTAATCTTTCAATGAAAACAAATCTTGAAGGTTTCTAATAGTCTGTGAAACAGTCTAAGAAAGAAGAGAGAAACAAGGCAATGAAGTTGTTCTACACTTTTCAGTGGGAAAGTACTGCCTGGAACACAGAGCACATTTGATTTCTAACAAAGCGACAAAACCCACCAAAGTAGTTGTGGAATAAGCCCTAGAACAGAAACCTCCAAGCCATGGGGATCTTCTCCATAGTCCAACAGACCTCCTAGGACTTAGCAACTGAAGCCTCTTATCTCTCTCCTGTAAAGGATTTTCTTCTCTCCAAAGTAGCTTAATGAGAACTCTGAAGTTCATCAATACCTTTGCTTGGTTTTAGATTTTGCTCCTCAAACTCATAGCTTACTGTATAAATGGAGCTGATTTACAGCATGCAGAAACAAATGGTCTTACCATCTTTTACTTATTGGCATTTATAAAGCTTCCTGGAAGAGAAATAAGTACATATTAAATTCTCTGCAATTAAAGAAAAAAATTGCACCAAAAAGTTAAGATCTGCTCAATTAGTACATTCAGAGGACAGTGAGCAGCATGATTTCATTTGTAATTTATACTATGTAAATCACATTATTTTTAAAAACTAAACATTTCTTTCTGCTTTGGCTCACCAAAAGGCAATTTTATTCTGAAGCAGCTACGTATCCTTAAACAGGTATGACTACAAGAACGAGAGAAACTGCACAGAAGCCATCTGATTTCTGTTTTCTTTATATTTGTTGTAGGGAAAAAAAAAACCAGGTACCTATTCCAGTTTAAATGAAGATATACATTTGAAGTACCAAACTAAAATGTTCTCAGCCAAGGAAATTTCAAATTCTCATTACATTTATTACATAATGCAAAATTTACTTTGGTATACTATGTGTGCCTGCTATCCTTTCAGAAATGAAACCACCAAATTAATTACCTTGTCTATAATGAAGTAAAAAATTTAAAATAAAAGTTCAATATGGGCAGTCCACTACCAAATCTGCATGTCTTCCATGAAACATTAACATACTGGAGAAAAGGGACTCAAGCAGTTCTTAAGGTAAATACAGTAATTAAAAAAAAAAAACCAAACCAACTTTGCTAGATTTCAAGGCAACAGAAGAAATTCACTATTTGACCTCTGCATAAATAAATGCAAAGATTTCTTGCATTATTTTGGTTGATTCTGTACAAGTTTCAGTAATTAATTTTATTTAAATATAACTCTTACAACAATTTAATCCAGGATCTTAATGAAAATGAGAAGTAAAGGTTGACAGTTCTAATATAGAACTTGCACAACAGTTATCTTAACACTGACTAAACAAGGAATGGTATATAAAAAGATTTAGAAATTGCACATTTTATACTGAAGATGTTTTAGGTCAGATTCACTATGAAGATGACTTTTATCCTTTAGTATACAACTTCATTCTTCACCTGCCAAACAAAGTGTACAAGTTATCACAGCAAAATTTACACAATAATTGACTTTGGCCTTGGTCTTACAAAGACCTATTTACACATTTGAGATAAGTAAGCATCTTCTTCCCTTTAAATTCTATACATGTGTTCAAGCTTTAAGCCTATATTTGGATCTACAAAATCCTGCAAGATAAAAAGTCTCTCAAATATACATCTTAGACCATTAGAGTACAGTGTCTTTATACATGTGAACCTATGCTTTGCTAAATTACCTGCTCTTCATCACATGGATCCCTCTAGAGAATGAAGCACTCACTTCCACAGTTAACTCCTTGGTGCTAATGGCTTTGACAGCTGAAAGCAGTTATAAATCCGGGGCAGGGGGGACACGCACAGGAAATCAAATCACTGTGTAAAAAGAGATTAACATGCCTCAAATTGCCCCCAAATGTGACCAATCCTGTAAATAAGACATACATGTCCTGGTGTATAATAAGTAAATGTCACAAATCATGTGTGGGAAGACTGCAGCTGCTCTATAATCACACTCCCATATGCTCACCATCTTATTCTTTGGAGTTTGTGTCATTAATTGAACACCTTATCTAAGATCAATTTTGGCTGGAGTTGGGTTTTGGTTGGGTTTTTTTGGGGGGGGGGGTTAATTCTGGTTCTAGAAGGCCCACTGCCAATGGCAGATTGTTTTAATGGAAAAATGGATCTCAATACCAAAGAGTTAACACTGTCCATGCATAACTGAAACAACTCAGAGTATAACTAAGGTTTAAAAATCCTTCTATTTTGTCTTCTGACAATCTAGCAACAAGATAAGATTTTTTTTTTTTTCTCCCTTTAAGATTTAACCCACGCCCAAAATGAATGCCTGCTACGAAGGTAGCATTTATGCACGCCACCATTAGAATTTCCAAAGCACTGGTTAGTTCATAATTAAAAGCAAGGTACAATTGCAAACAAGTACATGACTTTTTACAGAAGGCCTCATTGTGGTAAATTATATACAGCATAGTGTTCTTATTTTCCTTAAAGTGCTACTATCATATTTATACAAGATCATCTATTGTTTTAGGAGGTCTTTTAGTACAGCACCAGCACTAGCATCAGGGGACACTGGCAGTGGTGTAAAAGTAGGCAATGCATCAGAAATAGGTTTCATAAGTAGATGTCCAGAACTACTAGCAGGTGTTATGAGAGGCACTGCTGCAGATCGAGGTGCTAAAAATGGATTTGTATCTGGTCTTCTGCTCGTTCCCAAGACTGCAGAATCTGAAATGTAAAAAATAAAATAAAAAATAAAAAAAACCCCAAACACACACCCAACCCCAAACCCAACAACAAAAACACTTTGTGAGAAAGCATTCTTAAGTCTACCCAATTTTACAGCATTTGTTCACAAAAAAGTTCTAAAATTGCCTATTTTATCTTCTTGCCATGGGCTGTAGGTGCTCTCAAAGACTTTCATTCTCTCTATCTTCTCTCATCTTGGATCTCATCTGCCACTGTTTCTTTTGCTGAAAAATTCCTACACTTCAGGCCACCAATTACAAGATAGACTTAAAGATTAGGGCACTCCCAGGACCTTCCAACCATATTGTGCTTGTTGGCAGCTGAAACTCAGTTACAGCGCAGGCTACCCAAAAAACCACTATACATCTCTGGGGCAGGCAACATGAACACCATTTGTCAAGGTTCACTTCACACATGCAGCATCAGACGTGAAATATCTGTCATGTTTACTCCAGCACTATGCAAAGGTGTAAGGGCCCTTGTCTATGCACTGCAAAGCAGCACACAGGTAGGTTTCCCACCCCATGGTGTATTGGCACAGCTTCCCCAGGGTCAGCCCCAAGAAAACCTCTGTAAATAAACATCAAGACTGAATTGTGACTCACTGTCCGTGAGACAAAACTTAATATTTGCCCACTAGTGAAATTCTAACAAAATTTTAGTTTTAATAAAGTATTAATAAACTATTTTTTTTAATCTAACAATTGACTTGCCCCTCCTCACCTTCCCCTGTCAAATCCTCACTCAGCTCCAAATGTAACCTCTTCTCAAGGTTCCTACATCACATATAGAGCAGAAACTAAACTGACATTCCCATATCATACTAATTGTTTGGATAGGTGATTTTATTCAGATTTTTTGTTTTAAAAAGCTCTTTCATCATGTAAACATCCTAATTCTCATAAATGCATTTCTGTGTGGATATTATGCCAGGCATTAGTGTCCAGCACTTAAAAATTGCTACCATATGGTTTATTTCTAGGAACAAAAAACTTAAAGCACCCAAACAATTAAAGGGATATATATAATGGGTGTCTAATTTTACAAGCCAGCAATTTAGCTCCTGAATGGATAAAAGGCACCAAGAATTTAGTTCTGCCAGACAAGGAAATTTGTTTTTTTGCCAAGTAAAATAGGTATTTTACCTATTATATTACAAGGAAGAAGAGTAAAAAGAAAATTAAACTTAATTTAGGTTTATTAAAAAAAAATAAATACTGCTTTCAGAGATAAACTGGTATTTCACAGTAAACATTTATACTTTGTAACACCCAACTACTTCAGGCGAACTGAAAGAGGGTTTTTAGCATACCTCTCTCTCCCCCCCCCGTAGATCTATAAAACACACAGGTTTAGGGGTTGTTTTTTTGGTTTGGTGGGGTGTTTTTTTTGTGAGTTTACAGTTTAAAGTTTCTGCAAATCAGCAGAACTGTATTAAGGTAAAGTCTTAAATGCATGTAAAAAAATTAAGTACAAACTGGATCAGTTAAACTGAAGATTTGGATCTTCTTTACTTAGACAAAAGTGCATTAATTTCAACATGCATAATATAAGCATAATTGTTCTCTACCTTAGAAAAATCAAAATTAACACTCATTGCACAGCTTACAGAGATTTCAAATCAGCCCATATACTTAACTAACTTTATTTCAGTCCTCTCTGAGCAACCAGGTTCTACATACCAGAGAGGCACCACAAGGTTGGTATTACTTGCATTCTTCACTCAGTGAGACCCAAACTTATCAACAGGGATGCTGAAAATCAGGACTGGGTTCACTGATATACCATATAGAGTTGTCTGCACAGCCTCCGTTCTGCTCTAACAGGTGCTGTTAAAGCCTTTCCATATCAAAGGGAATTTGGTCCCTCTAATCTTCTGTATTGAGATTTTTTGAAGCAGGGTATAGAAGCACTGGGAAGGAGGAGTGGGGGAAGAAGAAATAAAAGAGACAAGAAAGTAGGAAATTGGGGGTGGGTGGGCAGGGGGAGAAATAAAATTGATAGTTCACAAGTAAGGAAGCACAGAATCATTGAAATCCCCTTCTACCTTTAGATATTTATGTTCTGTGTAAAGATTCAAATTTTCCTTCAAATGTTACCTTGCATTTGACTGTTGGATGGAGTACTGCTTGTTTTACCAGTTCCTGCCGCTCCTAAAGGTTTCATATCATGGACAGAGAGCTTGGGTGGAGGAAGGCTTGGGCAAGATTCTGTTTCAAGGAATTTCACAAACAATTCTGAAAAAGACTACAAGAGGATACTAGTTATTATATTTTACTGATGCTCTGTTGAAAAGTATGCAAGTTAAAAATACATACATACATAAAACAAAAAGCTGTCAACAGCCTCCAAAGAATTTTGTACCAGTACTTAGTACTAAGAACTTAGTACTTAGTTACCAAGTAGTCCTTAGTAAGTGGCAATGAAATGTATTTTCAATACACATATTTTTTGTTCTCTCAGTAAGTGGTATTTATGTGAAACTTATAAGCTCTAAAGATAACACACATACTTCCACCATGGTTCCATTACCGATTAAAACCACTTATTTTAAGAATCCCATGCTGCTACTGACATCGCAGTATTTCCTGTGTTCATGCTCAAGCAAATCACTCCTCCAGAAACGCAAAAAACTTAAAACATTTCTCTTAAAACCCATCGCTTGCTTTATTTGACAAAAAGTCTTGAATAAAGGAAGCATGGAATGATTAAGGTGTCAGTAGCATCACAAGATAAAGTTTTGCATTATAAAGCTTGTACTATACGTACAAAAGCCTTAATTTTCCTCTTTTACGTCCATAGTTAATTAGACCAAGATCCTCTGGTGGCCTAAGTGCCTGCATTATTTTAATGGGCAAAACCCAATTCCTACACTTCAAGATAATTTACAGGAATCAATTCTCAACATGCTTTTCTAGCTCAATAAGCAAAAAACCAAAGTTAATCCGGAAAGCCAAATCCCTCAGTGCTCTATCCTTGAGTGCATTATTTACTGGTCTGCAAAATGGAAAGTTCCATAGATTGACTGCTCCCACGGACCATGCTATAAGAACTGTTGGTTTACGGTATTTGAAAGCTTAAAATACCAACTTTATATGCTGTACATAAGAGGCACTAGCTGTAGCAGCTGAGAAAGCTTTTCAAATGAAATTTAAAGAACACGTGGGAACACAGTCATCAAAATACGATGTCATGGTCTTCTATACTGTTGAGTATTGCAGAATTCCAGACACCCACATTTATTTAGCCTCCAGCACTCTCAGTTTGCAAGATAAAAGTCCATACTGTAAGTCATCAGTGATCCCAGGATTTCTGTATTACCCCAACACTTAGTATTGTATAATTTTCACCAATGCCTATGTATTTATTAGTGTAGGAAAAAAAAAAAACCAAACCAAACTTATGCCAAAGGAGTTGCACAAAACAAACAAATAAGGCAAGATACAGTAGCATCAGTAAATGAAGCTCAATATACTGATAAACCAAACATTAGCATTAATATGCAACTGCCCCTTTTTTCCCACTCAGACACAGAGAATGCATGATTAATTCTTACACTATTAAAAATGTTCTCATGAGTTGGCCTCAAAGGTGTACTAGGGACACTCTTTGACCCAGCTCCTCCACCAAGCCAGCCAGTCACCCATCTCGTAACTCCTCTTTGGTCTTCAGATAATAACTAGAAAGCATTAAAAAAAAGTTAGGAAACCAGAAATAAAGCAGCAGATAAAAAAACGGCAACATTGTGCTTATTACATTTATTCACCATAACTACGTGCAAATCCTACAGATAAATAAAAACTTTAATTACTGTCAAAACCTTATTCTCTGCCTCCCAAAGACTGGCAGTCTAAAAACCTGGCTCCTTATTTAAAAATATAAGCCCCACATTCTCCACAGTACCTAGTGGTACATATAAAACTGCATTACTTTTCTGTAACTGACATATTACAGCTATTATACACAACAGTACAAAGTTAAATCCCTTCCTTTCTGCATTAGCATTCCTCAGCAAAATGAGATCCATTCTATTAAAAAGTTACCAAAAGATTCCATTAAAATCAGCATGTTGTCCTGCATAAAAAATTAATTTGGATGGGAAAACAAAAAACATACTTTCCCCACAAGAAGTGCAAGGACAGTCACATTTAGTTTAGCAGCAAGTCATTCTATTTTTAGGTAAAGATACTGCAAATAAAAAAGGAAGTCTAGTTTTCTGCAAAGTATTACCTGATCGAGTTCTTCCTTTTTTATTCCCAAGATACTTCCCATTAACCTTAACACTTCAGGACGCTTATTTTTTGGAGTATGAAAATGTCCAACAAAGAGATTTCTCATCAGCAGCCTGCAGAACAAAGGAAGCTTGTTATAAAATCTGCTCTTGCGTAACAGTTGATAATGTAATATTGGTGTATTTATTCCTCAAACTCTTGCCTACTTTACAATAATCCGAATAAACAAATCTAATACAAGGAACTAAAAGAGTACCTCACCAATTTCCTTCCCCTACAAGTTGTAACATTTCTTATACAGTAAGTGTCAATTTGGACAGTATTAGAAATATTGTACGCAGTAAGGTGAAACTGACTTGCACATGAGCAAGTTGATGCAAGCACTACAATCAGGGAAAATGCTTATTCTAACATCTTGACTCAGGAGAGCGTTTAAACAGACACTTATGTGCAGTCCTAAATCAAGACATAAGGAAGGCGACAGGGGAACCCATTTGCCTACCCCTGTGTCAGTTCTAACAGGTAAAGAGAAGAAAAAGAAAAAAAAAAAAAAAGACCAAGGAAGAGAGATTTACACAACATCCAGGTAATGCTAGCTACATGAAAGGGCTTGCTGTTCACACTTGAGACATTATAACAGACATTAAGAACTTCTATGTCCAATTGCAGAGCTCATGCTATGAAGTGTACTTCTACTTAAGAAACACATCACTAATCCAAATTTACATACACATTGGTTTTACTAATCAAAATTACTATTTACAACCACCAAGCAATTGAAAAATGTCAAAATAATCAAAGTATAATTACAAGATCACACACAGAAGCCCAGTTCTGCACTACTCTTGCAACTGTGTTAGTAACATGTCTGTACTTTGTGAGGAATAAAATTCAAAAATGCATACCAAGTCTTTCATTAAAGACTTACTTGTCCACTTTTCCTTCTGTGCTGTTCATAAGATTCATTAGTTTATTTTGTACATCTTCTAACATTTCTCTTCTGATCTCACCTATAAAATGTTAGGTCACAGCAAATAAACAAAAATTGAAACTTTGTTGCAAAATTTATTAACACATTTTAAAATAAAAATATGCTAATATTGTTATGCTTTTTTTTAAAAAAAACAAAGTAGCTTGATTTTTTATTAAAAAAGTGTCAACTTAATAAGTGATTATTATTTGAAATCATAAGGTAAAAATTCTGGAACAATACTCAATGCTAAAATACAGGAACACACAGAAAATAAATCAATTGCAGAAGGTCTGATGAACTGCTCTGTTCTACCTACATAACACAGAACTGAATAGAAACTCTTGAACAAGGTCTATAGTCCTGTGTTGGCAATCTTTTTCATAATCTGACCAAACTGCATGTTGGCATCAGGTCTTTTGATCTTAGTACTTAACCTCAAATATTTCCCAAACCCAGCTATTCTGCATACTTTACTATCGGGTTGCTAAGGCCTTGAAGTACTAAGGAGTTCTCCAGTCTCTCAGAGAATTACCGGCTAGCAGAGCAGCATCAGTAACTTGTTGTGGGTCTCTCCCGTTAGCACCTTTCCCGCTCCTGTTAACCGATGCAAGCTCTTGAAACAGCATGCTGGGGCACACTAATGCATCCTAGAACCAGTGCTGTGCTTCACGATTCAGTGTACTGGCAAGAAAGGCTCTGCAGAGATTTATGCAAGATTCCCCATACTTTTGGGAATACAAACATTCAGATAAAAGTGGCAGAGATGAAATGCCACAGCTAGCATGAGCCAAAGACAAAACCGAGAAGAAAATGGCACACACTTTCAGCCAGGTGTCATGTCCTGCAAATTAAATGAATAGGCCAGTATTATAAGTTAATTAATATGAGGTTGTCTAGGAGTGTACTAGGAGTCACCACACAGATTTTCTGCCTTTCTTTGCACGCTGACTCCAAGTTCTGATACTGTTCTGTAGTGGCTGCAATGGAATCAGTTCGTCTAGGATATCACAACACCGATAACGACATTCTTGGCCTACACAAAGGACCTCTCCGCAAACCTGAGAAAGGAACTATTAGGAGAGTAAGAGAGGAGTTTAGATTCTGCATTCGCTAGTGCTATATAACATTTCAGCTTTCTGAAATTCCTGACCTTAGTCAATGATTTGTGTACTATCTACACACTTGAGCCTCACTGACATCAGAGTGCTTAATGAGAGAGATACAAATGTACTAGCCCATTTCATTAAAAGGAGCCATGGCATGGTAACATGATATTCACTCTTGCCCAATAATTTCACAGCACCAAATTTTCTACAATTCTAAAATTCCACTAACACAAATTACTTGTTAGTTCAAATACACCCAATTACCCCAACCATTCTGTGTCAGTAACTCAGGCTTCGTCTGATCTCCCTCAAAACTCATAAAAATAAAGCTCTTAGTAAAGAAAAAAATTCTCCTAAAAGTTTTACTTGCCATAAATATTTTATAACGATCTGATTGTAAGGAAACAAGGCACAAAGCTTTCTCTTTATAAAAACTCAGATATACTAGAAACTGGATAAAAGTATCTGATGTTCAGGTCTACGCAAGTTTATACAAAAAAACATGGAATAAAAAGTGCTAGAAAAACTTATCTCACTTAAATCCCCAAACACAGGATTTAAGAACACTGGCAGTGAAATGTCCTCAGACAAGAAAATGAACAATTACAAGGCACAAAGAATTCTTAGAAGATAAATTACAAATGGCTTCACCTCAAGACAGCAAAAATATAATTTTTCACCAAACTGGCGTCCTGCAAGATACTACCTTTGAAGTTACTTTTTTCCTAATAAAAGTACAAGTAAGTCTTAATCACACACAAAACCTTGACAAATATATGATAACATGGACTGCCCATGTGAAGACCAACTCTACCCTACAGTTATACAAGCAGAAATTATGAACTTGCTTTCCTCTCCCTCTATAAGGTTGAATACTTATCTTCAAATCCTATGGAAAAATGGCCGATCAACTTATTTTCCCTACCATTTTAACACTTCTTGGGCTCATGCTAATTAAAAGTGCTTCATTTAAAAAACAAAACAAAACCCACAAAAAGATACACTTTTCTTGCATCTACCTTGTAGTTAATTTCTAAAAAACTTCAATATCTTTGTAAGAAAAGTGACTTTTATGACTTTTTCATGCATCCCAGATGATTTGAAGGGTATAAAACATTCCACTCTAGTTTCCACACGACTTTCAATCTTTAATAAATGCATGCCACAACTATGTTGACACAACATGGTTCTCAATTAACACCAATAACTCCGTAAGAACCTGCACAGAGTTTTCATATATATACATCAAAGAGCTAGGCTGTGAAATGGATACAACCTAATATGTACTGTTCAACTCCACAACTTTATATAAACATTTCACTTCACAAATATGAATTTTAGAGAGTACAGAGTAGAACAAACTAACTAGTGTCACGCTGGGAAAGTTCTTATTCAAGGAACATAAGAATTAAGCTCCTTATTCAAAACAAGTTAAAAATCAAACAAAACTATATATATTATACAATAATGTATCTTGTAACAACTACATCCATATGCGCTGAAATCCATTCCAACAATGTGACTGCTCTTCAGCACTCTGCTCTCTCAAAACACCAGGGTGCGGCACAGAAGAATTAATCCATGGTTTCAAGATTTAAACTTACTTAAAATTATGCTACTTTGTAAATGTGTTAAATAGGACCCCAAAACTCCAACGAAAAGATTTGGATATAATTATGGAATGGTAACAGTTGTAGGAGCACAAATGGAAGTTGAGTTGTTATTTGGGTCTCCACAGAGGAAAAGGGAATTAAAAAAGTTAAACTACTAATGCCACAAAAAGATAAACAAACAGCATCTGAAAACAAGTTTCAAGTACATCTCATGCTGTTGCTATTCCTCTACGAAGCAAGACAACTGTGAGTTTCCTTTTCAATTTTTATTCACATGATGAATTTTAAAATAAATGTATTAATAATTTAAAGGAAATGTTACTGTTGTTTTCTATTTTTTCCTGGCAAACAGATTTTATATCAAAGAGGACCAACTTTTAAGGACAGCTACGCAGCTATATTCCATCCACAGTGACTATGCAACTCTATCATTAAACATTTTTTAAATGGAGTATTTCCTTCTAAAATAGAATCTTACAGTTGAAAAGGACTTAAAACATGTACTTTGTGTGTATGAAAAGACTGAATAACAAAAAAGATCTGAGCCAAAATTCAGCATGGACTGCTGTAAACCAGACATTTACAACAGTGTCCAATAATTTGTTAACCATTTATGGCAATCCAGAAAACTGCATCTGGTACATCTTACACTTTTCCCTTAAAATCACTTCTCCTGCCAAAAAAATCCATAAAGAAATCCTTCAAAAGATTTGGCCAACAAAACTGTGTCTGGGAATGTATTTGGCCAATTTTCAGTAAGACATTATATGTTTTCTTGTGTAAATAGAGAAAATGGAGTGGTCTCCTTTTTTTCAATAAAAGTTATGATTTATTCTACAACAACATGAAAGTGCTGTTTCCTTTATGCAACAATCCCTTTTCGATTTTTGTTAACAAGTAAATCGCTTGCCAATACAACATAGCTTGATAGAATACTGAGATTCAGTTTCCTCTCAAAGTTCAAACCCCTCCTGCTTTCATATGCAAAGGTTTGCAATCAAAATTAACCAGTAATGAAGAATTCCCCATTTCAGAGTGCCATATTTGTCTATGCCAAAGTTAGTTTCACCCAGGGTTTTCAAAAACTTTTGCTGTGAATGTCTGTAGTGAGACAGAGTTATACAGATCAGTCAATTAAAAAACAAAGCAGTATTTAGTTGTACATTCCTGTAGCAGCTTGAAATTTAATTTAGCTTTTAAAATTCATATGTGAACTCAGGGAGCACTCCTATGACACCCACTTGGATGCCAAATTGCACTTAGACACAACTAAACTTAAGTAAGTAAACATTCGATTATGTAGTAGAAAAGTCATAACTTTTTTGTAGAGTTCTTGCAGAAATTGTGAAGACTTTCAAGTGACTTTTCACACCAACTGATCATAGGCCAGCATGCTTTAAGAAAATATTTATCTCAAGAGTAAGACAAATGATAATTTAAAAATGAATAGCAAGAATTAGTTGTATATGTTCAGAGCAAGAGTTACCACTGCATCCAGCAGAGATGATATTCCAGGTCTTCCCCCAGCAAGCCTTAATTAAAGGCATTCACTCAAAAATTTCCCAGAGACACAGAGAAAAAAACCCACAAAGTAAGAGCTGTTAAATAGCCACAGAGAGGGAGCAAACCTCTGCTCTTCAAGCTCCCTTTTTAGAGTCACTTCAGGGACCAATCACAAATTTTCCTCTGATTTTAGATTTATCCCATGTGCTCAGTGAAAGCCTGACCATAACAGAGGATGCTGCAGTAGTAGCAAAATATGGTGACCCACAGAAATAAAGAGGGAAAGAGAAAGTAGGACTCAGCTGGGAAAATGGAGGAGGAAAAGACAAAGACAATTAAAAAAAAAAAAAAAAGCCTAATATTCCCTCTGCAGTCAGTACTTTTAATAAGTTCACCCATATCAGAACTGTCATGCAGCTAGAAACAGAGAAGTAACTTCCCCTCTTTGTTCAACAAAACATTGCAGACAAAATTACAAGTCAGGGCTGAGATGTAAGTACAGAACCAACAGCACACCCTTTCTCTCTACCTCACTGTATTCCTGTATCTATGTCAAATATGGTAGTTAGTTACTTTGGAAAATCTGACATTTGATATTTCACAAACTTCTTAAAAAGACACTTACAGAGCTAAATCAAGGCCTTTGGTATCTACAGGGAAAAAACCCAAACAAACTACTACTACAGGGATTTCTTTTGAGAAAGATCCCTAACAGAGGGTAAACACACTTTTTCAAATTTGCTTTATAAACGAGCAAGTCCTCAAAAGGTAGCACAGAATTACTCTTTTCCTCATAGGAGACAAATTTTGGTAAGTTTCTAGGAATACTATATATACTATATACTGCTTGGAATGTTTTAAGCAGAGATAAAAAAAAAGTCGTTACCTTCTTTCTTAAGCTCTTCAATCTGTTCTTCTTTGATGTCAAGCTGCTCAGTAAGCCTTGATGCTGCATCCAGTGCAGCATTTGCCTCTCCTAAACTTTCCTGAATAGTAGGCAGGAAAGGGACAAAAAGAGAAGCAAGGGAGTTCACTATCACAGTTACACTAACAGATCAAACAGATGCAGAGACTTCAATCACTTATTCTTCAGAATAACTGGATTGCAAACATCCTCAGGAAATGGATGGTCAGCAGAGGAATGCTACTTTGCTGACCTTCTTTTAGTGCCCCCATCTCTTCCAGGGAAGAGAGAATAATTACATAACTTGATGTATTCTTTGACAGTAACACTTAACGCAGCAGTTAAAACAAAAAAATTCAGTCAAGAACTAGCATTCAGTTTCATAGGGTTCAATTTCATTATTCAGCTCACCTGCAGTGATACAACTTTTTCTTCCAGGTTTTCTGCTTTTTTCCTCCATTCTGCAGTCTGTTTTTGGTGTTTCTCCAGCTCTGCTGAATACATAGCTTTTTCTTCTAAAGGGTTAAAAATACAAAACAAAACAAATCTTGATTCACAACACATAACTCTCTTTGGGATACACAATTGCAAAACCTCAGCATTATCACATCTGGTATTCATTCAGGTAGAATTCAAATTTCATAAGTGGGATATTGACCATCAGTTTTCACAGGGCCAGAATTGGTTTTGTAAGTTTTTTAAAACAACAGATTCTGAAATTCAAGCTATCAAAAAGGAAACTAGGTAACTAATATTTAAAAAGCACCAAAATATGGTAACTATCCCAGCTGAAAAACGCTTGTTGCGATCTTTGCTATTTCTTGACAAAACTTACCGTGTTGGAATTGCTCTAGTACCATCTGCAGGTTGGCCAGTGACAATGCATACTGCTTCACTTGGTCCTGTGAGATGGTGAGCTGTAGCACAGTTTCATCTCTCTGCTTGGAAACCAGGTTTAATTGCTCTTGCAAAGATTCAACTTGCAGACTAGCTTGATGACTTAATGAAAATAAAATACACTATTTATGAAGGCAATAACAAAGTCATCACTGAGAAAATTAAATCCCAGAAAAAATAGCCTATCTTTAATTTTTCAGCTCAACTTATAAAAATGAAAGCACCATTTTTTTTCCCCAGATTCCTCTTTAAAAGAAAAAAAACCAAAACAAAACAAAAAACCCAACCTAACAACAGGTTTTAAGTAAGTCTGGTAATAAAATTTTGGCAATCAAAAAAAAAACCACCCTACTTTTGTTTGAAGTGCATTAGAAAAAGAAAAACCTAATCTTTGAGGTTCATTATTGCAACAGTATCTTTACCAAGAAAAAGAATCCATACCTTGCTAATTGTCTGCTTTAATTCCTACATCAATCAGTAAGTCTTCCTACCAATTTTTACTTTTAAAGCCAGTCTCCAAGAACTCGGTATACCTTGCTCCATACCGGCCACTGAACACCCACCCCATTTAACTTCCTATTATGCAAAAGTATTATGACCCTGATTTACTCCTATGCCAGTCTTTTTAAAGAGTGCATATCAGGTGGGAAATAGGGATTATTTCTTGAAAAGTATTTCATAAGTTTGATGAAGAATTAAGAAACATTCTGATGAACAGTTTTTACACAACCTTCCCCCAAGTCTTCCACTTTCTCCACAGTTTTTCACAACAAATTCTGCTCAACTCAGAAATCTCTTTGTTGAGAATGTTTTTTAAATAAAACAATATTAAAAGGAGTCAAGATAAGCATTCAGTAACTTTAATACTTGGATTTTCATTTTTCTGGCTGAAAAATGTAATTATGGCAAATAAATAAAAAACCACAATTGGCTCTAGCCTCCCATTGAGAATTTCAATGCATCTTGCTTTATATATATATATATATGCGCTAAAAAGAAAAAAGCTTGCAGCAGTATATACTTTCCATGGTATCAGGTATAAAGTAAGGATGTGTACCTGTCTCAAAAGCAATTCACAAAGCATGACAGTCACATCTGTGCATTGAAGTACATCAAATAAGACTCTTTCAAACTGAATGAAGCCTTGACTTAAAAGTAAGCCAAGTTCATCTTTTTTGATTTAACAGACAACTAAACTGATGGGTTGAGGGATTTTTGCTTTTAGTTCAAAGCACTGTCAAAGATGCAAGATTTCAATAGTTGCTAGTACAAGGACACATACTTTCTTAAGTTCTCAGCAGTAGCCAAGTCTATTTCAAATCACCTTCCTGATTTAGAGCAACAAAAGTTCGTATCTCTTTGTTTTCTCAAGTGCTTAGCATGTTATAGAATGGTAATTCAGTAAAATAAAGCCATCAGTACCAGTCTAGCTAACTGTGATATATACAGCCAATGCCACTGCTGGATAAATTAAAAGACTACCTGGCATTCTCCACTGCAGTAGATGAGGACACAAGTTTTTCTTCCAAAATCAAAACTTTTTTTCTTAGTTTGACCTCTCTGTCTTCTGCAGCTAAAGCTTCTCGTGTGTAGGAGTCTTCCATTTCTAAAAGGTGATTGCGTAACCTCTCCAGTTCCTGATTTAGGCGCTGCTCTTTCTCACGCAAATGCTGTATCTGTGTAGAACATACCTTAAGTTGCTTGTACTATCACCTTTCATAAAAATAATTTAAGCAAACATAAAACATGTCTATTGACACACACTGAAATGTGTATCAATTTTAAATGCTTTTTACAAGTAATTGCTATCAAAAATAATCCAGAAAATATTACAGATGCAATTTCTTATTCTTTTTTCTTTTATTTCTTGCAACTGTAAATTATTTGGTGGTGTACCTCACTCTGCAGGGCACTGCTCTCCATTTGCTTTTGTTTGAGTGCTACCATGACTTGGTCTCTCTCTTGCTGAAAAGTAACAGCCTTTTCCTGCATTGATTTAACTTCATTTAACAGTTGATTCAATTCTCCTGTCTTGCCCTGTTGACGACACAAACAAGCATTTCAAACATGGCAAACAGTTTTACCAAAGCAGTCATAGTCCTCACCCAGAAAAGCATAAAGACAATACTGATTTAGACAACACTGATCTAACAAGGAAAAGGGCAGGACACCCATGGCCCTACAGCGTAGAAAAACATTTAGGGAAAATACTGTTTTGAAGTTATTTCACTCACGTTACAAGACAAAGTAACAGTTATTGTTAAAAGACACTATACAGATGCATTATCTTAACTGACTGCTGTGAACAGATACCTACCTATCTTTAGATGAGAGATGTATTATGTACATAGGGTCTCAGACGCTTGTATACTTGAAAATTTCACTTCCCCCCCAGTGTCTGGAATCGAATCTACGTGATACCCACTTATTAGCCCATGCACATGTAAAGCATCAGCCTAGGTAGGTCAACTTGTCTGAACTTAAGAATAAACACATGAAGAAATCTTTAAAACCAAACCATAAGGTGACCTTGCTCCCAAAGATTAGCCTTCAGTGAAGCACAGCAATGTCCATCACATTTTCAGATGTCAAATTTCAATGAATAATGTTCCCACTTACATGCAATTTACTACAACTTTACATTAGCATGTAAAGGAGAAGTGTATGTCAATTACATGGAATTCACATGTACATGTGAATGCATTTTCAGTTATGCTCTTTCAGCATGCTTTTCAGCATGCTCTTTACATTTTGTCTCATATGTTGGTTTGAAAGCAGTTACTTTTATTATGTTGGATAAAAGTAAATCAATCTTTGTTTTTAATCACTAATACTTATGAGCTTCAATTATTTGTTTTTATTAATCAAACTGAATATAGTAAAATTCTTTTTGCACTAGAACCATAAACCTGCAGGCAAACCTTCTCTTTTTGTGTCATGTTATCCTCCGACACACACACAAAATACAAAACTGTTTGAATACTATTTTTCCTAGTTCTCCATGGTGAACACAAAACATGTAACAGGAACTTCTCTGATCTGTGCAAGAAAAACATCCAGACAAATGTTCCATGCTTGTGAAACTGAAAGCCTAAGCCACCAGTGAGCAAAAGTCTGCAGGCCAAAGACATGCAGCAGAGAATCTAGCCAGACAATGCAGATTTTCATGAGTTAGAATAACAAAACCCAAAACAGTAGGAGTGTTAATTTGTAAAGTATTAGTTTATTTTATATGGACAAGACTGATGAACGTAGGAAGTCCCAACGGTAATTCAAAGCTACTTTTCACGATGTAACTGTACGTTGAGACAATAAAACTTCCCATTGTAATTCTATAGTATTTCTTTAGAACAGGACAGGGAAATCTCTACTATGAGCAGAGCTAAACATCTGTCCTAAGTCAAACTTCTCAAAAAAAAAAAAAAAAAAAAAAAATCCTAGTTTTTCACATCTATTATGTCAAAGTTGACACTTGCAAATCATAAATTTTAGAAAGACACGTTGTTAAAGGTAATTCGTATTTTACTTTTCCAAATACATTACACTGCAGATTTAGTTGGTACTTTGAAAATATTTCAAAGAGCTGTGAGGGTGATGAGACACTGGAACAGGTTGCCCAGAGAAGTTGTGGATGCCCCATCATTGGAAGTGTTCGAGGCCAAGTTGGATGAGGCTTTGAGCAACCTGATCTAGCGGAAGGCATCCCTGACCTGATCTAGTGGAAGGCATCCTTGCCCATGGCAGGGTGTTGGAACTAGATGATTTTTAAGGACCCTTCCAACCCAAACCATTCTATGATTCTATGGCAGTTTTTATTATACTTATAGCAGGGGGAAAAAAATTAACGCCAAGTTACTTCACAATGGTTTGCATAAATACCACTCTCTGATAATGGGCAATGCTCATAACTTTGGAAAATGAAAAGGGATGCTAAAGACAACAGGGTGAATAAGAACAGTATGCATGGAGGGGAACAGCTGTAAGAGACGATTGAAGAATGGCGACTAGAACCACCAAAACCAAGAGAACGGGGATGTGGACAGTACACAAGAAAGAAAGAAAATTACGTTTGGAATTAACTACCAGAAAAGTCTAACCACTAGGACATACTCACTTTCAGAGCCTACAAAGCAACCCAAAAATATCTACATCCTGGAATTCTGCTGTCAAGTGTTTGCCAAAGCTACAGAAAGACTTTTGCACTGTACCTAACACCTATTTCTCAAAGACAAAAGGCAATTCACACATTACTTTGTTAACTCCTGCATCAGTTCATGTAACATGCTGTTGACCTGTGTATCAATGATGCCACATAATTCTTTGCTCTTTCAAAGAAGATTCTTCCTCAAATTACACAAGCGATAATTAAGAAGCCACTGCAACTTTTTTCTGAACACACACTTTGAAAAAGAGTATCGATTTTTCCACATGTCAAATTGTAGAGAAGAAACCATTAATTTAGCTTGTCCAATCTTTTAACTTTTTTTTTGCAGTGGAGTTTCTCCAACTGTAAAAGCAAGATACATAAACCCATTCATCTCACGGGGATGTTGTGAAGCAATCACATTGGAATGACAAACACTAGAGAGAAGCACATTGGAAAATTAGTCCTGCTGGCCAGCTCTGCAGAAGTTTGAGCACCATACAGTAAAAGTAGTATAGGGCACTTAATGAACAACAAGGCCAAAGCAAAATATTAAGCAGCTGTTCAGTAAATGAGCAATTTCCAAATAAATGAAAAACGTAGCTTATGGCTGCACAATTAACAGATAACATTGTAAACCACTCACCTGCTGAATTTTAATTTCTTAACTCTGCAGGGGGATTTTTTTTTTGTAGTGTAATGCAGTAAGGAGTCACAAAGGAATTTCAGGCAAACACGTGATGGCTACATATACACAAAAATGCACTACCATGTGACTAATTTTAAAAGATATTCATAAATATGAATGCACATACCTGTTCTTTTTCTTTCAACAGCTTCTCAAAAGCAAGAGCTTTTTCCTTCATTGAGTGAGACTCGAATTCTTTCTCTTTCAGCATCATTGAAAACTGCATATTAGTCTCCTGAAGTGCTCGGAATTCTGTTTCTTTTTCCCTACATGTTGCAACTATTTTTTCATTTTCTTCTTTCAGTTTTCGAATATCCATTTCTAAAATTAAATTTCTTTCTTTAAGATTAGTCACAGCTTGCTTCAAAAGCTCATTTTCATTTTCTTTGTTACTAAGATTTTCACTCACAGAAAGTAACTGATCACTTTTAGATTTAATTAATATATCTTTTTCCCTGAGTGATTTCTGTAAGACATCATGTTTTTCTTTGATCTGCCTCATCTCTGACTCAGTCCCCTCCTGACTCTTTCTTTCAATCTCTGATGCTGTAGCCACAGAATCAGATAATCGTTGATTGTTTTCCTGAAGAGTCCTAATAGTTGAATCTTTTTCTTGCAACTTTTTTTTCAATTGTTCCAACTCCTGTTGAAGGAGTTTAGCCTCATCACTGAGTACTTCAGGAACACTGAACTGAATGCCTGAAAGCTGTGAAATGTCGGAAGGCGCTGCCACAGAGGGTGTTACCAAATCGAGTTTACTCAAGAGAAGATCCTTGGTGTTGTGAAGCTGCCCTATGCTGTGTTGAACTTGTGCTAATTCCTGACTAAAACTTTTCAGCTTTTTCTCATTCTGTTCATAACTCTGAATCAAGCCATTATAATCAACCTGCAACTTTGAATTACTATCGCTTTCAACTGAAATTTGTGCTTGAAGCTTCTGTAACTCCTCTTGGAGGTGAGCTGACTCATGCTGCATGTTCTGAACCGTGGTTATTACTTGTTGCTTCCACTCTTCCATTTTCTTTACTTGCTGTTTGAGTTTATCACGTTCTTGTAGAAGTTCCTCAAACTGGTTACTGTTAACACCCCCTGACCCGTTATCAGTACCTGTACTGGATGTCTGCAAGACAGTCAGTAAGGTTTGGCATTTTTGACTTAAAGCATCTATTTCAATATCTTTTTCTCGAATGATACGTGATAAATTCTGAATAGTTTCTCTAGACATGTCTTGACTGCTGTTTTCAGATCTATTAGATAACTTTTGATTCTCCTCTTGCAACCTTACCAAAGCTGCTTCTTTAGCAGCAACCATATCCATGATATTACGATACTCTGTTTTTAACTGACTGTTTTCTCTTGTCTTTTCACTTAGAACTGCTAGTACTTGTTCTCTTTCCATAACGTAAGTTTGCAGCTGCTGCTGAAGACAAAGAACATCCTGCCTATAGGAAGCTGAGGCAACTCTAGCATTGAGAGCTTGTATTTCTAAATCCTTCTCTTGAATGATCCGGGTAAGTTTGCCAACTTCATCCTTAGACAACTGATCAATTTGCTGACTTAGAGAAACATTCTTTTCATTTAGAAGCTTAATCTCCATCTCCCTTTCTTTGATACCTTTTACCAGTCTTTCAATTTCAGCTTTAGATAAGTCATGTTTTTCATTTCCATTTTCTCCATTAAGAGTCTGAACTTTGGTTTCCTGAAAAAGATCAGAGGAATCAGTCTGAATAATCTGTCTCTCTTTGTGCAACTGAGTTTTAATTTGTTCAATTGTTTTCTGCAAATTTTTAATTTCCTCATCTTTCTCTAAAGAAAGTCTTTCATGTGTGACATTCATTTGCTCACACTGAAATTTAGACTCATCTATTTCCTTTCTTTGTTCCTGCAAAGACTGCTGAAGTTGCGCTGTTATTTGATTCTGATCTTCTATAGTTTTTTTGTGAACTTCTATTTCTTCTTCAAGATTATTCTTTATCACTTTTAACTGCGTTACCTCACTTTCAAGTTCAATAATAATATCTAGAGTTTTAGGCTCAACCACAGGTGTAGATCTACTTTGCTGATCCTTAAGGCGTTCAATTTCTTCTTTCAAATGATTATTTTCTTCCTTCATGACTGCAAGGCTTCTGTCTTTTTCCTCCAAGTTCTGTTTTAAGACATCCTGCTTTTTTGAAACTTTCATATATTCCTCAAGTTCCTGCTTCACCTGTAAGGCTTGATTTTTAAATTTTTCAATAAATACCTCTTTTTCTTTTATGAGTTCTGTCAACTGCTTTTGTCCCCCTAAGCTAGTAGTCAACATCTCTTTTGTTTCTTGATGGTCAATTTCCATCTGCTCAATGCTCCTTTTAAGTTCAGCAATCTTAAAGTCTTTCTCTTGATTGAGTTTAACTAGGCGCTCATGTTCAAGCTGCAATGCAGTGGTATCCATACTACGTGCATTTGATAATTCCTCTATAGTTTGCTTATACTTATGTGCTTGTTCCAAAAGCCTCTTTTCCACCTGGTTTAATTCGCTCTCTAACTGTCTTTTTTCCATTTTCAAAGCCTCCACAACAGTGTCTTTTTCCAAGTAAACTTTACTTTTCTCAGAAGTGGCTTCACTTAACTCCTGTTTTAGTTCTTCAATGGCTGCTATCAGCTTTCCATTTTCTGTTCTGAGATCAGACAAAGATTTCTCTAAGTCTTCATTTAGTTGTTTATTTTCTGAAATGTCATTCTGTAGTTTTGCAATTTCTACTTCTCTTTCTTTCAGAATCAGATCTTGACAGGCATAGTTAGATTCCTGATTACTTTTTTCTGCTAACTTGCTCAAGGATACAGAAAGTTCCTCCTCTTTTTCTTTTAGTCTCTGCTGCAATTCTCCGATTTCTTTTTTATTATGCAAATTACAGTCCTGGGCTTTCCTTAGTTGTTCCTGAAGATCTTTAATACTATCTTGAAGCTGCTGCTTACTTATATGCAAATCATTAAGTGCATATGAACATTGGCTTAGTTTTTCTTTCTGACTATCTAACTCCTTAATAGTTTCCATCTTCTCAATTTCTAATTCTGATACTTTCTTTCTTTCAAAATCTATGTCAAGTTTCAGCTGTTTTATGATATTATCAGTTTCTGTGTGTTGTTTTGACAACTGCTCTTTCAGTGTAATCATATGCTGAAATGAACACAAAAAAGAATTCATTAGGAGAGGAGACCCAGCCAAACTATGCATTTCATTCATTTTTATCCTGTGAACAATAAAAAAAAAATTTGAAGGGAAACAAAAATGTTTCCTAGTTGCCAACGTAAGTTGTATCAAGCAGTATCAACTATTCAATGCTAAATTAATTAAAACCAAGTATCAAATAGGGATAGATTACATTTCACTAAAAACAAGGACATCATCTCTCCCAAAAGAACCCTACCTACCTAAATCAAGGAACAAAAAGAGAACTACCTAAGAAAAACAACTGTCAGAATTTGTCAGGGTAGTTGGAATAGGTATGCAGCAAACACTCACTACTTAAAAACAGGGAGGCACCAAATTTAAAATAAATTACAGAAGTGAATGCATATCTGCATATTCTATTTTCAATTTCTTGTTTGAGCTTACCTTTAACCGTACCTGCTGGGATTCATTTCATAGGAAAACACTTTAAATGTTCAATTCCATAAAGTAAACCAATATTGAAAACACATGGCTTGCAACTGTATGTTTACAGGTCAAATAGATCAGGACAGTGACAAAAAGGTATCATTCCATTTGGATTACATATAATCAGTGACCTTTTTTGCTCCATAAATGCTCATATTATGAGGAACTTGTAATAAAGTAACTTAATTATTTGACATCATTAAAAATAAGGAAAGGAAAAGAAAAAAGTTTTTAAAAAAATCATTCATCTTATGCATACTGTTGTAAGACAGAGGTCAAAATATTAGCAGGATAAAAACCATCAAAAGCTTGCAAAGAAAAATCAAGTAGTATTTAACTGGACTTCAGAAACTAACATCCCTTATGGATAGCTGACACGTCATATTATTTCTTTGTCCATAACAAGTGTGTTTCTTGCACTTCAGAATTTTGCACTGAGACAGCAGATATGAAGAAACACTGGTCCTAATATTCTTTTTAGGCCTCAGAGGATAACTTATAGTTCCCTGCTATCTATGTTCAAAGATTAACTTAAAGGATAAACACACAAATCTAAACATTTATTTTAGCAGTTTAATAATTAGTTGCAATATTTATTACCTGAGTAGCTTCTTGATTCTGCTTGTCTAGTTCTTCCAGCTCCACTATTAATGTTTCTCTTTCAGCAATACTTTCATTTAATTCATGCTCTTTCCTCTCCAAGTCTTGTCTTAACTGACTCAGTTGTGAATTCTGATCCTCAGTATATGCAGAAAGAATATTCTCATTTTTATGTTGTGCACTTGTCAGTTCCTTCTCAAGTCCCTCAAGTTAAAAAAAAATTTCTAAATATTAGCCTTTATCTTGCTGAAATGTATAAACTGAAATCTCAAATGGCTTCTTTTTTGCCTTCAACAATTAAAAGCAAAGCATGCATTTTTATGTTAGAATCTCTAAGCCTACATTAATATTACCCCAGTTAAAAATTGTTCATTGTAAAGTCTTTGTCTCTACCATTCATACATCCACATTTATTTTCTTATCACTTAAGTTTAGGAGTGAGATTTACAAACTTCTGCACAAAAAAATCATGGTCTGACAAGCAAAGTTATATCCACCTCTGAGGTACGGATCCACAGCTGGGATAAACTATTGTATCTCTTGGAGATACCCTAAACGTGTAGTATGCTGCATGGTGAGACAGGAATTTTTAATCAAGGACACGTGAATAATGTCCTTATCAAAAATGCCACGGGAACTCTTGAATGCATGCAAAAGACAGAGGATCCCAGCTGAAAAATACTACTGGATACCAAGTAAACTAAACCAAATCTCTCAAGCCTGAGTTTATAAAGGACTAAGTCAACCTTGCCAAAAACTAAAGGCGTGTTCCAGAGAAACTGTATGTTCCACTGCTTAACTTCATCAGTAAGATGGAATGTAGTATTATTAGAGTACTACATGGAAGAAGAGAGACATTTTACAACTGATAACAGTGTCAAACCTGAAACGTGCCAAAGTAAGAAAGATGAAAAATGACAAATTTTATAGAATGTACTATTAATACTTTAAAAATATATGTTACAGCAGCCTAAGTAGCAATGGGATAGGTGGAACTCCACTAGTTTTCTTTAAGAGAGTACACAGAGTTTCACAAGTCCAAATGTATCATTTCTATCAATTCCACATGTAATTATAGAATTAATCTACAATTATTTCCTTGATTACAAGGTTATTTATGTAGAAGTGTGAAGTATAGAAAGTGTATAGAAAGTGTAGAAGTATACAAAAAATGTATAGTGCCAGAATGTGTGTTTACCATCAGTTACTATTGTTCCAAACTTTTTTGTTGGCTTAATTTAGAAATTGCTTTACCTGATTTAAACTTGAAAGTCTTGCTATTTCGTTCTCTGCTTCTATGAAGGAAAACAAACAAAAAAACCCCATAATTTTACTACTTTCCAAACAACAATAAAACCAAATCATTCTCCCACCTTGTCCCAACAGAACTCTGATAATAGTTTCACAGTATTTTGTGATGATAAGCATCAGCGCTGCAAAAGATTCAAATGCACCACCAATCACCATCACAAAACAGAGCATTAGTTTTACAACTGAGTCCACATTAGGAGGACTTTGGTACTACAATGTATCAGTTATGCAATATTAAAATATTTTCTACATACAGAAGATATGTTTCAGTGTTTCTTTAAGGAGAAGGTATTAGTAACAGACCGCCTTTACACACAAAAACATGTACTTCTAGAATTTGAACAAACAACTTCTATTGAGGCTTACTTACTTTTAAAGAAAGAAAAGCCTATCAAACAGTTGGCAGACATGATTACCTACCTAATGAGAAACCCCTATGATAATCACACTAGTCCTAATTACATCTTCTTTTCTGCTTAGCCTTACCTCAATGGAGAACCCTTTTCTAAAGCAGCAACTTTTAAAACGTACGTATTCTCATATTCAGTTCCAAATTCTTAAAATAAATTATGAGCATTAAAAGTGAAAGCCTGTGAATATATACTAAAAATAATAATAATTTAAAGAATTATCATATTTGTACCTAACAGTGCTTGCTGTAGTCTGACAACATCTTCTGGTAGTGATGTCTTTGATTGGAGCTTCTTCTCCTGTTCTTTCAAGAGAGCATCTTGCTGTGCAACAGAACTTTGAAGCACACTAAAGTCAGATTTAAGATTTTCATAGTCTTGTGTTATTTGGATTTTTTCTACCTTTGCCAATTCTTGCTCTTTCAAAAGAATTTTGTTTTCTTCTTTGGCAGAAGACAATCTGTGATTTAATTTTCTTATTTCATCCTCTAGGTCCTTTACAACCTGCAACTCTTCTACTTTTCCTCCTTCTAGACTCTGAGCATTTTTCTTCCATTGACTAATTTTAGAGTCATCCATGGCATCAGAGCTCACTCCACCTAAAAAGAAAAAAAGATTGTTTGCAATATTAACCAAAGCATATACTGTAGATGCTTAAAAGTCTCTTCTTCCACCCCTTCTCTTGACAGAGGGAGACAGTCTAAACCAAAGACATAATCATCATCAACAGAAAGCTTACGTAAACAGAATTAACATTTGAAGCAGTGCTATACATATACTAGTGTATATGTATAGTACGTATACTAGTGTATATGTATAGCATATACATATACTGCATCCTGGTTTGATAAGCAGCTTTTCAAATACTTACACATCCCTGGCTTGAAATAATTTTAAAAGGTAAGTGTTGCAAGACATACATTATTCACAATTTGATTAAAATTTACTTGACACCCATCTCTCTCGGTGGGAAGATGACAGAATCTAATTTATCAGGATTTGGAATCCCTCAGTTCTCTAAGAATAATTTATCAAACCCCATCTAATTCAGCCTGATGCAAAATCCCTGTTTATAATTTAGTCAATTAAATGTCAAAGGTTTGCTGAATGGTTGTTATAGAGAACAATTTGCTACAAATTAGTACACCATTCGCTAAATGATGCACAAAGTTTTTCACCTAAAGATCTCATTTTGCAGAACTGATGTTTTTACAGATCTACCATACTATCACGACATTCACAGTTCTGCACAATCCTCACAGTGTAATTTCCAGGTACGTTACTGAGTATAAAAAGGCATAATCAAAAATGTACGGAAGAAAAAAGTTAAATGAAAGCACACTGCTTGTGAATTCATTTCAGTGTAAGCTCAAATACTTCCCCTGCCCCAGTCTGTATTATGTTGTCAAACAGAACCAACAAAATACAAATATAAAATACTCTAATTCTTCAAAAGCTGTGAGCACTATTTATTTTACAGATAACTTGTAATGCAAAAGATATGGGATTCCTGCCTTTAACTTCATTACATTAGTCCTGCTGGTGTACGTATGTGCAGTATATATAGTACGTGCAGTAAAAGACAGATTACATCTTAACAGGCATGTGGATTTTAAGAAATAAATTTCCTATCAGTACTACCTTAGAAAATAAGAGTCTGTAAAAATACTTCCCTTCTTTCCAAGAAGAAAATGGATCTCTCTTTCCAAAAGGAGAGTACACACTCTTTAGAAATCCAAGTTTTAACAGATAATAAAATAGAGGTTTACAGGCAAATCTTATACATATGTGCAAAGAAGACCCTAAAGGAAACCTAACTGATAGGACTGTTTTTATGGAATATGAAATACCTACAAGACAATGAAAAGCTCCTTGTGAGAACTACTGAGCTTCTCCTACAATCTAGTCATGCCACAGACCAAGGCATGGCCCTTATGGCAATCTTGGAGCTTTTGTCAAGTAACCCAATTGTCACATAGTACTTCTCACCAAAATTATTTTTGTGCTGAGATTTTCTGATCTTCAGCTTTGTGCACCTCATCCACACCTATATTCAGTGTAAGTTAGAAAACTAGGAAGTGTAGAACTTAGAGCACAATATTTGATATGTATAGAAAATGACCCTCTAGACTGATATACATCAGAAGATGAAATGCTATCATTCCAGTGTTCAAGCCAACCACAGTGAATATAAGATACCAGGACACGCATGTGTCTTAAGCATGAAGCTGAACTAAAGTTGAAATTCAAATTCCTAAACATTACGTATTTGCTATCTATTACACTGTTACATACGTATTTTATGCTTTAACCAAAATTCACTGTACATTAAATAAGAAAGAAAGGATGTGGTGAAGACCTTGTTGTAATTGATTTTCAAGTTCTTCAATTCGCTCTTCATATTCACTCAGCTCTTCTCGGTGTCGACGACTTATCTCTACTAGCTTTTGTCTGTGTGCATCCTGCAATACTGAAAGTTCATGTTGATGTTCATCTATTTCTTGACTTAAATTCCGTTTGAGCTCCTAAAAACATCATTAGAGAAACAGAATGGTAAAATACAGTACAGACTCTTAAGAAACAAAAAATACAAAAGAAAGAAAAAAGTTTTCCCAGGTAAAATTAAAGGATTTATTAAAGGATTTCTCACAGGAGAGGTCAAGTTTCTTGGCTTTTGTTGGTTTGGGTTTTTTTTAAACATGATAAAAGAAATCCCTTTTAAAAAGGTTTACACAACAGCAACTATTAAGCCAATGTAGTGAGATTGCAACTCTCATAGGAAGTGGATACACTAGGACAAATTTCTAGCAACTTTCAAGGATGACATGCAAATCCATATTTTGCATCTTCATTGAAAAAAAGGCAAGATGTTTCTGAGAAGGGAGAAGAAATGATTTTGTGTATCTGAAATTCAGTCTCATACGTCATCAACAGCTTCTGAAAGTAATTTGCCCTCATAAATATTAACGTCATTCTTTTAAACTTACGTACTATGTTCATCAAATCATATAAATACACTTTCTCAGAATAGCTGGCCATTTTTAAATATAGCCCAGCAGCATTTCAGTCAGCAGCGCAATTACATCCCCACGTGCATTTTTAATAGAGAAAATGTAAGTGCTAGTGTTATAAATATTTTAATTACATTCACAATTCATATGACCATATGCAAAACCATCAAGAACAGAGCATAAGAGAAGACTAGTTTGTCAAAGCTGTCAACTTACCTTAACAATATTTTGCAGCTTGCATACTTCATTTTGTTCAGCATCATTTGTCCCTTGCGTTTTGGAAGACTGAGGGGGGGAGGGGGGGGGGGAAATCACATATCCATGTGAAAACTTGATAAATACATGTATTTTTCATGTAAGTGCTTCCTCTATTGATACTCAAAAGTAGAAAACGAAGCTAAGGTGAAGCAAAATTCAAATGTACACTGATTTTGATCAAAAAAAAAGATAGTTTAATGGAAACATTTTAATTTTCCATGGATTTTTTTTATTATTACATGCCAGTGCGTAGAAGTTTGGGGTAGGGGGTGTTATTGCACCTAATAAGACAACAGGGTTGCTTAATTTTACTTAAATATTTCCACAGGGGAAAAGTATGCCTCTGAAATGAGGCTATAGCTTGAAAAATGATGACTCACATCAACAAAAGCTTGAAAGATTATATTCTTTCTTGTCTCAGCAGACCATGAATTACAACTGACACATGAAGGACTGACAGAAGAGTAAGTAAAAACAGTATGCAAGTATCCAACTATCACTATGAACAGTACTGTGCTGTCAATAAATAATCAACATCACAGCCAGGAAGATGAAAAGCATTTCTTGGAAGTCTGCACAAAAATGAAACCCTGAAGTCGTATTCTAGGCAAATGTTTATGAAACTCTTTTTCTAACTTGACAAATCATGCATAAAAGCCTAATAAAAAAGCATTTGGAAGTTAGTCACTGAATGTGTCCCTAGTCATGTGACAGCAAGAAAATGACTACAAGATCATTAGGTTTCAGCTTTTCCATCAAATCATGTTACTTCTAGAAATTGTACAGCACGAACTTGCAAAAGACCCTTTCCAGAAACACCAAATGCAATGAAAACACTAATTTGAAGGGGAGAGTAAAAGAGAGAGGAACCACTCACCAGTGCAATCTGCTTCCAGTGGTCAACCTCAGATTCAAGCCTAGAAACTTCATTGGACAATCTGTTTATTTCTTGTTGTGACCAGATTATATCCCCAAAATCCATGTCATCTCCTTCAAAACCTGAGGAATGTCTGACCACTGGAACATAGGAAGCTGATGTAGTGGCTGGTGGCAAAACACCAGCTCCTAACTGTGCTGACTGAGCAGCCGTCTGTACTTTCTGCAGTTGTTCCTGTAGTGCATTCTGTCTAGCTTTTAGATGGCTGATTTCCACCTGAATATACAGAATACAATGCATTTTTTTCAATAAGAAGGATATCAAAACACACTCTACTTTACCCTTTGTGGCCTTATGAAATGTGAACCAGCCAAACAACTCCCCCCCAGCACAAACTACTGATCACTTTCACTAAAAAGAAAAGGAAAAAACCCCAAACACTCTCCCAATGGAGAAAAGCAGTATTAGCTGACGTTTTACAAAATATCTCATGCAAGGACACATATTAAAAGTTTTAACAGTTTTCAGTTAAGTAAAACTTTGGTTTGCAGATTTTTTCGGCAGCCAGGGTACCTAAGTACTATAGCAAGATTGAGGCTAACAGGTTGTACAAAAAATTTAAACATTTAAAGAGGCTGTTCAGATATGAAAATTAAGCAATATATGATGGTCCCCCAGTTATTTATATTACATTTTATTTCTTTTATGCTTAACAACACAATCTATTGAAAATTTACTTATTTACAATAAACTGAAATTAGCTGCATGCAATTTTCTCATAACAATTCTGTTATTGTATTTAATAAGCAGAATTCTATACACCTCAAAATTGTGCTTCCTCTAGTTCCCACATGCATTTACAAAGAAAGCAGAAATAAAACTCCTTTGTGTAATTCTAGGCATACTGGCAGCTTTCTTCATTTAGAAGACTACAAAATCTCATGTTGCGCAATAGGTTATAAAGCTGGTGTTTCCACCACAAGGGGACACTTCTCAAATTATGAAAGCTAGTTCTGTTCTCTTTAATTGTATACATGAAGGTAAATAATTATATCTGCAGACAATATAACTGCTTCAAATGAGAATTTTCTCCTGTTGTCTTCCTTAAAGATAACTGAATCAGAAATACAAATCAGTTTGAGTGTCCTTTCTCACAGTGATTCCAGAAACAACAGAAATTCTGGTACATGCATGACATTCCCAGAGTTTTCTCTTGTCTCAACTATCTCCTCGCAGCTCTGCTTATGTTGCCTGATTCAATGAAATATATATCTTAGTCTCTCAGTGTCAATGTTAACAAACAAAGAAACCATAACTGTGACCAATACTTCCACTGAAAGAGCACAGATACTATAACAAACAGATTAAACAGCATGATACACGAGTTTATTGGACATACTCACTCAAATACTTTACTCTGTATCCTACCTCTTTCTGTTGAAGCTGATTTCGGTACTCTATAGATAACTGCTTTATTTGAAGCTCTGCTGCTTCATGCTTTTCTTCTAAATCACTACAAACTTTTTTCAGTCTCTCGTTCTAGCAAAAATGAGAAATTAATGTTGGTAAGTTTGGAACAGTTCTGTAGAATTAGAAAAGCGTAAGTCTGCTGAACAGTAAAGAAATCAATTAAATTGTACAGATTTCTCATGTTATTTCACTTAAAACACACAGTAACTTCCAAGTGTGGGCCCAAAATCACGTTCATGTCCAAGCTTTCCATTTTTATATGGCATGGACTCTAGCTCACTTTCAGAAAGATGTTTGTGGTAACCAGAGGTAAATACCAGGAAGAAAAATTCAGGGCTGAATTACATCTTAGCATGATCCACAGCTGGAATTTAAGTACAGGCACAGAGCACAAATCGGAGCTAATATCAATACAGTCCAGTACTCTCTCTCCAACAATGGCCAATAGCAGATGGCAAGAGTGTAGAAAGAGGACAAGCAGGAAGAGTTACTTCCCCAAAATACTATCTCAACTTCTCAAAGCTCTTGAGGGCTGAAGACATATGTGAAAGTTGTTGGTTTACAGCCATAAATAAAGTCACAAGACCAACAAGTCCTTTCTAAAAGTACACAAAGTCACTTTCCACAAGGGCACATGGGATTTGTAAGCAGTTTTGGAAGAGCACGAGCATCCGTAGCTATGTCAAAATGCCCATACAGTAGGGCAACACAGAGAACCGCATCAGGGAACATGCACACTCTATGCTTTGAAGCTTGCTGGAAAAGACATGCTGTCCAGCATAACTGGACGTTCTAGATCTGCTTTTATTTGTGATCATATATGAAATGCTATAAACCCATTTTAACACTTTACCAGCTGAAATTTATGAAAACTTAAAAGATTTTTGCATTTGCAAGCTTTTCAGATCCAAGTCTATTGCTGCAGTCCAAGTCCACGTGATAGGCAGGAACAGTTGCAGGATGCAACAGTTAGCAGAAGATGGTAACTTGCACCACATGCGTAGTCCAATAAACAAATCTGCCCCCCTAACTGTGATGACTGTTTGTCACACACAAAAAAAAAAACAACCCACATTCTCCCACCATCACCCTTGTTTCTAGATTTACCCAGGGACAAGCAACTTCAGTGCAATATGTCACCTTTACAAGAAACAGATGTTATTGCTTTTAATTACAGTAGTGTTCCAAAATTTCTTACTTCAAACTTTTGTGCTGCATTAATACTTTCTACTTCTCTGAGTCTAGAATTGGACACATGGAGTTCTGTTGCTGCATCTGAAAGAAAGTGAAAATTTTCTTTTTTATTAAACTACTTTTAATCTGTTAAGTAGACATCAGTTAAGACCACAGTTACTAATAAGTATCTTACTTTCAACTGCTTCAATGTTCATTCCTAGGTAAATATCAAAAGCTGCTTTTATCAGAACACTGTCAGAATTATTATTTTTTCAGACCAGAGAGTCTTTCCGAACCTAATTTAGTTCTCTCTTACCTAGGCTTCAAGTCAGATCACGAAACTAACAGAAAAGTATGGATTTAAGCTTTAAAATAAGGGAAATTAAAAGTTTTTACCTGACTATTTTGTGTCACTGAATGAGTTTTTCATTTAGGACTTTGCCCCTGACATGACAGTTGTGTGTATCTCAGTAATCTCATGTAAAGTTTCAAAACAAGAATTAGTTCCATAAAACACACACAAGCGACTGAATTTTCAGGGGGAAAAAAAAAACCACCCCAAACCCAATAAAACCCGCAAAATAACCCACATAACAAAACACCAACCCTGCCCCCGACATAAAGGCACAAAACCCCCCGTAAGACTCGCTTTCATTTACAAAGGTGACACGATCTACCATACCAGTTTATCTAATACAAAGAGCACATAATTCTGTCCCTGGATCCTCTTCCTTTAATGATCAACGTTCCTCAAATAGGCTATGTTACTTCTCCCATGTCCCACTTTTAATGGATAGAAATACCACGTTTCCTTTTATTAATGAGAAATCATCCTGAATTGACTATAAAGCAACCTTGACAATTTTTCAAAATTTGAAATAAATATAAATTTTCAAGTAAATACTGTAATTCATCATTTCCTATGTGCTGTTCAAAACTGACGCAGCTCAAGTGCTGCAGAGGCAACAATCTACCCATGAAAACTGCTAAACTGAAGATGTTAAAGTCTATAATCCACAAACACCATCTTCAGTTCAGATTGCAGTTAAAGCAGTGAATGTAAGGGATAACATCAACAATTCAGAAACATTAGAAAATCAGGAAATTAAAAAAAGGAATGTAAGGAACTGCTTGAAAAGCATTCTCTGGGCCACATAGTATTTAAAGGTCTTTATGGAAGAGTACTTAGATGCCACTAGATTTTTACACCTTCAAGGCTAGTAACCCATAAAAATGTACTACTATGAAATTTTTAGGAAACAGAAGCTGTTCACAGCGGTATCTAGCACTCAAGTACACCTGGAAGTGTGTACATCAGCACATTCCTCTTGCACAAACTAAAACACAGATTTGTGATCAGAACCTCAATCTTTTAAAAAGGCAAACAAATGCACTAGATGACTACACAGTTTAGCAGTGTAAAATAAGTTTCCAAACTAAACTAATATGGATTTTGGAATTTAAAACAATTCTAAGCAAGTCTTTCAGAAAAGTGAAAAAAAGATAACTTTGCAGTTATCAGAATAAGTTTCTCTCTTCTGAGCGTTTTACCTGCATACCAAAAAAACCCATCTGTATGAGACCAGTAGTATCAGCTTGACAACAAGATTTATACAATACTTTCACAATGCTTCATAGTGGTGAAGTTGCAAACAAAGTAGAATTGTTTAACTTCACACGTAAGACATTCAGAAGTCTCAGCTGTTCTTTGTGGTTGCTATTCTTAGCACTGTTTTGAGAATGCTCATTTTTTTTCAGGAAGTTATAGTTTCAAGATGGTAAACAATACTAGCGTTATTAACCTATTAGTATTTATTACCATGTTATACAATTGCTCTACTAGAAAAATAAAAAACTTTACTCAAAAACTCTTAACAAAAAGGCATTATTAAAACTATAAAGACTATAGAATACATTTACTATCACTTTATTGAAAATCTTACTTTGATGTCCTAGCTTTTTGTTTCAACTTTGTGTTTTAAATATAAAATCATCCTAGCTTCTAATCCCTGTAAAACAAGGGCCATGTTCTCTTACTTGGCTGTAGGAGAACGGCAGAACTCGACAGGTTTCTCTGGGCCCAACTGAAACATAAATAACAAAACCATCAGAAACACTGGACCTTCGCCTGTGTGACACGTCAGACTTAGATCACACCAGCGGCAAAAAAACTCTGTACTACTACTACTCCTCTGCAGTTTTATGAAACCACTCTAAAAGCAGCTAATCAAACGGGGTTTTAGATAAACTAAGCAAACGGAAGGGAAGCAGAGCGTTGTGTGCGTTCGTTACTGATCAACAAACACAACGCTTCACGCAATTCAGAAACTTCCGAATAACAAACCTAGACCAGGTTCACCTCTGCTGTTACGGCCTGGGAATATGTTTGCTTATTGTCCGGATCCCGCGGTCACACGGGCGGAATAAAAACAAAGCCAGCAAAGCCCGCAGCTCTCCCGCGGCACCAAGCCCGTTCAGCTCCCCGGCGGCCGGCCGGCCGGGGCGGGCAGCGCAGGCCCCCGCCGCCGCCCGCCCCCGGGGAAAGCGGCGGCCGGAGGAAGGGCCCTCGCCAAGGCAGGCCTCTCCTGGCAGGTACGCACCGAACAGAGGCGGCCCCGCCACGCATCCCGCCCCGCCCCGCACGCCCCCCGCCCGGGCGGCGGCCCGGCGCCTCAGCCCCCCTTACCGCCCACTTCCTCCGCGCCCTCCAGCAGGATGTCCTTGGTGAAGCTGGAGATCTGGCCGGTGAGCGAAGACAGGCTGCCCCCCACCTGCCCCAGGGACTGCCCCAGCCCCGAGCCCAGCCCGCCCAACCACGACGCCATCGCCGCCGCTCAGAGGGCTCCGGGCCTCACTCGGCGGCCCCGCAGCTGGCAGCCGGCTCCGCGGGCGCAGGGGCGGCCCCTCCTCCCTCCCCCTCGCTAGGGCGGGTCAAGGCTGCGGCTGCCGCCTCAGCAGAGCGGGCTCGGCGACCCCTCCGCCAGCGCCGCGGGCATCCCCCCGCCACCACCCGGCTCAGCGGCTCCTCCCGGCGGCTCCAGCCTCTGCCACCTCGACGGTCGCCATGACACCGACACACCATCGACGGCGCCCGCAGCCGGCTAGAGCGCCGCGCCGGCGGCTGTGACGTGTCCGCGGCAGCGGAGGATGCCGGGATAGTGGGGGGGGCAGCGCAGGGGGCCGGGCGGGCGGCTGGTGGCGGCGGCGGGGCGCGGGAGCCCCCGCGGGCGGGCCGGCGGCACCCCCGGCAGGCGGGCCCGGGGCGGCGGCGGTGTGCGACGCAGGGGGGCAAAACCAAAGCCGCGGTGCGGCCGGCGGGCACGGCCGTGTGGGCCCAGCGCGGAGCTGGGCCAGTAACGCCCTGCGATCCGCGTCAGCCCGAACCTTGTCACCGACACTTTACTAACTGTGCTGTAGCTGTATGCCACCAGCGATAAATACATTCTGGGCAGAATTGGAGCAGGCTGCCCAGAGAGGTGGTGGAGTCACCATCCCTGGAAGTGTTCAAAAAACGGGTAGATGTGGCGCTTGGGGACATGGTTCAGTCCAGTCTACCCTTGATTGGCTTAGAGTGGACTTGGTAGTGTAGGTAAATGGTTGGACTGGACGATCTTAAAGGTCTTTTCCAACCTAAACGATTCTAGGATTCTAGGACACATGCTTGGGTCGTGCGTCATTAACAACCCGCGGTGTCCCGCTGCTACAAGAGCAGAGGTATTCCGTGTCTGAATGCGTGCTTTTGCAAAATAGGCAAGTTCCTGGGAGGCTAGGCCCCTTCTGCTGCGGGTGTAGATGCGACGGGTGCTTGGTTGGATTTCCAGCCACAACCCCGGCACTGGTCCGATTCAAAGTTCTTTTTGATCAAATGAGGCATTTAAAATTATTAGGGGCTACAAGGAGTACTGCACTGTCACAGAAAACGCAGCACTAAAACAGAACAGTACAGATCTAAAAAATTGCCGATACTGGAACTAAAATACAGGGGCAGCTAGCTCATACCTAGTTTCGAATTAATAACTACATAAAAAGATTAATAATTAAAGCACCACATCAACAATAAAATGAAGCTGAGAAGAAAGAGCATTTCACAGGTGAAATCTTAACATTTTTAGAGAGGAGCCAAGAACGCAGCAGGCACGAAACACACTCTGGAGTTACAAGCCAACAAACGTTACCAGGCAGCTCTGGAAAAAATGGCTTCTTGTTTCCCAGATGGTATCGTACAGAACCTTCGTGAAGGGTTCATAGCTGCCCTCCGATACTGGATTGCCTTTTTAGCTTTACTGTCCGCTGTCACTCAGAGGCAACTCTGAGGCTGGGCATATTATGTGGTCCAGGAGTTTAGAAGTTAAAAGTAACCAAAATAGCTGTCAGGTTGAACAGTTTTCTAATAAAGATTGCTTTCCCTCTTCTTCAATGAACAATTTTTCCATCAGGTTTGTACATTACCAAATTTTTAATTTAATAGTATATTTACCACCCTTACGATTATCCATAATAAAAACAATCGTACACTACTTCAAATCCATTTCTAACTAACCCCCACCCCCAAACCCATGCACCAGAATTGTAGGAAGTATTAGTGCTGTGATATAGCATGAAATGTAAACATGTATCTTAATCGCTTTTGTTAATTTTAGACCAAATGTTTTAAATTAATGGAGATTAAAAGTTTACAATGTTCAAAACATCCTATACCATAGTTTGTTTTAACAAAAAACTTATGGGTCCACAGGAGATAAAAGATGTGTCATCTTTTCCAATAGTGTTCGGTTAATTAATTTTTATGGGAAACTGTCTTCACATTTTACAAATAAGATCAGGGATGTCCTCCAGACTTAAGAATATTTAGAGATGTTAAAAATGTCTCCTATTGTGGTTCATTTTATAATGCCAAGTAAGGCAGGAAGTCGATAAAGGAGCACACAGGGCTTTTTCCCACGTTAATTACTACTCTTGAAAAACTAGAAACTGGCTATTTAGCATTGCAACTCATGTTTTAGCTGACTGGCTTCATCTACTGTTGATAAAGGTACACAGAAATCATCCAGTATACTCTCTGGATTGACTAAGCTACAAAACAGTGCATTGTGTCACAAAAAGAATGTGTGTTCTGGTAGCAAAACAGGAAACATTAGCTTATTTTAAAATTAGAAAGCATACAGTTTTTAAATCATAGAATCATAGAATCGCTTAGGTTGGAAAAGACCCTTAAGATCATGCAGTCCAACCATTAACCTATCACTACCAAGTCCACCACTAAACCAGTTAAGGGTAGAGTCATAATTTCATGTTTCCAGGCTTGGTGGCTGGATTATTTTTTAATGAACGTAAAAACTAGGAATCACTAAGGTTGGAAGGGACCTCTAAGATCATCAGTCCAACCATCAACCCAACACCACCATGCCTACTAAACCATGTCCCAGAGTGCCACGTCTACACATTTTTTTAACACCTCCAGGGATGGTGACTCCACCACCTCTCTGGGCAGCCTGCTCCAATGCTTGACCACTCTTCCCGTGAAGAAGTTTTTCCTAATATCCAATCTAAACCTCCCCTGACGCAGCTTGAGCCCATTTCCTCTCGTCCTATCGCTAACTACTTGGGAGAAGATACCAACACCCACCTCACTACAACCTCCTTTCAGGTAGTTGTAGAGAGCGATAAGGTCTCCCCTCAGCCTCCTCTTCTCCAGGCTAAACAACCCCAGTTCCCTCAGCTGCTCCTCATAATGCCTGTGCTCCAGACCCTTCACCAGCTTCGTTGCCCTTCTCTGGACACACTCCAGCAACTCCATGTCTTTCTTGTACTGAGGGGCCTTCTTGGCCACCTGGGCACACAGCTGGCTCATGTTCAGCCGGCTGTCAACCAGCACCCCCAGGTCCTTTTTGGCCAGGCAGCTTTCCGGCCACTCTTCCCCAAGCCTGTAATGTTGCATGGGGTTGTTGTGACCCAAGTGCAGGACCTGGCACTTGGCCTTGTTGAAAATCATACAATTGGCCTCAGTCCATCGATCCAGCCTGTCCAGATCCCTCTGTAGGGCCATCCTACCCTCAAGCAGATCAACACTCCCACACAATTTGGTGTCATCTGCAAACTTACTGAGGACGCACTCAATACCCTCATCCAGATCGTTGATAAAAGATATTGAATAAGACTGTCCCCAAAACAGAGCCCTGGGGAACACTGCTTGTGACCAGTCACCAACTGGATTTAACTCCATTCACTACAACTCTCTGGGCTCAGCCACCCAGCCAGTTTTTTACCCAGCAAACAGTACCCCTGCCTAGGCCATGAGCCTTCAGCTTCCTTAGGAGAATGCTGTGGGAGACAATATCAAAGGTTTTACTGAAGTCCAGGTAGATGACATCCACAGCCTTTCCCTCATCCGCTAGGCGGGTCACCAGGTCATAGAAGGAGATCAGGTTGGTCAAGCAGGACCTGCCTTTCATGAACCCACGTTGTCTGGGCCTGATCCCCTGGTTGACCTGCACATGCCTGTTGAGTGTACTCAAGATAAACCGCTCCATAATCTTCCCCTGCACCGAGGTCAGGCTGACAGGCCTGTAGTTCCCCAGATCCTCCTACCGGCCCTTCTTGTAGATGAGCGTCACATTGGGAAGCCTCCAGTCATCAGGAACCTCCCCTGTTAACCAGGACTGCTGATAGATGATGGAGAGTGGCTTGGCAAGCTCCTCCACCAGCACCCTCAGTACTCTCGGGTGGATCCCATCTGGCCCCATAGACTTGTGAGCGTCCAGGTGGTGTAGCAGGTTGGTAACTGCTTCCTCCTGGATTATGGGGGCTTCATTCTGCTCTCTGTCCCTGTCTTCCATCTCAGGGGGCTGAATACCCTGAGGGTAACTGGTCTGGCTATTAAAGACTGAGGCAAAGAAGGCATTAAGTACCTCAGCCTTTTCCTCATCCTTGGTGGCAATGTTCCCCCCTCCATCCAATAAAGAGAGCCAAGAATCTCTGTCCTTTTTGTTGTTAATGTATTTGGAGAAACATTTTTTATTATCTCTTGCAACAGTGGCTAGATTGAGTTCTAGCTGGGCTTTTGCCTTTCTAATTTCCTCTCTGCACGACCTAGCGAGATCCTTGTACTCTTCTTGAGTTGCCTGCCCCTTCTTCCAAAGGTGGTAAACTTTTCTTTCTTCCCTGAGTCCCAGCAAAAGCTCCCTGTTCAGCCAGGCCAGTCATCTTCCCCGCAGGTTCGTCTTGCAGCACATGGGGACAGCCTGCTCCTGCACCTTTAAGACCTCCTTCTTGAAGAATGCCCAGCCTTCCTGGACCCCTTTGCCCTTCAGGACTGTCTCCCAAGGGACTTTCCCAACCAGTATCCTGAACAGGCCAAAGTCTGCCCTCCAGAAGTCCATGGTAGTGGTTGTGTTGGCCATCCTCCTTAAGTCACCAAGAACTGAAAACTCTGTCGTATCATGGCTGCTAAGCCCAAGACAGCCTCTGACCATGACATCTCCCACCAGTCCTTCTCTGTTTGTAAATAGCAGGTTACACGAGGCACCACCCCTAGTAGGCTCACTTACCAGCTGTGTCAGGAAGTTATCTTCCACACACTCCAGGAACCTCCTAGACTGTTTCCTCTCTGCTGTGTTGTATTTCCAGCAGATGTCTGGTAAATTGAAGTCCCCCACAAGAACAAGGGCTAGTGATTGCAAGACTTCTGCCAGCCACTTACAGAATGCTTCATCTACCTCTTCATCCTGGTTGGGTGGTCTATAACAGACTCCCAGCAGGACATCTGCCTTGTTGGCCTTCCCCCTCATCCTTGCCCATAATCACTCGACCTTATCATCACCACTGTCGAGCTCTGTACAATCAAAACACTCCCTAACATACAGAGCCACCCCACCGCCTCTCCTTCCCTGCCTGTCCCTTCTGAAGAGCTTATAGCCATCCAGTGCAGCACTCCAGTCACGAGTCACCCCACCATGTTTCTGTGATAGCGCCCAAGTCATAGCTAGCCTGCTACACAACGGCTTCCAGCTCCTCCTGTTTGTTGCCCATGCTGCATGCATTGGTGTAGATGCACTTGAGCTGGGCTATCAATTTCACCCCCAACGCTGCCATGCCACCCTTGGGCTCCTCTCTAGTGAGCCTGGTTATATCCCCTCCCCGCTTCAAACCTAGTTTAAAGCCCTGTCAATGAGCCCCACCAACTCATGAGCAAGAATCCTTTTCCCCTTTGGAGACAGCTGATCTCCATCTGCTGCCAGCAGGCCTGGCACCATGTAAACCTCCCCATGATCAAAAAAACCAAAATTCCTAAAGAAATATGCTAAAGATGTAGTATAACTATAATCGGCACCAACTTTCTTCCTAACAGGAGCATCTTTACATAAATTTTGGAGTATCAACAATGAAAAGACATCAGAGATGACAAAATGTCAGTTATGAGCAACAGAAAATTACCCCACTGCTAATCACAGAATCGCTTAGGTTGGAAAAGACCCTTAAGATCATCCAGTCCAACCATTAACCTAACACTAACAAGTCCACCACTAAACCAATTAAGGGTAGAGTCATAATTAATTTAATGTTTCCTGGCTTGGTGGCTCGATTATTTTTTTAATGAAAGTAGAAACTAGGAATCATTAAGGTTGGAAAGGACCTCTAAGATCATCAGTCCAACCATCAACCCAACACCACCATGCCTACTAAACCATGTACCAGAGTGCCACATCTGCATATCTTTTTGAACACCTCCAGGGATGGTGACTCCACCACCTCTCTGGACAAATAATGTAATAATAATGTATATACACAACATCTGGTGCAAAGCCCAGTGATACCAAAGATGAGATTTTAACATTTGATGATTCTGTGCTGAATCCACATATAAAGGAAAGCACATATGCAAATATTCAGGTCAAGAGAGAAACATTAGAAGCTATAATCATATTTATTTAAAAAAGTGATATCAAATACAACCATATATATTCTTGCCTATTTGGAGAGCATTTTCAAAATATCAAACAGCACTGCCATTTTCCAGTCAAAACAATGACAAAGCATTTCAGCTTTTTTTATTTTTTAATCTTTTCAGTATTATATGCTTTATATACACAAAATAGTGACAAAAATTGTATAGGAATCCAGAGCCCAAGACATGATACTGAAAGCAGAGTCTCAAGACAAAAAAATCTATTACTGAAAATTATTTCAAAATACACAACTATTAGGCAAGAGATGAAAAAAATTATTCTCTTACAAAATCCTAACTCTACACTGTTTTGTACACATGGGGTTTCATGTAGCAAAAAATAAAATTTTATCAATGCTTGCATGCTTTAAAGACAATATCAAGGTTTTTCTCTTTTTTTGTGCAGTGGCATTTAAATATTACATCCCTTTCTGTTCAAACCCTTTTATAAGTTTTCCCTCCTGAATTCATACAGTGGCTGTACTGGGGGGGAGGTGGGAGGAGGTGGCGTTTAAAAAAAAATTAAGTGTCATAACAATTATTTGCTTTTCTTAAAAAAGAAAAAAGTAAAAACATTTTGATTTGGTAAAAGCAGTTGAAAAGTCATATGTACTTTAACATTCTGAAGAACTGTACTTGGGGAAGAAGGTGACTATGGCAGGTCAAATGCTACAGCATTCCCTCCATGTCTGAAATGCAAATAAGGCAAAATGTGTGTATGCAGGTTAAAAAATTAAGGTTTGTTTGTTGCAAAACAACTCATGCTTTTAAGATGCAAACCTGGATACAACACAAAGCAGCTACTAATTTGAAACCAAATAACTGAATATTTGGGCCAGGCCAGTTCAAATGTATTTAGATTAAGTATTGTCCTTACTTGAACAACTGATTCTATGTTTATGTGGGGAATGGGTATATATGTATTACCTGTTAGACTTTTTTTTTTGGAAAAAAAATGATTTGTGAGTAACTATGAAGATCTCCCAGGAGTTAAGTTTGGTTTATACAAGACAGTAATAGCTTACCAAGCGAGCAACATAATTTTATATCTAAGCCCTTAAAGGTTTCCACTTCAATTTTTCTTTTCCTTGGATTCTTTTTTTTTTTTTGATTCCTTTAGAAGTATGTGCTGGTAACATGAATTGTCCAATAATACTTCTTTGCAAGTCTGAGTTCTAGAGTTCTCCAATCCCATTCCCCAAAATATTTCTCAGTAAAAAGGCCACCATTTGTAAGTTTTAATCATTGTTTGAAACAATAACTAAATTCTAGAAAATTTCACAGACATTAGAGCTGTAACATGTTCTCATTCTTTTTTAAAAGCCTAATTGCCAGTTTTGTAATAAAACAAAGCAGCTTGCAAATGACAGTATTTGTCTGAGATACAGCAATATAATTCTTTACTAGACATGTGCAGAAGCCATTTTAAACTTTTCACCATTGTGTAGATTTGTAATAGAAGTAATAACCCAACATTAAAACACATCGGAGATTTAACTTTGTATTGGTTATTTTTAATTAGTCTGCAAAGTAATTAAGTATGGAAAATAGTAAGAGTACCTGAAAGTTACATTTAAACTTGCTGAAGTTGTTTGAAGGGTACAAGGAGCCCAAATAAATAAAGCCAGTACTGTATCAGATTAGTTTCAAGCCCAGAAAAAAGTGAGCAAATAGTTCGTGTTTTTACCTGCTGTGCCCAACAAGAATTGCATTCAAGCATGACTGCATTACAGTGCTTTTTCCTCCTGCCCTCATTACAAGACCATGAAATCAGTTCATATAACTATACTTACAGAACTAATTTTGGAAGATATTTAATGTAAGTATCACTCATTCCCCCTACACCCTTGATTTCTATAGGCAGAAAACAACAAATTACATGGACCATTCACTGTGAGAAAGATGGTAAAAATCTGTTGGATGAATGAGGTCTGAAATTCCCTCAAATAAAAAAAATCAATTTCTGCTCCTTTATAATGGACTTTGGCCTAAAGCTACAACGTGGGAAAAACAGCTTAACAGAATAGGTAACACTAGAAATAGGCTCTAAATTAGTAAACACCTTATGAGCATAGTTCAGCCACATTGAGAACTGTTTACCACTGAAAGAATGCACACCAAAAAATGAGATCAACTTTTTATTGACTGCTTCATGGCAGGTCCACACATTTTGAACTTTAGGTCTGGGTTATAAAATATGTACTGTCAGCAGTTAGTATTAGTCTTTTCCTTTGGTGCAATTAACATACATAGCTTAAATTACTACCTCTTAACTGCTTGACTAGGCAGATACGCCTATGTCATTAAACTTGACATTCCTCTGAAAATCAAATTGGTACTTGTAGAGTCACAATGTTTCTACAGATAAAGGAATGTGGTTAGCCCTGTAATGACTGACACAGTTGTGCTCTTCAGGCACTGTTACTCTGTATTCCTTACATATTAAAACACTTGGGTAAAGTAACTTACAAAGCAACATGAAAGTTCAAACACAAACCTCCATGCTTTAGTGATTATAAAACACATGTAATTGTCACAGGTTACAGTTAATGCAATTCAAGGGGCTTAGTTTGGGTTTTTTTGGGTTTTTTTACACTATAGGGCTGCTACACTGTATAGCTATAGAAATAATACATTTTTATTATATTCTTATAAGAGAGGATAAAAGGTCCAAGTTCCAAGTACTGGTATCAAATTGCCAGCCTATAACCTATTTATAAAATGAGAGTCTTATTTCACAATCAGTTTATGGCACCACAAAAGAAGGGAAATTAAAGCTGTGGATAATTTACAGACAAACAAAGAAATAATTCAGTGCTTTAGAGATTCTTTTCCTGTTTTCAGTTTCATATAAATTTTAAACTGAAAGCAGAAATTTACATCCTGAAAAAATATAGCATTTCAAAATGGCATATGCACACATGGACTTTTAAAGCCATTGTTTAGCTGTATTAATTTGAGACATTACAGATATTAATTATAATGTGCATGACAGGATTATTTAAAAAAGACAAAATTTAAAATCAGTTTTAAAAAAGTAGTGCTGTCTCATGTCAAAATCCATATTGTCTTACACATACCAGTGGTTCTGGTGACATTGGTGGAAATTCAGCACACAGGTAAGGAACACAGAATTTAGCCCAATTATGTATAATATAGTAGTATCCTAAGCTATCAAGAAACCATTGCTGTAAACAAATCTTTACTGAGAGGTAAGAGCCCTTTCATGTATAGTACTACCTGATGCTGAATGAATATTTCCATCTAGCTACCATTTGTTTCATACTAATTTTAGTTAAATGTTACTATTGTGCAATGATATAACTTGAGAATATTTTGATACAGAAATTTGGGGTTATGTTCAAAAGATTCTTAGAATGCCTGTGCTAACTGTTAATGCATTAAGTGGACTATAGGTTACATACTCTATCTACGACATATTTCCATATAATTTATATGTAAACAGCATTTGTATTTCCAGCACCAGTTAGGAAAATGAAACATATCTCAATTGTTGCACTGAAGTTGAAAGTCAGGTTTGGTCACCCTGTTACACATTCATCCTGGATATCAACGCAAATGTCTTACCACCAATAGCATAAGCTATCTCACGTATTTTGCTCCCCAATATTTCTCAGGATCAGAAACAGCATGATAAAAAATTGTAAGGTGCGTGAATAAAGGCCATTCCTGAAAAAGCTGCAACATTCTGACAGACACTCATAAAAAGCATTTCAGAAAGAACATCCATACAGACATAAATACTCATTCTTAAAAGAACTACTTGCACAGGGGTCATTTCAGACTGCAGGAATGCACCTTATGTGTGTGGCACTGACTTTATGGCACCAAAATCCCCTCTTCCATTCTCCTAGACTCAGTTACAGCTCTTTCATACTGAAAGGCCAGAATGAAGGGTTGAGCTTGAAGAGGAAAAAAGACTCCAGAAGAGGTAGAAAAGAAAACCTGTTTAACGCAACTTCTACGCTTTTATAGTAAAGACAGTGGCATAACTAGAAAGAGCATAAGAAAACAAAAATGAATTAAAAAAACACCAAAGAAGGCAAGTTATTGCCAAAAAGACAACAGGGCAGTATAAAAATCCTACTTTAAACGTGGATCTTAAAATTTTACAGTTGGAACAAAGCAAAACCTACAGCTGGAACTGAAAGTAAAACCAGAAAGCATTAGAAGGTCAGAAAGATTCAGGAGTAACATCATAATCAACAATACACCAAAGATTTTTTTTCTCCTGAATTACAAAGTATGAAATTTATGGATTCATGTCTCTCCTGCAGAATGGGTCATTTCAAAAGCTGACAGCAGGATCAAAAAGTTGACATGAAGTCATTCAGAATAAACAATCACAAAATAAATTATCTAAGATAAACAGAATTTAATTCTTTTTCCATTTTAAGTGATTTCTTATAAAGAACTTTGTAATTTATGAGCACAACTTCTTACTCTTATCTATTTTTCCATTAGTACTGAAGGAAATCAGTTGATGCTAGTTTTGGGCACCTTTTGTATTTTCTATAGAATTCTTCAAAACAATTTAAACTTGCTTTTTAAATGCAAGTTACAGCTGCTACATGTGTCTAACTTTATTCATGTGACTAGCTTAGGTAATTTTAATACAGCTACTCTTGTGAACAGATGTTCTGTAGTAGGAGTGCTACAGTTTTCTAAATTAGTGCAATCTTTTTTGTATTTGCAGACTCCCTCTAAACTCTGACCTCCAGCCCTGCTTTCATTCCTGCTTCCAGAACTCTGAAATGAACCCTGCTTGTGCAACATCCACACAGTAAAATTATAATGGAGACTTAGTGTTTTGACAATAAGGCGGGCGGGGGGGGGAGGAATTTCTCATTTCTCCTCTTCTGTATTCAAGTGGTTTCTAACAGATTCCAGAGACATATTCATGGCTGCTTGAAGCATGTCTTCTTCACTCATATCACCTCCTAAAGAAAATACATATAAATTGTAATAAATGCACAGCGCTAGTTCCCAACTGTAGTTAAATGCTTTCATTGTTCTTTTTGACCACACCCACCCGTTTTCACCCCCACCCCCAAAATTGGTTTTGTTTTTTTAAAATGCACTTAGCTTTCCATCCACAACGGTCAGTTAGTAACAAAGTAATACACATTAATTTGGGATCACCAATACCTAGTACTGGTAAGGCCTACATACTTATGTTCTACTGAAAACTGGTTCCAGTAATTTTGTCAGATATTACTCTAAGTTTATCACACTGTCATACAACTTTAAAAGTCATTTAGAAAACAAATTATTGGCACAAATCCCATCGTAATGCTCAAGCCAAGCAAAACAACAACAAAAAGCAAAGCCAGAACTCAAATGGTCTAATAGTAATGCTCTTCACTTTGACACAGGATGTTGACATTCAAAGTAGAACAGGCTTTTCAAGGAAGTGATCCTTTCCTTCACTGCCAAAAAGAGTAATGGCTGTGACGCACAGTCTGAATGGCTGCTGGAGTGAGGAAGTAGGCAGAGAAGGAAAGTTAGGAAACAGAGCACACACAAAGGTGAAAAAGACATCAATATTTCAGTGTTGGAAATAAGTTTAAAAAACAATACCTGGGTCAGCTTCCGGAGCGCTTGAGCTTAGAGTTGGCTTATCATGTAGGTTTGGGGTCCGATCTTGCTGCTGTAGCTGTTGTTGCTGCCTGAAAGCGTTACAAATTTATAAGAGAATAAGATTAACATCAGTATGAGACCTGTATCAAGTCTATTTCATTGTAAGGAAGGCCAAGAGTGAGAAGTAGAAGCTGTTTGGTACAATAACACCCCCGCACCTAAAACCTCTTCAATCATTGCACCCTGCTAACCTTCAGACACCTATCTTCCCAACATTATATTCCAAGCCACACTGCTATTTTCCCAGAATTCAGATGTTCTGCATTCTTATCCTCTCATGCAAAGTCTAACTCCTCCCATCCATAGCATTTCTCCCTGGTCTTTATTTCCTCCATCACTAGGAATCAGAGATAAGGAAAAGCTACAACAGTACCCCAACTATGCATTAAGAAGGTACTCCAGAACAGCAACATAAAATATCATCTAGAACGCTTTCATGTGATGCACATTAGAGGCATCATTACCAGAAGCAAAGTCTTAGAGGAAAAAATACTTTTCTTCAGGAAGATAATTACGGAAATTTACAGGATTTCATTTAAAATACTTCTATAATATGCATGTTTTCTTTCTTCACAAGACTGATGTTGCATTACTAACAGATCCCCTCTTATTTACAGGTTTCTTTTCTTCATAGGAATCACCTGGGAATAGCAAAATTCAGGTACTGTTAGGAAAACATGTTAGGATAGAAAAGTTAAGCTGGACCTCAGTCAGAAACCCATCCATGCCCCAAAAGCACTGAAAAATACAACATGTACTTCCACATGCAGTTTTCCATCAGCTACTTTACTTTTCAAAATACGCTTGTCTTCTCTTTCGTAGTTCTTCTGAAGAAAGGCAGTCTGTCTGACTGGTGTGAGGTGACTGAGGAACATTCTGTAGTAATGAGTCTGAGAACTCACTTCGACGACTACCTAAAACCAGAACATGCCACATCCTACTAATTACAGTAAAATTAAGTTAGTAAATGAAATATATCTTAAGAAAATGTCTTCGAACTTGAGAGGAAGAAAGAGACTTGTTGGAGACCTAGGCTAACTTCACTTGATACTGTCTTTCCTCCTCACCTTAGGACTGTTTCCCTTCCTTCCTGCCACCCTTTGCCCATTTGTTCTTGCTTCCTAATGATCAATGCTAACATGAAAGTTACTACTCTTCAAAAAGCAGAAAGGAGATAGCTACAGGAAATTCTGAAGTGTCCTTCCATGCCTCAAAGAGAGTCTTTTCAGAGAGCTTGATGTGTGCTGGAAAAAGTGGCTGACAAACTGATTTCAGTAGCTGCCTAAAGCATAAGCAACACGAACACCATAAGAAAAATTTAGATGAGCACTGCACCTTGCATGCTGAGTTGAATGGCTCTGCGAAGATCAGCTTCTTCATCTTCCATATCAATTTCCTGCCTACTTAGAGCCAAGGCTCTCTGAAAATTCTCTTCGTCTTCATCTAACATGCCTGTTCCATCAAAAGGATGGTTAACTTCTATTGCTTGGTCCACATCACTTCTGGGTAGCCTGTGAAATTGATACATTTATGGCAGAATTCAGACAGAAGTGATATTAACTTTTACTGTGAGATTTAAAGTAAATATTTTCTGCTGATTTAACTCTATTTCTTTTAACTTTGGAAAAAAACATTTCTATTGTGAAAATGTTATATGAACAACTACTTTCATTTCTACATGAAAAAGCACAAGAGGGCTGCAAGCAGAGCTTGCAGCTGTAAAAATGAAAATACTGCAACTCTAAACCCATGCACATGTTGACAAGAATCTGATAGATAGGAAAAACTTCAAAAACAATAGCCCTACAAAAAGCAATAATACATGTTTTTTGAACACATTGCTATTTAAACAGTTACACCAGCAGAAAATAGTGCATGTGGTCTCCTTCTTAGGAAGCTTTGATGACCACACTAGAGCAATAGGTCCTCTGTAACCTATACACACTTTCCATGTTACTGCCAAGTAGTTATCATTCCATCAATTTATAACACCAGTATACCTTTACAGAGTGGAAGAAATAATAATGAATTAATTCCTCTGAAGCCTTTTTACCAGTATGCAATTTATTCACTATGAAAATGTGACAAAATTATTGCAGAAGTAGTACTTCGTATGCTTTCAAGGTTATTTTATATTAGCAGCATGCATTGCAACAGAGCAGCACTACAACATTTACAGTGAAATTATTCCAAAAGGGAATGCTGTATGATTTATATGATGTGGAATTCAGATACGGGTTTCTTGTTCTTTTCTACTTACAACAGAACGTACAAGCCAGTCTTAATTATAGATTGACTACTCTTAACCATAGTTTGGCAAGATTTGCTAACCCATTTTACTATAATTGGAAAAATACCGTAATCATGAAGTTAGAAACATGCACTATACAACACTTATGCACATGAAAAGATTGAATCCTTATTAAGGTAGTTTTTGCCCACTTAAAAATACACCGTTTGTATCTTAGCAACTTGCTTTTACTGTGTGCAACAGTAGTAAGTACATTGTACTGAAGGCACTTCTAATTACTTTTTAAGGGGATTGTCTCCATGTAGGCATTAATCATGGAAACCAATCATACTGAACATTATTAAAATGAAATCTCTATTTACCTTACCTCTGATCTCTTGACTGTGCTGTCTCTTCTCCAATTAGTTTTGGTCGCTGCATCTGCTGTACCCGAATCATCTGCAATAGCTGATCAGCCTCACAGTCTGGCAGGTCACCTTTTACTACAAATATGGAATAACCTGAGAAAAATAAATTGTAAGTCTACAGCATTAAGGTGCATACATAAATACTCTAAAATACACACTATATGGAACACAACGATGTGCAATTTATTACAAAGTAAGGCTCTACCTTTCATTATAAGGACTTGGGTTATTTCACTGTTTCAATCCATAAAACTAAGGGTAGTTAACTGAATACATAAGTTCTAATAAATAATGATTATTACCTACTTTTAATTAATGAGATTTAACATCTGCAAGTTACTATTACCTTCCTGTTGTAATTGAGCCAAGAAAAGTGCAAGATATGTATCTGATATTAGTTCTGGACCCATCAAGAGAGAGTTCAAGTTAAACCACTGTAATTAAGAAAAAAAAGGTTTGAGAGAACAAATTAGCATAAAGATTACTCGGTAATCCATTTCTGTACATTGTGGTCATTTTCTATGATGGAATATCCGAATAAATCTAGTAAAATAAATTATCAAATTAAAAGTCTCTTGAAGCACAATACCTATACTGCTAAAGGTTACCCTTCAAATACTCTTCAGCTAACAGGAGATCTGAAGTGGTGAAATTACTGCATACTCTCTCCCGTTACTGAACACTGCCACCAGGCAGACAGATTAAAACAGATAAATCAAAATATAATGGTAGAAGAGTTATTTCAGATGTCATTCTAAAATTCTGCTTAATCCTAGTTTTAAATCTGTTCAGAGACTAATGAAGGAAGAAACCCTTCATAAGTTAATGCTGTATCTTAAGAAATTAATAGATACAGGAAACAGAAGTTGAATTCTTTCCACTAAATACTTTAATTAAACGTTCTGCCTTTAGTAGCTAGTGATGCTGAAAACTATTGTTTACTTCTCTCCGAGATAATTTTTAAATTTAGAAATTAAGAAAAATTAACTTAATGTGCTAATAGTACAGCATAATACTACAATAGGGGACACTGAAGATAAATATATACAGATCATTTCAAGTTCCCTGAAAAAGACAACTCATCATTTATAATACTTCTTCTAGAGAGAAAAATATATTCAACATGGACGACAAAATATTCTACCTTTAAAAAGCCCATATATATTGCAATCAATCTGAAGAACCTTTTTATACCATTCTCATCCAATATTATCCAATTTTATCCAGGAAGTACCATTTCAGATAGTAGAAGTAGAATTTTATCTCCATTTTCACAAAATGCATGTATCTACCCAAACTTCCATATGTGCAGTCATACACTTGCAGTCAGGCCCATACTATAATTCACCTGGAATATAGGTGAGTGACTATCTACCATTCTGTCATTCAGTCACTTAATTTGTCAAAAATGCTCTTTGCCACTAGGAAAGCATAAGACGACAAACAGTGTAGGAATGGGGAATAAAAAGTTATGTAAACAAATACAATGGACAGATTACTTTTTAAAAGGGAATATGGAGGAAGAAGGTTTGGTAAACTAATTTTGCTTAAACTGTAACAGAAGTAGGTCAAATCTAAGTCAACCTATTTTGTCTAGCTTTTCTCATTAGTCTCTAGATAACAGACAGCTAGTATTGTCTCCATGTGGTTACAAGCCACACGTACAAGCAAAAGACATCCCCTGTCCAACTTAAAACATTTTGGGCTAGAATGTTATTTCTCAAAATTCCACCCAACATGATTGTATATATAAAATAAGGAACATTCCCATACTTTTAAGAGACCATTCAGCCTTTTCAATATGAAATACACAAAAACTGTCTGTAAAAATTAGCCATACTTTTAAAGTAAAGCAGAACAGGAGCATTTAGTTTGGTTATCCACACCTGAATAATTTAAAAAAACCCCAAACCCCCAAATTTCAATCTGGATGAAAACTTAGGCAGCCACCACTTGCAAAATGAACCAAATGGGTAAAGAGACTCCTGTCCACTACTGTAGAATCTAAAAGCTTATTTGAAGAACATTTTCTATGACCAAAAAAAAAGCCCTGGAAAAAAACAAACACCAAACCAGTTTCTGTTGTATAAAAGCTTATGCAGTATGATCCAGAACAATGATTGACTACTGACATAAAACACCACATTGGTGTCACAAGGAACATGGATGTGACTTGAGTTATTGTATATGTACCATATACTTGTATGGCCATCCCTTACCTTTAATAACTATTTCCTGCTTATAATACAACTGTTTCAGAAAGTTTTCTAAAATAGTGCAAAGTTGTAATCCTACTTTCCCCAACCTTATCCTGATGGATACTCTTATATACTAGCAATCATAGATATTAATACATTAAAAATTAGAATTTTCTTATACCCACTGTCCATTTAAACAAGCAAAATTATTTTTACAATGTCAATAATTTAGTGCATTAAAATAAGTTTGCATTCCATAGGGATCCTAATCCTTGTCTAGGACTCCTCCCTCCTGCTCCATACAATTTTTCTGCTAGTTTTCATGCAGAAAAGAAAGAAGAGTTTAAGGCGTCACACAGACTCTACGAGAGCTTCAGCTCCCTAGAGGACAGGTTCACTGGGAAATTGATCTTAGAGTCTTTCCCCAGGCTAACATTCATAAAAAGCTGCCTGGCATTTTTGTGATTTAACAAACATTTACTTTTTTTTTTTTTTAATATGGGATACTATTAAAGCAAACTGCAGCAAAAGCTTGCAAAAGGCCAACACACAGTCTACTTGCAACCGCTTTTCCACCCCCATTCTGAAGTCAATTTTTAAATAAAAAAAAGACAATGTCACCTGTTTTCCTAACTTTCGAACTGTAAACCAGTGTTCCTTATAATTACAAATAAATGATTTTTCATTTCTGTAAAAAGAAAAACAAAAGGTATAGATAAAATTAAATACTCTAATATTGGAATGCATATTAATGTAAGTTCTTTGCTATCACTAATTTAAGCGTACATAATAAAACTTCAGTAATACAACTGTTGATGTTACAGAGTACCCATACTGCTTTTATAACATTTAGGAAGTTGTCAACATTACTGAAATCTCCATATACCTGTGATGCCACAGATACTGAGATATCATGAAGGCGCAGAGGACAGATGCTTATATATACCCCCAAAAGGAAAAAATTCAAGAATTTTCCAAAAGAAAAACAGAGGGGATAATAAAAACATCAGAATGCAACAGAGCTTGAAATAGTAATTTTAAAGAGAGGCTTAAATCATAGATTAAGAGTATTATTTTTCTGTAAAATGAAAACAGGGTGCTAAGAAAAAGACGTCTTACATAGGATCGATCCCAAGCCTCTGATACTCTGGGCTGTTGAAGAGGATTAGTTCTAAACCCCAAACTTTCAAGGCATTGCTTATAACCTGTCAAAAAATAGTACTTTTCATGAGTCAAACAAGTCAAATCCAAATTTAAGCAATGCAACCATCTTAGCTGCTATAAACAATTATACTGTTTTCATTAAACTTAGAGTTCAAAACATAGCTAGGAAATCTAGGAATCACATTATTCAAAACGCAACTGTCATGAATCTACATGCAAACATAACACACATACTGTATCTAAGGGTAACAGAACTAGGATTTAACTGAAATGTGTTAATAAGCTTACTCCCCCAGACAAAGCTGTAACTTCACCTCCCACATATACTTCATGAGTTGTCATGTCTCTGCTCTCATTGTACTGCTCTGCCCTCCCTCCCCCTGCCAATACAAATGTCATCCTTCCCCACAGTAACTATTGAAAATTTTGCACCACTGGATTGTCACAGGATCAGCCAGGTACATTAGCATAAACTCTTTTACAACTCTAAGCTATATGAAATAATGCTGCAAGAAATTTTAAATTAACAATTCATCTTCCTTTCAGCAAGCCAACTATGTAGCAAGTGAGCAAAGCAATGACAGGACAAAAAAACCCATAGAATATGAGGAAGCATTTTTTTTCAGCTTCAGTATTGAAGCAGCACAATCAAGAATACAGGAAGTGCCAAACTGTTAATGGTTTTTCACTGAATAGAAAAACAGCCCTCTCCTGACATAAGAAAGGGAGGCTCTCGAGGGATTCTGGAGCATTGACAAGCACCTCTGAAAGCTCGGGAGACAGCCAAAGGTACAAAGCATTGCCTACAGCTCTAGTCTAGACACAAGCCCCAATTCGGTGTTCAATACCTTTTTTGTTGTTGTTCTGGTTTAAGTATGTCTTATTAACTACTTTTCCATTACGGTCCTTTAAAAACAGAAAAGAAAAAAAAAGAAACCCAGCTCTGAAGTGTCTGGCATGCGTTATAAGAACTGGAATGCAGATATGCAGCTTTTTCCATTCTGCAGATGACTGTGATAACCCTGTAATCATTGCCAAGGGCTCTACAGTCTATAATTTGAGAAAACAATCTCAAGTCTGCTTTTTCACCTGTAGTTTATGGGAGCCAAGGTCTACACCTGAAGCACCCATAAGAAGCAACTTAGAAATCAAGCTTATCACCAGGAGGTATCGTTTCACAGCTCAGGAGTCCATGCTTCTACTGTGTGTCTAAAGGCCCATGAACTGAAGAACTGCAAGTCACTGCTCTTAATGGAAAACACTCTGAAGATTTATTATAAGTCCAGCACTTAATCCCATTAAGCCTATAAACTGGAACCTAGATGAAAAAGCTTGATGCCATTTAAACTATATGAGAGAACATATATTGCATAAATAAAAATTATGTCAATATAGAGCCATACTTACTTGAATTGAGAAGAATCCACTATCATCCATATTTACAGAAGGCTGCTGCTCAGTGTGAGGTTGGGAGGGAAAAAAAGGGAGAAATGGCATAAGCATAAAAGGTCAGAATTAATTCAGTTTTGAAAATAAATATAACTGCACATACTTAAAGCAACAACTAAATACGTCCTAGTCTGTAAGGCTGATTACAGTGCCCAAATAAGCTTATTAATTAAAAACTCAAACCTTTAAATTAGAAATGCTCAGTGCTTAAAGGACAGGCATGGGAACTTCTGTTCATATCTCTCCCACTGGCTTACCAAAACAAAAGGCAAATTGCTGATCCTCCTCCTCACCATGCCTGACCTTCCCACCTGTAGCTTTTTGTAGAATTACTGTAAAGCTGTACCAGTAACATTTGAAAATGTCAATTTAAGCTGCATGAATGAAAAGGCTTATAAATTTAAGGAGTTTTAGCACTAGGAAATTAACCTTCTCTAGCTATGCAAGAATAGCAGGTCTGTGCTACACAATATTAGATTTCAGGCAAATATCAAGCAACCTCAAATTAAGAAGATTTTACCTGTAAAAATGTTCTATATTCTTCACTAGACACTCCTCCTTCTGCCATTCTCATTCTTTCTTCCTCATCCAACTGCTGTGCAATAGAGGATAACTCAACAGGACTAAAATATTCCCCCTGTAGCAAATTATTCAGACAGTGCTGAGCACACAATGAGCCTTCTTGCTAACATTGGAAGAGAAAAAAATACCAAAGACAACAAAAAATTCACATTAATGTTTTGTTCTGTAAAATGACTCAGCCATTTCATTCTGGCAAACTTCCTGCCTTCCCCACTCACCCAGAATACCATATATGCTTTGGATGTATTACACTGCAAGCTATAGAATACAACCCTCCCATGAATTTGACGGGGAAAAAACCCAACATGCATACCACTTTATTTCCTCAAATGTAATACATTTCATGTAAAAATGTTGGTTTTGAAAACACTGTAGAAAATTGCCAATGGCCTGACCAAATCACACAAGGACTCTGCAACCATGAGGACAATGGATTCTGTCCTCTTCCAAATCACCATCACATGAAAATGAAATAGTTCAGATCTCTTCTTCCCAGTAACAAATCTTTTCTGCAACAGATGCTCTCATTCTTTTTAAACTTTTCTTTCCTGCCATGTGTGGCTACTGGCAATCTGCTCTCCACACATGGCTAAAGAAAAACAGACCATTAGGACTTTGGAGAGATTTAAAAGTACACATCTATGGAATTTATTTCCTTCATTTCAGGTTACTCACCCAGTTCAGGTTATAACCAATTTGTCTATTGCCTAGCAAGCGATTAAGAGCAGTAAAGCTCATTTTCCACATGAAATTTCCATATAGGAACTAGGTAAAAGAAGCTAATACTACTGGTTCTAAAATCTTGATGACAATGATGAGGTGACAAAAAAAAATAGTTAAATTCATATCAAACAATGAAAATATTTTTTGTTGATAAACCATTTAAATGGAAAACAATTCAAATATTTTGTTACATATCCACAACATTGAAGATAATAGAAATGTAATGTAACATTTTTAGACTGTCAATCCAAATTACAAATGAGTAAATTAGAAATGTCAGTCATGATTTCGTAGCACAAATTAAAAAATATCTAAACTGAATGAATGCATGTCAGGCTCCATCATTTTCATCAGTGCAGATGAAATACTGCCTTGTTAAAAAAACAAACCAACCAACCAAATTACAGTTTCCCATGAAAAGCAATCTTTCTTTACAAATAACCAAACTACAAGTGCAAGACAAGATTCTAAAATCCTGCTTTTCTCTCAGTCCTCATTTTTATTTACATTAAGAACTCTAATATGCAGGCACTCTATTAAAAACAAAACTAAAACTCCTCAACAAAAATCAAGAACACCCCTCCCTCCCACCAAACCCACAGAAACTAAGAATAGAAGAGCATGCTTTGGAGGAATATTCTTTAAACTTCCATGAACGCCTCATACAAATTATATGCATAAATCTCCCATGATCTCCTTTACAGCAGGAACCTTGAAAACTCCCGTGACCCCAGATAACAGAATCTTCCTGGGCCTTCATCACTCAGTTGAGCAGTAAGTTGTTAACGCTAGACTGGCTGTACAGCCAGGGGCCAAGAGAATCCAGAAACCTTCTCCACCTCATGTCTTTCCCACAAGAACAAGCTCAAGACTAAACAACAGTTCTTGTCCCTTCAGGACCACATCCCTGCTGCTGGTCATACAATAAAACTGTAACAGAAGAACCTGCTCAAGAATCACAGGTTTCTCCCCCAGAATTGTAGGAAACTGATTTAGAAACAAAGAGATATTAAAATACCTTTGAAAGTAAGTTGTTTTACAGGCTTGAATCTTAATTTCACTGAAAGGACCTTTCTGTATTTGTACAGTTTTATCTTAAAGCAATAAACATTAATTTTCACATGCACAGTTTTTACATATTAATTGCAAAACACAGAGAAAACTGATCTTACAGTTTTTAAACAGACATTAACGTCAATCTTTTTTGTGCAAAGAATACCACACCCTTCCATAATCTGAAATTCCCTCGTTGTAACATATCCTGATATATAAACTGCTGCCCTGCTTTGTGTTTTCAACCACTTGTAGTTTATCAAAGAAGGGGCAGACTTCTAAGATAGGGGCTCCTTAAATTCCCCTTTAAAAATGCCACACTGCTTAGGTCTTTGTTTTGTTAATTTCCTTTATAAATGTTTTTCATGCCTTTTTATTGGAACATCTGAGGTGTGTGTATTCAAGCCAGGGGGTGTGCATGTACATGAAGCACTAAATATTTTGACAAGAACTGAGATAGTTCCTATTAGTTCCTGGCTGGGGGCAGGAAATACCCCTAAAAAAAAAACCCAACCAGAAAAACCCAAACCACGAGGTTCAGTTAAATTTTCCCTAGAGTAATAATGACAACAAAGATAAAAATATTTGGTACTTCAATTTAAAACAGGCATTCAGGTGTAACTTTGTAACTGCATAACTAATTTAACCAGGGAGCAGTAAGGTTTCACGTGAGACACCCAAGACCATTATCCCCCCAAAAACCTGTAGCAACTCCAAATTATAATCAGCTTATAAATTTGAATGTATTATGCTCTGTCACTTCAGTTTCAGCAGAGTTTTGTTATTAAACTACAAAGCAATCTAGTCACTAAAAAGTTATAATTTCATTATGTGATAGGCTAGGCCACATAAGAGAAAGGTACACTTGTTTTTAAGTCATTTTCAAATCTAGACTGGAACTCAAGGTCACTGTAGCAGAGGCCACAATGGCTGAAATCCAACACTCGTCCTCTGAGCAGCAGCTGTTTAATACCACAATGCTTGCCAAGTTTTGCTACCCAAACCTAGTTTGGAAGAACACTCCTCAGGTTCTATGGACTTCATAACAAGTTTTTTTCTTATTATTATTTTTTAAAAAGTTATACAGCTATCTTGCTTTATTTGCTAAGTAAAACAACCATTATGCATGAGAACAGTGTATGAAAACTAGTGTTAATCTTAACACCATAAAGGTGCAGAGACATTGACAAAGTACATGAAAAAAAGACAATTATACCTGAAGAGTATTAAAGCATAAATAGCTCGTATTTGGGAAGCAGGCTACTCCACAGTTCATAGAAACATCTGTCCTCCAAAACAGGAAACACTGTTCAGCACACTGAAGCACAGTACGTGAATTAGGGTTTCCTTAACAGCTCTCCCTTTCCCTGCTCATCATGCAACCCCAACCAAGCCAGGCTAGGCCAGGCGAAGAGACACATCCGAGAGGACAGAAACAGCCCTGCCTGCCGCTGCTCATCTTCACACTCGCTTCTCAGCCACGCGAGTTCTCGCTCAAGAGCTGTGGCCCGCCCCTTCCCACACTTGAGGTCTATTTCTAAAGGCCCAAGAAGAGCAGTCATCGTGCGAGAGGAAACGCTGAGGCTCGGCCCTGGCCCTCTTTGATCTCCAGCAACGTTTCCTCTCCCCGCAGCGCCAGCAGGCCTCGCAGAGCCGAGCTGGGCCGGGCCACAGGCACCGGCACGCCGCGGGAGAGTGCCCCAGCTCTCCCCCGGGACAGAGGAAACCGAGCCGCTGCCTCATCCTGCCGCCGCAAGGATGCCGAGGAGGGGCAGCACGGCCCGGAGGGGCACAGGCCAAGCGTACCCCGCGGGGACCGGGGGCTGCCTCGGGGCCAGCGCAGGGACGGGAGACCCGGCCGCCGCCCCGAACAGCTCCTCACAGAAAGCGCTCCCGGCCCGGACGGCAGGCCGACGGCGCACTCCCCCCTACGCCGGCCGCCAGGCCCCCGGAAGGAGCGGGACCCTCCCCCAGCCCCTCACTCACCCGCTCGTGGAAGATTGACTCCATGTTTATTGTCAACGGCCAGCAGCCTCCGCCTCACGTGACCTCGCCAGCCAATCAAACCTTCCCTTGCTCGACGACGGCTGCAGCCAATCCGCGCAGGGCCCCCCTGCTGGGCTAGGCCGCCCGGATAAGGCGGGCGCGAGGGCTGGCGGGCGGCAGTGGTGGCGCCCCCTGCCGGGAAGGAGGCTACCGGGCTGACCCGCCGCCCAGCGCCGGGCCGGGCCAGGCAGGGCAGGCGGCGGGAGCGCCTCGGGCAGACGGGCCGGTACCACCCGTTCTCCTCCCGCTGGGAGCAGGACTTCCAGAGCGCCCCGAGCTTCCCGTTCCCTCGGAAAGGTCAGATTTCCCTGCGCCGCCGGGTTCAGCAGGCGCCCAGCGGTGCCAGCCCCCTTCTCGTCCTCCCAGCTGCCCCGAGGGCCAGGGCTACAGAGGAATCCGGGAACGACGCTTCTCCAGACTCAGTTAAAAAACCCAAACAACTGTCGGCCCCGCTCTGGCTCCATGTGAAGTATTCCTTTGAAGGCGAGTTCGTAAATCAGCTATAAACACATGAATTCCACGTCACGCGGATGAGTAACAACATAAAGGATTTTTGCATAGTTTTTCTTTATTATGTAATTCTTCCTCCCCCCTCTCCCGAGTACGACTCCTGGGGACAGAAGCTTCTCAACGCTTATGGGCTAATGGAATTCCTGGACACATATTAGTCATGTAATTAAATCATCTTCCAAAATGTAAGATTGGAAATTAAACTAGCACTGACGAATTGCAGGTCTCCTTTCTGTAGCTTTACGTATTCTCTCCAGGATAAAAACCATACTCCTATTCTTTCAACGTGTGAGATAAGATGATGAATCAAACGAAAATATTTTCCATTTCACCAGCAGCCTTTATTTCCATGTAGCTTCTTCACCAGGCTTCAACTCTCTGTGTGGAAAGAAGAAAACAGAGGAAAGAGACTAAAATTAGAGTAATTTTTGTGGAGTAATTACTAATAAATGTTATTAATTATTCCACAATACCTTAATTTTGAGAGTGATATATAAATTTAACTTTCTTTGCAATCATTGTCAGTTAAAGATCTTTCGATACTGATAAGCTTTCTCTTTTCTTTCAAAGCTTCAACAGATTGAGCCCTCTTAACTCCTGTTCATTTACATGGAAGCACAAAACAGCTGACCTCTAAGAAATTAACAGACTTTTTACATAATGGGATCCAAAAGGAAAAATTCTACTTCTTTTAAGTACAAAACTTCATTACTTTACTGGGAAGAGAACTAGGTGTGAATGCAGAGGGGATTTTTGCAATGTGCTGAAATACCAGCCCAACTTGGCCAGCAACTGCAGGAAGAAAAGGGCTGATGTAAGTGGGGTGCATTATATCATAAGCTTACTTTCTTACTCAGAGTTAATTTAGGTGAGACCAGAGTAAAAAAAAAAAATACCCACCTGCAAACTGATAATATTCCTACTATTAGTCCATGCTATGCAGCATGATTTTTTTTCCTGTTGTTTCGTTAACCCTATGGTCTAATATAGAATTAGAACTGACAGGGGTGAGGCAATGCATTAAGTTATCTACATTCTCCCCGAGAAGCCAGCCAGTGATCAGTGTACATAATCACGTCCTTCAGTGAAGATACAGCAGTTGCAAATGAAAATGTTAATTTTTGAAAACTTGTTTTTAAATGACACAAATTTATAAAAGTATTTAGTTAAAAAGTACTGTGATCATTTTAAATTTAAGACAGCAGTTTGTTCTAATCAACGGAAAAGCTGACAATTAAAATTCAAGCACTGTGTTTTCCACTGAAGTTTGAGACACATACAAAATAATCGTTTCCACACTTCATGACTAAGAACTTGACAGCAGTTAATGATCCTTTCCTTCATGACTAAGATGGCTCCTAAAGCCCAAATTTTCAGAGGGCATTCGTGACCTAAATCCCTTCATGAATGCTTGCTGAAATTTTTAGGGTTTTCTTCCCTTTAATATTTTGACAGCATCACTGATTTTTTTTTCATACTTAAGACTCTCAGAAAGAACAGAGAAGCACTTTGCAAAATAACAAAATACCTATATGTTTAAGAGGCATCATAAAACAGACCTTCTATATAATAAGCTCTTGTTCCTGAAGGCAGACAGTTTTTCATCATTCCTTCTGTCCAAATAGCATCCAATCACAAATCCTAACGGAACAAGTATGTGAACCCAGTGATCACGCACAGCTTGGGCGAAATTCACCATGACTGCTAGAAAGAAAAGCATAACAGATCACAGTTAGTGAGAAATCTGTACATGAAAACTGTTGCATTCCTGGCACCTTTAATCTCACTTACTAGGATCCCACAACAGCATAATAAACATGAGGGCCATTAAACACTTCCTGCGAGACACATGCTGTTCTCAAATCCATGCACAGGTTCCTTAGAAATAATCCTAACTAACTCTTGGCCCTGGGAAATAGGATTTTATCCTAAAAATGGGAGAGAAACAGAACATCTCTTTTAAGATATCCCTGGTGAAGTAGTTCCATTTAAACGTCCTAGAGTAATTTGCCCATTAATGAAACAGAAGTTTGCTGTTCCGTAAAACATGACAAATGCACTTAGAACCTAAACTCCTGTAGATGGACGCTTTATCATCTGTAACGACTGAAAGACAAGCTGTACATTCTGTGGGAAGCTGACAGATAAGGAAGAAAGGACACTTCTAAAATCCAGCGAGCCTTTTCCAACCTAACCAAAGCCTTCCAGATTAGCGTCTTGCTGGAAGTCATAAAGCCACACCAAGGAAGTCGTACAGCTGCGAGCTCAAATCTATGTGCTAATCACAGCGGACAGACACGAACGGCGCCGCTCCTCCCACAGCCGCCGCGGCCCGGCGGCACAGCCGGCGCCCGAGGCGCGGAGGCAGGCGCTGCCCGCTCCCGGCGCTGCCCGCTCCAGGCCGCTCCCTCAGTCGGCCGCGATGGCGGCTCGGGCCGGCGCGCACGGTTCTGACCCACGAGCGGGCCCTGCCAGCCTCTCGGCTCCGCCGGGCGCGGAGAAAGGCTGCCCGCACCCCGCCTGGGAACCCAGCCGCCCCGCACGCCCCTGCCCGCAGCGGCAAGAGCGCCATAAAGCCCCGGGGCTCAGGGGCGCTCCCGCCCGGCGCCCCCGGCCCCGCGTCCCGGCCGAAGGGACGGGGGACGGGGCGCGGCGCTCCCGGGGACGGCTGAGGGCGGCAGCAGGCAGCCAGCCCCCCCCTCCCGGCTGCTCCCGCCCCCCCGGCCGTTACCGTCCTCGCTGCCGGCGGGCCCCGCGCAGCGGCCGCACCAAGGGCAACGGGCGGCGCGAGCAGGCCGGGAGAGTCGACCGGCGGCGCGGCGAGAGGGGGAGGAGGGCCCTCCCCCCCCGGCGGCCTGGCGGTGGTGCCGCCCGTTACCCTTCCACCTCCCCTCCTCCTTCTCCCCGCCCCCCCAAGATGGCGGAGGGCGCCGCAGCGGGCGGAGGCGGCGGGCGTGCGCCCCGCTGAGCGTGAGGGAGGCCCGCGAGGCAGGTAGCGGCGGCGGCGGCTCGGGGGCAGCGCCGGGGCCGGCCCCGGCCCTCGCTGCTGGGCGCCCCTCTCCTTCCTTCCCCTCCCCTCCCCTCCCCTCCCCGCGGGGAGCCGGGTCGGCCCGCCGGTGAGGCGTGCAGCGCTCGCTTGTCCTCGGCGAGCTCGCCCTTCTCTTCCTCCTCTTGCTCCTTCTCCTCTTCCTCTCGGGACTGGAGGGGGCACAGGGCTCGACCCCTCAAGGCCGGGCCGGGCCGGGCCGGGCCGGCGAGGCTCACCCCATCAGGGCCGGGCCGCTGTCTCGGCGGTGGGCCCGGGCGGCGGGGCCCGGCGGGGCGCTGGAGCCGCCGTGCGAAGCCCCCGGCCCGCCCTGTGCTGGGCCCCCCCGTGCAGGCGCTGGGCCTGAGGGGCCGCCGCCCTGGATACGCCATGTCCGGGTGCCCCATTCCGGCCCCCGCGGCAGGGCTGCTGTTAACTGCGCTGCTCGTAGCCATCCTTTTCTTTTTATTGTAAAAAACCTCCTCTTTCTAGTAACAAAAGATCCACAACGATCAAAAGTTGATATCTGAGGCTTAATTGATAGCTGGTGTATTGAACAGTATTCACAACTGTTATCCTGTGTATTCTGAGAAACTTATGAAGTTAGATCTAAATTAACAGACTTTTCCTTTGGATTAGTCAATGAAACATTTTCTTCCCCCATTCAGATCAGTTCTTTTGGAGATTAAACACTTGCAGAGGAAAATGACATCGATTATCAAGTTGACTACACTTTCAGGGGTGCAGGAGGAATCTGCCCTTTGCTATCTGTTGCAAGTAGATGAATTTCGTTTTCTTTTGGACTGTGGATGGGATGAAAACTTTTCTATGGATATTATTGATTCTCTGAGGAAGTAAGTAGTTAAGTTCATACACTTTCTTGGTTTTTAATAGGTCTTGTGCTTTTCTGAAAATTTTCAAAATACCATGCGATGGTATTTGTATGGTGATGTTAAATCCAAATTTTTTTTTTTAAAGTATGTTTTATATGAAGAGAATTATGCTGCTGAAACATTTCCAGTAAAAACTTGGTGGGGTTTTTTGTGAGTCTAATGAGTTACATCTGTTAACTGTACCTTCTCAGACTGTTCTGTGTTTTGGCTTGGATGTTTTGGTTTTTTCATAAACATGACACAGAGCAGAGTTTATGGGAGACTGACCTTGGCTCTAAACTAATTTAGAATGGTTAACAGAGTTTTAAATGAAAGAATCCTTAGTATTTGTGGGCTGAATGCAAAGTAGTTCAACTCTTGCCTCTTGTTTCAAGTTGAATAGACTGTCAGTCAGGAAAACAGCTTCTGTTAGTTATCCCAGCCCTGCAAAGCAATAAACCTGTCTAGACTTTTAATACTGAACTTCTGCAGGTTTACAGCAAGGAGCTTTGCTGATGCAAGCATTGATTACAAGGTTAGAACTGAAACATGGAAATTCCTGAAAGAGACTAAGCTTTGTGATGCTATTTTTATAGATTCACTTTTCTAGCAGTGACACACTTGTAGTGTTTGAAGTCTTTTAACTGGGGATTATTATGTACTAAGGATAATTTATAAAATTTTTTGAGTGTCTTATCTGAGAAGCAATTAGATAAAACCCCCTTTTTAATACGAGCCATCAAGAAGAATGTGTGTGCCTCGGCTACTGTGTGAAGGAACAAAAAGCTTTCAGCCCAACTTGTGTTTTCACTTGTTGCATATCTTTTATGCCCTCAAGTTTTTCAATTATGATAGGTAGTAAGTTTTCAGTCTGAGTTCTTATTTTATGCCACACTTTGCATGAAAAAAATCTTCCGTTTTTAAAAAGAGTAAAATGCCCAAAATTTATGTGCTACTTTTCTTAAATGATATATTTATTTGACCTTTTTTTAAAGAAATGTACTTTGATTCGATCCCTATCAGTTTAAGGATTGTTGTGTCTTTGGTGCTGTTTTTGGTCTTTCTCATCAGAAGAAAAGTTGTAGTCTGGTTTAGGTTTTTAGATGTGTAAACAATTTGTAGTGTGTCTGCACTGGTAATATTTTTGGCCCCTCAGTTAATGTACTTTCTGGTGTCCAAGTATATATTAAGGTGTTTCTAATCAAGAATTTGATGTGAAACATATGTCTTCCAGACCTTGAAATTATGTTTTCAGAAGTCACTTGCATTTTTAAGTACTTGAATGTGAGGAAATATCTGTAACTTTTAATTATTATTTTAAAAACTTTGTTCTAAACCTGGAAGGATTTAAATTTTCCTGTTTGGCATTCAGACTGCATATGTATTCTCAAAATAGGCATAACAGGGAGTGTATAAGACCATACAGAACTCTTTTTCACCAACTTCTGTTGTCCCTCTTTTTGTAGACATGTACACCAGGTTGATGCTGTTCTTCTTTCTCATCCTGACCCTCTACACCTTGGTGCTCTTCCATATGCAGTTGGAAAAATGGGGTTGAATTGTGCCATTTATGCAACTATTCCTGTATATAAAATGGGACAGATGTTTATGTATGATCTCTACCAGGTATATTTAAGTTGATACTTTCATACACAGCATGTTTGGTATGGTAGAGTGCTCAGGTTCTTGAATGCTCTGTACTTCTTATTTGTTTTAGTCCCGCCATAATACTGAAGATTTCACACTCTTTACATTGGATGATGTAGATGCAGCCTTTGATAAGATACAGCAGCTGAAGTTTTCTCAGATTGTGAACTTGAAAGGTAAAGTTGTCACCAAAGTTTCAATAAATGACTTCTAGTGAAATGCAAGAGTCATTAAAAGTTAAAGGAACTTTTTTAAAAGGGGGTAAGTTTTGAAATGTTACGCGTTTTGCAGGGCTGAATTCAGTAGCCCTGTGTCAGTCTATATCAGTTGAACGTTTGCCTCAGTAATTGTATGTGGAAATGGGTAGAATTTCCACTTAATGAGGAGGAGGTCATGCCAGAGCATATTTAGATGTTTGTTTCTCTTGTGTTTTTGTAACTTTTCTTGGAATTTGCTCATGTCTCTCAAAAGCATTTACTGATGCCCAGTGGTAGATACCTCCGAACTCTTCAGTAGCCAGTAACACACAGGAAAACTTTCTAGAGAATGAATAGGTTGCAGAGATTTAAGTTACAGCACGTGGATGATTTAAATGTGGAGGTCTTCACTGACTATGAATGATACTTGGCATAGCTTATTGCTAGGAACTGTGGCATCTGGAGAATCAGCAGCTTTTCACTCTTGTTGAATTTAAAGATCAGGATGAAATGGAGACCCTGGTTTTGAACAGACATATACACCAGCAGCTTGTCTCTGAGATGCAGTATCTCCCTGTTCCTGAACGCTGCTTGCCGAAATACTTGCCCTGTAACGTGGAAAACAGAAATGGGATGCCATCCTTGAAAGGCTGCTGACCCTTTTTCAAGATATTTGTAGCAAGGCTATGTCTGTGCTGCCAACTTCTACATCTTAAAAGTAATTTTAGTGAACAACTTTTTTAAAACACCCTACTTTTTTCATATTTAATGGAAGTGATTCGAAAAGACTGGGTGGATGCATCTAAGAACGTAACGTATGCTTTTGTTATTATTGAAGATGTGCACTGCTGTTCAAGATGGTGGGACGCAGCAAAGTCAGTAAGTAATGATCAGGGGTTGGTCTAATTTTACTGTGACAAAGATATAGGCTAGTAGCAATGACAAGGAGCAACAGTGCATTAAAAAAAAAAAGGCATCAGGTGCTGAAAAGATCTGTCATCCCTGACTGCAGCATATCAACACCTTTCCTGGTATTATTTAACTTGCATGTTTGTCATTCTGGGAAACTTCCAGTTTGTGTAATTTATATGTGTTTTTGTAAGTACATAGGCAGTGTTTTTGTAAGTACCTAGGCAGTGAATGATAGAACAAACATTTTGTGTTGCCCCGGAGAGGGGTCTGCCTTTCACCAGTGTACTTGCATTCATGAGATATGTTAGTTATATAATTTACTGTTGTTTAGGTCTATAGTTACAGGAGTACTGCAGTGCCTCTGAGTAAGGGCGGGAAGTGGAGGAAAGAAGTGATCTTTGCTTTAGTTTTTTTTTCTGGAGGCAAAATAGAACTGAATTGCAAGAAATTTTGAAGTTCCTGGTTAGATGGGAAGGACAGATATGTTACTGATTTTTCATACCTCATTTGACTTTTTTCCCTGGTTGTTTAAAATTACTCTCTCTTATTTGGACTAATGGATTTTAATACATGTAATGTACCTAAAATATTGAAAACTTTTGTAGGCAAAGGACATGGTTTGTCAATCACACCATTGCCAGCTGGCCACATGATAGGAGGCACAATTTGGAAGATTGTCAAGGATGGAGAGGAAGAAATTGTTTATGCAGTTGATTTCAACCACAAGAGGGAGATGTAAGTTCAACATAGCAATATATATTTCCTAGATGTTGTTTTAGGTGTGCATCACTTAGTGTGTGATAAACAGGTATGGAAGTAGCAGTGCCTTTTCAGCCATAAGACGACCACTAATTTTACTTGCATTCAGATTAATCAATTTGAAACAAGCATTAGCTCTGGGTTTCTTCATTCCACTCAGTTTTATTTATCTGTAAGTTTGAAGCAGGAAACATTCAGCTAGTGAGGAGTTTGATTTCTGTACATGCAACATCTAGAAGCTAGCTGTCATATTTTTTCTTATAAAATAGAAATGCAAAAAGTGAGATTTCGCCTTTTTTCCACAGCCATCTGAATGGATGTTCCTTGGAAATGTTGAGCAGGCCTTCATTGCTTATTACAGATTCATTTAATGCTACTTATGTACAACCCAGGAGGAAGCAAAGGGATGAACAGCTACTGAGTATGTATTCTGTCTGGGCTTGAAAATAGCAGTAATGTGATTCATTAGCCACTGTAAATTGTTTTTCTATGAGAAATGAATCAGCATCCAAACTAAGAATCTTTATTAAAATTTAACAAATATTGAATTACCTTTTTCTGATGGCACTGATCATGTGGGTTAAACACTTTCCTGAAAACAATGAACCGTATCTGAAAACAGTGTATTTTACCCAGTATCAATTAATCTCTTCTTAAGGGATTTTTAAATTACCTTCTTCAACACATTCTTTTTTGAACTCCATTTTACTGTTGTTTTTTTTTTTTTTAATAAAACAAGAAAAAGAAAGAAAAAGGAGTATCAAGGCAGTGAGATCTTCAGAGCTACCAAGAAAACTCCAGCTCCATTTAATTTTGGTGGAAATGTGGTTTTGGATCTTTTTTTTTTTTTTTTTTTTTTTTTGAAGTCTTGATGTATTTCTGTGATCAATTTGCTTTTGGTTATGATTGCTAGTGTGATGTAACAAACAAAAGAACCCAAGCTACGAATTTTGGTTCAAAGTATAAGTAGGTTTTTGTTTTGTTTTAAATTCTTCTTAGCTAATGTTTTGGAGACGTTACGAGGTGATGGAAATGTATTAATAGCCGTGGATACAGCAGGCAGAGTTCTGGAACTTGCTCAACTTCTTGATCAGATCTGGAGAACGAAAGATGCAGGATTAGGAGTCTACTCTCTAGCACTTTTGAATAACGTCAGCTACAATGTAGTGGAGTTCTCTAAATCACAGGTTTGTTTTCATTTTAAAATGCAATTATGAAGAGGGTGATGGAAAATGTAAGCAAAAGCATTTTGTTTTTCTTTTTAACAGTAAAAAATGGCTAAACACTGGGTGTTGTCCTTATTCTATAGGGCGTGTTTGTGTCTCCGATCTTTTGATCAAGTAACAGAGAGTCCAGTCATGGCTATGGGCATGTTTCTTGACACTTAATTCTGGTTTTGTCACAAGACTTGTTAGTGTAGTTTATAGCTGTTAAAAAGGAGGACTTAAAGTACTTGTTTCTGTGGTGTTTACACTCAGCATTATTTCTACACTTGCTGAGAAGTAATGGATGTAGTCATGTGTATATTGCATCCTGTACCTCATATCAGGTTTGTACATTATTGTAGAACTTGTATTTTTATCGATAACTTTTTCTTAATACATATTTTAGGTTGAATGGATGAGTGACAAGTTGATGAGGTGCTTTGAAGACAAGAGAAACAATCCTTTTCAGTTCCGCCATCTCTCCTTATGTCATAGTCTGTCAGATCTGGCTCGAGTGCCTAGTCCAAAAGTTGTTCTTGCCAGTCAACCTGACTTAGAGTGTGGGTTTTCTAGAGATCTTTTCATTCAATGGTGCCAGGATTCCAAAAACTCTATAATTTTAACTTATCGCACCACACCTGGAACATTAGCACGATTCCTGATTGATAATCCTTCTGAAAAAGTTATAGATATTGAGGTAAGAGTTGTCTGTATATCTCAAAGTTTTTTATAGTGGGCCATCTGGGGGCATATGAGCAAAACTGAACTTAGTTTCCTTTTTGATCTACTGAAAATGCTTCTAGTGGTGGAAGGAAATCTGAAATCAGTATGTTACATGTTTAACCAATTGTGGATAAACTTACATAAAAATAGGTCTCATATGAGGAACTGCAAAATGCTTTTTGGTGCTGTGGCAAAATTAATACTTCACAGAGATGAGCATGAAGTTGCTTTTAAACACTTACCTTTAGACAACACTTTCCTTCGTGTTTTTGTTACAGAAAAAATTCTGTTTGCAGTTGACATACAGATCGCAGTATATGATGGATTATTCTTGCTGGAGAATACTCTGGTGTTGGATGAGGGGAGAATCAAGTCAAATTAATATAATATATCCCACCAGAATTATAAAGATAAGCAAAAGACAGGAATTGGAACGCAATTAATTGTTACTCATGCTTTCAAATTGTTTTCAATAATTTATATACCGGCGTCTACTTCTCTCTGGTAGACGTTGTTAATTTATGGGCGTCCCCTGTGATTGCAGTGATAATTTCAATCCTGTTGATGCAGCTTTATTTTAGTTTTAGATTGGATTGGAAGCATTGAATTATTCTATTAGACTACTACTAGAATTCAGTATTATTTAAAGTGACCTATACTCTAATTTGATATTCAGAAAGCAAGAGACAAAACTTACCATTGTTTTGCCTGCTACTATGACTTTGCCAGGTTCTTCTGGTTTGATGTTAGTGACACAAAAATTAAAAAAACACTGCTCATCTCAGAGTATTTACATTCACTTATTGGAGAGGTATTTTCTGAAGATTTTTTAAGAAATTTTTGTAAAGCTAATTGATTTTAATACTTTTAGAAATGTTTTTCTGTTAAAGTAGACTCTACTAATTGATAATATTGTCATGATGTTGCCATGCCAAGGTGCCACACATTTGCATAAGCTGGTCTTGTATGTGATGTACAAGTTGTACTTGCTCTTGGTACTGAAATACTCGTCAGCAGCGTGTAGGAAAGGTATTAAAATCATGTCAGCTACTCACAATAATATTAATTTTAATTCTCTCTGCAGTTGAGAAAACGTGTAAAGTTGGAAGGAAAAGAACTTGAAGAGTACCTAGAAAAGGAGAAACTAAAGAAAGAAGCAGCTAAGAAGTTAGAACAGTCTAAAGAGTAAGTATATTGGCTGTTCTTGCATTCTGCTGGTATGGTCAGAGTTGAGATTTCTGTGTGATCATTCTGCTGCTTCAACCATTTACAGGGATAAATGAAAATCATAGTTTTGATAGACTTGTCTGAGGGCACTGAGGAATTGGGAATGGTTGTGTTTAGTCTGTTGTTACGATAGACCTGTTTTGTCTGCTGTTTGACTGAGCTCTTTCTCAGACACATAAACTGTCCTCATCCTTGGTTAGTGTTATGTCAACTGTTATTTTCCAGTCAGTGTGTTTCTGTAATATTAAACCTGAAGAAGAAAAAGAGTGCTAGGATTTTGTTTTTTGGAATGTCATTTCAGGGCAGATATTGATTCCAGTGATGAGAGTGATGCTGAAGAGGATATTGATCAGCCAACTGTACATAAGACCAAACATGATTTGATGATGAAAGGTGAAGGTAGCCGGAAAGGAAGCTTCTTCAAACAGGCAAAGAAATCTTATCCAATGTTTCCAGCCCCTGAAGAAAGAATTAAATGGGATGAATATGGCGAGATTATCAAGTATGTGGTGGTAATGCATACTAACATGTAGTAGCTATGAAATAATTCAAAAATAGAAGTAATAAAAGTAAAAATCATCTTTTTGTCTCTTTTGCAGCACTGTTATATACTCTTCCAACTGCAGTAACTTTTGAACAGTTAGGACAGTTTGTGCTAAGTCTCACAGGAAGCTTATGATAGGATTGAAGCTGCAGAGTGCTGATCCTTGGCCTGTGTTCGCACCTCTTAGGACGTGTTTCCACTCCAGGCTTTTTGTTTGTTTGTTTTGTTTTTATTTTATAAGATAGAAGATTTAATTTTTTTTAACCTGACTTTTTTCCTGCTTTAAATTACACATAATTTTGATAAATTTATAATGAGAGGAAAGAACATTGTTCATCGTAGAAAAATCTAGTGATACTTGTGCTATTTGTGTAAGGAATACTTGTTAGAAAACCTCAATTTGCTAGTATTTCTCAAGATATCAAAGTTCCTTTTTAAGATAGGGAGGTGTTATTTTCCAAATGAGCTCTGTTCAAATATGGAAATACTGAAGGCAAGCATAATAAAATTATTGGCAATAACAATTATAAAACATCTCGGTAGTAATAGTTGGCATTGTTTGGTTTTATATTATGTAGTGCTTTGGTTTTACTGTGAGACTATTAAAAGAAAAATGCCTTTCATTCTTTAGACCTGAGGATTTTCTAGTTCCAGAACTTCAAGCAACAGAAGAAGAAAAAAGCAAATTAGAATCTGGTTTGACAAATGGAGAAGAGCCTATGGACCAGGATTTGTCAGATGTCCCTACCAAATGTATTTCTGCAACAGAATCCATGGAAATTAAGTGAGTGGCTTTGCTGTTCCTGTCAGTTCTGCTAGAATGGTGGCATGAGCATGGTGCAAATTGGGTAAAAGGCTAGCTTGGAATTAAGAAAGTGGGAAAGGACTTGCTTTTGGGGTTTTTTTTCCCTTTTTTCCCCCCCAAGCTATCTAAGTTAGTTCTTTACTAGTCTTTCTGGGAGCACAGTACAGAGTCTTATGGTTCCCCACTCCTAAGAAATTTGCAGTTTGTTCCCTGTCTGATGGAGACAAGTGAAAGAGGAAGAGCAAATGGTCCAAAAGTATGTTAGCATAGATACCCAAATGTATATGTATTTTGTTAAAAAAAGAACTTACTCAAATATGCTTATCTCATGTTTTGGATAATTATGTAAGTGAATTTTGGGAATTTATAGTGTTAAGTACACATACATGCTGACATTTGACAATTCTGTATTTTACTGATTCATAATATACCTTGTGCTCACAGCTTTTGTTGATGTAGAATAATTTAAAAATATCTTCTATTTTTAAATGAAATATTTTGGAGCACTCGAAGGTTTAATCTTTTAAACTAAAAAAAATGTTATTCTTGGGTTTTTAATTCAAACTAGAGCCAGAGTTACATACATTGACTATGAAGGACGCTCAGATGGGGACTCAATTAAAAAAATTATTAACCAAATGAAACCAAGACAACTGATCATTGTCCATGGACCACCTGAGGCCAGTCAGGACCTTGCAGAATGTTGCAGAGCTTTTGGTGGAAAAGATATTAAAGTTTACATGCCAAAACTGCATGAAACTGTAGATGCAACCAGCGAAACTCACATTTACCAGGTAAGGTGCTGGAATTTGTTAGTTGTGTAACTACTGTGAACTGTAGTTGAGCTGTATTGGCAGACTCTAATTTGGCCCGCCATTCTTTGGGAGAGGAGAGACAATACTACCTATGTGTATGCGTGGTTTCGTGTGATCAAGGCATTAGTAGCGTTTTTCTGTCTTCTAGGTAAGCATTCTCCTTATGCTTATTATTCATAAGAAGTGTTTAAAAGCTTAAACATGAGATCAGTGTGTTTTTACCTGTAGTGCAGAAGGCAAGGTTCGTGTCCCGTGGGAACATTGGTTTGCTTTACTCAAGTCTTAATAGATTCTTAAGGTCTATATTTAGAGTGCCACTGTACACTACTTGCAATTCAAGATTCTTTTTGGAATCTGAAGTGGAGCCTTAGAGAGCAAAGAGAAAAAAATCCTTCGTACCTAAATAATATCTGAGAATGAACATGTAAAGTTAGGAGCAAGTTAATGTTAAAAATAGATAAATAAGACGCCCCTTCCCCTCAAAAAGAAGTTAATGTGATGGTTCTTGGAAAGTGAGATTATGATAATGTGTTGCACTGTGTTAATATATTGCATTTAATTTTCATGGCTAAGCTCTAAATAAGAAAACCTGGATAATTTGTGTGGAGTATGTGAAAATTGTGTATGGTCTCAATTCAACTTTTGAAGTTTAGAGGAAAGTCTCTCACATGCACTTGAGGCATTAGTCCTTTATTCCTTCTGGCCTTTTAAAGTTAGGAGAAAAACATCAGTAGAATTGTTTAAAGAGGTACTTCTCTTTCTTTCCAGAGAAAAATCTGTTACTCTGTTAGAAGTGGAAAGTTCCAGTTACTCAAAATTATCCAGTTCTGACAGTCTTAAAACAGTGGTGTTTTCTGTGTTTGGTTTATTGATTGTTGTGGGTTTTGGTTTTGTGGTTGGTTGGTTGGGGGTTTTTTCTTTAAAGCTATGAGGATTGCTAGTGTGTAAGAAGTGACATGATTGTAACTTATCACACAATATTTATCTGAATAAAATTGTGATTACTTTGTATTTAATTTCGTTTTTTTATATATATATAAAGGGAAAAAACCTGCATAGCTTTAGTTTGGTTTTCTGTTTGAAGCTTTCTGAACAGATGAAGTACGTGGGAGACATTGAATTAGAAAGTAATAGATGTGAGGGGAGCATCAGAATTTCATGTCTGTTGCGTCAACTGTGCTGCAGATGGATAGTTAGTTGTAGTATCCTTCATACAGTTGCACCCTGGAGTCTGCTATGGGGTCATGCACAATGTCATGTGGAGAACAGTCTTTCAGAGTAGGGCTTTATTTAATGGGTTAAAGTCCTGGAATGCACCAGAGGAATCAGAGTAAGGTAATGTTTTGGTCACTTTAAAATCTAATATTTACAACATCGCTTCTTACAATAAAATATTAATTATAATTTTTTTGAGGGTTGAATTTGGAACTGCTGTTCAGTAACCTAAATGTATCTACAGAAACTTTCCTTAAATTTACTAAGGCCAACTGAGGAACTCCTTGGCTGCAAAAAAGGTTTCTGATGTTTTAAAAGAAATTGATTGCTCTTGCTGTAAGTTTAACTCAAGTTTGCAGTTGTGTAGGTTCTTTTTTATTATTATTATTTTGACCAAGACAAAAAAGGTACTCATCTCTGCTGCTTTTTGAATAGTGGCTTGAGGGTCATCCAAATTACTTTTTGGAAGTATACAAACACCTTGCCTTGGTGATACCAATTCCCTCCTTTACCTCCCCAAAAGAGTATGAATCAAACTGATGGGGAGAGACAGTGAAAGGAAAACTGCTGGGTTTTAAAGCTTGAAGTAAGAGCTCTCTCTGTTTTCTGTCAAACTAATAGTGCTTTTATTTTTGTGCAACCCAGGTCAGGTTAAAAGATTCTCTTGTCAGCTCCCTTCAGTTCTGTAAAGCCAAGGATGCTGAGTTGGCTTGGATAGATGGTGTTCTGGACATGCGGGTTTCGAAAGTGGATACTGGAGTTATTTTGGAAGAGGGAGAGCTGAGGGAAGATGAAGACTTAGAGATGCAAGTGGATATGCCTTCTTCAGACTCTAGTGTCATTGCGCAACAGAAGGCCATGAAAAGCCTCTTTGGTGACGATGACAAGGAGATGTGTGAGGAGAGCGAGATCATTCCTACTTTGGAACCTCTGCCACCTCATGAGGTACAAAAATTATGCTGATCTGGACTTCTTCTTTGAAGAGCTCTGTATCCATTTGTCTTTTTCTAGTGCTTAGAGGTTGATATAGTGATCTTACTCAAATGAAAGCCTAACTGAAACTGGATTTTCATGTTTGGTTTTCTCTTTGTTAAACCTGGTACTGTTCTTTGTTCAGATTTTGTGCTCTTCAGCAAGGATGATCTCTTGCATCCGCTAACAGTGCCTAGCATACAGTACCATCTATTTGCGAAGATAAGATTTTAATTAGCATCTTTCATATTTGTAGTTAGTACTTGCAAATTTGGAAATTAGTTGGCATTTAGCCACTCCTGGATTTTATTATGTTTTGCTGATGCTATCCAAAATTTTTTCGATACTTGAGATACAAACCTTTGAAATTCATACATCTCTGCTTCTGTAATAGTGATTTGAGAGTTCATTAATCTAATCTTTTCTATAAATTTATCTTTACTCTTAAAATACTTTGCATGTGAGTAGATACTATTTTATCTGTTCATTGCAGCACAATTCATAGTAATGCCTTCTAATCCTGGAACTGCGTTTTAAGATACTGTTGCACAGTCTTAAATGTAGTCTGCTCTAGGAGCTAGATGACTTTGGAGACAACTCTAAAGTCTGTTCAGATTCATGACAACTGTCATAGAAGTATGTACTTCATAAGTACTAAAATAAGTATGTACTTCAGCAGTGCAGCTTACTGCAGCTTTGTCCCTGGCATAACATGGCTTGGAAGAGGGATCTTCAATGACAGCTTTCCATTTGTCTTCAATATATGAGCAAAGAAGGAAGCTTTTCCTTTACTTAACAGATAACTTCTAAGGCCTTCCTATCCTGGAAATGCCTTGCTGCAAGTGAACAGAAATAGAACCAATCTTCTAATTTATAGTCTTGTAGTCTAGGCCGCACTGCTGCCAACACAATGATGAGATCTTTGGAAAAATGGAAGGTATTAAGTAGCAGAAGTATTAAAACTGTGTGTGTTGTTTAAAGGTTCTTGGACATCAGTCTGTGTTTATGAATGAGCCAAGACTGTCTGACTTCAAGCAAGTTCTCTTGCGAGAAGGTATACAAGCTGAATTTGTAGGAGGAGTGCTTGTGTGCAACAATCTGGTGGCTGTTCGCAGGGTAGGTGTTCTGTGTCTTAAACTCTTTGGTAAATAATATTCTGAATGAAAATTACGTGTAAACATAACAAATTGAAACATGTCTTTTGTTTCAGACTGAAACAGGGCGCATTGGATTGGAAGGCTGTCTGTGTCAGGACTTCTATAGGATAAGAGACCTTTTATACGAGCAATACGCTATTGTCTAAGGGAAGTGCTGCAAAGATGTTTTTACTTGAACTTTTAAAGACAATTTTGACTGTTTGTAGTTTTCTAATTTATACAGGGGAAACCTAATTCATAAAGAACAATTAACCACCCGAACATGTAAATAACTGCTACTGTCATTCTTCATAAATCTGTTAGTACATTCCATGTTGTTGACTTTCAAACTGTTATGACTTGCCGTCTCCCATGTAACACATTATAAACAAGTTTATGACTATGAACCCTTCTCAGGAAAGGTTCGGTTTGCCAGGACATGTTTTGGTTTCATAGATTCCCTGCCAAAGAGTACAAAATATATAAAAGTCATTCTTCTGTTCTAAAATAAGATTAGATAGGGAACTGTGGGTTTCTTTGGTTTTGTTCTTTTTTTGTTTTGGTTTTGTGTTTTTATTTTTTTTTTTTAAATAACTTCAGTTTAGGGGACAGTCTCAAGTATATCTCTCTTTTTTTTTTTTTTTTTTTTTTGTTTAAAATGTAAGTTAGTTAAAGTACATTTTTAAGAGCCCACTTAAAGATAGACTACCTAAACTTTCCCCCAGTGTTAATCTGGCTGCATCTTAATGTTGTATCTTCTCCATCTTGCTGATTTGTTCCAGAACAGCATTTTGTGTTCTATATAAAGTATTAATCTGCAGGCTCAAAAAATTACTTTGGAAAGGTACTCCAAGATGACTGCATAATATTGTCAGGCAGTTTAAAATCCCGTAATTGTGTGCTTCAGAGCAACTTCTGTACAAACTTACAGAATTTCTAACTTTCAGCTTTTGCAAGGTTATGCCCACTATAATATCTTATTCTGAGTTCTGATTTTAATACTTTCAAAGTCTAAAGCCTTTATCCATGCACTGCTGTTTGTTCAGATGCCATGAGCCAAGTTTAGGAAGATCCTTTATCTTGAAATCTGAGTTCATGTGATATATTTAATGCTTTTGTGCCATGTTTCATTCTAGTTGCATGTTTTGTGCCGTTTTTCATTCTAGTTGCCAGTGGGACTTACTGTAGCTGCTGAGGCTAGGAGTTGACCTTATTTTTTAGGTGAAGATGAGCAGTTTTGGGCACCTTAATTTCTCAGAAATTAACTTATGCAAATAAATGGCCTCTTGAGAATTTCATCCTTCTTTCCCCTGTGCACATGTGAACCACCAGCTTTGGCAGTGGAGGGTTGGTTGCTTGTTTTTACATACAACAGCAATGTAATATGTGCTCTCTGTGTGTATGTTTAAATAAAACCATTTGAAAACGTGGCGAAAAATAGCCCTGTAGGCTATCAATGGAAAGGTAATTTACTTTGCAATTCATTCTTGACAAATAGTTTTCTATCTGATCTACAGACTATTTATTCTGTTTAAAATAGTAACTTAAACTGAAGACTGTGTGTGGAAAAAAAATCCTGCTAGAACTATATACTAAAAATGTAAAAAACTTGAAAATTTAATGCTGAGTGAGAATGTATTTTGTTACACAAAGAAAATCTTGGCTAGGAATGACTGAATGGCTCAACGCCTTTTTTTTTTTTTTTTTACAGTGTAGAAAAATGTTTATTTTCCATTGTATTGATGGCCAGAACTTCATAGAAATGCTCTGGTTTTGTAGCTGTTTTGTAGCACTGCTGTGTAACTCTATATGATACTGGATGCTTGTTGGTGAATACTGTTGTATTACTATTGTTGCTGATACTAATGAACTTTTATAAAGTGCATTACTTTGTACATAATCACATTGGCCTTGGGACTTTTAACTTGAGGGCTTAAGGTGGGCAGAGATAACACATACCTGCATGGAATATACTAATAAGGAAAAACCCCTTAGGAAATCAAACTAAAAATAGTGCTCTTTTTAGGAAAGGGATAAAGACATGACAGTGTGATCATAAACCTTTCTATCAGTTTTGTTTGGTTTTTTTAACCTATTGATTCAAATTCAGTTAAGTTTAACAAAAGTTTAGTGTTACCAGTCTCTGAATTCCTGTCTGCTCTGGTAAAAGAGGAGAACCCCAAATTAGTGCCATCACTAAGGAAAAGGCTCAAGTATGAGCAAAACAGCTAACTCTTTTTTTTTTTTTTTTTTTTAAAGTCTATTCAGCATGAATGTGGCTTGAAATCTGACCTAGAAAGCTGATATGCAAGGTGATAATAGTCATCTGAGTGCAGGGACTGGGGAAGGCTGGGTTTGTGGACAATTCTGGTGGTGAGAGGGATGAAGGGGAATACAGGACATCTATAGTAAACATCACAGGCTGCAGCAGTGCTGTGGGGCAGGTGTGCTCCTCAGCTATGCATTCATTACTTGTAAGCAGTGTGGAACTGAAGCAAATTCCCATGAATTTTGCCTAGTCTGCTATCAGTTCTCTGATACATTATTATTGTTCTTTTCTATTTCTTTTGTTGTTGTTGTTCTTAACTGTGATTTGCTTTAAACAATAATTGAACTTCTCTGTGTAATGTTCAGAGTTACTAATCTGGTTCTTTTTTGTATCTGAATTGAAAGATTCATTTCCCCTTACCTCCATGGACTGTAAGCTGTATTTTCTGACTTCTGCATTTTCTTCATTAGCAGTAAAAATTTGATAATTTCTTACTCTTTGCTCTATTGCTCTTGAGGGCAAGAATATTAACTTCAAATCAAACCTAGTTTTGGTACTTCCTGACCATGTAAAAATATTTCCTTTCGAGTGTCTTGGAAAATTCAGATTCCTCAGCTAAGAAGAGCCAAGGGGGTGTAGAGACACAGGAAAGGCAGAAACTTGCCTTCCCCCATCCCCGAAGTGTAGTATTTGTGGGTAAATCCTAGCTTTTGTATTCTTTTCTTCCTGTGCCTGTGTAGTAGAATATGAAGACATATTTAAAAAGATTAAGAGAATGTAGGAGCAGAACTCTTTAATAATAAAAAAAAAATTTAGAATTAATTGTTAAACTGTTCCCATTGTCTAAACGTAGCTTTACCCTGAAGTTAAATAATTTCATGTGGGTGACAGTCTCATTTTTAATCATTTTACTTTGACAGTATGTGCTGGAGGTGAGGTGAAGCTGAAAATCTTTCTTCTTCTCCTTCCCTGAACAATATTTAGACTTAAGCAGATCCACTTCTCAAAATATGCTGTTAATGGAAAGGTGGTGTGCCCTGCATTCAGTCAGAGTAGTCTCATGAGAGCACTTGAGATCTATTTGCTGGTAAAACTTCCATGGAAACGTAGGAATTCTCCTGTACTAGCTTTTAATGGCGGTCAAACACTATTCATTTGGAATAAACAAGTAAAGAGACACCCTACCTCTTCCCCCCAGTCTAAATTATTGTTATAGATGGTTGTACTCTAAAACACTTAACGTTGTGCAGAATCAAGATTTCTTTGATAAGGCATGACATGTATTAATATTTCAGTTTGGAAAGGGGAGTGTATTGCCTGGGGAAAACACTTGAACCACTAAAATGTTTGGAGACCTTGGCAAAAGAAATCTTACTGTAAGGATCTGAACATTGCACAATATTTTCTGTTTCATAGCTTTTACAGATGTTTTCATAGTTTTAAAAAGGTGGTGCTCGGGAAGATGGTCTTGCAGTCAAATCTGATAAAGAAATGTATCCACTAAACAGAATTTTATGTTTTGATCTGAAAACTATAAAGAACTGGTGGTAGTTCGGGATCGTGAAATGGGATCAAAAGAATCTTTAAAATTGCCTGTTGAAATTTATTTTTAAAAATACTTTATAAACAGTCTGAAGCCTTATCTTCTCTGAGACTTTCTGATTGGAAAAGAGTTATAACACAAAGATCAAAATGTGCATCACTAAGATTTATTTTGTAAATGGGAGTCCGTTGCGTGGCTTGTTTCCTGCAAGTACAGAACAGGGTAGTTGGCCAAAGTTGACGTGAGCAGTATTCGTCTTAAAAAAGAGTACTTTTATTCCTTCCAGTGAAGCTGAAAGCTTCCATTATAACAACACAAGCTTTTGTAGAAAATAATCTTCTGTGAAGTTTGCCAGCAGGGCAAATATTTCATTGAATGTTTTGGATGGTCTGAAGTTGCATCCTCCCTGCATGGTAAGCAGTATATGTTGTGAACTGTTAGTGTACATCACACTGCTTGACCAGTATTAACCAAGGGATGAAAGAGCGTGTTGTTCTGGATCTATCTAAGTTACTTTAATTACATTAGTAAAATTCTTAATTCCTTGCCCTAAAAGGTGTCTTAGTGCTTCTGGCAGAGAAATTCTGAAGAGTGGTTGCAGTTCTGTGGTAAGTGAACTGATCATTCCTTTCAGCTTGGTAACGCTTGCTTGCAGTGGTAGAAGAGGAATATAGAAATAGTATTTAAAATATCTATTAATTGACAAGTATGTTTTCTTATGCATAGTGAGAGTGTGGAAGTTTGATAAATATGGGAGGTAGAAAGATGGGAGAACTAGATTGTTTCATGCAGTGCACTTTAAATTTAACTCTCTTTGATAGGTTATATATTACCACTGTGATAGGAAGTAAAAAAAAAAAAAAAAAGTTAAAAAAAGAGTTCTACTCTTTGAATAGAACTTCCAATAAGCCATGTAGCTGTTTTCCCGGAAAAGAAGGATCCATAGAAACTCAAAATGTTAAGAAGCAGCAAGTTCGGTATATGAGCTTTAAGCAATAATAACCTGCCTGTTGTTGCATAAGCCTCTTAGATGATGCAAGCTGGATCTGTGGTGCAACAGCTGAATGATAATGAGCTAAGCATCTGCCAAAAAGTATAGTTTGTAAATGTGATCCGGTATTCACAAGTTTTGATAACAAGCAAATACAGGATTTCAGTTGTGTAGGCTTTTCTTAAATATTTCTTGTTTTCAGTGCAGTTTTTCTGAAGTGCTAAAAACTTCTCTAAAGGTATTTTTGACCAACAGTTCTAAAGAAATTTGCAGTAATGGTAATTTCAGTTAAAAAAAGAAAAAAAACCCAAACCACAAGCTTTCTGCCCAACTCAGCCCAAGGTTGATACCAGTTTTCTTAAAATTGACTTTGGAAAATTACATAGAGAAATCCATGGAAAGAGTTCATCATGTGGTAGTGAACATGGTGCCCTTGCTGGTATTTAAGATCTGGAAAATAAAGCGTAATATTTAATGTCAAGTAACTATGTCAGAACTTTTGCAGCTAATTAACTATTCTATCTCTAATGTATTAAAGGGTTTTTTTAGATACAACCAAAATTATTTTTTCTTTTGTTTGTGGCTGATCAGTTTATAGGAATATTTAGGTGTCAGGTATGAAGAATGAACTCAGCAACACAATTGTTAAGCAACACCACTTGGAGAGATCAGTTTCTCAAGCTGGTGTTTTCATCGATACCGTCTTAGAATTGTTGCTTAATTCAGTTGCCTTGTCTGCAAAGAGACTGGTTTAGTTGTCTCACCAGGTCTAAACCATAATGTTGTGACACAGCACAGTCATTTTCTAGACCACTTTACAGCTATGTAAATCAGAACAAGAACTCTAGATTAGAGTCAGCCAGCTTAGATCACTACAGTGAGTTCCTGCAAAGAAGAAATGATTAATAGCTTAGAAGTTGAAAGCTAGCCTTTTATTGGGGTTTGTTTAAAGTTGTAGTTTTATGTAAAACCATTGCAGTTAATCTAATCTGGAGAAACAACTGCTTCCTCTCCAGATCTTTTGTAGAAAGAACAGTCGGTTTCAGAAGTGACTGGCCAGATAATACTTGCCTTAAGGTATATTTTACAGAAATTGCTTCAAAGTTAGTTGTCTTTTTTTCTCTTTTAAATCCATCTGGATAAGTTTTATAGTATGCTCATCTCAGCTGTTACTACCAGTGTGTCTCAGAAATAATTCTGAAGGGGGCAGGTAATACATCTTTATCAGTAGTAACCCTCAAATTATATAGAAAAATTGTACAAGAGGATTTTGAAAGATCCTTGAAAGAAAAAAATTGAATGTAGGTAGAACTTAGTCATCATTAAAACTCAGTAGGACTAACCATCAGCCATTTAATTTCTGTATCTGCTAGTATGCAGTGATAGAAACAGGCTTTTAAGGAATACTTTCTGATGACATTGTGCAATGAATTATTCAAGTAAAAAAAATATTTCCCACATTTAGCTAACTGGCTTGTTGCATATGCTTCAAGATGTGAACCTGAAAATTTTTTCATAGTGTAGATTACATATCAAAAAGTGGGAGATGGGACATATGATAACATTGCCACCTATTTGCAATTTTACCAGGTGCCTGGGGCAACATTTGTAGCTTATCCAAGTAATTATTTGTGGTAGGACAATATTGCTTCGTCTTCTGTTGTTTTCAGGGAACTTGTTTAACTGCTATGGAGAAAAAACCCTGAGCGTGATGTGATCAGTACTTCATAAATTATTGGCAGGTGCTCTGCAAGCCATGATAATGAACTATCCTTAGGAATCATCAGGGAATTTTTTTTTTGCCATTTTGCAGCTCCTGAAGGAGTTGCACAGCTGGCAGAGCATATTGCCCGTCACCATGCCAGACTTGGCATTTGAAAGCCTGACAGATTGCTTTGTGCTGTTGCGCTAGCCATGGATCAGCAGTGTGCAACAGTATGAAGATAGTAAGCATTTTATTTTTTGCCCTTTGTAGGATCACAGGAGTTAATACTGCATTTATAAAGAGTCTAACCTGTTTTCTGAACATACCTGGTTCTTGTGTTGCATTACCTGGGTAGGTTAGCCCCCATGCTGCAGGAATCTATACAGAAATTATGTGCTTGATGTATTCTGGTAAAATCTGTATTAGTATCAAAGTTTGAAGTCACTCTGTATAGCCTGCTTTTCATGATTTATGTAATTTTATTATGGTTCACTATTTCTTTCATAATCTCCCTGATTTTACTAATGCACAATATTGCAAATGCAGTATAAAACTAGTCAAGAGACTTTAAATCATTTGTGTATCTCTAAACCTCTTATGCTGATTAAAAGTGTTAAGGCTATTAGTATTTTTTATGTAACTGGGTCTAAATTTAGTTTCTGTTGCAGTCAAAAAACACTCTGGTATTGCAAACCATGATCCTAATCTGCTTCCTCTTGGAGTTGATGCCAACAGTTCGGTGCAGCTTTTGTGTTTCTGTATATTGATGACTTGAATAGTTAACATTGTTTTTATTGTAGAAATTCAGTAGCGACTTTTCATAGTTCTGATCTCTCTTCCAGAAGTGTCAAAATACTCCTTTTGTTCTTGTATGACATAGCATTTTCATAAGTTTTGGGCATTGTTTTCATTAATTCTTGACTTTTTAAAATGGGATTTGAGTAGCCCATAGGCTACTGCTCCATTGGTTGGGAGAAGGGACTGTTGATATTTTAACTTACGTTAAATTCTTCTGGTTCTTGTATGGAGAGGCAAAAAGAAATGTTAAACTGGAAAAAGTAGAAAGCATGTATGTAGTCCATACCTTCCAAACTGAATAGCTGTAAAATAGCCATGTGACAGTCTCATCCTGCAAAACTGCACCTATTTGTTAATCCTGTGTAGCCTGTTCTTACTATTTTAACAACTTAGTTGTTATGAAAAGCCATAGTCATGCCATCATATATTAATGATGTTATTTCCTGCAATACTGTGCAATGCCTTTGGTCAGTCAAGATGCGTGGTCTTAATTTCACATGTGCACAAGTTTTATGTCATAGCTGACAGCTTGCTGTAGAAAGCCAACTTTAAAAAAAAAAAGTCTGCATTGGTAATTGAGGTATTAGAATATATAGTGAAGGAAGTCATCAGCTTTGTGTTCAAGGAACACGTTGGAAAGATTGAACATTTGACTAGTAGCCTTGCTGCTATTTGTGTATAAAAATGAGTGCCTTTAAGATGATGTACAGAAAGGGATAATTTACACGATTTTTTTAATAAAAAATTGAAGCTTATTTTTCTAATGCATGTGTGCATGACCTCAAGACCAGCTAGAGACTGCATTGTGTGAGCTGTATATACAAGAGTCAATACTTATATGCGTAAGAGTACAGAACTTAGTGTTTTGCACTTCTGGTAATTTTGCTCATACATTTGCAGGACTATTCAGCTGATTGTTTTGTAAGAAAGAAATAGCTTCCAATGGAATTTTCCTTTGCTTGTCAGAACATGTGCTCTAACAATTTTGAAATTGTTCTAAAATAACCCTTCTAGCTACAGGGGGAATACTTTTTGTTTAAAGTTAAGCTGCATAAAGAAAACTAACTGTCTCCTTGAGGCTGGGGAAGGATATCTGCCTTGGTATTCTTGGTCTGGAAATAAGGTACAGTTGGAGTGAAGAAAGAGCTTTAGACAATGTGGAAGGTAAGGAGAAATAACCAAAACTGTGGTGACTTTTCTAGGGAGATGTTCTGCTTTGCTCGAGGGTGTTATGGATGTCTTGTCAGCTGTCATTTGGTGTGAGTTTAAGATTTGGGAGAGGAACTGGAAGGTTTTACTGGCAGATCTTTCAGTGTCTGTAAGCCTGTCGTGTCAGAAGAAAAGAATGGTATATGTTTTTCTCCAGGATAAGATTAATTTAGGATTATGAATAGCATCAGAAAGAATTAGACTTGTGGATCACACAGCAGGGTCTGCAGGTCTAGGTTTGATGGCTGCAAGTGATTTATGAAATGTTCTGTGCTGGGTGGTTTGGCTTATCTGGTTTACAGTTTAGGTCATGGCTAAGGACAGGGTTAGGGGCACCAGGGTTACAAATCTCAGTTTTTTCTTTCTAAGTCTAAAGACTAGAGAGTCTCATGAGAGAAGCTAGAATGAGCCTTGGTATTGATAATAGAAATGGAGTAGAACACTGAAGGCAAATCATGGCCTTGTCAACTGATACTGGGTCAACACCAACAAGAAGTTACAAGACTTCTTTCTTGTCTATTCATGAACTTTTAATATATGCGGCACTCCATTCACTGCCACTGGTCAAAGCATTGGTCTGTAAGGTTTTGAATACACAGCTTTATTTAACTTGTTAGACTAACGATACTTCTGCTTTTTGTTTCATTGTATTGATCATACCATTCTGCTGTTTAATAATTCATTAGATAGTTCAATCATATGCAGTGTAATTCCATGAAATCTGGAATTAAAGGGAGTTTTTATAGTTGGGCTCCTAAATACTGAAGAATCTTCCTAGTATTCAATGACTTTTCATTATGATATTGACCTTTTTTTTTGTAATTCCATGAGCTTTCTAAAATTGTGTTTAAAACAATACTAACTTCCTAAACATATACTTCTGTAAGCCTTGATTTCTTATTGCAAGTGCTCTGCCACATCATCTGCGTATTGTGGCTCTAAAAGGGCAGATGCATGGAAGTCTCTGAACGGGGTATTGCGCTTTGAAAGTCTGCTGTTTACTGATGTACGTACAAATGTAAAATCTCTCTCCTATCAGCACAGCACAGAGCTTTGACTTCCTTTGTGTGACTGATGAGAACTGCTGAAGTACAGCATTATTTATGTTATTTTGAAAACTGTCAAGTCAGCTGCTTGGCTTTGACTCCAAGGTCTCTTTTTTTCATTGTCTAGCAAATTTGTAGCTGTGGAGTTGGTAACCTGCTTATGACTCTGCAAGCAGCTGAGATTTAGCTAGTGGGCACCTTTAATGTCTAGTCTGATTGGACATCTATCTATGCTGACAAAATTATATGCTTCAGGGAAGACAAGGGGGAAAAGATGGAAGTGGTAAAGACAGGCAGATTCCTACTTGGTTGTCTAATTACACTTCTGTGGAATATGCCTAAGAATTACTTTCTGGACCATCAGCTTCACCCTATTTGTGATTTATGTTTGTAATATTCTGCTTTAGCATAACTATCTCCTCAAGCATAGGGTCTTTTTTTTCTTTTCTATGTTGGATCTGTACAAGTCTTCCACTCTTTGATCTGCTACAGTGTGTGGGGAGAAGAGCAGTTACTCTTTTACTAACACCACGTATGTCATTTAGGTGAATAGGAACCTAGTGTTCTCATGCTGCCTGTGGAAACTGGAGGATGGGATTCAGAACATGAGAACCTGAGATCTTCCCTTGGTATCAACTGGGTTTCTGCACCACGTCTTCTTAGTTCTTTGCGCATTTCTTCCCCTTGAGAATCTCTTTTCACTCATGGGTACAGTGGATGGATGGTTGTCTTGAATGTTTTTGGGTTTTTTATTTTTTTAGTAGGGGGACTAAGCTTGAGAGAAGAGTACATTAAAGCAGCATACTGAATTTCTTACTCCAGTTTACAGTTCCATACATTCTGGCTTTTTCAGACACCCCATTGGTTCCTTTTGGACACTCAGCAGCTTTGCTTTTTGTCTTTTCTGTGACCTCTTTTACTCAACCAACAATGCTTTGTTGTTTCCACTTTTCTAGGCTTTTCAGCTTGTGGAAGTGGGAGTTCTGAAATCAAGCCTGAATTAGGATGTAGAGTGTCAGTAGCTCAGAAAGCTTGGGGGTTGTCTCATAACACTTGTGGTGTATTGAGTGTTGAGAGAGGAGTTGCTGTTCTTTGGGGATGTATTGGTGTCTGTATGGGGCACGGCTGTTCTTGATTTGAATTCTTCAGTCAAGAAATGGGATATTAGGCTGCTGGAAGTTGTCTGCCTCTGCATTGCTGCTTGTTCTTTAACCTTGCTGTCTGATTAAACTAGTGCAATTCATGGAATAAACATCCCAATAATCTAGTCACAAAATCTGTAGAAATTATAAAGACTTTGTCATGCAGTGTTTGAACCATAAAATCTTTTACTCCTAGAAAACCATAACTGAGGAAAAAACATGTCTTGTTTTCCATGACTTCTGGTGAAATTTGGTGTGCAGAAATGTTAAAACCAACACTGTCTTTTCAGAACGTTGCATTCTAATGATAATGTGGAATCTTCTGCTGTCTTGAATGACATGTCAAGGAGGTTCTAGATTTTTTTGAGTGCTCTTCATCATATCCAGTAGCTGTAGGAATAACTCATTTCAGAATCCTCTTTGCTAGTTACTACTAGCCACATCATTAAAGAATATGGTAGAAGGCATTGTAGTTCAGAAATGAAAAGTACATTCTCTTGCTACAGTCAGATGAAAGTAAACGAAGACTTTCAGTGCAGACACCTCCTCTGCTTTTCCCGTGTTTGAAAAGAAATCCCAATATAAATGACTGCAAGTGCAAGTCATTTTGATTAAAAAAAAAAGGGGGGGGGGGGGGGGGGGGCGGTCATGATACTAGCTCTACAGTTGGCCAGAAATAAAAACTGGTGTGGCTAATGTTAGTGAAGACCAATCTTTTGTCATACAAACTCAGCTCATTTGTCCATATGCCACATCTGAGGTTCTGCGCTGCGGTACATATAGCACGAGAACGCGAAGCCTGTGCTCGCAGGCCTGGGGCACGTGTTGTGTCTCAGCGGTGGTCTGAGGCTGGAGCTTTGAAGGCCAAAGTGGGACATCAATTGGTGCAGCTCAGTGTGGTCATAAAGAAGCTTCTTTGGGAAAGCAGGATGTATGTGTGTCTCTGTGCCCAAAATAAAGTCTCCTTTTGGGAAAGTACATAATTAGAACCAATGATACTTTTTTGTTTGAAATTGCATTCTGTGTCTGAACAAACTCCTCCATTATAATCTTCAAGTAACTTAATAAGTCTCACTTCTGATACCCCACTTAAAAGGGTAATTAATTTTTTTCTTTAACTCCCCTTTCTACAGATATTTGAAACCTCCTGCAGAAAATGTTAACTTGTTTTCAGTATGTATATTTTTAAAGCATGAGTTCCTTAGCAAGTTATGCGAGCCTTTGAAACAAAAGAGCTATAAAGAAATCTAAATGAAACAATTTGCATAGCAATAGCAGCCCAATTTTGGTATGTATGCTAAAACAAATGGAAATCTGCAGGGGGAAAAAATATCCCAAATCTAGAACAGATAAACAAATCCAAAGTAAATCACAAGAGGATTTTCCACAATTTCATGTCAAAGACTGCTGAAGTATTAGTGCTGATCTACTTTAATTTATTTCAATATTTTGACTTATCCAGTGGTGTAAGAGCAAGGGTAGACTGAGATTACTTCTTTTTTTAATAGTTTGGCTCTAACACTTGCAAGCTATATGATGCAGAGCAGCTTGTCGCTGCATGGCAGTGTACCGTGTTTGGGCAGCCAGGGCTGCGGGCTGCTGTCACCTGCCCCATGCCATCACCTGCCGGCTCCGACCGGTGCGGGCAGCCCCTGGCCATCGGCGCTGACGCATTTGAGCAGGAGCGGCAGCCGCGAGGGGCTGGAGACACCGTGCTGAGGGGATGGCCGCCCTTAGAAGAAGGGGACCCAGGCCAGAGGAGGTATCCCCCCGAAGGACGGTGGCCGTGGGTGCCCACTCCAGGGTGGGGAACCCCCTCCCCGAGGGATGGGGGCTGTGGGTGCACCACTGGCTTGGAGACACAAAGATGTGGAGTGGCAACGGAGAAGCAGTAAGAAGGAGAGAGCAGTGGGCGAGACCATTACCACGCCACCCTGAGCACCTCCCTCGTACATCGCCTCAACAGGGAGGTGGGATGGGCTGACCACAACTGGCCATTGACCCACAAGGAGTTGAGATTAGAAAGGGGGAGGAGAGCTGTTCATGGGTGTGTTTATGCTCTTCCCCGCCCAGTACTCAGATCAGTGATTAGAAGTTGGTGTTAACTGGCAATAAATGAGACTAAGAAAACATCCCCAAGTCCCCAGACTGTTCTGCCTGTGACAGGCCTGTGACTGACAGGTCCACTGACCTGGCGAGTGGGAGGGTCGATTACAGGCTTGTGTAAACGTTCATAATGGTGCCGGCCATCAGCGATTGATTAGCAATGTTACAGACCTCATCAAGCATCCCATTTTCTATGGACACCTTTAAAAGGCTTATGCAGCCTATGATATTTTGCCAGATAAGTAAATGACATGGAATGTGGAGTTTCTTGGAACCAGACTGCTGTTGGGTTAGTTGTGTTGCTTGCAGTATGGCTAGGCAGGCATGAGCCAGCTAGCATCAAAGCAACAGATAAACTTGTCATTTAGGAACAGACACTAACAAAGTGTGAGCTGCAACCATATGTGGAACAAACATCTTTACGGTGTCAGTCGTGACTTTCTCTTTGCTCTTGTCGAGCTGAGCACTGCGGTGCACCGTGTGCTCTGGAGGAGGCACATGGAGAGATCCTGGCTGGGGTAAGCTGTTAGAACAAAGCACTGAAAGTTGAGAGTTAGCACTGAAATTTTGGGAGACATGGGATTTCTGATAGAGTTGCAAGAGAAAGATCTTTTTTTTTTTCAGCTGGTACTTATAGCCTCAGACATAAGGGTCCACTTGCATTTCTCTGTGCCTAAATTTGTATTACAGTGTGTCTTACTGACTTTTTAGAATTCCATTGCTTTCCATGTTGTTAAACATCAGAATACTTTTAGCTACACATTTCTTGCATCGTTCATGATCCTGATGCTTCTCTCTGGTATTGTTGTACCCTTTGCAGTTGTGCTGCCATTAAACCTGTTGGACAAAGGCCTGATGGTTTCCTGGGGTGGTGGATAGGGGAGAGAGTATGTTTATGGGGGGTGGGAGGTCTTAATCTGGCTGCTGGAAAGCCAGAACCTGTCCCAGGGAGACTGCAAGGTGAGATGGTGCTGGCTGTGACAGAGTTCCCCCACCCCCAGTCTGAACAAAATTCCTAACAGAGGAATCGCGTTTTCTCCTAGCAGAGCAGTCACATCAGTTCTAGCAGTTTGCTGAAGGGAAGAATCCCACCTGGTCAGGGAGAGAGAAGAGGGGCGAGGCCCACTGCCAGCCTACTAGCTTCTGCCTATATTAGCATCCTTGCTAGGGGGGATGGTGTCAGGCTTTTGGGGCAAGGTAATACAGAAATTCAGATACCGTGATACAGTCACAAGCTCATCATTTTGGTATCGTGTATGCTTCGGCTTGAAGTATTGTAAGTCTAGTAGAGCATTGTCTATTGGTTGTGAGCTACATGCTCTGATGAATTACCTGATGAGAATCTACAGATGTTTTTCTCTGTTGCTGCAGCTGATGTTTTAAACTAGCCAGCCTGGGAGGCCAGGGCTGGATCCTGTGGCCAAATATTTTCCCAGCTTTTTGGATGCATTTTCCAACCTCTGCTGAGTTTTGTGTTCTGCATTAAAGTTCTGACTTTGGTACAAGGTAACTGCTTTTAGGACTAGCTGGCTGCAGTCATAGAGGTAACAAGTGATGGTCCATGCTGCTGCGAATACTAATGTGGTCAGCTGTCAGTCACTGAGTATGTCCCACCAGGACACTAAAGCTGGGTGTGATCAAGATGTGTGAGTGAATGTCGGCTTTAGTGTAAGCAATCTGGACAGGAACTGCAGACTTGGGGTGGGTTAGTGATAAAATAAATGGGTTGTATTGACAGAAAGAGCCTGCTTGCTGCTGCATTTTATGTTAGCAGGATAGGGATGAAGTACGTGTCAAATGGTTTAATCTAACTTTCATAGTCTGGAGCTTTTAGAGCAACTTCATACAACTTCATACAACTTCATACAACTTCATACAACTTCATACAACTTCATACAACTTCATACAACTTCATACAACTTCATACAACTTCATACAACTTCATACAACTTCATACAACTTCATACAACTTCATACAACTTCATACAACTTCATACAACTTCATACAACTTCATACAACTTCATACAACTTCATACAACAACTTCATTTTTATCTTGGGATATAATCTGGGCTCATATGGCCTTGGGTTGGTGGAAGTGTAAAGGTGGCTTTAAGTGCCAGATGGGCACTAAGAAATGGCCTGGATTGAGGAAAGAGCAGCATTTTCTGTTTGTTTTGTTGTTTTTTATCTACTTTGGTTTTCTTTCATTTTATTAAATGTGCATGGACATGCTTGCAGCTCCAAAGTTCCTTCTGGGATATGTACTAAACTTGTTTGGGTAGAAATGGGCAAGTAGGAGTTAGTAGAAGAGTTGTACATACACTTTACTTCCTTGACTGACTTTCACATAAATAAAACATGAATAAGAGATGCTGTTACACAAGGTATGATTTCTAGCTACTCTTTAAATCTTCCCAGCATGTTAGGAGTTCCAGGAATCTTCTGCCATACGCTGTCCTAATATTCACCTGCCCTGGACTCAAGTGGTAAGTGAGTTACAGGTACTCATGCATTAGTGTAGAGCATATGGAGAAACTCTGAATTTTTAGAGTGTATTAAATTGCGTAGTCATGGCCTTTGTAAATTGGCCTTCACAAATCAGCAATTTGATAGTGTAGCATAAATATAACTGCTTATAATCAGGAATAGTGTGGCCAGCAGGAGCAGGGAGGTGATTGTCCCCCTGTACTTGGTGCTGGTGAGGCCGCACCTGGAATACTGTGTCCAGTTTTGGGCCCCTCAATACAAGAAAGACATTGAGGTGCTGGAGCGTGTTCAGAGAAGGGCAATGAAGCTGGTGAAGGGTCTGGAGCACAGGCCTTATGAGGAGCAGCTGAGGGAACTGGGACTGTTTAGTCTGGAGAAGAGGAGGCTGAGGGGAGACCTTATCGCTCTCTACAACTACCTGAAAGGAGGCTGTAGTGAGGTGGGTGTTGGTCTCTTCTCCCATGTAGTTAGCGATAGGACGAGAGGAAATGGGCTCAAGCTGCGCCAGGGGAGGTTTAGATTAGATATTAGGAAAAATTTCTTCACGGAAAGGGTGGTCAAGAATTGGAACAGGCTGCCCAGAGAGGTGGTGGAGTCACCATCCCTGGAAGTGTTCAAAAAATGGGTAGATGTGGCACTTCGGGACATGGTTTAGTCTAGTCTACCCTTGATTGGTTTAGTGTGGACTTGGTAGTGTAGGTTAATGGTTGGACTGGACGATCTTAAAGGTCTTTTCCAGCCTAAACGATTCTGTGATTCTATGATTCTATGATTCTATAATGATCACAGAAAAAATATTAGGTGATGAAAATTAGCCTGATCGAAGTGATTATAGCAATGGGATACAAGCGGGTTTTTTTTTTACTTTTTAGCATGTATATGAACTGTTTTCTCTCTTAATTTCTTTGCTTGCTTTTCTTTCCACAAGACTTTAAAATCAGATATTCATTCTGATGGAGCAAGTTATCAAACCTTGTTACAGTGACTATGTAGCAAATTATTCACTGGGGACCCACATGGATGAGTTACTGTAAGGTTAGAGTATACCTGTTTCCCTGATTCCTCTTGTCATAGCAGGGAATTAAAATTAGGTTTGATGAGTAAGTTCAAAGGGGTAGCCTCTGACAAAGCAGACATCTCACTGCAGCTTGTGGCTAGAGCCAAACATGTAGATAAGATGAAGAACAGTCATAAGAACTGAACAGGGTATGTGATGGCTCACGTGGTATTAGTGATATCACTTCAGTTATGTGTTGATGTGCAAAACAATTTTTTTGCAGATGAGCCTGAATTTTCTTTTAAAGTGGTAGGAGATACTTGTAGAGAGCAAAAAAAGTCAGCTGGCCAAACTTTCCTCAGCTTTGCTCTTACAGGCTTTAAAACTAGGATGGCCATACAGGGGCACTGATGTCAGAACATTTCCTCAGCAGAAAGCAAACACTTGTCCATTCACCCCTAAGGGGATAAGGGAAATTGTTAGGGAAAAAAGAAATCATGAAAAATTGAAAAAAGGGCCACGCAGTGTGCAGGGAGTGGACTTAATTGGTTGTACTGGGAAATCATGAAGGAAAGTCCCTTCTTTTGATTTGACTCACTCCAGACTGTCTTTCTCAAGTTGTCACTTGCCTCTGTGTGTGGTAGATTAAATGGCATCTGTTTCATTTTGCTGTAGAAGTATGCTTGAACATATGAAGCGAAGCGTTTGGTTGATCACATTTATATTTTTTCCTAGTGCAAGGTCTCCGGGGGATCATCCAATAAAAACTGGAAAGTGCTACTGTTAGAAATAAAAGCAGAGCCCTTGAAATCAAATGAAGCTTACATGTAATTATAAAACCCACACAAGAGATGGAAAACCAAAGCCAATTAGCAAATGGTATCATTTGCCTCTCTCTGGGATTTTAGCTTGCAGTCTCTGCTCTTTGTTAATACCAAACATGAATGTAGATTTGATTGTCAGGAATGCTATACCATTTCTCCTTAAGAAATAAGTCACTGCATGCTTCCGTGTGCCTATTTTGGAGACAGAAGTTTTCCAGATCCTGGTGTGGTGGGCTGACCCCGTCCAGCGGTTAAGCACCCACACTGCTGCTTGTTCACCACCTCCCCCAGTGGGGTGAGGGAGAGAATAAGACGAACAAAAGCAAGAAGCTGTCTGGTAAAGGTAAAGGCAGTTTAAAAGTGAAGGAAAGAGGGTAGCGGGGAAGTGCCGCAGAGGTGCACTCGCCATCTCTCATGATCAGACCAATGCCCAGCCAGTCTCTAAGCAATGGCTATGTTGGAAGGTGTTCCACCCTCCTACCCCAAGCTTTTTATCACTCAGTATGACATCGTATGGTATGGAATATCCCTTTGGCTGGTTTGGGTCAGCTGTCCCACCTGTGTCCCTTCCCAAATCCTTGCCCACCCCCAGCCTACCTGCTTGGGGAGGCAGAGTGACAAACAAGCAAGCTTTGATGCCATGCAAGCACTGTTCAGCAATAGCCAAACCCACTGGTGTGTTATTAACTAACGCTGTTTTAGTCGCAAACTCAAAACACAGCAGGACATGGTCCGCTATGAAGAAAGTGAACTCCACTCCAGCCAGACCTGGTATGCCACATTTGGATCCCATCTTTCAAAATGAAGCAGTCCTTCCTTGTTAGATGAATTAGGTGCTGCAGGTCTGATGACTGATGAGGATATTAGCATTTCTGGCTATCTGAAGCAAGGTAAAATAAGGATAGTCTGCAAATGGTTGAAGTACCAAAAAAAGACTCAAAAAGTTGGTAGACCTAACTAAAAAAAGTTTAACTGGAGCTCCACCCCCCCACCTCCCCACCCCCCTTTTTTTTGGTCCTCAAATGCTTAACAATTTCCTGGAAATAGCTTACAAATGGACCTTAAATCAAATGTCATGATGATTAACAGGAGACTTTCTGATACATTTCCAAGGATAAGCTCCAAAGAGATGAGGTAACATATGAGAACTGAGAAGAAGGAAGGACTTTTTCTCTCTTTATTGCTTAAAAATTAAAGTTGAATGGGAGGCAAAAGGAAAAAGGAAGGTGAGAGAGAGGACAAAAGGCTTTTCTGATTAAATCTTACTAAACTTTCTGAAAGTGTGACAAAAGGTCTAATCAAAAACCAGTGTCAGTAGGGAACAGAAGATTAGATTGACTGAGAGATCTAATACTAGTTTTCATCCAAAGGTGGCACTAGTCTTTTGCAGTTGGAGTTTTTGTTCAGAGATGGGAAATGCAGATACCAAGAAGCCCTCAACTAATCCAACGCTTACCATTAATCCCAAACAAACCATCATTAGTATCTGGTTTTATCCTGCTTAGTCCTTGCTGGATAGTGAATTATGTAACCTTTGTTTTATTAACATTTAGTGGAAGCTTATTATCAGGTAGGTTACCTCTGAAAAATGGGAGGGGAAAAAATGTAAATTTGCTGCTTTCTGTTCTTTATTGGTTTTTTTAGGGATTTTTAAGGACTTCTTAGAGAAATGAGTGAGTGGATACTTCATGATAGTTCCATAAACTAACTAACTTAAAACTCAGTGAGCACATTGCTTGGCAAAAAGCAGCTCTTTGAAAAATTACATAGACCTTTCCTACTTAACTAGCAGATAATGTTGATAAACATAACTTAGAAAAGGACTACAAAAACTTATCTTTATGGTACAAAAGAATTTGATCTGATATTCAGGTGCAAAAATATATACTTTAAAGTCTTTTCAATGAATGCCTGTTCCTGTGTCCTCATACATTGCTGCAGACTGATTTTTAGTAGGTATGGTATGAATAAGATGACAAAATTTCTACAGGAACGTAGTATGGCTTATTATGTTTGCGATCTTGGCCTTTTTTAGGGGGAGGAGTTGGTGCTGGAGTTGCAAAAGGAAGTCACTAGGTGAGCATTGCCGGGAAGGGAAAGGATTTTGAGGTTAAAAAATGTGAAGGAAAAAAAAATGCCCAGTGCCACAGGGTGTTAGGATTTTGACATATATAAGATGCAGTTATTGCAGTGGCCGCTAAGCAACTAATTTCAGAGCAGTTATCTGAATTGCATCAGAATAAATGCTGATGTAAAAGGAGAAAAAAAGGTTTGTAACCCATGGTGGAAACGTGTATGCTGAGCAGCAGACCTGCAGCAGATACTCTGTGTGATTTGAGCACGTACAATACATGATAAAAGAATATGTTTTATTCCATTTGTCAGATGTTTGCTTTCAATCTCTCTCATTTTTCCTAAATGATAATGGTTCATTATCAAATTGTCACCGTTTTCTCAGTATTGATAGAACTCCAGAGACGGGAGAAGTCCCAGCAGTCAATGTACATAATGATTTCATGTCCACACTGAAAGAGATGCAGTAACAGAGGCTTTACTATGGCAAGTGTTGCTACAGTGGTCTCACTGAAACCATCAGCTGGACAGTCCAGACTTGATGTGAAGCCTGTGGAAGCTCATTGAAGATCTCACTCAAGTGCACTTTCAGCTGTTGAGGCTTTTGTGTCCTGAGCTTACTCGCACAGCAGTTCAGCTCCCACAAAAGGCTGAAGATTTTAATTGTTGGAACAAAATCCAAAAAGCCCTTTTGCTGTGTATGTGAGGTGTTGCATCAAAGTTGTGTCTGTTGTTGATTGCCACATCTGAGATTATCATCTGACACACCTTGATAAAGCTTTAATGCCTTTCCAAAAGCGACAGACTAATCAAAAGGAAATGTATTTTTAAAGCTCCTCTTAGGAGATTTCATGCTTGTTATTTAAAAAAAAAACTAGTCAGTCCACTCGCATAGTAAATGGGTGACATCTTGAATCTCGATGAAAGAGCGCTATAACTGTAGATAATCGTTCCTAATATTGAGTCAAACTTATAGCCTCTATCTTCCAGGAATCATAACACGCTGAGAATAGTATAAGGTTAGAGGAACTTCCATATAATTGTGAAAGCAAAGTTCAATGTGAACAGAGGTAGGAGTGTTCTCAGGAATGTGTTTGCAACTACCTTTCTGTTTTACTACTGCAAAGAAATTTTGTGATATTTGAATGATCTGAAACTGACTCAAGACATTTTGAAAATTTGGCAGAAACAGAGTAGCTCTTTTATTAGATTAAGTGATATCTTTTGAACATACAAACCTTTTTTTTTTTCCATAAATACATCATTTTTTCTAATAAAAGATTCTGCTTTTACCAACAAATTTTACCTCTGTTGTTAGACTATCATGGCTACTGCAGCAGTATATAGCCATGAGAAAAACTTTGAATCAAACAGAATACTAGTGAAGGTGTTTTGATGGTATCTTCAGAAAGTACGAATTTAACCTGTCTGTTGCAAAAAAGTATACTAGGAAAGTCAAATCACTTAATTACTGAGAAAAATGCCAGCAATTTCTTGAACTAAGTAACACAGCATTACATGAACTTTCCTGTGCCTGCTTTTTTCTGTGAGCATTGAGTGTTCATTTAGTTTATTTTGAAAAGCACAGAATAAAAAATAAAATTAGGTATTGTATTGGGTTTGCATGACAAGGTTTCATTAGCGGGGGGCTACAGGGGTGGCTTCTGTGAGAAGCTGCTAGAAGCTTCCCCCATGTCCGATAGAGCCAAAGCTCCAAGACGGACCCACTGCTGGCCAAGGCCGAGCCCATCAGCAACAGTGGTAGCGCCTCTGTGATAACATATTTAAGAAGGGGGAAACAAACAAAAAAGGCACGGGACACAAGCTGCTGCTGGAGAGGAGTGAGAATATGTGAGAGGAATGACTGTGCAGACACCAAGGGCAGTGGAGAAGGAGGGGGAGGAGGTGGTCCAGGCACCAGAGCAGAGATTCCCCTGCAGCCCCTGGTGAAGCCCATGGTGAGGCAGCTGTGCCCCTGCAGCCCATGGAGGCCCATGGTGGAGCAGATATCCACCTGCAGCCCGGGGAGGACCCCACACCAGAGCAGGTGGATGTGCCCAAAGGAGGCTGTGACCCTGTGGGAAGCCCACGCTGGAGCAGGCTGCTGGCAGGACCTGTGGACCTGTGGAGGAGAGTAGCCCACGCTGGAGCAGGTTTGGTGGCAGGACTTGTGACCCCGTGGGGGACCCACGCTGGAGCAGTCTGCTCCTGAAGGACTGCACCCCATGGGAGGGACCCACGCTGGAGCAGTTCAGGAAGAAATGTAGCCCGTGGGAAGGGCCCACGTTGGAGAAGTTCATGGAGGACTGTCTGCCATGGGTGGGACCCCACGCTGGAGCAGGGGAAGAGTGTGAGGAGCCCTCCCCATGAGGAGGAAGGAGCAGCAGAGACAACGTGTGATGAACTGACCGCAACCCCCATTCCCCGTCCCCCTGCGCTGCTCAGGGGGAGGAGGTAGAGAAAATTGTGAGTGAAGTTGAGCCTGGGAAAAAGGGAAGGGTGGCGGGAAGGTGTTTCAAGATTTGGTTTTATTTCTCATTACCCTACACGTTATCACTCCTCTCTCCTTCTCAGTTTTGACTGGTAATAAATTAAAGTGATTTTCCCCAAGTCAAGTCTGTTTTGCCTGTGATGGTGATTGCTGAGTGATTTCCCTGTCCTTATCTCGACCCATGAGCTTTTTCGTTATATTTTCTCTCCCCTGTCCAGCTGAGAAGGGGAGTGACAGAGTGGCTTTGGTGGGCACCTGGCATCCAGCCAGGATCAAACCACCACAGTATTTTTCAGATACTTCCAATGACCGTATGTGTTTGATTTCAGCAAATATGTTGTAGGACACCTAGCAAATTGTGGATTTAGCACACTGGATGATTTAAAAAACCCTGATGTTACTGCTGATTCTCAGATTAGATGAATCAAAGAATTGTTTCTGCAAATAATTAATTCTGATTTGACCATAATATGCAGTAAAACTCATAATGACCATTTCTTATCCTTTGAATCACAAGATAATCTTGTATTTGTTCATCTGAATGAACAATTTCCTAGCTGTTTAAAATATTGGTTTTATAATGCATGTATCCTTCTACTATCTTGCACTCTGTATGCTCGGAGTTTCCAACATGTACCAGCTTGTTGTGTTGCTGTTAAAAAGTATTGGGAGAGAAGCAAAAATGTCAGTTTGTTCTTAGAAGAAAGTAGTGTCAGGGACAGAGGTTTGAGTATCAAGATCCTGCAAGGCATGCTTGACTCTGTTATTGACTTGTTTAGATTTCAGCCATATCCCTTTTGCCTCTTTATCAACTGGAAAATAGGAATGCAAGAATGATAAAAATACAGCTAGCTTAAAGGGAAGGTTAAGTGATAATTTATTCAGCTGATAAACATCCACATTGTGACACTTCTACTAATAGAGTGTGCTTTGCTTGGCAGCCAAAGGGATGATAATAGCCCATCATCTCTTGGAAATGAAATTACACTGGAGGTAAGATGCAAAATGTTAACAGTGAAGGTAATTAACAATTGAGTGCGATAGCAGTTGACAGGGTAGTTTCCCCACTGGGTAGAATTTCAAATTGAAGCTGAATATCTTGTGAAGTCTTGCTTCAACTCAAAGTTCTGAGCCTTATAAACTGTGGATTCAGAACTGGAACAACCCTGTGAAATCCTCTGTGCTGAGTACTTGTACCTAAGATGATAGTAATGTGGGTATCTGATCATCCCGTAGTAGGGAATTGTGAACAGGAATTATTATGCCTATGCTTGTAATGTGTTCCAGGAGCCTTGGCTGAGAGATACAAATAATCATTCGTTGCGATTATTTCATCTACTTTATATCAAACTAGATAAACTACATCAGTTTGAATCGATTCTGTCTTTAAAATTACCTAAAAACTGACAGCATAGGATCAACTTTCTATTTTTGACCTTTTTTTATACATGGATAAAGAGGTGAATTAGAAAGAACATGGACAGAGTAAACCATTGCATTAGAACAAGGATTGACTTCTGATCAGTTAATTCAGAAAGATATGAAGCCTTAAAGCACCAGGAACTCATTGATTCTGGGGGGTAATATTGAGAAATCACCAAGGATGTTAGCAGAGTCAAGCTCTCCAATCTAGCAATTGCATTCAGAACACTTGAATTCAGCTGGCATGCTGGGTTATTTCCAGCAGGTGGGGTGGGTGCCAGCAGCGTGTTGAAATGGCAGTGTGCTTGGAGTGGCTGGCAGTACGCAGTACTCTTTGGGTATGGGTGAAAACAGTGTCGTCTTATGCCAAACCTTACAAAGGTCTGTGCGTGCCAATGTTCTGACATCCCAAAAAAATGTGGGGATTCCTTTGGTTTTAAACAATTCAACAAGTTGCCAGCAGAAGTGCTAAAATATGGGGTTTATTCCTGCTCCCCCCCCCGCCTTTCTTCTTTACTACAGGAATTACAGTAATGGAGAGAGATGTCCTACAGAATTCAGAATCCTGCCCCATTGGTTTTGTTCCCCTAGTGAAATACAGGAGGCACTTTGTCACTGGTACGGACTTCCAGACAGATGTTCAGCAAGAGAAACCTGCTTTCTTGTAAATTGTATAGATACTCACGTAACGTTCTACAGATGTTTTTAAGTTTCCATAAGTGACATCTCTGGAATGTTTTTAGGGAGTTGTGCCATACTCTATTACTTTCTTTCCTAAACATCAGGTTTTCTCTGCCCCAGATTTGACAACATGTTGGAATAATGCTGCAATTGGAGAGGATCCCAAGATAAAATACTCGGGCAGAGTGGAGAGCAATGGCTTCTTCAGTAGCACCAGTTATACGCATAGACTGTGCTAGGCAATCGGGAAAAGGTAAGTGTGCAGCCCTCTGCAGCTGCTGTCAGCAGGATGGGTGACTCTTCAGAGATCTGTACTGAGCAACAAATGCACGTGAAGTAGCAGGTGGCTGTCTGAGCCAAGTTAAGAAAGATGTGCCTAGGCACATTAAATCCAGCTCGAATAATCTTCATCAGTGAGGACAGCAGATTTATGTTCCTATGAACAGGCTGTGTCTGAAATAGCGGACACGGCTCCCAGAGGGGATTTTCACAGGCTTTGGCAGGCAGCCTCCGGAGGGATTTTCACTGGGTGGGTGTTCCCAGAACAGATCGTGCGCATTATTTTAAGGGAAAGTTAGGAAACTAAAGCATTTCCCCTCTACTTGAACACTTGGCCAAGTTTGAAACCCTTCCTTGTTGGGTTTCCGCTCTGCTGACCTGGCTGCAAGACGCCTGACAAGTGCAGAGATGAGGCTGGAGAACGTTTTTGCGGTCTAATGCTGGCCATCCTTGTGTTAAGTGCCCAGGGGCTGTGCTATTTCCATAGGCCTGTGTATAGGCCCACTAAAGCTGAATTGAGGGAACTGGTTGATGCTGGAGGAATGGGCGAGTGCTTTGTTCCTCCTGTCACAGTTCCTCCTCACTGGCTGTGCTGCCGTAAGTGTGCAGAGTCAGCTCCCTGGCGAGTGCCTGGGAGAGCACTGAACGGTGACTCTTTTCTAAGCCCGCCAGCACAACCAGCCCAGTGGCTCAGCAGAGGGGGAAGCAATCCGGCAGCAGCACCAAGCAGCGGGAAGGGAGAGCATCTGTCCAAAGGCCACAGCCTCCCTCCTCTGCCCTAAACGCATGGGAAACTTTCTTTGCCAGTAGCTGCTTCCTGTGGCTCTGTCCCTAGTTGCAAACCATTCATTATGTTGCCTACTGAGAAAGCAGCTCCCAGCCAGTTTCACAGAGCATCCTCCCCTCCAGACCCTGTGCTCCCATTGCCTCTGCCTGCCTTCAGGCCAGCCTGGACTCTGCATCTTTACTGCGCAAAATTGGATCTCGCCCTGGCAAGTTAACTCAATTGATCTGGCAGGTGATTTTCAGGATCAGTTCTGATAACGCCAGGTAGGTGAGGCAGCGCAGACTGTGGGAAGCCAGCAGTGTTTGGGAATTACAGCCTTTATTTTCTCCAGGGCCTGGGGAAATCTGTGAAAAATTCCTTCAGCCTAAACCTGGTTGTTTCTTAATCCACTCTTTCTCGTCTGTAAATACAAACAACCCCTGAAAGAAGCGGTCCCCATGTCTGCTGGTGTCCTGCAAGTGCAACGGCTGGTGCGTGGCCCCCGTGTCTGTAGCTCCCAGCAGCGCAGGTGACTCCCACTGCAGCGCTGCCCTGAGGCACAGCATCCGGGAAAGATGTGTCGGCTCCGAGTAGTACGAGGCCTCATTTTGTTATAGTTTCAGGAAACCGTATTAGTTTCAGGAAAAAGTAAAAAAGTTTTTTTTGTTTTGTTTCTATAACGACTCTTGCTGTGCCATCTGCTGCTTTTTATTCTTGAACCTGGTGGGTGCCATGTAGCTAATCAACAACTCGGGTGCTTGCTTTCTCCGTAGAAGTGAGGACCTGCAGCTGCATGCCAGTGGTCCTGAGGCCCGTGCCCTGGCGTAGCACTAGCAGGACTCCCTTGCTTCCTGGGAAAGGTAGCTAGATCTTTCCGTGCTACACAATCCATACCTAACTGGAAATATTAGAAAGCCTCTGCACTCCTACAAAAATGATACTAAAGTTTCAAATTAGTTTAGTTTTTAACAGTTGTCCTCATGTGTAGCATTCTTTTTGGCTATTTTGATCTAATATTTGTTGACTTGAGTCTCCTAACAACTGTGTGGCCTAAGGAAAGTCCGCAGACAGTGATAACACAGAAAATTGATCCTATGGTCTATTATTTGTACTAGAAAACTCTTCGTGAAGGTATCCATGCCAGGTGTTTGCATTAAAAATCATAAATCAGGCTTGGCAAATATATGGTTTGTGTTCTTTTATGTCTGCATTTCGGCTTCTGAACATGTTGCCCAGGGAGGTTGTGCAATCTCCAAATTTGGAGGCTTTCAAGCCCCAGCTAGACAAAGCCATGGCTGCCCTGTTCCAATGTTGGAAATGATCCTCCTTTGAGTGAGAGATTAGACAAGAGCTGTCCAGGGGTCCCTTCCAAAGGGCATTTCTGTTATTTTGAATCTGAGTTATATTTATCAGCTTTTTTCACAGTCATGAAAACTTAAAATCAACTTTCACAATCATATGAAATCATGAAAGCATAAAGGAAACCTTCTGATGTTGAGACTTGAAAAAACAAGGATGGCAGTGCTGAAGGACAGTGGTGCCTGAGATTCACTTCATAACAAACTTGAACACAGTCTCAGCAGGTTTCTGATTTGACCTTGAGAGCTAGCCCAAAAGAGACACTTTGGGACGTTATTTTAGGAACATTGGACTTGGCAAAGTGACTGCCTTTCTTGAACATACCTGGTACAATAATAAAGATCTGTCCCAGCTGCATAACCTTAGGAGTCTGTCCAGTGGGGATTCAGCAAGAATAATTCCCTGAGTAACATGGAGCTCTTATGAATACAACCACCTTCCTCTTTATAGAAGTATGTGGGAAAGTAAGGCTCTCTGCTATATAATGTGCTGTGGAATCACCGGCATAACAATTCTGATAAAAGCTGACACCTCCCATCTGTTTCTATATGTCTGTTCAGCATAAATCATAAACAGATGGTGTCATGGTGCCAGTGTCTCACAAGTCATGCTGCAGTCACTGGGTGTTAGGTAGGGCTCAGTCGATGCCTAACTTTGCCACTTTACCCTTAATTGTTGAGTGTGTTTCATCCATAGAAATAACCTTTTATCCATCTGAAGCCAACTGCTTTCTGGTTTCCATGGCGTGGGTGGCCAGAGAACAGGTTTTTTTCACCAGCCAAGCTGTTCAACTTCCAAAGCTGCCTGGCTTCAGTACCATTGTCAACAAGTTTTGCAGAGGATCAGAGGCTGGTAATGCATACCAACTCCCTCCAACCCATTTCCCGTCTCTTTGCCACCCACACAGCCTGATTCTCAGAACGACACATGCTTTCACTCTCTCATCTTACTAATTTGTTAGCTGGGGTAGCTAGTCATCTTGCTTTACTCCACTTGATCTCGCAAGCTAGGCAGAGTGTTGGAAGAATAGTCTACCTTCACATAAAGAGCCTCCCATCAGTCATGGATTTTAAAGGATTGGATAATGGTGATGCAGAGCTTAACCCTTATTATTTGTGACTACTGTTGAACATCTGGTACTTTAATAGGAGTTGTTTCTGGCTCAAAATCTGATCAGCTAAATTCTTTCTCTCTGATTTCTCTCTGAAGTTGCAGCTGAGCATATTCAACTGCATTTGAATGACTGAAATAATTTTTTCTCCTTTGTGGTTTCGTCTTTGGCCATATCAAGGATCGAGTTTGAAATTCATCTCTCTACAGGTCTGATTTAGAGCCCAATCAGCAAAGCTGGAGCAAACTCAAAAGTTTCTTAATTCTCTTTGATATTGTTGAGATCCAGAGTCTTGGCTATGTCCTGTTCAGAGAGAGGTTGCTACTTCAAAGCTTGGATGTAAGTCTGGACCCGATGAGCTTGAATGGCTGGGAATGATCTGTGCCTCAGTTTAACTGGTACCTCTATCAGACTACTGGGCAACCACCTTTAGCAATGCCGCTACAACTCTGTGATGTGACATTTGCTATTGACAGCTCTGTCCCAGAGCCCATGGCATGGGATGGGCTTTGTCCAAAGTGGAACGAGTCTTAGTTTGCAGGGACAAACCTCGAGGAAATTAATTCCTCACCTCAGCAGCTTCACCTCTCCTTGGATTTCTCCAAAACCTATGAGAAAACCATGCTGTGAGTGTCAACACCTGAAAGTCTTGCAGATCAGAGCAGCTGAAGTTCAACTGCTGTCTTCTCGCTTTGACATGCGTGTCTGTGTTCAGAAGTGAGGCACCACATCGGTGATTTATTTCAAATAAAGCAACAGCAGACAAAACTCCAAAGCAATTTTCAGCCTGAGTAATCACTGCAAATTTGCTCCAAATGTTCAACAGATGGAATCTGTATATGACTTCTCCAAGTATAAACACAAGCACCCTGTCATATTTCAATTGCTGATGTAACAACACAATGTGACTCTTTCTAAAGGGAAAGTACATGAATTTGGGGGTCTGATTATTTGTTTTCTCAGCGCAGTAAAAGATCTGGTGTATTCACTTGCAAATAACACATGACAATTGCCAATTGGTTCCACTCCATTCAAATATTTGCTCAGCAAAGCGGTAGTACGAGTTCTCTGCAAAAGGTGTAACCTTGATATCAAAACCAATTTATGCTAATTTGGCTCTGCTATTGCCGTCCGATATGCAAACTGGCATGAGAACAGAAGTGGAAGAGAGGGGATATTCTGGAGTTGTGGCCTCCTCCTGTGGTTGAAGAGGAAGGAGGCCTGGCAGTCCCCAAACAGGGCTCTTTGTACCATCTCCTCACTTGCTCTCTGGCTGTAGGAAAGTCATGCCTGTATCTGTGAACTGAGAATAGGCAGTTATTTTCTTCCATAAAATGTTTCAAGATCTGTTGATGAAAAATACACAAGTTAATATTCTTACTGTTACGGCTTAAGTTGGGGAGAGTGAGGCTCTGTTCTACCTCTGCTGCCAGTGTTTGTGACCCTGCATAAATACTGTTGTAGCAAAGGAGAAATAGGGGTAAGACCCCCCTACTTCTCAAAGGAATGGCTGGAGACCCCACAGGCTTCTGGTAGGTTGTCTGGGGCAGGCTGTCCTGACCCTTTATGGGTGTTCCCCAGAAGGGACCTGTGCCCTCCTCCCCAGTGCCTCCATACGTGACTGGGATCACAGTTTCCCTATGAATGTGTGGAAACTCCATTGCTGTTCCCTCCCTTGATGCCTGGCTTTAACCTCTTTGATTTTCCTTCTGCTCTGAAGAGTGAGCTGGGATATTCCTCCTACCTTTTTCCCCTCCAGTGTGGTGGGTGTCCTAGTGCTATTTTCACCTCCTGAACACCTGGGATCAATACCCCCTTCCCTCTTCCCCCTCTGCCAGCTCCAGACCTGTGAGTGATGGGTGGCATCCCAATACCACCCGCCTTGCTGTATTGCCAGTGCATCAGGACTTTTTCTTCAGAAAACTTACACTGATGCAGACAAGTGCCCTGAGCTTTTCCTGCCACCTTTTTCCCAGTCGCATAAATTCATTATATCCAAAACATATCCTGAATGGAAGAGGGGCCAAGCAGCCAGATGATTGCTGTAGCTGATTGCAGTGTCTGCTAGAGCCTCATTAGTATTTTAGTATTCAAATGTAGTTGCAGGATAGATTTGCTAGCTTCATTTGCTTCCAGCAAAAGCTGCTTTAGGCTTACACATGTGAGGCCAAGTACCCTGAAGGAGGATTTAATATGGCAGGCCTATGTGTTAATGTTTTACATAATGTTTAATAAGAAAACCAGCTGTCATTTGCTCTTAGTTGACTGGATCTTCTGCAATTTCCAATACTTATGGCAAACTTCCTTCCTGCAGGAGATGCTACAGGTGTCAAAACCGCACACACTGTATAATGTTCTGGAATGTGTGATATTCTGAAATGTGTGCAGGAATTTCCAGCTTCCACTCTTTCTTTTTAGATCCTGCTAATATCATCTACATAAATACACAGACATGCAAATTTTCACACCTCAAACTTCCTTTTACTTCTCTGTTAGACTCCTCCTCTCCTTTTTAATAGATGTCTTAAAACGCTTCACTGTCGGCAAGTTCTCACCACCAGCCTCCACTCTGGATCCAGTTATATCTGCCTGACTTTTTTTTTTTTTTTTTTAAACTCTTTTCTGCCTTTTTCCCTCCACTAGAAAAAGAGAGAAGCAGAAGGAGGGCTAGAGCAGTGTTCCCAGTACAGATCTCCTGAGGGAGCTCTCCTCTTTGGCCTGTAGGAATCAGTTGCTGGAATCTCTTAGCTTTGCCATTGCTGTCACAAAGTGCAGAAGTTGGTCCGTGAGCTTCCTATAGTATCACTTGCTGACTCTGCTGCCTAGTTTGTGAGCTCTGGCTGATCTGATATCTATGACAGGGGCTTGCCGTCTCCCCTTTGAAATCTATCATGCTGAAGAGCTGTCAAAATATTTATCAATAATATTGGTAACTGAGAAGCATGTAGTCTAGGGGCTAAACAGCAATTTGCAATTTTTTCTTTCACCTCTGCTATTCCAAGTCTATCCTCTGTGTGTGTCCCCCCTCTGACAAGTGAGCAATTACTTTCACACATGTAGAGTCAGTCAGATTTTTGTCTCTGAATTATTTTTCTGCTGTTTTTCAGTGATGGGTGGTGTGTCATGGCTCACAAGTCACAAGATGGTCTCCTGATTCTCACACGATCAAGTAAAGGAAAATTATTTTAGTGCCCCAAAGTCCCTGCTAGTCCCTGCTTGCTATGTACCTTTTTCAGTTACGTTCTGAGTGGCTGCATAAACCTTTTCAGGCTGCACCATTGCTGAGCCTCACCATCCTTTAGCTGGAACCTCATCACCCTAAATGTGCTTTGACCTTTGCTGGCTTGTTTCCATTTGACATTTTGCTACTGTGAATTGGGAACTGCTGAGTTTCATCCCACTGTTGCTGGTGGGTGGATTTAATGACACTTTGCAATCTGATACAGCACCTTTCCAATACTAAGCTAGGTAATTCTTCTAGTAGTGCTATGTATGAGAATTAAATGAAAGCACATCCAAAGATACAGTCATCTTCTACACGACAGAAAAGGATGGTCTTGTTTTTTGCTCCACTCCTTGATAGAGAAAGCCACAACTGAAAAAAAATGCAGACTTTGGAAAATCAGGGTTGAAGATAAAATGATAAAATCTTGTTGAAAAAATTATTGTTCAGAGCTAAGGTTTTTCTTGGACCTTGCATAATGAATTCTGTGGGGAAAGTAGTACCAAATGTTACTGCTCTGATGCTATGCTTTGGAGCATTATCCCTCCTCAATATCGCTGTCCAGGGGTAGTGTCCAATACCATGGATCTAACTCAGACTGCTTGCAACAGGGACAGGCTTTAAGCCTGCGTGTCTTTTACCCCCTCCTGAGGGAGGGAGCTTGGCTTGTGGGATTGATCTGGTTTAATTTTTCAAGACCCAGTTCATGAGCAAATATTTTTCCTCTTCACTAGTGGCACTGAGAAAGCGTTCACTTTTTCTTTTACAGTTTGGTATCAGATGGAAGATGCTTTACTAAAGAAAGAATAAGGAAGGGTGTGCTCTGGCATCTGACCTCAGTCATGATGTGATACTGCAGATGCTGCTGAAAGAGAGACTGACCACTTGAAAGATCATGAGATTTGTGTGAAGTTTCATAAGCTATCCACTTGTTCCTCCACGAGAAACATAGGTAAAAAGGTCACATTATATTTTATTATATTGCTCTTCCAAAATCACAGTGTAGTTTTCCAAAGTAGGTACATTGCTTTACGTGTGTTTTGTCATCTGAACAATATTTAGCCCCACTGGCACTTTTTAACTTTCTTCATATTTTAAACTGCTGCAGATTTTTAAATCCTTCCTATTTCATACAGCTTTCACTGTTTGAATCCTTGAAAACAACTTGAAGTTCCCTGTACTTACACTTTTGAGAGATGAAGCTGTGCCAGAATGCCTTCACAGATCCTGAAAATGGTAGTCACAGAGATGGAAGTTACATGTGTGCACCAGGAACCTGGGGAGCTGCAATGTTTCTAGCTGCAAATAGATACATAGCCTAGGAAAGTTTATCGTGGTGACTGACTGTTGATAACACAGAGACATGTAAGAAATGTGGACCAAAGCAAGTACTTTTCTTTCTTTTCCTGTTGTTATTACTATTTCCAATATTACTTTTGGTCATGCGTGGCTTCTCAGAGGAAAGCCCCCACATAAGTCTCTTACTGATCTCTGCTCTCCACATGTTTATATGATAATCTTAGCTGTGGAAGGAGAAGGGAAAGAGGGGCATAGTGGGGAGAACGGGACCAGAAGGCTGCTGGGTAAATGAATGCCAACTTAGACAGGCTGAGAATTTAATTTCCCTCTGTGGAAGATGCTAATTAAAAATAAAATTCATAAAAATCATGGGGTTTTTTTCATTCTCAGCAACTGAACTCCAGGAAGCTGTCAGTTTTTCACCTTAGGCAAGTTTATCTATATTTTGGCTTTCCAAAGAAAAAAAAAAATTTTAAAAAGAGCTTTACTCAGAAAAGTATTTGGCTGAAACATGCTCTAGTTTCTCTTCAGATCATATAAATCTTTCATGTAAATTGTATACTGTCTGTTGAAAAAAAGTTTCAAAATAAAATTTCTGGCCAGCCTCAGTCTTTGTATTCAGCACTGCAGCTGGTCTGAGGCCTCAAATCAGACTGAACGTAGATTGCAGTCGTGCTGCAAATGACCTTCCTCCAACATTTCTGAAGGTTGCTCATTTTTCACAGAATATATTTGTCTTGGTAGTTTCTGGCATGCAACAGTTTTGCATATTATTACCAAAGCATGTCTCCTGTGCTGTATATAGCTCGCGCTGCAAGTGCTGTGTCTCTAAAGCTAAGAAAGCAGGCTGCCTAGGAGGATGAAAACCTAAGGCCGGGGCATCAGGCTGAGTTGTGCTTGATAGAGGAATCTAACATGGCTAAAGAGGGCCCAGCACAGCTTTTGTGACCCCCAGGGTGTTGATGTTCTCCTAGCAAGTGTCAAAGCAGCGTCAGTGCTGCTCTGGCTTGGCCTGGCTCATGACCGCTCACAGCAGCACGCGTACGCCGGTTGGAGCTCCCCAGGGCCCTGCTGGAAGCGCCTCCCCTACAGAGCGTGCACCCTGGGCGTTAAGAGCACACAGAGTTTGTCTTGTCTTCCGAACGCTACCTGAAGATTTCTCCATGCAGACACAATGCGTACCTGCTTCTCGGAACAGGTTTAAGGCTTCTTTGTGTTCCTGGAGCTGTGCACAGGTGCTGTTTTGACAGCCAGGATCCAGTCTAGAGGAACTCAGTAAGAGAGCCATGAGGCCAGCTTCTCTCTTGAGTGAGGAATTGATATTAATGTTTATACTAATGTTTGTTTATATTAATTAGTTCTGTGGCTTAGGGTGAAAGGACACATTTAGCTTACGGTGTCTAGAAGCACAATCCTGTCTTTGTTGAGTTGTGACGTCACTGGTGATGAAGGTCTTGCATTGCTGATCTCAAACAAGGACATTTTCTGCAGCTAATCTTTGAATAGATGACCAGATCCTTTAACAGGCACCCTGAAGACATTTCCAAATATTCTGAAACAAATTCGGTAGATTGATATTTTTCTTAACAAATGATGAATTATTTATGATAATAAAAGTATTTTCTTTATTCTTCTTCCACCATCATCTTGTTGTACATCACTTCTTTAATCCATCACAAATCTGTTGAGAGCATTTGGAGAAAAAGAAAAACCTAAAAAGCCATCGCACCCAAAATGCTGCTCTGCCTCACTGATCGTTCTCACAGCCATTAGCTACTCAGTGCCCCAGTTCAGGGGAGTTGGCCTCTGAAAAGATTTCTGTTGTTTTCTAGAAACCTTTTTGTAAGAACAGTATCAAAAAGATGACAGGGAACATCCACACATATTATTCACTGTTAATAGCAATACCCTCTTTTGGTCTTTTTATAAGCGACACCAGGTGAAGAAATCTGTGACGGCCTGCAACAGAGCAACCTACTTAGCTCTGCTTTGAGGCGGGCCTGTTCTTAAGTAAAGGACAGCTCAAAACTTTTTGCAAACGCTATTCAGTAACTTCTTTTTTTTTATCACAGAGGCAGTGTTTGGTTTTGTAAATGCCTTCCTTGCCTGCAGTTGCTAATAGTTTTTCAGATTATGGAAAACAGGACTGTGTAAGAAACTTTCACTTGCATTTCTCTAATCACCTTTTACGTTTTGCCTGGAAAAAATCTAATCAATTTCTTTATTTTTTTTTAAATAGCCTCTCTGCTGCCTGTTTTCTTTGTAGGCCCCTATACACTGGCATGTTCATGTACAGTGTGCTGCTGGCTCTGCACCATTCAGCTATGACCCTTCTCAGAAAAAAAACCTGAAAAAATAATTTCAATTGCAAAATCAACCCTTCACTTCCAGATTCATCCTTTTCCACTGTAGATAACTAACCTAACTGAGGTTTTAGGTGGTTCTTACAAAGTTGTGCCTCACTTCTCTCCATTAGCATTAGAAGCCAGGGGTGGCTGAGCTCCTAACTTGTTTGACTCAAGTCACATGGCTGAAGTGTGGTGGGGTGAATCCAGGTTACTGCCTCATGGTCTTTGTGCATATGTAGTGGAGTTAAAAACAGCATCGCAGAGCACAGGACCCAGTCTCGTGTATTGGAGGCTGCTCTTGTTATTCACAGTAGGGTTTGCAGCAGTATTTCCTGTGTGCTCATTGAGTCCCCTCTGAAAGCAGAACTAGTGTTTTCTGGGCAGGCTTTTTCCTGGCACTTTTTGCCCCCTCCATGCTTTGTGGACTGCAGCGAATTGATTGCCCCATCCCTGTTTGCTATTATCCACCTTTTGCTGATAGGAAACTGAGGGAGGGAGAAAGTAAGGGCAAAAATATCTATGAGATTTGGGCTCTTGGGGTAGCAAGGTTATCTGCTCTTTTAGGGCTAGTCCCTCTCTTGCTGAGATACAGCCCTTTCCCAGGGAAGTGTTTGGGTATAAGACTCTGTGTCCATATAGCTAAATAAAACAACATCCAGTGGTGAGTTTAAGCACTGGGCAGTAATTATCCATATCACTTATGTGGCAGGTTACTCCCTGCCATGGCTGGGCTATGCCAGTTGGCAGTCTGTGTGGCTGAGGGACGATGATGCTCCCTCACAGGCAGGATGGAAGACACCGTGCAGTGTCTGACTCCCTCCTCAGTCCCCTGACACACTCCAGCAAGCCTTGCTTCCTCAAACACTCCTGTATGCCCTTATGCCATGCTGCATGGCACATGTATTTCACATGCACTTGCTATAAAGTTATCACTCTGCTGAAATCACATGATGTGTTTTCATCCCATGATTTCAGGCATTTTGAATTAAGCACTGTGCCCTGTCCCAATAATGTCTTAAGGCCACCAAGCATTACGTGGGCCCCAGAAGACATGCAGGGCTAAGTGTATGCAGTGTGGATGTGACCCGCTGTGGGTCACTTGGCTTCAGCCTTGGTCCTGTTGTTATTTAGCAGTACAGATATAGGCAGAGACGCTGGAGGTCTGGAGCCAGGCACCCCTGTGGGGAGAGGGCAGGTGATGGGGGTGCCAACTGTAAGACCTGGAGCTGAAGGAGCTCCTGGTGTTTAGGACAAATGGGGAAGAGCCATATGTGGCACCAAGGTACTGGCAAAAGGCTCTTCTTTGGGCCAATAGTAATGTCATTTTGGGATTTCTACAAGCTGATGGTGCAACCAAAAAGTGATGTCCTGAAGGGAAGGTTGAAACAGCCATTGCCTGTTGGGATTTATCTGTGCTAGTTGTCCAGTTCTCCAGCCCATAGTCTATGGCAAAAGTCACATGATTCATATGTCCTATTTTAGGTGTCTAAAAGATCTTTAGACCTTAGTGAAGCAAAGCACACCCTGAAATCAGGTAGACAACTACACTTGGATGAATGGCTCTCCGCCTTGTGCTAGGACTTCTGGGAAAAGTTGACAGCCTGAGCCAGTTGACAGCCTGAGCCTGTTTCAGCTCCCCCCACCCCCCGCCCCCCCAATGCTATTTGGTACCAGAGTTAAATGCAGCAGAAGTTGTGCCCAGTGGGAATTTCTGCATATTTGACACTTCTCTGAGCTCTGGCACTGAGAGCTAGGACAAAGCTAGGATGAATGAATTTGATCACAGATGTCAATATCTGCCTCTATCAGAATACCCCCCCGCCCCAAAAAAAAAAGGTAGTTATTTCTGATAATTTTCCTTCATGCAAGTCTGCAAGGAAAATCCCCACAGAAATAGAAAATGGGAAGTACTCTTTGGTCAGGCATGTCCTCTGTAAATTCTGTGGTTTGTGCTCCTTACAACTGTAGTTACTGACTAGCAACAAGTGGTTACTGTTTTCTATTGTTATTTTTAGAACCTAGATATAAATGGTGCAATAAAAGTAGAGGGGAGAAAATAATGTTGCAATGTTTTGAAACCAGCTACTGAAGTCAGAGGCTTATGCACGAAGCTCTGGTATACCTGGTAATACTGGCAGGAGTTGGGTATATATGTCTGCAATGTGTGGAACTGACAGCAAATCTCAGCTGACGGGTCCTGCAAATAAACCAGATATGACATCTGTAGATCACAACCTGCACCAAAACCCAGTGGCTGCATGTCATAAGGCTCATGAGGAGGCATAAGTCTGAAATTTTCAGTTGTAAGCCACTAGCCTTAGTCTCTAGTTATCAACTAATTGATATCAACTAATTGTATCAACTAATGAATGCAGAGTTACGCCCTGTCAACAGATCACTGAATGCTAACACTTTACTCCTGGCTTTGCCCTTGCAATGCTGGACAGTGGTGAAGGTCCCTCTGTAACTAATTTAACCTCTGTAATTCCATTTCCTTGTCTGCAAAATAGGGCAGTGGGTGATCATGTTTGCAGAAAAGATCCACTGATGAGAACTAGATTACAGCTTGGGGGTAGGGTTGTTTGCCCACATGCTGAGCAAGCCTTTTCTTTGTTCTTGTTTTGTAATGGCCTGCTTGGCCTTTCCTTTACCTTGCATGTGGCATTCTTCTAAAGGGAACCAAGGGAAGGGCCATGTGAGACAGCCTCGATGGCACCTGTATTCCGGTGCTGAGTGTTAGCTGACTCTAGAAGGGTTTCCACTCAGCCCAGTGATAGGCTCAGCAAATTGCTCTTTGGATGTGCCTTGCTCTCTTCATTGTCTAGATACAGCAGCAGTTCATTCCCTCTGAATACAGTCCATAACATCAAAGCAAAAGCCAATGCCCTAATTTTGCTTGTGTCGTGAAAGCTGCATGAGAGTACTATTTACATGACTTTCATTTGGAATCTGAATTCCACTAGGTTCACTCAAATGTTTAATCAGCACTGCCCAAATGTTTTAGCAACTTCCTACTGAGCCTCAAGACTATAATAAAACCTGAAACTGAGCAATTTATTTGCAAGCCTTTAAGACAATTCAGAAAATTATCTTCTTTTCAGAAATGCATCCTCCAGGAGCACAGAAAGTAATAACTTCCCATTTCATCTGCAAAGAAGAATTAAATTTCATTTTTAGTTAGACTTTTGCACATTCACATCCTTCCTCTCTAGGGAACTTGTTTTCCTAATAGCTACAAAACTTTTCAAGCTCCCCAGAAAGAAGCCAGAAAGGACTGTAACAAGCAGATGTTTCCATAGGACATCAGGGTTACACATGTAATGCAGACATAGCCCACCTGTAGCCCAAATGTTGTACCAAAGCCTCCTGCTCCAGCAGTGCAGCCTGCCAGCGCGGAGGCCCTGCGGAGGACCAGGGGGTTTAGGTGGGTGCTCTGGTTCCCTGCCACCAGTGCAGCATGCACCAGATGAGGCTGAACAAAACTCACCTACTTTCCGCCCTCAGTTCTGCCACCATTTTCAAGCCTTACCTGCAAGAACCTCTGCCCTAATCTTTGCTGGGCTAGCAAATGCCTCTGTCTGATGTTTTATTGCATTTATACAAAGATCCACTAATGACTAAGCACCCCGTCTACAGAGTGTTGTAGGACCAAGACCCAGAAAGGACCGAGGCTGAATTTTGGTGCCCAGTTCCCAATCTGCAGGAGTGGGGTTCATCTCTGTTCCCTCTCCCTGCCAAGTCCTTCCTAACCTTGGAGGTTTCTAACCTCCAAAGGTATCTGCATCTGTTACTAAGATGTTCTGCAGATACCTTCAAAAGTTACTTTTGGTAGGGCCAAGCAGGAAAACTGCTTTGCTTGTGTGATAGGCTGTACTGGGTCTGGCTGGGATGGAGTTAGTTTTCTTCATAGCAGTCTGTATGGTGCTGCTATGAAAACCAGATTGCTCAGAGGCTTGTTCTGGTGGTGTATTGGGTGTAGATGGCAAGGTTTTGATACTAGGGGGTGGGGATGCAGGAGTGGCCTCTGTGAGCAGAGGCTGGGGTTGCCCCTGTGCTGGGGACAGCTGGTTCCAGCCAGCTCCGCAATGGACCCACAGCAGGACCCAGCTGAGCCCATCAGCCAAGCTAGCAGCACCTCTGGGAAAGCATATTTAAGAAAGGGCAAAAAATGCCACAGAGAGGAGGAGGGAACAAAAAGAGTGCGAAACAGCAAAGGGAACAACAAGGTCAGAGAAGGAGGGGGAGGAGGTGCTCCACAGTGCTGGAGCAAATATCCACCACTGCAGCCCAGGGAGGACCCAAGCCAGAGCAGAGGAAAAGTGTGACAAGGATGAAGCATCAGATAGAAACACCTCTGTGCCACTTGGGGTGAGGGGAAGAGTCTGGAGTGGAGGAATAAAGTTGAGCCTGGGAAAGGGGGCAAGAAAGGTGTTGGTTTAATGTCTGTCTCCTTGTTTCGCACTACCTAAATCAGTAATTAAATATCTATTTTAACTGACAACAAATTAAGTTAATTTAGAATCATAGAATCACAGAATGGTTTGAGTTGGAAGGGACCTTTAAAGATCACCTGGTCCAACTCCTGTGCCATGGGCAGGGACATCTTTCATTAGATCAGTTTGCTCAAAGCCCCATCCAAACTGACCTTGAACACCTCCAGGGATGGGGCACCCACAGCTTCCCTGGGCAACCTGTTCCAGTGTCTCACCATCCTCATCATAAAAAATTTCTTCCTTATATCCAATCTAAATATACCCTCTTTTAGTTTAAAACTGTTGCCCCTTGTCCTGTCACTACAGACCCTGGTAAAAAGCCTTTCTCCATCTTTCTTATAAGCCCCTTTTAAGTATTGAAAGGCCACAATAAGGTCTGTCTGGACCCTTCTCTTCTCCGGGCTGAACTCTCTCCACCTTTATTCATCGGAGCAATGTTCCAGCCCTCTGACCATTTTTGTGCCCATTTTCTCTTTCTTACGCCAAGTCGCATCTGTTTTGCCCATGACAGTAATTGCTAAGTGATCTCCTTGTCTTTATCTCAAAACATGAGCTTTCTTGTCCCTCTTTTTTTCCTATTTTCTGCCCCATTCCACTGGGGGCATGAGGGTGAAGAGTGAGCAGCTCAGTGGGAGTTTGACCGTTGGCCAAGGTTAACCCACATCCTTGGAGCACATTTAAAATACAACCACAGAACAGGTTTCTGCCAAAATAGCTCCTCTTGTGGCTGGAGTGTTTGCCCATGGCATACGTTCCTTTGCTTAAAAGGAGTCAAATTCTTACCACCCTGCTGGCTATGTACTACTCTGGCTTTCTGCCTTGCCTATTAAAGTTGTGATTAAAAAAAAAGATTAGATGTTGGCTGGACCAGAGATGGTAGGGAAGAGTAAGTGGTGCACTGACCTGGCAGGTTGATGCTAGCTACTGCCTGACCAACTGTTTCAAGTGGACAAGTCATTGAAGGAAATGTATAAACAGTCCATGGAGCAGGGATCAGGATCTGGGTGATCCCCTCATCCACCTGTGCAACAGACCTGCTCAGCAGGCCAAAGAGTTGTACTCCCTTTTTGTCTCTTGGGGGATTCAAGGATGTCAGGCTTTGGTTTGACAGCTAGTAATGCAGGGAAATTATTTGGTGAAAAAAGACTCTGTCTTCTAGGGACTAGAATTTCCTAAAATGTCTTTGGCATGCAGCAAGTCTGCAGAACTTAAAGAGATCATGCTCACATCATGGAGTTCAAGTCCTTGCTCCAAATCAGCCAAAAGTGGTGATTTGAAATTATCTAACCATTAGCTGGACCTGTTTCTCTCTGGCTTTAAACAGCCAATCTCAGAAATAGGCTCACAGCTGACATTTCTAAGCTGACACAACTACATGTTCTTCTTGGTGGCCTTCCCCTTTGGCTAGGCTCAGGCAGTCCTTTGCTCGGTTTGCCTGTTTCCAGTGAAGCCAGCTCCACTTTCTACTGCTCAGTGACATTACCTGGGGAGCCCCAAACACCCTACCCAGGACTGTGAGGTCTCTCTGGTTCTGACTAACTCAGTTCCCCTTCGGATTTAGCCCTCAGGTCAAAGTATCAAATTTGTTTTCCTTGCGATTCATCTTAGTTTTAAAAACAGGTCTCAAGAGAGGTGAAATGTTAGTGTGTTGTATCGTCTAACTTTGCACATTACACAGGGGCAGGTTGGAGACTGCAGCCTCTGAGCTAAACGAATCTGAGACAAACTTTTGCAGAGACCTAAGAGCATTCTCAGAGTTCCCTCCTGAGTCTTCTCTTCCTATGCTAATCCAAACAGTCTTTTAAAAAGTCAGGAGGCTTGTGCTCCTCTTAATCCCAGCAAGACTCTGCTAACCATGCTGCATTTCAATACTCTGGGCACACTCTGATCAGTTGTCTTCTTGTGGAGAAAAGGCAGTTTTTTCTTGTATTACTATCACTCCTGGAAAATAAAGCATAGACTAGACTAGACTAGACTAGACTAGACTATTTTGGGTGGAAGGGACCTACAGTGATCATCTAGTCCAACTGCCTGACCAATTCAGAGCTGACCAAAAGTTAAAGCATGTTGTTAAGGGCATTGTCCAAATGCCTCTTAAACACTGACAGGCTTGGGGCATTGACCACCTCTCTAGGAAGCCTGTTGCAGTGTTTGACCACCCTCTCGGTAAAGAAATGCTTCCTAATGTCCAGTCTAAACCTCCCCTGGAGACAAGGAGTGCTAATAAACTACTTTTGCCATGGCTATAGTAGGAAATATCTTTAGTTAATTAGCTCAATGGGTTATAACATTTACTCACAATCACACATAGAGGTGCACTTGGGTTCGGGAAAAGGCTGTGTTGTATGTGGAAGGGTTAAACTGAATCAGTTCTTCCTGCAGAGTAGCCAGATGTGGTTGTTTTTCTCTCCAGGCAGACAAGCCTGGCAGTAGCCCTATGAGGATATAAATCACTGTGAAGACTTCCTGTGAAACTCAGCAGTGTGGGCTGATAGGATCCCAGTTTCATCTTTCTTTGATCAGCTGTGAAGCCAAGTCTGGCAAGGATATGGTCTTGTGCTACCTGAAGGCTTGTTTGGATTTTTTGGGTGATTTTTTAACTTCTTCATGTCTTAGTTCCAAGTTTCTAAGTCTAGTTTAGTTGTTGACTATAGACCATTAGCTGAAGCAGTAAGTGTCTATCTTCTGTGAGTTTCCTCTGAGTCATGAAAAGCTGGACAGTAAAGCAGCTAGCACTGGAAGAAATAACCAGAATCCCAGGTGCTACTTATAGACTCTTCAGATTAATTTTTTAAGTTGTCTTTTTAGAAATTATCAATTATTCAGACACTAACAAAAGCCATAAAATATATTTTAAAGTATTGAGTTTTCTGTTCTTTCAGCAGCAATGGCTCTCTGCACATAAAACCCCAGAGAGACTGGGTGAAAACCAGTGCACACCACAACATTACTTTTCAGCCACTGGTGACTGATCAGATGAGCCATTGGTCCATCTCTGCTGTCACTCTTTCTCTGCAGTAATGTATCTGACTAAAAACTTTGTTCTCAGGTTTTGTGTATGGCTTGAGTCCCTCTCTCTGGGGACAGTGAAGTGCTGAGTAATGCAGCTAATTTTTTCCAGTGAATCCAGTTATATTTCCCACATCTTAAACTGTCCTGATGGCATATGTACCTGTTCTGGGGCCATCATGCCCTTTTGCTTGACTCTGATCAGGCACATGTGCTGCTACATAAGGACCAGCAAACACACCCCTTCTGGACCGTTAGCTCAAACTTGTGTTCTGTTCTCTTCTGATTTGGGAATTTGGGAGAAAAACAAAACTTGGTGAATACTTTTGTTTAAGTTGAATTATCTTGAAAGGCAGAAGTAGGCTGGAACTAAAACTTCACAGCTTAAATACTTCGATTATATCTATTTTGTTAGGCTGTACCTTGCTTGAAGGTAACTTAGACCCACTGCATCTTTAGTTGATACTCAGAGAGTTAGAGTTACAGCTATCTTGTGGAAACACAGATTTGATTCATATGCTAGTAATATTTCTCTTTCATCTTCTCCATCTCTTGCTTGGTTGAAAACTTCTGTTATTGGTCTACATGTGTCAGTTGATAGAAAATTTCTTTGGCACATCCACATGAAGCTTGTGGATGATGTTTACTGCTCCTCAGGCTGTAACAGTAATTATACATCAAATGGCAGAGTGAAGCCTCTAGAGCTTGCATTTCCTCTAAAATACAAAGCCTGTGACAATGCTGTTCACCTTCTAACCATGTAGTAATTACATATGTATACATAAACTTCTCCCTAATTTTATTTATATGTTAAAAAGATCATTTGTTCTGATTTAAGCATTAGTTCTTAAATGCTGGTTTTGGATGTCAGTGATTTAATTCTCACCACACAAGGAAATGCTTCTACCCCAAAATACAGATGGGAAACCCGTGGCAGAGCACTCCTATGCGGCTGCCAACAGGGAGGACTTGGCGAATACGAGGCAGAGGAAGGCCATGTAGGCTGTGTTGGAGTCCCGTCTACCTAAGCAGAGCTAATGGGTTTTGAACTGAGGTGCAGGGGAATTGTTGGTTCTCATACTGCTTACAACAGAGGAAACCAGAGACCCTCACTCTTTGCTCTTCAGTGCCACCTTCTAAACACAGCTTGAGGACCTGGATAGTGCAGAGCCAGGATGATTTAAATTCATTATTTAAATAGATACAGTGACTATCTTATTGAATCTCAATGAACTGTTTATGTGTGAACTTTCACTTGAAACGTTACCCCTAATCAAATATCAGGAGAAAAGAAGCCTTCGCATTTTCATTGAGCTCCAATGTTTCATTTTATCTCATAATAACAGTTTCCCTATTTTATTTCCTTTGTATTGAGCCTAAAATCAGAGCAATAACTTTGATAAAAAGCAATCAATTTTAATCAATTTAATAAATGGCAAAGGAATTGCTTTGACTAAATGAAAAGCTTTTAGCCACATCTCTATGGCTATCAGACTGTGCTTGCTGGCACTGCTCTGTGCTGCGTGTCTCAGCTTCCCTTGGTCCCTGCCCCGTTCAGTCCCCGGGCAGCACAGGGCCTGCCTCGCAGCGCTGCCGGTAGCTGCGAGCTTTTCCCACTCTGGGAGCGCGAGCAGCTTTAGTCTATTCAGCTCACACAAGAAAGGCCTGAATAATTACACCTTGGAGACTTCCCTGGAGCTGAGGGTAAACAGCAGGCAAGTGGAATTTTATTCACTTCTCATCTAAGCAGAACTTACCCAGCTCTTGGTATCCAGTGTGGAACATTTCAGTTTATTACTTTTTTCAATTACCACTGCCCAGTCCAAAACCAAGCAGTAAGTTGGTGCATATGCTCAGGTCATTTACTTCCTGGGGCTTTCACATACCAGGGCCACATTTCTGGAATTCCTCCTATTCTTTAAAACATAAAGCTCCAGTTATCTCCAAGCTTCTGGTATTAACTGTGTTCCAGGCACCAAACTTTACGTTTTTGCCAACCAGTTAGGACAAGATGTTGCTCCTCCTGAGGAGGCTGCTGTGAGCAAGGCAGACCACAGTTCAACAACTTAATTTACTGTTCAAATTGTGCAGCTGATCTGGAATGCCAGGCAAGAAGGCAATGACTGGAACTTGCATTAGCATTAGCTTCAAGATGGGAAGCAGCCTTTGCTGACTGGTTCTGCCTATTCTCTCCCAAAGGCTATTTCTGATATGCACAAGCCTGCAAAGAGAAGCAGAATCTGAGAATCTCCTACAGAAAAGCACCCTCAAAACTCTGCCAGGTCTCAAATCTGACTAATTACTGACCTCAGCAGTGAGTTAAAAGACAAGAAGAAAACTTTTATTTTGGCGTCTTTTAAATTAGAACAATATTTGTCAGGCCTCAGATATCTTGGATACAAAGGCACTACTTCAATAATTTTAAAATTATAAGATCTGACAAAAACCTGGTAGCAAATGTCCTTATTATGTATTCACACATGGTCTTGGGAGGACACTTGAGAATTATTTTAATGATCTATGGAGCCTGTACTCAAACTTAAAGGCAATAAATTATTTTGGTTCTTGAGCAGTGAGCAGCCAGCATTGCATCCTCGAAGGAGGCCAGAGAAGTGTTTTAAGTGCTGTCAGTAGTTTTAAATCCACTCTGGACTTTGTTAGTGTTTGCATATTTTGTAAGACATTCAGATACTACTCAAGTGATGAGCAGCAAGACAAAACCACAAAGCAGAATGGTAGTAATAGCTACCACTGTAATAGCTGTAGTTGGGTCAAGGACAGACTAAGTCCATTTGTCAGAAGTAAATTGTTAAGAGTTTACACTCACCTGGATTTATTTGATCTAATAGACTTCTGTGGTGAGCTGCCAGTAAGGTTAGCTCTCAGAAAGTGAATGTTAATGCAGTCTGTGGATTGCTTTGCCAGTGAGGTAGTAGTCCCATCTGCTTCGTGTTACCAGTAGGGATTATCATGACCTGTATGTTTCCATTGCATAGTCAGATCTCAGACCCACACAAGAAGCAAGTGCCTTGTAAAATGAGATTTTTGTTCATTACACAGAGATCATCTTTCAAAAAAGTATTTAAATAACCATGGAATTCAATCCCATTGAAGGTATATGTTGTAAAGATCCTATTCCTACCTCTTGCTCTTAATGCTACAGACTTCAAAACGCTTCTTATTTAAGAACTATCCCTTACCCCCAAGGTGAATTGGGGGTAGCCGTGCTTTAAGAGTTGACTAATTACATATTTAACTGTGAGGCTGGAACCCTTCCATTTCTTGGGTGATAAACCTGCCTAAAATACATGCTGCCCCAAAATACAGTCTTTTAAGTAAATGAAAGACAGCTTAGAAATTTTCTCATTGGATATTTGCCATTGAGACTAGAATAGCTCACAGGAGTCTTGTGGAGAACATAACAATGGCATGGAAGATTTGACAACAGAACTGAAGGCAAGAAAAAGAAATGTCTTTTTAAACGCGCCTGATCCAGCTATACTTAATGAAGGAAGGTGTCTTATCAATGCTTTTGAAAGAAAATTGAATTGAGCTTGGATAAGATTTGAGAAGTTGCTGATGGATTTTGATACTGCTGTTATAGCTTTTAATCCCATAGGTAGGCTGCTCTGACAAGAAGGTGATCGGGAGCAGTCAGCATGGCTTCACCAAGGGGAAGTCATGCTTGAACAACCTGGTAACCTTCTAAGATGAAATGACTGTCTTGGTAGATGATTGTCAAGAGCAATGGATATTGTCTACCTTGATTTCAACTGTTGACACTGTCTCCCAGAAGATCCACATAGTAAAGCTGATGAAGTATGGGCTGAATAAGTAGACAGTGAGGTGGATTGAAAATTGTCTGAATGGCCAGGCCCAGAATGTGGTAATCAGTGGAATGAAGTTCGACACCAGTAACTAGTGGTTTACCTGAGGGGTCGGTACTGGGTCCATTCCCGTTTAACATCTTCATTAATGATCTGGCTGATGGGGCAGAGTATACCTTCAGCAAAACTGGGAGGAGTGGCTGATATACCAGCGAGTCATGCTGTCATCCAGAGGGACCTTGACAAGCTGGAAAAATGAGCTGACAGGAACCTCATAAAGTTCAACAAGGAGAAGTGCAAAGTGCTGCATCTGGAGCAGAACAACCCCATGCACCAATATATGCTGGGGGCCACCCAGCTGGAAAGCAGCTTGGGAGAAAAGGACCTGGGGGTCCTGTTGGAAACTAAGAATAGGAGCCAGCAATGTACCCTTGCAGCAAAGAAGGGCTAACAGTATCCTGGGCTGCAATAGGCAAAGTATTGCCAGCAGATTGAGGAAGGTGATCCTTCCCCTCTATTCAGCACTGGTGAGGCCACACCTGGAGCACTGTGCCCAGTTCTGGGCTCCCCAGTACAAAAGAGACATGGACACACTGCACAGAGTCCAGCAATGGGCCATGAAGTTGATTAAGGGATTGGAGCGTATCTCCTATGAGGAAAGGGTGAGAGAGCTGGGACCTGGAGAAGAGAAGGCTCAGGGTGGGGGGCAAGGGCCTTATCAATGCATGTAAATACCGAAAGGGAATGGAGCCAGGCTTTTTGCAGTGGTGCCCAGTGACAGGCCCAGAGGCAATGGGCACAAGCTGAAACATAGGAAGTTCCCTCTGAACATCAGGAAGTGCTTTTTTGCTGTGAAGCTGACTGAGCACTGGCACAGGTTGCCCAGAGAGGTTGTGGAGTCTCCCTCCTTGGAGATATTCAAAAGCTATCTAGACATGGTCCTGGGCAACCGGATCTAGGTGGCCCTGCTTGGCCCTTGAGGGTTTGGACCAGATGACCTCCAGAAGTCCTTCCAACCTCAATCATTCTGTGATTCTGTGATTCTGTGACCTTTCCCTATAACGGACTATGAAGGGAGAGAATGAACTTACCATTTGATTAAGATTTAATATTGAGCATCTTTGCTCTAGCCAACTTAATACATGAGAACAATTTCTTGCTGTAAGTCTTCTCCCAGATCAAATAGTTTGCACTGGAGTGTATTACAGGAATCATTTACCTGAGACCTTTGGGACTGAAGGAAGCACCCACAGGGAGAAGAATGCCTAAAAATAGACGTGGCAGATGAACACGAGCATTTCTGGGTGCCAGATTACATGTTATACAATCATCCTCATCCTTTGCCACCCACGACTTCCTCTGGACGCACACCTTGGCTTGGGCAACATGAAAACAGCACTGGGGACCTTGCATCCTTCTTCAAAAGTAAAAGGCGTGAAGCAATTCAGCAAAAGGTGAATCTCAGACAGCTGATGACTGGGCAGGCCCAGGTAAAACAGGGTGCTGTGAGGCAGTCTTACAGAGGGCAAAGCTGTACACAGACACTAAGTAGTTCTTTACACTATTAAAGGTATCATGACATGGCAGTTGGACTGTGCTTTTCAAAGTACACACTGCATAATTGTATTTTTCATTGCAAAGCTGTATAGAGCTTTAGTACAAGAGTGTCATCAATCACTACTGTGTTGTCTGATGTTTGTTAATGATCAGCTGTGACATGCTATTTAATACGAAAGCAGCGTCTGCATCATTTCTACTATAGATTGACACTGAATAACCCGGCAAATATATTAACCTGTTCATTTGACTTTAGTTTGTCTAAATGCTTCAGTCTAGGCTGTGAATTCTTTTACTTAGAGAGCATTCATTCCTTTTAAATTGGAGCACCCTACTTGCCTTCCCTTTTAAATACCTCTACTATAAAACAGCTGCAAACACTAAAGCCAAACCAGCAAAACATTGTGGGAATCGTCAGGTGAATACTACTATTTTAAATTTACTTTTAGGTACTTTTCCTAACAATATCAGGGATATATTTCTTGTATTTGATAATGCACATCTTGCTGATAAGCCAGGTACTAATTAACATACCCTGCATTTAAGATTCCCTAGTGACAATTAAAGAACAAAGGTCTTGGGTGTGATTAACAATCAAAGCTAAAGATAACAGTTGACTTCAGATCAATCTGATCTTTACCAGAATGCATTTGGCTACAAAGACATGAAGTAACCCCTGTAATCCTTTAAGTGAGGTTACTCCAACCATAAAGAGGCCATAAAAATAGCACTTGAAATTTAAGAGGTTTACGGTGGTCAGTGCCCTAGACTAGTTGTTCTGAAGAAACATCAAAGGAAAATATTCATTACACATAAAGCCTGCTTAGGCTCGGGAGGCCATTTAACACCTATAGCACAGCTTTCAAGCTGGGGAAAATTAACACCTATAGCACAGCTTTCAAGCCGGAGAAAATGCACTTCTTTTTCCTATCCTCTACACAACTGGTTAACTCTCAGTTCTGCCTCTCCCTCTGCCCCCTCATCTTCAATAGACTCAAGACATCTCTCACACAACATTTAGGTGACTTACTTTGTTTGGAGTATGCTGTTACACTCCACTGTAAATATGATCAAGTCTTTGCTTTTTCACCTTAATGTTCTGCTTTAACTATGCTGAATCCTAACACATATTCTATTTTGGGAGCATCCTAGCTTTTGGCATGCTTATATACGAAGTCCTCAGCAACCTGAAAGTAGAGTGGTGGTTAGTGTCCAAGGCTGCAAATCAGCTTAGCTTGGTTGCTGATAGATATGACAGAAACACGTGTCTGCAACTAGTAATTTTCTCTTGCCCGGATGTTTTTAGGGGCAAAAAGGAAGATTTTAACATATCTAATTGAAAATCTCTCTCAGACATGTTATCTACATCTTCTTACCATGCTGTTCTGGGGCTGTTAGTGTAGCAAGAGCAGGAAGAACAATTTAAACCTTACTGAAATCAAGCAAATTGGATTGTGGCGGCTAAGTTCAAGTGAAAGCTTCTTGTATATGAAGAGCTTACAACTATTTGGCTGGCAGAAAGCCATGTGATCTTACTCTTATAATTAGAAGGAGACTTCTAGGTGGTGACAATTCCTACTGCTCCACTGGCTGTATGTGTGCAGGTGCAGAATCACAGAGGTATTGAAACAAATAGTGAGGGATGAACAGCGAGAAGGGAAAGCAGGATGCCACTGCTCTGTTGTCAGTGCTGCCATTTGCTCTCCCTGTCACAATTCTGTTACTGTAATTTCCACTCTTATTTATCACCTTAATGCCAAAGACTCAGGAATGATGGACTTGGTTCTCAGTGTGGTAGCTACTCTGCAAACACAGAACAAAAAGGCAATGTCTGCCTCTAACCCCAAGCTTGCCTTCCAAGAATAAGATACTATCCAGCAGGATGCAGACAGCTAAATGGGATCCAGTGGAGACATTATGCTTAGTACCAGAGGCAGGAGGCTCCAGCTACCAGCAGCCTAGTTAGCTGGTAGCATTTTGGTGACATCATGGCAAAAGAGAATTTAAAAAATATTTGAGGGTGTGCATAAGCATGTCTGTGGAAATTCATAGAGCACCTATCTTGTGTGAGGAACAAGATAAAGAGAGATGATGCTTGCTAGGGCTCCAGATAAGTGGGTCCTGACACAAGTCTGATTAGAAGCATGTTTTGATTCCTCTGAGAATGACTACAAGACAAGAGCTAGGATGGGGTGGGGGGGTTGCAGAGCTGGGAGTGAAAAGATGAGAAAGACATTCATGCAATGCACGAGGAGGAGAAAGTGAAGGATCCAGGCAGCAGCAGAGGAAAATTATTTTCTAGAAGGATTTTGAATGAGACAAGTAGATAGTGGGGATAATGGTAAAAACAACCTATCAGGCTGAGATGTTGCCTGGACAAGGGGACAGAAGATGAGACACAGAGTGGCAGAGGTATGAGAGGATGGCAGTGTTATCCCAGCTGAGCTAGAGAAAAGAAAGGAGACATGATGGGACAGACTGTAGCCCTGTTGGCTTTGTGTTAGAGATCACATGTGTATAAGGAGGTACCAGAGAGACAGGCAGATTTGTATGCAAGTGAAAGGCAGGCCCAGATGCAATAGAGCAATAGATCTGTCAAATACCTACACACAGACAGCAAGTGTAGCGGCTTGGCTTGTAACTGGTGAGATTACCAGGGAACAAATATTGATGGAGAGTAGATGATCAAGGATGCAGCTCTGGGAAGGGTGCTCAGGTGACTGCTGCTGTAGATGATGCAAAGGAGGAGCAACTAGGGATGGAGGGCAGAATTGGAAGTCACTGAAGCAAAGCTATGAAGAAAAGTGTGGTCAGCAGGAGCTGGCAGGTTGCAGTGGAGGAGGCTGGTTCAGAGCTAATCTTTGAGCTGTGCTTTGAACTGGGTGGTTAACATCCCAGTGAGTACAGTGCTGCCATATTTTTTCCTCTGTCACCCTCTCTTTCCTGGCACACCACTATCTGCTGCGCGTGTCTTAGCAGGAACAGGCATGTGGTGAGACCTTTTTTCATGCAGAGAGGAGGTGCTGTCCTAAGGGCATGAGCTTGGCCAGCCACAGTAGACAGCAGATGTTTTGTGGGAGTTGTCACAGTGAAGCCCTTGCACTTTCCCGCCACTGCCAGCACCTGTTATCCCTTTCTTTTCTTCTCCAGCTGCTGGCACGAGCCAGTGGAAGAAGAGAGGGATCAGAGACAGAGTTTGCCCAAAACAGAACTGCAAGTCTGCCCACAGAAAATGGCTGTGTTGAGTAGGACCAAGGTGGGAGAGGGCTGAGTGGGCAGAAGTGTTTGTGGAGAAGTGCTACTGAAGTGCTACAGAAGGAGGGCAGCATTTTTATGGACAGAGGGCCAGAAGGAGAGGTTGGGGACTTTTGGTTTTAGTCTAAGTCCAGTTCATGGCGTGAGTTTGAGTGAATGTCCTACCCTCCTCTACTCTCCCTGTAATTCTGCTACCTGTATAAGGTAAGCTAATTGGCTGGTATGAAGTTTAACTGATAGATGTGCAGTGCTTATAAACCTCTGCACGATCCTGTTCTCAAAGGCAAAATATTATTTACCCCAATCTTGCAAATACATTCTTCCCACTTTTCACAAGTTATTTTGGTAACTAAAGATTCTTCCACTTCCAGACACCTGTTGTTGTTTCATTGCAGGTAGGAAAACAAACAAACAAACAAACAAACAACCTAGCTCCATGAATTTCAAGAAACTTTGCTAGTCTAAAGGAACAGTCCAAAGACCATGAGGTTGTGGGGGATGAACATCTCTTCAGTTTCCTTTCTAAAAGACACCTTAATCTACACAAACTTCTCACATGCATTAAGCCAACAGACTTTCAGTGGTTTCCCAGGTTACAGTTCATTAGTGTCTGTATCACAGAGAACCAGGAAGCACACTAAAAAAAGGACACTGCAGATTTCATTGTTGCGTGGTGCTAACAGAGAACTCGCTTCTCATCCAGACGATTAGACAGGTCATGGTACTTCAAGTATTTTTAACTTGTGATCTGATGAGAGTTTTAGAAATAGGAGAGCTGGCATAAAGGATCACACATAAATCCACAGTTCAGAGCATAAGGTGCTCTTCCAAGCTTATGGCATCTAACAGCCACTGTAATATAAATGATACCTGTGGGTGAGGAGGATTAGTTTGCTGAACACTCTGCTGGGCTTCTCTTTCTAGAACCTGCATGCTGGCAGGTTTTCTGACTACAGGAGGGATGGCTTGAGGCCTGGGGGACTGCTGGAAAACTGGCACTGTGGGCTAAGACACTTACCCAACTGTGCAGTCACAGAAAATAAACACCCTTAGCACTCTCCCCCGACACACTCCAGGGAAATAGCTCCTTCAGCTACATGACAAACAATGTGCCATTTAAAGGTCATGGGGAGATTGGGGAGATTTTCTGCATTTTTGTGCATTCAGAGAACCCGATCGTGAAAGGTGCTTCCTGTGGGAAGACCACAGTGTCTGCACAGGGCTCCAGCAGCCTCAGTGGCCACCTTGGAGATGCAGTGACCCAGGCATACAGAGCATCTTCCAAGGACCAGGGCCTACAGTAATCAGTCTAAGAGTTGGGACAGCTCATCTGCTAGAATCAGTGCTTGTCATACTGACTAGTGCTGCTTCCTTGGTCCCTGTACTCTGCTCCCTGGGTGTATCTCATCAGCCGTCTTGTTCTAGCTCCTAGGGGCATGCAGCTTTGATGGTCAGTGTTTAATAGTGCCCAACACCACAGGCTCCAGCACAGTACTGCCACAGAGTAACAGCAGTCACAGAAACAGGCAGGAAGGGGCAATGCACCTTTTGTGCTTGATGCTGTTTCAAAAGAATTGCATAGCAATATACACTAAATAGCAGGAGTCTGACTTCAGAGACACTAATAACTAAGCTTCATAGTGCTACTTCAAAATCTTCTGAAGGAAGAGCCTGGAAAATGAAAGCAGGCTTTCTCAATCCATTTTCCAACTGTCCTGCAAAGGAGGAAAAGGGATCTTGGTAGAAACTCTCTAACAGTATATTCCTTCCCCAGTTACTTTCCTGGATTTGCTGATGGATGGCACAGGACACTGCAGAGGTTATTGATACAGACATCAGTTTCGTAAGCCTATTATTACTAGAATCTGTGGGATAATTAATTGCAAGAGAAGTTAATGAAGGACAAAGATTCTTTACTGCTGATGGTCTCAGTGAAACAACTGTCTGGAACATATGAAAAAGCTATTGTCAGTAGCAAATTACCATTACAGAGAACCACATGAATATAAATCTCTCAGAGAAGGTAACATGCTCTTTATTTTGTGGCTTTTATTCTAATAGTGGCCCTATGGTCCACATGCAGTATCTCCCTGATGTACCCATCTGGCTTCTTGGTGGGTGTCTGTACAGTTCAATATCTCTTCATTCTGCAGCTCTGGCACAGTCCTGCTTATATGCCACCTGAGACTTGTTCTGTCTAAAAACTCCTCATCTCTTCTCAGTCCAATTTAACTGTGTCATGACTCATGATCCCTGAGCCAAACGCCTGGATGTAATGCCAGCATTTTAAGCAACATCAATGTCATTGTGTGTCACTGAGCAAACAAGTGTCATGTGCCTTTCACCTGTGCAAGGTACTTCTGTACACTGTTGCTAACTTGGGCTTTCAGTTGGGTGTTAGCTTTACCTCTGTAATGGATAAGGGCCAGCAATCCTTGGACATGGACTTGGAGGTACTTTAACTCCTATCTGGTAAATCAGACTGGACGGGAGTGTGCATTAGAGCACAAATCCTGCTTGAATTCAGGGAAACTAAGAGTAATAGGATAGAGAAATGTAGGTCTGGTTAAGAGTGTTAACATCATCTTCAGATGGGATTGTGTTTGCTACTCAGTTTAGAAGAAACGTGACATAGAAGCTAGATGTCACCAAAAGCTACTACATGTTCAGTTCCTTTTGTCCTCTTTTGCACATTTAAGAAAACATTATATAAAACAAAATTGCTTTTTCTTCCAAGAAAAAGTCATAATTTCTGCTGAGTTGGCTGGTTGATGAAATGACTTTCCGTGTAGGTCATGATTATCTGGCTGGCTGAGTATGAGCTGTTCCTCATCCCCTCAGGCTGTGATTCTTCTGAGATTGCTACAAATCCCATGAAAGTCCTTAAACTCTGAGTTGCACTATCAGATTTAAGTTAGCTTAAAGATATATAAAGCTGCCAGGGGAAAGGGAGCTCCTTGTTCATTTGGTTGCTTGGGAAGTTCTTGTACATTGTTTATCCCTGCTGGTACCTGAAATGACTTGCAAAGACAAATTGGTGCACGGTTTTACTCAAGTTGTCTGTGTGTTGCTCAGGGTTAAACCCTGAAAATGCATACCAGCTAGGGAAAATGCCTTGAATGTAGCCAGTCAAGCTTTTTCGCATAAAAATAAACCTACAATAGAGAGAACTGGCTCATCCCACAAAAACTGTCTAGTACTTGAGGCTATAGGTGACCCTATGAGCATCCTCCTCATTCTGTTTTGGGAGGGCAGTTCATGTGTAGACCTGCATTCTGGATCAAACCTTTACATTGTCACTTCTCTTGGTCATTCTTCATTGATCTTGCTAAGACAGGAGCCCATACCTTGTTCATAGAGAGGTTATTTTTATGCAATTACTTCACAGTGGCTACAGTTAAAGGAAAAAGTGTTTTTACTGAAGAGGAAGCGAAGGGCTGCAATGCTTCTGTTAGCATCTTCAGCCAGGTAAGGGCACAACATGTGCCCACACAATCCTGTCTGTATGGAGCATTCTTATATATATCCACACAGGGACTGCATCCAAGCCTGGTTGAAGTTTTATTAAAAGCTTATTTTGAAAATATCTTTAATGTAATAGAGAGCAAAACTGGCTTGATCTCTGTGTAGCCTTGAGGACGAAGAAGGGAAATGTCGTGGTTTAGCCCCAGCCAGCAACTAAGCACCACGCAGCCGCTCGCTCACTCCCCCTACCCCGATGGGATGGGGGAGAGAATCGGAGGAGTAAGAGTGAGAAACACTCCTGGGTTGAGATAAGAACAGTTTAATCATTGAAATAAAGTAAAATAGTAATGCTAATAGTAACAGTATAATAATGATAATAATAATAATGATACACGAAGCAAGTGATGCACAATGCAATTGCTCACCACCCACCAACCGATACCCAGACAGTTCCCGAGCAGCGATCGCTGCTCCCTGGCCACCCACCCCCCCCCCCCCAGTTTATATACTGAGCATGACGTCATATGGTATGGAATAGCCCTTTGGTCAGTTTGGATCAACTCTTCTGGCTGTGCCCCCTCCCAGTTTCTTGTGCGCCTGGCAGAGCATGGGAAGCTGAAAACGTCCTTGACTAGCATAAGCAGTACTCAGCAACAACTAAAAACATCAGTGTGTTATCAACATTCTTCTCCTACTAAATCCAAAACACAGCACTATGCCTGCTGCTAGGAAGAAAATTAACTCTATCCCAGCCGAAACCAGGACAGGAAACAATGGGAAGATTTTTTTTCTGTCCTGTAATGGATCTGATTCAGCTTGAGGGGCGAGATACTGGTGACTCCTCTGCTGCAAACTTTCTTGACTTCATAATGGTCCCTGTGCATCTGTATCACTATGGAGCAGTCCTTTTTGGCGTAAATGCCACGATTAAATATTTAGTCATCTTGATACAGACAGAACAAGTGATTTGTCAAAGGCCATGGAGGAAGTATAGAGCTGAGCAGGGCACTGACCTGTGGTTTTCAATAGGCACTATTCCATATAGGAGAAGCTGTTGAATGATTATACCTCAGAGTTCAGGGAATTCTACTTTCTGGAAGTGCTAGATGAGTGGACAGAGTAACTGGAGAAAGGACTAGTCCATTGCATTGCCTGGGATGTCTGTCTGTCTTAATACTGAATAGCTCAAAGGAAAAGAAGCAAAAAAAAATTAAAAGAAACCTGATTATAGCAACACTGTAGATGTTCTACCCCTGCAGGGCTGAACTTAAGGCAGGATCAGTTTAGTAGCACTAGTATGTAGATATAATGTAAATCAGGGTAAGCTCAGCCACCCCATCAGCTGCAATTGGTAAAAACTGCTGTGTGTGTTAGCAGGAGCATCGAACCAAGACAAACTGTGTAAAATCCTAGTGATGCTTTAAAAACCATTTCATCTTTCAAAAGATGTCGTAAATAAAAGGTTTCTTTGTGAGAAAAGATCTGGAGAAACAATAGACCAGCCTATCACAAAATAGTCAGCTCCTGGATTGTCACTTCTAAAAAGGTGAATGTGTCAGAAATGATAGGGACAAGATGAATATGCTTGACTAAGACTGTGCAGGGAGCTCACATTAATTTTACTAAGAGCCATAGACATGTACACGTGAACACATGCATCTGCAAATGTAGAGCATAAGCAGTGAAGAGACTGAGGTAATTAGTTTGCTCATGAAAAACAAGGAAAATACACCAATATCTGTGCAAATGCAAAAAGCAGAGAAAACAAACTAAATATAAAGGAAAACATGAAGATACGATGGAGTGGAAAATGTCCTGCATGTTGGGTCATGTGTAATAATTATTGCAGAGTTTACAGATAAGTAAAATGAAAAATAAAAAAGCACCATACTAAGACAAAAAGCAGCAACTCCAAACATGAGATTTGATATGTATATGATATGATGGAAGGTAAATCATTTTCAAACATCTGGCTGGCCTTAACTGCAGAGGTCAGGCAGTGATATACAAGCAAAAGTAGCGCAACATTAAAAGAGTAAACAGTTTCTTTAAGATCAAGAGGAGAAACTGGAATTGTAACCCAGTAAAAATGAGTCATGTAATGGAGAGAACAGAGTGAGATCGATTCTGGACCACAGAGAGGATGGGTAGCTTTCACATAAAAGTCAAGTAAAAGCTATCTATTAGGAATGCTCAGAAAACATACATGAACTCAGCAGAGAGCTGTGGACATCAGGTTCTGTATTGCCAACAGAGTAGAACTACCCTTGGCCCAATGGAGGGTATCCTGCAATAGTGTATTTCCAGGTTAGGACTTAGACTCACAAATCTAAGGACAGGGAGCAATTCAAAGCACTTCAGTGTTGTCACAAGGAACCCAAAATGTTTTTGGTGAATGCTATTGGAACTGCAACACTCTTCTATGTTAGAAAAAAGGGAATGATGGGGGGACAGACAGACAACTGTTGTCTTATCTGGAGCAGCCTTCTAGTATGAAAAGACAGCAACAGAAAATAAACTATGCAAACAATACAGGCACCACTTTCTTGTGAAATGTCAATGAACCGCAAGATGAACACAATATCTGTACAAATCCAACTGACTCTTCATACCCAGGTCATTCTTTCAAGTATACCTCCAACTCCCTCAAACACTGATACTTGGAAATTGAGCTATCAATTTTGCAGGTACACTGGTACATTGATACCTGGAAAATGAGTGAAGTTCTTTACTGAAGCAAGATAAGCAAAGATAGCAGAGATCTAATGAGCTAGAGTATGGATATCGGGCAAAATACTAAAGTGCTTTTAATTGCAGAGGTTTAAGCAGCAAAAATACCCCACATTTCCAAAGCAATGATGTTGACTTAAGAATGGGCAAAGCTGGACAGGCAGATAAAATTGCTGAGATTTTTAAAGAGTGCTGTGAAAAGCAAAGAAAATGGGCAATAAGCTGTTCCCAGGTAGAGGAACATTTTGAATAGATCTTGGTGAAAGTAAGCCAGCTCAATGGCTAATACTGTAGCTGGGACTACAGTACCAGCACTACTCCAGCTTGCAAAGACGGAAGAGAAACGCTTGCCGATCAGTAAATTAAAGCACTCTGAGAACTGTGGGGTCATGTCAGGATCTAACTGTTTTGGGGAAAAAGGATAGACTTACATTTCATAGGGACATGAATATGTATAGTCACTACAAGCACGAGGCAAAAACATGACGATGGAAGATGGTGAAATATTCATTGTCTTGAGATTTGAGCATTAGCTCTTCGAAAAGACATAGGTCAAACAACAGCTATTGGAGGGAGCACTCAAACCAGAACTGCAGAGGCAGGACCGAGTGCCAGGGATTTCCTGCAGTTCCCGGAGACATGCACTCTTGCGACAAGTAACTTCTTTAGAAAACTGTATGGTAATAAAGTGTGAAAGAGCTACTGTTCTAAACGGAGAGGAAAATATTCTCTGTTGCTAAGGGAAGTCAGGGCTTAGTTAACTCATCACTTTTTTCATAGTGGATACACATATTTATGGATACAGAATATGCCTCATGATACACATTCATGGAGTGATTGCTATATGAATTTATTAACTCCTTTCAAATGTAACTCCTTTCATGGACATGTTCTTCATGTTGATTTTGCTATTTACATTCTAGTAACTGCCATTCTTGACTACAGTGCATGGAGACGTTCCTTTGCTAGCTTTGGGCACTGGATACTCTTAGCAACACAGCATACGTTTTGGTGCCAGTTGATCTGGGTATTTACCTGGCTTCTTACGCATGTGACATTTAGCCACTGGGCTGTTCTTCTTACTGATGTCCCTTCTTTAACTCAATCGTCATAGAGACAGACAAGAATTATTCTTCTGCATTTTGCATTTTGCAAATATGCCAGTTTTAGGTAACAATTTAGCTCTTTCTGGGATAACGAAGTATCATCTGGTGTAGTGAAAAGTCCAAAGCACTGGTACTGTGATAACTCTGAATATTTTTGGCTACTAGTCTTGGATTTTCACTCCCAGGCAAAATGTACACACATCACAAATATAACTACGATGTAATGGCAACACTTGTCTTCTGCCTCCTTAGTACCAAGGAGTTTGAGGCTTAAAATAGTGATGTGCTTGCCACATGGATAGTATTAGATAGACAGATGGTACACTGTTCTCACTTTGTAATCATACAACCCGTATTTCCATGGACCTACATAGACAAACACATATCACCTACTCCCTGGTAGTCAGCATGTGACTACAAAAGGTTAACTTGCTATGTGTGCCCTAGTAATTAGAGAATTATCAGGTGTTTTCTGCACTGCTGAGCATATGAGTGCATGCTGATGATTTTCTAGGGTTTTTTAAAATATATCTTTCTCTTTCTTTCCTCTTAATAGTGTCTGCTGGAATGGAGAAATGTAACAGAAACTGATGTGCATGCAAAAGAGACTTTCTTCTCCCTCACTGTTTATATATATGCAACTTGGAAAGTCATGCTCCCCTCATGCATTGTAGTTGCTGAGTTAGTAAATGGCATACCCTATAAATGAGGTCCAGTTTTCAGGGGAATTTTTACATTTCCTTTGAGGCTCCTTCTAACACCCAGACTCACGTTGTAAATGTCCTAATTTGTTCTTTGTTACTGTTTTTTGCATTAAAAAATCCAATCCATTTTGTAAGTAATTCTCAATAGCGTCTGCAGCTATGTCACTGTTTGGTTTAAGCACCTTTTTCCATTTAACTTTGCCAGGATTATATGACTTGCTATCCCAACTGTGTAAGCTCTGCAGCAGTTTTGGTCCCTTTATTTGTAGCTAAGCTTATCTCAATGTGATTTCTATTTCTTTATTTCTGAAACATTACCTTTATTAAACTTTTGCTTTCTTAGATAAAATATGAAACAAGCATTGCAGAGGTACACAGGGAAATCTATTGTATAAACAAACATCTTTTTCTGCAGATATGGAAAAACTCTTTGTTTAGGGAATTCCTTAGATATATGAAGGAAATGAAACTCTGCAGTTTCTCTCCACACGCACTCTATTGGTTTTGCTGGGGTTTCTCCAAATAAAAAAATCAAATTTTAATACTGGGTTATTACCAGAAATGTGTTGCCACGGCTTTACGGAGAAGTTTTCCTTAATTCCCGCTTCTCTGAAATAGTCTTGTTATACAAGCCTCAAAAATGCTCAAACAGAGCACTGGGAAGACTTGGTGAGGCATATTATCTTTGATTTTTTTATGTTGCTCTGTGTACAAGTTTATCTAATCAGGTGGTGATTTCAGAAGCCTGGATCCATCACAATTGTTAACATCAACTGAGGTTTGCTGAGTCTTTCCTTTCATCTCTCTCAACTTGTCCACAGAGAGCAGTTGCCAAATTGATCCAAAGGAGCTATTCTTCCTGGAATGACTACAAGGAATAGTTGGATAAGGATGATTGGTCAGAATTCATTTATTACTCTTATTCTTTTCTGCATTGTCATCTCTTTTCTATGGTTTGCTATAGTGTAAGGAAAAGATCTGATACCTATTAGGCAAAAAAAAATCCTGTTCATTTCTCTAGGTGCTGATTCAGGTTCTTGCCCCATTTTAGTCATAACCTTGACAGGGTCCTAATCACAACAGTTGGTACATTGAACAATACAAATAGTGTTCGAATGCTGAGAGCTGGAACAGTTGCTAAACTGGCAAATGAATGCTCACTTTTTATGTTCTTCAAAAATTTTGTAATATAGGGCTGGGAGCCATTCAAATTTTCAATGTTTTGCTGGCTAATGAGAGATTTTTATGGCTATATGGTTGTGCTTATGTGACAGTATGGACCAAGGAAAAGTATCAGCCTTGTTAGTGACTCTGAGTCATAGAATCATAGAATCATAGAATCATCTAGGTTGGAAAAGACCTTTAAGATCATCCAGTCCAACCATTAACCTACACTACCAAGCCCACTCTAGACTAATCAAGGGTAGACCAGACTAACCCATATCCCGAAGTGCCACATCTACCCGTTTTTTAAACGCCTCCAGGGATGGTGACTCCACCACCTCTCTGGGCAGCCTGTTCCAATGCCTGACCACCCTTTCCGTAAAGAAATTTTTCCTAATTTCCAGTCTAAACCTCCCCTGGCGCAGCTTAAGCCCATTTCCTCTTGTCCTATCGCTAGCTACTTGGGAGAAGAGACCAACACCCACCTCACTACAACCTCCTTTCAGTCCCATCTGTATTCTGCAGCACATAGCTCTTGTTCTCTATGTGTCTTTTATAGGAAAGTATTTTAATTCCTACTGGAATTCCTACTGTGAAATCACTTTTGGAGAAGCAGAGAAACTGATACTGATGCAGAGACTAATGCATCTGCCTTGAGGCTATTCTTTGTTTTGGGGTTTTTTTTTTTTTTATTTTTAGCACAGCCAGCCTAGCCCAGCAAAGGGAAATAAGATGTTAGAAAAGGTAAATGGTTTCTTCATACCTTTGCTTTCATAAACACAGAGGTCTCCCTCTTATGTACATTCCTGAATAATGCCTTTTCCTGTGACTAAAGATGCCTGATAATATCTCTAATCTTTGATGAGCAAACCCATGGGAAAGAGTGAAAGTGATTTATGTGGTGCTTCTTGAAAGTGAAGGGCACTCACTGGCTTCATCTGGGGTTGCTTTCATCAGCCTCTATGTAATTAATCCTCATTAATAACTGTGTGAGATCAAAACCAGCCCCCTCCAGTACTGTTATAGTTAGGGGCATTCCAGATACTCTTAACTTGAGAGAAACCTAGGAAGTGGTTAAGTTTCTTAGCGGAATTCTATAGCAGGAACTATGCGACACATTGTATGAACACAGATGTGCATGACTGGTCAAAAATGAGTGTTTGCCTGGGGGCTGATTGTGAATATAGACACGCTCTGTGTGAGCAGCAGGAAGGAGTAAAATCATGTGGAGAGGATGAGAAAAATGAAGAAACAGCTTGCCAGAGGGCATGAAGAGTGACACCAAGAAAGACTTTGGAGGTGGAGGCTAGCCAGACGGGTGAGTCTCAGTTGCAGAAGGAACTGGCCACCTGTGGCTTGGGGTTCTGATGTGATCAGCAGGACAGAATTTCACATAGCTTTGTAAGTAAATCTAGAAGACCTCAAATGTGGATGAATGGCTGCAGACAGAGAGTATGGAAGAAAAAAGAACAATGTACAACAGGAATAGATACTCTTTTTTAATAAAAATGCAGCATTTTGTAAAATATTCTCAGTAGCTTTTCCAGTAGATAAATAAGCTACAATATTTGAAGAATTTGAAGTTAGCAGTAGATTCAGGTCCAAAATGAACTTGTTTGTGAATATGTACATTTGGCTCAGTATTGGTCAAAACATATTAGGCTAAATTCTCAAAGTCCAGTGACATCAGCAGAGCAGACAGCAGCAAGGTTTGGTAAGATCAGGATTCTAGATACAAATGCATTTGAATGTAGTTTGTGTACTGAAATGGAAAATTACAGAATTAAAATGTGTAATTGCAAGGGTAATAAGATGAGAAAGATGACTTCCAAGAATAGAAAGACAGACAGATAGAGATTTTTTTTTTTAAAATTTTCCAACTTTCTCTCCCTTGCTGTCATTGACAAACACATCCTTGAACAACCCATGGTTTTTCCTCTTGCCCACGGTGCAGGATCACAAAGACCCAAAATACATTCCCCTGCAATCCAACTCCCACCCATCCTCTCCAAACCACAAAGGCATGGGCTCAGTGATGATTTCTCAGTGCCTATTTCTTTTTTTCATCTATGGTGAGAATGGTGTGACTAATCATGACTGTGAAATACAAGAATTACTTGGTTGCTAGTATCAATGCTTTAGTGGAAAATACATTTCACCACCCACTGGATCAAAAATACTAACCCAGTCTCTGATACATCAACCCCTGCAACTACAGTACTGTGTGAGGCTTGGGGATGATATGCTCAACAGAAGTGCATATTCTGCCATCTTCAGCAGTTTGTTAAACTAATACTTCAACTCCCTTCTGAGAAGACATGTAATAGTGAGGAAGATGTCCAGCAGATCACACAGGAAATCAGCCTTTCCAAATCTGTCTGAGGAGGCACCATCCTGGAGAAGATGGTTGGTGCTTCCTAGAAACAAGCAATGGACAAACCTTGGGTTTCCTAACATCCAGTGTTTCCTCTGACTTTGCTTTTGGCTCCCTCTACTTCCCCATCTTCTTCACCCTCCACTTGGACTGTCCTCTATTCTGCCTCATTACATGCATAGAAAGCTCCACTCTAAGGCATGTGCAAATTCAGACAAAACATGAATGCTGCTTTGACAGCATGGGACATGTGCTGGGTCTCTGTGGGGCAGGAGGGGGTGTGCTGGGTCTCTGTGGGGCAGGAGGGGGTGTGCTAGACAGGGGGTTACTGCCAGACTCTGCTCCCAAGCTCTCACTGAGTCACAAGGCTGCAAAGTTTACTCAGGTGGGTTTCCAGTCTTCAGGAATAGCATATAGTGGAATTACTGCTTCTCTAGTTCCCAGTTTTGGATTTTCTTCTGCCCTGCACTGTTCTTTTGCATACTCCCCTGTGAAAGGGTACATATCTTCCTGCATACAGATTTAAAAAATAAAGGGTATGACATGAATTCAAGAGTGAAAGAAGCTGTATGAGCCTTCAGAATAAATATTGCACATCACCTAAAATCAGATAGACACTTGATTTCACTTTCTTAAAATTCCTCAGATAGCAAAACAGATATGACGGAGAAGTTTAAAAGTACAGTTGAGCTAGAGCTAAAACATTTTTTCTCTCTCCTCTCTAAGCCAGCTTCTCAGTAACATCTGAGACTGTAAAATGTTTTACTTGCTAAATAGCACTACATTTTTAAAAGTGTGATGATGCCTTAGTACCTTTGAGTTCACCAGAGAAATCATGAGCATTCATACTAGCCAGATATTTTATCAAGGCAAAGAAAAGATTATCAGAGTTTTGGATTCTGTGGTAATGATTTTCTTGTTACGGCTTTTTTAACAGCCAGTAAGCAAGAAAAGCAGCAGCTAGGATACTTACCTGTTGTAAGTTAGCATTTGAAGATCACTGGTGAGCACGCCAACGCGCAGTGTCTGTTGGTCACAAGTAATTCAGTGTAATCTCCTCCACAAAGCTCTGAGCCAGGAGCACTGTCAGTGACAGCAAAACCTAGTCTGGGTTTCATGTAACTCTACTCACATTAATTGGTTCATCTGCCCATTGAAACATGGGAAAAAAGTATCAGACCCTGCACATGATTATTATTCTCTGAGTGACTTTAAGTGGGTTTTTTTCTGGATGACTGGCTTGCTCAGAGACTTGATGATGAGCTGAAAGATTTTTCTTCTCTTAGGACTTGGTCCAGGGTCCATCGGAGTCAGTGAGCAGCAACTCAGACAGAAACACTGAGAAAAGCAGAAGGGTAAAGAGATTTTTCAGACAAGAGATGAAATGGGTCTTTGTTCACTAAGGGTACTTGATGTAAACATTCAAGAAAGAGTAGTGGTATATGTGCTTATTAGCTTCCTAACCGCCACAAACCATGCTGCAGTGCAAAACCTGAAGGCTGGGGGTTGCTGCATTCCCACCTCAAGCAAATGGGCATGACAGGACGTCTGCCATGGCAGCTAACACAGCCGCGGCACATGGCGGGATAGGCTGTTGCAGGCACGGAGAGAAGGAAAGCAGGAGGTAGCCTTGCTCTGGAAGCTTCTGACCAGTTTGGGGGGATAAAAACAACAAAAAAAAGCTGTGCCCTTTTGCATGGTTTTCATGGCAAAGTCACAGCTAAGCCTCTGGAGATTTTGTGGTTTTGCTTTACATGTAATTAAAAATTCATTAATTAGGATGAATTTAAAAACTGAAAATAAAATTTTAAGGCTAGTTAAATCTTCCAGAATACTTGCCTTTTTTTTTTTTTTTAAAATCATTTTGTTAGAGTTTGGAAAGCTAAGATAGGAAATACAGTTCAGTTACACAATAGCTTGCTATGTAACATTCACCTCAATGATCTGATTTATTTCCAGCTTATCAACCATCTTGATAATTTGGGCAGGAAAAGTATGATAGATTTCCAACAGTGAGAAAAACAAATTGCATAAAACACAGCCCATCTCTTCTTTTCCTTTGCACAGTCAATGCCAACAGCATAACTAATTCTGTGGGACTCCATCAGTGACAAGGCTAAATGCAACTCAATACTTTTTTTAAATGATTGTGAAATGGACAGCAGATCAGTTTTCTCTAGATAAGCATTTATTCATCTGAACTGTTATGCTAGTTCAAAGAGATTTGATATATATATATTTTTTGTGTGTGTGTGTGTGTGTGTAGAGAGTTGTATAAACTATCTTTTATCAAAAGCTGTGGAGTGAATATGTTTTGTGATGACCACTACAGCCTGATGCTCTGCCAGCCTGTTGTGAATTGGTGTTGCTGTTGGCTTCCACATGCTCCCAAGCCAGTTGGGTATGGGTAGGATCTGCTCCTCAGGGTTAGCTGGTATCAAGGTCCCACCAGTGTCCCAAGCCTCAGTAGACTAGTCCCCTCATGCTCCCTCATAGTTTACTTAAGTTGTGGGCTATGTGGATATCTCATTTACTATCTGACCCTCTGCCCAACCCTCTAGGAGGAAGGCACTCTCAATAGTGCATGATTAAATCAGCATTTCAGGCTCGTAGGATCTGGCCTGCACTCTCTGTCCTCAAGGCGCTCCTAATGTGCAGTGGCAGCTGTTTACTGCACAAAGTAGCCTGCCAAGTCTCTGAACAAGAAGCTCCACCAGCAAAGCTTCCATCCCCTAGTGGATCCATGTGAAGAAGAAAACCATTGTTCCAAGGGGAAAGATTCTTGAGAAACTGAAAGACAGTAAAAAACTCAGCTGGTCCCAAGGGCGACCCTTTGAGCAGGTGCTGGGCACCCTTCCTGAGGAGGGCAGCTGTGGAGTGGATGCTACAGGCCACCCTGGGTACCAACAGCCAGGTGCTCAGCATACAAGTCAAACCAGAGCTGTCGGTTTGCTAGAGATGTATCTCACTCTGCCAGTCTACAATGACAGAATTTTTCTAGTGGCCACTGATGGTAGGAATGATTCTTCTTTTAATGATCAAGACAGTTTCCAGCCCTAGGAAGAGGTTTTAGACACCTCCCAGGACCCTTCCTTTGCCCACAAGTGAAAGCCTGATGGTTTTAAGCATGATCTAAAGGGTTATGAAGAGCAACTAAAGCTCAAGTCTCTAATGTTCTGTTTCTGAATCTGTTCTGAACAGAACATTTTGTGTGGTGTATTTAAGTGTATTAAGTGTTTCTGTGGTCAATTTGCCAATGCGTGAAGTGAATGATCTTCACTACAGGGTTGGTTTTTTTTTGAGCTTTTCTTGCCTAACACATAGTTGACACATTGGATTTTCCTTTATTACCTTCACTAAAACATTCCTAGTTTTACTTCATTAAAAAATAATCCAGCCATCAAGCCAGGAAACATGAAGTTATTACTTGACCCTTAATTGGTTTAGTGGTGGGCTTGGCAGTGTTAGGTTAATGGTTGGACTGGATGATCTTAAAGGTCTTTTCCAACCTAAATGATTCTATGATTCTATGATATAGTTCAGTAAAGCTAAGGCTGTGTAAAGTCGCAGGAAATCATTTTATGATGTTAGCACAGGCAATAGCCAAGAGTTGTTCCTTCCCATGCTTGAGAGAGGTAATTATGATATTTCAGGATATATGGTGACAGATTGACAAAGGTATGCTTTTATATTTATCCACAAGGATAATTTACTAACCACTTCTGAGCAGAATGGCTCTGTGTATTCATTTGCATAATTGGAAGGGCCTTGCCATATCTAGCTGCATTTTTACTTCCACTAATGCTAGTCTTCTTTTTCCTGTATTCTGATTAAACTTTGCGGATATCTTGGATCACAACTCTCCAATGCTCACAGCCCACTGCTATCAGTAGGGATTGATTTGTTTGAGGAAGCTCATGTTGCTGACCCTTAACAATACCATTTCAGTAGCCTGACCTTGCTGATAACTAACTCCAGTGGTCACCTCCAAAGAGTGGCATTATCTCTTGTGTCAAAAAGGACTTTAGGCACTGAAAATTCTGCACAGGGAAATTTTATTTTCTTGTCACAGGCAAAAAGGTGGCCTCTTGTCACTTATAAGAAAGCAATAAGTACAAACATATGCTCAGCAGCAGCCCAATTAATTACACATTTTTTAATTTCAAGTTACCCCAAAGCATGTCTCTGGATTTACTGTTGGACGACTTTCTTTCATGTTTAGCTGCCTCCTCACTCCACTGTTTCCATGGTAACACCTCTGAAACATAGCTTCTTTCTGAGGAGGTGAAATGTAAAGTGGCTGGAATATTTGAGTGTTTAAATATTTAAATGAAAACAACAAAAAGATGGTGGGATGAGTCAGACATGACAGGTAGGTGACATCCACAATAGCTGCTATTAAATTGGACTATGGGGTAGTGCTACCTCTGCTGTTCTCCTACTACAAGCTGAAAAGAGCAGCCAGCTCAGAGGAGCTGTGCTGAACCTGGGGCATCCTGGTGCTGAGAGGCAGCTGAGCACAGTTACGACCAAGGCTAGCTGAAATAGCCTGCTGCTAACCTCTGCAAGGAGTTGGGAATAGCAAGCCATTAATTTGCAGGAGTGGTGTATTTATTATTCGCCAGGGATAAACACTTCTTGTTAAAATCAGCAATAACTACTAATCATCTTAGTATTTTACTGTGAAGTGTGTTAGGAAGTTAACATGGAAATACCGTAAAAAGTGTTCCTGCCAATGCTTGAAAATACGTCAACGTTTACTTTGACCATGACTTTTCATTAACAGTAACGAACATGAGTTATCTGGGTTTGGAGGAGGCTGTGCTGCAGATGTGGCAGGTTTTGTAAACTTAAAGGGAGCTTTTATGGAAGCTGTTCTTCTTAAAGTACTGCAGCTACAGCGATGTCTCTCTCTCCTGCTACACCGACCATTTTCAAATTCACAGTACAAGACTTGGTCTTCAAAGTGGATGTAGTGGTGCTCATTTCCCCATTTTAACTCGTTTCACTCACCCTTCTGATCCACTTTGATTAGGGTTCTCTTTGTCTGCTCCCACAGATGGTTGTGCCTAGCCCACTTGCTTAGAACCATCTCCCTGTTCTTGTGTACCAAGGCTCTCCCCTCCTTCCCTTAAACGCCTCCTTAGACAAACACCTTCCCCCTTGCTGTTCTGAACCCGGACTCTGAACCAGCCTTCTCTGTTCTCTCCTCTCTTGTCTGATCATAATGGGGAGCAAATGAACCCTCCTTTCTTATCCCTTCCACAGGAGACAACATGAAACAGCAATGAAATAAATGACCTGAATTCCTCATACAAAACCCTCCATTGAATATTGTTCCCGCTCACTTGATTTGTCTGATTGCCATTCCCTCTAGACTATCATTTTACATTATTTTATACACTGAATTTATCTTCCCAGGGCAAGGTTGTTTTCTTCCTATTGTCTATAAAGGAACATGATTTCTACTTGCTTTACAGAAATAAATGGTAAGACTATTCTTCCCCTTCTCTGATTGACAGCTACGATTCCTCTTAGCTTTAACATGATAGGTTTTCAATAGAATAAATTTTCTTTTTTGAAAATCTGTGGTCAGATGAGGGGGAAAACTCCCAGAACTCTCCAAGCTCTGCTCACTAACAGAGTTAAAAAAACATGCCAGCCAAAGTAGGAGGTGTAAATTTTCTTAGCATTATTCACCATCATTTTATTTTAAAAGCTTTAATAGGCAGTCAAACAGCAATTTCAGTATCAAGATAGAGATTAAGTTTCAGAGCAAGCTCACTCAACATTAGGGAGAGTTAATAAGTTAATATTGCCTTAGAAAAAGGGAGTGAACAGGATGACCTCTCCGGGTTCCTTCAAGCATATGTTCTACAAGTCTCTGAATAAAGACATTTCTCACCTTTTCAATATTGTTGTTTCAAGGACATCAGTTGCCAGGACATACATTCCTGCACTTGCTTATATAGCATTTGGAGTCTACAGTTTCTTTTTTCCACAGTCACTAAGGATGAATGCTTGTTCTTCTTTTCTTAATGATTTTCATGGACTAATCTAATGAGGGAAAGGAGCTGCTTTGTTGAATCTCTCTCAGCTGCCCCAACAGGACTTTCACTGAACCTCTTTGGCCTCCAGGCTTTCAAGCACTGACATCATCTGAGGCTTTTTGTGTGTGAGAATTCTCCACAGCTTCCTCCTGTGTATTCATAAGATCACAGCAGTCTGTGGTTTGGGCTAACAACACACATAGCTATTGAAAATTTTTCTCACTGTAATGAATCAATTTTTGCTTAGTTATTGATCCTTCTCATTCCGAGGGACTAGCAAAGGGTTTTGGAAACAGATCCCAGTGGGTATGAAAGCTGAATAAAAGTGTGGTTGATTGAGGTGTGCGAAGATGTCTCCTCAGTAGCTGTTTTGAATTTCACTTATTTCACAGACATACAAAAACTTTCCAAAAAGAAAACAAATGGAGCACATTTTACAGAACTGAATTTAGTGTCTTTATCTGGGAGAGGAACAAGATTATGGAGAGCACACAAAGGTGTTGTATGGTGATTGAAGAGTGTGCTGCAGTTAACCAGCCAGAATCCCTCATGTTTAGTGTGATGTCAGCTAACCTCATTCCTCAGAGTTATGGGTAAGCACAGTCAAATTTCCCCAAGCCTCTGGGAATAGGGCTTAGGGTCAATACGAAGCTCAAAGCCACATGTAGGGGAGATTTGAGGAGGAGGAAGGAATTCTGTTTACAGAGTGTGGAACCAATGAAAAATTTACACTGGGCCTAGAACGTCAGGAGGTAGGGAACAAAGTCATGTGGAGCAAACAGAGGGAAAGAATAGGGAAGCAGAGAAGTAAGCAGAAGAGAAAGTGACTGTGAGGGGAGAGAGGAACAGAAAATCACTGGCAAAATGTAAAACCAGTAAAATCAGTTGAGGCTGGGATTCAGTGGAGATAGCAAGCTTGAAAAACTGAGAAAGACAGAAATGGTATGTGTGTAGGGGAGGATATGCTGTGTAACAGAGTCCCTGTAATCTAAACCCCATTTCAGTACAGCTTTATGCATGTGCATGAGTTCTTCAGATCCGGCAAGGATTTAAGCAGATGCCTATATCCCTGAGAAATCTAGTGGGCGTTAAACATAGATGCTGTGATGAGTTTGGAGGGCTTAGACAATACTGATTTAAGGAGACAAATATTGAGGTTTTTCTAACAAACTCCCCTTTTTAGGTAGATATTGATTGAAATCTTATGGGCAGCAGAAAACCACATTGAATCCTACTGATATGTATAACGTCTCTCATTCTGGCCTCCAAGACGACATTTTGGTGGGCTTAGAGAAATTAATCTAATGCATCTAAATTAAAATGTGCTAAGAGCACATGTGGGACATCAGGAGCCAACTGATGTTATCTTCTTGTAGCTTAAAGCAGATCATATCAGGAGCCTGGACCTGGTTGGTACCTTTTATTCTTATTGTATAGCAAGAGGATTATATGTAGCAGCCTGACCTCCTTCCTGAGCTTATGTGAGGTTGTTTATGGCATGTATATATGAGAGGAACTCTTACTTGTAGCATTCCTGCATACTGTGGGAGAATCCTATTACTGTTAAGTGACTATTGTTAAACTCCCAAGTAGGGTCTGGGTGAGTGTGTGGCTGCTAGCTAAGTGTTGAATCTGGGGTGTAACCACAGATGTTCATCCAAAATAGAAAGTAGCATTACCCAATATTATTAAAGAGAAATCAGCAGTAGGAAGACTGCAAGATATAAAACACAAGGGATGAGTTGGGTAAGTTAAAGGAAGATGTGGTTCCAAAGTACAGTGTGAGACTGACTACTTCTTCATAGCATTTAAATTTATAGCTTTGGAAGCAAAACAAAGTCTAAGTTAAACTACAAAAATAGCTCTCTATGAAGGAAAACTTCTGCCTTTGAAGCACGCAAAAGTACAATATGGTAACACAGCTGGCAACTGTCCACTAGAACTGGAAAATGGATGGCAGATAAAAATCTGAGAATGAGTAGAAAGATATTGAGGATCTTGGCACAAGGATGAGTCCTTTGATGGGACCTACAGTTGCAGTTTCTCTGTAAATCCAGTGGTCCCAGTTCAGAGGTTACCCATCACAGAGACCCTGGTGGAACCCTCAGTGCTGGTGCCAACAATGGATCTGCTTTCTAAATTTCAAGTATGGTTCAGCAAAGCACCTTTCACCAATGCTTAAAGAGCCACCTGGATAAATACCTAAGGACATATGGTAGCCTGAGTTACAGTTCAACATTTAAATATTGATGTGCTAATATTTGCTTTCTGCAAGCTTATATTGTCAAGTCATATTAGCGTGTGCTCCTTTTCCAGGGACTGGGTCCTAAATAAGCACAGGATTGCTCCCTTCTTGACAGGCAGGTGATTATGGACAGCACCAAGCAAAGGTTCTCTCTATGGCTCCCTCATGAACCACCTTGAACAACTAGCAAAAGCAGGATCCCAGTCTCCTCCCTCACCAATGCCTTTCTTCTCAGTTGAGTTTTTATGGCTTATGGGAGACTTTCTGGTCTTTTTTGAGGGAACATTGTTGGCTTTTCTTTGATACTATCTCTTGACCTTGTGGACAGGGGGATTGATATGGGGATGCTGGTTGTATCAGTTGGAAAAGCTGGACTTGAACAGGCTCCTAGGGTTGGTTGGGTGCCTGTCACAAACGATCACCTCCTCATCCTTCAGGCTTCTCAGCCGATGCACTCTCAGCTCTTCTGTGCTGGAACAGTCTTCATGGCCAACTAACAGGGTCTCTGTTTCCAGTTACCCTGCTGTGCTGCTGCTGCTGCTTTTCCTGCTCCTTTTAGGGGGTGCCACAGAGAATTAATCCAAACATTATACTACTTTGACTCTCAGCAGCATCAATATTTTCTTCTCAGATCAGCTGCTTTCATGGATCTCCTGTGAGACGCTTCCCTAATTCTAAGCCTTTTGGCTGTTACTCAGTTCAAGATACTAATTGTGCCTGAGATGAAAAGCAAGCAAATTTGGCAGTGCTAGATGAAGCTACCATTAGTCTGTGCTTCTAGTGAGACATTTCAGTGTGGGGCATACATGAAAGTTAAATGATCACAATGATAAGCACAGTAATACGAAAGAAAGATTATCTGGCTTAGTTTAAGACAAGTGCTATTCAATGTTTTCTTCCTCTGCACTTTCTTTTGATGATATTTCCCAAATACATCTAATTTCCAAGATGTAATTCTTTCAGAAGAATTCCCAGATCTAGTCTGGAAAACATTTTGTTCTGATTATAATGGAAACAGAGAACATCCGGAGTATCACCAAACCACTCACTGTGAAGGCATCACTCAGATAACCATGTGTGTCTTACCCTTTTTTTCCTTTTTTAAAAGACTATTAATGGAAAGACCCCATTGAATTGATACACAGTCGTTCTAGTTGCAGTAAGAGAGAGTAATAATTTAACATTTAAAAAATGAATGTAAATTTCCCTAATTTCTTTCCTTATGCAGAAACTATTTGCTTCTTTTTTGCCTCCAACATCACCACTCTCTCATACACAGCATGGATGTCTCAAATCAGAAGAAAGCATTGGGACATCATTCCAGTAATGACCTCTGTGTGAATGGCTTGAATGCACTCAAACAGACCCTCCAGGTGTGGGTCCTGCCTGCTGTTGGGGGAGACATAACTGGAGCTCAGTTCTGTAGTGCACCACCTCCCTGAGGCATCCTACACAAACAGTTACCTGACACATTTTCACAGGAAACACCAAAATAAAAGTGATACGGAATTCTGTTCTGAAAGTTTAGTATTCAAGAACAATTTTGAGGCTGCCCTGTGATCACCAGCCTGATTAAAAATGTTAATCAGAAGCTTGTATGATTAGCAGATTAGTACTGTCTGAACTTTGATCTGCCTCATTTGTATACACAGAGAGGGAGAGACACACACAATCACGCTGAGAACTGCTTTCATGGGTAGCAGATTTCTTTAGGTGTAAAGGATTCACAAAAGATCTCTTCACTTTCTTGTTTTTTGTTTCTTGCTTTCAGTTCCTCACAGGGATGGCCCCAGTCGCTAACTGTTACCTCTAAAACAGACAACTTTCTAACAGCCAGAAAAAGGGAAAAACCTTATGTCAAAAAAGGCAATATTATACTTGCATTCCTGTAACCAACCATGTGCTTTGGTTTGATCCATGTGATGTTCATAGGACCCGACAGAATTAATGAAAATCCCTCACATGTGAAACTCGGGACCTCTAACAGTGCTTCAATTCCATGGTCTTTGTGTAAACAACCTCTAGAAACAAATATGGAATATCTGTGAATCACAGCCTCATCTCCACACCCAAATTTACCTCAATTCCAGACAAACTTGTCATTGCATGTCTTCATAGCAGTAACTCTTCCGATCAAGAGTGCTATGGCTTTGAAAATGTCTTCAGTGTAAAGAGCAAGTAAGAGAATAAACCTGGTAAATATACACGTCACAAGCAACCTCTGTCAGCTGTGGGGAGACACCCAACCACCAGGACAGCCTCTCTGAAGCCATGGCCCGGGTCTGCCTTAACAGTGAAGATCATAAATTTGTGGCAAGCGGATACTGAAAAAACAACAAATCTCTGCAACCCCTTCCAGTGTCACCACCCTCTATTGCTAGATAAAGTCTTCATACGGAAAACTAGTCTTGTCAGCACCACAAGTCTTATTAAACATGGAACAAGGGCATTGCAGACTGATGTTCACGTTGCCACTTCGAGGGGAAGGGGGGGCTTTAGTCCCAGAAAAGAGGTGGTAAAAAGCCATGTGAAGAATTAGCTCTCAGGCATTATGACAGCTGACAGGGTATGCAGTGGCATCTAACTGTGCAGTGACATCTCTACTGACACAGCCAACCAAGAACTTCACTGGAGCTTACAGCTCTTCCATGAAAAAAAACAGTCCACTATAAATAACGGTCCTGATCTAGAGCTTCAGTTGCCTTTATCCAGCTTCCCATGCCTCTGCATCTAATTAGCCTGTAAGTTCTTTCGGTCAGGGATGGCTTTCATCATTCTGGGTTCAACTGTGAGATTTCCTATGAGGCCATGGAGAGAAATAAAGGGACATAAGCTGACTTGTAATCTTCTCTACTACCTTTTTTGCAGTAGGCAAGAGCTTTCAGAGTTACTTTTCCTCTCTTGGCAGCTATAAAGGGAATGAGAGGAGACTGGGCCGTGTCTTAGTGGCACTCCTCTAACACGCAGTTGTTTTCCTGCTTTAACGTAAATCAGAAAGTCAAAGGCCCATCAGAGTCTAGGTGCCCCTGGAGCTTGAATAAGGCACAAATTTCTGTAGCTATGCGCATGCAAGCAAGCAACAAGGTTAACACAACTGCTTCTCTTGGGATCTCCAGCTTGAGTAATCCCTTTTGCACTTGAGACAACTGGGCAGCCTTCAGCATGGATCGAGAGCAATTTCACATGCGGTGTGTACCAGAGCACCCCGAGCACTGCAATGCTGCATCTCACTATAGCGGATATAATTCATAAACGTAAGAAAAAAACCTACATTTGCACAAAGATGGGAAAACACAGAGGATTAGTGATACTTTATTTGTGAAGATCTGCTTTTGCAGGGTAGGATATTTGTATTATGACACCATTAGAACAACGCCAGATACAAAGCGTTGTATGTTCTGAAGTACAAGGACAGAGATCCGGAGGGAATCACCTGAAATGCCTTCCACTGTAAACCAAATGCTGTATCGAAAAGAAGATCAGATGACTTAATCCTGTTTTGTCTACATGTGCTCCCTGACATGCACAGAATTTCTGGGTGCCTGGAAGGAATAGAGAACCGGCGCCTGTGCTGTTGTAGGAAGTTCCCAGAACTGTTCTCGTTGGCTAACAGTAACCACTTTATTAATGTGAATACCAAATCTTAGTTAAAAAAAAAAAACAAATCTGCTTTGGGACAGTCTGGAACTAACCGCTGTTTCACAAAATGGTTCATTCACTTTGTCGCGCTGAACAGCGCTCGCTCGTCAGGGCGCAGAGAGCGCACAGCGGGGATCAGCGAAGCGCCACTTCCCCCCGCGCAGCCCGGCCGGCAAGGCACCGCCCGGGCACAGGTGAAAAGGAACGCGGCCGCCGCCGCCGCCGCCGCCGCCGCCGCCGCCGCCGCCCGGCCCGGCCCTCACCGCCGCCCCCCGGCCCCGCCGCGCACCCCGCGCCCCGCTCCAACGGCCGCCCTCGCCCCTCAGGCGCCGCCAGCCGAGCCCTGCCCTGCCCTCCCCCGCCCCGCCGGTACCGGCACCGGCACCGGCACCCGCACCTCAGGCGGCGCGGCCCGGCCCGGCCCGCACCTCGGCGCCGCAGCGCTCGCCGCTGCCCGCTCCCCTCCTCTCGCGGACACAGCCCCGCCAAAGGCGGCACCCGGAGAAAGGGAAAGGATGAATTTAGCCGGTTAATTCCGCCCCCCCCCGGTGGGGGAGGGGAGGGGAGGGGAGGGTACATGCGCGTTGCCATGGGTGCCGGAGGAGCACCCAGAAAGTTGCGGGAGAGGGGCGGGGAGAAGGGGGCCGGGCCGGGCGCTCAGAGGAGCGGCCGCCCGCCGGGGCTGAGAGCCCAGGGGCCAGCTACCCCACGGCGGCGGGAGGAGGAGGGAAAGGACGGGATAAACTTTAAACTTGGCCGGGGCGGGCAGCCAGCCGCATGGATGCCGCCGTCCCTCGGCGCTGACTCGCAGCCCGCGGCACGCCGTGGGGCGGCCGCTGCCAGAGGAGCGCGGGGCGCCGCCGCGCCGCCTCCTCCGCCGCCGGCCATGGTGCGTGCGGGGCGCGGGGCGCAGCCCGGCCCCTGAGAGCGGCGCCCCGCCGCCCCCCGCCCGGGCTGCCGCCGCCCTCCTCCCCGCGCCCCCGCCCGCCCCCACCTGCCTCTCCGCTTCGCCGCTGCCGACCTGAGGCCTCGGGCACCGGCTTCTCTCCGCGCTGCAGCCCGCCCGACATGGAGCCGTCTGCGGGAAGCCGCCGGGAGTGACCCCCGCTTTCCGACCGACCTGCTGGCCGCCCCCTCGGCGCCCGCGTGTGCTCCGATGGAGCTGGGCGAGGCGCCGCTCGCCCCGCCGAAGACCATGCTGCTCATGCTGAGGAAAGTTCGCAAGAGGCGGGAGATGCTGCTGCAGCAGCTGGGCTTCATCTGCGCCATCCTTTTCTTCGTCTGGTGCATGTCCAGCCTGCTCTCCAGACTGGGTGAGTGGCTGTGGCGGCGGGACCGGCGGAGCCCGGGAGGGCGGCAGGAGCGGCCCGGCCGCTGCCGCCCCGGGGGTTGGCGGGGTCAGGCGTCCGCGGCTGTTCCCCTTTTGGGTTTCTCAGTGGAAATACCCCGGAGGCGGGCGAGCAGCGCGGCTTCCTCCGGGGAAGCCCCCGCGGCGGGCAGGTGCGTGGCCGCAGCCCCGGGCAGGGCAGGCAGCGGCGTCGCGGGCGCCTGCTGGCCCCGGGCTTCCCGGCAGCCGGCCCGCCCCGGCTTCAGCCCGGAGGGCTTCGGGTCGGGAATCGAGGGGGGGTCGCCGGGCGGCTGCGTGCCTGGGAACGGCCGTGAGGTAGCTGCTCCCTGCCGCGGCATCGCAGCTGAATCCTCTCCAGCCGCTTGTGGTCCCCTCTGCAACTTCGGGCCGCCTCTCATTTTTATCTTTAGGTTGTAAACCTCCATCAGCTACAACTGCTTCTTCTCTCCACCCCACCCCCCAATTACAATGTGGATTTGACAGAAAATTCTGTATTTTAGGCAAGGAACAGTGCTAACCTCACGTTTTATAGCAAAAGTCTGTTGCATCCTTTGTCCAAGTGCCATGTTGGTAAACCGATGCACATATAATTAACTACATCATTCCCATTCGTTTGTGTTTTTTTTTTTCCCCACCTGCTGACACAGTTTGGGCTGTAAGTGTGCAGCTTCAGGCTCTCTTCCTGTAATACGCGTTGCATCCCTCAGATGCAAAATCTAAGGTTGCTGGGGCGCACATGGGTCTCTGGGTAGGACTGCCAACAGTTCTTGAGGTTTTAAGAACAAAATCAAACTAAGCCTGGATCCTACATCCACGTTTAATATAACAAAATCACATTTCAACAGAATTAGGATGGGTCATCTGCTTAAATTAAAGCTGAAGTTAAAATGTGCGCTTTAGGGAAGAAAAATCTGGTGGAACTTGTCATACTTTCTAATGCTCTTGTGCTCAAATTATTGCCTGGTTTGTTTGAGATATACCTAGGATAGCAACAAGCCATCCATATAAGACTTCAGTGTCTTAGACCATATTAGCATATTGCTTATCTTAGAACTTTCAACTTCTTTTAAATTGTGGTTTTAGAGCATACTGTTGCTTTCTTTTAGAACTATTTGTCATGCCTATGCTTCCCCTCCCCCCGCACCAGCTATTTATTTTCATAAACTTACTGGTTTGTGAAAACAAGTAATTGGGGTATGATTATGTTTACATAGTTTGAGGGGTGGTTTTGTTGCAGATAACAGTTTTCCAGAACTTTTTTAGGTTTACATGAAAAATGTCATGGCTAGTGAAAGTTTTTAATCTCCTGGGTTATCAGCTAAATCCCTCATAACCTAATTTTTGATGGTATGCTGCATCAGGTAGGGTTTTTTTTCAGCTGGCTAATTTACAGTATATTGTATCCATAACCATTGACCATCTGTTCTTTGTGTTTCTTATAATTGTGGCACCAGAATATTTTAGCAAATACTCCAGCCAAACCAACTTCCAAGCTAGATTTTTTTGCAAGAGTCACTGTAACAAAGCACAAGCATTACATGATGACTGAATATAAACTCTAAGATCAGCCATGAAAGAATTTTTGTTATTATAATATGTTCATTTGAAAGGGATAAGGTTGAGATGGAAGTGATTTAATTAAGAGGTTCTATTCTTCCTTTGATTATTATAATTGCCTACCCTGCATTATCACAAGTGCTCCTTCTGTACTCTATTCAGCAAGTTCCATTGAGAATGCTTCTGGAATACGAGTTTAGGCAAAAGCTCCATTGACTTCTAAAGAAGTTTGTTTTTCTTAAGACTTGTGGGGATTCACAGTGCAGTTGTTTTCCATTTTCTTTGACAAGTTACCCAGGGACTGATGTTATCAAGTATACCCAACACTGAAAAGATCAGTCCCTAGACTCAGAATAAACCAAAATGTAGCCGGAACATGTCCCTATGTATTTTTATTTTTTGAGAAATCAATTAGTAATGTAATATGTACAAGTGCAGATTACTAAATGGAAGTGTGATTGTTGCTCATGTCAGTATAGCCGGGCTGGTTTCATCTATAGGAACTGCTAAGGTTTGTGTTTCACAGGTGCAGGCTTCAGCATTTGCTTGCTGCAGAATATTTTCCCATTTTGTGTCACAGCCAGGTATTCTGGTAGTCAAAACATGCTAACAGCTCTGATACTGCACCTTCATAGCTAGTTTTACCCTTTGTAGCTAGGAGCACCTAGCGTACGTATGTTGGCACGTGCCCCAGTCACACCTTGATTTTGCTGCATTCCCATACTGATGGTCTGTCCATGCTCCTTGCCGGGGGGGGGGGGGGGGGGGGGGGGGGGGCATATAGTCTAATTAAGATGATGCAGGAAAAAATTAGTGACAGTGGACATAACCTCTTTCTATTTAATATAGGCCGAGAATCAACTATTGCAGACAGACGTGTCTTGTCAGAAATATGGAGGAATAGAAGGTTGATGGCATCACCTAATGGGACACATGAAGAAAAGAACTGTACAGAGCCAGGTAAGATGGGAAAACTTTGCAATGTGTTATAAGCTTTTGAGGTATTGCATAGTGCTGTTGTGACCCAGCTGCAGTGATGTGTTAAGGTAAACACAAAAGTGTCAAACTTAAAAAAAAAAAAAAAAAGGCAGGACTGTGGAGAAGTAAGGTTTATTGTGCTATGTAATGCCATGACTTTATCTATCAAAGGTAAAAGTTAATCTTCAGATATAAGAATGTTTTGGGGTTGTTATGAGACTTGTGCTGACAATTTAATTTCTCTAATTTTGTTTCTCTTGGTGATTATTCCTACCTAGCTGACGCTATGTATGTTGCACTGGTAATGAGAGATGTACTCTTCTTGAAACTATGGGTAGCTAAACATGCTGTGTTTGAGATAAATTACTGTGCTCAGACAGTGTGTTCATTACCATTATAGATTTAATCATGTTTTGCTAGTTTAATGATAAACTGTGTATTTAGAGTAGGAATTTATATTGTGTGGAGGGGGATGATGAGGTAAGTAATATGGAAACCCTGGAATCCATTTTACTTCAGGATATCTATCCTGGCCAGGTGATAATAATTGATTGAGGACAGGGATAGATGACGCATTTTATTATCAGTGTTAGTCCACAATGCTTTCATCTTCCCATCTGTCTTTCCAGTGTGTATTTCCTTTCTCTCTCTCCTTGCCTGTCTGTGGTTTACAGTGTGTGGGAGATGAGATATTTTGCCAATGGCACTAGCCAAATTAATTTAAAGTTCAGATTTTTTTTTTTAAACATGACTCTTTGATCAGCTGATGATAGCAGAGTCTGTGCCTTCTTGCAAACAGTGGCAGCATGAGTTCTGGGATACTGTCAGCCCCAGGCACTAGAAGAGTTTGGAGCAGTGCTTGCCCCCCCCCAGCCCTGTTCGTTGTAATGCTGAGGCACTTGTTGTATAGGTTGAGGATCACTACTGTGCTTATGCACTTTGGAGAGAGGAGTGGAAGAACATTGCGCAGAGTATGTGGGGCCAAAAGCTTTAACTGTATCATCTTGATGTCCAAGAGCTTCTCTGTGCTTCCATTAAGAATTTCGTGGGTTAGTTTGCTGTTGTCTGCATCTGTAACCTTATGATGCTGTTGATTTGTCTGTCAAAGTTGTTTACAGGCAAGAAAGAAGACAAAAATGACCTTTGGAAATGTAATTTTTCTTGATGAATAGCCAGAAAATACTATTCTTTCCCACTCCCCTTTCATTTTTCTCCACATATGTGGATGCATCAATGTGATCATGTCTGAACACATACTTGACAGCACACTTGGAGCCAAGCCAGCAAAGGCCACAATACCATAGAAGCTGTATCAGAAAGATGCCCATCAAAGTTTTTGTTTGAATGAGAACTTTTTTACAATGATATGATAAAACTGCCAAGAGAAAACGTATGCTTATGTGTAAATTGGAACACCAGGAGCAGTGCTAACTTCTCCAGATGTTTAGAGCAAATAGCTCAGCTCCCTCCATTCCTCTAAAATTGTAAGATTCATTTAAGAACAATTGGAAGAAATAAATGCAGTTGGGTCATTTTGATGTGCTTTCTGAAATTCAGATCTTTGAGGTGCCCTTTTCTCTGTAACCACAACAGCTAGACACAAGAGAGGCCCCAGTATGCTGAGGTTTTATTAAAAGTATCATGAGACGCATTAAATTAATGATTTCTAGTCACAATGCTGGAATTAGGCTTTCTTTTTAAAGGTGTTTCTTCTGTTCGAACACAGATTTACAGATCAAATATGTCACAGGATTGCAATTGTAGCATTTTTTAGTCACTTCCTGTTATTCTGCAGTTATGTACAGCTTATCTCTGTGTATCTTCTGCAGCTGAAGGGGGGGATTTAGATGAGAGAGTGGCTAGATGTAAGATAGCTGCGAATAAAGGGAGCATCTGAAAATATCTGAAATTGATGTTTGTTGGACAGGAATGGGTCTGTAAGAACCCATGACTTATTGCTCAGTAACAACTTTTTGGTTTGGGGTTTTTTTTTTGGGGGAGGGTAGTGCTGGTTTGCCGCGCGCACACACACACACACACACACACACACCCCCCCCAATTCTTGTCTGGTAGCCAGAGATTGAGATTTGCCCTGTAATGAAAAGGTACAATGACCTAGAACCTATCAAAAAGGAGTAAGTAGCATAGCTCATCTCCATGGGTATGTAGCTTGTGTAACTCCATGACTACATCTGGAGAAAGTAGTCCCAGGAAAGGTCAAGAGACTTGATCAAGATTGCATAGAAAATTGGTGAGAGAGCGTGGATTTTCAGTTGCAATATGTAGGCTTTCAGTCATGCGCTTATTGTAATGTAATGAAAATCTCAGGAACACTTTAAATGGCTGGACTTTATTTGTGTGGTTTTTGTTTTTTTTTAATCTTAAGAACAGATAGTTAATATGTATACATGTTCTATGAATACAGTCCTCTCTGTAGGCTCCTTTATGAGAAGTACTTATTTATGTCATTTCTGTATCTGCCTTAAGCACTAGGGGCCCTACAAATGCATGGGTGTGTATATGGTATATAGCAGTTTTCTTATGTGGATGTTTTTCTATGTGTGTTTAGGATACAAGAACTTCGTAATACCTTGGGAAATGCAAGTTCTTGCTGAGAGCCTGTTAATCCTTTGTGTCATTGCTGTGCTGTTGCTGTGCTCTCTCTTTATTAGCTTCCCACACAAGTCTGCAGCTTTACTTCCCTTTTCCCAAAGGCTCTCAACAAAGTTATTTTATTTACCACTTCACCCCCTTTTCTTACTTATGTGCAAATAAAGAAAGATAGCCAGCTGTCAGAAATTGCAGCTATAGAAGTTTATAAGATCATGAGATCCTTGCAGTTCATGTCAGTGGTAAGAAAGGCTCACCCTTGGTAATATATCTTGGGAGAAAAACCTCCATAAGCTTCTAGAAGTAATGCTAGAAGCTTGTGGAAGCTGCTGTCTGCTAGAAGCTCACATAGCCTACACTGTCTGTGATTGTCTCATTTACTGAAGTAAATCAGATAATTTTGTATTGTGTTCTTCTGGAAACATTATTAATGCTTCTGGGGCCATTGTATCAGAACAGAAAAAACTTAGAAAAGATACAAGTCTTTATGTTGTCCTGGAGCCAGGCTGGAGGGCTTATAGATTGTATGTAGAAGGCTCTGGACTTCAAAAATTTCACAAGAGCCCGGGATTTTTGAATTATGAATCTTAGGCTTATTTCGTATTGAGTAACTCTCTGGATGGCCGCTGTGGGTATCCCTCTTTGAGGGAAACCAAACTACCTTTTCTTTATGGCTCTGAAAACTTTTCCTGGGTAGATTTCTGTGGGAGGAGGGGTTGATCTGACCCTCACTTAAAGCAGAAGGATCAGAAAGGGAGAGTAGTTGTCTCTAGCGTCTTAACAGATCTCATTAGTTTGCAACCAATTTTTTTGCCTTATCCGAGCTCACACTTCCATCTGCCATCAGCTCGCTATCTTGCAGTGCCATCTGCCCAGCAAGTCTGATTTACAGTGTCTCTGCTCCAATGGCTCGCCTCTTGTTTCAAAATGTTCCCATGACTCCATGTCCTCCAGAAGTCTGAGTAACATTTCCAGTGCAATTACAAGCTGGGGTGACTGGGTGGTGCAATGTTTCTAACCATGCGACTCCACTGGGTTGTGTGATCTGGACTCCTTTCTGTTGTGACTAGTTTCAAGGAATCCCTGTGTACAGTACAGAGCATATTTAAACTACTTGCTGTGAATTAGAAATGTATCGGAATATATTTCTATTAGTCTTCTGACACTAGTCAGTGAGCTGCCTTGAAATTCAAAGAGTCGGTGGGGTTTTCTGTCCAGTGGTTTGTCAACCATGGGCAGTTCACAAGCTACACTGATTTTTAAAAAGCCGGGGATTTGGTTCTAGTCTGCTCCTCCCATTGTTATCAGTGGGTAGAGATGAATTGTGGGTTGGGGGAAAGGCAGGGGTTAGCATTTTTTTCTGAGCCATGCTGCCTTTTTACTTCAGAATTAAAAGGCATATTGTAGCAATGCTTTCTGTCCTTGCAGTGAGAGAGAAAGAACCAGTCCTCTACAGTGAAATAAAGTGTGTTTCCCAGCAGCATGTATATAACTGAGTTCTGAGTCAGGATCAAAAGTCATTAGGTCCGTATATATTTTACACTGTTAGTTATAACCTTGGGGACTCATGTGGGATGTGATGCATTGTAGAGGAGCTACAGAAGTCTTAGGCAGTTTTGTTAACATATCATAGACAGTACAAGAACCTGCTACTTTGTCTGTAAAAATGGATGATGATGTTCTCACTGACTAGAGAAGACAGGACTGACTCTTCAAAGTAATTTTCCAAAAGGATAGAACAAGCTATTTGTAGTACATTCGTCGTAAAGACACTATAGGAAGCATCGGTTTCTATCAACGTTATTTAACGAATGCAGTGCTTAGTTAAATGCATCATTCTCAATATGCTGGATTGATGTATCCTTTTTTTCTTAATCCTTATAGACACCTTAATATATAAGATCATAAGCTTTGCATAGTAAATGCTAATCTAAACATACTTTTGTTTCTGATGGAATATGTCATTTTGTGCTGATGTAAATTCTCTTTAAACAATGTGATAATATGTCTTTCTTTTAAAAAATGTGCTCATGATTTTCCCTAGATCAAACTTCCATTTTGTAGCAGTGATAAATGCCACCTCCTTAAAAGCGGGGGTCTAAGGCATTAATTTCACTGTAACCCTTTATTTCATGAACAGTCTAAACTGGTAAGCTCAGCGTGACCTGCAGGTTCCCTTACTATGCATTCGTACAGTACCTAGCACAGAAAGACCATGGTCTCTTTGAGGTAATACAGGCAATAACCATGTTATATTATTTGCAGATATTCCCCACTAGCCTTTTAATCAGACTTGCTCTCTGCCTTGATGCATAGAAAATGTGCAACTGTTGTAGCACGATAAATTTATTTTAAAATGTTTCTTTACTCCAGTGTCTTATGCCCTCAAAGACCAGGAAACTTACCAGCCTTAAATATCCTATTCTTGCATTCGTCTAAAAGGAAATGAAAACGAGGAAAGGTTTAAGAAAAAAGCTCTTAGTTGCTTTACGCATATGGTAGTCACATAACACAGAGGCGCAGTGTCCAGCGAATGTGTGTGTGTATATATGCACAGATGCACATATTTATGTAGTGGAAAGACTTACTACCCAGCTAGCGTGTAGCTTATTTCTGTAGCCGCTTGCCACGTGCTTGTGGGGTTTTATTTGGTTTGGGTTGCTTGTAGGTTGTCTCCCCCCTGCCACCCCCACAACCTCAGTGTCTCTGGACTCACTCTTGTCCCTGTAGATGCTGAGTGGTAAACTTTAGTGATTGTGATCTCACTTGGATGGGTTTTGTTTCCAGGAGGAGATAGATGTGTGACAATTTAAAACCACTTTTAGTGGACTAGCTGAGGGCAAATGACAAACATTTAATGGCAAGTTTTTCTTGTGTGGCTCCCAAGGTCTCCCAGTCAGAATTCACACCTAGATTTAGGCTGAACTTCTGCTAGTTTTTGCCTGGCTTATTGATGTGGGTATTAAAAGGGCTGGAAGGTAGATGTCATTGAAGTTAATTGGGAAAAGTGTTTTGTTTATTTTTCTGTGAATGATTTTAGGAAATGTGCTTTCTCTGAAGCTAGAATTTAAAAAATAACTAACCTTCTCTCTGAGCTGTTAATTTTCTAGCAGTGTATTAATACTGGCATCCAAAATAGTAGAAAGAAATGAGACAAACATCTCTCTGTGCTTTGGCTCATCCTGCCAGTGGCGTCCCCTGGAGACGTGAGAACAGAAAACGAACTCCAGGGTAATTTATCCATTTCCCCAGGTCTACGTGCCATGCTTGCAGGCAGTAGTTTAACACACTGTAAATCAATGTCTGACTAAATGCCATTTACAGATGTAATAAACAAGAGCAAATAAAACAAAAAGAAATATTATTTAATATATTACTGTATATTCTTAAACCTAATAAAGATGTTAATATAATCTTTATTTCATGTGAATCATTTATTTACAGTTGGTTTTGGTCCAGTTGAAGCACACTGTGGATAAGGACTTTTACCAAGAAGCAGGCTTGAAACAAAAATCAGAATTTCTAAAATGTAGCAACTTCAGAACCAAATTTAACATCTGTGGGTGCAGGCCCTTACTTTCTTTGAATGGAACAAAACACCCAGGTTGAATGCTCTGGAGTGCTAGACTAAGATCTAAAGTTTCCTGTATTAGCCCAGCTCTAATATTTAGATGTCTGATTGCCTATATTTCAAACCACATTACCTAAACATTTCTCAAATGTTAATGTAGTAATAGTGCAACGTCTCTTCTCCTATGACTGCAGACAACTCAGACAGACATCAGCTGTGTAAATTAGTAAATTAGAGGAAATATGTGGTAGAACAAAGAATCAAATCCAGATACCTCAGTCCTGATCTAGGCTCCTGCAAAGATGATGTTTCAACACAAGTTTGGACTAATATGACCTCCTAAGGTTCCATCCAACCTGAGTTTTCCTGTGATCTGGTATGGAAACCAAATGAATTACATTTCACTCAGGACATATTTGAAATCCTGAATTGGGGGTTTCAAAATCAAAGTTAATGAGACTTGGGCATGCAGATCTCCATGGCATTGCTGACTGTCTCACCTTTAATGTGGGATAATGTGTTTGTATTTAGATCTGTTCTTCACTACTATGACCATGCAGATAGACCTTTTTGTGTGGAAATCTGCTCCATTTTCCACTCAGAAAATTGTGCTGTTGGTATAAGAGCTGTGTGTAAATTTACCCATCCTTACCCATGGCAATTTCATTTTTACTCCTTGCTTTTCACCGTATTGTCTGTGACATGTCACCATGTACTGCAGTTGAGACGGCAAATGCTGCTGTCTTGCTTTGTATCATGCACAATTGTTACCACACCTCAATTTGCTGTGACAGGAAGCAGGTTGAAAAGGCATTGTAAATCAGTCTGTGAGCATTAATCCATACTCTTGGGGTCGGCCTAGGACAGAGTCTTTATGAGGTACTGGATTGTTTGATAGATGTTAAAATGCTGCATTCATTACTTCATGTCTGTGCTCTCAGTGTCTCATCAGTCCATAGCTTGGACCACCAATGTGGAGGACAGGCAAAACTGGACAAGCACAGAACTGGGCTGCAGGGAAGTAGGTTGTAAAAAGCATCTGGAGGTAGAAATGGTCACCAGAAGCTGCCAGAGGTCTAGAGAAACTTGGGTTTTGGAATTGGGTGGTAGAAAGACTAAGACTATGGTCATGGAGCCTGGAGTTGGAGGATGGGTGAAAGGGACACAAAGACATGAGTGGAGGGACGCTGAATTTGGGTAGTGAACCATGGGAGAATCCTGGGAATAGCAGGGCAAGGAGGCAGACCCTGAGAAGTAGTAAGCAGAGGAAGCGATATAAGAGGTATGAACAATCAAAATGTGGTAAGAAGTTTGGTTTTGGTTGGGCAAGGAATCTAGAATGAGAAGCAAAGACGGTCTCTTATAAAGGGCTTAAGTTACAAAAGTAGCCTTGTGTTTGGCACATAAAACTGGAAGCATTCACAATTTGTATCCATTTTTTTTTTATTATTTTTTTTATTTTTTTTATTTTAGTTTTGGGTTTGGGGTTTTTTTTTTGGCATGGATTAGGTATTAACGAAGAACATTTTCAGAGCTTGTACTAATGACACCATCCAGATATAAAGCAATTTAGAAAGCTTTACCAAAACCAGACCCTCCTGAGCCTCAGTGCCGTCTCTCTGGATCTCAGTGTTTGTTTTGAGGGTCAAAATAACTGATTTAAAAATACACTTAGGCACAATGTGCCATTTCATTACAGTAAATCAATTTTAAACTTTGTTCTGCTAATATTTCTGATAAGAACCTTCATAATGGAATTATTTTTTCAGAAGTTACAAAATTTTTTTATACATATCTATTACTGTATTCATTAATGCCAATGACTTTTTACAGAATAGATATGGTTATCCACCTAGCAGGCTGAAAGTGTTCAATGAACCTGATGACAATTAAACTGGCATCGCTCCTGTTCTACAGGAAGGCAAGACCTTCAGGCAATAAAGAGTGATGGTTTCCTTTATTCTTTAAAGTTGACAGACATTGAAGACATTACAGTAGAATATGTAACAGCCTTAGAAACTGAGTCAAATTCATTCCTGCTGGGACTCTACTGATAAGTTGAAGTACAGCAGAGCAGACGCTTCAGGTAGAATGTAGTCTACATGTTTATGTGCTCATTCAACTGTTTCCTTTTTTGCAACATTAAATTAATGGCTTAATGTTAATGACGTGCTGCATTAACAATCTTGAGAGAGTGACATTCTCTACCTATAGTAGGGAACAGTGGCAAATGTGCCTTCATGAGAGTAAGAAGATAATTTAGACTCTCTGCCTGTTCAGTTTCCATACTTACTTGCTTGTTGCACTATTCTTGGAGATTGCCAAAACCTGATTAATTATTTTTCCCTAGCGTATGATGCGCTCACTTTTTCAGCGGGCTGAGGGTAATATGACTGGATCTATTGCACAGAGGTATTTAAACCTTTGAATAGCAAGATGTAAATATTCATAGATGGTGGGAAACATTTAAACTTTGGAATGGTAAAGCTACAATGCATGAAATTTATATTTAGAAGCTCAAAGAGACTGAAATGGGGAAAATGCATCCCCCCCACCCCCCCCCCCCCCTTTAATGTGAATCAGCATGTGCTTTGAATTTTGTGAGTTCCTAGTCCAAAACATAGACTCTTGAAGACAGAAGCATTTGTTCTTTAGCGCTTCTGGGAGCATATCTGCGCTGGTGTACACTGCCTTAACTCTACTATGTCGTTACAGTCCTGACAGTTTACAGCAGCTGAGGTTCTGCCCTAGAGATTTATTGTTGGATGGCAAGATGCTGTTTCTGGTTTAGTTCTTTGGTGAGAATCTCTTCTCTTTAAATACTTTTCATGCCTTCCTAAAGGTCGCATTCTTTGCCTGATTATGTTATGTTATGATTATGATATATTATATTTAAATCCATCCACAGGATCTTTGGCTACTGTTGCCTAAAATGGTGAGGCTTTTTCTTACCTTCTTAAGCTTTTCACAAGCTTTCCCCGTCCCTGTTGCTGCTAGCCTTTGTCTGCTTCCTTTACCTGCACTGAAACATTGAGATGACTTTCCAATGTCCATTTGCCTTTTCTTGTTATTTTTATGTAGCCCCTTGCAGATTAGTATGTGAAAGAAACTATCTGGGATATTATAATTCTCCCCTTTTGTGAATCTCACTTCATGAGCCATGAGTATCATGGTGCTCTCAGGAGATAGGCCAGCCAGGATTAGCTAGACAGGGAAGAAGTCAAAGCTAGCATATTAATTAGTCCTGCTTCAGTCGTGCACAGAGGCTTCACTAGTTGAGGGTGGAGGGAGAAGAGGAGGGTCCCTATAGAGCTACAGTGTTGTCTGTCCTTGTTGTGAGATGCAGTGGCAGTCCCTAAGAGTGCCTAATGGAAATGGACAAGGAAAAGTAAGACTGAAAAAGGCAAAGTGATTTGCCCAAAGTCTGCAGAGAGGGTCAGTAACTAAGCTGCGTTTTTTCCACCCTTATTCATAAATTGTAGCCATACTAAGTTCATTGAGCCTGGAGCTGTTGCAGCTACCACCATCACCTCTCTGCTCTCCTTCCTGATCAGCTCATAACAACTTGACTCTTTTATTGTGCTTTTTTCATGAGGAACGTAACTTTTCACAATAGACATGTTTTTACAAAGCCTAACGTGGGGCACCGAGACTAGTTACTAGTGTAAATGGGGCAAGGATATGCTCAGAACTGCTTAAGTATGCTGAATGTTTTTGATTTAGGGTGATACCTAAAGGTTGTCCAGTGAACTATCCAGCTTGCCTCTAGGAAGTAAAGTGGTTGCCTCTTCCCAGGCAATTATACCAGGTAGTTGAATGCTACATTACAGAGCAATTATCATTTCTCCTTCTCCTCCACTTAGAGAGAGAAGGCCTGATGGAGGAACCTTGGAACATACAGATTTTTCCAGTTGCTCCCACAAGGGGGTGAGGAGATGCCTGGCTGGCCCACCTGTGGGCCAGCTGCTATCCACAGAGAATGGAGATGAAAAATTGTGACTAGGGAAGTTGCAGGTCTCTGCTGTAGTGATGGTTCTCCACTGGGGAATGTTTTTTTGGGACCACTGTGTGAGAGGGACTGTATAAAATACCAACACTCCTTTGCCATACCAGAGATAAAATGAGCACCTCTTGTGGCTTGCAGGCTGAAAAAGGAAAGAAAGAAAGAAAGAGTTCAGCAGTATTTTCTCATGTGTGAGCAAACCTGTGCTTGTGTCTGACTCAAAGGTTTTTGAATATTTGGCAGTTTCTTATTTGATTGGGGGGCAGGAGGGTGAGGGGAGGCTTTGTCTTGGCCGTAACTGACTTCTGATTGCGAAGCAATTACTTCAGATTTGAACTTACTCAATTATGTTTTTTAATTCTGTATGGGTTTACTATAGTTATTTGGTTGTCCAGGATTGATTAGTAACAGCATCTGATGGGAGAGTTCTTACTTGGAAAGACTATCTGGGATCATCTCCAGAACTGCTTTAATCTATGGATATTCAGGGCAACTAAGTTTAGTAAGTACTGCTTAGGTAATTAAAGGTTGGAGCTGGGCTGCTTTCTCTGCAAGAGAACAAACTGGTAAAAGGAAATTAGTCAACTTGGTTTAATGTTATGTTCTGTATAGCAGAGAGTCTGGTCCCACCCAACTCAGAGTTTGATTTTTCTCATGGATGTAGGTACAAGACCAATTGGCACGTGTAAGAGATGTTACACTGAAAAAAGGACAGTTGCAGTGATCATACAAGCACTTCAGGGTCTGAAAAAGTACTGTGTTTCTATAAGCTCAGTGGCTGTTGAAATTAGTCAGATTTGGTGGAATGCATGGAATTATATGCAGAATCTTTTGGTTTTCTTGGACATTTTCAAAATTCAATGTTTTCTCTCCCATTCCAGCCCTTGCAGGGTTGAATGCTGTACACATGCCACTAGCATTACTGTTCCTCTGGGGTGAGATTGCAGATGGAATGGGAATAGTGATGCGTGTACTATATGGTTCTTAATGAATAAAATTATCATCTTCACAACTAAAATTCTTCCCTTCCATCCAGTAACTGATTCCAAATATTTTGTTCCTACCATACTGCTGACTTCAGACTGGACTCTTGGAGTTGAGCGTTGCTGTGCAGCTCTGAGGAGGAGAGACTGCACCTCTGCCAGATACTTTCTGACAGGGGCCCAGCTGTGGTCCATGGGTCAATTCTGTCCTTCTCCAGAGGGTTTTCAGCTGTGAGGGGTAGCACATCTGATGACTTGTGGAAGAGATGAGGACCTCCTGTACCCAAAGTGTAGGGTGGAAAATGGCTATGTTGGACAACATTGGCTGTGTGCCTGTCTGTGCTAAGGTGCTTAGCCCTGTGACGTCTCACTGTGCTCAGGTTGTAGTAGGGGGTGATACATCATGATTCTGGAGTGCCTACAGACATGACCCCAAACTGACATCTTGATCATTATTACAAAAAATGGATTATCATCTGTTTCCTATAGAAAACTAAGTTCAGTCACTGTACTAAGTGGAGAGAATTTTTTTGTTTATCTTGTTTGGAGTTTTTAAACAAAATCTTGCTTCTCTTTTTGTAAGTTACAGATATGTTTGTCTTTTGTTTTAAAGACTATTTTAATGTAATACCTGAAGTTTGTGTTCAGTAGTTCTGTGCCTTGACATGAAATGTACAGGGCTGCATAATAACCTTATACACCGATCTTTACTGCAGGAGACCCAGGACCAGTGTTTCAGCATGGCATGGGGACCAGGAAATCCTCAATTCTAGCTGTGGCTGCAGTAGTGACTGCCCTTTGTGATTTTTTTCCCCTATATTCCTTCACTCCACAAAAAATATTTTTTTTTTTTTCCCCCCAGGGAGCAAAAAATTAATTGAACAGTAGTGGGGAACGTAGATCCCTTTATCCCTTCTACAAATATTAACCAGTTAGATCGGGCTCTGAACATGAAAAGCATCTTTATAATAGTAAGCCTTGTTCTCCATAGAGAATGAAGATGATCCTGGCTTTCCCAGTGGTAGATTTGCACCTACTTAGGTGCCACAGTATAAATTCTGATTTAGAGTGAGTGTAAATGTGGTGTAGCTTGTTAGAGGCACCTGTTCCTAATCCTCAGATTGTTCAGTTCATTGCTCTGATTATTTCTTTTTTTCCTCAGCAAAAATACCTTTCCTCCTTTTCTGCCTGTGAAATTTATCTTTAATATGGGAAAACCAAATGGATTGCTTGTTTTAAAATAGTGTATCAGATTAGGCATTTACAGGAGTAAAAATTCAAAGTTTTACAGTCATTATGTTCCCAATGAATGCATTTATATTCTGCTAGTAAATATATTTGTGTGTTAAGGAAACAACAGTAGTTCTTTCACAAGGGTAATTACTAAAAATGATCTTTCTCTTCTTTATATAAATGGTGTAGCATACCCTTCCGTGACTTGCTATTTTTAGTTGCACAGTGACTTTATACATTTAATCTTGGACAGGCAACTTGGATCGTATTATTTAACAGCCATGGATAAAAGCCTCTTGCAATTATGAGATTAACCAGCATTACACTATGTTTTGATTCTTCCTGAAGTCTGATGTGTGAATACATGTGTGCTTTGACTGGACATGTGTTTGACTTTTTTAATTTCTCTCTTCTTTTTTTTTTTTTCTTTTTTCTTTTTGCTTTAGAGAAAAATTCTGTTAGCTGAAAGATTTTCAAAGCATTTGAAAGGCTTCAATTCCATGGGTGTTTCAGATGCTGCTACAAGTGCCAGGCAGCTTTACCACTGCAAAATAACAAAAACCAAGAATAGAAGTTTGGCTGTACTGGCTGTTGAGCTGTATGGTCTATGTTTTATGAGAAAGTAATCCAGATAATTTGATTTTCTTTGAAACAAACTCTGGAAAGGAGTGTGCTTTTTCTCCCTTCTGCGAAAATGTTCAGTCTCCAATATGTGAAGATAGAGACACATAATTAAAGTTGTGAGAAAAATTATACTGTTGTGAGGTATTCATGGATGATGAATGATGATAAAAAAATCTCTAAAATCCTTTTTTTTTCTTGGCGCCCCCCCGAGGCTTACCAAAAGTTAATGCTAACTGTAAAATAGCTCTGGCTTTTTAGACCATGATGCATCATTGTATTTATTTGCTCTTAACGAAAACATTTAACTTGATGATGTAAAATAATTTTATGGGGGGAAAAATCTGTTAATTCAGATGCTTGAAAATAGGACCAGGTTGGCTTTCATCAATCAGCATAGCTCGCATTTCTTGATGTTGTGTAACAGCTATTGATGTGATGCTAGAATTTAAACTTCAGAAAAAGCTGATTAGTGTAAACCTCCCACATAGCGTTGACAGCAGGCTGGAGTGACATCTCAGCTGAAGTGAAATGACCCACACAAACATGGTTGCACTTCAGTATTACAGAAATAGTGTACATCTCTCAAAGTTAGTCTAAATGTATGGCTAGATTTAGAGGTTTGTATTTATTTACTTTTGGTGTTTGGATTAATTTTTCATTTAATTGTCATCTTTTTTTTGTCTGCTTTTTGGAAATGGAGACTATAGAATGGAGTTTTGCAGTTGAGGTACTAGCACACAAGCAGCAGTCCCTGGAGAGGACCATTTTTGCCTCAGGACAAAGCTGTCTAGAACTGGAAGTTTGTTACAATGCCCCATACTGCAGTGCATTCACTTCAGTTTGAAGAGCACATTTTTAAGTATACTCACGGTGGATCTAATTCATGATTTCACTTGGCTCACTTGAGGAGACATTCTGAGTTAGTACACCATTTATGCACAACTTTAAGATTAAATGTGATTAACCTGAAGTTGTCAATCCTTTCTCAAACTGAGACATTTCCAATGCCTTGAGTATCCACCAGGAAGGATCATTCATGTTTCGGCCTGTGTTCAGGCAAGATGGGGACTTAGACTCATGCAGGAATCAAGTTTTTTGAGAATTATTTTTTGTTTTTCTTCAAAGGAATATTTTTGTGTTGTGTTGTGGCCCCACTAGCCCTTCCTAAGCCACTCTTTACAGCAGTAGGACTTCTCCATACACAGCAAATGCAGCATTGGACTGCTTCATCTAGTGGAAGCTAGGATGTTGCTGTTATTACCTGCAGATATTACCTGCATGCAGGTTCTCTGCTTTACATCAGGGATGATACACTCTTAGGAAGCACTGCTACTTGAAATGGGGAATGGAGATTTTATATGTCTTTGTCTATTATATTTACATGATCTTTAAAGCTAGTGTGTGAGCTGACCATCTAATGACCTTTAAAAATTCAGCCTTTGGAGAGATGAAGAGGGATTTGTTAGTTGGCAGATTTGTGCTAGCAAGCTCCAGGTTATTTATGGAAGTCTGGAATTTTGTGCTCTTGGATTTAAAGAATACTGTGTCGTTCAGATCAAAGGCAAAGTATTAAAATCTTAATTCCACTGAAATATCCTTTATTTTGGCATTCTCAGATACATTATTCTTAATTTGTGTTACTAATGCACCTTATACAAGAGAAAAAATGCGACGTTTTCTCTTAATTTATTGTGAAACCATTTTCCTTTCACAGCAGGACTATGTAGCAGTCTGTGAAGCTTATTCATCTTTTTAAAGAGTGAAACTCTGTTCTGATATTAAATCATACAAAATCGGTGTCACAGAGTTTGCTGTCAGGTGTTTGTATTTCCTCCACTAAGTACATAGCGAAAACATTGACATGCTCAGTTTTATCGTTAAACTACTGGAATATCCCTGTGTCATCAAAATGATTAGAGAGTGTGTAGGTAAGTCAGAGGAAGGAGAGGAGCCAAGGGAAAGTACATTTCAAAACTGTTATTGTTGCTGTTCAAGAAGAGTGTTTAAGTCAGTACAGATGGAAGATGCTAAACTGGGTTTTTGTGGACTTTTACAACCAACTTAAAATTCATGGGTTATACATCTGAACACGATCACAGTGAAACTAATTTGTCTGGTGGAAAGCAAAGCAGCCATTGCTTGAAGTGTTTCCCTCTCAGAGAGGGAGCAGGTGAAAACAAATTACTTCCAGGCAATCTTCTTGTGCTCTCTTTTGCATAGAAGTACCTTGAATCATGGTAGATGACTTTGGGTGGTAAAACAGAAACTGTAAATCTCTATGCTTGAGGCTCTTTTGCCCTTGGCCTGTGGAAGAGCACCAGATGCCATTAGCAAGTGTTGCGTATGGTCTGAAAGCACCATGTTCCCCTTAAAAATTAATTTCTTTACCTGTTTCTGTGCATCTAAAGCTATGGAACTGATATTGGCAGCTTAATAAAGCAAAATATTATTGTAGTGTGAGTTGTACCTGTGTCCATAGAAATTGTTTCTCTGACAGTGAAATAACTGGATATATTACTAAAAACTAATTGACTCCATTCTCATTAAAGTTAGTAAGGAAAATTTCCTTGAACAGGAGAGGGAAATGGGGTGTAGAGTGGGATTTTAAGGGCCTCAATACTTAGAAACAGCCAGATTCTCTGTGAAATCTTTGGAGTTAAGGTTCTCAGTTCTCTGGATCTCAGCTGGAGTTAGATGTCTTTGCCAATCTCACTAAGTGCATCCTTAGGTACCTGGGCATCTTGGCACTTTCAACATAGGGGAAAAGTTAAAGAAAACTTTCTGCCGTGTTTTAGCGGAACTGTATTTTCCCTCTGGAGTGCTGTAGGTCTCTAACCCCAAATCATACCTGCAGCACTCCCAGTGAAGTTGGTGAGGATTTCTGAACACAAAATGGATTCTTGGCAAGTACCTCAGGTAGGATTGGATAGGTTGCCCTCGCTACAGAATCTTTCATGCTGAACACAAGGAGCTGTTGAGGTGGGGGACAGTGAAATAACAGAGAGCAAAAGTCTCTGACTGTAGGACAAAACTCATGTTCAAAAGTTAGCAGTTGTTGTGGAGCAGGTTGGGACCTGTGGAGCTGTTTTGCCATGCTGGCAACACTTTCTCATTCATTTTGGACTGACTTATTAGTAATGTGCAAAGATACAAAACTGTTATACTCTATGAATCAACCTTAGGTCAGTAGTTGAGATACTTACAACCTGTATCTCTTTGGGTTTTTTTTTGTTTTTTTTTTTTTTTATTAAGAGAGAGGTGGTACTCTCTTGAATTAGCTACTGGTGAGATGTGAGAGTGCTAGTCTGGAAATTGAAGCATTTAGGTGTAACTTTTTTAATGAAAATGTCCATAGTAACGGTGGCTTATGCTGATTTCAGTCTTACTGAGATGTGTAAGGAGTACTTTGAGCATACCTAATTGATCTAGCCTTTCTAAGGGCCTTGGCAGGTTTTAATGGTGTTTTACCCTGCTCGGGTAAAAGCTAGTTGCCTCTTTCCCCAGATGAAGATAGCTCTGCACAGGTGAAATTGCCCAGGGAACCTGCAAGATAAACAGGGAGGTGCTGAATTCCTGCTGCTTCCGGGGATAGGTAACTGCTAGTGCAGACTTTCTGGATTGTTTCTTTAGACTTATTTACTGAAGTTCTGTATTAGTCCTGTTTTAGCCCTAAATTTGGTGGTTCTGGTCTAATCCGCTGTGTTGCAGGCCTCATTTGTGGAGTTTGACTAAAAATACTTTTCCGTCTCACAAGAGTACAATGAAGTTGCATGCATTAGACTGAGATGCTATGCTACAGTAATGGAAGCTGCAGAATATGACAAACAGAAAGACAGTCATAACCACAGAATACTCGACACTAGGCAGTTGGGTATAGCCAAGATACACTTAAATTGTTTCTCAAATTGAACACTGCCTTTAAAATAGCTCCTCCCTGGAAATATTTAATGACAAAATTACAGACCTTTCAAACAACATACTAAATCTTATGCTATAGCTATTGTATCTGCAAATTTAAAATAATATTCACCTATTCAGAACCAGTGATGACAGTGGGTTGTTTTGCTTTTTCTTTTTTTTTCTTTTAAACTGTTGAATATTTGGCTCTTTAGTTGGTAGTGAGCACTTACCATTAAGAGTTTCATTCCCTGTAATGCATATCATGTTGGTTGTTCATGATGAGAGTAACTTCCTGACATGAGCCATTTAAAATTAAGACTGGTAGTCATGTAGACCATGTTTATCCTCAGTGGAGACAGGCATTCCAAATACCTTGCACACTGAGGGTCAGATGAATTTGGTGTATCTTACTTTTCTGTTCCAAAACAAGCATCTTTCATTGTCAGTGTTATATGAGAGAAATTCGATCTCCAGAGACACAATTTTAAGTACATTTTGGTAAAGGCCCAGCTAAGATGGTAGAAACATGACCAACTTCTTCCTTAATTTGCTATTGCAGTGTATTTCTTTTCATTTTAACCATGACTTTTTGTTTTGCTTTGCTTTGTCTTAGGCTTTTGTGAATTGCTTTCATTAAGAGACCCTTCTACTACAAATAGGGTTTTGGAAGAACTTGTGTATGTGTGACTTCGAAGGACTTTTAGTTGTCTCATTTGTGTTGCTGCAGTCATTATTGCTCTGTCTCATAGAACAAGTGACAAGAGATGTACAGTGTAACTGGACTTTTCCATTATTCATTTCTTATTGATTACATGTAGTAAAGAAGTTTAGAAAGTAAAAATTAGGATACCGTGCTTACTGCCACTATCTGCATATAGAGAATGTGATTTCAAAACGCCAGCTGATTCTTTCTCCTAGGGTCTGGCTGTTATATTGGACACCAGGAGTTTTTTAGGACTCTTGTCCTCTCCTTACTTTTCCGGGGCTGGTGATTTATCCCCTAAGTGTTGTTAACATAGAGTGCTCCAAATCTACTTTTCCCACCAAGCAGGCATTTGCTGACTTGCTCCTCAAACACTGTTCATCACCAAATTTCTCATGCAGGTTCCTTCAGTCAGGCAGCCCAACCACCACCGCTGCTGTCACTTACTGCCCCAGGAAGCAGCTCAGCTCTCTTCACTTGTGACTGAGACCTGCACTGGAGGATTCAATTCTTCAGAAGCCCAAGTCTACAGAGGCTGAGTCTGTTCCTTAGACACTGTATCATACATCAGCCTACTGGTTGTTACCAGTGTACCTTTAAGTGCTTTTTTAAAGTAATTTCTTTATTCATCTACTGAGCATGCACACACGATCTATCAGTAGCAGCATTGTATATCTTGTTCATACTATGTATTTTTAAATTCTGTATTTAAACAATTCTCAGTCTTTATATCCTTACTGTACATTATCACTAGCTCCTGTGTGGAATGTCACTAAAATGTGGGTAGACTGCAGGCTTTCTGCATGTCTTGCTGCTTATTGGTCTCACTTGCAAAGTATGCTACAGCTGAGTAGCTGAGGTAGTAATTAGACTTCATAATTTTGGGGCATGCATAGCAATGCTTCTTCCACCCAACGAATATAAACTGTAATAAACTCGGGGCACTTTATTGTAGTGTGGATGTCTTTTTAATTAGAGGAGTTGAACTGAGAGAGTATATTTCATGGAAATCGTGAGGAAATTGGGCCATGACAAGAGATTGATGGGGTGCCGTTTGTGCCTCTCTCCCTCTGCACTTACAGCTCCCCCTCGTGTTCACTTATTTATCTTATCCCTTTTTTGGGGAACGTCCATATCCTCCCAGTCCCACGTATGAACACTGACATGGTTCCGTCCATTCAGTAATACGTATGTTCTGATTGAGTGTATTTGCCCAGAAAACAAAGTTGTTGTTTTTTTTTTTTCTGTAAGTAAGTATGTATGCTTGCTGAAACATCAAAGCTGAAATATTTTGTTCCCTCTCTTTATAGTCCTACCATGTTCTGTGTTTTCCCCTCTTTGTGAAAAGCAAGTCCACCTCGTATCAGTCAGATGGGTGCACTGTAGCACAGGAAACAGGAATTTGGCTGACCAGCCAAACTCGTAAAAATAAATGGAAACATACAGCACCTGAGTAGATACATTCAAGAACAGTGCTCATAGCCATGTTGTTCTGCTATAGCAGAGCATTTCTGAGACAAGATTGCAAGAGCAAGTCATGTTACTCTGGCATAATTATCTAAAAAACCCCAGGACTAAGATGCCCAATTGAGAGATCCTGTGATGTATGTCACATGCCTACTGTCACTGACATATGCATGTGTGGTGAGAGACCAAAGCAGGAGCAGAATACACAGTTGTGTTTTGTCAGGTGAACATTTTGTTAGTGTATCCAAGGCTTGAATATACTTGTGAGTAATGGAGGTCATCTCAGGTGAATACTAATAACATATGTATAGTATACCATATCCTACTCTGGTTTTGTTTACTCTAGATATTAAAGCAAAATTGCTCTTAAGTAAAATGTTTAGAAGGTTGTATTTTTCTCCAAAAAGATATTTTTTCCTGTCCACCTGCTCTACTAAGGCAGGCTGCCTTAGTAACCATAAGTCCAACAGCACAAGCTTCCAAGTGACAAATTACTAATAGTACCTTTTTGCAACCTCATTAAATGATCTAAAATAGCTTAATTATATAATTCTGCATCTGTGGATGTTTTAAGGAAATATTTTAAAATGAACTGCCAGCTTGATCTCATGCAATACATAATCAAATTACAGCCCTAATTCAGGAGAGCATTTAAGCCTGTTGTTAACAGGCTCTGCTGAAGGTAGAAATTTTGAGTGCTCTTAAACAGAAACCTCAAAGAAAATTTAATTTCTTATTTTTGAACTGATACTATTGTGGGAGAGGAATGCCTTTTCACAAACTGTGAAACAGTACTATTGAAAAGAAAGAATGTTTGTATAAAAAGAAACAAATCTATCTTCTAATTCTTACCTGTTCCATGCATATGTTGGATTATGCTCAGGATTAACATAGAGCAGTGCTTTGAATCTTAAGGAGTGAACGCCATGTCACCACTTCATTTCTTCTGTTGTGTTTACAGCCAAAGCTGGAGGTTTCTTCTTGCATGAACTATTGACCTCATTCCAACTATTTCCCCCCAACACACACCAAGTCCCTCTACAGATCATGACTATCTGCAGAACTGGTCAGTGGACATTGCTCCAGACTGAGAGCCGGGTGAAATGTGTGCTGTGTTAAAGTACCTTTTCTACATAGGTGGCCTACAGCGTTCTCATATGTGAGCCGCTCGCTTAATAGATCTAACAATAACGAGTAACATTAAGTAATTTATTACTACAGCTTCTCCTCTCCCTAGAGGCAGAGAACTGAGCTCAGGAGCAAATTTAAGCATATAAAGGACTGAGGCTATGCACAAGTTGAAACCAGAAGGGTTCAGATGGGAGATAAGGCAAAGGTTTTTCACCATGAGGGAAGCGAGACATTGGACCAGGTTGCCCAGAGAGGTTATGCAATGTCCATCCATGGAGATTTCTAACAATGTGGTTGTATAAGCACTGAGCAATCTGGTCTGATTTCATAGCTCACCCTGCTCTGAGCAGGAGGTTGGACTGAAGACCCTCTGAGGTCCCTTCCAGCCTGAAGTGCAATGAGAAAAAAAAGTGCTGAAATTTACATCAGAGTTCTGGCGTACACCATGGGTATTGCCCATGTTCAGTATCCAGGTGCCAACACTATTTGCAAACCTGAGCTTCCCCTGCAGGAGTCTTATAATGGTGTGCTTGGAGCATATAATTTCAGTGAGCTTAGCCCAAAATAGGGAAACTATGGCCATTTTCTGTCAAAGCTGTGGCTCAAGGAGAGACAACAGTGCTTGCATTTTGTGTAGCAGTCTACGAGTTGAGAGGTTTGCTTGGGGAATTCATAGTGAGTTGCATTGTTTCCATCACAGCCTAAGTGGATTCAAAACCATGTTTCTGAGGAGCATGCCCTAATGCCAAGACTGTCAAGTCTTGTTGGGTCATTGTCATAGGAGACTCCCTTCTGAGGGGAACAGAAGGCCCAATATGCACACTGGACCCACTTCTTAGGGAAGTTTGCTGCCTCCCTGGGGCCTGGGTAAAAGATGGGGAGAGAAAACTACCTACCCTGGTACAGCCCTCAGATGATTATCCATTATTGATTTTTCGGGTAGGCAGCAATGAAGTTGCAACTAGAAGTCTGAGGGCAATCAAGAGAGAATTCAGGGCCTGGGATGACTGGTTAAGAGATCAGGAGCACAAGCAGTGTTCTCCTCTATCCTTCCAGTTGCAGGGAATGATGAGGGAAGAAATAGGAAGAGCCAGCAGATCAGTACTTGGCTCTGAGCCTGGTGTCACTGTCAGAATTTGGGTTTTTTGATCATGGGTTGGTCTACACGATACCAGGCCTGCTGGCAACAGACAGGGTACACCTGTCTCAAAGAAGGAAAAGGATCTTTGCATGGGAGTTAGCAGGGCTCATTGAAAGAGCTTTACACTAGATTTGAAGGGGGAAAGGGATAAAACCAGGCTCTCTAGAGATAAGCCTGGGGGCAGCACACTGATGTTTGAGGGATGGTGTGCTAGCAAAGTCCTTCAGTCTGCCATCTCAGTGGAGGTAGGGCATAGAGATCCATGCAGCAGCAAAGATGCAAGGGTTATGGATGTGTTAGAAACCATGGAAGTACCCGAGAATGGTCACGTAGGAGTTAGGGCTTCTCCATCCCCCAAAAAGGTGGTGGCATCAGTAGCCCAACTGAAGTGCATCTACATCAATGCACGCAGCATGGGCAACAAACAGGAGGAGCTGGAAGCCACTGTGCAGCAGGAAAACCTATATATTTGCCATCACAGAAGCATAGTGGAATGACTCGCACAACTGGAGTGCTGCAATGGATGGCTATAAACTCTCCAGAAGGGATAGGCAAGGAAGGAGAGGTGGTGGGGTAGCCTTGTGTGTGAGGGAGTGTTTTGATTGTCTAGAGCTTAATGACAGTGATGGTAGGGTTGGGGGTTTATGGGTAATAATCAGGGGGAAGGCCAACAAGGCAGGTATCATGGTGGGAGCCTGTTATAGACCACCCAACCAGGATGAAGAGACAGGTGAAATATTCTGTAAGCAGCTGGGAGAAACCTCACAATCGCTAGCCCTTGTTCTCATGGGGGACTTCAACTTACCAGATGTCTGCTGGAAATAGAATACAGCAGAGAGGAACCAGTCTAGGAGGTTCCTGGAGTGTGTGGAAGATAACTTCCTGACACAGCTGGTGAGGGAGCCAACTAGGGAAGGTGCCCGAAGGACCTGTTGTTTGTGAACAGAGAAGGACTTGCAGGTGATGTGATGGTTGGAGGCTGCCCTGGGCATAGCGATCACAAAATGATGGAGTTTTCAATTCTTGGAGAAGTAAGAAGGGGGGGTCAGCAGAACTGCTACCTTGGACTTCTGGAGGGCAGACTTTGGCCTGTTTAGGAGCCTGGTTGACAGAGTCCCTTGGGAGGCAGTCCGTCCTGAAGGGCAAAGGAGTCCAGGAAGGCTGGACATTCTTCAAGAAGGAAATCTTAAAGGCGCAGGAGCAGGCCATCCCCATGTGCCGAAAGAAGATTGGCCTGGCTGAACAGAGAGCTTTAGCTGGAGCTCAGGAAAAAAAAAAAGGGAGAGTTTATGACCTTTGGAAGAAGGGGCAGACCACTCAGAGGGACTACAGGGATGTCATGAGGTTATGCAGGGAGAAAATTAGAAGGGCCAAAGCCCAACTAGAACTTAATCTGGCTACTGCCGTAAAAGACAATAAGAAATGTTTCTGTAAATACATTAGCAGTAAAAGGAGGGCTAAGGAGAGTCTCCATCCTTTATTGGATGCGGGGGGAAACATATTGACAAAGGATAAGGAAAAGGCTGAGGTACTTAATGCCTTCTTTGCCTCTGTCTTTAATAGTCAGACCAGTTGTTCTCTGGGTACTCAGCCCCCTGAGCTGGAAGACAGGGACGGGAAGCAGAATGAAGCTCCCATAATCCAAGGGGAAATGGTTAGCGACCTGCTACACCACTTAGACACACACAAGTCTGTGGGGCCAGATGGGGTCCACCCAAGGGTACTGAAGGGAGCTGGTGGAGGTGCTCACCAAGCCACTTTCAATCCTTTATCAGCAGTCCTGGCTAAATGGGGAGGTCCCGGCTGACTGGAGGTTAGCAAACGTGACCCCCATCTACAGGAAGGGCCAGAAGGAGGATCCAGGGAACTACAGGCCTGTCAGCTTGACCTCAGTGCAGGGGAAGGTTATGGAGCAGATCACCTTGATTGCCATCACACACTACGTACAGGACAACCAGATGATCAGGCCCAGTCAGCATGGGTTTATGAAAGGCAGGTCCTGCTTGGCCAACGTGATCTCCTTCTATGACAAGGTGACGCACTTAGTGGATGAGGGAGAGGCTGTGGATGTTGTTTACCTGGACTGCAATAAAGCCTTTGACACCGTTTCCCACAGCATTCTCCTGGAGAAACTGGCTGCTCATGGCTTGGACGGGCATATTCTTCGCTGGGTAAAAAACTGGCTGGATGGCCGGGCCCAAAGAGTGGTGGTGAATGGAGTTAAATCCAGTTGGCAGCCGGTCACAAGTGGTGTTCCCCAGGGCTTGGTATTGGGGCCGGTTCTGTTTAATATCCTTTATTGATGATCTGGACAAGGGGATCAAGTGCACCCTCAGTAAGTTTGCTGATGACACCAAGCTGGGTGGGAGTGTTGATCTGCTTGAGGGTAGGAAGGCTCTACAGAGGGATCTGGACAGGCTGGACCGATGGGCCGAGGCCAGTTGTATGAGGTTCAACAAGGCCAAGTGCCAGGTCCTGCACTTGGGTCACAACAACCCCATGCAACACTACAGGCTTGGGGAAGAGTGGCTGGAAAGCTGCCTGGCCTAAAAGGACCTGGGGGTGTTGGTTGACAGCTGGCTGAACATGAGCCAGCAGTGTGCCCAGGTGGCCAAGAAGGCCAACGGCATCCTGGCTTCTATCAGGAATAGTGTGGCCAGCAGGAGCAGGGAGGTGATTGTCCCCCTGTACTCAGCACTGGTGAGGCTGCACCTGGAATAGTGTTCAGTTTTGGGCCCCTCAGTACAAGAAAGACATTGAGTTGCTGGAGAGAGTCCAGAGAAGGGCAAAGAAGCTGGTGAAGGGTCTAGAGAGCAAGTCTTATGAGGAGCGGCTGAGGGAACTGGGATTGTTTAGCCTGGAGAAGAGGAGGCTGAGGGGAGACCTTATCACTCTCTACAACTACCTGAAAGGAGGTTGTAGTGAGGTGGGTGTTGGTCTCTTCTCCCAAGTAACAAGTGATAGAATGAGAGGAAATGGCCTCAAGTTGCATCAGGGGAGGTTTAGCTTGGATATTAGGATAGGAAAAATTTCTTTACTGAAAGAATGGTCAAGCATTAGAGCAGGCTGCCCAGGGAAGTGGTTGAGTCCTCATTCCTGGAGGTATTTAAAAGACGTGTAGGTGTGGCACTTAGGGACATGGTTTAGTGGTGGATGTGGCAGTGCTAGGTTAACAGTTGGACTTGATGATCTTAAAGGTCTTTTCCAACCTAAACAGTGGTCCACCCTTCTGGCTGAAATTGGATGACTCTGCAGCCCGGCAAGTGACACTAGTGTGCCTAAGGGTAAACACAGGTAAAAGGAGTTTATTAATTTCTACTTTGCATAGTGCAGAGTTTACCAGTTCTTCTTTCCTGGAACTGACAGATTAATCTTCGATCAAGAAAGATAGCAAGCAACAGGGGCACCTTACTCTGCAGCCTCTTGACTCAGCCAGCAAGTTGGCATGTATCCTAGGTGCTGTCACTGCCAGCTATTTTTGAACATCTGCATCCAGAACAGAGACAGACTATAAAACTCAAGAAAGAGGGTGATTATTTTACTGATCCCCTTTGGCATACCACTATTTCGCTATTCCTGCTCCTAGGGCTGGTACCTAACAGATTAGCAGGCTGACGTTTGGTGTCATATAACCTAGGCATCTTTCCGGCTGTAGGTTTAAGTAACTGAATCTTCTTCATCTAGGTCGTAAGCTTTTAGCCTAGATCTATTTTTTGGCCAAAATTAAAACTGATCATGTATTTTTCTTGTATTTTAAGCAATGTGAAATAATTTCATGTGCTTTATAGGTCGTTCACATACAGAAGGAGGAACTACTAATGTTTTCCCCTGACTTCGTTTTGAAGTGTCTTCAAAACATTCCACTTGGCAAAACCAGAAGTATGTTTTTGCCAAGACATTATTTTTGTAGGTGTGTAACCCTTTTTAATACATCTGTTAAATTATTGCTGTATTAAAAATAGATAGGAATTACACCTACCCAAAACATCCGTGATACAAAATGGGCAGCCAGTAAATCAAACATTTGGAGCTAGCAGAAAGCAAAGCAAAGAGTTGAAAGAGTCTGCACCTTACTCTTATTATGGATCTCCCATCAGTATTTTTCTGGTTTTCTCACTGATTTTTCTATTGAGCAAAAGTATTAAATAAGTATTTGTCAGAAAATTGAGTCATCCGTGAACACATGCTAAAAGAGAAGAAATTGCGGAGTACATTTTGATCTAAAAAGCATTGTAATTGTGAACCATCAAAAGCTTTTGCAAATGTCTCTTGAAACAGAGTACCTACAGTACTGTACTGTAAGCAAGATAATGCCTGCTGTTTGTTGCTACTACAGATTACTAGATGTGCTATCTTACAGTGTTAAAGCATCTAGCTGAAATTTTTTTCCTAACATATTTGTCAGCTTATAAAGAGAGTATTTTGGTTTCTGGTCATATTGTGCTTTCTGGTCATATATGCATGAGAAGTCCTGATAGCATAGGAAAATGGAGTGCAAGATACTCATACACCCAATTACTGAAATACGCATTTATTGCATACACAGGCATGGATGTCACACATCCATTACACAATTATGTCCCACACATATGACACAATTAAATGAGAGAAGAAAATCTAGCTAACCTTATAAAGGAAGATAGGGTGATCTGTAGCAGACCCTACTTCTATTTTTTGCAGTATTTGTGTCTGTATGGGTGAGTAAAGGGATGTGTACAGCTTTCCATATGCCAGTACAGGCAATCTGTCAGAACCTGGCCTTACGCAAGAGCGGTAGTGCTACGCTGCTACTTCTGGAGCTGTGCATCTGGGTAGGGATTGTCTGGAAGTATGTGAAATCTTAAAGCTCCTCCTGTGAGATGCTGGCTATGGGGATAAAACTGACTTAAGAAGACCTAACCTTTGACCTCTTGTTTCTGACTCATTACTCCCATTTACTGTTACCTTGCTGTGCTGTAAAGCAGCTCAGGTAAAGCCCTAGGTAAAGAACTGCCCTTATTTGAAGGCATCTCAGGACAGATGTACATGCACAGCTTCGATGGTGGGGAGAACAAAAGCCCGAAAAAGTTGTGTGGCAGGGCGGATACAAGACAGGAACTTCTTGCTCCAGCTTTGCCACCACCTGAGGCTTGGGGTTGTTTTAATTACATGTGGAGTTACAGCCTTGGTGCAGCACCACCTAGGAAAGCTAATCTGCTTCCCAGGCCTGCACAGCCCCATATTGTGCAATACTGAAATGCCCATAGCGTGTCCACAAAAGTGCTTTGCTGATTCTGGGACTTCCAAAAAAGTCGGGGCCTATATGTGATTCTTCCTATAGCAAGAAAATACCCTCCTCCTGCCCCAGATAAACCAAGGACTGAGGGACACTTTCTGTTCTGAGATGTAAATCCAGAAACATTGAAAAAAATATAATGACTTCAGCTTTCTAGAAGGAGAGTAGATACTGAGTGTAGATTTGATAAATACTGTATTTTGAAATCTGAGCATACATGTGCAGGCCAGGATGATGGTCATGAGCCTCTGATTCCTACCTTAATCCTGGGCAATGCAAATACGAACTGTTCCTTACTCAGGATCTGTTTTTTAAGGTTAAACATCCTTTCAACAGCTGTGATAAACACAATAGTGCAGGTATATCAAGTGACCAGGTAGGTAGTAGAACAGAGCTGCTTCTGTGTCCCTTGTTACTATGATACTTTCTTCTCTCTTTTTTTCCTTCTACTTAGTGAATAGAGTTTGCAAACACTATTTACTCTTCTGTAGGATCTAGAGCTTTCAAAGGTTGTTCTTGTCTTGCAGAAATTGGCAATTTTTAAAGACATAAATACCAACTAATTACTTTCTGTGGCACATTAAAAAAAAAAATCAGTAGTCTTGCAGATAATGACAAGCGCATGAAAATATTCCATGTGAAATAGCTCCATGACAATATGAGGAAGCTCTGAATATTAAATAGCAAAAAGTTTGTAGATGTGTAACAGACAGGTGTGTGATTTGGTGGAGGCCATTGTGTCTATTTTGAAAATGAGCTTTAAAATTATGTTGGTCTGGGAAGTAGTCTGGTATGTAATTGTCTTTTGCTTCTAGATACAGGCCTTCTCTACTTATCCTGACTGCTTTAGGGCCCAATTCAAAAAATCTTCTAGATAGTATTTGAGCTACTGATATGCAAATTTAAATGCTTTGTTGAAATGGTGTAATAAAGAAATGCAAGCATAAAAGTTATACACAGGTGTTTATACTCAACTTTTTATCTCTGAAAACTACCATTAGATTATTAGTTCCTTCTGTCGATTAAGCTCAAAATACTCTATAGGTTGTAACAAGGTCAAATGCAACTCCTTGTTTTGCTGTAGGCTGGTAACACTGAGTATAACATGTTTGTCTTCTGGGGAATGACAATGCATTTCAGAGACTCTTTTAGAAAATACTAAAATTACTATACTATATCTGAGGACTGCTTAGTTTTCTTTCTTTTATTGATCAGATTATGTGTAAAGTGTTTGCTCTTCCATCGCAGTGGTCAAGGATTTCTCCATCTAAGCAGAATTTTTAAAATCTACTCAGTTTCATGAATCAAACTTTCCTTGGTATCCAGTGTACCAAAGCCAGTGGAACTAAAGAATTAAAGCTGAGACCGAACTCTCCTTGCTGCTCTCCACATATCTAGGGGTTACAATTATATACCGTGCCTTCAGCATTAGATGGTGTCTGCAGTTGTTTCTCTCATGCCTATTAGAAAGAATTTGGAGTTCATTGTCTATGAAATTTGGTCTATTTTATATTGAATCAAAGCTCCATTTGGCTACAGTCAGCCAGGGTTTAGTGTGGATTTTTATTTCGTGACTTAGTTTAGGACAAAGGTGGTGGTGCTGTTGACGTTTTGAGATGAAACTCACTTTGTAACTAAGGAACATTACAGATACATTTTGTTGTCTTATTACTAGCTTTACCACTGTTTGCCACACTGTGGCTCTCACTTATTTGGTTGTATGTAATAATTGAGGTACATAAGCATTTTGTGCAAGGAAACAGCTTGATTTTTACTGTTAGCAGAATGCCGGTACTCTGATAGTGATAAGGAATAATGCTGGTCTAGTTGATACGTGTTGTCTTTGCAATTGGAAGTATTTTTAATCTCTAGAGTAACCTGGACTTCAGTGCTGTTGGCATGCTCAACTCTTACTAAAAAGCTTACCTCTTGTTTAAATCCATGAGTATCTAGTTTAGGCGTTCTAGTAGCTGTTCAAGCTTACATATTTCTCTCTCTAGCCCATAAGTAGTTCTCAGTGTGGTCTCTTCACAGTAGTGCCTAGTTCTCGCTGAACACTCAGGAATTAATTAAAGAGAATTCCTGTACATCCAACTGAAGAGACTGGAAAGAGTGTCAGTGCATGAGGAGTGAAGAGCAGTTGCTCTTTTAAATGCACTTGTTTAAAGGACCTTCTCACAACATGTAAATAATTTTTTTTTTTTTTTTTTTTTTTTTTCATTTTGAAGTACTATTAATTCGTTTTTTTCAGAAGTTGTTTGTCACTGCTGTCATCCTTTGGGATCCCTCAGGTGTCTGTCATTGTTATTTTTTTTTCTCTTCACTCTTTCACTGCCGTCTTTGTGGCAGTGACTCTCATATCTTTCTTTTTGAGTTGTCCTTTCACTGTCACCAAGACCAAGCTGCTCCTAAGCTGTCTCTTCTCCAAATGCATTGGGAACTTTCCTTTTGTTAACTCAGGCTGTCAGCTTTGGTGAGATCTCAGGAGAGAGACAGCTTACGGCTTCATCTCGTATGGCTTGTAGCCAGACACATTTTCTTTTTTAACATTATTATTAGGTAACAATAAGGAATGTGTGTGTGTGTACACATGCCTCCAAACACATTTGGAAAGGCCTATTCCTCAGCAAAACTGTGGTTCTTTTTTCCCTCACTCTCTCTGTCTTGTTCATTCTCCTTTTTTCCCCCCTGATGTAGATACAAGTGCTGACTTGTTGAGTCTGACCATTTCCCTGTTATCTCTAAATTTTATCCTTCCTTTCATTCCCAATATGTATTCCTCCTGTACTCCTCCTGGGTCTGATACCATTCATGCGTGCAACTTCAGTACTGTTGTTTTCAGATATGAAACCAGCTGAAACATGCAAAGACAACAGTAACCTGTTGTACGTGCATCTTTTTGATTCATATGCATATTAGTGATGAGTAAATGCTAATTCAGATATATTTTTTTTTTCTCTTGACATTGAAATCCTCACTTTTGAAATGTTCTCGATATAGAGAAGTTTGCTAGTGATGTATAATGTAGCCTATGGCTTCATTTTCCGTATTAAAATTGTTCATGTGTACATGTTTGATGGCAGAATTCAACCTTTTATTAAAAATAAGATCTTTTAAAATGTGCCATTATCACACCAGCCTGAGATGACTCTGAGTATACATAGGAGTTCTTTGGATTCAGCTGTTTTCTGCATTTTGCACAATATGGATTCACAGCAGTATAAACTGTTTTGCAATTCTGACACTTGAGTGGTGCAGCCAGGGTTCAACACCTCACCGGCAGCCCGACAGGGATCATATGGTAAGCATCAGCCCTTCATTCCAAGGGAAGCTGCAAGCCATGGACTCTTTCCAGTCTTAGTCACTGCAACCATTTCACTGTGGTTAGCCTCCATACCTGAACTGCAAAACAGAGACCGTTGTCCAGCCGAGGGAGGGTTTCAGGGTGTTCTGAAAAGATGTGGTGTGGGATGTTGCTTTCACTAAACAGGTTGCAGCAGGTGTTTACCACTGCATAGAATACCAAGGAATAGCATCAGTCTCACTCGTGATCACTTTGTGTTTTAATAGTATTGGTGTGGGCATGTAAGCCTAACGATTTCCGTTGTGAAACAATGAAGAAAAATGCAGATAAACTTACCTGCTTCATGTATGTAAGAGCTGGGTAACTGTTACTTTGCCTAAATAAGAAGTGAATTAATTTGCTGCATTTGGCAATTACTTTATGTTTGTACAGTGATGTCTAAGTATGGGTCTGCAACTAAGATATCCTAGTCTAATAGGATTTTACAGCACTAAAATATAATACTGTTTGTGTCTATAATATGTAGATATACTACATCAGCCACCAAGAACCTCTGTCAGGAATACAACCTGCTTTTTAAAAACATTTATGGAGATAAGCTTGTGTCTGCCTCTGTGACTCAGGGACACAGGAACACCCGTCCTTGACCAAAATAGCCCATCGTCTTTTTTCTTGTTAGAGGATTGAATGCGTCAATGCCCATATGCTTATCAGCAATTTGAAATAATTTATGAGATAAGTTGTTGAAAATCTTGGAGTTTTATATCTCATCATGTCTCAAGCAGTAATGATGCACCCTGGGATATGAGATCCTTACCTGATATAAATGAGTATAACTGTCCTGGCGTCTTTGAAAAACTGGAACTTTCATCCGGAAGGAAGTGGAAATCACAAGCAAGTCTATGGTAATTTCACAGTAAAAAGCGAATTAATGTTTTAACAATGAGCGTAGTCCAGCTTCAGGAAAGATTACTTAGTGACATAATGTATTGTCTTTAAATCCAGAGTGGATTAATAAACATATGATTATGTGGGGTTTCTTCACATAACCTGTCCTGCAGTAGGTTAAATAGAAGATGAAGATACCTGATCAGAAAGGTCCTTTCTAGCTTCAAAACATGCAAATCTATGCAAACTGATTGGAAATGAGGGAAAAGCATTTGCTGTGATAGAAACTTATGCTAGGATATCACCTCACTGATTTTTGCATGTGTTTGAGAACTCGATATGAGATATTCAGAGGGCAAACAATCTTGCATTTGTGATTTGAACATTGGGAGAGCACTGAAAAAAAGATTCCCTGTCAAGGGGACCATTTAAAAGAAACCACACCAGGTGCTCTTTGGAAGAACAGTAGTTAGCATTTAGAAACTGTCTGTTAGAAAAAAATCTTGCCCAAAGTGTGAAAGATGATCACTGCTTGATATTTTGTCTTTTTTTTTTTTTTTAGTTTTTGACTTGGTTCTTAGGAAATGGAAGAACACACTGAAATCGAATTTAAGAGTAACTGAGAAAATGGGCACCCTGGCTCCTCATTTCTGGGGACTGCACATGTTCAGATTCTTGCACATATGACCAGTCCCAGTTGAGTCTTTCTGTTTAAAGATTTTAGCCTTCCTGAAGCAGGACTGCCCACAAATGAAGAATAAAATTCTAATAATAGACTAAACGGTTTGCTTTCTCCCTTCTAACATCAAAAGTAGTGGTGGGTAAGCCGGAAGGCATTTTTCCAAGATCCCTGTGTGCTAAGAGTCACCAAGGTGTTTCATATAGACTGGCTTAAATAAGTAGGCAAAACGTTATACCACAGTGAGCTGAACACCTTCTAGGTTCAGCAGTTCCCCAGGACCATGAGACGTCTCTAAATGCATTTTTGTACATATTTGTGTTATTAGGTAAATGTTTCGATTCTGGTGATAGCTAAGTAGAATAGAGGTAATAATTTAAACCACTTTTCTGGCAGTTTGTACTATTTTTGGTAAAAAAGCATCCTAGAGTTATTTTTATGGTACCTTTGAAGGTATGTTTGATAAACTGTCCGGCATGGAAGTTTAGATTTAGAAAATTTTTAGTATGGTTGGAATAATGATATACATTATTCATTAGTACAAGTCAAAAGCACTTGCTCTTTCCTTTTCTCTCTTTTTTTCCTTTTTGCTTTGTATTTGGATGAATCACAAGTGACACACCAAAAGAGAAATTAGAAATTTCCAAGGCAAATTGGATCTTACAGAAGAGGTGAAAGGTTCTTGTCAGCTTACTTTATCAAAAGCATAGACCTAATTAGTTTTTCAGGATACTGACAAGGGGTTACAGATATTTTGCTCACTTAATTTTCTTGCAGAGGGAGCAGTTTCTTTGAAAATGATTTTCAAAATTGCCTGATATTGTTTTACCTAATTTAATTGCTGGCAGTTGATGATATTCTGGCGATGCATACTTTCAACCTCGAAGAAAAGCTGAAAAAATAAGCGTAGACTGGTCCTAAGGGAAACTTTAATGACTTATATATGCATAAAATGAGAAATGAAGGGGATAAGCAAACAGTAAAATGAATTTTCAATTACCACTTGAGCATTGTGTGTATTTGTGACTAACATTCATGCTTTTTCTTCCATTGAAACATACCCTCTGTATTTCAGAAGAACTTGGCAGGTGGTGTCTTTTGGGTAGCAGATCTTCAAAATTAAAAATGTAATAAAGGAAATTTACTGGTTCCTTCAAGCTGTTTCAGCTTGAGTGACAGTGTTAATAGTCTGTTTTAGGGGGTTATCTTATGGGACAATGGGTGATGTGTGTGCACAAGCTTTCTGCATACAGACTCAGAACTTATGGAAGTGATTTAGCTTATCAGATTCCTTTTTGTAATGGCATTGCAATTACAAAAAAACTATTTAAAAATTGCCAAAAGTGTCTGGCAGAATTTGAGAGGTAATTAGAAACTTAGCAAGCTTTTGATTGTAAAGAAAGGCCTGCCTGCAAGTTGCTTGGCCTTTATCCAAACTCGTGACAATGACATAGCATGAATGTAGATAATATTACTATTGAGTGTTTTAGAAAGCAGCTGTGTCCATCCTTCAGTGTTAGTTTCACCTTTTCTTTTGTACATATTTATAGTGAGATATGCCAGCTTATTCATGAAAGTTGTATTGTGATTTATTGTCAAGAATGCTCTTCTCTTTGCAGAATGGAGGACAGTGGATTACCATGTACACAAAAATCAGTTTTACAGAATATTTAGACACCAGAATTTGGCAGGATTAAATAAGTTTTCTGTTCTGTTCTAAATTTCAGCACTTTTGTGTGACTAGACAGATGCTAGCTTGTTCTGTACCTAGCCAGAGATGCACCTCCCTGCCAGTAGCCTGGGACAAAAAATAAACACAAGCACTCTAATATCTGCGCTTTAAAGAGAATCGGTGTAGCTGAGCACACCAACTCATTTCTTGTCTCTGGCAAGAGAAAGGTCTGGCTGATGGAGTAGAGGCTTTTGGGGCAGATTTTCTGCTAATCTATACCAGTTCACATTCTACTGGATTTCATGCAATTATTCATTTATGACAGCACAAGAGGTAAATAAGGCCTTTTGCTTTTTGGATTATCTGTGTCACACAGTAACTTTTCTTTACTTTTCTTTTTCAACAGAGAAAGGTAAGGGGAAATGGAACACTTTATAAGCAACGCATAGGGTGCCTGTGACCCAGATACATAGATGTTTTACAGTGTTCCAGACATGCTTTGCTAAGGCTGTCTATCCTAATATTGATAGAATTATGAAAGAATTAATTTCTCTTTTTATAATTTGCCAAGCAGCTAAGCATGTAAACAGCTAAGCACAATGCAATTAAGTGTGCTGTGTAGTCCTCTGTAATCTCAGCAGAATGCCCCTTCATCACCTGATAGACCTTCTCCCATAGGATTTGAGGGGTCATAATGCTTTGTATCTTGATCTTTGTTAATCCACCTTATGCTTTCATATTGAGATTTCCCATTTTTCTGCTTGAAATCCTTAATAAAGTTAAATTTCTAAGAAGATAGTGGCATGTATTCTTGCTTGCTTGACAGTCATCATGACGTGGGAAGTCATGGGGTTTACCAACACTGTATTTGTTAATTAAAACTGAACTATCAATATTGTAACTGGAATTTTATGAGCCACTAATGCATCAAATATTGTTCAGAAATCTGGTTAGATATGAACCATGTCTTCCAAAACAAATAATTTTAAATGAAAAAGAAAATGAAAAGCACCAAAGCTATGTTTTAGTGATAAATTCTGCACTGGTTGACAGGTAAATTAGGTGACCTGGTAGGTTTTGTCCACTTATAATTTGCATCCGTGGCAAGCCACACCAGGTGGTGCTGTAATACAAATGCTTTGCAATTCTTATTCCTAGCAAGTTAATGCTTTCTTGAGAAGATAAACTGTGTATTGACACTTTATTTTTTATTCCAGATTCTCTCAAAACGGAATAGTACAACCAGTAAGGGACTGATCTTGAGCCTTGATCTTGTATTAGAGGTTGTTCTTGAAGCATAGTTATTGGGCTGAAATTTCTGAAATAATAGATTTCTTAATATTTACTTTAACTACCTCATTTTGCAAGCGGTATATTTGGTTTGAATACATGTTTTAAATTTCACATATATTAGCTATTAATAGAAATTATTTCTTCTCCTCTAGAAAGTGCTATTTCTTCTCACCTAGAAAGTGCTGGAAGCTCTGCCTTTGGCCTTGTATCAGATAGCCATAGAAACCTCAGAAAAAAGGGCATCATATCCAGCCAGGTAGTACTAATCACACTCTTTATAACTAGAAAGATTTTCCAGGGTTCTGTTTATTGTATCTTCATCTCCTTTCTTTCTTTATTCTTCTTTATCACTTTTTTCTCATGTTCTATATACTTAATTTTTCCTCTGTTCCTTTTTTGAGGAAGAAATGGATCAACCCGCAAAAATTTTGGAAGTGTCTCTGATTCTTTACATATGCTGCTAGGAGCTGAACTCCTAGACTGTCAATATGGCAGTTTTTCGGCTGGAGATAATTATTCTGTTTTACATAATATTTGCAATTGGATTCTAAGATAATCGGCATGTTAGAAATGTTTAAGTTGGTTATTTTACTTGAAAACATTCAAAATAGATCTTAATGGAATATCTTGTTAGATCCACTGACTGCAATATCTCTTATATTGCACTGCACATGGAAACCAGAATTTTAGACATTGTCCCTCTAGTATCATGGAATCTGAACTTCCTAGCTGAAATTTTCACAGTTGATTAAGGGATTTGGATACACAATTCCAATAAAATCAAAATAGGACTAAATCCTCCAGTCATCTTTGAAAACTTCATTCTTTTGCTACTAAGGATTCCTCTTTTGTGCTGTGGTTTTGTAAGACCAAGAATGATGCTTCTGGCTTCTTAATTGCTTCCTTTCATTGTAGGGGACAAAAGCTGTTTATCTCAGTCCTTCTGTATCCTGTTGTGACCAGAGTTACCTTAAAATAACTGGTTTGGGGAACTTTTAAAAGATGGGAATAGAAGGAGAAGGGGGAATTATTAGTTATTTAGGGCGATATTGTAATACAGAAGAGAGCTGTATATTGAAAAGTCTAGAAAGAATATATAGGAAATTTATATACCCTTGCTCTGGCCAGCAATTTCTTAAAATAAAAAGCCCCAAACCAAAACCCAGTACAGTCTTCATTGTTTAGTTGCAGCTGTGCTTTATAACCAGTTTCAAATACATTCTAATTCAGTAAATGAAAAGGAACCTGAAATATTGTGCCCTCCTTTATTTTTCTTATTTCTAGGGCTCTGTAAGTTTACCAGATGCCAAACAGGATACCTAGAAAGATATTTATCACAACTGAAAAAAAAAAACCCTAACTTTCAACAGGAAGCACATCCCCAGACCTTGGCTTAGTATAGCATGTGTTAATGTCAATTCTTATTTGAGAAAGCATGTTTACCCATGCTTTAAGGTGCTTCCCTAGGTTAGGGCCTCAATTAAAATGTAGGAAAGTGGCTGAGATGCAAGAAGGTCCTGCAAGTGCTGGACCTGCAGCAGGAAGGCTATGGATTAGAAATGCAATTTAAAAAGGGCTGAGGGCAAGTCTGGTGCAAAGAGAGTGAGAGGCTGAGGTAAGAAGGGGTGGCAAGATGGAAATGGTGAAGCTGAGAACTGGAGAAGCGACAGCAAATGGTCAGGTTGGATAATCACTCAGAAATAGGCATCTATGATTATGATGCTCAGACGTTGTTTGGGGCACCTGCACTTGAATAAATCAGTCAGGTGGAGCTTCTGCACCTCCAGTCAGAGAAACATGAGGCTGGAAGAAAAATTTTGGGTCATCTAGTTTCATTCTCCTTTGGGACAGAACTGGAACAAACACTCATATAGGAGATTCAGGTCTTAAAACTCCCGCTCTAAATACCTTCTGCCCCACCCCCCCCCACCCCCCCCCCCCAGTTTTATTTGGATCAGTGATATAATGGAATTTAGGAGCTGTTTCTTCGTAAACATAATTGCAAGATTTCTAATAGTTAGAACTTAGAAAGTGATATTTGATGGTCTTGAAAAATGTATACCCTACCCCTAATTCTGGGTTCTTCCTTTCTTATTTTGATAGAGAGTTGCTTTTAAGTATGGCTGTTCAGCACTGCACCGTCTTCTAATATGTCTCTGGTAACCCATTATATTGCTTGCTTTATGTTTTAATAAAAGCTAAAGAGTACTAGTTATTTTACATTGAAGTCGATCTCAGCTGATGAAATTCTTTTTCTATTTTCCCTTCTTCAGGAGGGTTATGTAATTTATATGGTTGAACGGGAGAGGGAAGATGTATTAGTGGATTGAGTTAAGTGGGGGTTTACTTGTACATGATAGCACAGATGTTTCAAACCTGAGATAACATGCTGTTTTACCTGGTTATGCAATACAGGGAATTCCAAGTAGAAGAGGATGCTTCCAGTTCATTGAACTCCATTTTTTGCTCAGTGTGGTCAGAGTCTGCTTCAACTCACCTGATAAAATGCAGTATTGCTTTTGCTGCTGCAATTCAGTGATTCTTTTTGCTGGTGGAAAGGCAGATGCTAACAGGATCAGATAGATTCAGAGTTTGTAGAGTTTAACACTTCAAAGCATGAAACGTAGCATTGTCTAAAATTATTTTCTCTGAGACTGCAATGGCTATTTTGTGCCTCTGCACAGCTTGTACTCACATTATAGTGTATTTTTTTCCTTTGCTGAATTTCTGTTTAAGAAAGAGGCAAAATCTGGAGACCATTATGTTTGGTATCACTAAAGTCTGAAATATTTCCAGCAAAATCACCAAAATAATAGACACATATAAGCATATATAGACACATATATCAAAAGTAGAAAAACGCAGCTAGCTCATGTCTGTTTGATATTGTTAAGTAAGCTTTTACAGATACAGAGATTGAAGTAACAGCAAGTCCAACTAACAAATATCTGAACGATCCAGGTCTCCTACATCTCAGTAGATGTCTTGAAATTGTATTCTTTATTCTTACTGATGTGTTTATGTCTGATAACAAGGAAAGTAGTTTTTTAGCTTACCATTTAATGAAGATACTATTATTTACCAAATCTTCAGTTGTAAAACCTTTTTGTATCCCAATCATCAGAAGACACAAAATGGTGAGAAGGGAAACAGATGATCTGAATCCAAGTGTTTTATTCAAGGTCATGTGTCAGGGTATAGCCTGAATTGAGAATAGAATAGTAGCCCAACTATTATAGTTTATTAATTAATACTGTTCAAATGTCAGCCAAAAAGTAATTTAGATTTTGGCAGAGAAAAGATTCTTAAATCTAAAGAAAAATTGTGTTGAGTTGGGCCAAAATGTGCAGTCATTTTTGAGAGGAAAGCTACCATGAAAATAATTTGGCTTAAGTAAATACTGCTGGGTTTATTTTACAGTGGTTTAGAATTCAGTATTGCAAATTATTGAAGTCTTGCAGGTTACCTGCCCTGAACTGCAAGTTCTACCTGACTGAAGGTGTTCTATCAGGCTCTTTCTATGTTACTTATTTTTGTGGGTTCTTTGATGGGAATTAAAGTTTGACTGTTTTGGTTAAAATGTTTTGAACACCTGTGGTTCCCACAGGTTCACTCCTAATGAAATATGTGGGGCAATTGCCATTTGTTTGTGCATCCATCTCCTTAGGGAAACCACTGGGACAGTTTTTGATCTGTCTGTACGCTTCTTCTCATACTACTGTCGCTACCTCTGTTCCTTTCCTGCTCTTGTCTTTTTTGGTGTTGTGCTCTATTGGATATTGTCTGCTTTGCTCATAGTTTCCTTGGCCTCCTTTTTATTTTCCTTTTGGCATAATTCATGTTTCTTCCTTCTGTTGCCTTCTCTTCTTTATAACATCTTCAGCTCTGCTCTGATGGGTTCAGTCATAACTCCTCTGATGGTAATTTCCAAGTTGTGTGTCTGTGCCTACTTCTCACACATTTTTCTGTTCTCAGATCTTGGACTTTCAGGCATTTCTTCCTGGATGTCCTCATGTCTCATTAGCATGTCCCTGAATATTTAGTCAAAAATGGTACATCATTTTGCCTCTCAGTAGTTATTCCTTACTGTGCATGTTTTTTGTAATTTCCCACTCCTCATTTTATTTTCTGTACTTCTCTCCATATGCTCTGCACTTGTTTCAGTCATCTCTTTCTTAGCTCTTTGTGTCTTCATAAAAAGTCTTTGATTTCTTCCCTGTTACATGCTATTTTTTCCTTTTACTCCCATAGCAATTTCTTTATCAGTAATCTCTTCATCCTGTGTAGTGTTGTCTGTGATTTCTTTTGGTTTTTATGATATTAACTATTGTGGTTAGTTGTATTATTATAGAATCATAGAATCATAGAATTGTTTAGGTTGGAAAAGACCTTTAAGATCATCCAGTCCAACCATTAACCTACACTACCAAGTCCACACTAAACCAATCAAGGGTAGAATTATGTACATATCTTTTATAAATAGCGTATATGTAATAATGATTTTTAAGAATGCTGTGAAGCTAACCCACTACTTGACCTTCGAACAAGAAGAACATGCCATAATGCTGGCGTGACTTTTGTGTGAACCAATTTGCAGCTCTACTTTGTTGGATTTGAATGTAGGAAATTGCTAGCAGAATTAGGCTATTACTTTGGTTATTTTTAAAATATATACAGGGCTGTGATCTCACTTTCATGTCTCTAGGATGTCAGTATGGTAGCAGTTAAAGGCTTACTAGAAGTGCAGCTGGCATTTAAGCCAAATGCATGTAAACTGGCTTTGTGGAATCTCCTCCAAATACTCCCCTCCTGCAGTCTGTATCCCTTAACCCAGAGCTGTGCCAGGTGGGGTAGGGTTGGGTTTTTTTTTGAGGGAAAATGAAATATTTGATTGCATTTCAAATGCGTGGGGAAATGTAACTTTGTAAAGTCTGTGTATGTATTTATTTTCTGTAGGCATTAACATTATTCTGTGTCCTATATCTAGTTTTCCTACAGTGCTCTTGCTGTCACTACTTTTAACAGTGCTTAATTCACTGAAGGTTAGTCAATGTTCTGATGCCTTTATGTGGCTGCACCTATTAGTAGGCAAAGATTCAACTCATCTTGTGATTGTTCATGTCAGTTATTCATGGGTACACTGTTCCTTCTTTAAATGTTAATTTTAGACAATTACCACCCCCTCCTCAGCTTCTTCCAGCTGCCACTGACACCTCCTCAGCCTGCTGGCACAGCTGTGCCATCCTCCTTTTCTCGGAAGCTGTGCCTGCTTTTGGTTTTCAAACAAATGGCTTCCCACTTGATGTGGTGGTAGAGGAGCCCTGTGGACAGCACCCCATCACTCCTGCTTGGCTGCAGCCTTCTCTGTCACTACTATATATTGCTGGTATTTGTTATGGTCTATAGTTACTACTGTATGTGTCAGAATCTGTCATTTCCTTACATTTTCACTATTCACAACTCAGTCTTCAGTGTGGTGTGCCTCATCTGAAAACTAGGGCAGGCCTCTTCCCATGTGAAACACCACTTGTGTCTTTGAGTCCTCTGATGATCTCCTGTGTTCCAAATATTTCCACAAATAATTGAATTTATTTCAGTCTGGCAATCACATTCCTAACTGCCACAGCATCGCTTGAGTAGAAGAGAGAAGGCTTAGCTTGGGATGTTGTCAGTGTATGTTACTGTATAGGGCTGGAATTCTCTAATACTTGGACATTATCCTTGCTTCTTTAAGGGGTTATATTCCAATTGCTTTCTACAAGGAATTTGTCTTAGGTATGGCTGCTCTTTTGGGATCACATTTTAAGGGCATGCCTAAGTAATTCAGATCATGTCTATCCAGTGCTACCCCTGGTTCACCATGCAGTTAACGGAGCATAGTGCCCGCAATGCCTAGATTACAAACCTGAATAAGGAGCCTGGTCTGACATAGATGTGTCAGTACGTTTCCCCATCAGTTGTGTAGAAAGCAGTACCTGGTGGTTCTGAACATTTAGCAGAGCCTGCATGCTAGCTCCACTTATTTTGTCTGTGCTGTTTTTATAGTAGCTACATGAACTGGACTTGTTAACCTTACTTGTGTGAATCCATTAGAAAAGGGCATCAGTGCCACTGATTATAATTAATGGCTAAAATGTCAACATATGTTTCTCAAAATGTAGGATTTTGTTTTGCCTACCAGCGATAATTCCTTATAATTATCCCTCAGTGTAAATAGTACTGTAGTCTGGTAGAATGTGGTTTTGCAGTTCAGTTACAGCTTGAACTGTTGTCAGTGAAATAAGCTGCAAAGGCAAATATGTCTTTGCATGGTGACTTTTTTAGATAAGATCATCACAGGAGCTTTATTAGAGTACTTAAATAGGTGCTTGACTCAAAGAACAAGAAGTCCAATTGAAATGGGACCAATATTAATAGTAACTTCTGTAACTGGTAGGCTGGATTTGTGATGATGACCTTACAGGGATGGAGCACTCATAGTCTGCTACAGAATCTAGGTCTTTGATTTGTGCCTTGTAGTTGTTACGAAAAGCCATGAAAACTTTGTTTCTGTCTTTGTTGAAATGCACCATCCACAAATTTTTTCTGCTTCGGAATTCTTTTGTCTAGTTCTAAACTCATACTTGAGAACAACGTCATGCACTTACGGTATTTGCACTATTTATGCTTCTCAACCTTTCTAATTAAAGAAAAATGTGTGGGCTGGAATCTCAAACTGATATAAATCAGCAAAGCTCCATTAACTTTCGTAGAGCTATTTCAATATTAGCCTTTCAGCAGGAATATGGTTAAGAAATGAGAGTTAAAGAGAGCAGAAATTGAACTGAAATGAGTTTTACTCGAATTTGTTATGTCTGCCAAGTGCAAATATGTTAAAATTCCCGTGTTGACCAAAAAAAAAAAAATCCATACAATTATTTTGCTCACTGAACCATTTAAGCTGTTGATTCATCTGCAGACACATTTCAAAATCTCCCAACTGTTAAATTTAGGAAAAAAAACCCTGAACTGAAAAAACCAAGCTGTTACTTGGTCAACTGCCCAGTCTCGTATTAAACCACAATATAAGCTTCCACAGTAAGAATGGGAAGAGGTTTGTCTAGTGGATGGAACAACTGCTGGAAATCAAACTGGTACGTATCATTCCCAACTGTGGTATTAACTATGCCATGCAGTTGGGAAAATCATATTCTCTCATTCAGCTTGTGTCTTCACTGAAAAATTAACTTGAATGATCTATCTCGGATTAGCTTAACATAGATGAGAGCAACTGCACTGGAAAATAACTCAAGAGCTTCACACAGTGATTGAATGACTGCGGAGTGATTGTGTTAGTGGCTGATGAGATGTGCTCATGTCAGCTGTAACTAGTGCTTTCTGACAGGCTAGCCAGCTTGAATTGAAGCACTGCTGTGCTCAAGTTAAGGATTTTAAAAGGTGTAATCCGTTACTAAGCAAGAAAGGTTCACCAGGCCTTACTGTTTCACAAACCAAGTACAACATTTTATGCCCAGTATTTGATGAGTGCAAGGTAACAGAAGAAGCATTTTCACAGAACAAAAGACTAGGAAATGGTACTCATCTGGTAATGTCCCTTGGTGTTTGTAACTGGTTTGCAAATTCTTGAATCCAAGTAAATCAAAATACACAGTCAGGTCAGTCAGCTTGCTGCATTCATCAGCTACATTCAGCCAGGCTGTTGAAGGAAGGTACAGCCAGTATGAGGTGTTTTCATACATTTAGTTGTCCATCTGACTGTGAAAGAGATTGATATTACATGACACAGTGACACTGTAAGTTAATAGATTTACTAATCCAAAATGGGCATATAAATAACTTTTGAAATGTTGGGTCTGGGTCTCTGGGCAGGTGAGATATGATCTATCAGATTAAAGCAGTTTAAAGCCATGACTCCTGCTCTGCTCTCCTTACATCAGCTGAAAGCAGATCAAGTTTGTGGTGAGGCTCTGCTGTGTTTGAGTACTCACTGTCCTAGTCCACATTTCTCGTTTTTGTGGCTGTGCTGTTCTTTCAGCACCCTTCTGCTCCTCCAGCCATATTCTATCAGATTTCTTACTATGATTCTGGCTCTGTTTTCTGGTGCACAGCAGGAATACAAGCAACCACCTTATTTCTGCATGGCAGGTTTTTTTTTGCCTAACAGCTGGAAGCAAACCTAAATAGATATATGTGAAGAGAATATAAACAGAATATATAGAGAGATATATATTTTCTGTATGTTTCTAATATATATTAGGAAGGTGTGTTTTCCTCTTCAATTCATCTAAACAAGTGGTAGGAGAGCAAAAACAGTTTCTGAACCACCTGATGCAATGAGATGAAGATGATACAAGCTTATTTTAAGAAAGAAGAGTAATGCAGTATTATTCCTATATGGGCAGGTGTGAAAGTTTTCTGTATGTTTTGCAGCTGGTTATATCTTGTGTGGTTCTACTGCATTGAGTGGCAGTTAAGTGTGATGTGGGTAACTCTGGAGTCTAGCCTCATTCAGACCAGACTAAAAAAGATCCCTTGAATCAGCTATTTCTAACTACATGTATTTTGCTGGGCACCATCGTGGTGTGATGCTTCTAAAGAACATTTTCAATGGTGCTCCTAGACATTTTTTAGTTTGCTGGTATGTGGTCTCAGTCTTAAATACGTGCTACTGTTGGTATGATTAGATGACTATGCCATTTTCATATTTCTCCTCTTGTTAAGAATTTAGTGCATATATTTAACTGATATTTTTCCTTCCTTAGCTTTCAGACATTGATTCTTTTCCTACCGTGTTCTGAGACTCTCTGTAATTCCCTGTCTTCATTTATATAGTAACCTTAGTGATATCTATAGACAGTGATTGTCTCCCATGGGTGTCTTTTGGAGATTCCAGATAAACGTACCTTTCTTGCCTCTCAAGGGCAGACAATGTAGTTTGGTGCCTGTTGAGCCAAGTGCAAATGTCCGTCAGGTACAAATACATTTCTGATGTGCTGATTTGGATTCTCTGCTGAGGGTTACTCCATAGTCTGTATGCATGCTGTGTAGTAAACCAGAGCAGAGTAAGCTGGAGAGGTGGGTAAGCTAGGTACCACTTTCATCAATTTTCTGGTCAGCCAAGAAGTTTGGAAATAAGTTAAAATAAAATCTGCTAGCACTCTTTAAGTTTGCACTTGTGACAGCTGCTTTGGCATGAGAAGTGCTGTTCTCTGAGTTGGTTTCAGGCAGTGTATGTGCACGCAGGATTGTGACAGTGTGATGCTTGTTTTTAGAAAGCAACACTCCAAACTTACAGCTGGAGTATTTGCAAAAATACTGCAAAGTAATGGAGAAATACCTGACACACAAGTGAACTAGCTGTGGTACCAGCAGCAGTGAAGCAGAAGCTCCAGCTATGACCTATATATCCAGGCTTTCAGCTGGCTTGTACCATATATGCTGAAGCTTGTGTGACAGTAGTTCCCCTATTATTGGTAGCTGACCTGGCTAGATTAAAGAGAGATCTGTGTTGTATTAAACTATATATTCTTCTATATATTCTTCTAAGCTTAACTTCTAAAGTCTAAAAAAACCCTGTACTAATCTTTCATGATTGGGCTGTGACATCACTAAATCAATGTACCTTTTTTGCCCTCTTTCTTTTCTTTTGCTCATTTCACTTCTGTGGCCTTTGGCCTTGTACTCAGCTTCATGTATGCACTGCTTAAAGTGAAGATTACGGCTCTCTCTATGTGAATTGGTATGAGCTTCACTGCAACATTCATTTACAGACACTAAATAATCATGGCATAGGATTTCACATGGACAAAGACAGTGTGAGAAGGACTGTAAATTTGGATTGTGGAATTATTGTAATGTTTATCTTTTTACCTTCCAGCAGTGGACTCTCCTGCTGTGTGCCTCTTCTGGATTAAGATCGCTTTTATTCTGGAATAATTACTATGCATTTAGGAAAAAATCACTTTCCCTCCCTCAAATCTTAAGTGCCACTTAAGATGCTGCTAAATATGCGGAATTCTCCAAATCTTTTAAGAAGCTGGTTTTTACTTACCGGATTTCATATCAAATGTGAGGCTGCCTAAGTATAAAGTAGAGGCTAGGACTGAAAAGAGATCATTCTTGAAGTACTCCAGTAGTGTTTACAGCTCCTTATTGAATTTCTAGAGTAAGGAGAGAATGCCGCAGGGGATATTGTCTGGGGAAAAATAGCAGAGAACTGCAAATCTGCCATTTGAAAAATTATTTATGTAATAAATGAATCATGACATATAGGAACTGGAGGGTTAAATCTTCGTTGCCTTAAATGGGATTACTTGTGTGGAAAAGGTGAAGTAGGCTTTAGCCTATGGTATAAGAAACATGTTGGCATCATTTTATATTATTGGGCAGAAACCGCATACTAGAATGTGCATGTATTTGTGACTTTAGCTAAAGCACATGAACTGAAGAGTAATGCTAGTAATCCTGTGTGCTCAGAAAGTGTAAACCTGGCCCTGCAAAATTGTGATGTTTGTTTGAAAGATAAACAAGAAGTCTGTGTCTCTTTTTTGTTTGTCTTCTCGGTTTCCTAAGTCCCTTCGATTTTTGGGCTTGGGCCCTCTTCCACAAATACAAAGGCTAGAAGCAGACTTTTTGTTTTAAGTGAAAGCTGATGTTTTTACATAATTGCATGATTCTAGGACCATGGCTTCAGGAAAAGTAAAAAACAAGTATCATCACATGGTTTACAATGAAGTAATGAGAATTGGCTACACCACATGAGCATGGCTTACAAGGAGAAACTGTTGTGCTTCTGTTTGTCCATATGGAAATGAGTTTTTCAAAGCACCAAGGGGTACATGAAACAAAACATTATCCTAAATACTTGACTCCAAAACCTGACTTCATTATAGTTCCAGTGTTTTTTAGCAGTTTTTTTAAAGAACTTAATATGGGCAACTTGAAACAATTTTTCAAAATTCAGCTTCCTTCCAAAATAAAAGCAAAATTCAGAGAATTAATCAGCTGATCTCAGCTTGTAGCATCAACAGCCTGATTTTTATAAGGGCTGGGCATGGTGTCCATAGTGAGCTGAGTTCCTTCAAAATCTTGGCTTGCCTGTGCTGAACCCTCTTGGGAATTATGGCCCCAGAAAGGCCACCTAATGAACAGTGTCGAGGGGCTTTTCCTCTGTCTTATTGTGTCTTTGTATTTTACCTGTTCCCTCTTGATTGATGGAGCTTTTTGGACAAAGCACAAGAAAAATCACTGTTGGAAAAATCCTGAATTGGCAGGGGGTGTAATAAATGTTCGAGTAGGTCTTTTTACTGCTGCCTTCCAGTATTTTCCTTCTATATCCAGAAAGAAAAACTTGTAAGTAAAGAAAGTTCAAACAATACCCATGCCTGACTTTATTTTATGCCTTTCTCTGTTTGGTCTCTGTAGGCCTGACTTAAAGTCTGCTGTTGCTCTGCTACCTTTGTGCCCATTTGCTTCTAGAAAACCAGTTTATTTAACTTAATCTTAGCCTGCTAGAAGATATCATCTACGGGCTTTGTGCTGTTTCAACTTGGAGATTAACACAATTTTCCTGGATGGTTAAAATCCCTACTTGGATTAGGTATCAGAAAAACAGTAAAAATATGTATATTTGAAATACTGAATTTCATTTCCTTTTCCATGTATTTGTGGAAAAAGAATGGTGTGTGCCAATACAGCTGCTTTTAAATGAGCCATACTGCAGCTTTTGCTGGAGTAGAAGGGATTCAAAGGCCTATTATTATGCATTAACTGTGCTAAAGGCACAATAGCAGTTTCATTTAAAGGGCACTTCTGTTCTGAAAGATAGCTGCTCTGGCAGCTCTTGCAGTGTCTTCGTTTTCAGTGTTTTCTACATGTAGTCTGTTCAGTTTTCAGGTAACCTTGTAGCTTTCCTAGCTACCAGCAGTTCAAACTTAATCTGTGGTCTGACTTTGATCAAGTCAAATTTTGCCAGTCATTTTGCAGTTTGAATGTGGTTGTTGCCTCTACTGAGGATGTACCAGGCAGGAAATAGGCTCGTATTCTGTGTTATTTGAAGTCTATCTCCAGCAGGTATAAGGAGGTAGTAACACCCTATTTTATTCACTGAAGAAGGCTGGGAAGAACGAGCTTGGTTGTATAGAAAAATACTTTTGTAGTCAGTTTGCAAGCAGAGATGTTCATTAAATGGTGATATTTTCTAAGGAAAACTGTTATTTCCTGCCACTCCATCTATATCCATTCATAAATGTGATCATCTTTCATATTAACTCTGTCACTGGTAGCCGGCTTTTCTTTTTGTCTTTGAAGGGCAGTTTAGATCCCATTGTTATGTGGCATCAATGGAATAATAATGCATCTCAGTTTTGAAATGTGTGACATCTGCCAAATGAGCTCTTCAGATGTTCAGAGAGGAAGGAGACTTCAACCTTGGGCCAGATTCTCTTAACTGATCCATCTTGCTTGCTTATTCAAGCAGCACAGAAAAGAGATTCTTCCAGCTATGAAATTCTGTAGTGTAGGAAAATCTGTCAAGGACAACTTCTGTGGTGGTTGTTCCTTGCATACCTGCTGAAAGAGTCATTTGGGGAACAAAGCAGGAGGTAGTGGTCTACTCTGACTGTCAAGCTGTTCATTAGGCATAATACAACAACAGTATATATAAATGCATCTCCAACGTATATTCAGTAACAAAATTGGGGAGTTATAACCCGCCTTCTGTAAAAAGGTCCTTCTTTTGTGCCAAACGGAGTGTGTTATTTCAAAGAGGGTTACTAGTCCACAGTGTCTTAAAATTATGTTACACTTTTCATAATCTTTTCAGTGAAGTGCTACAGCTTGCCTGGTTGATTTTCAAAGCCCTCTAGTATTGAAACCAGGCTGTCATTTTCCCTGGCTATACAGCTTACTAATAGATTTGTAGTGAAATCCCCTTGCAGACAACATTGACATTGCAGACAACACAACCTCTCCTTGGCAGCAGAGTTCTGGCCTTATTGTGTAGAGGTGAACACACTGAGTTTATGAATGGGTAGGCTGAACAACTAGCATAAATACTTTCCATCCTTTAGTTCTGGAAGATATTTTAAAACCTCACTGGGAGCAAAAAACCCACAAAACAAGACCTCATTGAGCTTGAGGTGATAATACTGAAAACTCATAGAAAGCAAGTGCTGTTTGATTCTCCACCCTATTTGCAGCTGGACAGCTTGCCCGTGAAAAACATTAAGAAATAATTCTTTTTATTTTGGGATGAAAAATTGCCTGACCTTTTAATAACTGTCCTTTCTTATGTGAGTCACAGTGTTGATAGTTAATCCAGTTATTATCCCTTTTCCAAAACTTGTTTTCCAATCAGGTAGTGATCTTGCCAGGGACATCGCTTTCTACCTGTATTTAAAAAGGACACAGCCAAGTTGAGTCCAAAGCCCTGCAAGCCAGGGCTCCCTCCCTCAAATGAAGCAAGAGGCTGATGACCATAGAAACCATCAACTTTCAGGAAGCAAAAAATGAAGGAAAGGTGAAGGGGACAGGGGAGGTCAAATGTATGAAGCTCAAAGTGAGAAACCAGAGGGAAATTCCACGTAGAAGACACCAGTTTTTATTGGTGACTGATGTCTGTGGTTAATTCACAGAACAATCATGAGGTAGTACAATTTAAACCTGTTCACATTATTCCACAATGATTATTCAGTCTCGAGTGGAGGATGAATCGTATTATTCCCCCTAAGCTGTGAAATGACATGAATAACCTGCACCGATGCTGGACCCTGCTAATGTTTGAACTGCTTAGTGTAAACACAGCTCAGGCAGTATGAAACAGTAAGTAAAAAAGGAGAGAAGGTGAAAAACGTTTTAGTATCCTGATTTAGGAATCTGAGGTGTAAAATAAAAGGGTTGGTGTCCTTGGGTGGGGTTTTGAAGAATACGCATGTGCTTTGTGGAAAACCAGTACCATAATCATGGAAGGTGTTAGCAGAGTTCAGAAATTCTGTGACTGGTCGCTGAGACCAGTGGCTTATTTCACATAAGCAGTGGAGAGCTGTCAAATGGAGGCATATTTAGGGCACTGCACTACACTGAATTAAAATCTTTTAATGTAAGTTGTTCTTAAAATGTAATAAAACTAGGTGTTGGTAATTTCACCTCTGTTCAGCACTGATTTAGAAATGTTCATGTCCTCATTCTTGGTTAATTTGAGTGGACTTCACAGTTTGATAGCTGTACTGAAATCCTGGGTCATGGTAGAGGTGTTCCAGGCAAGGTTCCAGATGTCTTCTGTGGAACTGCTACTTTGCAGTCATAAGGTTGAGATACAGCTGTATGAAGGCATCAGGCAAGAGCTATCTGTATGAGAAAATAATGTGAAATAACTGACTGTTGTCAGACAGAAAACTCATCATGAGGTTTTTGATCTCTAGCTCTTTAAAGCCAGTTTCTAGAGAGTATATCAGCTGGAGGCCAGGGAGGGAAGAAAATCCATGATCCCAAAACTTCGGGTCCTTTTGAAGTTATCCTGAGGACATTAAAACCATTAACACAAAGCCCAGTACACACAAAACACTGCGCTCTGATGCGCCGATGCATCTCCATGTTGCGGTACTTGTGCATCCATGTGTCGTCACTGACTCCCTAGATTGGGAGATGAGATTTCATCGTGCCTTTCAATTTTCTTTTCCTTGGCAGATAATTGTTAATATATTTTTATTTGATTGTTTGACATTGCAAGTATTTCTCTTTTTCATAAAAGAGAAAAGAAACTAAATCTAAGTCCAGGGTTTAATAAGGTATTTATGTTACTTTTTATGGTAGCTAATCCACTCTTGTATAGATATTTGCATAATTTCTTACTGATGGAAGGAGAGTTTTGAAGCCTATTTCATTAATACACCATCCTTTACAATACATACATTAAATGGATTTAATAGTTTAGAGTTGAGTCAGTTATTTGCTCCATAAGCTGCCACTTACCATTGCACAGATAATCACATTTGGCAGTCTTTTGGTTGAGCAATGCAAATTGAATTAATATACCACAGAGATAAAATTTGCTCATAATTCTACTGTTTGTGAGGTGAGGGCTATGGAGGAGGATGCTTACTGTGCCTCCTGCCATATGGTACTTTGCCTGCAAATAGAAAATCTGATCTTTGGCATCACATGGCGTTACACTGATGCACAAATGTCTCTCAAAGAAGTTGGGTGGTTTTTCGTATCATTTCATTGCACTTCATTTGGATGCTCTGTTGCTGTCCAGGTGGTATAATCCATGAAACCAGTTTCCTAAAGAGTTATCTCTAAAGGAATTTCCTTGCAGAATTTTTCAAGTAAATGTATACATTTCTTTGAATTGCCCATTCCTGATTTGCTTTAACACTGGTGCCCAGATTAGTATCCAGCAGAAGCTGAACTGAGTATTTCAGGGAAATTCCATGTGTCATCCTGCTACAGAAAACTGGAAACAGCTGTCTAATGGGAATGGGAGCTTAAAGCTTGGTAATTCTTATTTTTTCAGGATGGCATCCAGGATTATCAGTGAATCGTTCTTTTCTTTCTTCTTTGGTCCCTGTAAGATTTTCAAAGTTACCAGCTTTCATGTATAAAAGGACTTGCCGAGTATACAGTTTTTCTCAAGTGACAATTCAGAGTTAAGGGCGTGTTAGCTTGTGGTGTTAGAAAGTGTTGCTTGTGGTGTTAGAAAGCGTTATTTTAAAATTTGAAGTTTATGTGATTTTTTCAAGAATTTAGGCTTCCTGTAATTCTGTAAAAAATACAGTTTTAATGTACTATGGCACATTTATGATTTTCTAATAACTGTTAAAATTTATTATATCTGTATTAAAAAGGAGGACTCTTATATGACACATTTTATATGAGTAAACTAGTTTCACTGTGATAACGTTATCTTTGAGTTGATTTTGTTTACAGTGTTAACACTGGAATACATAACTAAAACAGGTCAATACTTTTCTATGAGCAAAAGCAACCCTGCTCTTCTTTTCTAAAGTCCCCAATTGCTCTCACAATACTGACAGTGCATGGGTTATGCAAGAGGATCAGATGAGTGTATTGTGCTGTTCCCCGAGACTACCTACATGTCTGTTTGGCTGTACTGAGCTCACCACAGTCATTTCTGAGACTGTCACCACTTCAGCACCTGAGCTAATATGTCAAATGTGACAGGGGACTGACCCTCTTGACATTGGTGGTAAAGAGAGTATGGGAGGAATTTCTCCCATTGCCACTAGGCTGCTTTCAAAGTGGCTGACCTTCTTTCTGTAAAAATCTTCCCACTGCACTGATTTTGAAGAACAGTATGGGCCGAAGCCACAAATGTTTTGAAAGCAAGGTGATTCTAAGACATACTTATCCCTTCTGTTGCAACTCAGCTCATATAGGACCCCTGCATTCAGGGAGATGGGGTTGAAAGAAGTGATAATTTTTTGGCTTTCAATCAAATCTTTTAACAGATTATATTAGTACAGAATTATAAATTAGTGCAAGTTGCAGTACCATGAAGGCTGTTGCAAGTTCAACTCTTGGTGCACAAACTGTTGACATTTTACTGCTGACACCAGGTAACAATGCATGCATTTGCTTGACAGGTATAAAGAAGCTAATTTCTGCACACAGTGAGGAGTTTGTTTGCAATCGCTGAGGCACAAATACATGTGCATGTATGCAACACCAGGCTTTAGGAAGGTGATGATCTGCAATGTGAAAAGGGAATTGCACATATGCGGAAATATACTAAGTGCAGAGTGCCTAAAGCTGCTTGCAGTGCTTAAACAAATGACACAAATTTGAAATATTCAAGTTGGCTTGTGAATATGATTGTAGAGGGGATAAAAGCGGAAGTACATAATTCTGTCTTCTGTCTGTCCTTCTTCCCCTTATACCTCTCCCCTGGGTAAGTCTGATGATCAACAACCCCTGAATGCCAGGGCAAAGATGTAGGTATTGCAATCTGTAGATGTAAGATGTCCTGAAGGGACAGAGGAACATGGGCAGAAGAACAAGATGCACGCATTAGGACAAGTGGGCTTCTGTGTACATCATTTGCCTAACCCCCTTCCTGCAAAGGCAGAGTGGAGCTGATTGCATGTGTCCTTTCAAACAGCCACAGCTCCCTTCTCCCTGTGAGGAGAAATTTAAGCATTGTAACAGGCTTGAACGCTTAGCAGGTATTAAGAGGTAGCATGTTTGTTGCCTCTGTGAGTAAATCAACTGCTGATAAGGTGAAGAAATCACATGTCGAGGCAGGTTATAAAACCACAGGTCCACGTGGTTGTTGAGATATTCTGTCAGGCTTAGAAGATTTTGAAACTTAACTTCATTGGCAGACTGCCTGTCACAGTATGGATAGGGCATATGGGAACAATGCTCTGATGGTACTCAGAAGTAATCCGGTAACAGCCTAAGTCCGGGCAGGTGTCACTGGCATGCCTGGGTTACCCCGGCTGCTGCATACCAGATCTTCACTCCAAAGCCAGGCAGACAGCTTAAGCTGTGCAGCTGTTATTATATTGTGTTCTGAGGCATGCTATTTGCCTGCCTTGTGTAGCTCTTCAGCCACAGACAGCTCAGCCAGAGCTTTTTATCAGAGGTGAATCATCCTTTCTGTCATGGCATAATCAAGGATTTTTTGTTTCCAGCACTCAGAGAAAAAGGTGGTGGTGTCCCCTCCAAGTCGTGGCTGGATAAGCTGCTTTTGTTTCCCCACTCATTTTGTGATTGGGGAGAGGTAATGAGCTGCAGAATGATGACAGTTCCAATATAGGCTTGGCTTTCTTGGTGCCCTCCCTTCCCCCTCAATAAATCTGTGCTTGATAAGATGAGCTGCAGGAACCATGAGTTTGCAACAGTACCAGCAGGATAAATATTTCTGTATTTCTAGCTGATTTTAAGATGATTGGTGTATGTTCCCCTCCTTTTTTTGGCAAAGGTTAGCCCCATTAGATGTACTGCTCTTCATTTCATCTCCTTCTCCCATCTGTTCTGTCTCTTTCAGTAGAAACGGAGGAGATGTAGCTCCCACTCGGGCTGCCAGATAGCTGTCTCCCGTACATGAGAAAATATCTCTGCGTGAAGTAGAGCAGTGCCCTGCTGTGCACATGCATCAGCTTGTACCATGAGGGCAGACTGTGCTTTCTCAAACTTCGTGATAATGTCATATCCCCTCTGTCAGCTCATTCAGATGAGGGAGTACCACTGCCCCCCTCAGTTAAGTGATGTTGATTCCCAGGCCTAAGCTAGGAGCCAAGGGAATCCAAACGGCCTTTTCCTGAGCAACCAGGTTATCATAGCAGTAGGTAAGAAAAACAAATACTCTGTTTAAAGTATTAAACCCATGATACAGCGAGTAAATAAAGAACAGTGTATGTAGATAAGGTATACAGAATATATAGATGACGATTTTAAAAACCTATGATTGTCTGGATAGTAAAGCCATAAAGACAGCAAATGCTTATACTGAAAAACTCCAAACTTTACCATGGAACTCACTGGCAGGTGGCCATTTCATTAAGGAAGAAATCTTACTTACCAAGTTTACCCTTGCTTCATTTACCTGACTTTTAAAGAGGATTTTGTAGTGTCTCTATGTGAGAACAGTTGCATGCCTTGAGTTCTGTGTTGAGAGGCACATTATCTTTGAGAAAAACTGCCTTCATGTTAATTCATTTAAAATTACCTCTGTGAGGCAAGCCAATATTTATTACAAGTAGTTATTTATTACAAATACTACATCACCAGACTACATATGAAGCAAGATGGTTTGCAGTGAAGGTCGTTTGCTTTTACTTGGTGATCAGATGCTTGGGCTCATTTCTGTCTTCTGGCTCTTACCTTTGTTATCTTCTGGTCTTCTGATTTCCTATTTAGTATTAACTTCGAGTAAGTAAAGTCATGTTAGAAAGATAGTGATTTTTATTCATGCTTCTTGAAACTTCAGTTTATACTTACTTAACCATTTTTAATGTTATACTGTGGAATATTTTACATTCAACTGAATGAGATTACCAGGTGGGTAATAGCTTCCTAGATGATATGTCCATTTTGCCAAGTTACGGGACAGGGACATACTCCCTCTGCTGTATGGTGGCAGTAAGGGGGATGGTGCTCCTGGCACAACCACCTGTGATGCCAGTATTCCAATATTATTCCAGAAGGGTATTCCTCCCCAATTGCTACATGGGGGGAATGGTATTACTGTATTACATATTACTATATGTATTACTGTATATAGCAGTATATTACTACAGGGAACCTGCTTGTCTGTTACATGCATATAAGGTTCTGTTGGCATCTTAAAAGATTTATCTGTAGATAAAAGCATTGCAGATTGCTGCATCTTGACCAGTAGCTTGTGGATAGTCCTGCACTGTCTTCCAGTACAAGAGTAAGAATGTCAACTCTAAATACAGTGTCTCAAAACTACAATGCAACCAGTGTTCTCCCAGCGTAGGTATATTTCCACTATTCTTTTCCTTGTTTGAGGGTAACAGTGAAGAAAACTAAACAGAAAGGAAGATGTTTTATGGACATATTTTGATTTTAGAAGTATTTGAATTTGTTTGGCTCAATGGGCAAATGTCTTTTATTTACAGCGTGGTTTGCATTTGTTTAGCAATGCTATTTCCTCAGACTGTTTCGCAAGGTCACAAATCTCTTTACAGTGCAGATCACGGCCCTTGAAGACTCTGGAGTTCTGTAGCAACCCAGACCCACTTTCTTGAAGCTAGTCCTGCTATACACTGGTGTGCTACTGGTCTTTAGGCACTGAAGTACTCTGCATACCCTTGAATGGTATTCCATAATTCAATGAGTGATTTGGTATAATTGTGCTATTGTGCTGATGCATTTGTATATTTATATCCACTATTGCTTTCATTTCAGTTTTTGTTATCTGAGATTTAAAAGAAAAGATACAGCTGTATCTTGGGAAAGTTCAACATGCCAAGTGCTGATATAGGTTCTAGTCAGAATACAACAGTAAGAACAGGTCAAGGAATTGCTGATGAACTTTTATTTTATGCTAAATATTTTATAGACCGTTAGTAGTTGTAAACAAAACTATAGTGGCTTTCAAATATTAGGTTGGAGGATTTAGAGAGATTTCATAAAATGGTAAATTTGACTTTTGGAAGGAAGGTGTGATTTCTGTATATTAGGTTTTAAACACTGCCTGCTGCCAGTGTATTAATTAAAAAATAACACATTTATGGTAGTGGGCACTAAGGGAAAAACAGAGCTACGGGATCTTAAACTTTGCATGGAGACACTGTTCAAGTCTTTGTCAAGCTAGACATGTGCGACATATGTAGGTGTGTGTAGTCCAGATGAGAAGAGGCATTTTTGTATATATATAAAACTCAAAGATTGAGGAGATGAGAAGTCATTCAGGTCTTTGAAACTAGATTATCCTCTCACTGCAGCTAAGGTTTTCAAGTGTGTTTTGTGATTGCAGGTAACTCAAATTTAAGATACTCTAAAAAGTGTAATCTTCAAAGAGTTACAGTGCAACATTTCCTGAAAATAAGGCTGGTTTAGACTGTTTGAAGTTTAGTAGCTAAAAACATCAACCATACCTCAAATTCCTGGTTTCTATGTTCATGGTTGTTGTTTGCAGAATTATGCTGAGAAATTGAGAAAATACACCATTGAAATTGAAAATGGAACAGCATAAATATCAAATATTGTGCTCTTAAACATTTTTTTTTTAAACTGGCCAACCTGAATATGGGGAAGATGATAATATATTCCCTCTGTTTCCTTCTCTGAGCTTCAGTATATTGTGGTAAGTTCATAAGAACCTTCTGGAGCTTATCCTGTTGTCAACCTACATCTACAACTCCTCGTGGAAAGGAACATGTCTTTCTGAATAATAATTTAATGACTTCAGTGCATTTGGATTCCAGTGGCTGAAATAATTTTCACCCTTAAACTTCCCAGACTCCTGTCTGAGGCACTGTAGATCTCTGTCCCTGCCTGTCTTGTCAATCTGGATCTTTTTATCTCATATATTTCTTCAGGCCTTTGATTTAGTTGCTGTCTTTGTCTCCACCATCTGGAATCTTTTTTTCACTGTTGCCTTTGTGTGGAACATAGATCCTTTAACTGAGCTCCACACAACTTCACTGTCACCCAGAAGTAGTCCCAAAACTCATGTCTTTGCACATTCCTATTGTCCACCTACCATATCTGTTTCATTCCTTCCTTCACCAGATTTAGATAGTAGACTTTCTGGAGAAAGTACTTGGAATCACTTTAATCTTTGTGAAACAATTTACAAGACTGTGGAGCCCTATAAAAGTTTGTAGTTAAGAACCTGATGGAAGGTTACAACCATTGTGTAATTTTTCAGGCAAGGCACACTTAAAGCCAGCAATATTACTTCAGCATGAATTTTTGTGCCTGTGCCTGTCACCTTGGAGGTATATTTAGAGGAGACACAGAGGAGACGATAGTAAAAATAAGGCATTAAGAGTGTGAAACTCCTAGTACAGTGGAGGTTGGTTTAAGTCACTGGAATAATGATAATTAATAACACCTAAGTATCAGTTCTCTGTTTTTTCTACAGAGCAGAAAAGAGATTCTGAGGTGGCAAGCTGTAATGTAATAAATTGGAAGATACACTCATGTTTGGTCATATATTTCTACAGATGCATCCTTATTTTTCAGTCTTCGTTTACAGATGCTGTAAAATTTTTTTTAAAAAGTATATTTCTTTTTCAGCCATTAATGAATTTCCTGAAGATGTATTTACAAATAAAGAACGGCAGCAAGGAGGAGTTCTGCTTCATATCATTGCCGTAAGTTTTCCTCTACTGTGCTTCATTTTCGTTTTCCTTTTATTTGTCTTGTAAGATGTTAATCATCTTAGTGGCCTTACTCAATCGAGCTCTGTATATATCAACATGTTTCTAATACTTTGATTTCAGTATTTCTAATATGTCTGCATGGGTACCAATGCTCAAAAGGTAACATCTTAGGGATGTGGTTTAGTGGTGGACTTGGTAGTGTTAGCTTAACAGTTTGAGTCGATGATCTTAAGGGTCTTTTCCAACCTAAATGATTCTATGATTCTACAATTTATTTAAGAAAATGATGCAAGTCTGAATTTGGAGTGTGTATGCATTCATCCTGTTGGAGATAAAATCCTGGCCACATGGATCACAGACTTGTATATGTTTGTATTTCGTCTTGTATGAACAGGGTTTGGGATTCCTTTATTGATGACATCAAGCATGATGTGGAAGATTCTTGATTCACTTTCTTTCCTATTGTGTCTCTACACAAAAGATGAAATTGTTAAAAAAACCCCAACCCTGAAGAAATGAAGAAAATGTCATGTGGAGTTTTATATTTTATTGTAGAAAAAACAAAACAAGTAAGGCCCACGTGCTCCAGTTTTCCATTCCCAGCTCAGGGAAAGTAAAGTAAAAAGGAGTTGTGTTTGATGGACAACAGCAGGATTAGGCCCACTGCATGAGCACAGCGCATAAGGCCACATAAGACAGTGGGAGAATCATATGTATGCAGGGAGCTAGGATCATTCCTGAGGGGTTTGGTGCAGTGAGCCGTGTCAGGGTCTGCTTCTTTCCAGGTGTGATTATTTCTTGAGTATTGTTAATCAACATGGTGTTACTTTCTATTTAATTACTTGGTCTGATAACTAGTTGAAAATACAGATGATGACTACATAACTTTGTAAGCCTTACCTGTTACTTTCCTTTATATGAAGTCTGTTGTGGCACCCTATTCCATCAAACTATGATACCTTTCATATTCTAGGGTCTGGCAAACATTCTTGTTCTAAACTTAATCTTACATTCAAGAATCTGTTTTTATGCCATAAGTTGATCAGCAGAGTGATTTTTATTTGGAATGGAATAAAAAATGAAGCTATTTCTGCTAGCCTGAATAAATATAGCATTGCCTTCTTTCCTCTTTTCATGTAAAGGAAAAATCTGAAATATTTCCTGAATTTATTTTCTTTACAGGCTCTTTACATGTTCTATGCTTTGGCCATAGTATGTGATGACTTCTTTGTTCCATCCTTAGAGAAAATTTGTGAGGTATGTTAAAGAACTTTATTCCTCTTTTGGAAATTTCTTTAGAGATTATTATAAAATCAAACATTTTGTGCCATCATTATTTGGAGTTCATTCCTGTCAACTTTTTTGCCTCGGTCCTTTTCAAATGGTTTGAGCTTTCCACCAAAAAATGAACCTGTGGTCTGTGCATATTGGTCCCCCTGGCCACGCTCAAGGAGAAAAAATGAAAGGTTTAATGAGATCAGATAGCAAAACCCACTCTTAAATACCTGTAGTATGTAGCTAGGATGGACATGACATATGGATGAGTTCAGTTTATTATTGTACTCCTAGTTTTAAAAGTCACTTGTGAAAAGAAATCATACATACACAAATTAACGTGTTGGCTATGCAAATTTTTTTGGACATCTACCACTGTATCAGCAAGGAGAAAGCAAGCATATGTGCTGCTGGCATAAAGTGGAGAAAAGGGAGAATGTATGAGAAAAGTACGTACCTTGGTTTGATATGGAATGAGAATACATATTTTATATGCAAAAAATTAGTAAATAAATGTAATTCCTTTACATAATTGTTGAGAAGACTTTGCAAAATTACATGTAGGATTCTAATTAAGTGAGGTGATCAGGACAGGGTAGGATATATAATTGGCATGTAAATGTTATGTTAGGTAAGGCTTTGGTGAACTACTACAAAACACAAAATACAAAACGATATTTTAATTCCTTTTTGAGGGAAAAATGGAAATCTCATCTCCTTTGCTTTTTAACAAAAATGTGCATGACCATTTTCTGAGAAACTCCTGTAGCTAGTTAAAAAGTCTATTTTCCTATGGATATATGTACTAAATTCCTATTAGTGTTACTCAGACCTATGTACTTACACTTATGAATAGAAGAACAAATAGCAGAATAAGGGAGGCAGCCAGTAATAGTAAAATACTCAATAGGGATCTTTTCTTTCCCTTTTCAGATGTTCTGTCTTCAGCATGCCCCTTACACACCATATTTAAGTTGTACCAGTTGGGTTGTACCAATTAAGTTGTCACTGATCCTTCATAAAATCTTTGCCTCTTGTCTCATGTTCTGCTAAACATTAAAACAGCTAAGAAGAATTCAAATAGAACATTTACGCTTTAGGTCCTGCAACAGTATGACTGGTAATAAATCAAGCAGTACACTAAGGGCTTGTGTTTATGTTTTGTCAAGTTCTGTAGGATGCCATTTTCATGAGCTCAAAATATTGCATGCTGCCTGAAAAATACATGATTTCTGTACTGGTGCTTTCATCACTAACCACTTTTCCATCTTTGGAAGAAAAATAAAGGTACTAAAGATGAGTCTAGAGACTCTCAAAAAAGAAAAAGCTCCTCCATAAAACCTTCTTTGTAGTTCAAGGGAAAGATCTTCAGACATTATTGAATTGATGCAGCCCACTTGTGGAGCTACACATGTTTCTGCTGGTCTGAGAACTCTTAAGTTATCTATATTCTATTAGAGCTTAAGAGACACCATCATAAAAATAGATCTATCTGCAGTACACAGGCCTCTCTCTGTCTAATTGGACTAATTTTGTCTGTGTCGGCGGACTCGCTTTTGATTAACACAGTTGTAAAGTGAAGCCAGAATCAGGCCTGTTGTTTGTAAGGTTCATTCAGAGAGGTTGTATTTTTCTCTTATGGATTTTTATTTTCAAATTTTAGAAGCCCCAAGAATTGCCCTTTATTCTTGAATGACTGTGTTTAGAGTTCCAAAAGTAAATTAATGAAAACAATTTGAGATGTTTACAGTCTTTTTGAATCTGCAGAGATGCTTTTCTCTAATCAGCTACACGTAAGCTGCAATTGGCTATTCAGTTATATATAAGTAGGTAATTTTATCTGACACTTCGCTGAGTTAGGGTATAAACATTTTACTTGCCCAAAGTACATTTGCCTTCTCAAAAGGTAGTGTCTAATTTTATATCGTAGTGACTTCATCCTTTAACAGCACTGTGTCCAGAAAATGAAGAGCTTCTATCTTAGCAGCTCTAGAACTGTGCAATGTAAATACAGCAGCAGTGCTGAAATTAGCAATGCTTTTCTTCCAGAAACTACGTATGAGTGAAGATGTTGCTGGAGCCACATTCATGGCAGCAGGGAGCTCCACTCCAGAACTGTTTGCATCTGTTATAGGTATGGAGCCCACACAGTAGCTTTTATGAGATCTGCTGTTAAAAAATCAGCAGCAGATCAAGCAGAGATATCCAAAAGTGCTACCATTCTTCTGTCAATTTATAATCAGCAATTGCAGCTGTCAGCTAGTCTGTGGTTCATGGTATAATTAACTACTCAAAATATCTCATGAAACTGTGAATCTCCTCTCAAAACACAGAGAGGAATGGCTGATTCTGAACATAGGAAGTAAAAGAAGAGATTTATTGCAGTCCCCTGAGAGAGAGAATTTGAGATATTTGATGCCTCTCTGGCTGCTTCTTCACAAATAAAGGGAATTAATTTTAGCAAGGAAGTAGGAGAACAGGGGACATGGGAAAAGAACAAATTAATGTATAGATAAGTCAGATCTGTTAAAGGCAGAAGGACATTGTGTACATTACTTACAGAATTATTTGAAATAATCTCTGAAATATTAGAAATTATTGGTATAGAGAGGAGATCTAAATGGCAAAAGCAGTACCTATTAAGAGAATGAAGGACACAGGATTACACTGATAGAGAAGGGGGAAAGCAGCAAATTTCATAGAATCATGGAATAGTTTGGGTTGGAAGGCACGTTTAAAGGTCATTTAGTCCACCTCCCCTGCAATGAGCAGGGACATCTTCAACTAGATCAGGTTGCTCAGAGCCCTGTCCAGCCTGACCTTGAATGCTTCCAGGGATGGGGCATCTACCACCTCTCTGGGCAACCTGTTCCAGTGTTTCACCACCCTTATTGTAAAAACTTTCTTCCTTACTTCTAGTCTAAACCTAAATCTTTTGGTTTAAAACCATTACCCCTTGTCCTATCGCAACAGGCCCTGCTAAGAAGTCTGTCCCCATCTTTCTTTTAAGCCTCCTTTAAGTATTGAAAGGCTGCAACAAGGTCTCCCTGGAGCCTTCTCTTCTCCAGGCTGAACAACCCCAACTCTCTCAGCCTTTCTTCACAGGAGAGGTGTTCCATCCCTCTGATCATTTTTGTGGCCCTCCTCTGGACCCGCTCCAACAGGTTCATCTCTTTCCTGTGCTGAGGACTCCAGAGCTGGATGCAGGACTCCAGGTGGGGTCTCACCAGAGCAGAGTAGAGGGGCAGAATCACCTCCCTTGACCTGCTGGCCACGCTGCTTTTGATGCAGCCCAGGATACGGTTGGCTTTCTGGGCTGCAAGCGCACATTGCCGGCTCATTTCCAGCTTTTCTTCCACCAGTACCCCCAAGTCCTTCTCTGCAGGGCTGCTCTCAATCCTATCATCTCCCAGCCTGTATTGATACTGGGGGTTGCCCTGACCCAGGTGCAGGACCTTGCACTTGGCCTTGTTGAACCTGATGAGGTTCACATGGGCCCATTTCTCAAGTTTGTCCAGGTCCCTCTGGATGGCATCCTGTCCCTCAGGTGTGTCAACTGCACCACTCAGCTTGGTGTCATTGCAAACTTGCTGAGGGTGCACTCAACCCCATTGCCTATGTCACTGATGAAGACATTAAACAGTACTTGTCCCAATATGGGCCCCTGAGTGACACCTCTTGTCACTGATCTCCATCCGGACATTGAGCTGTTGACCACTCTGGTCACTGTTGACCCTCTGGATGTGACCATCCAACCAATTTCTCATCCGCCAAACAGTCCACCCATCAAATCCATATTTCTCCAATTTAGAGAGAAGGATGTCGTGGGGGACCATGTCAAAGGCCTTACAGAAGTCCAGATAGACGACATCTGTAGCTCTTCCCTTGTCCACTGATGTAGTTACTCCATCACAGAAGGCCACTAGGTTGGTCAGGAAGACTTGCCCTTGGTGAAACCATGTTGGCTGTCCCAAATCACCTCCCTGTCCTCCATGTGCCTTAGCATAGCTTCTAGGAGGATGTGTTCCATGGTCTTCCCAGGCAAAGAGGTGAGGGTGACAGGTCGGTAGTTCCCAGGGTCCTCCTTTCTACCCTTTTTAAAAATGGTGCAATGTTTCCCTTTTTTCAATCATCAGGGACTTCACCTGAGTGCCACAGCTTTTCAGATATCATGGAGAGTGGCTTGGCAACTGCATCAGCCGATTTCCGCAGGACTCTGGGATGTATCTTGTCAGGTCCCATAGACTTATGTATGTTCATGTTCCTCAGGTGGTCATGAACCTGCTCTTCTCTTAAAGTGGGAGAGACTTTGCTCCCCCAGTCCCTGTCTTGCGGTCCATCCACTCGAGAGGTGTGGGAAGAGAGTTTGCCAGTAGAGACTGAGGCAGAAAAGTTGCTGAGTACCTCAGCCTTCTCCTTGTCCGTTGTTACCAGTTTGTCATTCTTGGTCATTGGGGGGGTATGCTTTCTTTGACCTTCCTTTTCTGGCTGACATACCTGTAGAAGCCCGTCTTATTATTCTTTGCATCCCTTGCCAAGTTCAGTTCCAGCTGCACCTTGGCCTTCCTGACCCCATCCCTACAGAACCAGGCAGCATCCCTATACTCTTCCCAGGATATCTGTCCCTGCTTCCACTGCCTGTGCATTTTCTTCTTGCTCTTTAGTTTGACCAACAGGTCTTGACTCATCCATGCCAGCCTCTTGCTTTCCTTTCCTGCTTTCTTATGCCTGGGGATCGAGAGCTCTTGCGCTCTATGGAAAGTGTCCTTAAAAATCTGCCAGCTCTGTTCTGCTCCCTTGTCCCTGAGGGTAGTTTCCCAGGGGGTCCTACTGACTAACTTCTTGAACAGCTGGAATTTTGCTTTCCTAAAATTCAGGGTCCTGACTTTACCCTTCACCTGACCCATATCCCTCAGGACTGCGAAATCCACCAGTGCATGATCACTGTAGCCCAAGCTGCCTCCAGTCTTGACATCACCAATTAGCTCACTTGCGTTGGTGACCAACAGGCCGGCATTGCATCCCCTCTGGTAGGGCTGTCTATTACCTGGCTTAAGAATTTATCCTCAGTGCACTCCAGGAGTCTCCTGGATTGCCTAGAGCTCGCTGTGCTACTTTTCCAGCAGATGTCAGGGTGGTTGAAGTCCCCCAGCAGGACAAGAGCCTCCTGTAGCTGCAGTAAGAGGGCTTTGTCAATAGGCTTTCCTTGATTGGGCGGCGTGCAGTAGACAGCAACCACAAGGTTTGCTTTGTTGCCTCGGTGTCTAATCCTTACCCATAAGCTTTCAGCCTGCTTGTGGGTATTCTTCAGAGACAGATCTTCACAATCTATCCATTTCTTGATGTAGAGGGCAACCCCTGTGCCCCTCTTTCCTCGTCTGTCCCTTCTGAACAGCCTGTAGCCATTGATAGCCACACTCCAGTCGTGGGATTTGTCCCACCAAGTTTCAGTAATGGCAACTAGGTCTTAGCTTTCTAGCAGCAAGTGGCTTAAATTTGATAAATCTGTCTTTAGTAAAGCCTTAATAGGCTTTCTGCTACTATCGCGACTGACATTTTTACAAACTTCAGGGAAATACAGTCTGAAGGAATGCACTATAACCTCACATCCAACTTATTAAAAAGCAGCGAGTGTAAGCCTTTAAGGCTCCCTTTAGCAAAAGATTTAAAGTACAAGTAGATACAGCTCTGCAGTGCATTCACATTATCTTTGGTTTTGTCTCAGTGCTGAAGATTACATTAGATAATACCTGGAGGTCCACTCCAGACATTGATTTTCGTCATTCTGATACAATTATATCTGAGGCATAGGTGGGTTCAGTACTAAGGGAAATCTGAAAGTTGGAACTAGAACACATGAAGTCTGAATCCTGGTTGTCTGTTCAAGTCAGAAGGCACACATTACTGCACCCAAAGTGGCTACCAGTTTTTTGAGGGACAAATCTCTTATTCCCATGAGACACTGCAAGGAAGAACACACTAAATATTAAATACCTGTGAGAAAGGTTTCTGCGCTTTATTATACTGTTTGAAATAAATTCCATGCTCCTGATGTGACTGGAGATGTTTTATACTCACTTGAATGGATTACTGCACCACTAACAACCAAACTGTGAAATACAGGACTTACTGTTGAACTAACTAGCTAAGAAATTATTTACTTTTAATAAAAATATGTATGTAGAGATGTTAAGGCAAAAATGGGGAGCTGCTAGTTAGACTAAAAGCACAAAATATTCCAGAGAAGTGAGCATATATTATGAAATATGTTTTGGTTAAACTTTCAAACAATCGCTTGTTCTCAGGTAGCATGTGTTCTAAGTAATTGCCCGTGACCTAAAATGAAATGACTGAGGTAGTAATGCATGTTTTGCTCCCTCTGCAGGTGTATTTATCACTCACGGAGATGTAGGAATAGGGACCATTGTTGGTTCAGCAGTTTTCAACATCCTCTGCATTATTGGTGTCTGTGGCATGTTTGCAGGACAGGTTAGTAAGATACTTATTTTATGGAGTTCAATTGCTTACAATTTAGGGGTTTCCATGAGCAAATATTAAAAAAGAGTATTAGTCAAAACCAAAAATGAGGTGGCATTGTGAAAAATGTCAAATGTTGGAAAGAATTTACAAATGCTTTACAAATACCAAATGTTTCCAAAAAGTTCAGCTGTAGTTTCAGCACTCTGAACATGTAGCATAGAGAGGAAACTGGTTCCTCTTCATACAATACTGTGTTCACAGTCAACTGATCCGTGGCATCTGCCAATCCTCCCTGGTACTGACAGTGATCAAAGAATCTAGGACACAAGCATGAGATTTGCTCCATCTACTCAGTAGATGGTTAGACTGTGTATCATATTTTTTCAAGTATTGAGTCCAATATATGCACAAATACAATGAAGTGTGAACCATTGATTCGCTGCAGTACAATGAATTGTATTTTACAATTGAAATTATGACCAATTAAAATATCATTAGTAAGAAATGTATTTCATTACTGGAAGTTTCTATATGATTTTTATTGCTGGTGGTTATTATAGATCCATTGTGTAAGACTGGTATGTCTTCCTGTTAGCATAAAACTGCTATTAGTTCCAAAATTGTTGCTAATAATAACTCTGCTCACACACCTAAGTGATTGCAAGATAGAGGCCTTTGTTTTGTCTTTAAAATCACATATTTTTTGTTGGCTTAAGGTGTGATATTTTTCAGGTGGTTTGTCTCACCCAGTGGGCTGTGTTCCGGGACTCTGTATACTACACAATATCTGTGATTGTACTTATTGTTGTAAGTAGTTCTCTTATAAATTAATGTGTTTCATTGCTTGAGTTTGTGGAGGACCAGCCTGCTAACCATTGGTATACACTGGTAAACAATTATTTTCCTAGCTAGTTCTAGTGACACCAAGAAGTGAGGGCTCAGCTCCACAATGTGGTCCAAACATGAAAACTTCATGCAGCCCCACAGAATAGGTGTCCATCATGTCCATCAATGTCCATTTATTTTGTACCTACAGTCTGTAAAGTTCTGCAGGCTAGCAGGCTACTGTTACACAGTGCAGTTAGCGCTCTCTTCTGACCTAGGGGACTGCTTGTTGTGGAGATGAAAAATTTTGAGCTGCACTTCTGTTTTAAATAGGGAAGGTGGCTGTTTCTTGCTTCTACACAGTAATTTTATTTCACAGATTCTGGGTAAATTTTTCTAAATAGAACACAGGTGAGATACCACTTTGTTCATTTAGAGCAGTGCAGTAGTTCCTGAACGTATGCATTTACTGTGTCTGGTGGCAAGGAGGGGAGGAATCCACTTTGATTTGCAATAAATATGGATCACTAGCTGTCCATTCAGTTACAGGTGTTACATAGGGTGGAGTAGAATGTGTATAACCACTTGGCCCAAGAGCAGAAGTAAAATGGCTGCCTTTTCTGCTAAAATTAGTCTAGCTGTTAAAAGGACTCAGAGCTGGGTCTCTTCAGAATACATGAATACTCACACTGTTTTACTAATTAGTATTTATAACAATCACTGAGGGGGATCCAAGCCTTGTTCACAACATTTGCGCTTTGTGAGGGGCACAATCCATACAGTGAAAGTTCTGGTTAGAAAGGGTCAAAACTTGAATAGTTTCTGGCTAGATATGACTGATATTTTTTAAATAAAATTTGACTGTTTTTCAAGATAGATCAGAGAAATGGCCAATTTATGTGTTTTCTTTCTTTTTTTCCTTCTTCTAGTTCATATATGATGAGAAAATACAATGGTAAGTTGTGTAAATTATTCCCTACAGTCCCGTATTCGCCATGAGACTAGATCAATAAATAGAGTTGCAGTGTAATTAGCTTTCATTCATACATGCTGGGAGTATGAGCTGGATTTGACACCTAGGAAATCCTGTGTATTTTCTTTGGTTTTTTTTTTTGTGATGATTGGGGAAAACTAAAAGAAAATTTGAGAACCTGGAAACATAAACGAAGTAAATAGGCTATAGGTAAGGCCTGAAGACTCACATGCAGAGAGGGTGGCCAAAGTTCTGCTGCTCTGATTCTGGCTGTTAACATTTATGGGGGTGCTAGGTGTCCCAAAGAACAGTCCAAGGTGGGATCCTAGTGGAAGACCATAAGCTTCTTCTAACAGAGTCCTCTCAGAGTGCCTGGCCTGTGCTTCAGCACTGAAATGACAAAAGGCCTTGGCATTATGATCTTCAGAGGGTAACTGTGGTTTCAGTCTGCATAGCACATTTCTGCAATATATGCATTACATTTTATTTGCATGTTTATTGGAACTTGAGAGCCTGCTTCCCCCCATTCTGCTGAGACACCATCTAATCTTAATGGTGTGAATCCTGTGTACGCAAATGTAACTTGTACTAGACGTTTAATGCACACTCCTACATAAAACTTGTAAAGCATACAGTTGTTTGAATGGCCTTTTAACACTTTTTTTTGTCTCTTTGAGGTGGGAAAGCCTTGTACTCATCATTATGTATTCATTCTACATACTTATCATGAAGTAAGTGCTTTTCTCCTCCATGTGCCCTTCAGGTGTTAATTGATCATCATTCTTTTGGTGTGGTTTTGTCCTTGGCCTTCCTGCTGAGAATAATACAGCCAGTCATGTTTCTACATATGATCCCTTGCTTTTTCATGCTTAATCAGTTTCACGCTAGATTTGTGCTCAGTCAACAGCAGATATTTTCATGCATGCTTTGCATAGGGCATTGAGGTAAAGTAGCTTTCCGAAAAAGTTGAGGGAAAATGTCATTTATACAAAGGTGTATGAAGTCCACCGGGTACTCTGGATTGTAAGCACACAGCATGTCAGCTATTACACATATTTTGTAACCTGTGGAGAACAAGGTCAAGGAACTTTAGACAGATTGCTAAGCATGTGGTAATCTTCAGACTGTCTCATACCAGATTGTATACTGACATCCTTCTTCTGTAGTGTCACTGCCTCTGACTCTCCTGTCAGAGGTCTGACTGTTACTGCAAGGGTCTGTGAGTCCACCCTTCTACTGCAGGTCACTTAGACTTATCCCTTGCTGCCCTCCCCTCACAAATCACCCTTTTTGGAACTTCAGCCTCCCTTTTCTCCTACATCAGGTACTAGCAGAGTTCATCGACAGCCCTCTTAGATCCCACGCTCATGGCTAAAATAGATGCATTCTTTCTTTGGAAGGGTAAGGTCAGCAGTCCCAGAAATGCTGAAGCACCTGCCATGGGGAACACAGTACTGAGAGAAACAGTGAGGTCAATTGCGAGCTGATGCAGGAGGAAAGAAGCTGTTGTATAGTGAATGTCCTCACTCCAAAATCCACAGCTCCAGTGTTTTGCCTTCACTAAATCTGCTCTAGTGTCTTTTTGCAGCTTGCTGTATCTCATGATAGGTGCAGCCCTTGCTTTCATATCACCTAGCCACTGAATTGGATAGTCCTTTCTCTTAACTTCCTGTTAGTTGCCAGAGAACATGCATCTAGGCTTTACTGCTTGTCTGCATAAGTTGTTCTTGGACACTTAAAAGTTTCATGAGGAAATGCAACAGTCCAACCTTTTCAGACCTTTCCTTTGCACTTTCAGGTACAATGTGAGGTTGCAAAATTTCTTCACCCTTAAAAGCAAGAATGTTGGAAATGGTGACACAGTCAACAATGAGCTGGAAGATGGTAATAAATGTTATGCCTCTAGTTGTGATGACCCATCCATTCCATTACTATGGAAAGGTAAGGCTGAGCAGACAGGACTTGGAAAAAGAGTAGTTCACAGGATATCCTTTTTATTTCTTTAATGTGGATCAAAACAGTGTTACTATACAATCATAAGCAGGAATTTTTTTTTTTAACTTGACAATTCAGCAATCAGACTGCCAGATGAAAAAAACCCAATCAAAAGGTTTTTTTGATATTCTGGAAACAAGCTGCTTTGCACATTGGCAATTTTGCTCCCTTTTTATCTCCTGTTCAGTGATGAGCTACAACACTGTGAAAGAAATATTTTTTTTTTTGCCAGGAAGAAGGTAATTTTCACTTCAAAATTTAGTTTGGAACTAGAAGCTGAGACTTGGGTGTTGAAGGAAAGGACAGGGGCAACTCAGTGGGCAAGAGGGATTATGTGTTGATTTCGGATCCTCAGAAGACTGGCTTGCACATGCCTAAATAGGTCCGCATACATTGCCAAGCACATATGTAAAATTGCAAAATGCAGGTTCTTTGCTGTCTGTGTCTTTGTCATAAAGGGGAAGAAGATGATACCCAGCTTCTAGTACTGAAGGTAAGCAAATATACCTGGGTATTTTGGGCTTTTTTGTAAGCCTGTTTTTATCATTGTCTTATCTCTCTTCTCTTCCATTGCCTCTTTTCTCTGTATAGCAAAATCATTCCTACCTTCAAAACACAAACAATATAATTTAGTGAGCTCTTGGGCTACTCTTAATGAGCGAGGTCTCCTTGCTTTGTTCTTTGCAAACATATCTCATTCTAGAAGACTGAGCTCAGCAGCAATGTAGGTAGCATTTGGAAAGGTCCTCATGTAATAACAAGTAGTGGCAAACAGGAATTTAGAGCAGACTCAGAGAATGCCACTCTTTTCTGCTTTTAGTGTTGAGGCTGGGATCTTTGCAGGTAGGTACTGTCACTTACTACAGGTTTATGCAATGACAGCACACTGATACTCTGGTCTCAGATATGGTGTTTAGACAATAGTTTAATAGAGATTTTAAATTACTTCTCATAGGACATTTTAGCATAATTAAAGGAAGATGTCTTGAAATACTTTGATCTCATTTTACAACGAATTTTTGTGAACATTGACTATGATATAGTGAAGTCTGTCATTTGGATGTGGAGGTACATACATACAAGGTTCAGGGGATACCTCCTAGGGCAGTTGTTACTTACGTATTCAAGCAGGGACACAGGAAAAGGATGATCCAGTGAAAGAACACAGATATTAGTGGTTTTTACTTCTGAGACATTTGTTGGGTTCTGCTGTCATCTCCCTGCATGCTCTCCTCTCTAGCCACTATGTGGTAAAGGGATGATAGCACAGAGTGCTTGCCTGTCCACCTATTTCCTTTTCAGGAAATGTGAAGATTCTTTAATGCTTGTGTCGTGGTTTAACCCCAGCTGGCAATTAAGCACCATGCAGCTGCTCGCTCACGCTCCCCACCCCGGTGGGACGGGGGAGAGAATCGGAAGGGTAGAAGTAAGAAAACTCATGGGTTGAGATAAGAACAGTTTAATAACTGAAATAAAATAATAATAATAACAACAACAATAATAATAATTAAAAATGGTGAAAAGGAAAGCAACAAGAAGAGGAACAAAACCCAGGTTAAAAAACCAAGTGATGCAACCGCTCACCTCCCACTGACCGACACCCAGCCAGTTCCTGAGCAGCAATCACTGCTCCCTGGCCAACTTCCCCCGGTTTCTATACTGAGCATGACTTCATATGGTATGCAGTAGCCCTTTGGTCCGTTTGGATCAACTGTCTTGGCTGTGCCCTCTGCCAGCTTCTTGTGCACCTGGCAGAGCATGGGAAGCTGAAAAAGTCCTTGACTAGTGTCAGTACTACTTAGCAACACCTAAAACATCAGTGTGTTACCAGCATTATTCTCATACTAACTCCAAAACAGAGCACTATGCCAGCCAGGTACTCGGAAGAAAATTAACTCTATCCCAGCTGAAACCAGGACAGCTTGTGAAGAACACGCAGAACTTTTAGGAAGAGGAACAAGAAAGCTAATAAAAACCTGGACTCATGAGAATAGTGTCTGCACTAGCAACTGTCTGGCAGATTTCTTCTTTACTTTCCCTCAAAGATGCACCGAGACTGCAGTTTCAGTCAGATTCCCTTTACCTTCTCCAGCACCCATTACACAAATACATGCTGCATTGGAGGGACCATCGTTCAAAGTGTGAGAGTGTAGATTTTATCACAGACAAACCTACCTGAGATGAGAGAGGACACGAAGAAGTGATGAAGGAGGTGACAGGGCTTGGAGTGAGCAGTGGGAGACGGCGATGGCAGTGTTAGCCTAGCTGCTTTGTAGATGCGTGCTTTATGAGTCAAGAAGCTGTCCTAGAAAACCATCACACGGCTGCCTGTTGCATCTCCCTCCTGCTGAGTCAAAATATGCCATGACCTATCAGTGACTCGTTGTTAGGTGACACTTGGCTGGCTTCACAAGCTGAGCTGCACCTTCTCCAGCAGCAGCTTTCTGAAACAAAGGCACTGCTAGTAGCCGGGAGAGAACTAGAGCTGGCCTCTGCCTTACCTCCAGCCCAGTGGTTAGCAAGTTTGAGGATCCACTGAAAAACCTCCCTTGGCTTCACCAAGGTGTGGGTCTAACCTTAATCTGATTTTCCACAGGCGGAAAGTTTGATTGCTTCCCAAAAAAGAACAGTTGCTTTGGGTGAGGAAGTTTCTTCCCACCAAGGATGGTTAGTCTGTTGCTCAAGATGCAGATAAAAGGGGGGTTCACATGCTGCACAGCTCTCTCTTATGCTTGTAAGTTTTATTGCTTCAAGAGCTTCCAATGGTACAATAAAAAAGCTTCTGTTATTCAAGTTGCAGAGGGAAAAAGGAGAGCTTTTCACCATAAGATAAATCCAATTTCAAGGGCAAGTTGCACACTTCACACACAGGTACAGGCAAAATACTTGTACTTTGTGAATAATGCTCCTATTTTAAAAGTACAAACACGTGGCTCACTGCCCTTGGCTTTTATTATGTTGACCCAAATTTCCACCAGGTGGCATGGTTCGATTCCTGCCTAAAACCAGAAACTCTTGAAAAAAGTGGTTTTCTGAGGGCCTGATAGGAGTCAACTAAAGTCAGCAGGAAGCTTTCTGTTGATTTTAACAGGGTTGTTGGTGATGTTCCTTTGTGGTGAGCAGGAAGTTTACCTTAGGTAGTTTGTTAAAAGGAAAAGCCATTCTCAGAAGATATTTTTCTAAGGAATATCACAAAGGAGAAGTGAAAAAGGCTTTTCTCTGCCTCACATTTGTGAAAACCACTTTTGCAATTTTTAGGTGGAGCCTGTTTGTACAATATGGGGCCAATGTATGTATGTTTATGGGTACAGGGAGTGAGACTGAAGAGCTGTTACAGAAATAAGAGCAATGTGCCGCAGTAAGTCAAAACTGCTGCAGTTAGTTTTATATATATATATTTGTTAATGATATATTCTGCATCAGTGCTGAGTTTTTTTATCATGGTATTTCATCAAAGCTGAGTATGTTTGGTCACTGTCTCCTTAGTGCTCTAAGAAACAGTTCCAGAGTAACTGCAGTGCTTCCATGTTTTTCATGACACTGTAAGATAAGGAAGCACTTTGGAGACTTCACTGGAGAAACTCACTTGAGAGCAGTTAATTTGATGAGAATGTTAAAAAGATATCTGGCCTTTTTGCCTTATCAGGATTGCTGTCAAACATTTCTTTTTCTTTGTCTAACCAAAGCAAATGTTAAGCTACTGTGGTTGAGTCCACTTCCATGAGGATTGGTTCCTAGGAAGCTTGTCTGACTATATATTCAGTCACAGAAAATCTGCTACACTCTAACTGTAGGAGTCATTGGAATGGATGTGCTCCTTATGTGCGTCATCAGCTGCAGTACCCAGCAAGGTTAATTTGTTTTAGATATTGGGGCGGGGGGAAGATAATTGCTCCTTTATGTTTACCAAATGCAAAATTACTACTAGTTCTATTCTCCATTAGAGATATTAAGCTGCAAGACAGGACTACAGAGTGGATTCTTTGAGTCGGGCATATTTCTTTGTGAAACCACAGATCTCTTTATGACACTTCAGGTGACCCCAATGTACTCACTGAAAACTCATTTTAGTGAAACAAAGCAAGACACTCAAATGCTAAAGGGTAAAATACATAGCTGTTTACTGGTGATTTACAGGCTTGCTAGCTTTTTCTTGTTGAATGATAATGGAAGAATGTATTTCTTCAAATATGTTAGAAGATGCTTGAGGCAGCAAAGCCTTTGTTGCATGATGTGATTTACATGCATGCATGGATCCTGTCTTCTTCCTGAAAAACAAAAATATTTCAACACTGTAACAATGCAAAAAAAATAACAATACAGACTTCTGTGTGTTTAGAAGAGGTCCATTTTAATTCCTTTGTTTGAGTTGAATGTTTTCTTAGATTTCCTTTGCTTCGTGACTGGAACTATGCACTAATAATTATCTTTCACTTCTACCTCCTAAATTCTCTTCCTCTTCCTAATGTAAGTAACTTAATGCAAAAGGGGACTGGGAGGGTGAAGCCAAGGTAGGCAAAGCAGAAAACAAGCAGCGAAGAATTTTGTTGGGGTTTTTTTCCGTACATATTATTACATGTAATAATTAATATTTATTACAGTCATATGCATATTTCCTGCCCTCCTTTCTAACACCACATGGGTATGTCTCCTGTCTGCTGAGCCTTGCTCTGCTTGCTATGTGTAGTCTGCAGCATTTGTGAGAATATTGGTTTGTTGTTGAGCTCTGAAAGTCCTTGCCTGTACTTGTGTTGATTCCCAATATAATTTTGTCTCTCTGTTTGTGTTCTTAACACAGTAGAACAAAACTCTTAACCTTGGTACAAGTTCCTTTATATTAACAAAGGCTTACTTATAACCTACATTTGTTCTTGACAATTGTTGTTTTTCATTGTTTCAAATCTTGTCATGTTAGAGATACTGATAATGTGAACCTTCTGTGAAGGTGAAGTGATGATTTCCAAAAGGAGTGGGCACAACATTAGGGCCTTCTGGATGTGCAGCACCTTGATCCAATGGGGTAGCTTCAGAGGTTTCAGGAGCACTGTCTACACTGCCACAGTGCAAGTGCTTTTAGAGAAGGCTTACAAAATCGTAGTGGGACATAAGCATATGAAAACTGGTACTGCAGCATGAATGGCTGGGTAAAAACTGCTCCCACTCATCTGAGAGTGGGCTGGTGGCTACCTTAGCAGAGTGAAATCCCTTTTCAGCATGTGATCTAAATGAAGTGTACAAGTGATGAGCAGATTCAGCAGGCTGCAGAAGTATTGCAGGAAAGTCACTCGTGAATTCAAACATTCAGATAAATACTACCCCCACCTGAGCCTGAAGAGAATGACTCTGGGTGATGGGAAGCATAGTAAGATCAATTCCACAACTAACTCTGTCCATTGTGATCATTAGTGAAGGGGATGCAGCAGTATGGCAAAAACAGCGTTGTGATGGTGGATGAGATCATCTGCTCCAGTCCCCCCAAATACCGGTTCCCTGAAGCTGGATTACGGATTATGATTACAAATAAGTTTGGACCACGCACCAGAATGCGAATGGCAAGCCGACTCATCATTAATGAGGTAGGTTCATTAAGAAAACAATGAATGACTATGAGGCAAAGGGGTTGCCAAAGAGTCATGCTCATAGTGATTCTGGATTTCCGATTCTCCCATGTTCCTAGGGATGGGATAGAGCTATGTCTTTCTCTAGCAGCTATGTCACAGCAGATTTGAAGATGGATTCCCAATTGGTGATGCTGCCTGTCTTAATAGGAGGACAGTCACCAGGGAGGGGCTCCCTTATCTCCCTGCCAGAAGACATTTGTTTCTCTGTGTGTGTGTGTATGTGTGCACATTTGGATTTTATCTGCAGCAGAAGAATTAGTTTTGATCATCACAAAAGTGGTCAGGTTAAGAAAGGATAATGGACAGACAGGGCAACCAAAAATTTTTAAGAACTGCTCTTACATAAGCAGCATATCAGAATCCCATCAGATATTTGCCTACCTCTTTAGTCTTCAGTGTAGTCCTCAGCTCAAAATGAAAGTGGACCAAAATATTTTCATGAGGGGAATTTGCCCTGGACAGTTTCAGTTAACTCTTACTTGATACGTTGTCACCACCATGTATTGCTTGTTTCATACTGTCATGGTTTAACCCCAGCCAGCAACTAAGCACCACGCAGCTGCTTGCTCACTCCCCCTGCCCCAGTGGGATGGGGGAGAGAATTGGAAGAATAGGAGTGAGAAACACTCCTGGGTTGAGATAAGAACAGTTTAGTAACTGAATAAAGTAAAATAGTAGTAGTAATAATAACAATATAATAATAACAGTAATAATAATATACAAAGCAAGCGATGCACAATGCAATTGCTCACCACCCACTGACTGATGCCCAGCCAGTTCCCAAGCACTGATTGCTGCCCCCCGGCCAACTCCCCCCAGTTTATATACAGAGCATGATGTCATATGGTATGGAATAGCCCTTTGGTCAGTTTGGGTCAGCTGTCCTGGCTGTGCCCCCTCCCAGCTTCTTGTGCACCTGGCAGAGCATGGGAAGCTGAAAAAGTCCTTGACTAGTGTCCGTACTACTTAGCAACAACTAAAACATCAGTGTGTTATTAGCATTATTCTCACACTAAATCTAAAACACAGCACTATGCCAGCCAGCTACTAGGAAGAAAATTAACTCTATCCCAGCCGAAACCAGGACACATACCCTGCAGCTGAACTGACAGGACTGGCCAAGTGACTCTGTACTGAGCTTGTATGAAGTACTTGGGGTGAAATATTTGGCCTGCCAACCTCAGCTTCTATGAAGGCAGATTTTATCCTTTGCTCCCTACAGTGTCAAATATGAGAGTTTTTTTACTCTGGCAAATACATTAATTTCAGTAGTTTAGGAAATACAAGCTTTAGCAAGTTCCTGGAATTTGAACATCATAACACAGTTCATGTGTCTACCCAGCATTGTGAATACCCCAATGAAAGAAAGCAGCACTAATATATTTGTAACAAGAGTCCAATTTAACAGTAAACCAGTGAGATGCTTATTAGGAAGTCAGCTTGGTGGCATACAGTCAAGAGCAGAAGATCAGATAGGGCACACAGCAGCAGTTGACTCCGTGAAAGTTCTGCTTTGAAGGCAATTCACTTGATCAGAAAAAAATTCTTTCTTAATGGATATGTGCTCAGAGAGCTGATACTTGCTAGTTCAACATCTCCAAAAAACATTCTCTAAACCAGAGCATTTTGGATCTTTGTTCTTATGTATTCTCACTGCCAAAATTTTGTAAAGTATTCAGATACGAGTTTTCTCTATTTTTAATTACAGTGTGTTAATACTAGTTTCAGAATTTTTTTGCATGTTGTGCAGTTACTTTATTTTTCAAGGTGTTTCAGAGCACTTTTTAGGAAGTTGCAATAATTTGTCATGAAAAAGAGAACACTTGCTGACCCTGCATTATCTCATCTAACAAACTAAAAATATTTCTTTTTTTATAAAAGTAGGAAATTACTGTTACATCTCACATTCTCCAGTGTATTAATGGGTGTATATACTGACGTTTAAAACCTATCCCTGTAGTTGTTGTACTATGTATTGGAACTGTAGCAGTCTTACACATGTCTGCAGGGGCAGTTATGAGCTTCATGAAAGTATATACTCGCACAAGAGCAACAGTTTTGCTTTTGAAATTATAAGTAGGACCTTTACATTTACCTCAAGGAATGGGGATGAGAAGGAGGGAGAAGAGTTGGACCTGAGTAGAAGGGATCCTGGGTAATAAGTCATTCGTAAGCCAACTCTAATACTGCAGAAATGTCTTGACTGTTACCACTAGATTATGGTGCTATTGCTGGTTTGAGTGGGAAGTGTTGAGTGAGAAGTGCTTCAGAATAACCATGCTCATTAAAACATGGTGTGGAAGAACAGATATGACAACTTTCTCCATCATGGCTTGAAAGACTCCTGCCACTAATTCTGAGGTGGATGGTCAACACTGGCCTGATGAAGACAGGTAGGCCACAGACAGATTTGTTTGTTGCTGACTGGAAGAAAGGCTGTGTGGAGAAACATTACGGCTCACGTGACTGGGGCTGGACAGACAGCAAAACCCCAGATTTAACTAAGTCAATATTTTCCAAACTATGGCAGTTTTGTCTTTGACACTGTGCAGCGTCAGCGGTTAATCCAATCTGCCAATGGCTCAAGCAAACCACTTCAGAATGGGAGACGTGAGAATATTGAAAATGGGAACATACCTGTGGTGAACCAAGAGGAGGAAAATGAACAGGACAGTCTGTCTCCCTTTTCATTGCCAGGTAAGGGTTACTTTCCAGGTGTTTATAGTAAGGAAACAGAAGATAATTAAAATACCAAACACTAGATTGTAAGAAAAGACAACATTTGCAGGGAGAGAGGAAGAAGGGGATTGATTTGACTGTCTGAAGACTGGATTTGATGACAGTAAAACTCGGCTGGAGGTTACATGGCTAAAGCAGATCTTAGGAAAGTGTTTTCCAGCCATCACGCACAGTGACGGTAGAAGTGCTGGTTTGCCAGAGGCAAAGGTAAAGCAGGTGAGGCAGGTGTATATTAAAAAACATGTCAGACCAACCCAATGAGCACTGCACTGCTAGTAATTTTCAAGTCAGCAGTTAATAACGGCCTTCTGGAGATTGCTAGGCCAGAGGCAGCTAGGTGTGTAAATACATAATAACTTGATTTAGTGACTGTAGGGGAGGCATCTTGGATGAAGAGGAAGAAAGGTTTAGGGGGAGAAAGAGGGAATATCTTTGACAGTGTTTAAAATTCTTAAGACTAGCAATATGTAATAATATTCACCTTTTGAAATTTTTTGGAAACTTTTTGGTGTGAAGGGCTATATATAACCAGCCTTATTATGTTGGTGCCCTTAGCACATTGCAGGTTGATTCTCCCCCAAATGCTTTGGAGATTAGACAGCAGAGATTAGATCACCCCTCACAGACATGTAGTCAGTAGTCTGTCACACAATTACTGTTTCACACAAATATTACTTGGCATAAATGAATATCACATACAGTGAAAAAGAAGGAAGAATTTTCCATGTTGTATATAATTCTAATTTCTTAGAGATCCCATTGCTTCAGTTGCTGTCATTTTAGAAGGGATGTTTGTGACTGAACAAACATTGAAGTATACGCCATGAAGACTGGATAAGACCCTATGTTTTCATGTGTTACTGTACTGTGTGCTCTTACAGGAGCTTCTTTCAGTCAGCAGTTACGGACTTTCATTGGGGGTGAAGAATGGAAACAAACTAATTCACTGAAGATAGGCCCATTAGATGGGCTCCTGATAATCAATGAGATCATGAAAAAAATGGTTTTATTGTATGGTGAAAGAAGTGGATAGGCTTGTGCACATGAACATGTTGTTAATAATAACAACAATAATAATAGTATCAGTAGCAGTAATAAACAACTTCTAAAAAACAAATGTGTGTCCTCAAACCGTCTTAAAAATGCAGGATTCAATGCATGTGTTGGCAATGAAGATTTTTTTAACTGAGTTATTTTTAATATGTTTTTGGAGTCAAGTTTTAATTAGGGCAGCGCAATCATGCATTTCTTCTTACATTCCAGGACAATGCAGAAATCTTAACATGTGGCAGACATTACCTGGAGACCATATTTGGATTTGTTCAAGACTCGGACAACTTTATGAATAAAAAGTAGATTTTGGAGTAGAGCTTCCTAAGTGTGTGACATTCACAATAGACAAAATGCTTTGAACTAAGGAGGGAGTTATTAGTTATGCCATTGGCCTTTTTTAAATGCAGTTTTTCAGCATTTTTGTGAAAGTCTTTGAAGATAATTGAGGTGTAACAGGCCAAAGTGGAACTACTGATGATACAGTTCATATTGGAATGGAGCAAAAGTTCAACATGAACTTAAAGAGTTGCGTAAAAGTGGTAAAGTGATTGTTTAAAATCCTCATCATTATCTTCAGGTTTTGTTGCTTCTGTTGTCTGGAGATGATTATCTATTGGTTGGATTCTCATTGCTCAACTCATGTATTCTGAGGGAGAGTTCTTTTATTTTTGCTTTCAGAAGTACCACTTTAATAACTTTGGAGAAAATGTAAAGAACCAGCATCATGCTTTGTTGTTGTTTAAGTACTGTGGCACAATCAGTAGCCTAAAAAAATCCTGACATTTAAAACTGGCTTTAGTGAAAAGGTAGTTTACAGTTTCCCAGAATCCCATCTGTTTTTCTTTTGTTGTGTTTTCAGGCCAGGAATAAGGCACATACATTTCCTAAAGATCAGAAGTTCATGTATTCTTTCAGTACTCTAAAGAGCTCTGTGAAGAACAGGCTTTCACTTTCCAATAGGGCTTTCCAAGTCAACTGCTTGCAGTGTGCTAAGTAGAAAATTCACTCCAGTATTTTAAGGGCTGCAACAGAAATGGCTATGAATTGGCCCAAACCCTTTTTTCTGCTGTTCTGTAGTCACCTTTTTTAGCCTAGTTTGGGGTTTGTCTTTCCTCCTTCAAATTGTGTATTCCAGATCCTTTTGCAAGGAAAAGTTTTTTCTGAAACAAATAAATATAAGTGAAGTTTAAAGCGCTACATCATCTCTGAGTGATTCCCAGTAATCATTTGTCATCTATAAGTTTTGCTTATTGTTCTCTTTTATCGTCTGTCAATGGCAGTGCTCAGCAATAAATGCAGGGCTTTAGCACACAGAAAGAGAACAAAACTGTTACATGAAAACAGTCTCAAACTACAGTATCCAGCCTAGATCCCATATGTCAGACAGCTAGGGAGTTTCACCCCCAGGCTGTGATTCAGGCTCATCTTGAAACAGGAGACAACACATAGTTTTTATGGAAACTACCTACAGTATCATACAAACCAGCCTTTGCATTTGGTTTCTGTGTGGGAAGAAACATTCTCTTTTAAAGAGGAATATCTTGCTTGACCTAACCTTTAGGCCATGATGATTATCTTCCAAGAGAAGGGCTCATTTCGTGCTTTACAATTTGATTACTCTACAGTTGTTTGGAAAAAGGTCTTAAACTTTAAAAAAACCCCCACAGATCAGAATAAAGCAGGATGAAACTGAGCAGGCATATGTTGACAACCAAATGATGCGTAAAAGCCTTGGCATAGCTCAGTAGTCTTTTAGAGCCCAAACTCAAAAAAGCACTTCTGTGCAGCTCTTAATGGATGCTTAAATTGCATTCACTGTCACATGTTCAAGATCCTTTAAAATATGTAGTGTCAACAGCTCCTGCTGGTTTCACGGAAATGAAGAACTACTTCTCTTACAGGATTGGACCATGGATGCTTTATGTAAGTCGTGATGGTGTTAGCTAAAATAGGAATAATAATTCCCAGAGCTAAAATGAGATGGCAATAAAGGAGATTAGCAATCCTGCCCATTTTTGTATAGATCCAAAATACAAAGACAACATGTAGGATAGAAGCAAAAAGGAATTAAGAGTATCTACTGAAAACATAAAAAAAGTTTGTACTTGGTCAAACTAAATGTTTGTCTCGCCCAATATTCTGACTCCATGACTTTATGAAGAAGCCTGGGGAAGAATGAGACAGGACAAGTTGGCCTTCAGCTATTTTCAGCTCAAGGAACTTCCTGGACTAGGTGTAATGTCTGAGTATTTAAAAATCCTTAATGTATTTCTTCTTCATTAACCTGTCTAATTCTCATTGAATCTTTGCAAACATTTAACACCCACAACATCCTTTGGGAAGGAGTTGGATTTTGTGAAGAACTGTCTCCTTTTACTTGCTTTGAACCTGTCTCCTACTAGCTTCATTTGATGTCTTCTTTTATTGGAAAACACAGTTAACAAAGCAAACCCCATGTACCTCACTTGAACACTCAGGATGCTGTAGCTCTGTTATATCCCCTGTGGAGTTGTATGTCCTCAAGGTTGAGCTCGAGACAGAAAAGAGTTCCATACACAAACCTCTGTAGTTTCTGTCTCTGCAAACACTGATGGCAGAGAGTTCTTTTAGCTTCTCTGCAATGCCCCTATCTTCTCTCAGTGCTCCTTTATACTTTGATCACTAGTGAACCCAGCAGACTTCTTGGTCCTAATGTATTTGAATTAAGATTTATTGTGCATTTTGGTTCCTCTTTGTAGTTGTTCCTCAGACTGTCCTTTTGGCCTGCTTTATGGTGCTTTTGCCAAAGTTTGGAAACATGACTTAGGTGGCTGAGTTAGGAAGAGAGCTAGTTTCTGTAGCTTCTTTGATTTTGCAAGAGAGAGGTTCTTCCAAGAAGGTAGTTCAGAGCAGGACCTAGCTGTAGTATTCTAAAATGCTTTTTTAGAAGACCTTCCTCTTGCCACTGCCTTTGTAATGGCATATGTACCTTAGAATTTTGTTTCAGGACACAAGTGTGCTTCTGAGGCACATCTCACTGTTGTCATGTACTGCACTTTGATTTGCATCATGTTCTTGGAGCTCATGAACCAGACTCCTTTTGTGGAAAACTAAGCTGGAAAATGTGCTCCAGAAGAGCAATGAGTGTGCTCTACCTTGGAGGAGGACACACAGGATAAATTGCAAGAGAAGTGGGCAAGGATTTAATTTGGTAACTCATCATTCTGAAGGGGCAAAGAGGGACTTGAAGAAGTCCATAAATCCCAGTTCTTCCTTAAAAAAACATTGATAAAGTAGACAGCGAGGTTAAAACATACAAAATAAACCATGCCAAAATCCAACCAAGTCAAACAAGATCTGGGGAGTACCTCTGCCTAATTACATTTTATTTTTGTTGAATATTGTCCTATGTAAACCTACAGTAACTCTGAGAGTTTTTGCATACTGGAGCAAATTCTTTTTCTGGACCAGTTCCCACTGTACCAAAAATGTGTCTTTAGGGGAAAATTATTGGCATAAATCCAAATATGCAAAGTGTGGTAAAGGCACAGGCTGAAAATAGCAATCTGAGTTGTTTTGGACAGATCTCATGGTCTGGAATTTGGAACTTGTATTCTACAAAATGGAACTTCAGAGAAAAGTGTCAGTAGTTTGGAAAATAGTTTGTTTTGGATGAGGATGAGAAGTAAAACCTTGGTATTTTCCACAGAAAAAAAGAATTGTTTCCAAAGCTCTGTTGCAGGAGAATTGCAATAAGAATGTTTTAATATGTCAACTGCCCACTTGGAAGGCTGGCAAAGGTTGGGCCATCTTGGATACCCTTTTACATACTATGTAGCCTGTCTCCAGTGTGGTAACACAGAGAGTCTCTTGCCTCCAGAGTTCCTAGGAAAAGTTGCAGAGCTGAAATCAATAAGGATTTTCCAAGAAGGTGAAGAGGCAGCTGCTGTGTTAATTTTCCTAACAGTAAATTGAAAACCATTTTCTCAGAAGTTTTTTATTTTGCAACAAAGGCATTTTTCAGTGGAAAATAATTCTAGTGGAAAATTCACAATGGATCTAGTTTGTTATATCTATTTCAGTTGTTTCTATGTTGAGTCCCATACTTGGGACAAAAATTTATATTCCTCTGTTGTGTTTTGGATACCACACATGCTCAGAAATGAATTAGGCTTTCAGATTGGCTAATTTACATATATTAAAGTTTTCCAGTCAGTCCCAACTCTGATGAACAACAGCACTTTCTAGCAGAAATTTACTTGCTGTCTCCATTATTACAAAGCTCCCAGTGTGGAGGTTTGTATGTTACTGTTACACATTTTCAGGTTGAGATTTGAATTAATGTTGCTAATGATATGTGGGTGTAAATGTAAAGCCTAATTAGGACCAAGGGGACAAGCGATTTAAAAATCACTTTTAATTGGGGGGAAAAAAGTTGGGGTGTTTTTTTCAAATGAAAAATGGTAGAGAGTTTTAAAAAGATAAAAAGGGAATTTAAAAGTTATGAAGTGGAGCATCAAAAAAATCAGCAGCAGTAATCTTCCTAAGCTAGCCTGGATGTGCTTTATTTTTCTTCTAAGTTTACCACTGTCAAAAGCAAAATCCCAGAAAAATGGAAATCAATAGTAAACTCCAGGAAGCCTTTCTCATTTTGAAGTTATACTTAAATTAGAGAAAACCTTTCCCATTTTTCAAGTTACCTTAAATTAGAGATTTATATGAATTCATAACAATGCACTTATGAAAATCCTCTGTGCCAATTAGATTCGTGCTTTTCAGGGATGTATAATTTTTTTAGATCAGTCAGCTACTAATTGTCTTGTGTAAGAAGATGCTTTTTTCACATGTGAAGGTTTAGGCATGTTCTGAAGTAGCTAATGTGTGGAGCGGTGGTGTATGCTTGACTGCCACACTTCTAAAGGGAAGACTAAGTGGAAAAGCTATCAAACGTAACTAACTACAGTAACTTAGTCTGACTCCTGATGGTGTAGTTGCAGACTGCAGTCTGTCTAAGCTCAGCAAAAGTGTTTCCTGTGCAGCATATTGACTAGGGCATGTAGGCTGTCTGCACTATATGCATTTGGAAGTTCTGTTTCAGACTAGCTCTAGCTTGGTCCCATGGACTAAATGCCCATTATTATTGGGAGCATTTTTAAGTTTGTGCCTCTGGTTGAGCTTTATACCAAGGGAATCTTGTTGGTGTGATGCAAGGCTGCTCTGTGTTGCAAACTAAAATACAGTAAATGGGGAAAATTAGGAGATTTACTTCAAGGGTACACTCCTGATCTGAATGGAAACAGAAATGTAGTTTCACACTTTTGTACTGAGCTCCTCTCAACTCTTTGTGAATGTTGCAAATAGAACAGAATTTTTCCTGTAAAAAGGCACTTCCTTTAGTATCTTAAGGAAATATTGCTTTCTTGTGCTGTGTTTCGCAGTGCTGTGATGTGTGTTGCTGACTTTGTTCACAAGGACACTATGTGAAAGTAATTATTGTGAGCATAACATCTGGAAAGATGACAAGCCTAGAAATGTATTGAAAATTAGCAAAGGGCTCTCTGTTGTAGGGCTACTGCTTCATTTTCAGAAACATTGTAATCAAGCTGTTCTGTAATGGTAGCTCTCTGAAATACTTGGCATTCTTGGCTTCCAAATAACTGGAGAAACAGAAAAATGGATGTATAAAGTAGGAAAAACAACTTCATGCAAAAAACCTCATATGCTTCTTTTACAGCAGGGTGAAATGAACAGAATATAGACCAGTGTTGCTTTCTGTAATAAAGGAATATTCTTTCATTGTTGTCGTGTGAGGTGCAACAAACAAAATACACCTTTCCTCAGCTATGTGGGTTGTCACAAGAGCCTTCAGACCCAGGGCTCACTGGAGTGGCCGGTAGTGCTATTAAAACAACTGAGCTAAGGCCTTGTAATGGGACTGTTTGTCTGTTTTTGCAGAATAGCTATGTATTGAATAATAGCCTTAATGAGGATGATAATTTTCTTGCTTGCAGATGTACTAGTGAGCTAAGCAACAATCATAAAACAATTTGTCATGAACTAAAAGCATACCCCAATTCAACAAATTTATCACTAAATCATTTTAATGATTATTTTACAGTGGGTGGTCAAAACCAAAACAACAGAGCAGCACAAGAAGTAATTTCAAAAGAAATAAAATAAAAAAAAATTCTCAAGCTGCATATTGTTTGTGCATTCATCTAAGCCAGGTGAAATGAATGAAGTCATCCATTTCCTGAGGAAATTCTCACTTCATTGAGGTTGCTGCTAAACTTACTTACTAAATTCTTACTTAAATACCAAGTTATAGCATTAAGACTAGACTTCTTTAGCACTAGGTTCTACACAAGTTCTATGACCCAGCATAGTAGGAGCTGAAGAAAATGGCCTGAGGCAGAACTGAGGCCAGAGATAGTTAAGGCTTTATATAGAAGCTTATAAAAGCTGGCAAACCCTGACACAAAAGAGGAGCCAATGTAAAGTGTGTCAAGTAGGTTGCGTTGGCCATGGTGGTTCAGAACTATTCCAGGCTAACTGCAAGTGGCCAGTCAGCTTCTCCATTTAGCTGCCAAAACCCTGAATTACATGCATTTCTTGTTCCCCAAAGTCTCAAGCCTGTTTGCCATGTAGCGAATGCAAGTGTCACTTCCACAAACCATCTAGCTATAAAAAACAGTTCTAACTCATGACGTTGTGTGGATAAAGCATCACTACTAATAGAGCCAGGAATTTTAATCTGACACACATCCATTCCAACTGAGCAAAGATAAGGGAAAAGCAAGTCCTCCTTCACTAATATTTTGGTTTTCTTGGAACTGAGCAAGCATAGCAATGCCAGTGGTAAGGCACTGTGAATTCTCACAGTTAAGCATTTGTTTAAGTAATTCAGGGCACTAGACAGGATCCCTGACAAGATACACATTCCCCAGGAGAGGCTGAGTGCATCTATTTATTCTCTATTTGTTCTCCAGGCAATTTTGTTTCTTTTATTCATGTTATTGAAAAGAGAAATGGGACAATCTCCTGTGTATAGCAGCACTGAAGTCAGTCTGATCACACCCACATCAGATCAGAATTGGATCCATAATTTTTTTCCTGTCACTCACCCACTCACCCTGCATCTGGAATAATGCACTGAGGAATTTACTGGCCGAGCCCATGCTGACTTGTTTGACTATGAACCAAGCTTAGCAACCTGGGTAGACAAAGAGTACAAATTAACTAGCAGGAATCTTTTAATGATCCAAACTGTAACAAATTAAACAGGGGGAGGTATAAATTACCATAGGATATTTACAGCCTTGTTAACAGAATTAAAGTGAGATGTGAGCTAGGAAGTGTCATTTTCTGGACAGAACAGATAAAAGATAACTGTTTTAAAAATCTGTATAGCAGTATATATAACCAGAGGAAAAAAGGACTTTCCTGTAAAATACATACTAGATCCCCAGTGATGTGTAAAATTCTAGAATTAGAATTGATACCAGAAGACTTCAGTAGTTGTATGTGTTAGAAGTTCCACAGCCACAAGCTAAATGGGAATAAAAGGCCAAGCTTAGTCTAAGATTTCCTGATGGGTTGATGGCATCTCAGAGTTCACAAGGAAATCTCAAGTTAAGGAGCTGCTCCATAACTTACACAACACAATTTAGTTCTAGAATACATACTGAAGTAAATGAATAAAGACTTGCATTTGGACTCACCAAGTTAAATTAGACTAGTAAGTAGCCTCATAAGTTACAAAAGCATTATTAATTTTTAAATGTTTAATATTTAATTTTATTGCATCTGGTGCACATTGGTCCAGAGGACAGATTTCAATCTAATTAAATTCACTGACAAAAACTCCCATTAAACAAATCCTAAATCCCAGTGTCTTTGCTGAAAGAAAATTCCTGGTGAAACTGATAGGAGCGTTCACTGATTATTACCTGCCCTTTATAATTTAGCTGAGTAACTTCACTGGAAGATGTATCTGATAATTTTCTTCAATGCGATCAACCATTTTATTCAAAGTGGCATATTTTATTAGGTCTCATGCATATCATTATCAGTTAATGATGGAAATCCTTACTAGCAGAATTCTAAAACAATGTAAAGAAAACCCTAACATAAACCACCATGCTGTTAGCTGTGATGCTCTTGTTTAGCCTGATAAACAAATTTGTTATCCTACTTGCAGGATACCTCATGAAACACATAAAAGGTGCCGCATTTATTTATGGCCCAATTATAAAATAATTCTCTTTTATGTATTGAGATTTATGTGCACATTTACAATACTTTACATTTTTAAAAAATGAGAAGGTGTGTAGTTGTCTTCAGTAATCACAGCTCTCTGGTATTTCTTACCAGTTGATTTTGGAGAGCTGTACGAGGGAAGTCAAGAACTTCAGTTTCCTTTTATAGAGGATAAGAGACCATCTCAAGGTGGTTGGAGAGAGTTAACAAGTCTAGATCTCCTAAGGACCGGTTTAAAGTTCTGCCCAAGTGACCACAGTGAGACACGTGAAACAAGTTTGTCATGTTCATAGGTTCAGTCTGTTCTTTGGTTTTCTGTGAATGTATTTTCTGTTGCTGCACAGAAGGTACAGGGTATTTTCACTACAAGGATTTCCATCTTCCTTGCTAAAAGCTGAGGGGGGTTGATTTTTTTGGTTGTTTGGTTTGGTTTTTTTTTTTTTTATTTTGGATTAATAGTAACACAGGTATTTGAAAGAGCAACAAACCTGACTGTTGATTTTGGTTTTAAAAGCAGCCATGCTTTTAAATCATTGTGATTCTTTCATGGATTTACATAGACCTTGGCAGGCTTATATAAGATTCTGGATGTGCATGCAGAACTTGGCTAAGAGTGACAAGAGGAAGTGTAGATGAAAAGCACACTGGAAAATGAGCTGACATGCACAGTTGTAAACATCCTTCTGGGATCTTCTGGGATCATCTGCTGTGTTCAAAGAGGTGTAACTGGGCTAGGGATAGTGATGGGAAAGCTAAACTGGTTATTTCCCTTCTTTGTCCTGCAGATGGCAAAATGAACAAAATTAAATGGATTTTGACATGGCCATTGATGTTCGTGCTCTTTTGCACCATTCCAAACTGCAGCAAACCACGCTGGGAGAGGTGTTTCATGGTAACATTCATCTTATCCACTCTCTGGATTGCCGCCTTCTCCTATTTCATGGTGTGGATGGTAAGTGCATGTAGCAGGACTTCCCATACTGAGTGAAATGTGCATCTCAAAATATATAATAGATCTTTTGTGTATTTGTTAAAGAATGGCATGTAATTGTAGTGCAGTCTCTTCAGTTCATACTCTAATTATTATAATTCTAGCTTTCTGCTGCTCTTTTCTGCACAAAAAATTGGGCCTTTACTGTATAGGGCCCCATACAGTACAGGAAGGTTCCAGCTTGATTTCCTCAAATAGTTTCTGTGATGGAAAAATCAGCCATACTTTAGAAGTATAGAAAGTTACCTTTTTCTACACTAGAAGATGGAAAACTAAAAAGCTGTATATACCTATAACTGGAAGATTGGTAGGATGTGCTGTTGAAGAATTTATATGCCCATTTTCCTTTCAAAGGAAAATATAGTGAAGAAACCTTCAGCTGGTTTCATACTGGGATATATATAGTCTCACATATATGCACTCATAGTCATACATATATATATACACTCTTCTAGTCATGCATATGGAAGAATTTTTGTTACTGAGCTTCTTACCTGCAAAATCTTTTTTGGGTGGAGAACATCTCTACCTTCCACAAATTTGTCAGGTGTTTGCAAACTGCTTTGTATTTATGTTTCCTCTCATGGAAGATTGTGTTTTCTATATATGTTTTGCAATTTTCCATATAAGTTTTGCATTGTAAAGTAATCCTCTTTTCTCTTAATGTAGACTGTGTTGGAGAATTTCACATGCCAGCCACTCATTCTGCCTGGCATAATGGTGCCAAAGCCACACATTCATTTCATACCACGTGTCCTTTGCAAGGCCACACTCTGTACGTTGGTTCCATTTGTAGATAGCCCCTTCACAAATGAGGGATGTGCTCATGAAGGCTGTAACACAGCTTATTTTAAGAGGCAGACAGACCTTAATAGCCCGTTACCACTTGCAGCAGAAGAATCATGCCCACTCCTATTTCTGAGCCGCAGCTTGCCCCTGAGAATAAGGTTTGTGAGCAGGTTCCTAAAATACACCTTTTATTTGGCAAAGGGTCCAGTTTTCCTCATGTAAGAGACTGGCAAACTATTTCAAGAAAAAAACACAGAGCCTTAAAGACTTCCACCCTTAGCAGTCTCGGAAGGAAAGCAGCTGCCTGTCCCTGATTTCAGTCTTCTCACTCTCACAGAGCTATTTCCTTTTCAGCTGCCTGTTCAGCCTTTTTTCTTGATGCTTTTTCAGCCTTCTTCGGATGTTCCAGCTAAATACAGTTCCCTGTCCTTTCCAAGAGCTCTGCTACAAGCTTCAGCCATTCCCTGAGCTCTTCTAAAGCCACATCCGGACTCTCAGGGCACAATATAACCAGACTTGCTCAGTTTGGGATTATATTAGAAGTCATGCAAGAAACTGGTTCCTTCTTTGTGTGTTGGGATAAAATAAGTTCTTTATATCTCTGTCCCTATATCACAATATCAATTGGTTGCAGTCTTTTTGAGCATAGAACTAGTGCGAATCTTGCCATTCTTGGGAATGAAAAAAAACCCCACAGGTTGGATTATGTCTGTGCTCCTCCTTAAAAGATCAGTATGTCCTGTTGGGAGTACAGAAAATGGAGCTTTTTGTTTGCTCATAAAATGTTAAATAATAAGACCCAAAGTACTTTTCACAGGGTTGGTTTTAGGCTGCTTATTGCACAATTATTTAATTTGCAGACATGGATAAGTATCCTGAGTAATCCTGTTAGGGTCCACACCAGAAATCAAAGTTTAGAGTATGCCACAACGGTATTGGAATGAGAAGACTTTCCAAATATGATAGGTTAATCTATTTTCCTCACTATTCAGGTGACTGTGATTGGATACACCCTTGGGATACCAGATGTGATCATGGGCATTACTTTCCTAGCTGCAGGAACAAGCGTCCCAGACTGTATGGCCAGCTTAATAGTAGCAAGACAAGGTACTGTGTCTGCTGAAGCATAACTGCAATCTTACATACATTCTCTGTGATTTGCTTCCTCCATACACACAAATTCTTGATGCAATTTTTTTCTTTTTTTCTTTTATTTTTACCATTTCAGGGCCTTGTTAAAAGCCAAAACACTTTGCTAATTATTGTGAACCAAAAAAATAATCCCTGTTCTGTTATCTTTCGCTTACTGGGACTGGGCACACCCTAGTATTCTAGAAGGTCATTCAACACTCAGATACCCCATGCATGTTATGTGGTTATGCATGTTATGATATGGAATATCAGCTATTAAAAACTACGTCAAAGAATATATGCTGACCAGCACTTGTCCATGTAAAGCTTGCACTGATTTCTAGAAGACCTTTTGAACCTAGGGAAGTGAAATGGTTTAAGAGGACCTGGCAGAAGTGATGTTGCTCCAGGCATACTTCTCATCCAAATGCAGACCTCTTTCCCATTGGGACATATGAATAGCTGCACTGGAATGGGCTTTAGATAAATGTCAGCTATGTCCTCGTCAGCTTTCCAATTGAAATTGTCAAAGGCTTTCTCATGTATCTTTAAGTTTTGATTAAGGTTCTGTACATTTCCTTTTTTACTTGAGAAATACATGTAGCCACATCTCTTCCTGTTGTTGAAAAAGATTAAACGTGACAGTGTGATCTCCTGTACTGCAGTAGAATAAGAAAAGGTCCTAATTGTATTTTTCTCCACTCTTCCAATTCCCATAGTCTTTTTTTTTCCAGATAATGAGATCTCCAGCACACATCACTGGACAAACAACAAGGGTTCTGAAGTGATAAATTAGGTACTCAAGAGCCCCACCTTCGTAGTTTGAGATAGGAGTAGTGCTGTTATTTTTTTCTTGATTGAAAAGAATTATATATTCAAAATATTTCATTTTCCAGGTTGTATTATTTGTTGTGTGCAGGAAAATATCACAAAAAGCAGTACAAAAAAGTATTCAGGATTCTTATGGAACCACCTTCCTACTAAATTAGTTTTCCATATGTAGTATTAACGTGAACAGATTTTTGCAAGAACAGAACGAAAACATGTTACATTTTTAAATGAACAGACTGCTTCTTTAGATTAGTTCTTCTTTAGTATTAGGCAAAACTACGTAGGGATTGTTTCCTCTGAAAGTGAAGGTAAGCACTAGCTTGGCAAAAAGCAGCCCCATTCTCTCAAAGACAATACAGGGACTTTGCACTACTTGGATTTAAGAGAGATGTTCACTGACAGATTGCAGACAAATATCTAAAAAGTAGAGATGGACACCAGCATAATATGGATCCAAAGCATAACCTTTCTCTCAGCAGCTTCCTGCAAAAAGATACTGTATGTATGGTGTGGTCTCCACTCTGTGTACTCTCAAAGTATTTGTGGGACATGTCTTATTTACGTCAGAGTTCCTCTTCCTTTCCAGTATTCACTTTGTAGAAGTGGTTCAATAGTTAGGCCAGCGCCTAAGGGAAATTAGCAGGGGCAGAGAAGAATTCTGTCTTCCTCACATCCCATGGCACTGGTGCAGAATGAGAGTCCAGCCAGTGATGAGCATTAGGAGTAGATTTTGAGTAAGGCCTAGGAACTCCACCTCCATTCACTCTTTTTTTTTTTTTTTTTTCCTTTCCTGTAGCATTTTATTGTTCCTGAAGTGAAATCATTGCTGATTAAGCCCCGCAGAAGTGCTTAATATCTTTGACTACCATCTGGTTGGGTTCTTTTCAGGATCACTGTTCATCATTGACATGAGATAAAGACCATATGTCCACATACTAAATCCAGTACATAATCTTCAGTTTCCCTGTGGCTGCAGACTACCTAGAACAAGACTTGGTTTTTTTAATTGGCATTGAACTCAGATGCTGAATGGATACCACGTGCCCAGTAAAGGCTCTCCAAGACACAAGGAAGATGTAGTTGGAGTGAGCAATTTTTGCACACTTTTTTCAGAAGTCACGCAAAGATTATGGAAGTTGTCTCCCTACCTCAGATACTCTGGCCAGTCCAAGGGGGCTTGGATCAATGCAGATCATTCCCCTTCAGTTTCCTCTAGTACACAGAGTAATGGTCCTGTTCTTCATTTTTACCCAAGAGGTTTTCTTCTTTTCTCTGCAGGCCTTGGTGACATGGCAGTATCCAACACAATAGGGAGCAATGTCTTTGACATTCTGGTGGGCCTTGGCATTCCATGGGGTTTGCAGACCATGGCGATTGATTGTGGATCAACTGTATGTATACTTGGCAAAACTTTAGTTTCTTCTTTTTGTCTACTTAAAAAAAAATCCTAAAAAGAAAGCATGCAAATAAAATTTAAAAAAAAACCCACCCAACAACCTGCTGAGCATGTTATTGGTTGCTAAATAAGGTGTTACTTCTTTGCCAAGGAACCAGGAGTTACAGAAGCAATTCTCCTTCCACAAGCTGCAATTAATTCCGAGTTTGTCGACTGGAGTACATTATAGTGTTTAGCAGCAAAATAGTGCCATGGATATCTGTTCATGGCTCTGTAATTTTTTCACTACACAGCTTCAAGCACACCTGTCTGTCTCCCTGTACCTTAGTATTTTTGTCTGTAAGATGAGAATAACAGCCTATCTCTCCTGAGGATCTTTTAACATAAAATCCATTATGAATGGTGGGGTTTTTTTATGTAGGTGGGATTACTTATACATTTGTTTTGATTCCTTCCTGTTCTTTGTTATGATAAATCTGTCATGGATTTGCATAGTTTAAAATGTGTAAGTCAGTCACTATTCAAAACAGAAGGTGGTCCATAAATCAGTAAATTGATTTCTGATCTCCAAAGCACAGTTATTATATGCTGAGAATTTTAAAGGTCTCTTCTCTGTCTAATTCCTACAGGTTAAGATAAACAGCAAAGGACTGGTTTATTCAGTTGCACTTTTGCTAGGATCAGTGGCACTTACTGTAAGTATTTGAGGTCTGCAAGTATTCCAATTGCAAAATACTTATTAGGTATTTACATGTTATAGAAGGGTAAAATGGAAATACTTATTATCCCCAAAGCATTGATTGTAAAGTATCGATAGGAATACCAGGAGTTGAAGAGCTACCATTGTCCTCAGTGAGGACTGAAATCTGGCATTTGGTGCAAGAGATGCTGGATGCATGTAGGTCCCATTGATTCCAGTGGCAGTGTTGAAATTGTGGGATCCAATAATAATTCTGTGTGCCTGTGTCCAGCTGCATACTCCAGTCTTGTCTCTACTTTATGTTGGGACAAGACCCAGGTATGCTTCATCACCCTTTGCCCTTGTCTCTGATTTCCAAAACCAGCCTGGACTGATCAACTGCTGTAGTCAAAACCCTTAATGAAGACTAGTCTGTGAAGACCGTAAACCTCAGGACTTTGAATAGGCATGCTAAATGTCACTCAGCATAAGCCACTTACCCTTGTAACACATGACTTGTTAAGGTGAAACAATAATTCTGTTTCAAAAGTCAATTTTGCTGGTGCTTAAGGTCTGATCCTGCTGACTCCCAGGGAACCCTCTGTGAGAAGAATCAAATCCCAAAGGTATAAAAATATCCACTTATACTAACATGTTTCACTGATTGCCTGTGGAGGCTCTGCAGAGGAGGGGATCACCAGAGACGTCATACTGTTGCATGACTAGGTCTTCCAAAACTCCACATCACCTGTGCATGACTTAAGTGATAGAATGACCGGGGCTGTTCACTCTGCCACTAACTTCCTAATGCATCTGATAAATAAGCTGTGGGAGCCTGTTCTTTTCTGTTCTTATCCCCAGTTCTGCCATACTGCACAGTGCCTGTGAAACAACAAAGGTTTCTGTAGACATTTGTATCTGATGTTGCTGCATGCATATTGGTAATCAGCACTATGGAAAAAAATGGGAGGATTATGCAGATGTGTTACTATGCTAGCTGTTTCATGCTTTTCTGAAAAGAGTCTTTTCATAGCAGAAGCCATATTACCTGAGTTCGAAGCATCTATTATTGACTCATTTGTTCTGCTGGATACCCTGATTTGCACACACCCTCCCAGCAAAACTCCGTGGGGAGTTTTGAGCAAAAGACATAATAAATCAGAGGCACTCAACACCATTGAAAATAAATGCCTTCATGAGGACTTTATTGCTTTGCTACCTGTAACTTGTAACTCCCCTTAGTTCTGGAGCTGAGCAAAACATCAAAGAAAGCACCTCTTCTGAAGCTGTTGAAAGAATGAACATTAGGTGCTGGTGTTCTGCTGGGGCATAAGGAGAGACATTCATGTAGTTCAGTGCATTCCTTTAGTTCATACTGAATCAATGAATGAGTGCTGCCTGACTAGAACGTGCCCCGTGTACTGAAAATGCACCACAGACTGAAACTGAGCACCTCGGTCCTGGTTCTCAGTTACATGAAGAACTTGTGAAGGTGCCTTAAAGTGGGTTCATTTAATATTTTGTAAAAGGATCTTAGGACAACTGAGAGTCAGGCCAAAGTTTGAGTTCTTAGTTTGGGCTTCTGCATTCCTTTTCTTGATCAGAAAAACATGTGTTGCCTTTTTGGTCTATAAAATACTGAGAATATATTTTTATCTTCATTCAGGATCTCTAATTCAAAATACTTTCATTTTTAGCTCATAATGGTTGTTTCTGAAAATCTCCTCTGGGGCTTAATTAACTAACACTTTGTTTGCTTGCAGGTGTTTGGAATCCATGTAAATAAGTGGAAACTTGACAGGAAATTAGGCATCTACGTGTTGTTTCTTTATGCTGTTTTCCTGTGTTTCTCTATATTGATAGAGTTTAATGTCTTCACCTTTGTCAACTTCCCTATGTGCCGAGAAGAACTTTAAATGACAACAAGGAGACAGACTGAAATTCTTCTGATTGCACATGCTATAAATGACAAGGAGGCATTTCACATTTCTACCTTCTTTCCATCAGTAATTTGAATGTTATTCCTGCTTCATCAGCTAACAAGCACTTTTACCTGTGTGGAAGGAAAGCATACCTTTCTGTTAACATGCTAGCTCGAGGCAACCAAAGCATTTTCCTCCTCTTTGGATATTGCTGCTGAGTCATAAAGCCGTGTGGATCTTATGCAGAACTCTAAAATGACCCATTTCTGGGACATTCTGTTGCGGTTTTCATTCTCCTTTTGCAGACAATCAACCACCAAGGTTAGCAAGAGGAAGGGAGAATAATCTTTATAATTTTTTCAGTTTGGACGTTTACTTTCCATGGAAGAATAAGAGGCAAGTTCAGAACTTTTCTTGGCTCAATCAAAATATCTCAACTACAGGACCAGAAAGTCCAAGGCACATATCATGGCATGCACTGTTGAGGACATCATTTCCCCCTTCAAGTGCTCTGCTTATAGAGGAACTGCACTATGGCAGTTTTTGGTGACAGTGTTGAATATTTATCATTCTTTTCAATGAACATGAACAATGTGGCAGAGAAAGAAGAGGAAATGGTTGTATGTTGTATCACTTGTGATGATGCACACTAAAAGTCAGAATATCTGCATATTGAAGAAGAGAATTACATGCAGAAATTCATACTTGAAAAATATGTTTTACCATTAATGAGGAATGCTGTATACATAAATATAAACTAACATTTGTGGAATATTACACCACAAGAAAAACTTTGCATTGGCCCTTGCAAGCCCGTTCTGTAAATTTAGAAGAAACTAAACAAATAAAAATAACTGGGTGCTCGGTAACTATCAGTTATTGTTATCAGCTGAGAGTAGTATCTGAACATAATCCAGACTTTCTGACAACAAAACCCACCCTGATTATGATTTGATTTGATTGGTGGGGGGGAAGAAGCTTATTTCATCAGTCAAGAAGCTGGTGTATTCTTCTCCATTTTTTATTTGTTCCCAGAAGCTTAATGAAGATGAGTGTCTGACACTGAGCAGTGCAGTTAAGAAACACAATATACAAAAGCAAGTCTGTCAAGAGAATATGGTCCTTGATTTGATTGCATGCAAGTTTTGAAGCATGATATACTTCTTTTTAACCCCCAGTAGAAGCCAAGTTTTGATACACTTTCCACCAGCATAAATCTGATATAGGGAATTACTCTGGATGTAATTGACAGCAAGATCTGACCCAGAGTATTAAAAATAATGGGTAACATTCCACATTGTAGCAGTCATATGATTGCAAATCACTGAGACAGTGTATTTTGAATTGCTACTGAACTTTAAAAATATTTTAAAGCTGTATGTGAATGATCACATGAAGTTTCTAAAGAAGCACAGTTAACTTTATACATAGATTTTTTTAATTTTTTAATGTTTATAAACCAAAACAAATCTACCAACTAACAGTTGATGCATTTTTAAATATATTAATATTTTGCACTTAAGACTATATATAAAAAAACCCCATTATTGTGTCAATGAGAACATACTATAAAACCTTAGCAAATAAGCACTAAATCAGAAAGTTCCTTATTTTGACATATATGACAAATAATTCTGTTTAGCCAGCTCACATGCAGAATACTGTTTACACCAGGCAATGTGTTTATAATTAAGGCTATTTTAAAAATTATCTTAGTACGAATTAAGGAGTGTATTCTGCTGTTGAAATTTTTTAGGAATTGGATCCTTTCAGTGTAATCCTAAGGAAAGAGCAAAATACTTGTTATTTGCTTTACACTTTGCTACAAATGTCAGTATTAGTAGCCATTTAGGGTTTTTCACCTTAATTAAGTAGTTATGTAGTTAAACTAGCCAGTCCTAAAGATGGCAACAAATACAGCATTATTAAAATGCTTTATTGAACAGGCAAGCATGACAGTAAACAGATTTGACCTGAAGTATGCCGGTGACCCCATTTCCAGGCATTCAAGACATTTTTGCTGCAGTGAAAGCTGAGGAGATGGAATTCATGTTCATCTTACGAGTCTTCCGTTGCAGAAAGGCTGTGAAGATGCAGCATACTGCTGTGCCACCGTAGGAGCATCCCTCTCTAGTCTTACTCTCTTCCCTGCTATCTTTCAGGACAGCTTGCTGCTGGAAATCTTGTGACGGCTTAGATATGAGGCTGAAAGGAGCAGAGGGAGAGGCTGAGTAAATGTTTTTTTCCTTTGTTCTGCTGTTGGGTGGGCTTGGAGAACTAGCTGTCTCCAAGAAAACATTTGCTCTTCTGTGCACAGTTCAGGCAGCTCAGCTTACACTACAGAAGAGTAGTTCCAAAGTCTAGTTTTGAATGCCTACTCATCAGCTGAGTTGACAGTGATGAGGGCATCAATGTTTACAGTGCCAGACTTAGCAAATTGTACTGTACCTTCATATTTCTGAGCCAGGCAACTTTAGAAGACTAGGGGCACCAATTTGTTCTGTAGCAAATATGCCCAAATATGCATGAAATTGTGTTTGCTAATGCCATGAATCCTTCAGACATCATTTAGAATCATTCTGCCTAAATTGATTATCACTGGCTCCAGAAAACTAGAATGTTCTGTTGTAGCAAAAGACAGTCTCAGAAGGTAATACTGACCTTAAATCGCGTGGCCAGTCCTGTCATCTGTAGCCCTCTCTAAAACATAGACCCACTTCAGGATGATTTATATTGAACTCTAATGCTGCATTTCATGAGGTAGTCTCATATGCATCTTCTGCTATGAGACAGGTATCATGCCATGCTTATCATTATAAATAACATTAGTAGGATTCTCCTCTGACACCACCACGTGACCAGGGATGTATTGTTTGCCAAAGAATTATTAGATGCTGTATCAGGGCGTTGATGACACATAATCATATGAAGTAGTTTAAAGAGTCCCTATGTAGTCATTATCCATATGCTAAAATAAATAAAGATGGCAGTTATAGGCCAAGCCATGCAGATAAATTGAATGGCCTGAGAAAGAGCTGATTGACAAATTGTTGTATATCAGATAAACCCACATCAGAATGTATCAGTAATTTAGGAGGCTATTGCTGAGTAATACCAGACTAGTGCCTTTCACGTGTATACAAAAAAAAAAAAAAATTTGCTTATGTGGTCAGGAAACCACTACAAATTTTGCCATTTTCCAGTGAAGAAAAGGAGTGATTTGTGCTTGGCTCTCTGCAATTAGTACAGTTCTATATTGCAGCTGTTCAGATTGTGTCTGTAAAATTTTGTAGCCATTTTGTTGCACTAACCATTGCAAAAGTTAGCTGTCTGAGTTTGGAATGTATGTCACAATGTTGTGTAAGTTAACGTTCAGCTCAAGAGTGAAAAGAAAGCTGGTGGATGTGAGAAGGAAAGCTGTTACTGTGATCTGAAAATTGCCAGCATACTAACACTGAAAAGTAATACAACTCAGAAAAAGATATCCCATATCCAGCAAAGCTTAACTTCAGTGGGATTGATTCCATGCTTAAAGCTCAGCATATATCCAAGTGCCTGCTGGATTGTGTCCTAAGATGACAGCGGACCATGGTTTCTGGGTTTTCTGTCATATTCAGATCTTTTCGTATTTTAATGGTTTTGTGGTCTAAAGATTTTATTTCTTTCTCAAATTAAAAGGTTTGGCCAGAATCTGTGGACTTCTGCTCTGCTGATACCACTTTGGACTTCCACTTTTGTAAATAAGAGAACTGGTTCCTTGTCTCAGACTTCAAAACTGTGCATCTGCCCTGGTGTACAGGCAGGATCAAAACTGAATTACAGCTGGCCAAGGAGAGCTTTTAGGATCTCCTTTCCACTGCAATTCCACTGGAGTAGCACAGTCCCACACAGACCCACAGGGTCTGCAGTCCTGTCTGTAATGAGCAAGTGGGAGTGTTTCCATTGAGTTCAGCAGCGTTTGATTCCTTTTATTTACCATAACAATTGTGCTGCATTATAAAGTATTGCCTAAGTAAAGATTTCAGGCTCAGGATCTATATGTCCAAATCTAAAAAGCTACGGTTATGGTTATCTTAATGACTATTTGATGATCTAAGGGCTGCTCTCTGGGCTGAAGTCTAGCCTAGAAGTACACCTTAAGTCTTCCCAACAGGTACAGCATAATCAACCATCTTTCTCCTGGCTCAGTCATTGGCGTGCCAATTTTGTTTTATTTTTATATGCTTGCTGCAGCTGTAACAAACATATAATTAGTTTCTGGTTTTAGATTATATTTGTAAATGTTCTGCCAACATGTAAACAAATGGAAGAGGTCTTTACTAGTCTAATACTTAGCAATTATACAGAAGATTCTATTCTGCTGTTGATTTCCTTTGTGACTGTGCTTTAATTACACACACTTGCTTCTATTATGTGTTTGCTCTAGTTGCACAAATCCCCCATGAGTTTTGTCGTCTTCATTTCTTGGATTTCTTGTAGTTGTAATGCCATTTATTTGCATCCTACACTTAGACGTTTTTGGTAGAGTGCTTTAAGCTGTGTAAATACTGCCTGATTATTCATGCCAAGGAAAGATCAGACCTAATGTAATATGAAACAGACACTAAAATAACACTGATAGCCAGGTAGAACCAAAGAATCTTCCTAATTGAAATGCATCACCTTTGAAGCATAACGTTCTGTCATTGCAAGCCTCAGATCTCTCAGTTATTTGTGTATAAGCACTCAAAATAAACTGTCCACAGCTCATGCATTTACTACACAATTTCCTTTCTATTTCTTTGAGTCTGAACTCCAGATTTTTCATTTTGTTGGGTGGTGAGATTTATATGATGGTTACACAGGTAAATGACAGCATTTAGTTCCAGCAGTTCTGTACAAAACCCTTTATTTTTCCCGTGAACTTTTTTGAAAACTCTGTATGCAGGTGATCAATGTTCTGCTGAAGAGAAGAATGTCGTTCAACTGACATGTGCATTCCAGTGTCTGGCCTACTGTGTACATGTTTAAAAACCTCCTTTTGAATAACTTGAGCATATACTTTTCTCGCATTTCCCCGTGTGGGGTCCTGATATTTTCTCCCCAGAGAAAGCTGTGAAATCCTATACATCCCTGTCCTGAAACGTGACATACATTTAGCTCCATCTCCACAGGCCGAGATGTGTAGTGATTGTGGCAATTTGTAACATCACATTGTTCTGCTTGCTACTATACTTCTGACATACAGTGCACTGTCTGAAAGAAATGAGTGATTGTGGGAAACTAATGCCATTTGGATATTTTCTTACAAGAATTACCAGTTTGAATTTAATTCCATTTATTTTTCTTTTTTACTTGCACAAAGAATGTAAGCGATCATTGCCATCATCACTGAGATGACCTTGGTAAACCTGGAAGACTAATATAAAGGTTGGTTTATAGCAATAGGGAATTGTGACAAAATCTAAAGGTATCAGAATATATCAAAACCAGGTATGTATAATCTCTAGAAAGACTAATACCAACTGAGATGCTTCCTTCAGAGGGTTTTTACAGCAAGATTATGGCCTTCATTCATATACCAGTTGTATATGCAAAGAACACTTGTAAATCTGCTTCCCCAGCAGCACCTATGTTTCAAATGGCTGAAACTGCAGCAAAGTTATGACCAAATTCTTGCCTTCACGTTCTTCGGAGTGGTGCCAGTGCTCATTAATGTCCTGGTAGTTGGCACAAATTTGTATCAGCGGAACTGAGAGTAGAATTTGGCTCCCACTATCTCCTCCGTTGCAAGAAAGTATTTGAAACTGTTTATGATCACTGAAATAACTTCTGAACCTTTCAAAATTCCCTGTGTTTCATACTTGCAGGCATTTGCAGTGCACCCTTAGGAGGTGCAATACCTCTTTAAATATTATTAAAACTTTCTAGAACTGCTTACTTGAAAACAGGAAGGGATGGGTTTGTAAAATGTAAATAACAGAAATCTATTTATCATGTTATTTATTTTTTCAATGACTGTGACCTTATGCACTGTGAATGCTCTGTGATATGGGGTCCTTTGTACAGATAAATATGTCATGAAATCCAAATGGATTTAATGTGATAATTTGGTACAAAATGTTGGCATGATATTTGATTATTTTTGTTGTGAAAATTTTAAAAAATAGTTAATTCAGCATTTATAAAAGATTATAAGAGTCAGTATTGTAATGCACTATATAAAAATATGTACACTATCAATAAATTATATAAACAACTAGAGTGTCTGCTGTTTTTTTTCCTCAGATGATGAGAACATGTGAAACATTCTCATATTTATTGTTGAAAATCTAAAATTTCAGGACCCAACTAGGATAAGTGCCTGCACTTTCTTGGTGAAATCTGGACCCTGCTGAACTGAGTGACAGAAGGCCCACGTTTTCATCTATTGCAGGGAGTATCACCTGGATCAAGCCATTATTTGGGGTGAGTTAAGTGTATCGGCTTGATTTGCAGCAATTCTGAAACACATGATTTGCTCTGTTGGGACTAGAAATGTGTGATTTGCTGAGAACACAGTTTGCTGTACTGAGGCACTGATCGAGAAGTAATTATGGCAGTCTCAGAAACAAGGGTATTTTGGCTGCTTCATCCCATGGTGGTATCCAGCAAGTTCACACTGAGTACTGGGTGCCGACTAGAGGAGATGGAAGCAAGGTCCAAAAGCTGCACGGTACTACTTTCCTTTCCCAGTTACCTGGGCTCTGGAGGTACTGTGAAGAGAAGGAATAATCCCTCTTACCCTTGATGACCCATTTCCAACATCCGTGTAGTCCACCTCAGGGTCTATGATGGTCTCTGGTACAGTCTGTTCTGGGCTGACTAAAAGCTTTTAAATGCAGTTCTTGGAAAAAGAGGAGCTAAGAGTTAACTTCGTCTCATGTGCTGGTGTATTTACAATTTCACAAGACAAGAGTCTTCTCATGAATACTCCTAGCCAGTTTACGACCAGGAGATGGAAGTTAAAACAAAGCTTGACCTTACTTTTCTTAACCACAATGCATGCTTTTGGCATCCCTGTTGCTGTATAAACCTGTCATTAGCCACTGTGGGTTTTGTGCATCTACAGAAAAGTCCTAGTGAAGTGGACAAAAGGGATATCCTGCATTCTTTGACTTTTGCGTAAGGATTCATTCTTTGGTGTGTGCTAGGCTAACTTTTTCTAAGCCGGGGAAAGGAAAAAGATTCCTTCTTCCACACAGAATTAACTTTTAAAAGTCAAAATCTGAATGTGGAATGTACCCCCTCTTTTAATCCCCCATAGGTTTGACATGATGACCCATCATGATCTGTTATGTAATAGGCTCCTATAAAAGGCACATAATCTATGGATTAGTGACACAATAGGCATGACAGTTCCTATGGGCTCTTATCATGTGCCATATTATTGATGCAGCCACTTCCTACTGTATGGAAAACAGAACTGTCATATAATCTCTGCATATGATGAAAGCACTTTATTATAGCCAAAGTGCTCATTGTACTTAAGGGCTTCCCCCATAAGCCATTTTTAAACCTTTCCAACTCAGCTGCATAAAAATACAAAAAAGGGCTGCAACATGCTGTGGCTTAAGATGGAAAGGGTGAATCAGTCCTAGAAAAGACAAGAATTCCCCCATTTGGCTTGGATCTATCACAGAGAAGTGGCATTTTGCAGTAACTGGATAATATTTTGTCATTTAGGTTTTGTATAATTGTTTACTTCCAAAGCCTGATACTAGAACACAGTGTCACATTCCAAACCTGTCAAATCTCTAGCTTAAAAAAACATCCAGCAAAGCTCAGACAAAATTTCTTATGTTAAAACTTGTCTTCATTTTCATATTTTAAATATTTTATAGAAATAATTAACTACGTTGCAGAAATGCTAAATATTTTGCAGAAAAATATGAGATTTTTTTCATGACATTTGGTCAATATCTTTAACAAAACTGATTTCAAAACTTCAAATTTCTGAACCTCTACATTCTTTAAATTGCAAATAGTGTGAAAGATTTCATGAAAAAAAACCAAAAAAATAGCTTCTCTCCAAATCATGTGAAACTCAAATAGCACCACAATACTGGATTTTTTTATTTTGTATTTTTGCCATTTTTTTCCTGGGTCTTTTTAAATAGTTCTAGTCCTTTTATTCCTTCTTCCCTAGCAACATCCTTGGAAATGCCTAACACACACTGAAAACTGATGTTCTGCATTTGCAATCTTAGATATTTGCCTAGGATGGCTGCATATTTGTGTGAACACAGATTTCCCCCATCTGGGCAGGTCCATGCAGAACAGCACACCTTTATCTTTTTTTGTCTCAGCAAACTTATTTTCCAGCAAAACAAGGGTAAACTCTGAGTGGGCCTGGTCCCTGTTGAATTGCAGTGGAGGGAAACAAAAACCTGGATAGAGTTGAATTTGTGTGATCCATCTAGAAGATTGTTCTCATGCCAATACCCAAGGTACATTTCAAAGGTGCCCAGCTGGTGAACAAATCTAAGTGTCTTATTTTTTTTTCTTGGACCTCTGTGCCCAGAACCAACAGAAGGATTCAGAGCTGAGATCTGACAAGCCTGCAGAGAGGGATGAGTGAATCTCAGCCAACCAGTTTGTCTGAGGCGGCTAAACTCTTCATTGAATGACTTCATCATCGTCTGAAAATGACTACATGAGTTGGAGCAAGGAGCTCCTTAAGAGGAAAGAGCATTATGAGATACAGTAGCTGAAAATTTAAAACTAGACAAGTCAAGGCAAAAAATCAGGTGTGAATTTAAATAATATCAACAATTAAGCACTAAGACACCTTACGTAGGAGGGTGGTGAATTTTCCATCATGCAGCCTTTCAGTCAGGCTTTTTGACTTTCTAAGAGAAATCCTTCTAAAAGCTAGAAGATAAATTTTCTAATGTCAGCAGAAGTTACAGGCTTGATCAAAAACAACCCTGAGAAAAGTTTGTCTTGTGTTACACAGAAGGTGTGACTTGATGATCGTAAAGGTCCCTCTGACTCTCCCTAGGTTAGTGCCAGCAGAATTGGCTCTGTGTTCTACACTGAGGTCTGGCTTCCCTCGTGCCGATACACGGGCAGCTGCCTGGCATTTGCGTTTCTGCTGTGCGCTGTATGGCACAGCCTACTTACCGTTAGAAGGCTGGGAAATTCCTTCTAAAGGTAAAAGGGGCAAAAAGTTACCTTTCTCTGCCTCTCTACTACATGCAATTGCTTTTCTCTGCCTCTGCTTCATGCTTCTGCCTTATTTCTTCCGTTACATATTCTCCTAACATCAAATATTTCTGGAACGATAGGGCTGCCAAATAGGAGTGCCACCAGCCCTGTCTAACAGCACATCTGTCAGTCCCCAGCCTCCACAGCTGGTCTATATTCAGTCGGGTTTCCAGTACAGCAAACACAAGTCGACCACTTAAGTAACTCCAGGTCAAATGTGCTCTGAGGCTGACTGGAGCTTCACAGCATGGGTAGCTGTTCATTTACTAGCAGTCTTACAACCTTATCATTAGCTTTTGCTTTAACTGGGAATTTTTTTGCAAAGCTGTCCTGTGCCGGTGTTAGACATTTCATTTTCTCAGGTCCTGTGTAAATATAAAGGTTTCCAAGCTCCATCTGGTTCCAGTTACTCAAGCAATAGAAATACACATGCTTCAGGAATTTGCAGACGGAGACTTACTGCTTTGCTGCCTTATAAAATCCTTTACAAAGTTCACCATGCTCTGTTGCCTCCTGATATACCTGTAGTCTGTAAAACACTTTCCCCCGAAACTTATTTAAGTTAGAGAAACAAATAAGCTGACAGTCTTAGGGCCTTCTTTCTAATAAAATAAACCTGCCTTCACTACTAAATATGGCTTTGTAACACACGCGCACACGCACAGGCACGCACACACACACACACTTGACCACCAAAGACTGCCTCTTCCTGAAATCCCCCGTTCATATAAATACAGGAAGTAGAAATAAGAGAGGCTAAAATAAGACCTTGGTAGTTTGCTTTCATTTCAGCGCTTGTTTAGTCCTCTGCCCTCCGATACTACTGAGCCTGAAGCTGGTTTTAAACATCCTCCCCCTGGCACCCTTGAAGTATCATCTTCAGTACAAAACCTAAGGATGTGGAGGTTCTGCTCAGCGATGGAAAGGGATTGCTTTCTTTACCAAGGAACTCTAAAGCCACTGTGAAACGGAAAGTGTCTTAAAGTTTGCTGTAATGATGAAAACATCAGCAGGAGACAAGGGAGCCAGGGATGACTCGGGGTAAGTCCTGAATCTTTAGTGACTGCTCATTTTCAACAACTGTCGCTTTCCTTTTCCTAGTTAACAAAGAGCTCTCGGCTGCATTTGCAAGCTGGCTGCCAAGTTGTCAGCTACATAATCACAATGGTGTGGCATGATTGTACTGTAATTTACAGTATTTCCTTTGGCTAACAAGTTCCAGCTGAAAACAAACTGCAATACCTTTATTTTGCCTGAATCTTAGCTATATAGGGAAGAAGGAGGATAAATTCCAAGCTGCAGTTTAGGGCAAAGGACAGAATAAGGGAGTTCTGTGCTTTTGGAAACGTGACAAATCTTTTCTGGGAGGCTTGCTTTGTTTCTACTGAAATGCTGCGAAGTGGATGAGGGCTCGTCCCTATGAGGTGACGGTCGCTCCAGCGTGCTGTGGTACGCACAAACCCCGTCCACAGACTCCCAGGAGATTTCAGATCTGCTCTCTTAGGAAAAGACTCCAGGCTTTCCTTGATCCTGGCCAACAGACACTGCACCTTGCAGGACTGAGCCCCAAGCAAACATAGTGGGAGAGAAAATGGGTTTTGACTGGGAGGACAATCAGCTGCTGGGATTCCGGGGTCAGGCTGGAATCCGCCTGAGGCTCGGTTGTATCATAAAGCCCATGCTGAAGCTGAGCGTTTCTGTTTCCTGTTGAAAACAATCAGGGGAAAATTACATAGCTGTGGAAAACTTCGGTCACCCCCCCCTTGGAAAAACATGTAATACCAGATATTAAGAGTGTTTCTTATCTGCCTGACACACTTAGACAGCCTGTTCCCCATGAATAACAGCTCCCAGATGTGTCTGTGATGGGTGCAGTAGAAGAAGCTGTATAGGTGGATAGAGCTGGGATACTTGCATTTTCAGTCACTGAGTGTGCTGCAAGTCAGTCCCCTTTGACTTGGAGCATGCTCAGTCAAAAAGGGGATAAAATTGCTGCTGACAGGCTAGCGTGCTGTAGTTTCACCATAGCACTGTTCCCAAATACGCACATGGAGTGCGCGGCATGGAGGGAGAACCCTGCATTACAGCTGTCACTGCTTTTGCCTTGTTCAGTTGTTTACATTAAGTGGAACAGTGACACTCCTGTTCCAAGGTACAATTCCTCAGTTCCACTTAATGTTAAACACTGAGGGACAAAGATCACACAGCCATAAGGAAAAAATTAAAGAATACAGTCCCTGTAGACTGGCAAGAAGGACTTAGTAGATGGTAATCCAAAGAATTTGCACTTCACAGATATTCCCTGCATTTGTGATAGTTAAGATGCCAAGTACTGAGAAACTGAAGGATTTATGCTGTTTATCTCTTTCTCAGCTTGTCTGAAAGGAGCCACATGCTTGCAAAGGTTTGCTTTCAGTTTAGAGTTGCAGGAGAAAGTAAACAAGCCGTAGACCCTGGATTTGGACTGTAAATCAAGTGATTGCAGGCATGTTGAAGCATGGATGGGCATGATGCATGCATTCTTCATAAGTTTAGGAGCATCTGAACAATTGAATGGCCTTTTATTTCATTAACTGGTTGTCTTTATTTTCGATCTATTTCCCATTCATAAAAAAGAACTTAGGTATTTAAAAAAATCTGGTATATCGCTCTCTCTTTACATGCCACAATATTGCTGAAGATCGTCAAAATTACACTTCAGCATGCATACCTTGTGGCCTCCAACATATTACAGAATCAGAAACGTGTCTAAGTGACGTTTAGCTAATTTCCTGTTATGGTCACATTGAATTAGGTGCCAATTTCATGAAGTATGTGGAGATAAAACTGGTAGCTTTCAAATTAGATGGTAACATAAGGCAAGCTGCCGATGGAGAATTTGGGCCTGATTTTAAAATTCTGTGCACAAAAATTGCATGAGCAATTGCTGAGATTGCACCTTCATTCACCATAGTCCTCAGGTTATTAATTAAGCAGGAAAGCTTACTCACATGCACAGAAACTATGACAATGCAAATTGTCGTAAAAGTACCCTAGGAACTTGGAAGGTATACATGTATCCATTCCTAGTAATAACTGAAGGGTCTATTCTGCATATAACAAATCAATAAGGAGGTTTTGCTGACTTAACACCTCTGAAATGACAGAAAGACACTGGGGAGAAATCTGCCTCCAGAATTAGTAGCTCCTCAGAGAGGAATGTGGCGAGAAGTGTAGCTAGGGGCTGGATAGAAATCAATCTAATCAAATTCTTCCCAAATGGGTTGGGAGAGAAATGGGGAAATTTAACCAGTAATTCTGACCTAGAGTCATGCTAACTCCTAGGAACATTAATAAGCGGTGAGATCACAAAACATCTGGAGAAATGTGAGATGATTGAGCCTGGTGACCACGGTTTCATGAAACGGTATACGCCTTCATTCCAACATCTGGCAAATGTATGGAGGAGGTGATGAGGAGAGCAGACAGGAGCTGAGACAGAGACATAATATGCAAATATTAAATAGTCCTTTGGGATAATGGCTGGTTCAGGTAGCTGGGATGGGTTACAGTGGTTCTCATTTCTGGGGCACCAGGCTGCCTAATGAAGTAATGATTGTGCATCCTTTCAGTGAAATGTCTTTTTGTCATAAAAACCACCATCACAGTTGACAGATTTCATGCAATGAATGTAGATGTAAAGAGGTCAAGCACTGGAGGAATCTGGAAACTGAACAACTCTCATAGGTTCACAGATTTTAGCTTCAAAAGGGACAGTTTTGATTGTCTAGTCTGATCTCCTGTGTAGAGCAGACCAGAGAACTGCTTTGGTAAGTGCCCTATCAAACCCATGACTTCTGCTGGAATGAGAGTGTTTAGATACTTGTTGGCCACAAAAGCTTTCTTATCAAATGACTCTGCTGCCCAGGCTACATATCTGTCTCTGCAGCGGGGTAAATTAACACCAACATTTTCAGGTTTGAACCAAGAAAACAATTTTTAAAAACTCCTCAAGAGCTGTCCTTTGTAAAGGACTTAATCTAAGGTTATTTGAATCAGTGGAACAAGTCCTGCTGGTCTCAGGAGGTCTTGGAACCAGTGCAAAGTACTGCTCAAAGAAAACCTCAGCATAGAACGTGTGAGACACGGTGTTTTAAGTGGGGAAGGGACAGTTCAGGCAACTGGAAACAAATCAATGTCATCAAATCTCTCTGCTGTTTGTCAAGCTCTGATAAGGGGTACACTTTCCAGTCCTGGGGGATGGTGCTTCTCAGGAAGGAAGTGTCTGTGCTAAAGATGCGTTTCACCGGGATGGGGATATTACTGTAAAGATGCAAAGAAGGAGGTGCTCTCCAAAGATACCTGAATTTCGTGCATCCAGAGAGGAGACGTAAAATCTCCTGAAATTCATTTAACAGAAAAGCATGTTTACAAGCACACTGACTTCTCATGTGATCTTTCCAGTGCTTCTCACTAAGCAAGTACTTGCTGAATTTAGCGGATGCATTGAGCACGTCGTGCAGTGGTAGTGGTGGTAGCGCAGAAGGCAACTGTCCCTTTATTTGCTAGAGGGTAGACTACACTGGGCATATTGCCCTTGAGTGGAGAACTCATCATCATTGCAGACAGTCTCATAGCAGTGTTCACAGGAATGGGGATAGGAACATAAGCGATATTCTGCTCATCTCTTTTCTACTACAGTTTCAGCTAAATATAGTTTTTCACTTCCTGTCCTAAATGGCTACATGCTGGTTTCTGTTGTTGACTTTCAAACCCAGAGGCAGCATAGGCTGAAAAATGTACACACGTGTGTATGCATCCCTCTTGCTCTGTGTGTAAAGGTACACATGTGGAACAGTGTGTCCTGGAGAGTAGCTATGAGGTTCCTTGGTACACATTTGGGCTGGCTCCACCTCTTATCAGACCATTTGTAAATAGTCCAGATGTCTCAGAGATTATCTGTTTTATAGCATTTTTCCAAATAATAGTAGGAGTATATTTTAACTCATCCATCAGTAAATATAGGTGGTTTCTCTGAGATCAACAAGATAGACTTGTGAGACTCATAAGGATCTCTAAAGTGACCTGAAAAATAGACAGAAAAGCTGATACCTAAACCAAATCCATTAGAAAAAGAAGCTGCAGCAAGATTCACTTCCCAGAGTTTTAAACGCTTGCCTGCTTTGATGGCTAAAAAGCAGAGAAACTGAAGTGTCTTAGTGAAACTAGGACAAAATATTGTCCATTGCAGACCTTCAGCCATTATAGTTTTGGAAGGGAGGAGGGTTTTTGCATTTGGGATTAGAAAGAAATAGTTCTTTGGAAGGGTAATTAGAAAGAAAAAGCAGCTGTTTGGAATGACTGACCAAATTCTAGTGCAGATGGATCTGTGAGTAGAGGGTGGGTATGGTTGTCAAAAGCCCTGTGATGTCCCGGAGACTATTGCACTTTCCCAACTGTATCACAAAGGTATTTCCCCTGTGCAGGGAAGGACATATGTATGTTTGTGATTGTTTAGGTTGCCCTTTGTGAGGGATTACAGATGAATGACAATAAATGTACGTATTTAAGAAGTCATTATGAGATTTAGAATTAGAAAGAACCAGGGGAGAGCACATTTTGCACATGTTCTCTAGAAGACCAAGGAGAGGTTATAATCCCTCTTGCCATATTATCATCAGTACAGAGTGGTCCTACAGTCAAAGGGGGTGGGATGTGCTGGGATGGACCCGGTCTTGGCAGCCATGGCGTTCAGAGCAGCAACTAGATCATAGATCACTGTGCTGATCTGGGGCCTTACACGGCGGGAATTCTGAGGAATTAAAGCAAGAATAGTTACAAACCTGAAATGTTTGGTCATTTAAAAAAAAAAAAAAAAAAGCATAATATTCTGTAGGTTTGAAGTATTCATACCAAGAAAGAAGACTTCAGATTTATCTTTCTGAATAGTTGTGGATCAAAACTGAGAAAACAAGAATGGAAGAAGACTATGTTTCACTGCAGAACAGTAGCTTTAAGAAGGCCTTCAAGAACCAGTGGAAGCAGTTAACGCAAAGTCTTGCTAAAAAGGCAATTAAGTAGCAATTCTTGCATCTCAGAGTATAGAATCATAGAATCATAGAATGGTTTAGGTTGGAAAAAAACTTTAAGATCATCCAGTCCAACCATTAACATAACACTACCAAGTCCACCACTAAACCAGTTAAGGGTAGAGCAGTAATTTCATGTTTCCTGGCTTGGTGAAAAACATGATTAGATGCCACAAAGTAGGTGGCAGTGCTTTGACCGTATGCATGTTGTATAGGCCATGGGGGCCTCTTCCATCCTTATCAAGGAGAGTGTTAACCTTCTCTCCTTTCATACAACATTGTAGACACTGGTAGTAGACACTGTAGTAGACTGTAGTAGACACTGGTCCAAGCAGTAGTCTGCAGTTCAGCCTGTGTCCTAGATTGCTTCCTAATCCTAATTTTGAGATTATTTTTTTCTGTGGTGTTGGGCAGGTATTTCACCATGAGTAACTAAAGTGGGATCTTCAGAGTAAATCCCCATCTAGAGCCAGGTAGGAGCTGGACTAAATCACTCAGTTGTCTTTAATTCAACTTCTGTCCACCCACCCCCCCACATGCACCCTCCAAGGAGCTCCTGTGACCTCTCACAGCTGGCTCTGGTCCCTACAGAATCACTTTTCGGTAACCAAGTACAAAATCCACCCGTCTTCTCCTCCAACTTATTCATCCATGCAGTTATGACTGGCTGGCAGTTTGCACCGGAGCTGGCCCCCAAGGCAGTGGGATTGAGCATGGATTTCTCCTCAAGAGAAATGGCTGCAGCCACATCCATTTGCCACAGCTGCACATTGGATAACTGAACCAGTTTGAGGTAAGGGCCCTCTCCAGCAATGAACATGCCCTTATCCTCAGGGAGGACTGGCGATGCTACTGCAATACAGATAAGTAAATAAGTAGACCCCCTAAGTAAATGGTGCTTATTTTCAAAAATCAACCAAAAAGTCAAAACTTCGTGCTTGCTGATGTCACCCTCCCTGTACCACAGTTGTCACAGATATGAATAATAACTGAGTAGCAGCACTACAATCACCACAGCCAAGTAAGAATTGATTAACTGAAATTTGTTAAGAGTTCTTAAGGTGGCAAAGGCAAGATGATACTGATGTTTAGAGGAGCAGAGCTTGAAAACCACTGTTCTGTTCAGAGGAAGTACGTCCATCAGTTTCTCAGGGTTGTCAGATCTATAGCAGAAATTCTGTTGGTCAATTAATTATGTGTATTTTAGGAGAAATAATTTGCTCCTATGGGACGTTTAATTTGAGGATGAAGAGATCAAAATGTTGCCAATCTTTTGTTTGCCAGTCAATTTCTGCAAACTTTTAGGGGTGTTGTATGTGTACAGGTAAATGATTTTTTTGCCACTGTGAATATTTGTTAATCATTATGTCTGAGCTGGAGGGGTCTGGAGTGCTTGTTAGGTATTTTATAATGCTAAAAACCTTCAAACATTAATATTCTAATGTCATTCCAGCCTATCTGCCTGTATGAGAAAATGTCTTTCTTAAAATCTGGGCACAGGTGGTAAATGAGAGATTTATTGAAGGTGCTTTCTTCTCCAGAATTTGCTGAATGAGAGGAGGCGATGCCCTTACAGCCCTGGTGGGCATGGCCTGGGTTACTGACTCTGTTATCAGAGCTGTAGGACTTGTTCAAAGTTAGGTCAGCTTACTAGAATTACTAGCCATGGGCCACAGGGGACATAGTATGGCACTTGTGGGGTGAAATCAATAGGGGCTGCCCATGAATCTGAAGAGCAAAGTACTTGAGGAGATACGTATTACTGAGTCCTGTCCTGCGTGCATGCCGCTTGAATGAGGGTGCACAGCTCTTCTAGGAGAGCCAGCCAGCAACTGAGTACTCTGAAATTCATGGTTACAGGGGCAGGGCGCATCTGTACTGCGAAGTGGGAGATGTAAAGGTGCTGGGCACACCGAGGCTGTGGCACTGATCTAGCTGCACAAAAACAAACATCAGTGAGAAGAGTGCTGAACAGGCAGGCAGGCATCCATAGGAACTATCCACCAAGAAGGGTGCACAGAATCTGCAGGGGTTAAAACCTGGCTGTCAAACCATTTCTATGCTTCCCTTCCAGGGAGGGCTGCCTGTGGTATGAAGGGTAGAGAAGTGTTATCCTTGTGCAATGGTTGTACGCCATCCGCTGGGGAGGGGTGTCGGGCTGTTATACAAAGTTACTTGTGTGCACGCTGTGTTTTCTGCAAAGACCTGTGGCACCCTGCTGTCCTTTCACTGCTCTGTTTGACACCCACGATCTGCTCTTACAATGTAGGAATGCATGTGGCAACCACATCTTCCCCCCTGACAGAGGGAATCCCTAAAACACAAATGTGCACATGGCTGAGTTGGAGCCATGTGCTGGTGTCAGTCTGGAGTAAACTCTCCGGAGCTGGAGAGGGGCCGAGTTCAGAATCCATCCCAGGTTGTCAGGTGCTTGCTACTCGGAGCAGTACCTAAGGCAAGCTTTTAGCTGGTGTTTCGAACTGTGAAGTCCGGGAGGTGCGTGTATGTGTGTGAAAGTACCTGATAAAACAGCACGGCAAAGCATCTGTGGTCAAGCAAGCAGCGCTATTTAAGCTGTGCAAACATAATAAAGCTACAAGCATCACCCAATATGGTAAATATTGTAGCCGCAAGCCTTTCCTCTGTCCATTTTGTACCTCTCTGAGCTATCTAAAGTAATTCTACCCACCTCCAGAAATGAGATCCCTGCGTCAATATACCCTGCTGGAGTGGGAATGTTAAGGCAATACTTCCCTCAAGATACCATCTGCAAGAGGTTTGGAGCACTTAGCTCCTCTTTGCCTGCACCCAAAGTAGTATAAATCTTTTTGCAAGTGAAAATGATTACTTGAGCAGCAGAGGATTAGCAGATGTGAGCATTGCATAGCTGGTTATGCTAGTCACATTTTCCTAAATAGATATTCTGTTGGATGCACGCGAGCCAGGGAGTGCTAGGGAACACAGCTCTTTTCAGATAGATGAATGTATACATGTGTATCTCAGTGTGCCTTTCCCAGACTTTCCATCACCTTTCTGCTAAACAGGGAATATATTTATGTCTGAGTAAAGGATTTCTGCTTTCTGCATTACTGATACTTTTTAAAGGGACAAGGTGTTTTCACTAATCATAATGAGATTGTATGATTAATATAAAGCCCTTGTACATATGAGAGAATCTCTGGGTGTTTCATGAATATTAAGCCTGCCAACAACCAGTTGAAGGCAGGTATCTACTACTGCCACTATAGGAAGGGAAACTGAGGCACGAGTTCATGGAGCTGACTTGATTATAGTCACTCACTTTGTAGCCCAGTCCCCTGGATCCTTGTTAAGCAGTTAAACCCTGGCCTTGCCCCAGACCATCTTTTAGGTTTGGGGTGATGCCAGAAACAGAGTCCAGTTCTCAGAAAGCCTTTTCTTTTTCGTGGATGAGTTCCCTGCTGGATTACGGAGCCGAACCAGCTTCCTCAGTGTTTACACAGCCTCTACAGCTGAAGCAAGAGGAGCAGCAAAAGTGAAGTGTTGGGAGCGTGTGCAAGTGAGGTCTGGGGACTGCCCTTTCTGCCATTGCCCTGAACCAGGAGAGGCATGAAACCACACCCTGAAAGTTGTTCTCTGAGGCAGGGCTGCAATTCTGGCTCAGAGAGTGGTCCTGCGAGGGCTGTGGCTGGTAGTTAGTCTAGGTGACTTGTTGGGGTCAGTGGATCAACACCGTTCCCAGTAGGGTTGAAAGGACCTGTCTTACTGCTTGAAATTATCTCCTGACCATATTCATTAGTACTTTCTATTTGCTTTTGCAACGCTAATGAATCGTTGGGGAATTTCAAGTGCTTTGTTGAAACCAACTGAATACATACAACCTTTTGGATGCTGGGAAAACCTTGCCAAATCTAGGGAATCCACACAGCTCAGGTACACCCCTCCAGTGGCCCTCTGCAGAAAGCCAGTCTTTTGAAGCCTCTGTCTTGTAGCAGCTGTTGGGCAGAACTGGAAGCAGCTGCAGCCCCTTGTGAACTGGATTAAATTTTGTGCTGCTTGGGAAAATGCACCAAGGAAACAGAGAGAGACCAAAAAAATAGCAGAGTCTGGAGACTGACAGCTCTGCTGGCTACCTGCAATGCTGTTCTGCAAATTGCTAGCAGACTTCTAGGCAAAAGAAGGTTATCCGACATATTTGGCTAAATGACAGCCTGGGACATGGCCCAACCTTTTATCTTCCCTGCCAAGAATTCTTCTCTCTCTTCTCTCTCTCCTTTTTTTTTCCCCCCCTTGAGTTCTCTCCAAAGAATTTGTCACTCCTGATACCCCCCACAAAACCAGAAACCAGGCAAAGCTCAGAGCTTCTCCTGCTGAACCAGCAGACAGGAAAGAGCTTGGCTTTGGACAACTTTCCTTTCTGTCCAGAGGACAAATACATAACATGGGATGTTTTGGTGTAATTCTGTACTGAATTTCTATTCTAATTCTTAGTTTTAGACTGGATCTCATTGGTAACTTTTCCAGCCAAAAGGGAAGGTGACTGTGTTACCCTCCCAGCAGGGATGGTTCCTCTGGGCTGGGAAACCATGGTAGGGATTGCCTGAGGGGCACTGTGAAGAGCAGCCTGTGATAGGGATGGATGCTAGCGTGTAGTCCCTTGGACTGGCATTCTGGCATCTCCCTTTGCTATTAGACCTAGCTATCTAGGTCTAGCCTGGATTCACCCTGCCTAACTCCAGGTGTTTAATTGTTGTGTCCCATTTAGGAACCTGTGCACCCATGAGGATCTCTGGTCTTACTGGAGAAGGAGCAGCTCCAGGGAGTAATTCAGGGTGACTGGTGCTAGTGGGCTAAATCCAAGTCAAATATTTGTTCGTGCCTCTCTGAGGTGAGCAGGGAGCCAGGCCAGAGAGCTATGTCTGGCACAAACCTTCCACCCTCCCGCCTCCTGAGTCAGATGGAAGCCTGGACGTGGGGGTGGGTGCAGCACTGATGTTTTGGGGAGCACATGACCAAGGCAGCTGCGTTATGGATTGTCTTAAACTGCTGTGAACCCACAAGCTTTGGCTCATGATTTATGTACATCGTAGCCCTGGTGACCAACTGACCATAAATACTGTTAAGTAAACAAGCTTGAGGTCCCAGCAATGGTTAAGCTGGGTCTGCGGGAGGTGACAGACTTGCCTGGCTGCTTGGCAGGTTTTGTAGTCATGTGCTGAGCTCCCAACTACCGCAGGGACATTTCAGCAGTTTCTGACACTGCTCCACTCACCGGTCCTTTGTCCCCAGCCTGTCCCACCAGGGTAGGATGACGAGGGCCGTGCCCACCCACAGGGCAGGTCGCTCAACTTAGCCCAGGAAACTAGAACACCTCTTTCATCCTTGTGGCGGGAGACCATGCCCTTTCACCACCTTTCCACATCCCTGAAATACCCCAACAAGCTGCCTTCTTCTTCCTCTCCTTCCCCCAGGAAGGCAGATCTCTGAAGCTGCTTCAGTGTGAATGCAGGCAGGGATCCCATCAGATCATAAAGCAAGAAATAAGCATGTTTCTTCAATGCCTAATCAAAATTAAATATAAGGAGTATGAAATTGCTGGAGTAAGGCTTAAGGATGACAGACAAAAAGTAAGTTCACAGATTTAGATATATATTTTTTTTTTACTAAAAACGCCATGTGTTGAAATGCATTCACACTGACATTGGAAACATGAATTTTCGTGTGTAAGTAAGTCTGCAGGTCAGTGACTGAACAACTGGTTTGAAGACCCTTTGTGTGGTGCCTTAATGAGAGGGGGGACCTCTGAAGGCCTGTGCTCTGCTCCTTGAGATGCCGCAGGATGAAAGTTCAACGGATTTATTTCCCTTGGCAAAACGGCCATTTCTGGTTGCAAATCACGACTGAGAAGCATTTGCAGGTATTTCTTAGAAGAGGGGAAGGCTGCTCAGCTTTATGCAAGTCTGTGTGGTTAGTGCCTCGTATCTTGTGTCTCATATGTCTACACTAAATTCACTCACAGGCTGAGGAAAGCCATTGCTTTTTATAACTAGTCTGACGTTTCTCTTAATATTTTGCCCAGGGTTTTGGCTCTGACACATCATGCAGCTTCAAATAATTTTTATTATACAGGGTGTGAAACAGAATGGCTTTATTTAAGCAAAACTACAGTATGTTCTTAATGAAGGTTGAATTTGGGAATTTCTCCCGCCCCTTTATTTCCCGTTTCCCTTTCCCCTCTTTGTTAAGTGGGTACAATATAGAAAAGCATTCCCCGGGTTTTCATTCCTGTGTTCCTTCCTGGCCAGATGAGCTGGGAAAGGGCAAAACCTCTGTCAATAGCCCTGGCCCTGCAGTCGAAACGGGGGTGCTCTGGGCTTCCGACTCTTCAGGTGTTTCTCAAAGGCACAGAGCAAACCCATCTGTCTTCTGTCCAGCTGGTGGCTCTGCTGGGCCCTTCTAGTGCACTGACACCAGGGGCTGAGGAAGGTCTGCGACTCCCTTACATTCTTAGAGCTTAGGAAATTGTTTGTCTTCTTCCAAACATTTGCTTCTAGTTCCTGCACTTCACAAGCCTTTCCAGAGAAATTAAAGCAGAATTTTCCAGCAAACACTTTCGCAGCTTTTTGTTAAGGAAAATGTGCTTTCTTTGGCTCCTCTGACCTTGCCAGAAATGACTCCTGGCTAGGAGGTGTCAGAAGCTCTCTTCTTTGCAGTGAAAAGGCCTTGCAGAAGTATAAATTATCCTTCGTTGCCTGGACACAAAGAAAAACCTTTAGTTTTGCTGATATGCTGAAATTCCTAAGAGAATAATTTGGGTTTGAAATAGGTAAAGGACAAATGACCCAAAAAGCTCTGATTATGAATACGGGGGAGAAGGGCTTATCTTTAACACAGCAACTGTCTGTTGTTAGTAAGGGAGTAGGCTAATAAAACTTGCAAAGTGGTTTTGACTTGCAAAAGTATGTTTTGACTGAGTAAAAAGAGCAAGAGGGTTGAAAAGATATTTTGAGAGAAATTGTTGAGTGCAAAATATGTATGTGCAAGGTTACAGAAGGATAGCAGTATAATTGGTGAGGCGAATACAAGCCAAGTCACGTTACACCAATAGGATATAGTAGCCCCAGTCCACTGTGGGGCCACGGGCAGCATATACCATCTGCATTAACTTCTGCATTAATGAATGCAGGAAACAGCTAGACTGAAGAAAAAATGAGGGTTTTGAAAGAAGGCCTCTTCCTTCAGGGAATTTCTGCTGTTTGTTTTTTATCTTCTTTCTGCCTGTGTCATGGCTGTGAGTGTGAGAAGGTTTGTTTGTTAGTAGAGCTGAGCTGGGTACTAGCAGTAATGTGAATTAGCTTGTGTTTTGTTTGGGTTTTTTATGCATATGCAATTCTTTATAAGATCCATACCTTTGTGTATGTAAACGGCGGGACAGACCTAATGAACCTAGGAAACATAGTGAAGCTAGCAACTTAATAAACATTTAGTTGCACCTCCCTGCTCCTTGAGAGCACTCCTCTGCTGAAAGACTGTTGTCAGGGTCAAACAAGAAGCTTTGACAAGGGTATTGCCACTGCTTCACTGTAGGCACTTACAACTAAGCTGGACTAATTTAGGAGGAAGAGCAGCTCTTCTAGAGGAGCTGAGAGCTGGCCCCGAACACTTGAGATGGGCACCCCTGCAATGGGAGCTCCCTCTGAGTGATTAGAGCAGAAACCCAAGCAGGTAACACAGCTGCTGCAGTTGGGTGGTTTACGGGAAGCACTGCGAGCACCCCCTCCTTCTCCACTCCTGAGCAACTTGGCCCTGCTGCTCATGCTGTTGGAGAACGATCATTAGCCTTAATCACCAAGTTTGTGCTCTGATAAGTGACAGTGGTTACATGTCCCTCCCAACATCAGTAGCTCCCATCCAGGAAGGTTTCTTCAGAGCTGACCTGACTCCTGACTTTTGAATGGGGGCAAGATTCTGCTCAGTTCAAAATCTAGATAAGCTGAGGTTGTGTCCTTTGACTGCACGATGGCGGTAATGAGGAAGAATACATTTGTTAGCTTTAAACCTGGTAACGTGAGCAGCCAGGGCACCAGAGCTTAGTATGAGTGCAGTTAGCTGCCAGTGAGCTCCATGTTTTTGCATAGACCCTACTCCTGTGGCTCAGCTAACATCCTTAAAGCTAGGTCAGCCACCCTTGCTGTGCTCTGCAGGCAGCAATACAAATCCGCACAGTTATTTCAGTGTGATGCTGGTCTATCAGACCTTCAAACTGAGCCCTGTACTGTATAAGACAGCAATCTGGCGTCATATATAAGCAGAAAACTGTCTGTGGCCACTTACTACTTAATAGATTGACACATGAATTAGCATTCTTCCACCTGCAGAAGTGGCCATTGCACCCTTCCTCCAAGGAGTATAGTAGCACTTGCTCATTTTTATGAGAAAACCAAAAATGAGCACAGAAAGTGGGGTAGGTGGGGAACAGAGAGGTTTGCTGAGCTATGAGGTGTCAAGGTATGTAGGAGACCCTTGGTTTGCCTTACCTTTTGGCAGCTGGAACAGCTGCTACCTTGGCTATTAAGCATGGTGCTTTCCAGGCTGAGAGGAAAGACCTGGCATGCAGAGCATCAACTGTAGATCAAAGACCAAAGAGGCGAAGGGTGGACATAAAAATAGAGTGGAAACAAGGAGAGCAGTGAGCAAGAGGAAGTGCTCTGCCAGCCACAGGTTGTCCGCAGACCACAGTTTGAGAAGCACAACTTCCTGAGCTAAGCGTTTGTCACCAAGGTGGACCAGTAACACGAGCATTCTGCAAGGTAGGAGGGACTACTGAACAGGCAAGCCTGCCTCATGGGACACACTGAGCCTGTCATGTCACTTCCATTATCCAATTTTTCTGTACATCTGTACAATGCAGGAAGCTGCAATGGCTTGCTTAACACCCTACATCTTTTCCCTTTCTTTTTGCCTATCAGGCAACAAGAAACTTGTTTTTCATTTCTGACTAAAGGGTGGCAATCAGCTGGGTGTGATCTCTGAAGACCTCAAGAACTTTCTTTTCTTTCTGCTTTTTGGGTTTTTCATAGTGATTTTTTTCCTGATTGTTGGTTTGATTTTTGTCAGATCTCTTGGCTCTATTACGAAAAAAGTATTTATTAAAGCCTGAATTTTCTGTGAGGACCGCCTCATTTGGTGCACAAAGTTAGCTGTTGTGCTATGGGTTTTTCCATGTGTCACTTTGCTACCTTCCCACCTTCCTAATACTCTGTTTTATGATGATACGACTCAAGAAGCTTACAGATGACAGAGCTCTCCCTGTAGCTAGGTTGGGTGCGGTGCCTCAGCTCCACCACCTATTGGAAGAAAGAAAGGAGAATCCAGCAAGGTGACCCAAGCCAGGTCCAGAAAGTAAATGAATCCTCCTCCATCTTGGATTAGTTTGATCTGAACTGATCAAGTGAGAAAAGATGTGCTGGCTTATAAGAATAACAAGAAGGCATCGAGAAATGACCACATCTAAGATGGAAGCAAAACGAAGCTTCATGTCCTCTAGCTGGGGCACTGCATAGCTTCCCTCGCAGGGAACTAAAAGTAACAGCACACGAATTCACATGTGTCTGAACAAAGATTTTTAATGAGTCTATCTAATCAGAAATGATACCAAACCAAGGAAAGCATAGGTAGCTATGTGTGTAGCAAGGGTCTAACTGATGAAACCTTGCTGCACTTCTTTTGCTGCTACTCATGTAACTCTGATTATTCCTTCTCCGGTGTGCTGGGTTCAGAACTTCATGCTCTTTTCAGCAGGAAGGTGGCTATGAAAAAAAGGGATACAGAGATCTGTCTCTGTCACCAGTGGCACAGAGCCCTGCAACCGAGTCCAACTGGGCTGGTTGTGACGTGGGATGTAAAACAGGGCTGTGAGTTTTCTGTCAGTCTTTTAATCTCAGCACCACCATCTGACCCATCTCCATGAAGCCCCATGCTCCCAACTCTCTCTTTTAACCACAGAAATTACCAGCATTGTCCATCTCCTTCTACCAGGACTGGTGTGTCAGCTTCAGGAGCGTCTATCTTTTCCTCCTGCTTCATGTGCTCCTTGTAAACTGTGTTGCTGTGCTTGAAGGGTTTCAACAAGTGAGCTTCAGGCACGAGCTGTCTTGTCCTGAATGGCATCCCTTCAGGTACCAGGTGGCTTTGGTGCAAAAAGATTGCTCTTCACCTGGCGCATGGAGTTTATGGCCACTTGTCCATCTTTCTCCCTCAGTAGCAAGCCAGCTGGCACACATTTTAAGACCCGTGGTGCCTGGTCTGCTATAAATATAAATATACCAGAGTATCTCTTTCCTTAAGGACAGCACAGCAACCCCTTGCTCTTGCTCTCTCTTGATGTCTTCTAATATTCAGGGGGAGAAATAAAAGCAATAAAACATAATAATAAAAAACTAGTTCCTAATTCTTACACCTGGTCTATTTAAACAAGGATAAGGCACTCAGTCTTTACTTATCAGTGCACTACAGAGCATTTGGTTTCCAATTTAAGGTTCAGATTTAATAACACCAGATGCATCTTCTCAGATCTGGTCTGGTGACAAGCAGAAGCTGCAAATATGGAGGAGTGAAGAATTCCTCTGGCAGTCCCTGCTGCTGTTGCATATGATTTCTGTGTGTCTCAGCTGCCTCGGGGAAATTCAGAGTGACCAGGCCTATATAGTACAGCCAGGAAGCCCTTAGTGTCAGCAAGTCTGTGGCAATATTTCTGAAGTCCCTTGCAAAGGTATGCCCAGGCCTGCACCTGTGTGAAATTCAGTGGATTATATCCCCTTGCGATTCTGATGATTTCTGGGAATATTCGGCTGCCAAGTGTGGCTCTTCATTTCTAAAGCAATGAGTCACAGTGGTGTCATTACTTCAGTGTACAGTCACTGTGCAATAATTCAAATCACCACTGTCGTTATTATTACTTCCAACAAGCAACCCGATACCTTCTGCCAAACTGGGAACAGGTGTGTGAATGTAATCACTGTGCAATTAATTAACCTGTGTTGCCAGTCATTACGCAACACACAGCTCCCTGTATCCCAACTGAGTTCAATTTAGCAGAGCGGCTGCAGGATTTAAAAGTACTTTGCAGTAAGAACTCAAAAAAAAAAATGAAAAGCAGAGAGCTCTAGAGCCAGGTTGGGGTTTTTTTTTCATCACACCTAACAAAAATGAGCACCTGCCTGTATCGGTCAAAAGGTTTTGCATGACTGTGGGAGAAGGAAGAGAGTGTTGCATGTTATTTCTGAAAACTATGAGCTTAGAAACCATCTGATGTGTGAATTCTGAGTGAGCAAAGTAGCAAAGGCTGGCTGCTCACAGCAGTGGCCCCGCAAATCCCTTCAACTGGCAGCACAGCAAGAACCCGGGAGCTGCCTGGGCTCCCTCCTCTCCGTGCAGCTACAGGGCTACCGTGGAGCCAGATTAAATTGCTGGATTAAGCACTCCCACAGCCCAGCATCTGGATCTCTGTGACAGCTGTGCCCAGGAAAGAAGTCAAGCATTGGTGCCATAACTGCGTCAACTGGCGTGTCATGGGTCACAGCATTACAGCTGGAAAAGGTCTGTTAGGTCATTCACTCCCATTTCTTAGCCAGCACAGGATTTGACTCAATAAAGTGTTTGCTACTGCTCTAAACATGGCATTTTAAGAGATCTGGGCAAAGCAATCGTCTTCTCTTGGGAATTTATTCATCATCTGTTATAACTCACTGCCAGGAAGCATCTAGCCTAACGTTCCCCTGTTTTAATATGATCCCATTTATGACTTTTCTTGCCTTTCCTTGTTATCAAAGCCTCCCCTTTCACTGAGCTGTCCTCTCCTCCCTCTGTACAGGTAGAGGGTTTGAGGGGAGGATACCCCACACCACAACTCTCATCCCCGAGGGCCCCCTTTTGGCTGGGTTCCTGTTCTGCCAAAAAAGCCTCATCCACTGCCCTTAAATATCTGCACTGAAAGACCCCACACACTCAAATCATGAGATGTTTCCATTAAGTCAAATATTTTCAGACTCTCCATTTTTTATCTTGTATGTCTAAGTTTGGAATGATTTTCTCTCTTTCATCCATTCTCCAAAACTTAGACGATGGGCCCTACACGCAGCTGCACGCATTGGAAGGTCAGTTCTGTTACTTTTCTTCACCAGTCGGTTGTTCTTGTTGCCAAACCCGCGTTGCTGCTATGAGCGGGGCTCCGTGCAGGCGACGTGCCTGTCGGAGGGAGCAGAGGGCTGGGTGCCTCTGCCTGCATCAAGCCTGGGTTCCCGCACGGGGAACACTGTGCCAGTGTCACGACATGCCTGGTGCTCACCAGGTCCAAGCTGCTTTGTATTACTTCCTTGTCTTTGTTGATATTTCCCATTTCCCTCCAGACAGTGGGATTCCTGAGCATCAGTGCTTTGCTGGCCCTTTTCTTTTCACCTTTCGTAATGAATGGGTAACAAAGTTCAGCCACACTGGAGCTATTGCAATGCATTTCACTTCTGGTGCCGCAGCAAGACGTTACCTGCATTGGCCTCCTTCTGACCTAGGTTTCACACATTATTGGCAAGATCAGACTCTTGCTTGTGTGACTAATTTGGGGAGTAGCTTTTGCTAACAGTGTACAGAACATTTCATTATAACTCTCCTTTCTTTGCCTTCAGCTCATTACTTCTTTCCCATTACCAAAAGTTGCAATCCAACACATGTGTTCCTTTCACATGGTTACTAGGCATTTCTTTTGGTTTCTACTGTAAAGGAAGAAACCGAGAGACGAATCAGGTTAACTTCCAAAAGCTGTCCTCCACTGTTTTACTCTATACATTCAGATGACACTGATTAAAATCATATGCTGTTGCATCTGAAAGAAATTTACTCACCTGTGTGATGAGCTGGGTTTTTATCACAAGTGAAGAGAGAGTGTTTCACTCATTTCTATTTGCTTTTGTAAGCACAGTTCTCTAATTCTTACTGTCTTGGCCATGATCTTGAAAATGGATTGATTAAAAACAAGATTCTGTGGACCAATACCCTGAATCAGCAACTGGGATTGCAGAGGAACATGTATTCTCTAAGGAAATTGTCTCTGTAGGGTTGCAAAAGAAAACAACTACTAAAAATAAAATCTCACTGTTGGTTTTGAGATTTGAAAGGCCATTTTTATAAAAAACTATCTTTTGGGATAAGTGTGCTATGTTAGGTTAGGCCGTTGAAGGGACTCTTTTCGTAGTTTAAATCTGACTTTATTTGAAATGTACTACTTTAAGATCTGCATCTTTAACAATAAAAGGAAAAAGACTTGAAATAAGACCAAATCAAAAGTGAGAGTCCTCCTCTTTTCAGCTCTGACATCTAAGCAGCAAAACTGGTGCAGAAAAATGTACTTGGTGTATGTTCTCCTATGTTTTCTTTACTTTTAAAATCAATTAATCGAATGACAAGCCCATATCCATGGGTCTACAACCTTATCCAGTAGAGCTCCTATGACCAGACCTTTCAGCACAAGTATTTCCGCTGGCTGCAGTGCTAAGCACATGTATAAATACTTTGTTGAATCAGCACCATAGCTGATTTAATACCAGTCTGCCATTAGACTAAAAATCAATAGAATTAGTTCTTTGTGTCTCTGATCAGAACAGGAATCTAAAGGAGAGTGTGTCCCAGTTCTCTAATATTCTCAACAGCATAATTTCAGTATTCTTACGTCTTGTACTGCTGAGAATAAGCTCTGAGACATAAGGTATGACTGGGCATTGCTAATGTGGTGCCACAGGATGGCCCCTCTCATCACTCAGCATCTCCCATGCATGTTTTTGGAACTTCCAATTCTGTCTTTAGTACTGGCGAAAATGACAAATGTGGCAGGAAAAAAAGAGGGAAACCAAGTCTTTATTTCCTCCCTCCTGAAGGTGCCTCTGGTGTCCCTGCCCCTGTCGCATGTTTCCTGTGCTCCCTCCCATTCCCCTCCCTCAGTGCAGGGAAAGGGTTTACTGTGCTCGTGTCCTTTGAGTCTTGTCCTGCAGGACTCGCTGTGTCGCGCTGAGCAACCTAGGGCTGTTTGCAGGCCTGCACCCTGAATTATTCTCCTGCTGAAGATCAGCCTTTGGGAATCTGCAAAGATGCCTCTTCTGTAGTGGATAACTTGCTGCTGAATGCATCCTAACACATCCTCCTCCTCCTCCTGTACTCTATGAGTGACAGCAGAGGTGGAGGATTCCCCCCTCCCAAGCAGCCACCGGTGGCTCCCTGGGTGCAGGGCTGGAGGAGCCTCCACCTCTGCAGCCACCAGCACCAGTGCAGACTTGTCAGCAGAGGCAGGGAGCACTCGGTGTTATTTTTAAACAGTGAGATGTCTTAGTCTGCCTTTTTGCAGACTACCTAAGCTGGGCACAGAGGGTGGCTGCCAAAACGCGAGAGCAGCTGACGGTGCCTCTGGCTACTGCTGGCAGGCTTCCTCCGAGGGGCTCTGAGAGTGGGGTGAGACACCACAGCGGTGCCCATCACAGCTCCTGCATGGTCAGAGAAGTGGTGACAGTGGCATGGCCACAGGGTGAGCTGCAGGCTGCCTGGCCCCTGCACACCTCAGACAGACACTGCGGCTCGGTGTGTGCATATTCTCGGCTGCTGGCAAGGTCTGCAGCCCCTTTCCTCTGCCTCATCGCTCCCTTTGAAGTCATGAAACATTGCTCTGACCCTTCAGCTGGAGGATGGTGTCCAGGGTACTGGCATGCTCTACCCTCTAGAGCTCTGGCTGCCTCTGTGCATCCCTTACCTCTGTCTCTGGGTACCCGTGCTTAGGCAACATAGATAGATGAGCTGAAAACAACAGACCTCAGCATAAAGCACCCTGCAAGCCTGTGGTCTGAAACCTGGGCGTGCATCATTACCACGAGGCCGTAGTCCTTAGGACGGGGTGTGTCTGTATGTTGAGGCCTGTGCACCCAGTTTGCCTCTGTCACAGCAAGGCGTCTGTGGTCTGATGCCCCTGGAGGAACCCTCCTGGTGTGTAAGTGCCTCTGTGTGTGCCTGAGTGTCTGCATGTACAGTCCTTACTCCTCCCAGGTTTTCCATTTGCACTTCTGCTTACAAGGGACTCCCTTGCTGTGTTTCAGCCCAATCAGAGATACCAGCGAAGAGGGAAAAGAGACACATCTCTGTCGGGCCACTGCCCTGCAAAACTGCCTCCCGCTTCCAGGGATCAGCATCCTTGATAAACTCATCAAGACCTGTCCCGTCTGGCTTCAGCTGAACATGAACCAGGAAAGGGCTGGGGCGATACTTGGCAAAGAAACAGCAGGGGTAAGTCCAAAGCGGTTTCAGTTCAGGCAGACACATTTCCTGTCCTTGGCGGAGCTGGTTAGGAGAGCAGCGCTTTTTTTTCATGTGGAAGCAAAAATATTTAGCAGGCTACGCCTCTGTTCCCATTATCTTTTGATGCTTTAGCCACTCACAACAGTGCAAGACAGATACAATGGATTTGGGGAAGGCAGAAATCTTGTCTCCGCTTTTATTTACTTAGCATGTAGATTCATGGAGATGCCTTCCCATTCCCCGCCATACCCAGAGGTTTGTTGACTACCCTAACTTGGAGCAATAAAAAAAAAATCCCTGAAGAAAAGGCCCTTAAATTCTGGGAGCTGCTGAGAGTTGTTTTTATTGCAATAATTGATATCTGGTCCCCATAAGCTGAGTGTTAGAAAATGGCAGACTCACGTAAAGCTCAGAGCTTGCTTAAGGAAAACAGCTCTGTAGGAAAGGGAGCTCCCCATTCCCGGGGTCTCGGAGGTGAGGCATGGCAGGGGGTAGGTGTCCTGGTCGGGTCTGGGGAGGGCAGATGCAAATGACCTGAGCTGATGCCAGAGCGCAAGGGGAATTCACTCACTCCTGCTCTGAGGAGGTCTGGACCTGTCCCTTGGCTGAGTCAGTCTATCCCAGGGCTAAAAGCTGGCACAGCCAAGTGACAGCCTCCAGTGGGACTCACCTGACCAACCTGGACTGTGCAGCGTGCCTCACCATGAGCCAGACTTCTCAGATAAGTTGGGCAAATTATTCTCTTCATTTTTCTGCACTGACTGTAAAGGGAGATCTGAGTGACTGTCTCTGATACAGCTGTGTATGGCCCCAAGGCTCCTCGGTCATTAGCCACTTACTGCAGGCAGGGCTATTCCCCACATTTTTTTGGTGGGTTTTGGGGATAAATCTTGCCTCTGTTCCTCCTGCTCACACCATCCTCGGGCACGGTCTTCAGCTGCAGCTTGAAGCAGGCAGGAGAAGAGCTGATGCATCGGAGGTGTCCCATGGCAAGGGCAGGCTCTCCTGCCCACTCTGAGCCCACCTGAAGCCGAATCAGCACTGCACCCTTCCCACCACCGGTGAAAATGGAAGAGACTGGTTTGCCTACCGGTCCTGACCCAGGCAGTAGGGTTAGGTGCAGCTCAGAAAACCCACCTCCCTCTCATCTGAACAGCCATAGTCCAATTTTAGCCTTTGGAGCCATGACAACCAGTCATACTGATCAGGAAAACAGAAGTGATTCATTTCCAGGTTTCACTTCTCTCGTTGCTTAAATTTAATTTCACATGAAGCACTTGACCAATGCAATATGAGTTAGTACCGTCTGAGATCCAAGGTCGCGGTAGTCTCTCGAGGTGGGTTAGATGGACTGTGCTGTCACAAGGGTGGTAGGACCTGAGGAGGGGAGAACCTCTGTGGCTTTTTCCTGCCTGCAGATACTTTCTGTGATATAGAAGTTGGGGGCTGCCCTGCATTAGAAATAGGCCTGTTTCAGGCATGCACCTGTTTGCCATGCATTTATTTGGATTTTCACTGCACTGCTGGTGGACCTGAGCCCGTGGAGCTCAATTTCTTATGAATGGCAGAAGCCAAGACAACGGCACTGTGCAAGGTTGTGAAGCTGCCCCAAAGCTGTGTGTTTAGCATGGATGCTTCAAAGTGACAGGAGATGCCCTTATGACTGGGATTCATAGAGAGAAAGGAGAGAGAGAAAGGTCCTGGCTTCTAGTCAAGCTTTTTTTAAATTCCTCTGTCCAAGAAATTAATGTTTTCTTGATAGATTTCCACTGCATTATAGTTGATTAATCATTTCATGAAATCACACTTCTTCTTTCTAGTATTAATGTCCAGACTCCAGAATTAGCCCGATTTTTAAATCCAGTTTTTATAAAAATACTTTGACTCTCTCCTGCCAAAACCTTCTATCAAAGAACAGATAAAGGCAAAGATTACTTTGTCTTTGTATCTGCAGCTTCAAGGTACAAGCTAAAAATATCCTTGACAATGAGCTTTAATTAGAAACACACTTAGGAGCTCACACAATACAAAGAATGTGATAGTTTTCTTTTTTCTTTTTTTTTCTTTTATTTTTTTTACTTTTTCTCTTTTTTTTTTTCTTTTTTCTTTTTCTTTTGTCTTCTGTCTTCTTTCTTCTTGGTTTCTTTTTTCTTTCTGTTTTCTATTTTCTTTTTTCTTTCCTTTGTCTTCTTTCCCCTTTCCTCTTTCTTCTTTTGTCTTTTTTTTTTTTTTTTTTTTTTTTTTTAATTTTGCTGGTCCCATTCATGGGAACCAATGGCTACAGTGGTTCCACTGGTTCCAATTAAAGACTCAGGGGCCTCTTTTCAATGTGTCTGAATACCTGACGGGAGGGAATACAGAAAATTGAGCCAGTCCATTCTCAGTGGTATCCAGTGAAAGGATGAGGCAGTGGGCATAAATAGAAATACAGGAAATTCTATTTAAACATTAAGAAAAGCTTTTTTACTGTCAGGATGATCAAACATTGGAACAGGTTGCCCAATAGGCTGTAGAGCCTCCATCCTTGGAGATAATAAAACCCCAACAAGACATAATCCTGAGTGACTTGCTGTAGTCGATCTGTCTTTGAGCATGGGGTTTGGACTAGATGAACTCCAGGGTTCCTTCCAACCACATCTGCTCTGTGATTTTGGGATCAGTCAATACACTTGAAGTCAGTGCTGCCATCCAGAGGGATCTTAGACAAGCTGGGGGCACAGGGCTGGCAGGAACCTTCCGAAATTCAACAAGGACAAATGCAAAGCGCTGCCCCCGGGAAGGCAGACCCCAGCAGCGATCTGGGCTGGCACTCCCTGGCTGGGCAGCTCTGCCAAAAAGGCCCTGCAGGGGCGGAGGGCAGTGAGCTGGGCACAGACCCACTGAGGAGAGGCTGTAGGACCAGGGTTTGTTCAACCAGGAGGAGAGACAACTTCAAGGGGACTGCATAGCAGCCCTCTGTTACCTACAGGGAGGTCACAGAATCATAGAATCATAGAATCATTTAGGTTGGAAAAGACCTTTAAGATCATCCAGGCCAACCATTAACCTAACATTACCAAGTCCACCACTAAACCTATTAAGGGTAGAGTCATAATTTCATGTTTCCGGGCTTGGTGGCTTGATTATTCTTTAATGAATGTAAAAACTAGGAATCACTAAGATTGGAAGGGACCTCTGAGATCATCAGTCCAACCATCAACCCAACACCACCATACCCACTAAACCATGTCCCAGAGTGCCACATCTACACGTTTTTTGAACACCTCCAGGGATGGTGACTCCACCACCTCTCTAGGCAGCCTGTTCCAATGCTTGACTACCCTTTCCATGAAGAAATTTTTCCTACTATCCAACCTAAACCTCCCCTGGCACAGCTTGAGGCCATTTCCTCTCATCCTATCACTAGCTACTTGGGAGAAGAGACCAACACCCACCTCACTACAACCTCCTTTCAGGTAGTTGTAGAGAGTGATAAGGTCTCCCCTCAGCCTCCTCTTCTCCAGGCTAAACAACCCCAGTTCCCTCAGCCGCTCCTCATAAGGCCTGTGCTCCAGACCCTTCACCAGCTTCGTTGCCCTTCTCTGAACATGCTCCAGCACCTCACTGTCTTTCTTGTATTGAGGGGCCCAAAACTGGACACAGTATTCGAGGTGCAGCCTCACCAGTGCCAAGTACAGGGGGACAATCACCTCCCTGCTCCTGCTGGCCACACTATTCCTGACACAAGCCAGGATGCTGTTGGCCTTCTTGGCCACCTGGGCACACTGCTGGCTCATGTTCAGCCGGCTGTCAACCAGCACCCCCAGGTCCTTTTTGGCCAGGCAGCTTTCCGGCCACTCTTCCCCAAGCCTGTAGCATTGCATGGGGTTGTTGTGACCCAAGTGCAGGACCCGGCACTTGGCCTTGTTGAACCTCATACAGTTGGCCTCGGCCCATCGGTCCAGCCTGTTCAGGTCCCTCTTCAGGGCCATCCTACCCTCCAGCAGGTCGACACTCCCACCCAGCTTGGTGTCATCTGCAAACTTACTGAGGACGCACTCAATACCCTCATCCAGATCGTTGATAAAGGTATTAAACAAGACTGGCCCCAAAACAGAGCAGCCAGGCTCTGCTCAGCATTGCATGGTGGGAGGACAAGAGCCAACAGGCATACATTGAAACTGGAGGGATTCAAACTGGGTACTGGGAAACACTTTCTCCCTCTGAGGACAGTAAGTGGTGGGACAGGTTGCCTGGAGAGGTTGTGCAGCCTCCACCCTTGGAGGTTTTCCAGACCTGTCTGGACAAAGTCCTGAGCAACTTGGTCTGGCCCCATCGTTTCACCCAGGGGGTTGGACAAGAGTCCTCCTGGGGTCACTGCCAGCCTGAGTGATCTTCTGGTTGGATGAAAAAACTCTGCCATGAGACACTGTGGCCACTAGAGCGTTTGGCCTTATGTTCCACTTGTGGACACTTGAATCCCTTCCCTCTCAATGTACAAGTGACTGCCTTGCTTTAGACCCAGACTGGGACATTCTAGGGTGAATTGTCCATGATTTAGAACACTTACGTGAGGAGCATCATTTGACAAATTGTGAGTGCAGCTTTATACTCTTCAGCCAGTGAAATAGTTTGCCTTAGGCTTAAGTGGGACATCAGTGATGCATAGAAATTTTGCTGGTTCCTTCGCAGGTCTGAATTTCACCCAGATGAAATGTCCCTTTATTCATTATTCTTGTCATGTAAAGTTCAACCAAGTGGAATGAAGCTAAAATAAGATCATTAAAGGTGGATTGTACTGATAAAAAACTTCATTGCCAATGACCTAAAATAAAGTTCAGAAGCTCACATAATGTAGCTGAGCTCTTGATTCCTTTCTCCTTTTTCAGATATTCTTGGTTAGGAAAGAGGGTAACGTGAACAACATGGTCCTTGCTGTCCGCCTGCCAGTGCAGAACGAGGCTTCCAGTGTGCTGGAATACAACATTAAAGAAGAGAAATCAAGTAAGTTCTTTACATTTTTTTGGTCTTGCTCTGATTATTGTACTGAATTCTCTTGTGATCACCAGTATTTATGTAATCTCACTTGCAATGAGCAGGTTCCTCTTGTGACCAGCAGCAGATCTTGCTTTTATGGTGTAGTTCAGTTAATATTTCCTGCGGCTGCTTTACCTCAGCTCCCCTGTGGTTCTGCGCCTTGTGTTATCATTTACAGACTCGCAACAGGGAAATAAAGCACCCCCAGACAAGCAGGCCAGCACTTTGATCGAGCGAGAGGAGCTGCCTTTCACCAGGTGGAAGTCCTGAGCAAAGCGCAAGGCACTGACAGACTAAGCCTTGTTAACTCACTGACTGTCTCTATTCCTGCCACGGAATTTGGGGCCCACCAGCCATCTGACATCTGCTATATTCTCTTTTCATGCGCCTCATACAGTCATACTGAACAACGGGTTACTCCTAAACTGTTTGACTGTTTTCAATGCCTCCTCGCTGTTTCTGGGAAGCAGCTGGGTCTTGGTATCGGTGCTGTTCCTGATCGGACAGCCAAGTCTGCTGGGAGCAAGCAAAAATGAACCCAGTTCACAGTCAGCCATGTCTGATGCAGCCCTCAGTGTAAATGGATGTGTAAGGCATATGATTTCCACTTTCCGAGAAATATTTGTAAACATGGGAATTTTAGGATAGTCATAGAAACACACACTTGAATTTGTTCATCAAAATAACTTCACACTATTTATTTGCATGAACACATCCAAATCCTCTGTCACTGAGCTCTGCCACAAAGCCAGCTCCCCAGGGTATATGTTTTACTCTCTGCTAAAACACTTGTGTTTCCGCTGATCAATGTTGCGGCTTATTTCTTCCCCCTTGACGGTTGCTCAAATGAATTTTTTCCTTCTCATATGTTTCTTTGAATACCTCTGCATCGTAAACAGACTTTAAAGCCAGAAGGACAGGTGAATCTCTTAATCTGCTCTGATCTCAAGCACAGACCACAGGCTGTCGCAGCGTTGCTCCTGCACAGAGCGCAGCTGCCTGCCTGGCTGCCGCACACCCCCTAGGAAAGCTTTCTCTCTCATCTGCCTGCACCTTGGAGCACGCAATTGCAGAGATGCTGCACATGTTCAGTGCTCCTGCATGAGGGCAGGAACAGCAAACCTTTTGCCACAACTTCGGGTGTCCAGATTAAGAATACAAGGGCAAGGGTTAGCTGCAGGGTGGGGAAACTTTTTTCTTTATTTAGTTATTTGAAGTTGACCTAGGGCTTAGGTTTTGCATGGTGGGGAACTGGGTTTTGATGGTTCAAGTTTTCCTTTGGATAAAAGTTAAAAAATTGAATCCTGCCATCCTAAAAATATCATTTATAGAAATGTTACTTTTTGACTTGTGTCCTGTGCCATAAAATCCGATTTCTTTGAGGACAGGCAAAGTAAAATGTAGTACAAAAATTTCACTGTGAGCTAGCCTAGCTAGAAAGACTTTTCTGCCATGATTTTCAAACTTGCTTGCTATTTCTAATTTATCGCTGACTTAATGCAAAGGATATGTTCAGAGACACAGCTTTCTGGTAGGAACAAGAATTAAATCAGTTTCCACCACTTTCATACAAGTTGCAAAGTAAGCGGAGGGTAATTAAAAATTAGCTCTCATTCAAAATGCAGGAGAACTGCCATCACATGTGCAGCAATCCCAGCAGCTATGAGGCTGATGCATTCCTATGGTGGATATTCACATTATTTTTAGCTTGAGTTCTGTCAGTGTTGAGCTGTAGAAAGCCTCTCAGTTCTCCATCCCACACCGTTTTGACAGGAACACACTGGGTACGGAAATGGTCATACTTTTGCTTCCTTTCTCATTCAGGGTAAGTAGCCTGGTTTTTGAGATTAGAAGAAATTGAATTAATTCCTGTTAGTAAAGCCAAAGGACTATATCTGGTGCAAGGAGAAGACGGTGAATCTTCTGTGCCTCAGAGTAATCTAATACATTAGCTTTGATTTATTGTCTCTGTGTTACTCCAACTGCTTTGTAAACTTTTTTAGGAAATAAAATTATACATTGTCTGAATGCTTTAAAAGAATTAAGACTAGAATCTGAGCTTCCTTGCTAGGTACCCTGGTATGTCTGGATTGCCTTTGCTTAATGATGTGCCTTTCACTCTTCCCTGGTATTCTGTGTCAGGGTAGGAGACCTCTGAGTGCCCCCAGAGACATTATCTTGCTGTGGAATGCATGTCTGTTGAAAGTTCGGTGTTATACTTCCTGAGAGTGTGTAAAGCATGCCAGCTGCACAGCCTGAGGACCACTGTAGACTGGCAGGGTCTTTCCAGGCATCTAGTCTTTAACTTCAAAAGGTCCCTCTTTAGTTCTTCTGTGCTTGCTAATAGGAGGCTTCAGCTTGCCACTGAATATCGCAAACAGGGAGGTGAATCCTCCTGATAGCTACCTGCTCTTTGAGTCTGCATGAAGCAGAGTAGAGCTGGTACCCTTCCAGTGCCCTTCAAAAGCAGCAGCTGTAATTCCCCTGCCATTCACAAATCGCTCTTTCCAGCTGTACTGGGGACAAGCAGCTTTGCTTTTGCTGGCCTGCTTCTGGTATTTCCTTTCTGAGTTGACACATAAGCAATGATATGTGCAATGTGCCCCATGGAGAGCTGTTTGTCCCTTTCTGAGAGCTGACGCCTCCTAAAGGGTTTGAAGAAGTGGGAACAAGTTCTTCTCTCTGTTACCTTGGTTTAGCTCATTAGACTCCACAGACGATGCATTCAGATGTAAACTGAAAGCTGTATTTGCCTTGACATGTATAGTTCAGATTTTACAGAGATCCTCCCAGTTAAAATCCAAGTTGGAACCCATCCCAGCTTCTATTTTGGAGCACCTTGTCAGATGTTTCTTGTCCTTCTCATGAGGACTCAGTGCAATCTCAGCTTCACAAGTAACACAAAGAAGGATGCGCTGTCCTTAGAGGTGACATGATGGCTCTGTGCCATCTCTACAGTGATGTCCATCTCTTACTTTTACCATATGCAGCTTTAAGCAGCAAGTTTTACTGCTCAGCTGTTTGTAAAAAGCCATTCTCATCCCATCCTACTTTTCAGATAGCTTCTGAAGAGATTTTCCCCAGTATCATAATGATGGTGTGGAGATTGCTGCCCAGCCCCTGAGATCCACATATAGATGGCCATTCAATGAAGTACAAAAAACCAGAAGCTTCCTAGCATTGCACTGCCAAATAATAGTGGATCATTGCTTTTCTCTTTCTTTTCCCCCATCGGATCTGCTTTGGTGATGTATATTTAGGGAACTATAGTTTTCTGAGGGGAAGACCAGATTTCATTGTGACTTTTTTTAAGTGTAAATCCCCAAAGAACCCACTACGTAAGAGGGTCAAGAAATGAAACCTCTTTCCTTTTTTTCATGGGGGATTTTCACCTGTTCTGTGAAGTAGCCCTTAGAATCATAAAACAGGAGAATGAATAGACTGGGTTTAAAAATTTTCTTCTAGTTCTTCATCTTTGGTTGTAATTCCTCCAGAGACAGGAAGGCTAAAGCCTGGTCGCAGCAGCAGGTATGGTAGAGACCCAACAGCAGATACAACGTGGTTCATCAGGAAGTTGAGAAACCTGGCAACTTTCAAAGCCTTGGATCTCTGTGGTTTTGTTTCTCAGACTGAAGGATCCCTTCTTACACAGAACAGTGGAAATCTCCCAGAGAGGCGGCTTGTTACAAGATTTCTTCCATTTAGAGATGCAGTGTTGGGAGATACCTCTCAAGCTCTGCTAAAATCTCAACTAGTTTGTGCAGTTCCAGTTCTGAGACTCATCCCTTCTGCTTCATCCCAAAATGGAGCCCTAGCCTCACATACCTCAAGAACTGAGCACCAATTCCTCAGCTGACTCCTATCCTTGGCTCTTCTCAGCAAATCACTTGTAACCTCAGGTCCCGATTCTCCTTTCCTTTATGTGTGTACAGTCAGAAATAATTCCACTGACATCAGTGACACCGCAGCAGTACTAAAAAGAAAAGAAACAGATGTTTAAAGTAAATGTGCGTGTTTGAAGTAACATATACTGAGAGCTTGAAGGAAGCATCTGAGTATGATAGACTACTTGGTGCAGGTAGTGACAGTATCTTTTACTTTCACAAAGAGTTATGAAGACACATGCCACAGGGGTAAAGTCCTTTAATAGAAGAATGCTCTAGCACCATATACTGATTGTAATGCTTCTTTTTCTGGAAAATCTTGTGAATTACAGCTGAAAATAATGTGATTTCATGAAACACATGAGTTGACCATGTACTTTTGGGGAATCTTGCACATATGCTTTGGTGGAGAATGTGCAGTAATTGTTTTCCAAACTCTTCTGTACCAAAAAAAGAGGATGTGATTGCTTTCCAAATATGCAAAATGATGCCAAAACAGGAGAATTATCTGCAACTGCATAGAATAAAGAAGACTGTATTCTTCACACTGTTAGAAATCTTTGTAGAAATAACTATGGAATTGATTTGCCAAGTTAGTACTGAACTCCTTGGGCTCATGTCTAAGGGGTTTGAGGCTGGCCTGATCCTGCCATGGATGCCCGCTCTTGTAATCATGCTCCTGCCTCCCCCACCACTGTGTCTGGCTTTGCTCACTTAGAGGTTTATTTTCCTGAGGCTGTTCACCTGAGCCCACGTTGTGGAGTTGCTGTCCTTGTTCCTTATTTAAACCATACCTGCGTGGGACAATCTGCCACACAGCGTAGCTGTTCAGAAGCATCTCTTCCAACACGCTGGGTCAAGGCTCAGTTGAACCCCCCGAATCAATGAGGGCACAGCTGAAGGAGGGGTTTGTAGTGAAGCCTTGTCTGTAGTGTGGTTATTTTGTTCATTACAGGAAAATTCTGAGATTTAAATTAAAACTCTGCCTGCTCTGACCCTCCCGGCTTCTCTGGAGACAAACACTGAAAGAGCTGGAGCATAGCAGAGGTCCTGAAATAACCTTAACACAATCAAATAGGAAAGCCAAAATAAATTATCTCCAAGTGGTACAAAAATGTCCATAATACCACCTTTGAAAGATGAGACACGGTACCATTGGACACAGTAGATTATACTCACTTTCTGGTTTATGGTCAGCAGCTGTGCTTCAGGTTATGTGGTATGGGCTTGTGGTAAGGACCCACAATATACCTTGACAGAAAAGATGCAGGCAGTTACTGCACTCAAATGCATTTTAAGAGCAATCACTGAGTACTGCAAAGCTGCAAGTCTGGTAGCGAAAAGGATGTTTTAAAGAAATCCAGTGTCCTGCCCTGGTGACCTTATTTGGCCTTTCTTAAAGGTAGACCCAGCTCAGGAAGTGCAGGCTGGAGCCTGATACAAAATGCTTAAGACAGACAGTAGTTATTTAGACCACAACTCAAGTAAAACACATGGCAGCAGTTTACCTGCCTGGTTATTTTCTAACTGCTTTTACCAAAGGAAATCTGTTTGCCATGAAAGTTCATGAGGACCTGACCACTTTTTACATCTACTACCCATTGAGCTCTGTCCATGAGGACAGAAAGAAGAATTAGACCAGGTCTAGAGGCAGCAGGAAGGCAGGCCTTGCTGGGGAGTCAAATCAACAATTTAGACAAGCAAAGGTGTTCCTTTGCACACTGGATTTTAGGAAGGGTGAAATCAATCAGAAAAGGGAAGAGACTATTTAAGAGCTAAGATTTCACAATCTACTTTCTTGCCTTAATAACCCCAAACAAGTGCAGTCTAATGCTGTGAAAGCAAGCTTAGCTCTCAAAGCCAACTTTGTCCATCATTACCAAGTTATTTCAGCCACTTCTACACTTCCATTCCTTCTTCCCAAGCACATATGGGGGAAAAAAAAGGGGTTTTTTTTATAGACTAATGCCATTTGCACAGGATAAAAATGGCATGTGCAGTCATTTTGACTGTCCTGTAGCAGTAACAGATGGTAATTAAACATCAGTAATCAGGCAGCAGCATGTTTACAGAGGGGCATTAGAGTAACATGAGGATGGACTTTGTTCATCTCTGTGGGCTTAGCTCAAACAAAGCTGCTGAAAGCCCAGTCTTTACAGCCCAGCCAGCCTGAGGTGAGGGCTGTGAGCATGCCTGGCGCGATTGCAGATGCAAAGGATACAAATTCCTGCCTCTGCATGGCCCGTTAGGTCCGAGCACTATGTGAGCATGAGGCAGGGAAGAGAAGGCAGATTGAGTAGGAACAACTCAGTAGATGCTCTTTGTCGGCTCAGACACCTTCAGATGCTGACAATGGACTTGCCTATTGCACTCTGCTGGCACCCTCGCCACTATGGCCAGTATGATCCATTACGGCAGATTTCCCTGTTTTATTTTGTTAACGTTTCTTTCAATACATGTTGCTGAGGCTGGATTAACAAATTCAGAGACCAAAGTCCTCGTTGCTAACATGGCACAGCGTGGTCAGGTGATATTTGCCCACTTGAACTGCGTTGAACTGCTGCACAAATGAGGTCATGGGAAAAAATGGGAGGATAGCTCAGTTACTGCAGCTACTCACAATTTAGCTCCTTTATTGAGAGTGGCCAGTTGTGCAGATGATCTCTGTGATATGAATACTTTTGTGGAAGTGTTGGCAGCTCTTGCAATAGCTTCCTCAGTTTTGCAAGTCTTTTTGCTAACACCCTGCCTGCTGGAATCAGGAAGTAGAGTGAAGATATACAGAATTTTTTTTTTTCCAGAAAGAGAAATAACCTTCACAATTGCAGAGAAAAACCTAAAGATGTAACCTTAAAATTTCTTGAAGACTCAGAAAATAGAAGATATAGGAAAACAACCTATAGGAAGACAATGTCCCATTTTTAAAACTAATTTTGATTGCATTTATTTTGGATACCTTCTGAACTGGAATGGAGATGGGAAAGGTGGAAATCTGTGGTAATCACTGAGGTCAGAAACATGGGATCTTTCACTTCATAGCTAAAGTTGAATGAACTGAAGTATGTGCTGGTATTCCTGACACTAACTTCTAAGATGAAGCCATTTATTTGGGTAGCACTTGCAGATTTTCACGGGAGGTTTTCAAGACAGGGCTGGATGTAGCCTTGAGCAACTTGATTTGACCTCATGGCTGACCCTGCTTTGAGCAAGGGTTTGGGCTAGAGACCTCCTGGGGTCCCTGCCAGCCTGAGTGATCCCATGAGAGGGAACCAGTCAGTGAGACTGAGTCAGTCTGTGGGCAAGCTCAGGGCAGACAGCAGTTCTCAGAAAGGATGTCTCAGTAGAACAGCAAAAGCAGTTCCATTCTCTAAGACCCAGGTTCTGGGAGGAATACTGCTAAGATTTACAGAGGGATATGGTGGTGAAAAGATAGATAAAACATAAATATTTCCTGGGTTAGTGTCTCACCTGTGATCTCCCCAAAAACCATAACCTTCCTTTCTTTGGTAGATACCTTGTGTACGGGGGAAAGGAGAGAATGTGCTCAGTCTATTTAATCAGTGCAGATTGCCAGTTGAATTAGCTCAGATGAGGTATCTCAACGTGCTTGAAAAGGCGCAGTAATGCCCTATAGATGCAGTTATATGCCCCTCAGCATATTGCAGAGCTGAGCTTGTTGCAGGCTGAGATAGACTTCATTATGTGGAATTAATAGCACTGCAAGGCTCCTAGACTGTTTTTTCACATGTGCTAAAGGGACTTTTCAGTTGGAGTAGGACAATCCAAGGAGTAAATGTACCTCCCATCCTTCCCAAATCAAACCCCTCGAGACAACCTCTGGCTCATCAGAGGGCAGGCGGAGGGGCCCATCAGAAAGTACATTTGGTTACTTCTGTTATCACTGTAATAGTACCATAGGTCTTTTTTAAATGGTCACTTTAACCGAAACGGTTGGCCTCCTTGAGTGGAAACCCTGCAGCTTTTAACACTGGAAAGAATTTTTAATACTGTAAGGCATGAAAAGAAGGGTAGGACTATTTATAGCTCTGATTTCCTCTGAATAGATGAGAGGCTAAACCTGACATTGCAGATTGAAAAGATCAAGTTGGTTTGGTGTTTTTTTTGATAGCCCATGCTGCTATTCAGTGATAAAGGAGACAAAGAAGGGCCTGCCTTGGCAACCACCTCATGAACCACCCTGGACTTGTCTACCAACCAGGAAGGTCATTAAGCATCTTCAACATCAGATTTACTATACAATATGATTTTACTGAAAAAAAAAATATGGAAAAAAGATCAGTAGTCCTATTAACTAGTAGTTAGGGTACTGCAGCCTCATGAGCACAAGTAAAGAAGATGGAAAAGGGGCTCGGCCAGCTGCGCACCACCGGCCCTGAACAAGCCCAGCTCCTGGCCAGCACTGTATTTACCAGGCTGCAGAGAGGCCCTTTACCTGCCGAGCACTTGACTTTGTTCAGCACTGAGGTACCAACGCTACTGTTCAGACTTTTTCTGTGTGCTTTCTGTATACCCTGACAGGCAAGTCTGCTGCCGTACTGTGAGGGAAGCCAGTTTTTCCGGTTTACTTCAGAGGAATGTTTTCCTTTATTGTTGCATGATGGAGTGTGTGATTGTCCTGGTTTCAGCTGGGATAGAGTTAATTTTCTTCCTAGTAGCTGGCATAGTGCTGTGGTTTGGATTTAGTATGAGAATAATGCCGATAACACACTGATGTTTTAGTTGTTGCTAAGTACTGCTTATACTGGTCAAGGACTTTTCAGCTTCCCATGCTCTGCCAGGTGCACAAGGAGCTGGGAGGGGGCACAGCTGAGACAGTTGGTCCAAACTGACCAAAGGGCTACTCCATACCATATGAGGTCATGGTCAGTATAGAAACTGGGGGGAGTTGGCCGGGGACTGGCTGGGTGTCGGTCAGCGGGCGGTGAGTGGTTGCGTCACTTGGTTTTTTTTCCTGGGTTTTGTTTCTCTCTCTCGTTGTTCTCCTTTTCATTACAGTTTTTATTACTATTATTATTATTATTATTTTATTTCAGTTATTAAACTATTCTTATCTCAACCCATGAGTTTTCTTACTTTTGCCCTTCCGATTCTCTCCCCCATCCCACTGGGGGGGAGGGTGAGCAAGTGGCTGCGTGGTGCTTGGTTGCCGACAGGGGCTAAACCATGACAGTGACTGAGGCTAAGTAAGAAACTGTTGTCAGCTCTGGGCCTGACTAGCCTGAAAAAAGCAGAAATGTGCTGGAAAAAATAACAGCAGCATTATCAAAGCCCCTGGGAGAGAAGATCCTTCTCTTCCCTTCCATAGCCAAAAATGGCTGATTTCCCTAATTCCATCTCAATTAAGCAAATCATACATTTAAGCAGCAGAACTTGTCCAAGTCTGCTTTTTTCAAGGATTAGCCAGTCAATGAATAAAAGTTTGTGTATTTTTAGCAGGTGAGGCTGGAAAAGCTGAATATGTAGTTAACCCTAAGCTTCAAATTTTAAACAGTTTAATTGCATATAAGAAGGCCTCTGGGCACGCAGGCTAGTATTGTTTTCCCGTAGTAAATGAGTCCTGTTCGGTGTGGTAGACACCTTGCTGTTAAGGAGAGCAGTCTGACGAATGTTATGTTTTAAAGCAGTTCCTGTTGCTGCCAGTGGTGTGTCTGTGCGACAGCTCTGAAGATGTAGAGCTACCCTAGTTATCTTCAGATTAGCCTCGCTCAGACACAGATAACAATCTGCCTGCTTCACCCAGGGCTCAGCATGGGCTAATTTCCCCTGTTTATGCGTGTTTCTCATTAACGAGAAAAGTCTACCGTCACCTACACAGCTTCTTGGCAGGAAAAAACATTGAGTAAGTCCACCCCATGGTGTGGGAGAACTGGGAAGCTCTGCCCCAGCCCTGGCCTCCAGCTCAAGGAGTTTCGTTTTGTTGTTGCTTTCTGCTGGATCTCATCTGCCTCCACAGGCAATGCGAGGCCAAAGGCCACGTCTGCATGGGCTGTTATGAGGACACAGGAGACACTATCATTGTCTGGTCTACCGTCTGTAGTCTGATTGGACATCGAGACTGAATGATTTCTAGTCCCCTAAGGATGTCTGACCTAGACAACTTCCCAAGGTTAGTCTGCCTGGCAAGAATGAGTTCTCCATTATCCCCATCGTTATTAACCCTGAAAATTGAGTTAGTGTCTAGGAGTTCCCACTCAGGAGACTACTCTGAAGTAGGAGCCCAGAGTCTTGTTTTGGCAAGAACAGCGACCGAGGGCTTGGGGGATATTGTAAAACATGGTATGAGGACACAGTTCATAACCTGTTGTGCAAGTTCATATTTTTTCTTCTAAATGCAGGCATGCACAAGGAAAGCAGAAAGTCTCACCAAGTCCCACTGGTTTGAGCGGAGTTCCACATCACTTTGATGCACTGCTTATTTTAAAACATAAGACAGTTTTAAAATATAAGACACTTGTGCAGATGCTTTTTCAAGATGTAACAGTGCCAGGCTTCTGTGTGGTTTACAAGTTGTTTTGGAAACATTCTAGTTGCTTACTTATAGCGGGTGGGTTTTTTAAATTTTTTTTTTAAACTCTCATCCTGAAGAGTTACCTCCCCTCTCTCCATGCAAACATTTTCATTTTTACTTTAAGCTTTAAACTGATAGGATTGTAGAGAAAGCCTGTTGGAAAGAAGTCTTATTAGCTTTGTTAATCCTTACTTTGGCTTTTTTTTTGCCTTATTTTTCACTCCTAAGATGCATAATGCAAAATCTGTGTGTAATCAGAGCTAGAGACTATGCGTGCTGTTCTAGGATAATATTGTCTTACCCTATTCTGCTTAGTACCTTGAACATAACCCAAAAATCTTACTGGTTTTAAAACAGCTACTCTAAATCAGTACCCATAATACCAGTGCCCTTGTCTCAGTGGCTAAACTGGAACAAATTATAATTTTTGCCCTTGTTTGCTATCTGTAGATCTTAAAGAGCTTAATAAACAAGAGTTTAGACTTGAAAATGAGGTAAATAAGATACTGCTTGAAGTAAAATGAGGGAAGTAAGGACCTCATACTTTGACCGTTAAGTAGGACCCTCGAAGTCAGTAAGAGTGCAATCTATCCCACTCAGAAGAGTGGGAATCAGAAGACCTTCTTCTACCAGGTTGGCAATTAGGTGGGATTGCAGCTCTTGGAAGCAGAAATATAATTTTTACCTTTTATTGTCTACCCTATTGACATCTGCCATTTCAGAGTGGGTTAGTCCCTTTCATCACTCACTTTTGGAAAGCGTGGTCTTTCTTCCTGGAAGTCTCTCACGCAGAATGCGGTTCTGGGTACCGGATGGCTTCCCTTGAAATGTTCAGGAAAGTTCCTTTTTTCTATACAATTAACCTCAACCCTATGATGTTTCATGACGTATCTCAGAGACAGAGAAATAAACTTTTCTCCAAAGTAAATGGAAAAAAATGGTTCTTAATAAAATACATCTGTATGATAACATATATTTTTCACATAAGGATTGATACTCATGATTATCTATACGACCTGGAAATTGTTGCTAAGAACTAAACCCCCAGGATTTCAAATCATAGCGTCCTTTCCGGTTACATGAGGCACAGAGGAGACCCTTTATATATCTGAAAGCTTTGTTTACTTCACAAAGTTTTACCAAAGAAATTTGCCTTCTGAGAGCAACTTGCAAGTATCTGTATTCAGTTTGTCTTGTCAGCCATAGCCCTGACAGTTTGAATCACTGTGCTGGGCAGCATAAATCTTGTACTGCCATTGTAATGTACGGATGGATGCTGCATTACCTGTGAAAATGTGACTTCTCCAGTGATGATCCCAATGATCTCCAGCAATGAGCTCAACTGCTTACAGCAGGGACCACACCAATTGAACATGTCACCCTACTCCCCTTGGTGTCCTTGGGAGCCCTCTCAGTCCTCAACATTTCCGAAAGGCCGTGTTTTCCCCCTCATCCCTGCTGTGTGAGAGCAAGAAAACAGACACTGTGTGGCTACATCTAAAACTCCAGGTAAACATGTTGCTGTCTGTTCCTGGGAAGAAGTCCTGGATCTCCCCAGCCTCTGGCTGAAGAAACAGTGCAAACCAGGTATGGCAACCGAGCAGCCATTCACCGGACTGTGCTCTTAACTCCTGAAATGGCTGGCAGTGCCCATGGGCCTGTCGGGACTGTTCACATGGATACCTGTGAGGAGGCTTGTAAGCTGTGCTTCAAGTACCCTTGAGAGCCACTGTCTCAACCCCTGCTGAAACACTAATCAGAATAAGGAGGAAACAGAGCAGCGAAATGACTGTAACATGTTTCTGCTCAAGCATCGTGCAGCAGAGGCAATGAGAGCAGGCAGTGGTAGGATTTTACGCTGAACTAAAGGCATAAAATCTAAGTGGACGCCAAGGTGCTGCCCATCTGCTTGGGTGAATGTGGATGAGCCAAAATACAGTGGCGCTGCCAAGACCCCTGTGGCTGTTAGATGTGAGGATGGCCCTTTTTCTTAGCACCAGCATACGCACATGGTGCACAGGAAAACAGTGAACTCTACTGAGTGTCCCCTCCACTCAACCCCGGAAGAGTGCAAAAGCCTGTGTTTTGCATCTTCTTTAATGGCACAATACAATTATATTTTGTGAAAAAACATAGTTTAAAAATAGATTTCTCTTACACTCTAGACCCAAGCTCATTAACACTTTATCACTTTCATAATTCATTAGTTTCAATTTCCCAGGAAGGGCCACCAGCAGTGATTTTTTTCATCATGGTCAGAAAGATTAAACTCTGTAGGAAATCATAAAATTGAAATCCTGTGAGAAAGCATGAGTTGGATGCACAACAGAAGACTCTGGCAGAAGTCCAAACCAGGGAAGTTTCTGCCCTTCCTAGATGAGAGGAAAAAATAGAAACAACTGACAGTTTCATGAAAGAAAAGGAAAGACAAGAAAGACAAAACAGACTTGGGTTGCCGGAGACAGTCGAGAACTGTGCAACCAAAAAGGAAGCTACAGCTTAGACATCAGAGGGCAGAAGCAGAGGCAGGAGACTACAGAAGAAATAAAAAGGTCTTGAGAAGTGAAAACAGATAAACCATGACAGTGTTTTACAAGAACATAGCACTTGAAGGTCATACAGACCGTCCAGAAGGTCATCAAAAAGCAATACAGCAATATCAGAGACAGATACTGGGAACTGTCAGACAGAACTGTTGCAGAAAGACACTGTAAACACCCAAGGACTTCTACCAAGGTAATCTAAATTTCCCTCTATCCAGCTAAAGCTCTTTCTCTTCATACCACAACCAGCCTAGTGCAAAAGGAGATTTGCACAGTGCTCAGGGAACTGAAGCAATAACCCGAAGGAATTACATCACGCTCTCACACATCTCTAAAGCACGGCAGGTCCAACAAGCGCAGTGTGTCATGACAAGTGCAACAGCCTCAGCACCAGGGTTACAGTAGTCACTCCAGTCCTCTATTACAATACCCAGGGCTCATTCCCCAGGGGCAGGAAACTGCTATCCTGGCCCATGCAACAGCTAGGAACATCAGCATCTGGAAGTAGGAAAGTGGGTAACCTCTGCCTTGGAGTGATCCCATCTTCATAGCAAGTAAAGGGCTGAGGGTAGCAGAACAGCAGCAAAGCTGGCCAGTGCTGCTTACTGCAGAGGTCAGTGCAAGCAAGGTCATGGCAACTGTGGTATCAAGCCAGAGACTTATATCAAAGGAGGGAAACACCAATGAGAAGTCTGGTTAGGAGACTGTGGAGTTATAATCTTAAATCTTAAAATAGAAATAGAAAAGTGGAATCACTCCCATGATGACAAATCTCACAGTTTGCCAGAATCTACAAAGATAAGAGCATCTCAAGCACATCCAAGCAGGACTTCTGAGGATGGCTGTGTTCTCAGTAGTCCTCTGTCAACACAACTGCTGCAGAATAAGGAATTCATGTCTTTGAAGTCAGATGTCTCTGAAGGATTACACAGATACCAAAAACAGTGAATAAGACTAACAGTACCATTAGAGAAGAAAAAGCTGAAGTAATTGGGTCCCGTGAGCCTATGTAAGCAGTAAGAAGATGGAAACTGGGGTGGTTTGTCCATGTGACCAGAACAACAGGACTAGCAAACACAATTCTGCTGGGAAAAATCAAAGAGAAAAGGAAGGCAGAATGCCCAGGGATAGTGTGACTCAAAAACATCAGCATCTGGGTGGAGAAATGATGAGGAGGTCTAAAGAGTTGAGGAAACATGAAGACAGATTCCAGTCAGTGCCTAAAGATGACAGATGACTTTTCAGAGCATATTGGTGTAGCAAAGGGAAAGGTGAAACAATCATAAATATTTATAACAGTTCATAATCTGGCCATGTCCTGTTCACTTACTGAGTTGCACAAAGGACACAAAAGAAAGTATGGTCAACAGTGAACCACTAATTCGTGTTACTAATGCTTCCATCACCCATAACAAATTTTTCAATTAATTCTGATATCTTTGTTTCAGACTGCTCAAAATTGCCCATTGATCTACACATTTCCCCTTTTATTTCCGAAGGTGACTTTTTTTATGGGCTTCTAAATACCAAGTAAAACTCAATATGCTGTGACTATACATTCGGCTCACAGAACCCAGCCTATTTTTGCTGCTGCTTTTGATCATATTCTTGACATCCTGCCACTGTTCTGGTGAGACGTAGAGATTTTCTTGCTCTTCAGGTGCCCTGGGTGTAGTTTTATGAGCCCAAGAAAGCTGAATTTTGTCTCTGCAGTTTTCAGCAGGATTACAGCAGTCTGGCAGAAAAGTGTCTACTTGTAGTTTTTGCAAAAGTCCTATATATAGTTCCTATAAATGGCAACATCGCGATCCCTCCCTGAGCAGCAGTGCTCATGTCAGTGAAATGTCACCAGCTACCCACAGCACATCCACAGCGAGAGAAAAGCACCTCTTCCTGGCTGTCTTCTCAGAGCAGGGTGCCTTGAGGGCAGTAATGGCACTGGGGGAGAGACACTTTATCCCCAGCAGTCAGCAGAGCCCTTTTAGCTGTACAAACTTGCTATTTTCCGCATCTTTCCAAGAATCAGAAACATGCAGCAGGACCCACTTAATGGTCCTCACGAGCAAATGACAACCATTCCCACAGAGATGTTCCTGTACCAAACCCATCATCTGCCACCCGACAGCAAAGCGGTCAAGAAGCATTGCTTATCAGTGATGCTTGCTGGTTATCAGCAGGTGTCTAGATAAAAACAGGTTAAGGAAAAAGTGTTACAGTTTTTCCTAAGGAAGACCTTCCCCACAGGAGATTGCAAGGCTTTCCCCATGGGTGCTGTGGCTGGGAGTGGGTCCCAGTGGCCACGGTAGCCCTGTGCAGGCTGCTTGACACGTCACCGTTCAGAATAAATTTTGGGCAGAATATTGGTCTTGATGTCCTTGAGTAATGATCTGTCTAAAGCAGTGTTTTTCTGTTCTTATTTGTTTGCAGGCCACCCAAAAATGTCCCAGCAGAGCTGTGGGTCTCTTTACGACGAATTCCAGCCTGCTGACAGATAGACTTGATTTTGTTACCTTCTGTGACCTCTCAGATCAGACCAGGGACAGTCCAGTTTCTATAGACCACCTGCTGAAAACTCCTGTCCTTAAGCTCCAGCAGCTGTACCTAGATTGCTTTAGCTATGTAATTCCTGGTGATTCGTGGTGTTTTATGCTATTTAACTATACATGGGAGGAAGGGTAGCTGTACAGTGACAAGGCACTTCTGTGTGGATACTCCTGACACTGAGGGGCTCGAACTAATACTCTTTTGTCTAAAATTCAAGCTCCCAAGTGGCAGAGCTTCCTGGCACAGAAACAATCATTAGTCCCAATCCAAGAAATCTGCTCATGTCTGTAATCATGTACAGGTGCAGCCTGCTCTCCTACGTACACCTGCAAATCAGGATGCCAAAGTGAACATGTGGTTCTTAACAGAAAAGAAGTCCTTAAAACTGTCATCCGCACAAAGGGCTTTCTTTAATTGCTGGAGATTGAAGTGAGTTCAGACTCTTGGGTTTTGGTTAATTCTCTGGAACAGCACTGGGTTTTGTCTTTATTTTTGTTTCCTGTGTCAGAGCTGTGAAGCAGATGGATAGAAATTGTTCATGGTAGATGTTTAATGAAAATCCCTGACTGAAACATGATTCTTACTAAGGGAAAAGAAAAAACTTGCTGAATATTTATTTTTCCAGTTGTGGGAGAAAAGTGAGGGAAAGGGATTGTTCTAATCAAAGTATATTTTAAACTCTACATTGCAGTCTGGTATCAGTGTGCACACTGAGACTGATCTGTTTGTGCTGATCCAACACAAATTGATGTTAGGAATTACTTCTGAGAATTATGTGGCCTTTGCCTCTTTAAAAAATGCTCATGTTGGTTATTCAGCCCAAAATAGCAACCTGCAGGGCCTGGTCTAGGACAAAGTGAGAAGTAAAAGGAGGAAATGCCTTGTTTGGAGAATGAACTGTGAAGCTGAACAAGAGACGAGCTTGAGCATTTCCTTCCAGTGGGATTTTCTGCTGGCTGGAGAACAAAAGCCCATGCACGGAACTGGCAGAGGGGAGAGCCAGGTGGATGTCTTCCTCCTGCAGGTGCTGGGGGCCCTGGCTTGTAGGGGAACTAGGCAGGGCAAGGAGCTGGAGATATTTCACAGGGCCGTGAATCATGGCAGACGAAGGAAGCTGCATGATGATAGCTGAGCTTCATGTCCACAGCTCTGAACTGTGGCCTAGAAAACAGAGCGAAGGAAGATGCAGAGCGGCTGCAGGCACCACTATGTGGGTCTGAGCTGGTGCTGCTCCCCAAGGACGCCCAGCATGCTCCCGTGGCAGGAATGGTGCAGCTCTGGGGCTCCAGTTCTCTACCACCAGTAAGCAGGCATTTTTGAGAAACCACCGCAGATTTCCTTGAACTTGTCAGTCTCTGTTTGTGATGGTGTGTTGTGGACATACGGGCACAGGTCATTCGTGAGACTATAAAGTAGAAGCAAAGATGGAGACCTCTCTCCTGCAGATCCATCTCTTTCTCTCTGCCTTGGGTTATTGGTCAATGTGAAATTTTCTCCACCAGCCAGTGATTTTTTTCTAGCTTAGCAGCCAAAAGCTCTATAATAACATGTGAGATTTCGGCTACACAATGCCACAGCATGTTGTTATAAAGGAGGTCATCTTGAAGAACTCTGCAATGTGGTGTAGATTGTATTTTGCCACTTAAAGGAAAGTGCTGTCGCTGTATAACACAATGGGAGAGAGAAGACAGGAGATACAAATAGGCTGTGCTCACGCTGCCTGCATGACCCAGGTCAGAGCCCACACACATAGTAATGAAACAGTAATTTCTATTTTTTTTACTTCAAAGCACTTTGTCCATCCAGACCAAAACAGATTCCAGCATGGAGAGTCACAAAGTCAGCCCCATGTGTTGTGGATCTGCACATCCTTACAGATAGATGGGCTTGTAACGAACCCTTTGGCTGTGACCTGCAGTTTTTTTCTTCCCATTGTTTCTATTACTGTCACAACACCCTGATATCTTGAACTAACTTTTCAGAAAGCCTGGCTGAGACATTTCTTGTGTAGTGTTTCCCTGATGAATCTTATTGCGTTTGGCCATCTGAAGGCACTTCTTTATGCTTTTTCATATCAGTCCATGCAAGTACTGGACAGTCACAGAATACAATATGTGTGAGCCAAACCCACCATACAGCTGAAAGAAAACAGTTGCTGACTAGCTTTTTTGTTTTTCATCAGTCCTGTACCTGGAAGGATCTCTCCTTGTATTTGAGGATGTCTTCAAACTGGTTGCCTTCTACTGCGTCAGTAGGTGAGTGGGATTCATTGCTTCCCTGGAGGCATCGCTTCGCTCTCCCCTCTGGACTGCCTTTCCCCAATATCCAGTCACAGCACAGACCCAGCTGTTTCCTCTGGTTTCCTCTAACCTGCCAGACCAGGAGGTATTTCAGATGCTAATATCTACAATGGGGCCAGATCACCCAGTTTCTAGCCAGGCGCACCATAACCACAGCTGTCCCTGAAGCTGGAAGCTTTGTCTGAGGAAGGTCTGTAGGGCTGCACCCATACAGGACGAAGGCACGGCATTGGGGCTGGCAGGGCAGGGAGAAAAAAGGTGCCTGGATTAACCGTCTCTTATTAACAGCAGCTTTAAGCATCCACACACCCCTGGCAGTGACTTAGCAAACCTGCTAGTGCACTGTTGCCTGCGGGAGACTCAGAGCACTTAGTCATCTATGGGGAATCTGTCAAGGAGAGTAGTCCTGAAACAATTTCCGTTCTTTAGCCAAAATTTAAAAATAAATTAAAGTGATAAAGAACAGACCATGGTTGTTTGCTCAGTGCAGAAACACCAACCCTAGTGGGCACAGAGATGGGAAAGACCTGTAAGGTCATTTTCATTAGATCAAGGTTTGATCAGCAGCTGATGAGTCCCTCTGTGTAATTAAACCCGTGTCTGCAGTCTCCTCTAATCTGTGCATTTGTGCTAAGCACACTGTGGTGATGCCTCCGCAACCTACTTACCCCATTTCTGCTGCAGCAGGCCTGGTTTTGAGTTGGATGTAAACTTTTGACCTCCCCTGTATAAACTTAGATGACTCTCAAAGTAGTTATTTCCATTTAAGAGGGGAAAGCAGATTCAGGATATGCTTACAAGGCGGTCGTGTTAGTGACTTGGTTAGGTCATGTAGTAGGAACAGTCTATCTATGGTATGATAAAGCATGCTGCAGCTTACCCAGCCAGTAATACTCGCACTATTTTGGGGGCTGCTTCTGCAGCCAGCTGAGTTCAACGCTGCTGGGCCAGGACTCCTACCCACACACAAGGGACCGCACTCTGTCTCATGCCCATCAATGAAAAGACATTTAGCCATCTAGATGAGTATAGACCCTATAGAATGGGCATAAACTAACGCCTGGCCACATATAAAGATTTCTGACTTACTGAAGGTGCAAAGAAGAGCCCAAATGCAAACGAGAATTGGGCATTTCTAGTCAAATGGCTAGTGGGAGGGAAAATCTGCTTGCTTCTGCCTTCCTGCAGAAAGGATCATGGCTTAAGAAAGAGTTCCAGAAAGAAAGAAAAGCTTTTCTGTTAGTTCCTGTTATAGATGTTACTTCTGAGTGTCAAATACACTTTCAGATAGTTCATGTGATTTCTTAGGTCACTGTCAAAAGACAAGGTAAATAGGGAATAATTTTCTGAGAGAAGCAGGTAATTAAAAGGCTGCTTAGGCACTGACCTATTTGCTGGCAGCTTGTAGGAGCTGTCTGTGTTGGTGAGTGGAGAGGCCTGTTCTCAGGCCTGTAGTAAATAGTCATCTATAAATGGCTGGAAACAGCATATCAGGGCTGACAGGCTCTTCTTGAAAGGAAGTTTGACCTGGCTAAATTACCTTAGATCACAGAAATAACACCTGTAGGTAATAGGTGACTCAGTGGCTTCTCTGCAAGGTGCTGCCCCATGAATAAAACCAGATTTTTTTCTATTAGGGTAGTGTCTTCATGTTTCCTGATTTTTAGATGTATTTTTCTACAAAAAAAAAAAAAGAAAAAAAAACAGAAGGGAACTACTCATGCATATAACAATAACAAACAAAAAAAGCAGAAGGTCCATGGGCCCTCTTCCTCTTTGAAACCTGATATCTGACACGAAAAAAAAAAAATCCTGGGATCACATCAGTTTATGTCAAACAATGCAACAACAGAGTGCTTAGTGGTGCACAGAGAACCCATGGAGTACACAGTACATCAGTAAGATATGTATCTGTTAATAAGGGAAAAAATAGCCCCCCTGCATTCATCTGTCAACAGATTGGTCCTCCCCAGGTCTGCTGTCACACGCATTTTTAGGGTGTGCATTTGTGTAGCAGAGACTACCTACTCACAAGGGCAGCTTTTTCTAAAATTATTTCCTGCAGCTTGCAGAACATTTTGTTAAATTTTTAATGTGTAAAATGACCCTGCACAATTCCTTGCTACTTTTTAGGGACTACTATTACTGGCTTTTCTGGTCCTTATTAGAACGGGAATTGAGGTAGGAACAGGTTTAGTGAATTGTCATTGGGCAAGAGGCAAACCTGAACAGTTCACTGCCAGCCCAAGAGCTCCATTAAATTATTTGAGACCTGGGGTGTGTTTCAGTGAAACCCAACTACCATCGTCTGAGAAAGCGCATCTTCTTTCCAGTAAAAATACAGCATCTTTCAAGAAACCAAGCAGTGAGAAGTCTGAGAGCAGAGAGCAGAGGGATATATGTGTTTTCTCAGTGTCATGCAGCACTTCATTGCTGTCAGTCGCTTCACCCAGCGGCTTCCCTTCCCCAGGAGGGGTCTTCCTTCCCTAACCCCACTGTGTCTTGCCATGTCCCCATGCCTTACACTTACACTGATTTTTAAAAAGGGAAGCAGGGTGGGGAGAAAGGGGTCAACAGAAAGAAAAAGGACTGCAAACCCCCTCCACACCAGAAAGAATGGCTTTTCTAATTACAATAACATTACAATATTTATTACATATTATTACATACATATTACATATTACAATATTCTAATTACAATAACAATAACAAAAATAACATTTGCAACACCTCACTTTTGGTGGGAAGGTATTTCACCCCGTGTGGCCTCCCCTGAGGTGGGAGGCATTCCTGCTGTTTTTGGAGGACGAAGCCAAGGCACAGTGATTAAGCCAGTGGCACAGCATGAAGCATCGCCACAGGAGCTGGTGATCTCTTGTGAAATCAGAGCAACCCAGGCTGGCACAATGTCCATGATGCTTTACTGGCCATGAGATCTTCCTTTGATGACATCCAGAACTTTGCAGAACAGGGCTGAAATTGTAAACCAATTTGATCACTAAAACCAACGGTAAAATCTGGAGTTCCTAACAATTGTGGGGTTTATTCTTTTGTTGACTTTTCTCTGTGTTTCTTTTTACAGAGATTTGCTGCCCTTCACCCTGAAACTGCCACAAGCAATATTAGAAGCCAGTAGCTTTCAAGACCTTGAAATTATCTCTAGTCTGGGGATAGGTAAGTCCCTCAAAGCAGCCAGGGTTTCACTCAGACTTGTGAGAACCATGGTGTCTCACACAGACATAATGCAACTGGTGGATAGATGACAGTCTTCAGAAGAGCAGAAGAGGAGGCCTGAACGCAAGAGAGATGATGTTTATGATCTTTATGTTTATAGAAGCACACTGAAAAAAAGGCCACTCGCCCCTTTGGACATAAACATCTGCTTGGACTTCTGTGCAGGGCATGGGACCTACAGTCTCACTGTATAAGCTGGGGCTTTCAACAACTGAAGCGGAGCACAGCCTCTCAGGGTAGCTCATACACATTGGAATTAGTGGCAGCTGAGGTATATGAAAAGAGGAAAACACCTTTGCAATTTCCCCTTCTGATATGTGGGGGCAGTGCTGATGGAAGTGCGATATTTTTGAATTTTGATATTTCTGCTTCCTCTTGCAGGATTTCTAGTTGGCAGAGAAATGTGTTGTGTCCCAGCATGTTCTCTCGCCTCACACTAATCAGATACAAAAAGGAACGTTATTTTTAGTGACAGAACTGAACGAACAAATTTTAGATCAGATGTATAAAGTTACAGAGTTGGGAAATGCAGTTCTGTTAACTAAAGGAGGTCTCCTTCCTATTCCTTCCCATTTAACACACTCCACTTGAGACAGCTATTACAGTTAGCCACTCTCATGCTACTTTGCTTTTCATTTTTCCCTCAGCTGTTGAAAACAGCCAAACAATGGTGAAAGCTGAAGAGTTAGCTCACTTAGAGATACTCACTAGAGCACCCTGGGGCTTTGGGGATCTATTTTTGGATCTTCTGCATTATACCTCCCAGAAGGCATGGGCAAACCCTACTGGTTTCAGTTCAGGCAGCTTTGTTGGATTTGACCATCAGGTTTGCCTCTAACGTTTTCAGCATCCTCTATTTTGAATATGTGCCAATTTGTCAAAGTATCTTTGAGTATGGGTGTCCAGCTAGCACTTATTGCTTAAAGAAAGCTCCTTTGCAATTTGAGATAGCAAGTTGTAAACTTATTATTAATTTTATTATAACAAGTGTAAACATTTGGATTAAAATGTAAGAGGTGTATCATGATTCTCCAACCTTCTGTCTAATTTGAGCCAGCAGAGGAGATCATGACTCAGGAAACAGTCTCCAGCGACTTCTGAAAGGAAGGATTAACTAAAGCATAAGTCCTTAACTAAAGGACAGTCCCTGTCCCTGGAGCAGCTGGCTGTTCCCCTGGGGACCACATCGCTGGCAGAGGGAGGCAAGGCCAGCAGCAGGCCCAGGGCTCCGAGGGGGAAAGGCAGAACCCTGCAGAGGGCAGGTCATGGTGGCAGCAGAAAGAAGGTGGCTTTGCCAGCAACAGCGCAGAGCTGGCTGCAAGCAGGAAGCCATCAAAAGTCATAGAATCATAGAATCATTTAGGTTGGAAAAGACCTTTAAGATCATCCAGGCCAACTATTAACCTAACATTACCAAGTCCACCACTAAATCAATTAAGGGTAGAGTAATAATTTCATGTTTCCTGGCTTGGTGGCTTGATTATTTTTTAATGAAAGTAAAACTAGAATGGAATCATTAAGGTTGGAAAGGACGTCTAAGATCATCAGTCCAGTTGTCAACCCAACACCACCATGCCTACTAAACCATGTCCCAAAGTGCCACATCTGCACGTTTTTTGAATACCTCCAGGGATGGTGACTCCACCATGTCTCTGGGCAGCCTGTTCCAATGCTTGACCGCTCTTTCAGTAAAGAAATTTCTCCTAATATCCAATCTAAACCTCCTCTGATGCAACTTGAGGCCATTTCCTCTCGTCCTATCGCTAGTTACTTGGGAGAAGAGACCAACACCCACCTCACTACAACCTCCTTTCAGGTAGTTGTAGAGAGCAATAAGGTCTCCCCTCAGCCTCCTCTTCTCCAGGCTAAACAATCCCAGTTCCTTCAACCTCTCCTCATAATACTTGTTCTCCGGACCCTTCATGAGCTTCTTTGCCCTTCTCTGGACACGCTTCAGCAAGTCAATGTCCTTCTTGTAGTGAGGGGCCCAAAACTGAATGCAGTATTCGAGGTGCAGCCTCACCAGTGCTGAGTACAGGGGGACGATCACCTCCCTGCTCCTGCTGTTGGCCTTCTTGGCCACCTGGGCACACTGCTGGCTCATGTTCAGCCGGCTGTCAACCAATACCCCCAGGTCCTTTTCAGCCAGGCAGCTTTCCAGCCACTCTTCCCCAAACCTGTAGCATTGCATGGGTTGTTGTGACTGAAGTGCGGTGACGGCTGCACCAGGGAGCAAAATGGGAAGAAGTGGCCTGTCTTTGGAGATGCAGTAGGCAAGGGAGAGATTTTATCTGAATGTGTTTCACCCCCTACTTCTGCATTGGCTTTAGTTGAAAAGTTTCTTTGCTGTTTTGAGTTCTACTCTGACCTTTCTAACTAGAAGTCCCTTTGAGCTTTTCTGGGGTGCTGGTTTTTAGAAAGAGGCACAGGCAGGCCCTGCCCAGGGCTCTGGCCAGCTCAGCCCTGCGCCCCCTTCCCTGTGATGGGCTGGGGGCTATGCTGGTGCAGCCGACAGGAGAGTGGGGCCCCAGCCAGGCACAGCTGAAGGCACTGTCCTTAGAGCTGTACTGCATGTTCAGCACTGAGGGTCATCCCACGTGTGTGCAGCCCCATCCATCCCCTCTTGGGCCCGGCACGTGATGTTTTTGCAGTGAGACAGGCTTGATGCCAAGCACAGGGCAGAGTTCAGGTGCTGTGTGGCAGGCCCATTTGTGTCCCCCATAAGTCCACCCAAAAGAGTATGCCATCAGTGTCAGCTCTGTGTCCAGGGGCCGAGCATGCTAAAATAGTTATTTAGTTATCTGCATCCTTGTGTTTCCAGGATTTCCCATCTTCCCCTTGTCCCTAAATCTGTGGGCTTCTATACAGTCCTCACCCAGTGAATACCCTCAGAGGTTTATACCCTTTTCTTTGGCCAGAACACATGGGTTTGCAGGATCCTGTTTCCTGGTGCTTCTAGTAGTGGATCCTGGATTAGCAGCTCTAAAATGGATTAAAAGCAATCAGACTGATAAGGCAAGCAGGTTTGAAAACTCACCTCTGGGGGAAGGGACAAAGGTTAAATGTGATACTGAATCTACTCAAAAGATGTACAAATGCTTTGTAATTTCTTTAAAACAAGTTATTCAAAGAAAAATTCTAATAAGAGGTTTGTGACATACAGATATAACTACTGCATCTGAAATACCATCTTCCTTTTCCAGTCACAGTTGGTGGCACTGAAGTGCTTAACTATTCTTCAGTCTGTCAGTATACAACCTTCCTGTGTGCACAGTCTTTTGCATCATCTTTCCTCTCTTACACCTGCAGGCAGGCAGTCTCAAGGCAAGGTGAAAAAGAGAGAGTGGGCATGGCTATGGATAATCATCATCCAGAGCTATAGAGGTTAATGGTAATTTTAATCTGTGGAAGGTGTTTAAAATCATATGTTTCTGGACTCGTTGTACTGCAAAGTAGGATCAGACCTCTGTGTAGAACTGACTCTGCCATGTGAGCTTGCTGCATAGTAGAGCCATCTTCATCTGATATCTCTTGTGCTCCTGGTGCACGTTGGATCCACGCTGTATATCTCAGCCCTCCACCTTCCCACGGTCAGCAAGAAGGCGCAGAACTCGCCTGGGATCTTCACACCCACACCTCAGATATCCACAGCTATTTGCATTTGGAGGGCAGTGATCACTGAACAAGCCATAGACCCCATTTCACAATCATTCATATTTGTTACTTGTACCTTCGTGCTTGCACTGCATAGGCTGCACAGCATTAACAGTTTTCACTAGGTGAGTGTCCTACAATTGGCAAGAAAGAGGTTTCTGGTGAAACTGCTGAGCTTGTCCCCTGGTTTGAAGCACCTGACACACACAAAACAAGCAACCCTTTCTTCACACTGTTTTGTACAGAGGTGCAAAAGCTTGTGTACCATTTCTTTTAACAAAAAGTTACACACCATTTCTGCATACCATTAGCAGCTAAAATTCTTTCAGGGCATTTTTTCATTCTTCTTTTCTTTCTTTCTTTCTTTCTTTTTTTTTTTTTTTTTGACAGATTTCTGGGATTCCTCCTTAAACCACAGAAGAGGAGAGGAGCTATCCCACCCAAAAGACTCTGCTTTCAGCACTGCCCAGGCAGACAGTTTAAGATCTACCCAGTGTTTTGCAAGTAGCACAAACCACTGCTCATGTGAAATTGAGCTGTCAATAGGAAATAACAGGCTGTGGTTCGTGAATCCTATTTTTATAGAAGAGTGCAGTAATCCTTTTCCTCCAGATGTACCTCCTCCTAAAAGCAATGCTGTGAGCACTGATCCCCCCCCTGCCCCGACGCCCACTGAAAGGAATTCTCCCCGCCGCCCCCCTCCACCTCCACCTTCTCACGCTCTCATTCAGAAATCTTCTCTGAAGATCCCATGGGATCCCACGACTGGCTGTGAAGAAAACGAGCTGCTTCATCAGCCACTAGGAAAGAGCATCAAGGAAATGAAAATTGAGGGCGGTGACAATAAAGAAGAAGAAGGGAAGCAGAGCTGCTCAGTCAACAAGCCCTCAGCCGTGAGCCCCAAGAAGGGCTCCCAGCCCTCTGTCCCCCCACGGAGACGGCTGTTTGAGAGGACCTCAGAGGAGAGCTGTGCGGGTAAGCCTGGAAGTTGTGAAACGCTGAAAGGGGAACGGACAGAAGAAAAACAAGACACAAGTACAGAGAGCAGAGATAAAAGGTCGCTGTGCAGAAAGGCTGTAGAAATGACTGGGGAGGTTCCTGAAAGGGCTGTATCACAGTTTCAGGAGACAAAGCCCACACCTGCAGAGAAGAATGAGGACGTGCCTGAGATACGAAGCAATGCCATTGAGACAGAAAAGTCACCTCCTATCCCACCACCGAGACGGAAGAGGCTTTCCCAGGTACCAAGGATCCCCAGTTCCTGCCAGTCAAAGCAAAGAACAGTGGCAGAGACGGCCACAGTGCAGGCTTTGGGCAAGAGCAGCTTGGCTACAGTGGCAAGTGGTTCCACTTGCATGCACACCAAGACTGAACCGGGACATGGCCGTAAATCTGTCAGCTCAGCTGAACTGAAAGGTTCACACTCCTCCCTGGAGGGCCCGGGAGGCAGTGCCATGGCTCAGGCATCAGCATCTGAGCCAGACTCCTACTCCACCAGCAGCACAGAGGATGACCTGGAGATGCTGAATAGTTCGTCCGGTAAAAAGACACGCTCCATGATCTTGGACAAGGCCAAGAATAGGCTGTCCTTTGTGAGCCTGTCCAATGTCTTCACAGTCTTTTTATCTAGTGACAGGAAGCTGCAGAAGAAGATAGTGGAGCTGGCACAGGACAAGGATTCATACTTTGGCAACCTGGTGCGGGACTACAGAGTGTACAGTTTAGAGATGATGGCAAAGCAGAGCTCCAGCACAGAGATGCTACAAGAAATTCGGATGATGATGACACAGCTGAAGAGTTACTTAGTGCAGAGCACCGAGCTGAAATCTGCAATAGACCCAGCCTCCTACACTGAGGAACAGTTAGGTAGGTGACTGTGCTTTACTCATTCTCGGGCAGAATTTGGGAAGGTGAGGAGGAACACAGGATTATGCAGACACAGGTTGTGCTTTACAGAACTATAAACCATCTCCTAAAAGCTGAGGGGGGTGAATTGAAGTCTACTCTGTGGTTTCCAGCACTTGGAGGAGCAGCTCTAAAAGCTGGGAGACCAATGAGGGGGGATAATCCCATTATGAATGTTTTAAAGGGAAGAGTTTAAGCAGAAGAGATGTGGGTTTGTGTGTGTGAAAGACATACACGTATGTATATATGCATATGCATATACACACATACAAATATGAGTGTGTGTGTGTATATGTGTACGCATAGGCACACACAACACAGAGCTGTGCTCACTGGAAACACAAAAGGCCAACTTCCGCCTGCACAGCTGTGTTCCCCATGGCCTTCCACGTCCACTGCCCCACGCTCTGCAGTGAGGATGGAGAGCTCCCTGCATGTGGCAGCCAGATCAGGGGTCAGTCACTGTCTCACAAGGAGGGACAAGACTACAATGATTTTGAGTGGCAGGTTGGAGGAATCACTTGATCCCACTCTGTGCTCCTCAGAGCTCAGAGGTGCAAAAGAGCTTCCTACTGCAAGACCACTGCTGGCTCCAAAATGCATCATTTACCTCTCTTTGCCACAGACATAGTTTGCCTTTGGGGTGGAAAAATAATATTTCTGGCTGTTTAGGGGTGTTTTGTTGCTTCTCCTTCAATATTCTGTGAGGGAGATTGATTCCTTACTAAGAAATGGACTGGCCTGTTTAATGTACATTCATGAGGGAATATACAAAGAGCTGTAGATTTTTTTATCCCAGTCAAAGCCATACAGCCAGAAAAAGCGTGCATGCATTCACTCACATGCTCTTTTGACTTAAAACTGTTTCTTGAGGACCTGAGAACCAATGCAGAGCTATTTATGACATCCCTAAGTTGGCTTAAAGCAAGCTGGGAGCTGGAAGACCCCCAGCACAGAACATGGCCAACCACAGAAGTGGCCAGGGATTCCAGGGGATCCTGCAGCTCCAGTATTAGGTGGGACCCAGCTAAGTGGTGAGCCAGGACCCAGAGGCACTCAGCTGTCAGTCTCAGCAGGCCCTGCTGACTTCTTTCCCACCCAGAAAAGGCTTCACATGATCCTGCAGTTCCCTTTGCAGAACAGACCTGCTGCCAGCCCCTTGCTGTAGCTAGGAGAGGGGAGCTACAGTTTCACTTCTCGTGCACCTCATGTAACACCTGCAATTTTTGTCTCAATAACCCCTTTCTTCGAGGCAGAGGGGGTGTCAGCACAGAGAAGTCTGTCTTGAGTCTTGATTAGGGAAGGTGGAGAGGAGGCAGAAAGAAGTATCCTTGTTCTGCTTGGTAGAGCTGCGTGTGTGCAGGGATCCCCCCACCTTCACACAGACACGCCTGATTAGATCTAGCCCTGTTTGCTGGCAGTTCCTTAACAGGATGATATGGCCCAGTCAGCCTAGGGAAGACCGTCTTCTCCTGTGGACAGGGATTCCTGCCATGGAAGATTTACCATTTGAATTTGTCCTGCTTTAGCCTGACTGATTCTCTGTATTCTTTAAAACAGTTGCATTTTGTATACATAAATGTTACTGCTCTCTGTTTCATTCCTCACTGACTGAGCAGATGAACTCTTTTGCCAGTGACCTTTTTGCCTCAGTGCAGGGGTGACAAGAGCATCCCTTGCAGTCCCTCTAGCTCTGCCCCTGGTTTCTAGGAGTCAGGCAACAGACTTTCTCACAGCCTCTCATGCTTCCTTTTGTCTCCTGCTAAAGATTAAGCAAACACTCAACCCACACAGACTATTTCCTCATCCACAGGTGGCGTAAGAGGTGACTTAAGTATCAGTAAGTTTGAGTCACTTGAGCAGTAAGGGTGAGAAACTTCTGACCAGATGCTGGTGTCTGCCTCTGAGCTGGTGGCTACAGCCCCTTTTCAGTCACTGTGGAGAAAGGGGCTCTTTGAGGATGCAGTTGATTTTATCCCAAAGTGGATATCTCAAACAGGTCAGAAGGAGATGTCAGAAGGTACATGAGATGAATTCCACCTGGGCATCTGTAAGGGCAGGGGTGTGAAAAGAAGCACAGTTAGGTGAGGTTCCTCACCTCTTCCCAGAGTTGGCTTTCCTGCTGCCTGACAGTGCCACGCTGGTCAGCCAGGAGTCAGGCAAAGACAGCGGGGGTTGCTGGTAGCAGGGGCTCTCCTGCAGCTCCAGTGGCAGAGACTACACACTAATGTTCATCTCAAGCCTATCCAGGACTTCTGGAGGGTGTTGGTAATGAAGCACTTACTTTCTGGGATGTAATTTCTGTTCCTTGTTCACAGCTATGCAGTAATGCATGAGTAACCAACCACGTGGTTTCTTAGAAGTTTTACTTACACCTGTACTACTGTGTTGATTATTTATCATGGACTTTTGTGTTCTCCCTTCTCTGTGCAGAAGTGATTGCTGAGACGGCTTTGTACAAATGTGTCTTGAAACCTTTAAAGGAAGCCATTGATTCTTACTTAAAAGAAATCCACAACAAAGATGGATCTTTACAGCAGCTAAAAGAGAACCAACTTGTGATACAAAACACAACTACCACTGACCTAGGCATCACGACCAGCGTGCCTGACACCGTTGTGCTGGAAAAGATCCTTCACAAGTTCACAGCCATGCACAAGGCCTACTCCCCAGAAAAGAAGATTGCCATCTTGCTGAAGTCCTGCAAACTCATCTATGACTCCATGGCTCAGGGAAACCCAGGTACAGCACTCCTGCTAAAGCAATATCCCTCACTGGTCCTTCTCCATGTATCAGAGGAATGGGGTTTATGGTACAGTTGATGTGATAATGTTCAGATTGGAGGTAGCAGTGACTGGCGGTGTGTTTGGTATCAGTTGTCCACAGATTGTGTTCAGAATGGGCTGGTTAGCGACTGTGAAGTTCTCTGCACTAATAACAGGTACAAGATGTTACCTGGTTAACTTTAAGTTCCATAACTCCAAAAAAACCAGATGTCTGTAAGTGTGTGTTTTATAGGTAATGTCCTTTTTGCACAGGTCTTCACACAGCTCTCCACAAATCCTCAGAGCTCTGTCCCAGCTTGCAGCAGTTTAATGGTAAATTCTAGGAATGGGTCTTTGGGAAAAGTCTCTTGATTTGGCCTTTACAAAGTTTTCCCTAAATTGAGGAGGAGATACAGAATGCTAGAATGCAGAATGCTAGTACTGTTTGCTACTAATTCCTGATGCTCCAGTAAATTCCAAAAGCCCCCACCACGCTTCTTCAGTGTGAAGAATTATGTGCTCTGAGTATAAATATAACTTAAGCCTCAGGCCAACCACTAAATGTACACATTAAGCCCTTGGCCTGCAGACAGGATGCATTTTTGCAGATAGACCAGGAAGCCCTTTCCTCCAGGAACCTGCCTTGCCAGCTTAAGAGCTTTCTTTGTATACTGGTGAGCTGATGCCCAGCCATGCATAAATTTGGAGAGAAGCCAGATATTAATTTGCAACAACCTGCAGTTGTTCAAGAACTCACAATCTCCAAAGACGCTTTTAGCTGTTCTGCTTTATTTTGTGCTGACAACAGCCTTGGAGCACTCATACAAGAATTGTTGTGTCCCTTCTGAGCTTCACCTCAGGGTCACCCCTTGGACAGTATGCAGCAAGGTTCAATGACCAATCTAGACACATTAACAGCAGAGCAAGAAGCCACCCCAGGGCTGAGCCTAAGCTGCAGGGTGGATAGGACCTCTGACTGTCTTCAAGTATCATGAGAAGATTTGGACACATGTAGGGGAATTCACTGTAACTTTGTTAAAACAGTTGTGTTAAGTTTGAGAGTAAATTTTATATAGATCAAAGACTCGCATGCCTCATTAAAACCCACATAGGAGACACAGTCTCCTTCCGATGCTGGTGGTACGTTACGTATTTGTCACACCGCAGTTAGCTCAGGGCTGGAATTTCTCTGTTGCAGGAAATGCCGTTGTGTCATTTCATGTAACAGAAATTAGGGGTCAGGGAAATAATTCAAAAAGCGCTACTTAGAAGATTGGCATTCATGAAATCAGAGGATTTCATTGTGGTTTGCTGTGCTAACCGAAGTGCTTCATTTCGGCCAGCTCAGCTGTTTTCTCATGTGGAGTAGTACTGCAAGCGGGGTGTGGGTCAGAAGCTGACTTCACCCCTGCGCGTCCAGTTCCCTCTCCAGAATATATGATCAGTGATGCATATCAGGGCCTGGTCAGAAGAAAACTGGCCTGGCATTCAGGAAATGTACCCCAATGAATTCAGACCAGAAAAAGAAGTTAAGGGGTGGTGAATGCTGTAGTCTAACTCCCGGAAGACAGTGGACTCAGAGAGAATTTACATGAAATGTCCTCTAGACCCACTTAGAAGTGAAACGTGTGAAACCTCTTCAACGGAACGAACTGACCCCAGATCACTTTGATTTTCCACCTGGCAAAGACAAGCATTCAGCAAACTGAAATATTTTTCTGACAGGGAATTCCCAGCTGCTGGTGTGCAGAAGAGCGCACTGCAGGCTGCTCAGACCAGATTTTGGTGGGTAGGAACTCTCCTCCTGCTCTCTGCCCATCTCAAGAGCAGCAGCCCAGGGCCGCTTTTGCTTTCAGCCAGCCCTGAGGCAGCGCAGTGCTCTTCACACAGGAAGAACAGAGGCCATGCTTGGCTTCCTGTGCAATAGTCTGTTCTTCTCTTAGCTCCTTTTACTCACTGCTGAATTAGAAACTTTGGTCCTCTTCCAAGATCAGAGCAGGTGGAACACAAAACAAATAATTCCTTCTGCCAGAGGACCAAAATCAGTCTCCCTCTGTCAGAAAAATTATCTGTTCGGTAACATGATAGCTACTTATGTTGTCTGGTTTAATTTGCAATCTGGCAGCTCAGGCCAGGTCTTTATTCACTTTAGGCTCACCATAGGACAAGCTGACCTGAGAATATGGTTTCATATCTCAAAGCAAAGTGCAAATACCACCAAATCAAGCACCCTTTTTTCAGACCCATATGAAAACATAAATTTTTTAACATTTTGAGAGCCATGTACGGCAGTCCAGCTTTGGCCAGGGTGTCCCAGCAGGTACCAAGTTTTCTTTAAAACTAGAGATAGGTTTACTCAGGAACATCTTTGCACTGCTGAAAGAGTCATGAAACTTTGAAGTCAGCCTTGACTGTCTCCATGTATATTGCGCCATCTTAAGAAAGGAGGAGTTCTTTGGTTTGATTGCAATTCATACTGCATGACAAAATCTTCCTGAACAATTGGCTGTGGTTGAACTCCATGATACTTAGACTATGAACTGAATGGGTCAGACCCTCAGCTGGTTTAAACAAACATTTTTCCCTCAAGTTGAAGGCAATCAACTTGTGGATCTGATTCATCACAAGGAATCAGGAAGGCAAGTTCACAGTCTTTGTCAATACACCTTTCTCCCAACAGAATTCTAAGTACAACTACAAGATATAGAACTATGTTGAAGTAGGACTCATCTACAGCTACATCTAGCTGTAGGTGGCCACAGATGGTTATCATGTCTAGCTTCTCATTATAGACCATGGGGACTTAGTCAATGGACTTCAGTTGATTCATCTGGCTAGATGTAGGTATGTGCTTTAGGGTGAGATGACTCATGACAAACTCCACTGACGATATTGATTAGTTCATCACTGGCTATAAAAGGAGTTTAGGGGTACTGGTTCAGATGTCCACATGTACATTGTAGGCAGTGGTATTAGTAAGGTATTAGTAAGTGAATCCTCCCCAAAGGGACAATTATGATAGCATTGTGGTCTCTCACTGAGCTTTTCCAAGTTCTCTGCAAACTTAAGTAACAGCAACATATGCCTCCAAGAATGTAACCTACAATCTAAAAATATGTAATCTGCCTAAAAAATATGTAATCTGCCTGCTAAAAATTCTAGGAGTCATTAGTAAGAATAATATGCATTAAAAGAATAGAAAAATAAGAGTTTGGAAACACCACCACCTCCCCCCCCCAAAACTGGCTGGCATTTTTTTGTGGCATTTTTTTATCTGTGCACTAGAAGAAGTAAGAGGCAGGACTCATGGGGAGCTGTAAGCTCACAACTCTCTGACTGCTCCTACATTTGGAAGGCATGCCCCAATACCCACAGGGAGAGCTGGGCACATAGCTGATATATATAGAAGCACTGTAATCTTATGTAGAAAAAAATGCTTATTATTTATCTTTCAGAAATACCTTTACTCAGACAAAATGTCAAAGGCATATTGTGTGGTAGGAGTAGAACCAGAATCTCTGCTTTTCGCTCTATCAAAAACAGAGGTGACACTTGTGGAGTGATAAACAAGATGCAAATCTGCAATATGTGTGGTATGTACTGGCAGTGGTGAGCCTGGGGCATCCAGCCTCGTGCTACTTGGGAGCTGCCACTCTGTGGAATAGAACTGATGGAAAACCAAAAATAGAGGAGCAGTAGGCATTGTTTATGAAGAAATACTGTGTCAGACAAACATGCCAAACTTGGTCAGTCCATGAGCAGGCAAGATCAGGCACAGAAAGGCTCTAAGCTTAAGCTGGAAGTTTGAAAGATGGGGAGACTGCTTTCTAAGGAGATTCAAGAAGAATGAACAGAGGAACAATTTTCTTATTGCAATGTTTTTAATTTGTGGACTACCTAAGGTTATGAAGCTTCACTTTTGGAGTATCTTGGAACTGCACAGGGAGCTGGAGTATATAGTTCAAAACCAGTTCTGTACTAGTGATGGAGTTGGCTAGGTGACTGTCCCTAAGACATTTAATAGATTTAATAATTTCTACTGCATAGTTTTGCATGGCTAATGCACAGTCTGCTTTTGGAAAAAGAGGATAGATAGGACATATATTCCATTGGACTATTTCTCTTCCTTAGCTTTTAGGATTAAGTTTGTCATTCCCTGTAGAATTGAGCAGCTGGATATTAGTTGCCCTGATGCATTCTTCTATGGCTCTGCAGCTGACGAAGGCATGGACAAGAAGCAGTGTGTCTTCAGTGGGATAGCTGAGCTTGTGAAAAGGAAACTGGCCTCAGCAGCCAGTGTAGAACTGATGCTAGCAGCTGCTAAAACTAAGTCAGAGCAATCCCACGGTACTGCTTAGTACCACATCTCACTTCTGAGAAGAAAAATAAAGCTATACATAACAGTTTTACTTTGCTGTCTTTAGGAAAAGGATATTTGTAATTGAGTTACTATTAATGAGGGCTGATGGACTAGAGACTATATTTTTTTTCTGGCTAGTGCAATTTCTACATTTGAATTAAAGAGCCAGTTCAGATTTTTCAAGGGGAACAAACGCCTCTGATCTGTAAAACATATGTTTTTGAAGTGGATTCATGCTGCCTGTATGTATTAGCTCTCTTAATTCAACTATACCATTAATCAAACCTTGCTGAAATAGTATGGGATAGACAAGAGACAGCAAAATGCTAGTGAGTGGAAGGATCTTTTCTTGTAATCTTGAACAAATCTCAGTTAACCTCTCTGTACCTCAGGTTTCCCAGCTATAAACTGAGGCTAAAATTCATATTTCCTGCAGAACTGCTGCTAGACATCATGCCAGTGTTTGTAAAATATTAGAGCAAGGTGCAGAGCAGCATCACTGTCTGCTGGTTATCAGAATATACATGGAGGGAAAAGAAATGCATGAATGTGTTAAAATAGGCTGTAATTTCTTTATGGAGGCTTGGGCAGAATTCCAGTTGCTTTAAATCACATATTTAATTAATACCCATCTATTCAAGCACTGCATCCCAGCCAGGATCTGACATTGTATTTGCTTTGCTATAAACATAATAGGATGAGTTTGTGGCAGAAGAGAAGGCTTATTTTAAGCTTCTTATAGACATTTATGAAATAAATGTTTCCTGATCCTGCAGGGAAGAAGGGGAAATAAAGCAAGCAAGTCATATCTGGAGTAGGACACCACCACCTTGAACACGAAAGCTCAGTCCCAGTGTCACTGAGACCACTGGCAGAGTCAGAGCTAGATTTAGCTCTGCCGGCTGCAAACATACCCCTCTGTGAGAGACCACAGATGGAGCTAGATGCGCAGGTCTGGGAGCTTGACTCTGGCTCAGATTGAAGGTGGAGCTGAGGAGGCAGCAGTCTGCAGAGAACATCCCTGCTGCGGCTCTCAGATGGGCACTGGTTAGTGCCCTAGTGCCTTTCATGGCACAGGGAGCATGTGGGTTGCAGGATGCTGAGCAGTACAAACCTCTCGGGTGTCTTGGTTCACAGGCATTGTTTCATGTATCTTTGTGCCTCCTGCTTCTGGTTATATTTGAGTTGCTGACAGCACCTATTATCCCCATGGCTGGACTGAGATACAGGGCATCTCAGGACCATACTTGGTCTGACGGCTATACATGTCTAAGCTAGTCCCTGTGCCTGCTGTGACATCCAAGGCCAGGAGAACAAGGAGAGGTTCAGAGTCGTGCCCTCTCAGGCACCTATCCTTGGCTCCATCTGCAGTCAGTGGAGAGAAGCTGTTGTGATGCCTACAAGGAGTAGGCGCAATATACCGTGCCTGATCTGCCCTACGCAACACTGGATGTTTGTGGCAACACATGGAGTCAGAGCTAGATCCTTGATGATTAGCTTTGCTTCTCTCTTGTTGACATCTACAGCTCCTGCTGACTTCAGCTTTAGCTACAGATGTGGGTATTTAAGAATCAGGCTTCATATTCCCACAAGTGGATTAAAATGATGTCTAGTAATTTATGCAGGTTATGAGCATACAGCATATGGAGAATGAGAACTCTTTCCATTATTGCAGTCGGACATCCCTACTCTGAGTTTATTAATCAAAAAGAAACTGTGTATAAGATTTTCATATTTAAGCTATATAAACAGCTGGGAGACCAATAATACTTCTATGAAATCTTAAAGTTGAGAAAGGTTTATAACAAGGGCTGGTGGGCAAAGCAGCTAAATCAGCTTATAGAAATGAGATAGACAGCAATGAAAAATAATTGACTCAGTGCCTGATTGTACATGCAACCACTTCTCAGCCAATAAAAAAGAAAACAAGACATTCTGTAGGAGTTCTTGAAAAGTGTCCTCTAACTTTCATTTCAGTTGACACTAGAAGTTGATGGCTGGGGACATGTGATTGTTTAGTTCCAAGTTGCTGTTTCCACTCTGCATTCATTGGTCAGTCCGTCATCTGGTTGGTGATCTCTTTTGGTGACATTTTATAAAAAAACCCCAGCATTTTTTTTCCAGTGGATAGGAATTCATGTTGTGAAGTAGCAACTTTCTTGGATGCCCTAGCAGACACATGGATTGGTCATGAAAAAGAAGTGGTAGGGAAGAGAAAACTCTGCTATTGGTGTTGCACTGGAAATCCCTTGGCCTTCAGGAAGTCAGAAGGACCCAATCCGTGCCACTGGTCAGTAACTAATACATCATAAAGAAAAAGTTTTTAAAGAAGGGAAAAAATGAGCCTAGCAAACTCTTTGGTACTTCATCTTCCTTTACACTAGTTTTATACAGAACTAAGTCTGTTGGCATCTGATTTACTCAGGTCGAAAGGATAATAGGGCTTTTCTCTGTGCGCTTTTTCTACTACATTTTCATGTCTCAGTTGTGTCATCTTTTTTTTGCTAGACAATATTAAATAGCTGTAATACTAAGCTGCTTGTATTAAGGTAATACATATGACAGTAATGAATTGGACCCTTCACAGAGCTGAAACTTTCACAGAGACATAAGCCAGGGCACCAACAGACAACAAAAATGCCCATCCATTTCATTGTTAATGAAACAATAAAGTCCTTTTATAGTTTGATTGAAGACCTAAGGCTGTGTCATTTAACTAAAGGCAGGTATAATAAAGCAAACAGAATTGAAAGTGTTAATCCAGCTTTCATTAAATAAATCGTCTATGTTGTGGCATGTGCGGACTCTGTTAGAAACAGACTAAATTACAGCCCTGACAATCTCTCATCCTCAACACTTGGTTTTAACTGGATCAACTCTCTGTTCTCTAGATATATTACAGGGTTTGTTTTAAAGCCATACTTTTTTTTTTTTAAATCAGGGGCTAAGCTCATGTTTATTTGAGGCTTCAGAAGAATATCTTTCTTTGCCAGTGGAGAATCTGCATCAGCTATGAATGACAAAAAAGGAAAGCTGACTCATGGAAAAGATTTTAAATAAGTCAGTGGGAACATTTGAGAAATAGGAATTTATGCCATACCATGGAAGAGCATGTGGACTGTGGGCCAAAAAAGGCTAGGGCATAATCTCACCAAAGCTACATCAAGGGCAGCTTTGATTCTTTGAGGTGAGGCAAACGGTTCTCAAGTGAGACACACATGGCTCATGAAACCAACATATGCAAGTGAGAAAAACTGCCCATGGTCTGAGGGAGGACATTCAGAATGAGAGCAATCTGAGCTTAGGTTAAGAGCAATGGTCAGCTCTGAATGTTGGGAAGATAGGCCTGTTAAGCAACTTGTTATTATGTGTTGTTCATGATGAATTTATGACATGTTGGTGAAAAGTGAAAGCATCTTTCAAATAAGAAAATCTATCCTTGTGCTCTTTGCGATTTATGCGGCAAAGCTTCAGTTTGGATTCTAGTTTAAGTATTAATTATTTATAATGATGACTGTTAACATGTATGCTTTTTTGTCCTCAGAGATCCCAAAGAGCTCTTACAAATGACCTGTAAGATTACTTTTTTGACTTTGTTGATATGAATGTTTTAAGCCCAGGAAGTCTTGAGCCCATGAGGATCTGTTCCTGTAGCACCTGCTGCACACCAAGTCCAAAAACTAGTCTAAGTCCAATGTGAAAGGCTTTTTGTTTTCTTAGCTAGGCACCATGGCTGGAAAGATGCTTCCTCTTAAATCCTAGCTCTTGGGAGACTGTTTTAATAAGGAGCAAGTAGTGCGACCTTTTGCCTTCTGATGGAACATAAACACGGAACTCTTCAGTCCTAAAACCCGCTGTCTCAAATTCTATTTTCTGCTCTTTGGTCCCACACATAGAGCGAACCTAAGAGAATAAATACCACTAATGCATGTAGACAACTTTGCTGCTAATATTGCAAACCTGAATTGCAGTCTTGATGGCAGTGTCAAATCACAGGGCTGAGCTGGCAGCCTTTGCACTCTTCACAGATTGTTAGTTGTCTGTGATCCATGAAGTTTAAGTTTCTCTTTCTCCAGTTAATAAAGAATGGCAGAAATGTAGCTCACTAAAAATTTTCAAGCTCAGATTTTGGGCTTGAAGCAGGTTTACTTACTTTTTAAGTGAACTAACTTTCCCTTTTTCAGCATTTTTTCTTTGCCAATGCTTTCAAGCTTTAGCTCTTCAGATAATGTGAACTAAAATCTGCAAAGGACATGCTGGGTGAGAAGCTGTCACTGTTGTGTGCAACATGTCTTTGTGATGAGTTTATTGGGACCACTCTGTGTTTCTCTTTGCTCAGGGAAGCTGTACGGTGCAGATGACTTCCTCCCCGTGCTCATGTATGTGTTGGCCCACAGCAACTTGACTGAAGTCCTTCTGAATGTGGAGTATATGATGGAGCTCATGGACCCTGCTCTGCAGCTAGGGGAAGGTAGCGTACAGCGTTTGCTCCTGGGATATTCACTTTGGAAATCATTATTTACCTCACTTCAGTGTTTGTGAAAGTGGGGCAGCAAGGCTCTGGCTAGGCTTTGTGGATAAGCGTTGGCCAAGTTTTTCAAATCTGAGGCTCTAAAATTATTGTCAAACACTTTAACTGTTTTTAGCAGTGCAGTGCCCTTAGACACTGACTAGAAAGGCAGGGACCCAGCATAAATGAGAACTGAGTTGCTGGACTAGTAACCTAAACAGAGACATCTAGTGTTCCCTGGCCCAAAGGCTGAAAAGTTAAGAGGTCTTTGCCTAAAATTAAACTGCTGCTGCAATCCATTGTGTAGACACTTTTATTTATTCCAATTAGAAAAGAGCACATTTCTTAAACTGCATGGTATGCCTAGGGCCATACATCATTCTTATGGTCACTCTACTCTTAAATTGAGTGACCCCTTTGACAATGTTCTCTGGCTGAGTATCATAGTGAGGCAGAGAAAGGAAAGTTGGGTTAGAGAGGAATAGTGGGTTAGGATGTGAATAAAGACCTCTGCTATTAGAGAGATAAATACCCCAGGGAACTGTGGGCCTTTAGTTCCTTAAATATAGCTTGGGAAGCAAATGCTACTAACAGTAACAGGGTTACACACTCTGAATTAGGAACACAGATAATTTTTCACCAAGTAGTCACTAAACCAATAAAATGGGGTTTATTTTAGACTTCGTTTTGGTACGTACTGAGGTTCCAGAAAGGAGTCCTGGATGAACAACAGCAGACTAATTTTATTTATATTAAATGGAGGTTTAAGTCTGTAACTAAGAGCATGTCATCCCAGGACAGTGCAGAGGTGGGCAAAAGTAAGTACTAACAGAATGAGCAGTAGCAATGCAATCGTATTACTGAGGGGTTTCTGCACAGGCTAATTTTCCTGCTGAAAAGAATTGTTAGCAGAAAAAATGTTAGCCTAAGCACAGCATTTTGATGACATAACTAAGCTGGTTTTGGTGACTACGCTGCCCACAGGTTCTTCATTTCAAAAGGACACACTACCAGGCTGGTTACTGAAGTCAGCTGGGTTGGGGAGTTCAGGATATCGAAGGCAAAGGTGGCTGGAAGTTCTCTTAAGTCAAAGATGCAAAGACTGTATGAAATGCGCACTTCAGCCAAAGGGGAAAAATTTTGTGAGGGAGTTCCAGACCAAACTGGCTGAATACTTACATCAGAAAGGAGACTGGGAGTAACTGAAGAGACAGGGAAAGGAAAAAAAAGAATGTCTCAGCGCTGAGATCGCAAAGCGCAGGGCTAAAACAGGAACTGTCAAAAGTTAACTTGAGTTAGGCCTTTCAAAGTTAAATGGCAAAAGGTGATTCAGGCACAGAAATAAAATGAAAAGAAGGACAGCAGAAGGGAGAAAACTGTGAAATTGCATCAGACCAATACACAAAATCATTTAAATCTGGCCTCCAAATTAAAAATTTACGTTGAATTAGTTTTATAACAACAGTGATGTTGACCTCTGGGGCAAAGGCAAGGACAGATGATGGGGAATGACTGTGTGGAAATGAAGATACTGGAAAGTGGAAGAAAAATTAATTTTTAAAGAAGATGTAATGAATTCCTGTCGTGGAGGACTGGGAGATCTTCCTCCCTGGATTCTGAGGGAAGGGATACACCAGGTCGCAGGTCCCATCACGGGGACTCCGACTCTGCCAGAGCAGGAGGAATACTGAATGACAGACAAGGGAGGGTAGTACCTATATTTAAGAGGGGAAAAGGGGCACTTGCAGGCTTGTTAGCCTGTTCTCATCAGCACTTTGTGGGAGACAGTAAAGGAGAGTGTTTTCGGTGGGTGCAGACCTATGTAGCTATGGAACACTCCTCATCAGATCCACCCAAGTACCGAAAGTCAAATGGCAATGTCTTGGTCTCTCCTCTCCTGCACCAAACTTCAATGGTGCTCTATAAATACCGCTCTTAAATAAAATGCTGTCTTAGCCACCACTTACGCAACCAGCCACAATGACTGTGGAGCTCGTCAGAGCCTGAGGAAGGGCTGCGAAACCCCAGGCGGGCTGCTGCGAGGCTTGGCTGATGTGGAAGTGCCATCTAGAGGCAACTGCAATTATTATGAAATTTATTAGAAACGGGGAGCTCCGCCCAGCTGACAGGCATTTTTTATTTCTCCCTGCTTTCCTGGCACCCGGGGTGAAGGGAGCCGCAGCAGGGGATGGCGCAGAGGCCAGGGTGGTGGGCCCGTCCCACGTGAGGGCTCGCAGGCGACGCTGGCCCCTGCCGAGGCCTGGCCTCTCGCCCCGCTTCGGCCAGGCATCCTCTTGCCTGGAGGCCCAGGGGACACGTCCCCATCCCCGCTGCCTCTGGGACACTGCGCTGCTGCTGGAGCAGCTCTGCAGGCTGACTCCTTCCCTCTGTTCAGAGGAGACCCTGGCCCAAGCCTCTCACTCGTCAGCAGAGCCGAGACCGGGAGGCAGCTGGGAAAACGAGCACTTTTAATTAAACCAGCACTGGGGCCGTGCCCTGGCATGGGGCTGCCCTGCAACCAAAGTGGCAGCTTCCTCCTGTTCAACTCTGTCCTCTTGTCAGGGCTTACCTTCATCTCTGTTGAGGAAGCCTGTTCTTATCATGGTCCAGCTGCTTCCCTGGCTGCTGCAGGTGGTTATTTATTACCTGCTGCTGCCAACACCACAGCAGTCAGGGATTTTCTGAGGGGAAAGGACTGGCTGTGGCCTTTTACCGCTTTATCCCCTGTTTCTCTGCTTTACCAAGATTTATCCCACAACTCTGAACAGTCCAGGAATTACTCTCAGCCAAACATCTGGGCTCCCTGTCTAGTCGCTATAGATGGAGGGAGTAGAGGGTAACTTGTCCACGCAGGTCTGAGACATCCTTCAACGGTGCTGAGCCCACAGGGGACCCGGTCTCTAAACATTTCAGCAATGTAGCTAGAGTTGGAGGGGCTGAATCCAGGCCTCGTGCTTTGCCTACAGAGCACACTACGATTGTTACTATTTCCTTGCATTATGGGGACTCCTCAGGAGCCCAAATTACAGACCTGTTGCACTGACCCTGTTAAACACAACAAAAAGATGGCCATGCCCCAAAGAACAAACCATCTGTGGTCAAAGGCGCTGGTTTGGGTTTATTTGTGAAAGCAGCTTTTGTAGCAGTTTTCCTTCAGTCTGTGTTTCCTCTTAGGGCGTCTACAGCCTCAGCAGTCTGGGCAGTGACATTGCTGTGAAGCAGGAGGGGGTGGAGGACACTGGCTGTGAGGTCTCCTTTCTCTTGGGTTAACATCAGACACCCCTGCACTGCCTGCAGCGAAGCACAGACAGCGCAAGTGTTAGCCAGCTGCCACTGCACAGGCACAGGCAGGCAGGATGGAAGTGGAAATGAATGGCCCGTGCTGGTGTGATGCTCACACAAGACCTTCTGCTTTCGCAGGCTCCTATTATTTAACCACCACCTATGGGGCCCTGGAGCACATCAAGAACTACGACAAAATCACCATCACGCGGCAGCTGAGCACGGAGGTGCAGGACTCCATTTACCGCTGGGAGCGACGGAGGACGCTGAACAAGGCCCGGGCTTCCCGCTCATCAGTGCAGGTAGCTGGCATTATTTTCAAGCGAAAAAGCCTGGAAGATGAACGTGCTCTCTCCATACCTACTAATTTTTAATATGATAATTATTTTAGAACATAATTAACCCAAATCACTATTAAAAAACAAGAGTACATCTGGTGCAAGATTTCCAAATCTTAAAAAAGCACACCTCATTTGAAACATATATTACTTACAAAATGCATTTTGAAGTCTTGAAGTACCCTCATAACCATATAATTTTAAATATGACTGCAGAGTGATTTTGTTGTTCATTCTCAAAGGAGGCGTGCTAGGAGCCTTCGCATGAGGAGGGCTGTGGCGGCGAGGCAGAGAGCCCCTCTTCTCCATCACCCTTAGGGCCTGAGGAAGTCATGGGCTAAGCTGAGGAGGTGTGAGCACACTGTGCAGGGGCGGTTCCCAGGTGGCATAAAGCTGTAGGAGGACCTGAGACATCCCAGGGGCCAGTCAGACAAGCATCTTCCAGAGCCTGGCTTCTCCTGTCTGGCAGCAGGGAATACCCAACAACATCTGGTTAGCTTTGAAGCCCATGATGTGTACGGCCCGGCGAAGACCTCCCCATGCACCAGTGGGATAGGGTCTCAGGAGGGATGGGTGCTCTGGGCCTCCAGCCATGGTGAGCCTGGGTGCAGGACCAGGCAGCCAGGATGCCCTGCCAGCCCCATGTCCTGTGATCAAATTGTCACCCACAGGGAGGCAGCAAAGGCCACGTCTCAGATTCTGTAAAGCCTTCACAGTGCAAAACTGAAAATTGTGAATGCCGAGGGGAAAGCCAAGGGAAAGTCTCCTCAGGGGGAGACACAGTCCATATAGCCCTGTGAAAGCATGGAGTTGAATACGTTTCCCAAATTGCCGTCAAAACAGTCCCAGATGATCTCAGAACTTGTGAATGGTGGATGGGCTACACCGAATATCCATCCAGCCCTGAGTGCTGCTCTGGCAGTAGCTCATAGCAAGTACCCAGCATGGAACGTAATAGCCAGGTGATCAAATGCCACAGTTCCCCAGAAGAGTCCCACCACCTCTGGCAGTCTAAGGGCCATTTTCTGTTCCTTTGAATGAGGGGTAGTAACAGAGACATCTGAGCCCATCCTGGCAGAGGTAAACATCTACCTGATGTGTTCAGCATGCCCCTGCACATCCCTCTGCCTGCCTCAATCATCTGCAGTGATACGCCATAAATGCAGTTTGGAAACCCACAGTCCACATATTTGGCAAATCTCACTTCTGCTGGCGAATGTGAGTATTTTCTGACCAAAACGGCTGGGCATTTTTTTGAACTTCACAGATACAAATTAAACGCACAGGTTCCACTGTGACCAAAAACTCTCTAGGTTCTGTTCCTCATGAGTTTGGCAAGAGGAAAGTCGTCCCAACAGTTGTTACTGCCTGAAACAGGATACAAGTAAATCAGCCTCCTCAGCATAACTTCTGTTTCCTTACTGATGGAAAGAAGTTTGGAGGACACGCTCTCAAGGTGCTGTTTGGGTGACTGCCAGCCCTTTCCTGTTTCTGTGAGACGGGGTTTTCAGGCAAGATCTCTGAGGTTTTTGGCTTGTTGTTCTGGTCTGTTACTTCTTTACATCCTATTTCTTCAGGAGCTGTAGGATGGTGAGAGAAGGAATTAATGATATCCACCAAAATCAGAAAAAATTTTTCACTTGCGTGTCTTTACAGGGCTAATTATTTGGTTAAGTATTCATTAGTTTACGTTTTTGCTGATTCAGAGCTTGTTCATCAGAGGAGAGAAAGGAGAGAATAACTGGGGCGTTGGAGGATGACTGGAGGATATTTGGGAGCATTTAGGAGCTCTAGGCAGCTAGAGCTTTGGGCTGAATTCTGCTTCCTTCGGTCCCAAGTCACTGTGTTAACTGCAAGATCTATCCTCATGTTTCTCTCCAGGATTTCATCTCTATCTCCTTTCTGGAAATCAGTGCTCAGTCAAGGACACTTGCTTCCCGGAATGACACCACAGCTGAGCAGCTGAGCCAGCAGTGTGCCGAAAAGTTTGAGGTCTCCCATCCCGAGGACTATGGACTGTTTGTTTATGTTGATGACCAGTGGCTGCAGCTGGACAAAGATGCCCTTCCTCACCATATCAAAGCCTCCCTGCTGAAGAGTGAAACCAAGAAAGATTTCTACTTTATTTATAAACCAATAGAACATAAAAACCCACCAGTTCCAATTGTCAAAGAGTCATACTTTCCCTAAGGGCCATGCTGGTCTTTTGTTGTGTTTGCTGTCATCCTGGAAGGGCTGGATAGTTGATCTCATGAGATCCTCTGGTATCTGCAGACCTCAGAATGTCTCTGAAGCACGGCCTTCAACACAGGGCAGATGTGATAATTGTAGATGCTGTCTGAATACATGGCATTTCTCAGCAGAGTTCATCTGCAGCAATAAAAGGAGCATTCAGGAGAACATTCATCCTCTGGAAAACTTGAAGAATCAAACCTCAGAACCTGCTGCTGGCAACCAGCCAACATCACAGAATATAGATGGACAGTGGAGAAAATCCAGAGATCCTGTGGAACAGTGGACATTTACTCCATAATAAATTGTGGCAGGTGTGAATCACCTCTGTGCACAAGGCCTGTGAAAGGTCTGCACACACCTCAATGCTATCTGGAGGTAAGACTGCCTTTACACCTTACAGTATCTGTTCACCCAGTCTGAATAAACTGAGTCTTGTCTGATGTATTCAGTGGCATAGGGTTGCCACCTGTAGCAGAACTCCATCTGTCTTGCTGTCATACAACATGTCATTGCCTTTGAAATCCATGTAATTACAGGCCATGGAAGATGATCCTGTACCTTCACTAACAATACATTTTCTGCCATCTATTTGTCACTGAAATCAGGTAGCATAGCCATTTTCATCGATGTATTTTTCTTAAAGATTAAAAGTCTTCACCATCAGTTTTACATGTACAGCGGTTTTAATCACATTGATTGTATGATAGTGTCTGGTTAACTGTATATTTATTGCTATGTATGATATGGTGCAATTATTTTAAAATAAGCGTTTGTAAAGAACTTAATAATTTGCCCAGTTTAGCAAACCAGATTAAAATTTGAAAGTCAAAAAGAGCTAGAATTAAATACTTGTTCCTTTTTACCCGGATGTCATTTTCTCTAGTGTTTTTATATGTGTAAGTCCCACCAGGTTATTACTTTAATAAGTTCAGGCTGTTGCAGACAGAACTTGCTAATTCTCCTTTCTACCTGTGCTTTCAGTCATTCAGTCACTGCAGACTTACATTTCCCTGCAAACCTAAATTCCCACAGAATAAATTGAAACAATGCAAAAATGAATTTCATGAAATATGAAAACAATTGGATAATGGAAGCGGGAGCCTTAATTGCAAAACAGATCCATGTCTTCTGGGTGCCTCCATTCAGGCAAGATTTCCACTGCGAACACAAGATACTGGATTATCTGCATGTGGGAGGCAAGTAACCTCCACTGCAGCTACACAAACTTGGGATCAGGCCTAGCAAAGCTCTTATTAGAAAGAAAGGGTGTTTTACTGTGGGTTTTGCTCAAAGCTGCTATTGTTTCCTCCTGTTAACATTCAAAAATGAATTGGGACACGTTGGGCCAAGTTGCTCAAGGTCCCTGCCTTACTCCTGAAGCTCCAAAGGTAAAATGGCGTTGCATGTAGCCGGTCACTCTCTCAGTCTCTGGGGCTTGAAATGTCCACGTCTACATGCCTCAGCTGTGGTGTGTGCTGGCCAAAACTGCATACAGATAGCAGACAAGTGCTGTGCACCTGCCAGCTTGGGCTGTGTGTGTGTCTGGTCAAGAAGGGACAACAAACAAGAATGAGGAACAGTGAATAACAGCAATCTTGGTTTCGAGGGCATCATGCGCAGAGCTTGCAGTGTATGACACCAGCACTGAGCTGACTCCAAGCTCATGGTTATTTCTGCTCATGTGCAGTTGTTGGCACCCCCACCTTGCCTCTGGGCAGCACACCTGCAGGATGCTGGAGTTGAAGCCCTCCCTCACGCTGCTGTTAGCCTCTAGGTCCTGCTGGGAGCCTGTGCTGCTGCCAGGGTGGCACTCGGGATGCCATGACCAAACCTGAGATACAGGTTTCCAGTACCGATCTGTCAGAGGAGATGCTGCTCTCAGGGCCCTGAGGGCACTCACAGGCTTTGCTGCCTCCAGTGCCTCCCCAGGGCTACCCCACCCAGCTCATGGCCCAGGACCCCATTTCAGCCTTCCAGGGCTATCAGCCCCTGCCCCAGCGATGCTGCAGCAGGGCCGGTCTCCAGCTCCCCACAGCCCTGCCCTGCCTGGACCCAGCCTGTATGGGGAGGTGCCCGATGCCTGGACTGGGGCTGCCCCGGTGCTCCCCGCTGTCCCACTCCTGGCTGTAGCAGGCCCCCAGGGAGCCCCCATGGCCCCAGAGGCTGCTGGCCTCTGCCCCAACAGCAGCTTCCCCGTGTCCATCCTGTAGGCTGCAGCAAAGATGTCAGCTCTTGCCCTTCTGCTGCGCTGCCCTGGACATCGTGTGCCGATGGCTCGGCAGCAGGCCTGGACTGGGGGGCTGGCTACAGGGTTCCCTGGGTGCTCCGGCTGTGAGGCAACACGTCCTCACCCTACCCGGCTCCTCGGCCCACCACCATCCATGCATGTTGGGTGAGCTCATGGCAGTTTCCCCCTCTGGTGGAAGTGCTGCCAGTAAATCCCTGACACACAGCACTGAGAGGCCGGTTGTCCTGTTTCCACCGTAGGTATCATCACTGATGTCCATGTGTCCTGAGGGCTGACCTGCTCCATGCTGGCCATACTGAGGACCATCTCGACTGTCACCCCTGGGGCTGTGGCAACAGGAGGGTCCAACCTCTGGGCAGCATCACTTACAAACCTTCCTTTTTTCTCAAACCTATCCCTGTCCCCCCCTTCTCCAAATCCTCTGTTTTGCACCCACTCTCCCAAAGGAGACACCCCCTCCCACCTCTTGCCTCCCTTCCCCACCCAAACCATTGGCCCAGACTACCTCTCTGGCCCACCTCCCACCTCACCCCCCTTGGTAGGACTCCAAGCCACGTACCCACCTTGCCTTCCACCACCTGTGCACAGGTATCACACTGCATGGGGTCCATGTACGGTGGGGATGGGGGTTCCCAGCACCAGACCCAGAGATGTGAGGGGTCTGATGAGCAGCTTTGTTCTGCCATGGCTGCTGGAAGTTATTTTAAGCCCCAGGAGCAAAGATGTACATGTCTGCCGAAGTCCTTGGCCTGATCAGGTTATCTTTATACTATAACATTCACAGTTAATGAGCCAAAAGTAATCTGATGGGGATGAGGCTAAAGTAGAAACATGCAAGGAAGGAAGTTAGGACTGATATTCTGCTGGATATTTCTGGAGAGCAACCAGACCTTGCACCGGCCAGGGTTGAGCAACAGATTAATGAAGTGAAGCGCTCCGGCACCTCGCAGCATCCTGGGATGTCTGAGTCAGCAGCTGGACCTCAGGGCAAAGGGGAACCACGTATTATACGGCTGGTCAGTGGAGCCCGTGGAAACCGTGACAGTGTTATATCACTGCAATCCAAATGGGCTCAGACTAAAATTTACCAAAGCCTAGTCCCCAAATCAGACCTGCAGATCCCAGTTTTCAAAATGCAAGAAGGAGTTCCAGCTGAATTTCTGTGGGCTTTTACAAAGGCTCTCAAACTGCACATGCAATATTTTCCTCTGGCATAACAACTGAAAAGCTCTGATTTGATTTGCAAAGGTTGCTATGGCTCTCCCAAACTCAGATATTATTGATAGTAATGCGAGTTACTGTGCCTGGCCACGAGCTGCCTGGAAGGAAATCCCAGTGCTGGGGCTCAGTGCAGAGCAGGACTTGCTCAGAGGCCACGGGGCACCTGGCCTGTTTGGTCACTTTATATAAACCACCAGCAACAACTTTGCTAAACATACATCTCTGGGGTAGAGGGGTGACCCAGCTCCTCCAGGGCCCAACCACAGCTGTCCCTTGTCAAGGAATGCAAGCTGGGAGATGACCCGAATGACAGGATCCTAGAGGACCCAGGACAGAGGCAGCTGCTGCCTCTCCAAGTTCACAGCTCAGCGATGGCACTCAGGCTCTGCCTGCACCAGGGTCATGCAGAAACAGTCTGTCTGGAACAAACGTGCTGTTGTTTTGTTAACCCTGGCAAAACTCAGCGTGGAGACTGCTGGAGTGGTTCAGTGTGTCCTTCCCTCTGGACCCTGGTGCCCAGGGCCCTGCGCTGCTTTGGGCTGGTATCTGACCTTTTGGGTGGTGACAAAAAAAAGGCAAATGTAGGAATGAAACGGGCATTTTTTCAATGCTCCATGGGATTTTATTAATTTGTTTTGCCATGGGGTTTCCTCATGCTGCAGCCCGGGCAAGGAGGAAGCAGTCCAGTCTGGTGATCTGCGGCCTCCCCTGGTTAGTCAGGATGGTCACGCCGTGACTCACGCTCTGGCCCTCACATGAGCCATCAGCAGACAGGAGTGTTTCAGGAGACTTTGACCAAGTAGGGTTGTGCAATCCAGCCAGGGCCTCCTCAAACACTTGTTTGCAGAGAAAGATTGTGAAACGATCACTCATTTACTCACAGTGTGAGGGAGAGGAAGAGGAAGACCTGCTGAACCTGGCAACTTCTGCAAAGAAAAAACAAGAAGTCCGTGCAGCCACTTCGTGCACAGAGCTGATTTAACGCCACTTTGCACCCAGTAATACAATCTGTCAATAATTCACTGAAATAGTTACACTGGCAGGTCAAGTATAACCTAAAATAAAAGCCATTGACATCAAAGGCAGTTTTCCTGCTGAATTCAAGAGCTCATCATGCATTGGTCACCAACTGTACTTCAAAACTCAGCACAAGACTGGCTTTTTTCCACAGGCTCGTGGAATGATTCAGGCTGGCAAGGACCCCTGGAGGTCCCCAGTCCAATCCCTGCTCAAGTGGGGCTGCCTCCCAAGGTTGCTCAGGGCCTCATCCTTTTAGTGCTGCAGGTCTCTGGGGCTGGAGATCATACAGCCTCGCTGGGGCCCTGGTCCAGCATTTCAACCCCTTGCACTGTGAAAAATGTTTTCCTCCTGGAAAACCGGTGCAAAGACCCTGCCCGTCCCACCAGCGTCCCTCCTTGCACGGGTGTTGCTACTGTGGGACAATGGCCAGCTCTGCGGGTGGTGCATGGGATTGCAGACGTGTAGTATTTCCGTTGTCTCCTGCCTCTTTTGGGGTATCATGTCCCTAGGAAGGAAGCGGCCTCTGACTCAGAATTGCCCGAGTTCTTGGCACGAGATGCTGCTTAGTCAGGACTTCAGCTTAAGCGTCCTCTCCCTCTGCTGCTCCTCCATCCCCGTTCTCACAGGGCAGAGGCTGAGCAGAGGAACGAGAGGCCTTCAGCCTCCTGCGCTGAGATGGGCACGGCTGCTCAGCACTGACCTTAAGCCGCCCTGGTGAGAGAATATGCAACTTGGTTTGGACAGAGCTAAAATAATACTACTTACTGAAATCTCTAAAAAAGTGCATTATCTCCAACTCCAGGTGAGCTGCTTTCTGCTGTATTGCTAGTAGAGAAGGGAGGCTGGTTACATGCGCTCTGAACAAAACTGTGTCCCTGTAAGTTTGCATTACATAGAAATAGTCAGCATACAGTGTACTATGGAGGCTGATCATGCCTCCTGCCCTCCAGGTCCTCTCAAAGGAAAGGCGGTGAACTCCTGTGTGCAGCGGGATGTTGGGTAGAAACACACAGCAGATTCAGCACAAGACAGATAGGAAAAGGGCCTTGAACTCTGTTCCTAGCTATAAGGAGGACAGGAAGCCCTGGCTGGTGGGAACAACACTCTCGCCTATTCTCTTCAGGAAAGGTTTTTGTAAATAACGCAGCCTCAACTTTGCCTTGTTCTGCCTGGTGATGACAATTTGCTGGGAACCTGACGGTCTTCCATACTTTGCAGAAGTCACTCCTGCACCCTGGCGTTCTAGGAATGGCAGCCTGAGCAGCTGCGTGCCTGCAGGAAGAGCGAGGGTGTCTGCACTTGCCCAATACACCGCAAGATACTCTGGCGTAAGACTGGCCTTGCACGATCCTAAAATGATTTTCACATCAGTTCTATTACCATCCCAAAATAAACAGCCTGCCATGCACACACTAAGCCTGTGTGATGCTATTTGGAGGCCTTGAAACAAATGCATTGATCAGTGCAGAAGAAGGTTGTTGGTTTTTTCTTCTGTGGAGCTGTTCCCCGAGTGACTGCAAAAGAAATGTGTCTCTGGATACGAACTGGAAATTCAATAGCACATTAATGCTTTTTGAGGGGCATGGATAATGCCTGCTGCATCACAGATGGTATTGTGGGTGCAGCGGCATCTTCAGCAGATTGCCTCTCTCTCTCATTTCAGCACACCCCTGAAGGAAGGGGTAACAACGCCATGGGTAGCATTTAGGATGGTGAAGCTCTGGAAATCACTCTCCCAGGAGGAAAACGGACAGAACAAAATCCCACTCTTTCACATTTCAGCTTTGCATCCTTAGAGCTACAGGGCTCTGCAGGAGGGCCAGGGCACGTGATGGTAGTGAGCTACAAGTGCCACCTGGGCATCAGTAATGTGTAAAAATAAAAATGTGTGCTTGCAGCTGATTTTTCATCTGATATTTACTTTTTGAGGCCTACTTAGTATGGCTGTAGACTCTTGGCTGTAAAGTGATGCTATCTGTGAAGAACCTGGAGGGCTTTTCTTTCCCTCTGCTTTCTAGAGACGAAAATCCAAAAGACCAAAAGCCTTTTCTGAATACTTCAGAAGAAAATGGGTATTTCTAGTGAGTGAAGAAAACTGTTAAAACTATGAACTGATGATGGTAAGTGCTTGAGAAGCAGGCTGGATTTCTAGGGCAGAAAACAACTCTAAAAGCAGAGATGTGTAAAAGTTAGCAGATTTAATGTATATATTCGAAAAGGGCTTTGAAGAATTAATTTTTATTGTTCTTTCAAAGTGATCGGGGGCTCTTAGTACACTCTTTCATGATAGCAGCCAGACTGCCTAAAAGCTGTCCTGTGTGGCCAACCCTTCCTCCTGCCATTAGGGGAACACCTGCAACACATTCAGGTACTCAAGAATTTCATACCCTCTTATTTTTAGATTTCTGCTAAAAAAAACCTGCTTTACAGCTGAAAAGAAACAAGAAACAACTCAAAAGCAGCACGTATCTGAACTTTCAACAACCTCCAGGGTGCAAACTTTCATTTCTTAATTCAGTAAAGCCTAGTTCCGCATACTTTTACCTTTTCCCATCCATCTTGACACCAACTGTCCCCTGGGATTTCTCTGACTGACTCAGCAGACAGCTGAAAGTGCTAATGCTCCTGGCTTTATCTGTCTCTTCTTTATATAAAAGTAGTTGCAGTTACACCCCCTACAACCTCTCTGCTCTGAGTAGAGCTACCCAGAACTTGCTCCATCCTGGAAATGTTGGTTTAGTTTTTGCCAAAGTTTGTTCCTTTCCCATGGAGATGAGGTAATTTTGCATATTTTAACACAACCCTGAAGTATTTCTGTTTTCTGTCTCCAAGTGTAAAAAAAGTATAGACAACCTGAAACTATTTTGATTCATCTCATAACCTCTAATTTTCCCACTGCTTGTTGTTTACTGAGTCAGCTCTAAGGAGTGGTACCTTCGAATATGATTTTAGCCTTTTAACATTTTTTTGTTGTTGTTTCTTTTGGATTAGGATTTTGGGGTTTGTTTTGTTTTTTTTCTTGGTTTAGGGTTGTCTTTTTTTTTTTTTTTTTTTTTAATATGACCTGTCTTATAAAAGGCTTACAGGGGATAGATAACCTTTTAATGCAACATCATCAAATTAATTAGCTCTCATTCATTTTCAAGATGCAAGATGTCTAACACTGTATTGCCTTGTAGGTTGATGAAACTGTTAACTTTATTTTTATTCACAGGCAATTACTGTACTCCATGACTTCCCACAGGTTTGTGTGTATATACATTTAATTATAGCATACTAGTGCTAAATTTACAGCATTAGATATTTGTGTTTTTCTTTGGGAAACAGTGCTTTCTACCCAAAAAGACTTTTACTGTTCACAGTTTAACTGTGCTGTTCATGTCTGATAGTGCCTGAATGCAACTCATTTCTTTAAACTGTCAAGGAGTTAAAGCTTAAAAAACAAGCTTTGGTTTCTTCACTCTTTAACCAATCTGCAAATTACTCACTGTAATAGAATTAATTAACTTTTTTTGAAAAGCTAATAGTTAGCAATAGTATAAAAAAATTTCCAGAGTTAATGACTCCATGTTTAAATTTAGCATAGATTTAGCAATCACTGATAGGTGGCTTGTAGTGTTCATCCAGAGATTCTTAAGAGCATTGAATTTTCAAACAAATCATCCATCTTGAAAGCTCCGGGTGGTCTGCCAAAATGCCTCTGTCAAATCAGCAGGCTGTCAGCAGGTGGGGATGCAGGGGAGAGTGCTGGCAAGTGCTGTGTTGCTCAGGATCAGGTGCCTCAGCTCCCAGCACAGTTCCAGTACAGTGGCTGACTCTTCACATTGCATGCATGTAAAGTCTGGATTGTTACAGTTATGAAAAGTTATCACTTGTAGTAAGGGCTATATTAGGAACTGTTGTTTCCATCAATACCCAAGGCACACTTGATCCATGGCCAGGCATATTCTGCAACAGAGAACAATAATGATGAGAAATGTTTTCAGGTGCTCTGCTCTCAAACTATTTCCCAAACTGACTGCAGTGGGATGCCACCAGGAGCAGGGGCAGCAGTTCTTCACCTATTGGGCTGCACGTGCACACTGCCTAAACTACCGGTCCACCCTCCCATTCCCCACCCCTCTACTTTCCTCTCCCTTTTTTCTTCCTCTTGCATGACTCACAAACTAGGATCCCATCTTCTACCACAAACTCCCAAGACAGAATTTCAACACCATGCTTTCGTTGTCCCTACCACACCACCATAAGGGTCAGCCTGGACCATTATTTCCCTGCTTTCCTACCACACGCTCACAGATGAGGGCCGTAGCACCATATTCCCTTTCCTCACCAGAACCCAGCAGTGCTGTGGTGTTCTGAGCCAGCAGCTGAAGGGACAGCAGAGGAAATAACAGCAGTTCCCAACCTTGCTTCAGTGTAAGATCATACAGGAGTTACAGGGTAATACCCTGGCACCAGTCATGCTGTTTTATGTTATGTGGTCCAGTGGGATCCTCTGACTGGCTATAATTTCCCCTGAGGGCCTTCAACAAGGAAATTAGACGGTTACTGGGGAAATGGATCATTATGAATGGGAGGGGACTAATAATGGTATGTTTTCCAAAACAAGTATTCATAACTTTAGAGTGAGAACTTTACTGACAAAATGGTCAACAGAGCAGAACAAGTGAGAATCTTTTAGCATTAGGTTTCATCTGCCTATTCTGCTTTTTTAGCCACAGAGAAAACTACACAGTGTACCTGGGAACCTCATTACCTGTGAATGGGGTATCCTCCTTCACAAACGTTGACCAAGGCATAGAGCTGTCTCAGTGCATACTCATACTGAAATAAACATTGTTAATAGTTTCAGTAACGAAGAGCAGGTATTGTTTATCCAAATTAAATTGTGGAAGTAATTTAGAGATGCTATTAATACTCAAGGTGTTTAATTGATGGTCTTGATGATCTAGTACTAGGCTAAGTAGATCTTTCTTCTGTGCACTTTGAACTTTATGAGGTAAATTCAGCTGTTGCTGCACATTGGCCCCTTAGGCAAGGCTCACCCATCTAACCAATTTCACTCAAAAACCCCCGCAAAACCAAAAAAAACACTAAAGAGGAACTAAAAGTTTAACAGAGCAATGTGGCTTCCTAATAGCCTGGTTGATTAGAAGCTCCAGCTGAAGGAGTGCATCTGCTTTTGATTTGTATACAGTACTTAAATCTTGGCTAACTGCCAGGTAATCCCATTGCTTTCTGCTAAAATAAATTAATTTGCTGTTGACTCATCTTATTACACACCACTGCCTGCTTACGTTATCTTGCCTGACATCAGGACTGGGTTTTCTCGACTAGGAACTGACCTCTCTTATTCTTGTCTAAACAGGGCTTAGCACAACAGGATTTGGCCATCAACTAGGATTCCAGGAAGAGTAGACAGTAATAAAACCCTTAAACTAAAAAGTGGCTCTCAGGAATTCAGCAAGACCATGGAAGTAGCAGCTAGGCTATTGCAAGGAACTATGCAACACACAATCATAATACAGAAATCTGAATGTACCATGATTATGAATTCACAGCAGTGGTGTTTGTTTCTGTGTTGCCAGTAGAGATGCTTCAAGCAGAAATGCAACATGACTGACTTAATATTGGGATTTCTAGGGAGGAGTTGATGAAGGGACAGCGCTAACTAGTAAAAAATTAGGGATTACTTTTGGTTTTGTTTTTACTAGAAGTATTTTTAGTAATCATCTTGCTTATCTACAGGTGTAGTGGAAGTGGTTTCCTGCTTCCAAAAACATTACTTACCCTTTCTCCAAAACTAAGCTGTATGACTGCCCCCAAGCTAGCCTTTTAACAAAAGCTGATTTTTCCAGATGTGCTTACAACTACTGTGCTTGTTTTACTGGTACTTTTATCAGGTTATATCTAATGCTTGACTTACCAAGGGTAAGTGCCAGTTGAAGCAATGAGCTTTGAAGTGGTTCGCTGCTGACTGGTAGCAGTCATAATTGCTGATAGTCAGTCTGTCTGACAGAATTTGGTCAGTCTGTTCTTTTGATCCTGTTACCAAGGTGATTATCTTTCGCATGGATTCTTGGATAAATTCTTTCACCTGCACATAAAAAAAAAACCCAAGAACTTAAAACATCCCTTTTCTAAACCTAATCTGAAGATTTTGAATGAAACTCCTCTTTCTTTAACCTCCCTCAACTCTTGGGCTCCTTAAGAAACCTAATTTTGCCATGTATTTTTAGCATAGTCTTTTGGACCTGTCTCTTAACACACAAATGAAAACTAGGAAGACAAAGGCAGTCTCCCGGCACCCAGAATCACTCACTGTCCTTCTGGTGTTCTGCCAGAAGAAAGAGAGCACCAACACCACCAATACTGACTACCATTCTGCAGCAGCTATTTGATTTGGGAGACTTCAGTCCTACTGAGACAAGAGTCTTTCTAATACTAAAGCATAAGTTCTCCCAACAAGAAGTCCTGTGGATGCAGGAATTTCCTGACAATAAAAGCTGCAAGACTGACTTTTGCATTTGCTTACATTTGCCTAGAGAATCACTACTGAATGTGCCCATGGAACAGATCCCTGAATTTTAAAGGGAGAATAAACCGTCAGCTAGAGGTTATCAGTCTGAAGTATAATTTTGTTCCAATTGGCAAAAACTGGAAGCAATCCCATTGGCTTCAGGGGTGTTACTTCTGCCATTGCTTATGATGGAAACAAATCTGACCTCATGTGTAGTTCAATTTTTTTTCCTTACCTCCAGGTGCATTTTCATCTCTGCAGCAATTTTCTTAGCCTCATAAATGTCATTGGTAGCCATCAGCTTTCGTTTCATGATTGCAAGAGGCACATCAGGACTAGGTGTCAGGTCATAGTGTTCTACAGGTGGCAGAGAAATGGGGATAGCTTTCTTCCCCATGCCCTGAAACTGCATCACTTTCATGGAGGAGATGCTCTGCAGGTTAGAAAGTAAACAAATGGAAATGGTCAATCACCTCCAGCATGTAGTCTGTCTTTGCTTTGCCATGCAAACCTAACTCTCTAAACTTGCTTTATTAGAGAAAATTAAGGAGATCATAGGGCACTAACTGTGTGTGTGTGTGCACATTGGGTTTTTTAATACAAGGTCAAGGCTGCCAGAAATCTGGGAACTTTTATTTCCAAAACTCACTGTGGGGAAAAAGACCATCATGTTAAGTAACCTAGCTACTTTTTTTTTTAACAAATATTTAATCTGTTGACTGATGGGACTACTACAAATGAAATATGATCTCTTAGTGCTTCCCATTTGAGGGATCAATATACTTATTAACATTTCATTAATATTCATAATATGCCTGGAAGTGGTAGATACCCATCTAATACTTGATTAAAGTGTTAAATCACTGGTAGAGCTTGGAAGACAACTCATATCCTGACTCCTTGGATTAAAGCACATACAAGGCTGTATTTCCTTTAGCATCAGGACCATCATCTCTTAAATGCTAAGTGGTCTTCTGAGAGGAACAGTTTCATTTTCTAAATCAATCCTGCCAGTTTACAGTGATTTTTTTTTTTTTTTAAAGTGATGAAAGAATAAGGCACAAAAGGTTTTAAGATATGTCTGACCAGGAAGCCCACTCAAATACGTACTCTGTTTCCATACTGCATCACATGGCTGGTGTTGGTACGTTTCTTCACCAGCTGAAACTGCTTGTGGAGTGTTTCTTTTCTTAGATCCTCCTGCATGAAGAAACTTCCATGCGGTCACAGATACTTAAACTCAGCTATTCTAAAAATGCAAGGAAACCTGGAAAGGGTCTTAGCTGCCAGTATGTAGAGGAAGTATAAGGCAAGAGCTATACAACCTTTGAAAGATATAAAAGTAAAATTGAAAATATTTGACAGTATATTCTCAAATTGCTTTTAGTTGTCTCCTAATCTCCCAGCAAATGGGCAAGAAGGGAGTGGGCTAGCATACAAATCCCAGATTTGTTTCATTAATACCATTTTCCATTACACTAACAAATGGATTAGCTACAGTTCAGTATTTAAGGATCCCTGATGCAGAGGTAAAACTTACTTAACTGCCCCATTTGTTTAACAAATTTAGAGATGTGGTCTCAGATTAGCAAATCAAGATTATGTGAATCTGAAAGTAGATGTAGACAGTTTCCAATCTTACAAATAACAAAAGATGACAATGTTTCTGAAAGTTAGTTTCAGAAATAAATTTAGTGGCCTAAACAAATAAAGATTATATATGGTTCTGAGTAGTAGATAAATACTCTTACCAACTCCATTTGTTGATTTCAGTCTCACATGAAAACAAATATTTTCACAAATCCTGTAAAGGAGCTATTTTTGAAAAGCCTAGTGATATTTCATGCATGGAAATGCAGAAACCTCATGTAAGTAATTTACCATATCTGAATCTTCCATCCAATTCACACTGTACCAGTCTCCAAGATAAGTCTGCCTTTCATCATCATAGTAACATGCATAAGATGACTCCCTGGGATTCGCAGCTGTTGTTGCATAAACTGTAAGACAAATAGAAAGTAATTTTTTTCTCTTTTTCCACAACCCCCATCATGATTTAGTACTTTGCTGCACATGATATATTTTCCAAAGTATTTCGGCTTTCAGTTATTTCTAAATAGCAGGAAGGAAAGAAGCCTGTTAATCACTCTGTTCAGTCAGCCTCAGTGCTGTTATAAGAGCTCCTTCCTTGCTGCCAAATGTGTGGTCTGGGATGTTTAAAGAAGAATATGCACTTCTGGGGGGGGGGGAAATCTACTATTCAAAGAACTGCCTGAGAACACTGTGTACTGAGCAACCATCTATACATTCATTTTCTTTATTACAATAATGAGGACTTTTTCCCAAACTTGGAGTAAATCCCCTAAACCATCTTTTCCTACAGAAAATGCCACCTTGTAAGTAATATCCTTTCTTGGATAACACTACACTGAGAGAAAAGGAAAACCAACCTCTATAACATCTGCCCCAAACACAGCGTTCTCAGTAAGTCATTTCTCACACAACAGAAATACTGTGAACATGTCTGGATTATTAAGACAAAACCTATTTTGGCTTTTTGCCAAAGTCTATTCATAGCAAACTTGTGTTATTGAAGGAAAGTCCAAGTTTCAAAATGAAAAAGTGTTGGGTATGCTTTTATATAGCTATAGTATTGTTTCTACTCAGAGTGTACCTCAAGTTCAAAAGCCAAAAAAAGTCTTAAATCTTGCCTTTGTAGTAAAGTGCTGCTCTTAGCATCCTTTAAAATGCTTACTAAGTAACCAGTTAAGCTTTGTAGTTCACCACTGAAGGCTGCCAAAGACAGCTTTGTAGTGTAATACATAAATTGTCAATTTTCTGCCTTTGTAAGTCTGTGGCAGAGCTGGTGGTAAAACAAGAGTTCTCGGACTGGAACTTTCTAATAGAATAAACTTTGAAAAATGCTGATTCACTGAACATTTACTTTGAACAGCTGTCAATATGAAACATTCTGTGTGAACTTTCTGTAAATCCTTGACAGGGCTGTAAGAAGTCTAGCTGGATGCCAGGCAGTGTACTCCAGGGCCAAAGACCCAGGAGGCCATGGATAGGCATGTGGGTGGCCTTCCCTGGAATCACAGCTTCAAAACTACAAGAAAGCCAGGGCATCCAGTCTCCCTGCCACAGAGCAGGAGTTTGAAAAGGTTGTGATTCCTCATCTTAATCAAGGCTGAGCTCACAGCTCTGCAGTAGAGAGCCTAGAAACCCTGAAAAATCCAACTTCTGCTTCCTGGGTTATTGTGCAAATGAGTGTAGCAAAATTGCCTGGCAATGATGTCTTGCAAGTGCCTTTGCTACTCAATGAAACTGACAGCAGGAACTTCCCACCTGCTGTTAGCAGTGCTGAGGCTGAGAAATGGCAGTATAATTTAACTGCTACCAGTTAAGGGCAACCACATAGTTCCTGAAACGAAATACTTTTTCAACTTCTCATTTGCAACAAACTGAAAGACCTGGTAGTCTTTGTAAGAATCCATTAATTCTTTAAAAGGAAATTCCCATAAATGGACAATATTACTTTCTCTAATTCTTGTGCTCCTCTGCTGAAACTGTACATAAAAGTGCCTTGAACCTATCCTTGACACAGTATCTGTTTAGGTCCTGCCTATGACAAGTTGTGACATTTAAGATCAGTAGGTTAACTGCTCACCATTGATATTATCAGCCAAATGATTCATCATAGATCCAGACTCGCATGCTTCAATGTAAAACACCATCTACAAAATAAATCAGAGACCTTAAGAAATTCCATGAGGAAATGTAGAAAAGTCCTTCAGTGCTTTTCAGCTGTAGCTGGTTGGCCTGTACTGCTATCCCTGAAACAAAAGCTATCCATAATGCTACAAAATAAAACATGAAAGCAAATGGATCAATTTTTCATTTTTGGAAACTAAACTATGTGGAAAAGGGAAACATAATCACAATGAAAAGATGCTATTAACCTCTACAGAATGCACAGAGATCTACTGCCTAATGTACAAAGCACAAATCCAAATACACAGTCACTCTTTAGGCACAAATCCAAATACACAGTCACTCTTTAGGCACAGCAATGTATGACTGCTGAACATAGTATTTCTAGAAACAATGGCCATTTATGTGTTCTCAAATACAGCCAGCCGTAGTAGACAGATTACCACAGAAAGTTGCTTAAAAACGGCAAGCTACTAAAATGTTGTAAATATTAGTTTTTCTGCTTAGAACTACTTGTGATTAAATAAATGCACAGAATTTTCTGACAAGAGGTACAGTCCCTTAAACGATATTAGTAACTGTAAGAGAAACATGAGGTATGTACAAACTTCCTGTAGTAACAGTGCGGTCTGAAGTGAACAAAGCACAGGAAGAACAAGTCAGGTACATATTATGGAGGTGTGGTAGTTACGGATGTTGGTTCTCCACGATTGGGCAGAATATATACCATTATCAAAAGGCAGTACACTACATCTCAACACCGACTGTAAATATACAGTAAACTAAAAATGGAAAGAGAAAATTTGGAGAGGATCAATCCTTGTAAGTGCAAAATCCTAATCCAAATTTCATTGCATGGCAACAGCTTCCTCCTGCTTTAAACGACTCTCAGAATGAAGACAAATCTCTCTCTTCCATGTCAGCTGCTCTTTTAATCTCACAACTTCTGATATGCTTGTTTACCTTCTGGTATTTTTTGTGATGATACATGTACCAAATAGTCTTATTCAAGTCCTTCACATGAAGCTGTAAAATAAGAAGGCTTGTATTAAAACCACTTATGTTCAATAGACACAGAAGTCACTTAATAAGAATAAATACTAACTGTTGTGAATATGTTTACTATTTCCCCTTAAATACACCAAGTGCTTTACCTTTCTGAAATACCATGTTCTAGTATTTACCAGTCCAGAAAAGATGAGTCATGGTCCCGGACGATATGTATAGTGCACCAGAAAGCCATGTCATAACTGTGTGAAACAGTCTGCTTGGACCACCGAAGTCCAACGAAATTATTAAACGACCTAACAATTTCAACTTGAATGCTTCATATTCAAACTGGAAAAAATCTGACTGGGGTGATGAGGAGACTATTGCCCCTTTTCTGCCTCACCCATCAATATGGCAGTGCATCAAATATTTTTGTGTTTTATACTTATTACTTATTATTTTAGTGTGTCACTAGAAGGATGTTTTTAATGACACAGTAATTCTCCAAAATGCTTACATCGTCATCAGGAAAAGCCAGAAGTCCTGGGGCTCCATGGTCAGTGAAATAAACAAACACATGATCCTTGGGACCACTGTAATGAAAAAGATTGCAAACAAATTCTTTCTAAGAACTCCAACCTAATCTTCACTACAACAAACATCATCTGCTTCTCAATGCCAAGACATGTCAATATTTGAAAATAATACAGCTGAAGCACGTCCTCCTCTTGGTAATATTTTTTCTGCCCAAAGCATACTACTTTGGGTGCTTATGAGAGGAGATGAGTGTCTGCAAGAGAAATGAAAACAGGGATATAGGCTAGTCCCTCAAGCATGGGGAATTCAGCAATTACACTTCACGTTTCAAACTGTAAACTGATTGCTGGTTAGGCAGGGGCTGGTACATCAAGTATGGCGGGAGAAAAATTGGGTTTTAATGCCTATCTGAATAATCTGTTACCCTGTGGGCATTTGTAGCAGTCTGGTAAAAAAGGAATGCTTTTACAACTAAGTTATACCAAGGCAGCAATAACACAGGGATAAACCATAAAAACTTCTTTGATAAAATCCTTAGGTGTGTTTATGTACTTACTACCTTGTTTATGATCTGTATAGCCACACTTAGCCAAATCAGCGTCAGCCTACATCTCCATGAAGAACTGGTCCGTATACAAACTCCCCCATTAGGCTAGATTGGCATTTGTACTAAGTGGCTCTGCAGTCGGTTGAGCACTGCATGCTCACAGGCTTTGATTCCCTAACATCTGTGTAGTACACTGCTTGCTGGAGATTTTTATTGCACTCTAAACTAAACAGATCACATTGGGTGATATTAAGGTCTTGCCCTAACAGCCAGATCTGCAAAAGGATTTTGCTTTTAAACTGTATTCAGGAACAATTAAATATAAAATAATGTGAACAGATTGGAAGGAGTCCCCAAGCCCTCCTCTCTTTCTCTGTGTCGGTGGTCCAGAAATCCGTATTTGCTCTTGCTCTTTCCTGACTGCAAAGAAGTATGACTGCAGCAGCTCAAGGGGACATTGTCCAGCCTTGTGTCTGGCCAATAACTTGCTGGTTAGGGAACAACCTGGAAGACAATCTAGAAGCCTTTTGGGCAGAGGATAACTGAGTTCTTGTCCCACCCAACAGCAGAAGTCAGGCCACTTGGAAATTCACACAACAGAGCCTAACAAAGAATGGTTGGATGTTATTTTTCTGGCTCCCGCTCTTGACGCTAAGTGCAAAACATTTGACCAAGGTGAAATGTAAATAACTAAGACTTTTCTATGTGGGTTCAAGTTGTCTTCCTGGGTAGCTAAGAGTCTTCAGCCCTCTGCATAGCCACTCCCTTATTTGACTTGTAACATCAAGATCTCACAGGTGAGGTGTGCTCTGAAGTACTTTTTTTTTTTTTTTTTTTTTTTAACAAAAAGTGCTTGACTCATTCTAGCTACTAGGAGAGAACAATCTAGTAACTGTGCAGCAATTTATTAACTTTTTGCCTATATGCCTTGCATATATCATTTTCTATCTCAGCTTTTGAGGATGAAGTTTAAACAATTGAGAGCAATAGCTTATTTGACTACTGTCCTGCTCTTTCTTTTTTTTTATTCTCCCCGATGCCAGGGCAGGATTCTTCTCTTCAGTTTCATTGCTTTGTCTCTAACATTAAACTGTCAGATGAAGACAGACACTTCACAGTTTTTCTTTAACTAGGTTAGTTCTTCCAAATGGTTAAATTTAAATTCTTAAAGGTTTTACAGGAAATACTGTACATAGAAAAATATAACATGATATAACTCTTTATCAGCACTACTGAGTTAGAAATATAACACACCTTAGTAAAGAGGCATCATACTTTCATATCTCAAACTCTGTAGAAGCAAGATGAATAACTGATACCACGTATCATTCCAAGAGGTCTTCTAATTAGGCCCTCATATACTGCTTTTATTCTTGAATCATCTAAATTATATAAGCCTTTTTAAACTACACCCGTTAATTACAGGTCTTACATTGTACTCAGCCAGTCTACAATTTATTATTGTTCATATATTAGAATATTGCCAAACTTACAATCATTTGTGTAACTTAGTTTACAAATAGCTTAAGCATAATACATCAATTACAAGGCTAATTGCTTATACTACTTTTTTCAGCCGCAAGGATTTTTTTGCATTAAATATAAACCATAACTCCATTTCACTACATTCAAAGCCTCAATAACCTTACATCTGCCACAAGGACCACTAGGACTGGACATGCAATTCTTCCAGCTGATGAGCTTTTTAACTTATCTCTGTCCCTCTCCCACTGACTGCTGTCTCACCACTTCAGGTGACTAATACAACTGTTCATGTACATTAAGCCAAGCCTTAGCAAACCCTTCCTAGAGGTCTCCAAACCTCTGTTTGAAAAGCCATTTTTGCAAAAGACAATAGTCTACATAACAAGTACCTTAATACAGTTGACACTATGCTCTAGATTTTTTTACACCTTAATCTATACTGGACTCCATATCAGTTAAATATCAGCAGTTGCTTCTTGGTGATGGATAGTTTAAGAAACCAGAACCATTGTGTTTCTAATGTGAATGACCTGGAATTACCATCAATAGTCTTGCTGGATTCTCAAGTTGCTCTAATTTACCCTCTTATTAAAACCAGTGCCAATGTACAACCAGACATGCAATCATTTTCTAAATTAAACTCCTCTTACCTTTTCAATACTTTTCCTGATCCCACACCCTTCATTGCTTCTGCATCTCCTCTGAGAACAGCAAGGAAATTCTTTGGAGTAACATCCTAAGGATTTAAGAGGATTAAAGTTAAATCTGATTGTAAAAACAACAAGAAAATCTTCATTTAGAAAGATGGCTTCTGAAAGTCAGAATCCATGCATGGATGGCAAGCTAAACTTGCCATCCTTTTCAATCTATCATTATATAATGTATTAGCCACTGATGACTCACTCGGATACTGAATCATGAAATCACCAAGTGATTGGATTGCTGTTCTGATTTATTGAAACAATTAGCCTTAGACAGCTGTTCTTCAGACTGAGTTACAACATTCATGAATGCAAGACTTTCCGTTCTTTTATTTTGTGTGCCAGCACAGAAATGGTGTCAAGGTTTACTTTTACGACCACTGCTTCACTTCAAAGCATCTACTGTTCACATTCATCTTATGAACACCAAACTTCATGCCCAGCCATGCAGGTGCATAAGATTGAGGCTTTATACTGGGTGCGTTTTGCAGTGTAACCTATAGGCTGAGAGGATTTATTCAGAACATTGGCTAAGGCTGAACCTTCCCTGGGGAATGGTGTTTCATTCCTACCTCCTTTGTATAGTCCTTGGGCACTCCAGCATACACATCTGTGCCATTAGGTCTGTTGATGACAATGCCTTTTGTTGGATTTCTGAAAGTTAAACGGAACATAAATATGAAGAATTAGCCACGTGCCACACAATGACCACAGAAAACTAGGAAACCGTTTAAACTGTTCTGACTGGCCAGCTTGCCTGACAGAGTATGGGTACTTGCACCATGTGTCGTTAAGTGATCTCAGAATATAAAGGACTTTTTAATTCAATCAGGTGTCCTTACCCTCAGAGTACCTTCAAGTATCCCGCCTCAGATCATGTCGATTAATCTCAAGATGTAGGAAGGTGGTCTCTTATACTATCATCTCTCTACTTTTAGTCTTGCCTTTAGTCCCCTTTCCTCTTTGCTCCCAGTACTGCTGTGCATGTGAAATCCACTGATTTCTGCTGAAGTTGTCTCAGAATTAGAGGCTGTTAACTGAACTGTTTCATATAGAAAGCGATGATATGTTCTAGACAGTCACCAAGAATGGGACATGTACACTTCTTTGTTAAACATACATTCTGGGAACTAATCTAATAATGTCCTTGTAAAAAAGCCCTGCAAGTTATACACAGAGCTTCCCTATGTTTGTGGTTTTAGGCTATTTATCTGCTGTAAACTGTTAGGCCTGGGAGCTAAAATCACTTACTCTCATAATGATGAAGCCCTGCAGTCCTCAGTGCCACAACTGATGCTGAGTTGTGGAGTAACGCTTAGAAAGCTCATGAGCACATTTCAAAGGAGAATTGCTGTGCTGATGGCTAAAACGTCTCTATGCATATCACAGGTGGTTTTAAAGGCTTTTCTTACAAAACTGCTACAACGTGAAAACACATTGGTGACTATGGCATGTTTGTAGTAACCACATAGTTTGTGACTAGTGCACATTCATCACTTACTCATCATTATCAGCAATGTCATCATACATCATGACAATGATCTGTTCATCTGGAATTCCATTTCGGTGTACAATCTGGTACGCATGGCACACATCTGCCTGAAATTAAGCAGATTTTCATTACTAGCTTTAACAGAAATTTTACCTTTGAGACCAGAAGAAAAATAGCTTTGTAGACCTAAGAGCAGGCTATTATCCAAAAGAAACTGTATTCAAATATAAGAGATTGAGGGTTGCTAGAGGGCTGAAATGCACAGGTTAAACAAAAACTCAGTGTTTGTAGTTGCATTAGTAATAGAGACTATGATTAAAATCTCCCTCTCATTTACCTATTTTGATTTCTTATTTAAACAAAAACCAGAAGTTACTTCAGACTTGGTACAGAAAACAAAATTCAACAAAGGGTTCTCAGCAATGTTCTGCACTGTGTGAGAAAATCTAAATGAAAATCTTGTGCACTGACAGACAAATCCAAAGTGTGCCAAGCAGAGGAGAAAACAGTGGGATTTCCACCAATTTCAATTAGTTCTGTACCAAGCCTGCATGACTAAGCATCAAAGACTGTCCTTGGCTTAAGCAAGTATGGTTTACCAATCTCATCTCTACAAAGATTTTATTAAATTTTGGTTTACTAGATGAGAATTTCTGTTAAGGAAAATTTCCTTTTTAATTACATATTTCCTGTAGAGTAACACTGAAGCAACTTCAGGGCAAGAAAACGGACTTCAGTGGAAAACAGAATTGCAGAATTTCTCTTCAGGCTCTTTTCCTGACTTGCACAGGATATGAATAAGCAGATTTTCTTTATAGAACCATTTTCCCATGACACAGAAATAACAATACTCATTGAAATGATACTACATTAAATACAAACCTCTATGAGAATGCTAAATTCTTAGTAACCCCAGCCCAAATAATTCTCTTTTTTTAGACTTGCAGTCTGTGAATTACCTAATGGGATATCAACAATCGTTACTAAACTCTAGAACTACAACCTACCACATGCTAGAAAAGCTGCGCAGATTTAATGGAAGAAATCTCACCTAACATGCACACTCCAAATGCAGGAAAGCAGCAAGCTTTAAAGCTTACTTCTGTTGAACTAGTAATTTGCTAGCTTGCAAACCAAACTGAAGTGGTTTAAGTGGACCTACGTAAGTTCAGATGACTTAGCAGTATTAGTGATTTTGACTATTTTAGCTGAAAGGATGCTGTAAAATCCTGTCACTTTATAATCCTTGGCCTTATAAGTGTGGCTGAACCTGAAAAGAGAGGGTAGTTGTGCAAGACTCTGAGAAGGGCGAAGCACATTCAATAATGAACTCTCCCACAGCAAAATCTCTTCATGTGACTAACCCTGAATGTTAAACTGTCCTTCCTAAAGCAGTTCCATTTCCTACTACGCAGGTCAGCCTACGTTCTCTTCCATCAATCCCAGACAACCTCCACTGTTTATAGTTCTCCATTTCCTTGTACGTCATTATACCAGCTGCTGCCTCAACAAGTCAAAAGGTAGAGGTTAAACAGAGTTATTAAGGCATCACATATAATATGAAACAGCAGAGTGCTGGTTTGACTGAACACGTATTTGATTTTCAGAAGCAACCCAAGCAAAACTAGAGGAAAACACTGAACAGGGCATGTCTACACTGATTGATGAGTAGATCATAGATCCCCTCTTACTCTCAAGACATAATATACTTCTGTTATGCTGATAGAAACAGTTATAGGCTGGCAACACATGGAAATGTTTAGGCATACTATAGTGATGTATCATCAACATATTCAACCAACAAGTGTCTATGCTCCCGCAGACATGTGGCTGGCCAGCAGGGACTTCATAAGTGTTTTTAATTAATACTGAAGTACCCCAAATTAGTTAAGCTTTGTAAATGCATATTACCAGGTTTTTTTGTCTCCTGTCCTTCCTTCCTATTCATTGACTGTTTGCTCAATATGTCCTGTCTTAGTAAACAGGAAAGTACACATCAGTGGTCAATTTAAATGGGTTAAATTCCCTAATGTGGAGGGAAATAGATCGATGTAATCAATTCCCCTCAACCTGAACTTATGCCTGTTTGGGGACTGTCCCAGCCTTTTAAGGCTTTTGCTAAGGCAACTACACCTGCTGGTAGCATAATGGTATCACCAACACAGGCCAGAGCAGCAAAAATACATTTTGCTGCTAAAACAGGACAGTTCTGAGTAAACAGTTGGGTTTTTTTGCATAGAATTATCTGACCTGACTAGCTACCTTTGATGTTGGCCACATGCTCCTCCTGTTCCCTCCATATACATGAAAAAAATAAATCTCTATAAAACCAGAATAGAAATAGACTGCTGGTACAGTAGGGAGGCATATGTGAATCTAGAGTATTTCCTGTTTATGTGTAACTGGCTGTCAAATACTGCTATTTGAGCCTTGTTTCTTCCAGAAATATTTCTGGTATAGCTGTACCTGTAAACCACCCTAAAAGAAACAGCTAATATTGTTCTAGATCTCTTGTTGGTATTATTCTTGTTGGTTTAGTATGTGAAATGAATGCTATGAACATTTACTGGATAAATCGTCACTAAATGCAAATCACGCTTTTGTGGCCATGATCTGCAGTGGGTAGCAGCTGCCCTGCACAGAAGAATAGAAGAGGAGAAGGTGCAGCTGTACAGCTGCTACTGCACAACTGACCTCATATGCCAGCTCATATCCCAGATCGACACTGTTAATAGCATGGTTCAGACCCTTCATCCCCAGGTTAGTCTAAACCTGTTGCTACATCAGCAAATTTCTATGGAAGATCTATACTTAAATCTGCCTAAATAATTAACTCCTAGATTTCGAAAGCATGGGGATCAGAGGTGAAATTCCCCTGTTTTCCTGGGATGGGCATTCTGTTTCCCAAAATGTATATTTGGAAGAAAAACAACCAAACCCACCCAAACTTTCCTCTGCCATGCAGCTATTTACACATTTGAGTGACACAGCTTTCAAGTAGAGTTCAGGGGAGGGGGGGGCAGAAAGAAGTTGGAAAAATCGGGTTGTTTTATGACACATGCATCCATAAATAGTTCCTAAAGGAAAAAGCTTGGACTTCTGTGAAATTGGTTACTTCTGGTCTTATGACTGCTAGGTTCACGGCTAAAAAGGATAAAAAACTGTCAGCTTCATTGCAAAGTGGTGCTGTTCCCATTACAGGTACGCTGAAATGCTATGGCCTAAAAAACAATGAAGTCTAATATAAGAGTACATCTGAAATGCCAGCCATGTTTCATTCCCTTGCTTAAACAGACATCAGTGAATCAGCCAAAAACTGTAACAGTATTAAGAACATAGGAAAGGTTTTCCCATAGCTTCAGTTACAATTTTGCAAGCACAGTGAGGAAATGTTAATTGAAGCCAAGTAGCCAAGGCATCTTTAATGTCTGTTACCTGCAAGACTGGAGAATTTAGGACTGTCCTGGAATAAGATACTGCTCTGGTTGGTAGTGTTCAAAACCCTGAATAAATACAGTCCCTGGCCCATAAAGCTCAGTAGGCATAAGACTAAAAAAAAAACAACTGAAAACAGACCCACGTATGCAAATTCAAATGTTTTTATTTTCAGCATTTTAATTTTGCCAGAGTTTTTCAGCTATTTTTCTCCTCAAGTATGTACTCCACCTTTAGTAAGACTGTGTTTCACATCTGACTTTCCCATTGACTATGTCTTTTGCAGTATCTAGAAAGTATTAGTCTGTCTCCCTTTCCGATCTGTTTGTGAAGCCGGCTTTAGGTTTGAGTTAGCTAGTATGATCACCTCCCAGGAGAGGCAGAAGTACATACAAAATTTATTTCTCTTAAGGAGAACTGGTTTGTTGGCTCATTCTCTAAATCTACCAGTAGCATTTAGTGCTGTATTTGCTCACATATTTCACTAAGCTTTCCAGAGATACATCATCTAGCTCTTTGTGTAGTAGAGAGCTGAGCCACTTTCCCAGGGAATGGAGGGAGTAGTCTTTCTGGTATACATTATGAACACTTAGTTGCATTTAGGGAATAGCAGCCAGTCTGGTAATAAAAAAGCTGCTACAGAGAAGTCAGAATAATTGCTGAGGATCAGAGAGGAGCACATCGATAGTCCTCTCACAGCCCAAGCAACTCTAATCAAAAACACCAAGATACGGGTAAAAACACCAAAGAACTGAGAAGGCACAAGCATAAGGCAATACACAAGCTAGCTTTGCAATGACAGCAAGCCTATCACATTGGACTATATATGATTCAAAATACTTAAAATTTATTTTAGGAACTTTATGAGATAAATGTGTAACACAAGTTTAGATCATCCTGATTGGGAAAAAGTCCCAGCTCAGCCATCACAGAGGAAACAAGTGCCTGCAAGGTGTGAATCTCACTCACAGATCAGTGCAAACGGTGGTTTTTAACTTATCTTGTCTACACTTGAGGTTTGCACCGCTGATAGTGGATCCTGACCACTGACAGCTGAATTACAAGTCTTAGGAGGAGTTTCGGATTCCTTGAGGTTACAGGTACAAACTCAATGTTTACAGGGTCTGCACAGTCTTTACATACTTACTGTTCATAGGATCTGTACAGCATACAATGATGGGCTATTTTCCCCACAAATTTTCATGTATGAAATTAGAGACTTTTTTGAAGGTGTAATATTCTTCTCCTCCTTTTATGGTTGCTTAGTCAGAGGAACACATCCTGCCATCAAGTAACTATTGCGGAAGGCAACGGAGTATGTTTTGACTGTGTTGTGCGCAGGCAGCATGCAAAACAACTGGAGCTCACAAAATATACATGTAATACATGATGTTGCATGTTTGTATTAACTGTACCCTGAACAGCTGAACTGAGCAATTGAAACCCAGAGATGTGTCAGCTCAGGTCTCAAGTTACAAAGGGATATTATGAGTGCTTAGTTGCATGTAGGCAATAGCAACCAGTCCAGTAATAAAAACAGTCACATCAGGCAACTACTTACAGGAACATTCACATCTAAAAATTCACTTGTACACAGGCTAGATCAGAGAAGTTCTGAGGAAGAAAGGGGACGTCAGCAGGAAAGTGAACTAGAGTACAACATATTTTATTCTGCAGTTTCTCCCTTAGAAAGCAAAGAATTACACAAATCTGTAATCCTAGAGCGCTGCTTTCCTTTCTGACAGTACAGGTATTATTCTGCTGAAAAATAATGCGTGTTTCTGCGTGTGTTCACTATGGAATGACTTTCACGATGGACGAAGCACAGAACTGGAAGTCCAAGTCCTACTTCTGGTTCCACTGCAAGTGACTCGAGCAAATAATTTAAGTATTTACAGTGCTTTTGCTTCCACTGCTGGAAGGTAGGGAGTACTAACACATGCAAAAACATGGTTATCAGTCTGCATACTGTTTCCAAAAACCTGTTATAACTCCTGCAATTTCTGTAGTACCTTTTCTCCTCTGTATAACTCTCCTAGAAGTTTATGGTTCAGCTGGTTTTGCTGGGAACAAGTTTCCCCAATTTTTTGATACCCAAGGCACCCTTCTCTGGATTACACTTTGTGGCACACACAGAGTGGATTTTCCATGACTAATTGCTGGGTCTGTCTCACAGCGTGCCCTCCCACCATAGATGCTCACTGCTGCCAAGCACTTAAGGTTGGCTACAAAAGGCTGCTAGGCAAGACAGCACAGGCTGCTGCTGCGCTGCATCTTGTGGGAGTTGATTCCTTCCGTAACAAGTTAGAGGCACAGTATCTTGCCCAGGACAGGCAAGTAGGAGCTCAGCCCCCTTCTGAAGGATCCTTCACACAGATTCTCTTACTTTGATGCTGATTTCATGACTTTGATAGGATTATTAGTGGTGGTCTAATTTTATTTTTTCCCAAATGTTAATACTGTACCTGAAGCAAGTGGTAGAGGTTAAAATACAGAAATTTCTCAGATTGAAATTCAGAACAATCTGGCATTGCAGATATTGCATTGTTAGTTGACATCATCTTCAAAACGAAGGTGTTTAAAGAAATCCCATTCTCATTTTTCTAACCTTGAAAAGCAATTACTTAATAACTATCTGCAAAGTATGACCACACTCAAAAGCTAATCTGCTTCTGTGAAACCAGCATGTTCAAAAGACTTATTGTTGTATACAAATATGTAAGCATGCATCTTGTGTTCTTCATAACTCCATTATACCTGGCAGGTATACTTGCCATTGAAGGCTGACAGAAAGGTTAAAAAAAAAAAATCTATGCTTGGGCAACTGTAGAAAAGTAATTCTCATGAGCCACAGCTTCAAAAATGTAATTTTATTTAAAGAATGAATGTTGCGGTACTAACTCCTCCTAGAGTGGAGGGGAGCCAGCGAGACTGGTTATACAGCAATAGCAACAACCAGAACACAACTTAGTAATTATAGTTAGACACCCCAGGGCAGGCAGTGATCAAGTACAACACTAGTATTTCATAATTGTTTTCTGATTTCAACTTCTAAAATCTCTTTTTTCAGATTTAATTTGAAAGAGGAGTGGTTTATATTAAGGCTGTAGTATCCCAACTATGGTTATCAGGTGATAGCTACAGTGCAAGAAGCAGGCAAAATCCCTAAAACCAGTTTGTCAAAGTGTTGAGGTAGCATTTGCCAGTAACAGGCTCTTCTTCACACACAACAAGGTTGTCAGTCTGGTTCATTTAGTTTTAAGCTCATCACTGCACTAAAAGTTACAAACTGATTGTGAACTGAGTGGGAGGAGAAACATAAACATAAAACCCAACACCCCTAACACACAGAAAGCTCGTTTCTTCCTCAATCAACACACACAGAGAGGATGAAGCCTCTCTAGATTTTACAGGCTGTTACATTAAAAATAATAAATACTTTAAAAGTTCAGTGTTCAGCAAATCAGATTGATATACATGCCCAGTATATTTAATACAGTTTAACTTTTAAAATGCTGGTTTTGTACACTAGGGTTTCAATCTCTGTTTGAGTTCACCTTAACCAACAATAGCCTAGTAAACTATTTTTCTAACATTTAAAATATACAAATGTATACATAAATCAGAACTAAACAGACTGTGTTCTCCAGGAAAGCAAGAGGTAGTTCCAAGTTTAGAGCAAAGACGGTGTTTAAGTGTAGATTAATCTGTTTAAGGGATTGTGCAAGAATTCCCCAAAGGGAAAAACTGCTGTAGTCTCCCGACTGCTGATTAAAGTCTTAAACTTAAATCAGAGTTAAGCCACTTGGATTTAATCCTGTCCATCCTGACACTCATGCTCAGACCACAATTCCACAACACATTGGCTTTGATAGCAGAGTCAAACTCAGGAGTTCCTGTTCCCTTTTCTCCTTTTTCTGCCATTCACTCTGATCCCTGCACCTTGGTGCTCCACATCCTTGTTGTGCCAACAGAACTCTGACACCTTGCTGTCGAACACAGTGAGCAAACTGATTCAGGTTAAAAAGAACCCCCTTCTGCATGTCCTCCCCCACAAAAACACACTGTGCATTTGCAGCCTTTGCAGATTTTTTTAACTGGAGAGAAGAAAGGGAGCTCTTTCATAACATAAAGAAAAGAGGAAAACAAATGGAAAGAAACATGCATGTGTCTCAAAATGAGGCTTAGTTCAAGACATCATTTGTTCACCTGCAAGGTGAGGTCAGATCCTCTAGCCTAGTAATAGAATATTTAGCGTAAACGATACAGCTCTCCCAGGATGCAGAAGCATGATTAGCGGAAGGAATACTGCTCTTCCTGCTAATGACAGCTTTGTCCAGTCTTTCATCTTTTGAAAAGTTGTAAGCAAAAAAAAAATTCAAATAGTAAAAGGAACAGTGGAGGGGAATTCTTGGGGTGAGAATGACAAGAATTAAGACCAGGATGTGAGCAAATCTTGCTGCTGTTGTTCATTTTGAAAACTTCACACACTCCTGGAAGTCTACAAATAGAAGCACTTGCCCAAATGACAGAAGGGCTGAACTAGTCTAGGCAGCTATCATCTCCCTGTGAGTCCCAGAGCAGGCATTTTATGGAGTGTGGCCGGCATCAGCATGTGGGACCAGCGGTCCTTACCTGGTGTCGATAGTTGTACCAGCCGTTCGAACCTGCAACAATCACCACCCAGTGCTTGCCTCCATCTTCAGGTTCTTCCATGGGGAATGTGCTGATGCCCAGAGCACAGCCCAGCAGCACAACTGCTTTCAATATCATCTCTCTTCTTTATTGACTCCACAAATGGAAGAAAAAAAATCCCTAATGAAGAAGTAGATCAGAGGACATCAGTCAAAAATAAAACACAATACAAACATCAGTAGTATCACACATAGAAGCTTTTCTTGCTTGTGTGTTTTTTTTGTGTTTTACAGACCATTCAACCCACAGTACAATTTCTGGTCATATCTTCCTCTAGCACCAAGCTGCTAATACTTACAAGAGTTTTCTGTCAGCTTTCAAATCTGACTGAAAGCAATTCTGAGTAGGACAACCAAGTCTTTCAGCTCCCTCTGGTTGTTTCGTTCCATAATAGCTAGTAATGAATAAGCCTCAAATACAGAGCAAGCCTCACTATTAAGTATTTCACAGATAAAACTTTTTCAGATTAATATTGTTCTCTTGGTCTCTGCTTATGTAGTTCACTGCTTTCCACTCACTGGCAATTAGCCCATTATTATTGAGTCAAATCCCAGGTGATGTAGGCACAAGGACACAGACATGGAGAGCTGCTTGGGAGTTGGAAGGTCAGTGTCAGAAGCTCTCTGTGCCTGCAAAGCCAGAGAGGGTGGAGAGAGGCCATGCCACTGTTCTGCACAAGACACAGCCCTAACTGCTGGGGCTGGGGGAAGTGCAGACTGAGAGCCTCATGCTATTTCTGCAACCTGTTATGCTAGTGGAGAGCAAATGTGAACCAGTACCACATGAAAGAGTAGCATTTTCGTATCTTTTGCACAACGGTTAAGTGTTTCCACAAGGTGCACAGCAACAGAATCGGGTCTGAGCCTGTAGACACCAAAGTCAGAAAAGCAGATCCAGAGAGGAGGTTTGAGCCCATGCAGAAGTGGCTCTTTCTGCTTTCTTGAGAGGACTAGAAGTAGCGTCCCCACTAATGATCTTCCTGAGCACCTTGATTGTCTGATAAATTGTTTGCTGTAAAAGCAAACAATCTGGCCATATCTAATCAAAGGCTTGCTTTTGGGTGGGCTGGTTTTTTTTTTGGGGGGGGGGGCACATATATTGGTCACAGTCTCAGGTCTGCTGCATCCAATGTGTCCTCATAAAGCAAACTCCCTTGAAGAACTGCATGCTCTTGGCACATGCACAAAAATTAGATACTTCTTCATGCACCAAGAGATGAGGTTTTACACCGGCCTACTTACAAAAAAGAGATTCTGGAGGTTGATCATTGCTGATATGTATGTAAGAGATGTTGTAGTAAGAGGCAGAGTAGTCTAGCATGGTTTTCTCTGGAAAAAAAGCTGGAAACTCCCAAGCCATATGGTATGGTCACAAGGCACAATGTCAAAGCTACCACTAAAATAACTAAACAGCACCTAAGTCAGCCTCAGTTCCCCACAGCCAAGACTATCCATCTGCAGCCACTCAAATGAGGCTGAAACAGAGAAGTAGCCAGCTCACCTCCAAAGCAGCTGTGCACAGTGAAGACTGCTAACGTAACACGTAGCATGGGTCTTCCCAAGACTGGATCTACTGGTCACTAAGATTAAGTCTTGCAGGCAGTAGTATGAAAAATATATTATACTTTTGGAAGGTGGGGTTTGTTTTTTTTTTTCTTTTTAATGGAGCTAGCACAAAGTAAAGGAAGTCACGCTAGCATATCAGCTCCTATAGGAAGAGCTGTTACCACACAGAAAAACTCCAGAACAGAAAGGAAAAGACAGAACAAAATGTTAAGTGCTATGACATTGTTCCTTCCAAAAACTCATTTGAAACTAGGAAATTTATCTTTCAGGAATAAGCCACTCCTGTTACCACGTGCAAGCATGAGATTTGGGACCGAGAACAATACACGAATATTTCTGCAGTTTGATAGACAACTATAAACTCTCATGCTGAGCTGCAATTGTAAATTCTTGTCATTGTTGTTGCCAGTGACAGGTGGCTTTGTATGGCAACTCTGCCTTGTCTATCTTGTCACTTCTTCAGATGATTAAGACAAATACCATACTAACGACTGTGTTGAAGATATAGGGTGTTTACAACATCCACAAAACCAGCCTATTCTGTTGCCTACAGCACAGCTAAGATTCAGACCAAGTTGTTTAAAACTTTTGTAAAGTGCCACAATACACCATGGGCCAACAAGCATATTCATTCCCAATATGCAGTTTCAGGTATATCTAACTCCTGAAATATTAGACAAGAAAAGAAAATCAATGTATTTTAGACAATCGGCCTACAAATCTTAACTGAGTTTGACTTACTGGAATATGGAGATGAATTTCACGCAAACATATCCCTCAGAGCTCAGTATCCATTTCATGAGAAGAAACTTTATTCCATGTTCATTAAAGCATAACTTTTCATTTCTCCAACTAAAAACATTACTTATATTTACATGAAAAATAGAAAATACATGGTTCAAATGATTGCTAAAGGGCTGGAGATCCTTTCAAATGATGCTTAGCTATTAGAGATGTAAATTGTTAATTTGAATCCAGGACATATCAACAGAAGCTGTGTTGCTGCCAGTTGTTCACTGGGCTGTACAACATGATGGCTAATTTCAAGGCAGATCCTAGCAGACAGGCATCTATCACATGGAAACGGCCACTGCCACTGGCTGTCAGTAACTGATATACCATGCAACGGAGGCTAAAGTAGCTTCAGAAAAAATATGCTATGGAATGCAAAGTCCTGAACGAGAAACAGTTTGATGGGACTGTCTTTCCTGACAGGTTCACACTCCAGACTATACTAACAGGGATCTATAGCTCTCAGGACCCCAGCCAGTACCTCTGCACAGGGTCACACTGTGTGGGACACAGGCGTGTGAGATACCAGCCCTGCATTCTGCCTGCAAACAGACCCACAACAGAAAAACCCAGGGCCAGATCAGCAACGAAGACTTAATTTATCAAACCCCTCAGGCAGTCCTTCCATGAGGAATTCAGCCATGTGGTACACGGATATCCAGATCCTCAAGTTTCTCACCTCTGCTGGGACGAAGTTGTGAACAGGGCAGAAGGCCCGCGGGGGTGGGGGGGAGCAAAACAAACAAACACACACCAAGAAACATTTGCATTGTACTAGAAAACCATGTATGTTTTGTCATGGGTTATTTAGAACAGAAAAAAACCCTCCTCTTTTATACTAATTAATGACATGTAATCCCACTTATCTGTCCTTTCCTATACTATAATTAAATCAAATTAACACCAGGAAGAAGGGGAAAAAACCTAGACATACCACAATGTACTAATAAGCCATGATTAATAAATGCTCAGCTCCCTGAGGTTCTCTGAGCAGCATTTAAAATAGGTTTAACTATTAAATACATGTGTGGTGGGAACAAGTCTTTCATTGCTTGTTTCTAACTACTTAAAAACCAAACAAACCAACCCAAACAGCCCCATCTTTCTGCTTGTTTTAAAGAAAGCCTTTGAGTGCTCAGGCAGGCAATTTAAAAGATTGTGTTCTGGGTTATGTTGAAAGAGTTCTTGACCTACAGTTGAGAAGAGAAAGTTCCCGTCACATGCTATGTCTTAGGTCATATTCAGGGAGAAACCAGCTCAGCTGACCAGTTTACCACAGGTACATAAAAAGCCTTTTTCTGAAAGCAAGGAATCAAAGATCTGTCACGTAAATGCATGCAGAGTGAGACTACACGGAAGAGCTGAAAATTCACTACAAGATCATTTTAGAGCTTTGGCTTACCCCCAAATATATGAGATGATTTGATCAGCTCTGCCCAATCTTTCTGGTAGAAGAGTTAATTAACTTTGTTTTGGAGACCATGTCAGGAAGAAGGCACATCTCACATAGTGGGTTCAGCATCAGATCTACACATGCAGAACACAGCACGTACACGCACAGGTAGGCTGCTGTGCAGTTTGCACAGTCCCTGGAAGAAGCATGGCCAGAACAGGGTGGCTCTTACCAGAACAATTCACTCAGCTCTTAAAACCTGTTTTTCCTGACAGAGGTACCTTGACCACTTCCCATTACATGGCTAGCACACATCTCTGACTTGGTAAGAGAGAGATGCTTAAGAAAGACCGTATGTGGAAGTGGTCAGCTGCTGCTAGAACAATTCTTCTGGTCAACAGCCTGTTCCCTGAGTTCCCAACCTTCCTTTGGGAAGACAGTCCATGAAAATAAAAAAAAATCTTAGAACAGCAGGATACCACCCTGAAGAAAGGAGTTTGAGTTGATCAAAGTATTTTCCACTAGTGTTCAGAGTGATGTCTACACTTTGGTAGCTTAAGCTCCAAATACCTTGAGCACAGCCTCCAAGAGCTATATAAACGGAAACCATATAGCCATTTTCCCTTCATGTGAAATAAGTGAGTTAACAGCAATCTTGGAGGAAAATAACACCCTTAAGCTAATAATTCAATTTTTTCCTGGGAATCTCTATTCTCTTCAGCTGCTCTTCTTATGACCACTAGCCTTTTTGTTTTCAGAATCAAGCCACAATTCCTTTTCGCACACAGTGCTTGCATATTGCCTGTCACTGTAATATTTAGATGCCAATTTCCACAAAATATGCGGTTCATGATAGCCTCCCTCACAGGAAACTGACATCTGCAGCTCTCTGTCAGCAATGTTCTGCCTACACGTTGTGCCAGCTGCTATGCAAACTGAAGCACCTAAACCCGTGATTAAGCCCCTGCGGACTTAGTCTGATTTTCTTCATGCACTTGTATGGTAGAAAGAAAAAGTCTTTATCACTGTAAACTCTGCTAAGCTACATTTTGAAGGAGATTATGGTCTCTGTTGCAAAACAGTTCTTTACAAAGTCTACTAGTAACCATTTTATGAATCAGCTCGATTTGATTAAAACCTGTAGTAAAATAGTTTAGTATAGCTACTGAAGGTGTGTAAGTAACTTTTACTGTAAAATCAAGAATTTGTAATTATGTTAGCTCAGAAAGGTTTTAAACATTTTTAAATGTTAAATAAAGGTGTTTAAAAGTTATTTTAAGTAAAGTTCATTCCACTGTTTGCAGATTTGTCTGTCTCAAGCAGCAGAGAGATGGCACCATTTACCAGGGGCGGAGGGAGAATAAAATCACTCCTTATGCTTCCTAGGATGGTGACAACCTAATAAATCTGGTTTAGGGAATTTTTCTTTTTTTTTTTTTTTTTAACCACACGTCAAAAAGCCCAGATGCAAATTTGGCAGATCTTAAGGCTTCAATAAAACTACTTCTGGTATTTACTTTTGTATCTGTCTACAAATATAAAGAGCCTCTGCAATCACATTCTGATGGTAGAAAAACCAGCTACTGCAACACTGCATGAATAACTTTAATTTATTACATTGCAGGATTTGGGGGCAGGGGGAGAGGCAGTGAGGAGTAAGTCAGACGAGGGTAAGCGTTTCTGCTCAACAAACACAGAAATGTTTGGAGCATGGACACAATGAAATTCTGGAGAAGTGATTACGCAGAAAGGCCGAGATTCCTGCACTCCACACGTCTTTCACTATGGTTTATCTCAACGTTTCAGATCTTCACAACAATCTTTGTTTTAACCCCCAAATACAGACACCCAGCACAGCGTTGTCCCATCCTAACTAGGAACTAGTGGTGCTACTAACTCGGAGCAGACCTTCATGTTATAGCAAGGTTGACTACCAGCTACAAGGAACTGTAGCCACAGGGCAGTACCTTTCGGGCATCAGCAGCTCTTTGCAGAAAACCCATGAATTCTTACTCCATCATTTTACCCCGTTAAAAAGTATTACCGGGGACTGAATCTGCGCTGCTGCTACTGCTTCCCCCCAGACCTCCCTCTTCCCTCCTGTGCCAGCCCTGAGCAATGCCCGTCCGAACGAGCCGCCGTCGCTCCCCTCCCCGGAGAGCCCTTCCAGAACAGCCAGCTCACCTGCGGCTCCCGAGCCAGAAGGGCCCCGTGACAGGGGGGGCAACTGTGCCCAAACCCCCTTCATTAAAGGCATCACCGACGATGCAGCTCGGCGCTCTGCAGCAATGCTCACAGCGCACCGGCGGAACGGCGGGCTGACCGACCCCTCTCCCAGCCTCCCACGGCTTGGGGGGGGGCAGGGGAGGGGTCTGCAAATCGACCGAACCGTCGCCCCGCGTCCGCCCCAGCGCTGGCTGACGGCCGGGCCCCGACTCGGAGCCGGTGAGGGAAACCGGCGCCCCTCGGCCGCTCCCCTGGAGCCGGCAGGGCCTCTCGGCCCTACCCCGGGCAGCCCTGTCGCCGGGGAGCGGAGCGGGCCGGCACCCCCTCACGGCTCCCCTCACTCAGGCGTAACCCTGCCTCCTCCCCGCCGCCGGCCAGCCGCCGGCTGTGAGGCAGCCCTCCCTGGACGACGCGGTCCCGGCGCCCAGCACGGCCCCCGCCGACCCTTACCGCGCTGCCTGCGGAGGGGTCGCCGCCGCGGCCGCTGTGATTGCGGCGGGCGCCGTGCGGAGAGAAGCGACCGCGGGCCGCGGCGGGCGGAGACTGGCGCCGGCCAATGGCGGCCGGGCGGAGGGCCGGGCGGACAGCCGCCCGGCCGCACTACGTGCCCCAGCAAGCCCGGCGCGCCCCGCGCTCAAAGGGCCGCGGGTCTTGCGCGCAAAGCACGGCGGGAGTTGTAGTCCGCCGGCTGCCCGGCGGGTGCGCGGCCCCGGTGCGGCAGGGGAGCGTGTCTCGCGCGGCCCGGGGAGCCCGGCCGCGGCCGGGGCCGGGGCCGGGGCCGGGGCCGGGGCGGGTTGGAGGCCGCCGGGAGCTCCGCGGGCCGGGCCCGCCGTGGCGTTTGTGCGTGTTGTGTCTTGGGCACGAACGGGCCAGCGCCGGCTGTGCTTTCCCGTTGGAACTGTCCTCCTGCTGTTTCGGCGCGGGATGGAGGCAGGAGGCCCTGAACGGGAAGGTGGAGGAATGTGTCAAAGGGTAGTTCATGAAATGACGGGAGAAAACTAGTGCCCCCACGTCGTCCTTGTGTATATCGGCCAAGTTGGCCAGCGGAGTCCCGGCTCCTCGCCACAGACCCTGCCTGCCCTTGCTCCCGGCCTGCTCCCCGCCGCGCGGGGCTGGCTCAGGTGCGGTACAGAAATCTGCACGGATCAGTAGAGAGGTGTTCGGGGGGGCTGGTTAGGTACTGCGGAAAAGCCTGAGAAACACGGCTGTAAAGTCTTGTCCATTTTCAATGAGAGAAAGAGAAGCAAAGATCCTTTGGAGTAGAGGCACAAGCTCTGTGGTTTATTAAACCACACAGAATGGAGCACATCACCTTCCCCATTGCATGCTATCGGTTAAAACCAAACAAGTTTGCATTTTGTTACCAACCAACTATGTTTTTGACCGTCTGCAGAAAGTCATAGTTTTGCTCTGAGTTTGCTGTTTGCGTTACTTGGACCGTCCCGGCTTTGCTTACGATCATAAATGTAAAAGGTCATTACGGGTTAATCATCGGTACTTTTCTAGAAGTTGGAGTTGCCAGTAACCTGGCATGCCTCCTGACACAGTCAAGCTTTTAAGATTCGGGTTGGTTCAGAGATGACCTTTTTGAGCTGACAAAGACCATCACGCTGATTATCCAACAGGAAAAAACAAGCCCTAAACCTTCCTTTCCCCCCAATTTGACTGGAGCTTAATAGCCACATGGGCTATGCTTATGTTTTGAGTATTATCCTCCAGCTCTAAAAGTTATCTAACATCAGTTAAGAGCATTGCTGACCCACCATCCAAGTCCAAAGGTGTTTTTCATATTGTTTGTCATAGCTGGGCTACATGAGGTAAGCACACCATGTCTCAGCTGTCACTTCTAAAAAGTCTAATAATATCATTGCCAAATAACCTGTCTAGAAATTCAACGTTCATTAAACACCAGCAGGATGTCCCTCATTGTGAAAAATAATAGATGGGAAGACCCCGACAGGAATCCTGCACCTCAGGTAGATGTATCAGACAGGTACTAAAGACACTCAAGTAATATGCAGATTTTTACTACTGAATGCGATTACTTCTTTGATGGTGTTAGAAAGTTAGCAAGCCTTCATGAATCGGGTGGGAAGTTTGTGTAAAGGAAAGATATGAATGGTGTTGCTGGGTACGTGGGCTGAAGTAAGCAGAGAGATTGCTAAGATACAGTTGTGGGGAGTCTCAAACAGAAGCAGCTAGATCTCCTGCAGCAGCAATCCAGCATCATCCTTGCGGCCACTGCTACCATGGAAGAGAAGAAATGAAATAAATAATGCTCTGTCAATCACACAAACACACATTTTATGGCTATGTAAACAAACATACATACAATCTTTTTTTAAAAAGAGAAAAGCACATAAGTAGATAAAAACATGATGCATTTATGAAACATTTACTCCTTGCTCTGACCGCTAAAAAGCAAAAGTAGCCATCACCCACGTCTCATAACAAAACGCTGGCTTTCTTGAATGCAGTTCCACCAACCCCCCAAAGCCACAGGCTACAAAGGAGAACTAAGATGCTAGCAAACTCTGAAAGTGGTGACCAAATAAGAACAAAAAAAAACCCAAATGTGATTAAAAACTGCAGATAAGGTGGGTTCTTTCTTAATAGTGAGATTTTACCAACCAAGGATGGGAAGTCCTACAGACCACGAGGCTGCTGTACGGTAAGGGTGAGTAGTTTAGCTCTGATTCTGTTTTGCTGACAGTGCTCCGAGAGGATCCTCGCTCCTACCTCCAACACTGCTGACACCAGGCTGGCTTAAAGTGCTGGCATGGTAGTAGTAGTTCTGGTAAAACACAGGTTTCCCCAAAAGAGGTTTTCCAGATTTCTGGCAGAACTCTGGAGATGTTTTAACACAGCTATTTATGGCACCATGCCACTAACCTTACAGCTGATGAAATTTGGACTGAAAAGTCATTGGTTTTGCTTTTAATCTACCAGGAAAGATATTTATTAAAAGGTACAAGAAGACATTCTGGACTGCGTGTACATTTCTCCTTTAACAGCATCTGAACAGATCAAGACTTCTTTTTTAATGAGTCAATGACATTTTTAGCTGGGAGAAAATGGACTGGAATCATGAATTGAGCTCACTTAGGGCATGTATCAGGGAGCAAGATGCAGAAGTTATACGCTGGCGTAGTAAATGAATGCGAATCACCTGACTATTAGATTAAAAAACAGCTAATGAGAGCCACAACACTCCCATAACATTTTATAAATTCTGAAGGGATTTTTTTAAAAGAATGTTTTCTACTTCTTGGAAAAATTGTCACCAAATGTCATTGAACATTTTCAAAGGCAAAGATAGAATGAATCCATAAACGTGTCCCACATGGACGAGTCTGGAAAATAAAAGAGAGAAAAGGATTTTATTCATTAAAAGAGGATTTTAAAATTATTTGATTCAGTAACAGTGTCTAAGAATGCAGGGGGCCAAGACCACACTCGTTGCGTTGGATCCAGAGCTGATTAATATACTCTTATTGTGATACCCAGATGCTTATTCAACCACTCAACTACAGGTCTGCTCATGCAGTCACTTGTTTCAGGACATTTTAGGCTTTAAAGTGCTTTGCCATATAAATCCCATTGTATGTTTGCATAACATTTACCAAGACATGCCTTGAGTAGGGGAGATAAAAGGCAATCTCTTCTCTTCCATCTCCTATTTAGTGCTTAAAAGGATTTTCCTGAGCCACTCTGTATCCAGGCAGCACGGTCAGCTGCCCCAGCCCCAACACGGCAACAAACTGCTTCTACAAGATCATCAAGTTCTATTAAATGCTGGATTCTTAATCCAAATGTAAATGATTGCTCAACATTAGTCCTAGATTGCAGATATTTGTGTAATTTCAAGCTTCCCTGACCTATTTTAAACACTTGAAAGAATGTTCATTCTTTGTAGTTGCACCAACTTGATAACTATGAGCAAATAGTTAAAAACAAAATAAGAAATTCTGAAAAAAAACCAGCTAGTATGTAAGATAAAGAGTAGGACAGATTCATCGTTAACAAAACAATGTGCTGAGCCTGGTCTTTCAAAATCTTCACCAGCAATGAGATTAGATTTGTCAGACTAGTAATGATGCCTGACTAGCTGCCTTGTAAAGGCAAACATCAGACATGGTTATCCCACATGTTTGAAAAGAGAGAAGATTTAGTTCTCATTTTAGCAAAACTAATAGATTAACAGGGGGGTGATCTTAGCTATCAAATGATTCAAGGAAAAAACAATGTTCATCTATATTTTGGGAGGAAAATCAGAGGAGACTTACATGAAGTGACCTTAATTCTGAAAGAGAAAGAGTTGATGGCAGGCATATCATCATGGAGATAAACTGAGATTAAATGAGTCTGTGAGCCAGAGGGATTCAGAAGTTTAGTTCACTTACATCACTAGGGGAATTTATACACATACATTTTGAGAGGGAGTGAGGGAAAACCTTATCCCTACAGTTTCGTACATGCTTGCTTTGACTGTTCTGACAGATTTAACTACATTTGACAGTGTTCAAGATAGTGGGTTCCTATATTTTTCTTGGAAATATATAGGTGGGCAAGTAGAGGGGAAAGGCTTGAGACAACACCAGAGAAAAACAGTGAACACAACAAACCTTTTTAGAGGAAGGGAGAGGAACGTGATAAGAGTGAGAGCAAATGATCAATTTGTTCCTTTTATATATATTTTTTTAGAGAGAAAAATCTGTATGTATGTATCTTGATATAGAATATCTATATACTGTACATATATTTGTATATGCATTAATTTTATTCATTAGCACAAATGCTCCGATTTGGGGGAAGGATTTGCAGATCAGAGCCTCACTACATGCAGAGCTCCTCAGCACTTAGTGGATCCTAGTTAAGTTTTGTGTATATCATCTCAGTAAATACCTGACTGAACTGTAGTGTAGAAAAGAACAATTAGAGGTTGCAGAAAGACTACTTATGAGAAAAGATTTAAAGACCTGGGGAAATTTAGTATAGACTAGCAAAGATCCAGGAGAGACGTTCTAACACGACACATAACAGATTGCTGCAAGAGGAAGGTAAAAATATTTTTATGTCTCTAGAAAACAGAACAAGAAATAACAGTCTTAAAATGCAACAGGTACATGTAGATTAGAGAGTGGAAAATATTTTCTAATGGTAACGTACTAAAGCACTGGCCTAGGAATGGTCCTTAACACTGAAGCCTACAAACATGGCCATACAAACACAGTTTCTTCCAAGACAAAAGATGTTAGATTTTTTTGTTGTTCCTTTCTCCTATGGGTTTCTTGGGGAAAGACAACAATCTCCCAGGAAATGTAATATTTCTATCAGTTCGATTCTGCAGGCAGATCTCTGCCAGGGAAGGAGGAGCTGAGGTTTATTCAATGAGACTTTTTGTCCATTTCTGTTCCAAAAAATAAATAAATAAGCAAGAGTAGGAAACCATGCCAGGAGAAGTAAGTCACTGATTTCTGCCTAATTGCAAAAGGAGCATGCACAGCACTGACACTCAACAGAAGAATAAAGATATGACTGAAATGTACCTGGTAGTTTTCCTTCTGGTGGAAGTATAAATTTGGTGCAAAGAATTAGGGGCATATACTACTACCCTGATCTGTGTCAAAAGCAGGGGAATAGGAACACGTACAGACACATATGCTGAAGAAGACAGAGCTTAGAGACATCCTAATCTAGGATCTGTCTGCACATAACAGTTTTATATTTGTATCTGGGAAACACGCCAGAAAGTTTAAGTGCAAGACAGTCTGGTCAGTCCATACACATACAGAACAGCAGCAGCTTCAAACCAAGAAATGCTTCCTTGAACATACGCTTGCACGGAGAGCTGAGAACAGGCTCACCAGAAAAGTTAAGTGCAGTCAGTTCAGGGTTCAGTTTTTATCCTACAGAAAATAAGAAAATGACTCCTATCCCTTTGTGCATCTTTTCTGCAGGTGACACCTTTCTACCTTTGTAGCCAAGTGTTAAGTGAGTTGTATGGAAAAACCAAGGGTTTGGAGTAGAATAAAGTTGATGTGAGGTGACAGTCTAGTACACAATGTGTACTAGAGAAAACAAGCAGGGAGGAGGGAAAAGGGGAAGAAGTCTAAAGGTTAAAATACTACAAACACATCCTTGGCAGACAGTGGCTTCCAAATAACCCGTGTGACTACACAATGGGGAATGTATTTAAAAAATTGTGGAATAAGGTAATGGCCAGCAGTAGGCTTAATGATGTTATTTATTGCAAATCTAGTTCATCAGCATTTTCATACCAATAAAATATCCACTGGAAACTGTGAAAACAAATGCCAATTATGAAGTGTATACACTCAGAATACAATTCTCTGAACTTGACTTCTGTTGTCTTCTTTCTTCATCTCAGGCAATCGTGGGAATCCTCATATCTGACTGACATACTTCCTAAACCTCACTGCATGCATCCCCTTGATAATGATGTTTTTCCTGCACACAATTAATGTCTACATATGTGATATGTTTGCAGTTTCATTGTGGATATCTGCACTCAGATTCCAAACAGTTGAATTACCCATTGTCGCAGTCAGGAAGAGTGCTATTTTCTCTCTCTGTTGGTTAAAATACACTTTCCTCCATATTAGATTCAGGCTTGCCCAGTCAATCTACACATTTACAGCGCCAGGATTAATCCATGTAATTCACCGCTAAGCCAGGAAAGCCAAACTGGCCCAGTGAAGACCTTCCACCCAGCACCCACATCCCCAGCTGCCCTTGCCTTTTGTGCTGGGAGCCTGCTGAATTTTATGTCAGTCTCAAATCTATTACCCTCCTTTTCAAAACTTCTCATAGCCTATACGGGCCATTTCAGCCAAGAGTGGTTAGGAAGATCTCAGGCAGTTACATTGCACTGGAGTTGCTGAGTTTTCACCCACAGGAGTGAGGGCGTGTATGCAGAAGAGAACAGTTTCTTAGTAAAAAACTCCTCCTGGAGACATGCTGCATGCAAACTTAGGTGCCTTCAGGATAGATAAGACCTCTTAAACTTATCTTCCACAGTTCTACTGCCAAAAAGGGAAAACATATCTGTACTGAGAGAAAGAAAAAGGAGAAACATCTTCAATATCAAATTAGTAATTGCGAGAAGAGCCAGATATGAGGTGAACAGCAAAAGGGTTCAATCACTTTAAATCTTTTTATTGAAAAATGCCTGTTTGCAAATATTTTCACACAGAACTTTTGCCTTATCAAGCTTCAATAAGTATCAGAAAAGAAAGAAGAGAAATGCCATTGGTCTTTCATTCTTTACATCAAATTGAGTCCTCTTGATAGGGGTAGAGCCCTACCCTTTTAGAGCATTATTCTGAGTATCTTGAGGTATTTTCAATAAATAATGCATGAAAATGCATGAAGAAAGGCATATGGCTGAATGCAAATAAACCCCCACATCCTCAAATGGCATTTTACTCTTGTTGTGGTTTAACCCCAGCCGGCAACTAAGCACCACACAGCCACTCGCTCACCCCCCTACCCTCCCCACAGTGGGATTGGGGAGGGAATCAGAAGGGTAAAAGTAAGAAAGCTCATGGGTTGAGATAAGAACAGTTTAATAATTGAAATATAATAATCATAATAAAAAAAAAAAGGTGAAAAGCATAACAACAGAAAAGGAACAAAACCCAGGGAAAAAAACGAGTGACACAACCGCTCACCACCCACTGACCGATGCCCAGCCAGTCCCCGAGCAGTGATTGCTGTCCCCCAGCCAACTCCCCCCAGTTTAATTACTGAGCATGACGTCATATGGTATGGAATATCCCTTTGGACAGTTTGGATCAACTGTCTTGGCTGTGCCCTCTCCCAGCTTCTTGTGCACCTGGCAGAGCATAGGAAGCTGAAAAGTCCTTGACTAGTGTAAGCACTACTTAGCAACAACTAAACCATCAGTGTATTATCAGCATTATTCTCATACGAAATCCAAAACACAGCTCTCTGCCAGCTACTAGGAAGAAAATTAACTCTATCCCAGCCAAAACCAGGACAACTCTCCAGACTCTGTATTCTCAAAGTTGCTATTTTTTAAATGTCACTAGGCACTTTTGGTCTCCTAACTTTGAGAATTCTGGCAGCATCTAGGAGGGCTGGCTTTGTTTCTCGTTATAATAATATGCCTGCTCTGTCATTTGCCTATGTTGAAAGGAAATAAGATAGTGAAGACACTGCAGGAAAAGTTTCATCATGATTTATTACAGGAAAAGAAAGAAATAAGAGTAACGAAAGAAAAGGAAAGCAATAACAACAGAAAGATTGAAAGAATGTGTGTGTCTGCATAATACAGTTGGTTTATACTGTGGAAGAAGGAATACAAGCACAGCCTAACTTCATGTATTTCATTTTGATGGAAAAGTGAGGATGCAACAGTGGAGACAGAGCAACCTTTCCAGGGCGTACATGAGCAGTGGTCTAACTTCAAATATTCCAGCCATGAGTCGGCTACGCATTCTAGCCTGGGTCCGTTGCATTGTACCCCTGCACCTTGTGTACACTCATGTACCCACAGTTACAGCCACTAGCTAGCGTTAAGAATTTCCACCATTGCATGTTAAAATGGAGCTCTTTTAAAAGTCCCCCCAAATTCCTGTCAGTTTCCCCTAACGTTTTCCATGCTAGTTGTTTATGGAAGATTTGCTTTCTAATAATTTTCAGTTTATAAATCATTCAGCCATACTAAGGAAAACAAAAGTTGCGTGTTTGGGCAAAAGGAAACAGAATTGTGCCTCTGTTCACAAATTCTCTAGCTGAGATGCTCTTGTACGTGTATGCTTTGAAAAAAATCTATTAATTATTAAAGAAATTAAAAGAAAAACTCTTTGAAGGCCTTTTAAATGCAAAGACACCACCTCTGGCTCTGGAAGTCCCTGAGTCAAAATCCCAGGGAGAATGTAGCTGAGAACTGTCTCCTGTCCTGTTCTTGTACCTTCCGTCATCACCTGCAGTTGGCCACTTTCAGAGAGGGATTTGTGCTTTGAGTGGCACAGCTGCACTAACGTAACTGAGAGGAATTATTGTGGTCATATCATGGCCAGGACATTTTGCTGTATTTGTGAGAGGCCAGTCACATCTGGACAAGTTACATACCTTCAAAACCCAGCAGTATGTTGAAGGCCAGTGATTAAAATTCTCTGAAAAGTTCATTAGCACTGAGCATGATCTGTCCCCAACATTTGTACATTTTGACCGGACCAAACCTGCTTTGCTCTGCTCACACGTGGAAAAGGACTTCCTCTTTAGTTCCTTCTCACTGTACCTCAGTTCCCCATCTGGAACATGAAGATAGTAACACCACTTGCCTCAGAGGCTGTGGGTGTGTGAACCACATATCATGGGCTAATGCGACAGCTTGAGTGCGTGTAGGCTTGCTTGGGAGTGTAGGTGAGGTCATGCAAGGTAGCTAAAGGAAGAGGTTAGGTACCTTAATTTACCACAGAGTACATGCAGGGAGGTGGGCAGATAGCGTAGAGCTGTAACTTTTCACCTTAGCTTTTCCTGCAGTAACTGATTTCTCTGCCCATACACAGTCATGCAAAGTCATAGACAACAGTCATACAAACTTATGGGGCAAGTTCATACCATTTTATTCAGCAATGCATTTAAGTGATGAATGGCATGAGGCCACATACTGAGTGTTGAGAATGAAATAAAAGTTTAAATGACAACTCATCCAGTGATCATCACATTATTTTCCAATCCCTGATATTTGGTGTATTTTCAATACACTGCATGAAGCAAAGACTTTAGTCCAGATATGCAGTCGTGTAATAACATACCATGACACATATGCAAAAGAAGGCTGAATTAAGATGACATGACCAACTTCTATTTTTTGTTGCTGTATTTTGCAACTTTTGTGTTTTTCAGCACATTTTAGTATAGAAAATAACTGCCAAAGCCCTATTTCGATACACTTAGAAAAGAGAATCATTAACTTTCTAAGTACAAGTTGTGTGACTATGTATCTGTTTTGCCTCTGCTACCTAACAATTTCCCTTCATGAACAATGAAAAACCTGGGAATCTGCTGAAAGTGGAAAATAGTAATTTATAAAAGAAATAATTTTGTCAACTGCAAAACCAGCCTCTTTTTCATTAATAACATCAAAACTAAAGACCCAGTTGTTTTCTTGTTATGAATTTTGAGGAAGTGATTTAATCTTCCTGTGATAAAGTTATTGTGGCAGATATTTTCTAGCTTTGTTATTTAAATCCCCTTACAATGAGAGCTATAATAGGAAAAAATAATGTGTGCAAATTATTGGTAAAAATTACTTCTACTTTGAATATGAATAGGGATTTAAAGGCTTTGTACAGAGAGTCTCATTTTTCATCTACAGCTAGATATGAATCTCTTCCTTTTCATGCTTGCAGACAGAGAATTGCAGCCAGAACCTTTCAAACTATGCAGCAGCCCGGGTAGCATATCAGATCAGGGCTTAGACTCTGGGAGGGCACCTGTAGACTGAAAAGGCACTTGTAAAGTTTTTGGTGGTAGTTAACGAAGCTGTATGCCCCTTGTGACAGAATTAAATATTCTCACCACTCAGCCTAGCAGTCACAGGATGCTTGGAAGCAGCTGTCAATACAGCAGCCATGAGGACCGTCATAAATAGGTCAGTGAAACAGGCAGCAAGTTCTCTTTCCTTCCTCTTTCGTCCCTTCTACCCTGCAAATCTTTGCAACCTGAGAACATCAATTATTGGAATAAAAATACAGACCTCAAAGAAGCACCAAGGAAAGAGATATCACTACTCCAGATTTCTCTATATTATTCAGGGTCTAAAACATTAAACTTTCTGCTTAATTTTTTTTTTCTAATTTTGTAAATGGAAACATTTTTTGAGAGTATCAGAAATTGTGAAAATGTAAATGGAACAAACTTTAATAGTGTTGTTGTAAACTTTATGTCTTCTTGAAGATGAGGCAATCGTGAAGATTACTCACCATACCGGGAGATGCTAAATATGGGCAAAAATTGTAGTGGAGTTATGACATTTTATCAGAGCACTCAGAAGGAATAAATGTGTTTTCCAGGTTACACATAAAGCATGATTGCTTTTATGGAATCATTCTATAAACCAACAATTCAATATAAAATCTATACAGGACTTACAGGACTAGGTTACCTCCACTCCCACCCAGTCCTTTATCAATATGGGATACCAGTTTTTAAGATTTTGTATTAACAGGGCAAGACAGTCGCCATGGAATTTGCTTCAAGGTAAATAACTATGTCATCTGCAAGAACCAGTATTTCTCAGGCTGTGGGCAGTTAATATGTGGTCCTAGGAGTCTGCCCATGTAATATTGAATAAAAGACACTTCTTTCCAACCACTTCTTCATCTAAACTAGATTACATCTGTAAGATGATCCAGTCAAACAAGCACCATGCTATGGCTGTAGAGTGGAATATGATGTGTTAAAATGTGTGTTGAATTCCACTTGCTGCTTATATATCTCTACTGTGAGTATATTTCCTAAAAAGGTTTTCAGATTCTAATGCAGAGAAACGCTTGTTAGATGCAGTGATGCAATTAGATATTTTCTAGACTGAAATATGCTTTGTCTGTATCTTCTCTGTAAAAAACAGAGATAATCTAGGGCATTGGCTTTGGCCCTTCTTGTTTTTTCCAACATTGGGAACAGATCTTTTCATGTCACTTTGGTCTTCACCAAACATCCACAGTCATATGTGAATTTTTCACTGAGGGGATTTGTGATGTGTTTTGAAGACCAAACAAGTGGAATAAAACTAGAATTAATTTGTAATTAATACAATCTCATAAAAAAGCTCCTCTTCCTTACTGGTTTAAATGAAAATTAATTGTGGCATTGCCTGTTGAAATCTGAACAGATGGTACTATAACACTTAAAACTAATCCTGCCACATACCACAAATGCCTTTAGCTCTAGGATGTTGTGATTAACTCAAGTGGTCTAGATGAGCTTCCCATCCCACACTGGTGGCATTTGCTGTTATGGTTTTAAATATTAAGTGAAGAGAAGATACTCTACATTTTTGGACTTCTGTGGGGTCCTGAACCCTTTTTTTCTCAGTGTCTGAGAAGATTTTGTAATTGAAATTCTGATTATGTGCAGCTGAGTCACATGATATAGAAGTTGAAGGTTGTGAATTCATTTGGTTTATTATTTCCAATGTGTTGCTTAATCTGTCATGAGGCAGGATGGATTTTCTATTAACTCATGCCAGTACTAGCACCGTGAGTATGTCCTGAATAGGCAGCAAGCCTGATGTCTGCTCCTGAGGTTTAAGTCCTAATGAGGCCCAATGATAACCAATAATTCCTATCTATAGGAAAACATTTTGGAGCCTTTGTCCTACACAGGAACTCTCCATAATCTTCCCAAACCTTGTGGGTTCCCCATAGGAAAAGGATTACTGTGATAAGATGTAAGGAAACCTGTAAATCAGAGGAGGCTACTTGATAACAGCATTCAGCGTACCTGTGAATTTAACCAAAGGTGTGATCTGACAAGATGACACCTAGAGCTCTGGGGAAATGTGAATGTAAGCCACCAACCATGCTTTCATCACGATAATCAGAAACTTAGGAGAACAGATCCTCAGCAGAGGAGGATCTGAAGTGGCAGGAGCTGTAAGTGTTGTCTTCATTCACATTCTTGCTGGTACCGCAAGCAGGAGTAAAAGTTTAGTTGCAATATGTTTGTATACAAGATTGTTTGAGGAAACAATAAAGGGGGAGGGTGGGAGAAAGAACAACAACAACAACAAAACCTAACCTAATATTATGTACACTTTAACAGCTATCCCTACTAAGAATAAGCATTTACAGAAGAGAGATAACAGCCATAAAGCTTGAAAGAGTTAAAGTACTGGAGGTTTGGGAGACTGAGGCACAGATGGTGAGAGGGAAAGAAGTTACAGTCACAAGTACAGGGACATCCACAGTGTGGGAATCCCTCTAAACAATGCTCGCCAAGTGTCTTCAATCAAACATCCCATTTGAGAGAGAGTCTAAATAATAAAATGTATATGGACAAGAATGTGAGAGGGATCTTGAACTCTCACATATAAATCTGAGATCAACCAAAAGGTTTTGACTTGAAAGTGTGACTGAAAATTACTGAAAATACTAAGTCAGAGTAGACTTACTTGTTAAGAGTAAGTAAATGTGAAGTTCATTTTGTCAAAGGACTTCGCTGTACTATGCATTTGCTTTTAGGACTGGAGCAATTGTGAGAGAAGATCCATTCTTATTCTTCTGCACGTGACATGAGCTGTATTCCTGAAACTGTCTCTTCCAACCTGTGCCTTGGCTGACCTGCCAGATAACTGAAGTTGCAAGATAGCCTTCCACAAAAGGTTTTGTTTTTCTTCTTCTTTGCTCACCATCATGTGCTCAATATGCAAAATAGATGTCTGGGGCTCCACTTCCCCCTTCAGCTAATGAGTACAGTAATTTGAGACAGATGAAACAACATCACAGGAGAAGTGTTCTTTTCTTCTTACCCTACTATAAAAACTGTTCTGAAATTAGCTAAAAGTTACTTGCTGTTTACTTCAACCCCATACAGAGAAAGCCATAGTAAAGGTCTCCTGTTTATCTGTCAGAGAAGCCAGAATCCTTCCTCCAGAATGTTCCTTTAATGTAATTAATGATAATAAATATTCATACGTATCAGTCACTGTTGGAGCAGTATTTTATTCCTTGTAGGATGTTAGTAGTTTTCACTTAACAAAACTAATTTTTAAAGTCTTTTTTTTTCTGCCTTGGGTGGAGGCAAAACTTGCCTACTAGTGCAAATCTATCCAAAAGAGTGCTGAGCACGTTCTTTATGCCAAGTCACTGGGTTTCAGTGTGTGTGTAAGTGCCCTTTTTTTGGTCACGCAAACATCTAAATCATGGGGCTTTGGAAAAGGAAATGTGCAACTTGAATTGGTCATCAGGAAACGGCCTCAGAAAATCCTGAGTTTTTGTGGAAGGGAAATTGAAGACTGAAAAAATCGGGGCTTTAGAGCTTAGATTATTTCTTTACTAGTCCCAGGATATTCTCTGATAAAGGAGTCACTAAGGATATGGGAAGCCCTTGTGTTAACCTCAACTAAGTCATGATACCTTATGTGAACTTAATCTGAAAAAAAAGTTAAGATGACCTCAGTATATTTACCTGTTACCCAAGTAAGAGTCACCTTTGCTTGCACAGCACCTTTCAAGTATTTTCAGCAGAAACAAGGTATTAGTGTTATCATACAGGACAAATGTGTAGGAAGGATTGATGCAACAGGATAAGGGTGAACCTGGACATTAAAGCTTCTGATGAAAGTTTTGTGAATCCAGGAGGTTAAAAGGACACCTTTAGTTATTTGTATTTGTTGTGTGTGGGGCGGGTGGGAGGCTTATAGCAGGGGGGGGGTCCCATTTCCTTGGTATCTTACAGTTGTCCTTGAGGATCCTAGAATCATAGAATGCTTTGGGTTGGAAGGGACCTTTAGAGGTCATCTAGCCCAACCCCCCTGCAGTGAGCAGGGACAGCTTTAACCAGATCAGGGTGCTCAGAGCCCCGTCCAACCTGACCTTGAATGTTTCTAGGGATGGGGCCTCCACTGCCTCTCTGGGCAACCTGTGCCAGTGCCTCACCAGGCCATTCCCTTCACATCTTCCCCAAGTTGTGGAGAACAGAACATAAATAACTCACGTAGTTTCTTCTGGTCGAAATCCTTGTAATTTATTGGCAACATCAAGGCCAAGGTGTTTTTTTCCAGCGGGCCTGTACGATGGTCTGACATCCCAACTTGGGGAGCAGGGACAAGAAGGGCTTCTCGGGCCTGGAGCAGGCGAGGGGCACCCCGAACAGCTCACCCACCATTTCTGGGCAGAGGCAGCGAGCCAGTTGCCGTCAGGTCAGGCAGCCATTTATAAACCACCACCCTTCCCGTGTCAGGAAAGGCAAGATCACGCTTGGCTGTTTTTAATATCCACGGCCAAGACCTTCCTTTGACCCCCTCGCACTTTGCGGGGCTGGAGCTCCACCTTGCCATCACAAGGCAGAAGTGCAGGAAACATGAAAGGGGCGGGGGGGGGGGAACCGCTTCTCTCGGGGGGGGCCGTTACCGGGGGGGCGGGGGCAGGCAGATGGCTCCGCCCCCCCGCCAGGCTCTGCCCCGCCCCTCCCGCCCGGCGGGGGGCGTGGCCGTACGGCCACGCCCCCCGCCGGGCGGGAGGGGCGGGGCTTGACGCGCCGTGCTACCTCATGCCTTTACCGGCGCTTCTTGCGCATGCGCGCCGCGTCCCGGAAGACGGCCACGTCTGCCGGAAGATGGGGTTGCGCCGGCGAGCCCGGCCCGGGGCCTTGCAGTGACCGCCGCCGCCCTCTTCCCCCCCACCCCCCTCTTACTCCCCCTCACGACTCCCCTCGGGCCGGGGATCTCCCGCGCTGGGAGGAGGTGAGGCCGGGCTGTGCTGAGGCCTCCGCCGCTCCTGAGGGCCGCCGGGGGCGGGCGGGGGCCGGGGGAGGGCCGGGGACCGGCAGCCGTGCTAAGGGTTGGGCGGGGAGATTGGGGGGGGGGGGGGGGGGCACCCTGAACATCGCCCTCCCGCCCGGCCTCGCCTGCCTCTGCGCTTCCCACCTTCCCGTTGTGGGTGTGCTCGGCCAAGGGACCCTCCACAAGCCTGCCCCTGGGGTGAAGGAGCCCTTCCCGGGAGCTGGGGTAGAGGCACACGTTGCCTGTGTAGTCTCGCAGGCCCCGGGTGCGAGTCAAGGCATGCATCTGTTCCCCGTGTTGGTGTCGCAGGCTGCAAAGTTTGTTGGGGAGAAGTTCCTCTGCCTGACCCAGGTTATGAATCTGCAGGCCAAACATCTAAGGCTTTGTTCTTATCTGTTCCTGTAATAAGCGTCTGGCCTCCCCCAGCTGAGTTTGGTTTTGTCAGGGGCAAGTAGACTTAATTTCCTAATATTGTTGCAGATTGGTGAGCAGGGTGGATGCTCTGTAGCAGGCGCCAGTGCCAGATATGGTGGTCTGATAGCTGAGCCTTGGCTTTGTCCTTTTCCTCAGAAACATTTGGTTAATTTCCATTAGTTACCAAAACAGCGAAATACCAAGCAAGTAGGAGAAAAGTATTAAAATGATTACAGCAGTACTAGATTAACACAGCAGTTGTTTAGGTAGCCCATACATCTTGCCTTATCAACGCCAGTCTGATTTGTAATCATTCTATGTCTTTTGCAGCACATGGTCCTGAAATTTTAATTTTATAGGGTTTATCAACAGACATCCATCATGTCTTGGCTTGCTGATCTCGCTGGAAAGGCAGAGGATCTACTCAACAGAGTTGATCAAGGAGCTGCATCGGCTCTGAGCAAAAAAGACACAGCAAGCAGTGCAGTTTATGATAATAAGAGTTTGGACTCTGCCAATGAATATTCTGAATTGCGCCAGCATACTGGAGAACTGAAATATCAGACGTCATCCAAAGCAGCCTACATCTCCTCAGCAGCTGATAATATTAAACATCAAAAGGCCACAATCCTAGCAGGAACAGCAAATGTTAAACCAGCACGTAGGACATCTTCGGAGGTTGCTTCTCCAGTAGAAAGTGTTTCCACACCCAGAGCTGCCTCGCATTTTGTGAGAAGAAAAAAGTCGGAACCTGATGATGAATTACTATTTGATTTTCTCAACAGTTCGGAAAAAGAGCCTAACGGAAGGATGGACTCTAAAAAAGAGAAGAGCAAGGCACCTTTTCTTCAAAATCACTCTCGGACTTCAAGCATTAGTTCTGTGTCTACCAGTACACAGAGTGCAAAAACTACTGAAGATAATTCCATGAGGAGCCAAGGCAATGGTAGTTAAATAGTCTTGAACCTAGAGATATATAAAACCCAAGTATGTCTAGGGTAAGGCTAGGTAATGGACTTACTGTCACTTCATGAAACATTCAGTGGTAGTGGTATGTCAAATGTGTGGAGTACAGCAGGGTCTTTAACATTTTTTTCATCACTGGGATAATCTTAGATACCGTGCTAATTTGACAAGCTGCATAATTAATGCCTAAATCTTTTGTGTTCTTGATCTGCCTCATTGCTACTGCTCACCTTGACCTCCCTGAGCTATGACCTAACCTTGCATCAGCCCCCATACGCCCCCACTTTGAAGCACAGGCGCTGCTGCATTTGTTTGGTCACTCAGGGGCCCTTGCCTGTTGTTGCCACGTAGGAGAGTGAGTGCCTTTCACTGGCTGGTAGATGGTGTTGGCTGCTGCCCAGTGCACCATGTGAGGTGATGTGAGGTTTTTTTCTGTTCCACCATGGAAAAGGAGTAAGCTGTCAAACGTGCTTGTCCTGCAGAGTGGGAAGTTGGATGTGGATAGGCTGTTGTTGAGCTACAGGCATGAGAGAGCTAGATAGCTAAAGCCAGAAGTAGTTCATTACTGCAGTCTAAATCCAGATGCCTGAAAGAGCCTTTAGGCCAGATGGTCAAAAGTTGGGGCTATTCTCAAGTCAATGCAAAGGAGAGTGTGGCTGGGAAGCATCATGAACTTGTGTTCTCTATCAGACTGTCCAATCTGTACTCAGTCCTTGCTGTTGCTGTGCTACTTTGCTGCTGTTTATTCTATAAAATTGAAGCAAATGGTTATATTATTTATTAATAATAGAATACATGTTCAGTACTTTGAGCAAGTAAAGTGTTGTAAGTGCCAGTTTCTTTCTTACTGCATTAAGTATGCTGAAAAGTTTTAGACGTAAAAAGGGATCATTTCCAAAGATGTGAATATTTTTGTATTTCTGGGTCTTTAACTTTTCAGTAAGGTTTACTACTACTAATAATAATTAACATATGTTAGACCTGGATATATGACCTTGCGGATTGGTGCTTAAGGAACATATTTGTTTTGCTCAGTGTGGCCTGTTGAATTTTCTTCTGAGGATTTTTGAGTGGAGTTTGCATTGTGGAGCTGCCAAATGAGGAAGCACACATTTACAACATAGAGTTTGAGCACACTGGTTTCAAAGTTGGTTGTATGGATATATCTGTGTCACTTAAATGTTCTGTGTAGCATCTGTTGAAGTAGCTTATGATACATTAGCTATAGACAAAAGCATTTAACATTATACTTTATACATTGCCCTGCATATAATCTAATATGTGCTATAAATGGCTAATTTCTTGCTTCGTTAGCTTTGTTAATCTATTGACCTTTTCAGACAAAGGAATGAGGATAAATTGTCTGATAGTTTGGAAACTGCGTAAATGAATCAAAAGGAAGGAAACAACATTTCTCAGAACTGTAAATAGGAAAGGGGTTTGAGAAAATGTGGAAGAACTCTTGCTGTCACTGCTGCTACTTGTCAGTGTGGTGGTGTTCAGAATTCATAGTCTGCCCCAGCTCCCTGGACTCTGGGTGAAAGGGGTTGTTGCAATGGTAAAAAGGAAGGTGGAGCAGGCTGGTTGGTGATCACAAGGTGAAGTAAATAACGTCATGACAGCTACACTGCTGTCTTGCTTGGAATTACTTGCAATCTGTCCCCCTGGATTTTCAGCAGTTACTCATCTGGGAGATACTGAGTTCAGAAGTAATATTTTTGGATCGCCTGCTTGTTTGCTCATTGCATGCTGTGTTGTTTTATCTTAACACTGCTGCAAAACTTCCAACTATCTGCATGCTGGAATTAAGACTGTTACAGTGGGATGTATCAATTTCACAGCATTAATCCAGGACACTCTCTGTGTCTTTGTGCATGATGGGGAAAGGCTGTTGGTTCCTCCTTCCCTGCAAGGGACTGTTGTTCAGAATACTGCCAGGAGTTCCCTCACTGAGGCTCTAAGATTTAAAAAAAAAAGAAAACTAAAAATGTGTATTTTGGTTTCCATAACTTGGAGAATTACAGTTTGTATTGGCAGAAAGCTTTTAACAGTTTGACAGAGTGTATCTACCGTGTATTTTTTCATTAGAGAAACGAGAGATCATGCTTCTGCTTCAAATGACTGCAACTTGACTTCTCATAGTAAAAATGCTTTTGAAAAAATATTTTGAGAGAATTATTAATACAGAATTATCAGTAAGATGATGTTTTGACTGAAATTATTCTTAAAATGCTTTTGTACATAAAGATAACTAAAATATGTAGCTATGTGGTTGAGTTACATATTTAGGTTTGATATCAAAATGGCTTAAGTATAGTCATCTGGACAGATTTTTTTAAAATAAAATTTACATCCTTGAAATCAAAATCTTAAGGGAAAATCAGAATGAACTTGTACTAAAAATTCCCCTAGTTAGTTGCTACATGTATTTAATCTTTTCTGTTACTTTCTCAGCTTCTGAAGACATCTCTGAGCAGCATAGTCATGGAAAAGTATTAATGTTTTGAAATCCTAAATTTGACATTAATGTAACAAGAAATTTTATAACTTCCATGTCTTGTCTTGCAAGATTAACAAAAACACTGCATAATGCATGTATACTGTATTTGTATACATGTATCTATATAGAATCATAGAATTGTTTAGGTTGGAAAAGACCTTTAAGATCATCCAATCCAACCATTAACCTAACATAACCAAGTCCACCACTAAACCAATTAAGGGTAGAGTAGCAATTTCATATACATGTATACTGTCCTATTATGTGCAAGTCCTTTGGGAGAAGCAGCTCCATATTCCATTTCAATATAAGCTATTTTGATTTTTCATTATTATTATAATTAATTATTTATTATTTAATATTATGCATTTAACCACTGATGCAGACCATGGAATTGCTGTTTATATCAAGGCAACTTACAAATACATGTATTATTTCTAACTTGCATCTCTCTATACAGAAACTCCAGACAGCTCAGATTCTGGACTGGGAGCACAAGGGGATGGCATGAAGGATTCATCACCAAGTGCAGTAGCTAATCCTAGCCTTTCAGCTAATGATGATTTCAAATCACATGAGCTATCCAATCTTCGCCTGGAGAATCAGCTGCTGCGGAACGAAGTTCAATCTTTAAATCAAGAAATGGCTTCATTAATTCAGAGGTCCAAAGAAACACAAGAAGGTACTGTGGTTTAGTAACTCCGCTGTAACATATTACTAAAATGCTAGTGAACTAGAAAACAATGCTATTTCTATGTTAGTATTTTGTATTTATAATTAAATCTTTCTAGTTAAATTTGCATGTATGACTTACCAAGCAAAATGATTCTTGGTTTCAGAATAATGAGCTGGGAGAAATTAGAAGGCTTGTTCAACTACAAAGATGACACAAATATTGATTAAAATGATGCGATCAAGTTAGTTCCAAAACTTATATCTTATTCAAACAGTGTTAGCAAATGTTACCAGTGTTAAAATACTTTCCCTGCATTTTAACAACTATTGCAAAATACTTCTTTTTAAATGAGTAAATTAAATACTTCAAAATCTGACTACTTTCTGGCTGTAGGATATAATCTCTGATGCCTAGAAACCGACAGTAAAAATACAAAATTTAGTATTTTTGTATGACTTCACAAATACGACTTTTTCAAAGCCAAATTAAATGACAAATATAAAAAATGTGAATATAAATTAAACAAATGATAAAACCTTGAGCAAAGTTGTGCTGTTAGGCATACAACTGAGGGACTGAATTTTTTTCAAAGTAACTGTATGAGCCAGAGAATTTTAATTTCCATTGAAGTTTAATATGTGAAAAAAACAGAAGCTGCTGTAAGTATTCAGGGATTATTTAAACACTGGTGTATTTTTCTACTGTTTTTTAGGTTGAGCTTATTGTCAAGTTGAGTTGAACTAGGCGCTTTATGCAGAGGTTTCCAAAGGCTTGCTCGCACAGGGGTATTCGACAGTAGGCCATTGGAAGGGGTGGGGCAGGTAAAACTTGTCATCTGCAGTGTGGCACAGAATGAAATGCCTGTTGTGAGACACATGCAAAATTTTGTGTGTCATGCTCTGACAGCCAGTCTGGCATTTGTTACTTCTTGGTAGCTCATAGAGTTTCAGTGTTACTTAACTTGGTTGTATTTAATTTCTTTTTTTAAGAAATGTGATGTGTGCATCCTAACCATTTATAAGACCTTGCAAATACCTACTTTTATAAACTTTAAAGAAACTTCTTATTTTGTAGAATTGAACAAATCCCGGGAAAGGGTCGAGAAGTGGAATGTTGACCATTCAAAGAGTGACAGGATGGTTAGAGAACTTCGAGCTCAAGTTGATGATCTGACAGAAGCTGTTGGTGCCAAGGATTCACAGCTAGCTGTGCTGAAAGTACGGTTGCAGGAAGCTGATCAGCTCTTAAGTGCTCGGACAGAAGCTTTGGAAGCATTGCAGAGTGAAAAATCACGGTACTTCATAATTTCATACTTCATAATCCTGAAAATAGTAATAAGTTCGGAAATTCAAGGTAGATAATTTAGTCTTTAAGAATAAAAATGAATAAACTAGTGGGGAAAGGGATTTTATCAAGATATGAAATATGAGGATTAAAGTTTGCACTGAGCCTGCTATATCATAGCTCACAGAGCAAATGAGTATTAAATAGGCTCAATTGTCGCCTAATTATTGAAATCCATTTTGTATAAAGTATTTATGTTTGTCTCAGAGGCCTGAAGCTGAAGATCTCAAGAAAAATGCTTTTGTCTTGAGAAACACATTTGCTTATTCACAAACATGAAGACTTTTCTGACTTACGTCAGCGCTGGGATATGAATTGGCAATTGGATACTCCAGAATATAGGTCAGGGAGGAGATGTGTGAATCATTAACACCAGGCCTCACACCTGTAGCCAGCCATATTCAATAATTTACTGGGTAGATTTTCAAAGCTGGCCTGAAAACCAGGTAGTTGTATTTCTACCTGAAAATCACACTAGATTTCTTCTTTTTCAATTAATATGTATATTGCTTTTTCAGGATAATACAGGACCACAGTGAAGGGAGCAGTTTGCAAAATCAAGCCCTTCAAACTCTTCAGGAGAGGCTGCGTGATGCAGACTCCGCACTCAAGCGAGAGCAAGAAAGTTACAAACAAATGCAGGTTAGACATGGAGAGTCAGGAAGAATTTCAGACTCTACTTTTGAGGTGAAATCTGTGAGGTTACAACTGCTCTCTCTTCCCCTTGACTTCAGTTCCTGGACAGGGTACTAAGTGCTTGGAAGGATGTGCTGTCTGCTGCACTAAGTATCCTTGTCATGCTGGTTTGCTTTTTATATGTTATTTTGAAAGCTTTGTTATTAAAAGTTTTTGAGGACTAATGCTGATAATTTTTGCTGGGTTTTTTTCGTGCTAACTTTAATGTTAAAACATGTTTTAAAACTGAATCAGTAATCAATTTAATTTTCCATTCTATGTTGTTACACAACAAATTGTTACACAATTTTAATATGTAATCTTAAGATTATTAATCTGGACGATCACTTCTATGGTAAAGATGTGAGTACATCATTGCTGGAGACTGCGTTCCACGTTTAGCTTGGCCTTTGTTACGTGTAATAGCATCTTTGAAAATATTTATCAGTGTCTGGTTTTTTGTTGTTGTTGGTTTTTTTAAGTACATCAAAATATGGCAGACTACATTTGATAATATTTTATGAGGGGAAGGCTTGCTTTTTGTTTACCAAATAAACTTAAATAATAGGAAGATTGTTATTCTCTCACTATTTCTGGTGAAGGAAAGAAATGCATATTTTTACTGATATTATTTAGCACTTGCTTAAGCAAGCAGGATTTCTTTCCGCACAGCACTAATGCGTCTTTAAGTTGGAGGTGGTAGATATGAGGTATTGTGTCATGTGTAGTTGCTTTTAAACTTCTTTTTTCCTTTCTAGGATAAAGTTGAGACTGTGTTTAAACACAAAGTATTGTTTCTTTATTGCTAATAGAATGAGTTTGCAGCTCGTCTAAGTAAAATGGAAACAGAACGTCAGAACTTGGCAGAAGGGATAACTGTAGCGGAAAGAAAGTATTTGGATGAAAAGAGGCGAGCTGATGAGCTTCAGCAGCAAGTCAAACTAACTAAAAACCACCTAGAATCTGCAAAACAGGAACTGACAGACTATAAACAGAAAGCTACTCGCATACTCCAAGTAAGCATTTCTGTAAAGAAATCCAATTTGATTTGTACACTTAACTTTTTTAAGGTGTTGTGCTTCAAATAATCTAATTCATGGGTTTTTTCATGTGACCTGTAATATATTTTGGAGCATATCTATAATGATAGATATACAGAACAGCTACCAGTCTGCATTTTGTAAATTTAAGTTTACAGATTGAGTAATTGAAATGGAATTTCAGGTCCTGAACTTAAATTAAAATCCGAGTGAACCATTGCACTTATTGTGCAACATCTGTCGGTGTGTTCCGCATTCAAGAGTCCAATCTTAGGCAGAGAGATAAATAGATGTAACCTATAATTTGTTCCACACCCAGTATTCTGGAGTCAAGAATATTGCTCTATTCTGCTTGAGGCTGAAGCATAGCATATAATGGATACTTATGTGTAAACCAAAGAAAATATTTTTTATATTCTGAAAGGTTGAATGTGATCAGCGTTATGTAAACAATGGCAAAATTAGGTATTTTGTGCAGAGTTGCTACTTAAGTTGTCAAAGATAGCAAATCCAAATGTGGTCAATTTGAGTCTTGTTTATAAAAGTTAGCAAAATGTTGAAGATAAAGGTGTCTGTTTAGAATAATTAATTTAGACTGATATCCAAGGACAGTTTTAAATCATCTTGATAAATACGAGAAGCATGAGATCAGAAGTCAATGTCAAGCTAACATTAGGTTGACTCTGAATAAAATGGTTCATCCTCTTTTCCAGAGTAGTTATTGCTGTATTTGCTCTTATTTGGCTTTGTTGGCAGGAGAAAGAGTGGACTGAAAGGGGGTCAGTTTTGTCTTTTGACTCTTAGTGTCTTCTTTCTTATGGTAGCTGGAAAGCCAAAATTGTTATCCATGACATGGTTAACATTCCAGGCACTTCTAAAGAGAAGAGCTGTACTCTTCCTCAGATAACACAGGCTTTCAGTAAATCCAGTCTCATGGCATACAGGAAGTCAGAAAAAGTATCAGTAGGGAAGCATTTTCATTTTAAAATGTGTAGGGTCATTATTAACTTGGCTAAAAGAACAGATAAAGCAGGTCTTTTACTGTATACCTACATTTGAATTTTAGAGCAAAGTCATTTTGGCATATTCTAGTTGAGCACTTGTTCAATACTGCAGTAAATAATATATTGATTTATTATTTCAGTCTAAAGAAAAGTTGATAAACAGCTTAAAAGAAGGCTCTGGTATTGAAGGCCTGGATAGCAATACTGCAAGCACAATGGAACTAGAAGAACTGAGACATGAGCGAGACACTCAGAGGGAAGAAATACAAAAACTAATGGGGCAGATACAACAGATGAGAACAGAGCTGCAGGTAGCTGTGATTACCTACATGTGTATTTGTGGTTAACCATGCACAAAGGACTGCTTTCTTGTATACTTTAGGGCTGTTCCTTCTAGTGTTTATTTGACCTAGTATTAAAATAAGCCAACTTTTGCTCAAGGTGAGACAAGTGCTTACTGATACCCAATTACTTTCCATGTTATCTCTCACCGCTTCAGGTCATGTGGGAGGAATATTACAGATACCACTTCTCTCACTACTGTGTGCTCCTTTTGAGGGAAGCATTTCTTTCCAAACAAGCGTGGTGATTTCTGTAGAGATCACCTATATCCTTTTCTGCAAGGGCTATTAATCCTTGAAGCAACTGTAATCCGAGTTGTCTGCTGCCAGAATTGGCTTAACCCAGCAGTTGCACGCAAGCCTACTTTACAGTTTTAGCCTGTAGACAGCAGAAGGGAAAACATGGAGGCTTTTCATGTTCACGAAATGCATTTATTTTTTTACTGTATTAGTAAAAATATTCTGTATAAAATGACCAGATATCATTTATTCAATACACTCTCACCTTCATTTTCCTTTGAAGCAATATTGCTGATACAACTTTTTTTTTGCTGTTACCTGTGACAGATTGCAGTATTGTTTGAATGTTAGCAAAATGGTAACATTTCTGTTCATTTCAGGATATGGAGACTCAGCAGGTAAGTGAAGCTGAGTCAGTGAGAGAGCAGCTTCAAGACCTACAAGAGCAAATAGCAGCGCATAAAATGGCCAAGCAGGAGTCAGAAGCTGAACTAGAACGGCAAAAACAGGTAAGGAATTCTCAAAAGCTGATTGGTCTTATTTTAGGCCTCGTGTGTTGTCATCAGTAAAGCATTTGGCTTAACGAGAGAGTAGTATTTGGGTTATTTTTTGTCTAGTATTCAAAAAAAATCCCCAAAAGCTTAATGAATGTCACTAGGCCAAACAAAGCACAACCAGTACTAAGCAGTGGACAGGGCCTTCTGGATACTCCTGATAAACAGAGATCTCGCTGATGTGTTAAAGAATAAACGTGACCCTGGGGAGTGCATGAAGTTGATCATGATCTTAAATTTTATTCAGCAGGGGAACAATCAAACAATAGGGATATAGTAACATTTGTAACCGTTATTTATATCAAGAAACTCAAATACTAAAAATCGTTACTGTGGAACTTCCTGTGCTCAATTACTACATAAGATTTAGCTTGTAAAACAATGTTATTGTAGTACCAATTCATAGATACTTTTTAAATCCACTTTTTACGCAGTTCTGAATTTAAATGTTGTTACTTCCAAACTGCTCTATAAGAAAAATCGCTGATAATTATATTAATGAATTTTGGTAGATTGTGTCATCTTTTTAAGCAAACTCCCCCTGGATTTCAGCAGTTTTGTGCTAAAAAAGAGGGGGGGAAAAAAGGCAGACTCATATTTCATGTGAACAAACTTATTATTCAGTAGAAATCAGACAAATGCTTTACACCCTATTAAAAAATTTCTCTGTAGAAAAAGCTCATGTACAGAGAATTAATAATGAGGAAAGCAGGAGAGTACACTGTATCTGCTAGGAACAATTTATCTTACAGGATTATCTGTCCTTCCAGAAATTACATTTTAATGAGATGCTAGCAGCTTGAACTAATTAAAAGGCAGAAGTCGAGGTCTGCTCTTGATGGATAGCTGATGTTTATTATATCAAAGCAGATGGTAGATTGTATTTTGTTACTCCTGTCCTTCTGAGGGGTATATTTTAAGTCAATACTACATATAGAAAAAATGAGGTGAATTAAAAAAAAAAAAAAAGACATCAGTTATTACAGAAACTGAAGTATTCCTTTTGATGCTGCACATTTACATGTGCTTTTAAAGTAATTGTGTGCATAGATACTTAATACAATTATGGTCTGTTCTATCTGGGAATTCCTTTAACTATTACCATAAGGTTTCTGAGACTGAAGATGGGAAATAAGTAGAGGTGTTATTTCTTGTACATCTGATTGTTTGAAGGGAGAATACGATTATCTGTTTTCTGTAGCAACTGACATCTGAAGTGATACAGTGATTTGAAGACTGTCTTAATTTAAAAGATAAGCATGACAGATCTTTAAGTCGTAGTTAAAATAGCCACTAAATTATGGAAGTAACAAAACTTGTGGTTAGATTTGCTGTTCAGTAAGTCATCCCTTACTAATATTCCTCCCCTTTCATGTCTGTTATGTTAATTTATCCTAAACTTTAAAGGAAGATCTGTGTCATACAGAATTATAGATGGATATGCCAAGGGGTTTTAAACACTTTTAAAAAAAGGTATCTCAAATTGATAGGTTTATTTTAGGAACACAGATTCCCCCCAAAGTATTCCTAGTTGTTTAAGTTACATTATTGACATCATTTCAAGATAGCGATATAATACAAGGTGAGAATATAAGGAAGATAAATCATGGTCCCAATGAAATTGTGTGACTCTTAGTAGACTAGTCTGGATTAATATTTATCTTAGATCAGTCTCTACAAAAGAATTTGATAAGTCTTGTAGATTGTGTCTTCGTACTCAGCTCTCTTCCCCTCCCACCCCCATTTTAGCCAGACACTTAACTAAGGTTAAATTTCAGTTTATCTTTGATTGCAGCATATTGCCTTCTTGTGTTCTGCTGTGAAACTCTAGATAAGAGAATGCATACATGTATAAAATCTTTTATTTGTGATTGTGATACATTTTATAGGAACTCCGTTATACCGAAGAAGAATTGTATCGAACAAAGAATACTTTGCAAAGCAGAATAAAAGACAGAGAGGAAGAAATTCAGAAGCTCAGAAATCAGGTACTGTGTGTGTATAGAAAATAACTTTATCACCTTCAGTTATGAAAGCAGTGATGAGAACTATTACTTTGATTAAACTATACAAAAGAAACATAAAGGCTCTACTAATGAGTTACAGTGTACTTGTTTTCAATACAGAGTAGAGTTTTTTGAGTGGAGGGAGTACAAGAAGGGAACCGTGAAGTAGTAAATAACCAGATTTATAATTGCATGTGCTTTTGTCTTTGGGAGAGGTGGGGGGGAAGTGAACCTGTGTCCCAGCTAGACCTGATGGGGTGGTGCTGGATCAACATTTTTCTTTTTGAAAACTAAAAAAAGTCATTGGCGCTTGATTAGGTCATCATGATTTCTGCAAAGATCCTTTTAACTGGGCATGAGAACATAAGTAACGTCCTACAGACTCAGTGATCCATCCAGCCCGCTGTTCTATCTTGGACAGTGCCAATGGGGCCAGCATGCGAGCCTGGCCACTTTCTTCACTCCCTTGTACTTGTTCAGCATCATCAGCAGTTGAATTAGGGACGTTAGTGTTTAAGTCCCGACTGTGGACCTATTTTCCTTGAACCAATCTAATCCCTTTTGGAACCTTCTGATATTTGTCAGCCCCCACAGTCTCCTTGGGCAGCATGAAGGCATGGGCCTCATTTTGTGTAAATTATCTTAGCATAATAAAAAGTGGTCTATAAGTAGAGAAATTGATAGTCTATAGTCAGCTATGGTCAGCTGTGCAGTTACAGTGTCAGAGGATTTGGAAGTTTTTGTATTGTGATACAAATTTCTTGAGCCTGTTGGCAGGTGATTCTTCTAGTAATACTGGCTTCAGGACTACCTGCACCTGCCCTGGTCCGTTGCATCCAGTTTGCATTTTTGATATCTCGCTGCCTCTGGTTCCTGCTGATTCTGTTTTTTCATCATTGAAGCTACATCTTTATGGTATATGATGCTACAAGTGGCTGAGGTCTAAGACTGTAGGGAATAGACAAGCTATTGCACATGTTGCTAATTGGAGATTCCCATTTGCTTTAAATATTTTTTGCAAATGGAATTACATGATCCATGTTTTCATTTGTTGTTCTTGCAGTTTCTATTTGCTAGTACAATTGTGTTTTCTGCCTCAGTGCTCCTCAATTTTTCTGCAACGTATCCTGCATTTTCACCATTTTCATTCAAGCTTTCCTGTAGAATGGCATCAGATTCTCCCTGTTTGTACTGAGTTTTTCCTTCCTCACTTGAAAACATTTTAAGTACTGACTTGTTTTGTGAAGTTGCAAGTATGGTAGCCTAACTGCATTATCTTGCTGTTGTCATGCCTACCATTTAAACTCATCTCTGAGGCATAGCGTTGATTTTTGGGATCAAACTTAAAATTATACAGAAATATTCATATGATTAGAGGAGGAAAATGTAAGAATACATTTTTACATAGAGTTTCTTCTGTCATGTAAAATCTTGTTTTAGCAACTGTTGAAATTATCTTCTTTATTGTGCTCATTGGTAGTCATTTTGATAGTATTATCCTGTAAAAATTCTGCGATGGGGTAAATTAGTTCTTGGAGGGCTTATATTTTTAGAGTTTTGTAATATGTAAGTTGGTCAGACTTTGAACTTATTCTGATTTTTTTTCTTTGCTTTGTTTTTTAGCTCACAAACAAGGCTCTAAGTAGTAGTAGTCAGACAGAATTAGAAAATCGGCTTCATCAGCTGACAGAAACACTAATTCAGAAGCAAACCATGTTAGAGAGCCTGAGCACAGAGAAAAACTCACTTGTCTATCAACTGGAACGACTTGAGCAACAGCTGAAGGCAATCCAAGGCACTAGTACTAATGGACCTTCCATTAATATGGCAGGCATTGATGGTGCTGAAGGTAAATAAGGAAATATAATACTTAAGCTCTGTCCTTTCGGCAGTTCAGGCTTTTATATTTCCTAATGCATTTCCCTGAAAGTCTGAGTTATGTAAAGAAAAAAAAGATGCTGAAAATACGCAGCAGCCAGTATCATAAAAAGTAGTTAAGTAGAAGCTCCTTTTTGTGTGTAAATGACTTCAAGTAAACTTAATAAAGCCAATTTCGTCTTTAGTTCTCAGTACTGTGGCACTATTGGAACAATTGTATTTACAAATCCTGTCACAGGTGCAAATAAATCTCTTTTGGGGTTTAAACCGAATGTCAGAAGCAGGATATAAGTATTCTATTTTAAAAAGGGTTTGGGAGGTGAGCAAGAATGGAATGCTTCCTTTTGAGAGCTGATCAGAATTCTGGTTGAAATCAATTTCCTCCTTGCTTTCTGTTTTCCTTGAAAAGCAGCTTAAAATTGGTGGTTCTGCTGAGGTTGGTTTGTCTGTACTGTGTAGCGATCATCCTGTGTCTCTAGGAGAACCTCAGCAGTTGATCCATGGTTTTGAGATATTACTTTTCAAAGTCAGAGTTTGTAATTTTGTATATACGGTCGGTAACTTTAAAAGCAATGGACAGTTACTAAGGTGTAAAATGACAATCTAGACTTTTGTTTCTCTGCTTATGAAAGACTTTTAAAGAAATAAGGCAGGAGAACTAGCAAATTTGAAATATATTTCCTTTTGGCTTGTTTTTAAGTAACTTCAGTAAGCTTAAGTTTAGTTGCACAAAGGCAAGATTATCTGAGAATCTTTTCTTTTAATGAAGTTGATACATAGTAAAAATGTAAATAAAGTAGAAATTTTCGGAATATACAAGTTGGTATCAGAAATGCTATTGAAGTTTCACTGTAAAGCAAATGGAGAAACTGTGACAGTATCAAACCCATCATTTTATACACCTGGTAATAGAATTATTATTACATGATAGAATTGAGTATCAAGATGTCCATCTAGTGAACTAAAATAAATTTGAAAAATATGCTAAGCTGAAGAAACATTTGCCTTGATTGTAAGTTAATTAAGAATTCTGCCCTCAAAACACAGTCCTCTGCCCCCAGCAAAACGGCACTAACAAATCAGATTAATCAGTATTTTTATATTACTTTTATATATCTTTGTTATACAGTATAGATTTTTTTTTTACTTAAACAACAACTTAGCTGGCTTTAGACTAATGAGATTTTTCGCTTTTTTCCCTTCAAATAGGTGCTCGTATGCGTAATGTTCCTGTGCTGTTTAGTGACATGGATACTAACATGGCAGGAATGTATGGGAGAGTTCGCAAAGCTGCTAGCAGTATAGATCAGTTTAGGTAAGAGTGTCTTAAGGGAATACATTTTGTAATTGCTGGAATCCTTTTGCAGTTTTCAAGTGGCACACCTTCTGTTTTGAATTGCTTCTGTGAAGGTAAAAGTAAAAAGCAATGAACCTAAACTGTGGTATAAATTACTAAATATTGCCCCTAGTTCACTTGTGCTTTCCTATGATATCAATATCCTTGGGCTTTTGCAAATTACAGTCAATTATTTAAATACTGCTCTTGTAGATTGTGGTACAAGAGAATCACTAACTATTTACAAAACACCCTAACCTTTTTCATTACCATCTTCTACCTTTTTCACTTTCAGAGGTTTTGACTGTGTTTGTGATAAACGCTGTAAGAGTGTATTAGTGGGGGAGTATCATATGTATGCTTTCACTCCTGTTTAGGCATGCTGATGAAGACAAGATTCTGGGTTCTGACCCAGTGCATTATTGAAAGATAATCTGTTTGAGGAATTAGTAAACAAAAATCATTCTGGATCCAGCAAAAGATTTGCTTTGCTCCCTTTTCTGAGCAGTTAGGTTAATTGTCAATATTCACAACAAAGGTCTGCTCCAAAACTTGAATGAAATACCAATAGAAAACAAAATTAGGTAATACTTATTAATGCTTTGAAAGCAAGATACCTTGATAGAAAGTCCTTCATGCTTCCATGGTACTTTAATTTCGTTGTGAAGAGTATCAGGATTTCCATGATTGGGACCTATTATATGTGATGTTTTAATACTAAACTTCATTTGGCAGTATCATACTCACTTCAGGACACACATGGGGTTTTTTAACTGATGTTACTGAGCACACATCTAATGCAGTATGCTTTGTAGCACTGTAGCAGTAAACTTGGAAAACCCATGTCTTTTTCATCTAATGAAATACAAGCATGGTACTGATCTATCAGTTTTTTCAAAGGAGTCCAAGGTTTCAGTTGCTTAAATGTTTTTGAAAGATTCATGAGAGCTCCTCAAGTAACAAAATTCAACAAATAGCATATTTGTGAGTTTTAAAATCCCTGTACAACTCTTGAGTCTTAGCTCTTTTTCACAAAATCTGAGTGTAGCATGGAACAGAGAAACTGTTTCTCTGAAACAGAGAATATGTTTTATAGTCTGAATTCTGAATTTTCTCATTCCATTTAATGTCGTGAATACATGAAGTAAAATTCAAGTCAGAAACAAAGCCACGTGTATAACATCATCTGACATTTATGACTTTGTGGTGATTGGAATGAGAGGAACAGGAATTTATTGCTCCATGCTAACTTGGGCATTTTGTTTTTCTCTTGTACTTCCGTAGCATTCGGCTGGGAATCTTTCTAAGGCGGTATCCCATAGCAAGAGTCTTTGTAATCATTTACATGGTGAGTAAGCTTTCTTTAAAATAAGAAGTTTAATGCAAGGTTTATATAGCCAGTTTATATAATACTTCTTAAATTGCAAGATGTTTGATGTGCAGAAGGGTCTATAATTAACAACTCAATGTATTTTTTTGTAAAGCAGACTAAATAGTAACTTACATAACAGTGTTTTGAAGTCATGTTCCTTGGCAGTTCTCAGTTTTTCTCAGGAATTCTCAGTATAGCATCTTAAAGATGTTTATGTAACTACCATTTAAAAGACTGGAAAAGTAGAGTTTTAGTACTAAAATACAGCAGAATAGTGACCTGTTGCCAAAGTTAACCCACCACACCTGCGTGCACTGCATTTAGGAAAATGACATCTGTTACAGCTTTTTTAATATTTGGCACTTCACTTTTTGTTCAGTGATGAATGATCACACTTCTCTAGTAGCTGAAAAGCAGCAAGGAAAGTTTTTCTTGCTAGACTTAAACAAACAGTAGAAAGTTGCTTATCCATACCAGGTGAGATTGTCAGACTTGCAATTGATAAAAATTAAATTCCTCCGTTTTCCACTGGAGGGCAGATGTCTGTCAGTTTAAGTGACCTGTGGTAAGGTAGGTGTGCCGTCTGCCCTGCTTCAAAATATTCCACTAGTTGAGCCTTTGAGTCTTCAAAATGAAAAAAACCCGCTGCTTGAGAAGGCATAATGATTCTTCTGAACAGAGTTTCTGAGAACAGCTGTCATTATTTCAGGATATAAAGCAGACAGACACACATGAATAAAGGAAATTACAGTTTCCCCCTGCAATTGCTTCTTCCAGCCTATTAGGTACTGGAAGGAACAGGGCTGTTTAATTCCTAACCTCTCTCTCTTCCTGTTCATGACTTAGACTTATCAGTATGATAAGTATGAATAAAATGCTTTGTACCAAAACACTGAGGACTTCTACCACCTAAGCTGGTATCTGAAGTGAAACTCAATGACTGTTGCATAGAAGCTGTGTATTGGGCAGTCAGTGGCAGTTACCCTTTTCCAGCTTGAGCCTTGACTATGACTATTGCAACTTTAATTTTATTTTTTTTAAGGAAATGTGACTTCTGTCAGTTATCTCCCTTGTTGCACCCCCAGCAACTTCTATTCTAATTGGATAGTTTAAGCCAAATTTGAATGAGAATTAACATTCCTAAGAAGTTCATAAAAATGCCTTAAATCAGTGCCTGTGGTAGTAAGGAAAGCAGGACTCAGCTGTTTGACACAGTCTGGTATCAACCAGTTGGTATAGGAGTAGGGGCTTACCAGTCACTCAAGGCAGATCACATAATGTACTGGCTGGGGGCTGGATATCCGAGAGAACAGCTGGAGTTACTGGGGCATGGAGGGAAAGAGAAGCCAGAGGATATAAAGCTGTAAGAATCCAGGCTGCTTTATTTTGCTGTTTGTGTAAAATCTTTAGTTTTCTGCAAATGGCTTCTTCAGAATCTGACTCAGCGTTTCATTGAGCAAGTAAGAATTTTTTTTTTTTTTAGGAGTATCTGAATAATATGAAAAATTTTAATCAAAATATTTCTACAGAACTAGGTTTTATTAGCTCTACTTGAGAGCTGTCATATTTATTGCTGCTGTGAATGATGATTGTCAGTGCTGATAAGTTAATTCTTTCTTTTCTTTTCCCAGGCGTTGCTTCATCTCTGGGTCATGATTGTTCTACTTACCTACACCCCAGAGATGCATCATGACAGTCCCAGCGGCAGATAGACCGAGACAGGACCATATGCTGTGCTAATGTAATTTGGACTGGCAGTGTCTTTAGAATAATCAGTCGTGAAGTATCAGCAAACTTTTCCTCATGGTTTTCAGGAAGAATGAAAACCATCATGCCTGATCTGTCACTACTTTTTCAAATACATGTGTAATACTATGTAGCTTTTTCAATTTACCTAAAGGAGTGTCATTTTCCTGGAGAAATAAAGCTATTAAGTTAAGCTATGGTTAGCCTTTACATCTTATATAGACTTTCTGGTGGTTAGTGTAAAAGATAAGGGTTGCACCTACAGAGAAATGCAAGGATTTCTGAAATTCCAGCTATATATGATATAAACTATTTTAGATCATAATGGATGTGGGCTATGGTCAGGTAATAAACTGTACTTAGCAATTTAAATAAACTATTCTTTCTGGTTTCTTTCAGTCTGCTTTTGCACTTCTGTTTTTAACTTTGTAAATAGTAGGCTTTTCCTTAACATGTTAAACTGAAAAAAGGACAATGGATTGGTGCAATATCTTTTTGTAAATAAGTTTAAAAATAAAATATTATGCATTCTTCTTAGCTTTGTACTTCTAGTGCAATTGATGTATCTTCTCTACCAGCTGAATGGTGGCACTGCCTATTTAAAGGCTGGTATTTTAGCTTTATTATAGAAAGAGAGAGATGATTTTGAGAAAGAAGGTTCAATTTAGAAATAATGGTGTTTCTTTTTGCACTTGAAATTTATATATTTTAACTGCATTTTCTTATACTTCTCTCATTATTGTGTGTCTTAATCATATCTTATATTCATTGAAATATTTATTTTCTAAAGCTTTGGGTACTTCAAACTATTTCTATACAAAATCTATCGAAACATCAAAAATTTCTCATGTCAAAACACCAAATATAATAATAGACAAAGCTTGTGAAATATTTATCGTAAACCCCATAGTACCAAACCAAACCTACTGTAATAGTATCATTAGACTGTGGCATTCTGTAATTATGAATTCTCAATACATAATAATAGAAGGTCACTTTCCCTAAGAAATTTCTTGTTTTCTCGTGTGGTGCTCCAAACTGAGTAATGAAAGGATGACTACAAGCGATTTGTCACTCCTGCTCTTAAGCATACAGTTCAGTTTTCACATGACTTGAACACACTAAGCGTTAGTTCTGTGCACGAGGTCTGTCATACTGACTCCTATGGAAATGTTACAGTAGACAAATGACTGTATTGCTGCTCTGATTCAGATCTTGCAGAGAAAACTGAAATGTTTTGATGAACTAAATAATAAAAGAGAGCATTTACCGTAAGCTGTGTCCCTGCCCTCTGTCACATTTGCTGCACTTTGCCTAATTCCTGTTGCCTGTTACCTTTTCAATTCTGATTTTAAAGCCACTTTTGAACCCTGGGGAGAGCTGATTGCTGTAGAAGGAGATCAGGCAAAGTCCTTTGTGCAATCTTTTCCTATACATGTGCCTTTTTTTTTTTTTTCTTTATTTAAAACCTCCAAACCACTCAATCTTTGGATATTCCAGTATACTGTGACAATTTAGGGGGAACATTCTTAGTGGTATAAATTCCTTACAGCTTTGCTGACATCACATGACTTTTTTTTTAGATATCACCTCTTGAAATCCACTGAATTTTTTTTTTTTTTTTTTTGGTAACTTACTAAAGCCACTACAGTGCTTCTAGAACACTTTATCATAGATTAGTAGTATTTTCTTCAGTTCTTCCGGATTTTATGCTAGAAATTTTACAGGGGTAAGCACTGAAAGATTCCTGCTGACTTTTGCCTTTGAACTAGGCTTTTATATTCCAGTATCAGTTTGGGCTTAGCTAGTGTTGACCTCGTGATGTCTCAGAGTTGAGGATAACATCTTTAGTGCAGGGCACTGGAGTAGCATCAGCCTTGTGTTCTTGACCTCTGTGTGTGTTGCCAAGATGTTTCTGGTTTATATTCCTTGTCCATGAAATGATGTATAATATACTTTTCTTGTTGCAACTTCAGTTTCCATCTTTACCATCTATTAATTTTCTTTTTTTTTTTTTAATACTTGTAGAAGAGGGCACAGCTGTTTGAGTACCTGATTGTATTTGGATTTTAAAAAGGTGTGATGTTACAACCAAACTGTGAATCAGTGTGTTTTCACCTAGTAAAAAACCTGGAAGTAGGTAGCTTATAGTGGCAATTCCTTGCCAGACGAAGGGCTGTTCAGTGTGGAGAGTAACATGGGATGAGGAAACAAATGCTACTGTGCCACTAAAGGCTATACTACAGTTTATGTAAACACCTTTAAAACTCTCTTTAAAGCATGGAAGAATATCAAGACCCTTTATTATGGTGTTAAACTGCTTCAGAGCTGTACAAGAAATACAAAGAACTACTCCTTAAAGCTTTTGTTTAAATGCACTGGAGTTTTGCCCCCATAATTCATTTTAATAAGCTGCACATGATGCAGTGCAAGAACGCACAAGACCGTGTGGTGGAGTCTCTGAATATAAATGTCAAATTTCGAGTTGAATGGTAAGATGCACTTCCTGCCTCAGATTAGCGATGCTGGGCTCTGATTGTCATCTGTATAGATTTGCGAAGTGTGCCACAGCTATGGGTCAAAGGTGACATAAGGGCACCATTTCACCAAGCAGCTCCTAATGGTGTCAGGAGGTTGCTTTGCTGAACAGATGGCTTTGGAGCGAACAAGAAGCTTCTGTTAGCCTATATCTTAAGCGGCGGGAGGATATTCCAAACGCCAAGTCTGTTCTTGAGGGACTATCATACTACTGGGCAGTTAAACTACCCTGACTTCAGAGACCAGCATAGCAATTCAGGGTTTTAAAAAATATTTTACAAATGCTGAGCCTGTCTTTCCATACTCTGTAGCCTAGCACCAGAAATAAATGGCCATAATAACAACTCGCAGAAAATAGGAATATCTGTCTCCCAGCTGCAGTATCTCACTGTCTTGAGAGCACAGTAGACTATTGTGTGGCTGAAGAAAAGTCCTTTTTAATTTTCTTCCTGCAAAGACTGAAAGTGATCCAGGTACCAAGCATATACCTTGAAAGAATAAAAAAAAGATGAAGAATGAGGAAGAGAGGGCTAATAGGGAGCATCAGATTATTTATTTATATTTCTTTTCCCCCCTCCCCATTTATGCTCAGTTTACGTGCTATGGTCAGCAGAAGAGAGTACATTGTGCCACCTTTCCAGAAGGGTGAGAGGAGATGTCCCCTCCGGGATGGCCAGCAGCAGGCTCGGGGGGAGCAGCTGGCAGACCGCAGCTGAGGGGGGGAGCTGCTCAGGTGGAGAGGCTGCAGAGGGAGGTAGGATGGGTAGCAAGAGGAAGACTACTCTTTATCTGATATTTTGTAGCCTAGGAAAGGCCTCTTTCTTTCAGACGCTGGTCATCTTGGTACACATTCAATTAGATCGATGTACTCAGTGCCAGATTTAGGTGTCTGCAAAAGAGGACTTCGTGTGAATACTCAAAAGCCCTCACGTGACAACAAACTCTACTTTGCCACCTTGCTTTGCTGGTATCTGATGTCTCTGCTTTATTTACTGTGCTACGTCAGCCAGAGGTATACCAAGACCCTGTAGAAGGAAGTGACTTTACTGCTTGATTGCAGATAACATTAACAAGGGGGAAATCAGACTTGCACAGCAATTAATTCACTAATTTCTCATCAGTATAGCTGAGTCAGATGTTGCTTTACCACAGAGAATGGATTTATTTGCTTCCCCCCTTCTTCGCTGACCAATCGCAGCCTGGTTGTAAGATTTGCCGTGAATATGTTGCTATGTATTTAGCCATGAAACTGTAAAGCAATTTTTATTCATTAGAATTTAAATTGCTTTCCTCTGTATGTTACTGTCTTGCTCTATGGCTTGAGTTTAGAAAGCCTTGACTTGGAAACAGACAAACAGATGTCAGCAAACCAGAAATTATGAGATGAATAATAGCTCCCCAAATTATCTGCACTATGCTAACAGGCATCCACGTGCATGCACTCATATAAGTAATCCTCTCAGAGATATATATACACACACACATATATATATACACCACTGAATTCCACAAATAGTGGAACGATCTTCTGAGCTCTCCCTACCTAATGTTGCTTCCTGCCAGTATCGCTTGAATTAAATGCTTGTATGTCAAGGAGTCAGTGCAAGCTGTTCCGAGAAAGTATCCAATGCTACAGGCAGCTCAAGGAACTGGAGGAATTGTAGACTGTTGAATAGATCCAAGGCATAAGTGAATCAAGGTGAGGGAAAAGCTTGGGCTGGGAGCACAAAGACACTTTTCAAGATAGAGGAAAAATCCAAAAGCTGCTGATTTATGATTAATAAACTCTGCTAATGATGTGGTTAAAAGTCTGATGGGTCAAATCTCAAGAAAGAGACTTCTTGTGAGAAAATTAAAGATAATAGAAGAGAAGGAATGACCTTTTTGTGCCATGACTTGGACTTTTCCAATCAAGGAATCAGAAACACGGGTGGGTGTTTTGTCTAAAATTGACCCTTCCTGTGCTGGGCTTTAACTCTTTTTAGACAGATGTTGCAAGTGCAGCTTTTCATGTTTGCATGTTCAGTTCAAATCAGGAAAACTGTGTTTTTGTGAGACCACATTTGTTGAAGAGAAACTGGAGTAGGACAGAAATAAGCAGGAGTCTGAGGTCTGTAGCAGCAAGTGAATGGGCTCCAGATGTTCTGCAAAATCAAACAGGTGTGTTTAATGAAGGTCTTTGATAAGAAAATTATGTTCTCATTCACTATAGCTACCAAAGCTGTAATTAATCAATTGCAGCAAAATACCTGATACGATATAGGAAAGATCTGGTCTTGGAGGAATGGGATAGAACGAATGTTGTTTCATTCACACAGAAAAGAGTCAGTTTTGGCATTCACAGTGAAAAGGAACATTATCAAAGACAGCACTTTCTGCAGTCTTGTGCTAATGTACTTGGTATGTTTTCTCAAAAGCTTATAAAGAAAATATCACCTTAACACCAGTGTCTCACAGCAACCTGGAAAAAAGATAATTATTTATATGCAAGTTCAAGCAATAATTAAATCCTAAATCGCTCTATTTAAAAAATTAAGAAGCTTGTTGAAAGCATGTGTGTTGATATCTTTAGTGGCAAGAAAACATAATGATTCACAATTAGTATTTAATTTGTAATTAGAAAACATATTCTGCTGGATGAGAGATGGGAAACGCCAGTTTTCTGCCCAAACAGGTAGGTGCTCCAGGAGATCCCTGCCCGTGAGTGTGCCATCTCCATTGCAGCGTCCCTGGTGAGCTGGGAGGGAGCCTTGCAGTTTCAGTCCCACTGCAACGGCTCAGGAGGTTGCACAGATGCAGCACAGATGAAACAAAGAGCAGAAATTAGTATTTCCCCAGCTGTTCATGCTGATGTTCAAAGCCTCCCTGTACAATAAAGCCAGATCAACTTGAATTGCCTACCAGTTTCTGCCAACTGGATACATGGATCGAGACTTTCCCAAGTGGGATCTCCTAAATACATATTTGTGCACCTGAAGAAAGGAGTCTGTGTTTTGTTTTGGAAAGCCTTGATTCTTCTGGGCCCTGCTAACTTAGTAGGACATGGCTTAGAACTTTATAGGACACTCAAGCTGCTCACATAAGGACTTCCCCAGCCTTTACTTCAGAAAACCGATGAAGGCTTTGCTTTCACCAAGCTGCATCTGTGCCTCCTTCTTCAGAGAGCCACGCAGATGGTGGAAGGTGCCTCGGTCTGCAGGTGTGCGGCTGTGGCCCCATGGAGGCTGCTGCCAGACCCTGGGCAGCCAGTCTGGCATGGCAAACTCAAGTGACTCTGTCTTGCAGTCATGGGAGCGGGAACTGCTGCCTCATCCCAGGCAGTACAAGAGCAGGGACTAAGATAGACCTGGTTCATGGGTGGTGTGTGTGGCCATAAAGCCTTACCTTGATGGGAAGGGTCTAATTGCACATGGCAGTTTTGGAGGAGAGCAGTAGGGGAAGTTGTCCAAGCTTCTGCTTCCAAGTTGGAAACCCAAGCAGTGCTGCCTGTGGAGGAGATGGGGGTGATGCCACCTCTGCTGCTGGACCCAGGGGCTGAACACCCACCAGGGGTGGGCACAGCTGGGGTCTTTTTACAGGCCAAAAATCCTGCCTGCCTCTGCCTGTGGAGATCAAGGAGGGAAATAAAGGTTGTCTGAGGACTGGGGGCCTGGCTTTGCAGCCAGAACAGACATCTCCATAGGCATAAAGCAGAGCTGGGTGATCACCTGTATCATTTATACATGACTATTTATCATTAATCCAAGGTTATTGAAAGCATCGGTTTGAACTTCCTGCATCTGCTGCTTCCCAAGGGTTCACAGAGAGATCAATTATGCAACGAAAGGCTTTAATAAAAGCAAGCGGTGAAGCTGCCGCTTTGGTAGGGGCTGTACACTCGCAGCCCGGGCTGGGCTATAGACGCAGCCAGCGATGGGGCTCGTCGCTGCCGCATCCGGGCAAGCATTGCCCTGCCCTGGGGCTTCGCCCACCTCCAGCGCTGTGGAGGCAGTGAGATAAGGTGATGCACCCACTCAGAAACATTCACCTCATCAAATCTTACAGCTGTTACTGTATTTATTTACTATTTTTTTAGTATAAAACCTGGAACACCTTGTGTTTGGGGGCAGGGAGAAGAGCTTGAATCAAATATATACTCAGCTTATTCCCAAAATGGCTTGGTGTGAGAAGTTGCAATACAATTTTATGAATGATTTTCCTAGCATAGATGTTATACCCAAAGCCAAGTTCTTGAATGATGAGCAGGGAGGAGGCTGAAAGGAGCTTGGCTGTGACACAAGGGAAGTTTCTGGGAAGGTCAGGACCAGCTCACAGCATCGTTGTTTCCCAGCAGTTATTAGTTTCTTTGCCTTGGTTTCCACTTGGACGAACCAGGCAGTTTCAGGCATCTGGTGCTTCTCCAGCCTCTGGAGATATAGATAAAATATGTGCCTTTAAGTCTTACTGTTTTCCTCTCATTTTATTCACAAAAATTACCTTGTCTTTATTTGCAAGGCTTCCTTATGACAGGAAGGCACAGAGCTTCATTTTTCATTGAAAATGAGTTTAGGTCAGCAGCAGTGTGGAGGTATCCATTTCCACGTACATTTTTCCACCTGGACTCTTTCAAGCAGAGCAACGAGAAGGTGTTTGCAGCATCCTTGTTGACCCGGGGAAGCTGGGTTTCCATCCTTCTTGGCACCGGGAAGAGGAAACGCATCAGCCATCACACCTGCCAAACCAACCCTGGGGACCTGGCACCGACCTCAAGACCCACTGACCTCAAGCATGGAGCTGTTGAAACCCAACGTGCTTCTGAGCAACACCCTCCTCTACACGTTATCTGGTGATCCTTCTGGAAGGCTGCACTTTGCACTCAAGGCATCTTCTGAATGCCTAAGTAGGATTTTTTTTTTGAGATTCTAGCATTATCATGTTAAGTCCAAGTTGATCTATTCCCTGCCGTAAGGGCTTATGTTTATGAAAAATTATTTCTCAATGCTTGACCATGAAAAAGTTAGAGCAAGTGTTGCCTTGATTTCAGAAACTATTGCCACGGTATTAAAAAAGAAGTCTGGTGCCATGTAATTTTGCCTGAACTGAGGTTAGGGTTGGGTATGTTGGTTTCTCCCCACTGAGCTGGTGTAGCATTAGTTCAATGATTTCTTATGGCTTGGAAACTGCAGTTTGTCACAGAATAAAGACAGATCTTGTTTGGTTTAAACTGTGACACACTTCTGACAAAATAAGACCCAAGTTTGTGTTTAGGACGAGGTGTCCTGAGGGGCAGCTGAGGCGGCAGCGGGCAAGACACCGACAGTGGGGTCCAGGCTGCATCCTCCAGCTGTGACCTCCGCTGCAGCTAAAGTTTTGCAGGTTACAGTGAAACCACAGTGCTAAAACATCCCCAGTGGTGGACTTTCTTAAATATGGGTGTGCTGAGTCCTAGGGAAATGTACTTGGGGGGTAAAATGGACCCAGTGTTTCCTGCAGCTGCTCCCATCTGGAGCTGAAGGAGGAGCAGGGGGAAGCCTCACCATGGTGGGCTGCTGTTGCAGAGGGAGGAGGAACCTGTCCTCTGTGGGGCTGCAGGTCTCATTTTTTCCACTTAGTTAGGATCAGCCAGGTCTGGCTTTTAACAGTAGCATGCCTGCCTAAACTGCTGGCCAGTAAATGATATTTTTCTGTCTAGAATGAGGTAAATGCGTATTTTATCTAGCTAATTAATCTGAGAGATAGAGCTAACATGATTATTGTGTTCTCCTTTCCCTCTCTCCTGTCAATACGGCCATGTGGCATTTGTATCTCGGAGCCTTTATTAAACTGGTTTATTTGTAAGCAATCAAACGAGGAGTATTATGAGGACGCGGATGATTTTGTTCAGCCTGTCACCCTTATCCAGCACTAACAAGCTAGGAAATGGCACTGCCTTTTATTGTCTTCCTATCTCTGTAAACTTGCTTTTATTAAAAAATAATAAAGCTCTTAAATAAGCAAAGAGGAATGGGCTTGGAAAATTCTGTGGACTCCAAGGTGCTTCTCTCTTTTTCCTCTACAGGAACAAACACCACCCGTTCCCCCTTTCCCACGCACCGAACCTTTTTATTAGTATGTCAGGAAACATGACTCAATTTGCAGCTTTGTCAAGACACAGACAGGAAATTTAGGTGCTTGCACTACCAACTGCTACTGTTTGTTAAATTTTTTCCCCTTGGATCTTGATAGTTTAGTGCCTTAGCACAGGCTGTTTCTTTGAATATAGTGACTAATAAGACAGTCAAAGTTGCCTTGGCATTAAAGCTTCTTTGGGAGGGCTATGAGTTATCAGGGAAGAAAATGCTGTATGTTACTGGAGGCTGAGAGAAAAGAGGCAGGAGAGAGCCTCACCTGTAGCTCTGGTGAAAGTCATCCATGGGTACCCATTTGTTCTGTATCCTGTATCTCCAGTGATCATGTAACAAAAATCCTCCCATGTCCTCTTCAGTCAGAGCAGAAGCCAAGGTATAACTTGAAATGGGCCACTTTGGTCCCATCCGCAGCTGGAGGCTGGGGTCAGGCCCCGGGGGTAGGTAGGGGCAGCTTGCCTGGATGTTGCCTGCACCCTGCTTTTTTCACTTGCAAACTGCCTGACCTCAGGTACAACTGCAATACCGTGGGCCCTGGCCACTCACATAAGCCACAGCCTCATGTGTTTTCTGGTTTTTTTTTCCCTAGTGGTTATCTCCTTGAAATTTTATGGGTTTCAGTGTGTGTTTTCCAAAGGCTGAAGCCCAGGCATAGACCCCAGGTGCCTTGCAGTCGTGAGCCGTCCACACCACCATGGCAAGCATTGCAAAACAGCAAAGGTCTACCAGCCAGGAGCCTGGAAATAGTGTTTGCTTCCAAGTTTTGAAGGTTTTAGGGCTTGCTCAGCACATTTTTTTATTTTCCACACAGTTTTAAATAACAACTGAAATTACTATTTAGGGCATGACCTGCGATCTTTTCGAAATGACCATTCTGGCTGCTCAAAGGTTTTAAATGTTCACAGTGAGGTAAATTAATTTTATATTTTAATGTCAGAAGGTGAAAAATAATATAATGATATTAGTCAGAGCTGGCTGCTTGGCCACAGCAAGCAAAGTGACCTGGCCCAGCATGGGCTGGAGAGTTGAACAGTCATCTCTGGTTCTCATGTAGGCTGCAGCTTGTAAAGATTTAAAAAAAAAAAATATCCCCTATAAAAACCAACAGCAATAGTCAGTTAAATAATTGAAAGGGTTGCTTAGGGCACAGGAGAGGATGGTAACGTGTGCTGAAGGACCTTAAGATCCTGTATGTTTCTGTCTGGATCAGTGGTCAAGAAGGAAGTTTAGAAGATTCAGTGGTGTGTACCTGTCCAGTCTACTCTACACAAGACAGTGTGGCGCGCCTGGTTGCAACAGTAGTATGACATGCACCTCTGCTTGAAGAAGCAGCAGGCCAGCAGTGTTGAGGAAGCAACTAGGCCTGAGCAATAGGTTTGGAAGAGAGAGGATGATCTGGAGGCCAAAGCTGAGCCACATGCTCTGGACCTGGGAAGGCTGAGTTCATCTCTGGCTGATAGCACCAGCTGTCTCTCACCTTTGCCTCAGCACACTGTAGACATTTAAGGGCATGGACTGCCTGTTAAATCTGTTCAACAGACTTTATTTCAACTTTATTCCCTTGTGATGCTGAAAGAAACCAGCAAACATCTCCTACCTGTCATAATTTTAATCATGTTCCTTACCTGGAAAATTAACTGTTGTCTGTATTGCAGAACCTGCTATTTAACAGTACAAATGAGGCAGAGAACTGACATGACTTTCTTCATCATGACCTTGATGCAGAATTTCCCAGTAAAAGATATTTTTCCCTGAATACTTGATTAGCATGAGATTATTATACATTTCCAAAGAGATCAGACTTTCTCTTGTGCTCTCTTTGAGGGGTGAGACGTGGCAGCTGGTATTCTGGAGCACTGCTTTCCTGAGAAGCTGACTTCTAATACCCTTCTGAAGGACTGTCAAACAGATTATTGCTGATTGCTACTATCTATTCTGGTTTCAAATTAATTCTAAAGTGCTCCATGTAATGCTGGCAGGTGGTTTGTCCTGAATAGGCATGGCTTGCCCAAGCTAGTTAGGGGGACCTACATAATTTTTTTAAAAGCTACTGCTCCGAGACACATTTAATAGTCCCATCTAATTCTGGATCCTGAATCCTTCGGCCCCAGCTGCTTAGCCTGAATCCTGCCTCTCCAAACCAGCATCTTGGTCCCAGGTCCCTGCCTCCCCCTCATGTTCTCATCCAGAAATATGGGCAGACTCCAAGCAAACACAGGGATATTCCTCTTTGCACAATGCAGAGGTAAATTGTGGAACTCCCGTCCTCAAGTTGTTAATGATGCTGAAAGCTTACATGGCTTCAAAATTTTATTAGCCTCATTCTTGGAAGAAAAACCCATCAAGGGCTCTTAAACCAAAAAATGCCATCACTGGTGCAGGAAGCCTCTGCACTGCTGATCACTGGAGACACCAGCACTATGTGGTTATCCTGGTCTCAGATATTTCCCTGAGCACTTGGCTTGGGCTGCTGGCTGGGGCTTTGGCTTTGCTCAGGGAGAGCACAAACACAGCTTGCGCTGCCCCAGGCTGTGCAGCCCAGTGCCCCGCAGCCGGGGGACACAGAGGGCATCCTCCTGCCTGGCCCTGCTGTCCTCTGCCTGGCCAGTACTGGGGACAGGATGATGAGCTACACAGACCTCTGGGTTGACTTAATTTGGCTCTTTTTATACAAGAAGGATGCTAGCATGGGCCTCGGCACTGTGCGAAGTCCTGCCAAACAGGCAGGTGCCTGGTCACAGGGCAGAGCAGGGGGTGCAGACCTCTGGGTTCTCAAGCAACCACCCGCCCCACGTGTGTCTGTGACAGCTGTGCTGATGGGATGTCCACTGCTACCACAGAGACACCGGTGGTGGCAAAAGCAGCCTTGTGCCAGCTGCTCATATTTTCATCTAAATAAATGAAATGGAAAGGAGTTATTCAGTCAATACCAACCACTTGCCCTCTTTGAAAGCTGATCTTATGGCAATTGATTGCAGCAACAGGTAAAGAGAAGGGCATATCTACAAGAGGAGGTTTGCACAGGCTTCCCCTTGATGCAGAATTCCAGCAGTGGCTCTGACTGAACAGCAGTCACATACATGTTGCCACATGCCTTAATCCTCCAGCCATGATCTGCTGCAAAATGTGCCGCCCACGTGCTCGTGCTCCTACCGGCTGGATGACTCACGGCCTCCTCCCTCCCGGCTCACCAGGCAGTCCTGCACACATGGGAAAGCAAGGAGCCAAGCTCCCACCCCTGCGCAGTGGCAGGGGGGTGCCCCTGCCTTCTGCGGGGCTCTGAGCACCCACAGCTCCCTGTGGCTGCCAGTTTTGCCACCTCACTGCGGACGGCAGTCTGGGTTCAGACCCTTGTAGTGAAGGAAAAAAATAGAGAGAGGGTAGCACTTGGGTTACTCGGAGAAGCAAATAGTGTGAGGGGAAGGGGTGTTTCCAGTTGCACACCATTGTGGAGCGGTGTGAAGGTGCAGATCAGCAGGGAACTGCAAGTCTGAATGTGAGTGTTATATGGCTCAAGCCGTGCACACAGTGAAAGCTTCTTACACCTTACAAATCTGCAAGAGCAAGAGGAGAGCTGTGACTTGGAGAGGCACTGCAGCCTTTCCTGGCTGTGTGATGATCACACTGTGCTTTCACGAGTTGGGTGGGTGAAGAAGCTGGTGGCAGCAAATCGCTGTTGGATGCAGTTCATGGTACTGAAACCACTGGCAGGTTTCATCTGGAGGTGCCCACGCGAGCTCCTGCAGCAGGCAGTGAAGCAGCCCTGCCCCAGGACGGAGCTGCAGCAGGGTGTCCAGCACTGAGGTCTTGCAGGAAGAAGTCAGCATTCCTCAGGGACCTTCTGGTTTTGCAGGGATGTGAGGGAGCACCACAGGGCTGATGTGGGAACATGGAAATTCAAAGGGACACTCTCTTTCACAAATCTGCTGTTGCCTGGATTGAAAGTCTGTGTAACATGGATGCCTGCAGGTCTGGGAACATTTTGGAGCCAATCATGGGGGCAGCTTCCCTCTGTGAGCTACTCTTCTCTCTTTTATGTCTGGCCTAAGGTTGGGAAAAGCCCAAGTCCTTAAGTTTAAGCCCAACCCAGAGCAATTTCTGCCTTCACTGCTACGACATCTAACCTAACGGCTTGACAAAAAAGTGGAGCAGTTGGTGGTGAGCTGTGGTTGTAATGGCTTAAGTCACACCATCACCTGTCCACGTGGCAGGTCATAGCTGTGGCCTGGGACAAACAGCTTACCACTGCATCAGCTCTGGAAAAGGTTTGGCCTCCAGGGCCAAGGCATCAAACAGCTCCGATTGGACTGGAGGTTCCTCCAACCCCAAAGCCAACAGGCAGAAAGACCAAAGAAACAACCCCCAAACTCAGAGCAGGGGTCTGTCCCCCCACTGTGCGTCCCTGTGCTTTCATCACCATGTCTTCACAAGTCAGATCAAGAGAACAGTCTGCCCAGCCGCAGGTGGAACAAGTCGTGTAGATGCACAAAGCTAAGGAGTCCTGGGCTGCCTGCCACTCACTGCTCTCTGCCAGGCTCCTGCCTCCCACTCTGCCTACAAGGCAGATGCAGCCGTGGAGCCATTTGGCAGGCTCCCACATGGCTGCATCATTCATCATCTAGCAGCAGCAAGCTGCCCACTTTTGGCATGGCTGGTTGAACAAGCTGCCTTGTGGCCTCCTCGCATGAAAGGGTGCAGCACATGACCACTAGCAGAAGTGATAATTGCTCTGCTCCCTTCCCTGTTTGCCATGCCCTGGTGTCAGGTATTACCACGCTGTCCCGTCCCCACCGCATGTATCCTGTTACGTGCTTGCTTCTGGCGGACCTTAGGAAGCTCTGGCACAGCAGGGGAACGGAGGAGGCAGGAGGGTGTGGGTGAAGGGAACAGCCATCAGGCCGTGCTCTCAGGTGACCGTAAAACTAATGCATTGCTTTATATGGCTGGGGATCCACTTTTGACCTTAAGAAGTAAGAATTGTAATGCTAAAGCAAAGAAGAAAACTCACCACCATAAGCATGAGCTCATTAGTAACTTACTGATAGTAGCTCGGCCACATTCGGGGCAGAGAGCAGTGACCCTAGCAGGGTTTTGAAAGGACCTGAATGATTGACAGCTCATCCAAAACACTCAAATTCCTCACATTAACCAGCACTCTAGGTCTGCCATGCATCGAGTCCCACGCTCACCCAGCAAAGTCACCTCACCAAATTAACACAGCTACAGAGATGAATAAAAATGTGGACCTTGACATGCCTGCGTTGCACAAGTCAGGCCTTGGAAATCACACTCCAGCTAATGTGCCAGCAGCCCCTGGAAGGTCAGAGATCTGGATGTGAGCAGTTGTGTGACTTAGCCCTTCCCTCAGTATTTTAAACTATTTTAAACAACCCTTCACTTCTTAGCTGCTGGAACTCTCGTAGGAAAAACACCCAAATGAAATTCCACTTCTGCAGCAATGTCTCCAAGATAAGAGCTGAGACGCTCATTGCCCATATTGTTGGGGAAAGCAGGTAATTTGCTAATTTGTGGTGTCCAACTGAAGTGCACAGCTTGGGTATCAGCATCGCTGTGCAGTGGAGGTTCCTGCTCGTCTCTTCTGGACTGGTGTCTGTCTGGCTCTGCTTAGCATCAGGCATAACAAGTCCTGGCCACAGAGTCCAGAAATGGAGGCACCCAGAATCAAGGTTGATTTTTAAAAAACCAGGTGTTTTAAGCTATTTTAACCTCTCTGCACCAGGTTCCCTAGCTGTCAAAAAGGAGTGCGGTACCTGCATGCTAATGATGTGGTGAATTTGTGCTGCTTCTCCCACAAAGACCAGGGCTCCTTTCTGGCTCGGGCACTGCAGTTTCCCTCCTGTGTGCTCCCAGATGGGGAGGTGGAATGGGTTAATGCATGTCCCTGGGGCTGAGAGCTGAGAAATGCTCTCAGTTACAGCATTTTAGGTATTGTCACCAGCTGCTGCACTATTGAAAATACCCAGCAGCATGCAGTATGAACATCCTGTCTTTCTGAACACTTTAACAAAGTCAGAGGCAGTTATGTTGCTCATATCTGGATGGGGATGTAAAAGGGGGATGAGAGCTTTAAGGGTCTTTTGAATCCCATAGACCTGCTAAAACTCTTTGGATAATCTTAGAATATTATCAACAATAATTTCATACAATCAGCTAATATCTCTACCAGTATGGACTGATTTTCCCCCCATTCTTGTATGTACGATTTCATCTCCAAATATAACATTTAGCTGCTGTGGTGGGAAGGTGGAAGGTGCTTACTCTGATGTTTTAACTGAGTCTAAAGTCAGGCACGTTCACCTTTACCTGTTGTTTCCAGTAATGCAATGTTCCAGTATTCAGACCTTCTCCCTAGGAGGCTTTTCACTTCTCCAGAGTGTGTTCCTGCAGCCTCACTTGTATTGTCAGGATGCACAGACATGGAAAATACACAGACTCTGAGGTGGGAAAGAGCCATATTTTCCTCCCCAGTCCTTTCAGCAGCCTATTCCTTGCCCTTTGCTTAGGGTGACATTTGGTTTTAGCTGCCAGCTGATACTGTTTGCTACCCAGGCTCTTCTGTTAGCTCTTGTAACTGGGACTCTAGATTTTTCCCACCTTGTCATTAGTAATTTGATTTGGGAATCCTGAATGTCACAGAAAAACCCCAGACCTCCTGCATTTGCAGGAACTATGTTGCATTTCCAAGGACATGCTAAGCCCAGCTTGAAAGCTATGAACCTCTTTTTTGAGAATCTCTTGAATCTCCCCTTTCTCACTTGAATTCCTACCTTCCTTGGACAGGGTTTGAACCCATCTGGCTGGATCCTCTGGCTGCAGTGCACACATATACCGAATTCTGCTGGGAGCAATGTTAAAATGCACTTACTTCAATGGATACGATCTCAAGGTATTGACTGGAGGCATGAGTCAATGTCACTGTTAATTCACATACCTTGTTACCCTACTCAGAGTGCTCTAACTCCACTGGGAAATGTTGCTCTAATTAAGATCCTGGAGTTTTTTGAGAAAAAGGAGTAGAAACACAAGAAATTGAAGGGGAGCTGCTCTCAGCTTCTGTAAAAAGCAGTAGTTACATTTGACTTTTCTGCCAAGCCAGAAGAGTGGTATTCAACACACGTCATTGATTGCTTGGAAGCAAATTACAAAGCCAGACCCAGAGTGGTCATGTGAGTAAGTGCTGACTTCAGGGGGATGATACAGTGTGCAACAGCTGATATCTTGAAGTGTTCTCTCAAAGAGGGGATGCTGTGCTAGCAGGATGCTCTGGGCCACGCCGGGTGCTGTGCCCATGCAGCCTCCCGGCACATGTTGCCGTGCTGCTTTCCCTGACAATCTCCATCACAAAAGTGATATGCTAACTTGGCAACCCAAGCCCCACTGCTTTAGCCTGGGTACAGGTTAAATAAGTAAATATACAGATACTCAATGAGTTAATCAGAAGAGGAGAAGAGACATCCCTTCTCCTCCCTCATAAGCTCTTTCTTCTAACCTTCGTTCATTTGCTTGTTATTATATTAAAGATCAGGTAGATAAACCTGACTTGGATTTCTCAATAATCTCTGTTCACGTGGTACAGAGAGCAGCTGGAAATGGAGACCAGGAAGGAAACAGCCGTTTTCACTTCCCTATCAACATGAGACGGTCAGCATTAAAGGGCAGAAATGAAGATGGGGCCTGACAGAACTGGCATAAGAGTCACACCTTGGCAGGGACGTCACCCAGCCTGTAGCACTGGCCTGTAACCAGTAATCTCCTGATACTATTACAGGCAGTGCCATCATGACTGTCAACTTTAATTAAGCACAGTACCATTTGCTGTGTCCTTCAAAACATCGCCCCAGGGCCACTGCTAATTTGGCATGCAGCCAGGTTTCATCAGAAAGGTTTTTTTTGCCTTGTTGAAATCAGATTTTGATCAGCTATGGTGGGGTTAGATCAGCATTTTTGTGCCTTTGCGGTGCGGCAGAGGACCACGGTGGGAGTGGGTCATCCACCTTCTGCCTTCCCCCAAACCCTCAGCCGCTGACGGTGCTGCTCCTGGGGCTCCCTGGCCTCACAGAAGCTCAGAGGCAGAGCCCCCTCCCCTTCTTCAGGCAGAGAGGAGCCATGCAAAGGGGTGCTGGGCATTTTCCAGCAGCTGAGCTGTGGGGACATGGCCACCGCAAAGTCTCTTCACATAAAACCTTCAGCAAAGTCTTCAGCATTTGGTGTCTTTCAGCCTCTGCCTTCAGTTTATTGTGCAAACATGAATTAAGCATTAGGACACCTCTGATCTGCAAGGACACTGAGCACTGATACAGACCTGTGTTTTATTCATTATAAAGAATTGAATCATATTACATTAAAAATTCAAATATTAAACTGTATTATATGGACATGTAGGGGATATATGTCTGTGTATTGACATATCCATTTATTCATAGGTTCTGTAGGGTCCTAGATATAGGTACAAATAAAGCAAAATTAAGTTACTCACCTAGCCTCATACAGTAAATTGGTAGCTGAGTTAGGAGAAGCACTGAGGAGATGTTATTATTCCCTGCTGGTTATATAGGGAAGCTTAGAGCCTCCATCCATGGGTCAGTGTATGTTTACAAATTATAACTGCTTTCCTGAGGTGGGGTTTTTCTAACACTTTGAGAAGTCCTGAGAAGCTGCTGAGATAATGCTGTTATGGCCTCTTTTTATTCTTCCACACAGTTCTTTTTTAAACTCATCAGATGACTTGTCCTGCTCTTCTTTGCATGTGAGTTTATCTGACCTTTCCTAAGCTGAACTTGGTCCTACTTGAATGGGTGCCTGGCCCCTGCTAGCGTAAAGAGCACAGCTGGAAAGACAGACGGGGGCTGGCAGGAGAGCTGGAGCATCAAGGAGTCAGGCAGGAACCACTACTTGCGTAAAAATTCAGCTTCCCACATCCCAAAGATTGGACCCTGCCCTTCCCTGTCCAAAGTGTGACTTTTTATTTGTGCCAGAAAAACTCCTCCATCTCTAGCTCCATCTAAAGTTACACTAGGAAATTTGCCCTCAGCATTGGCCTAAAAGAGCTGCTTTTCAGAGTAACATGCTCTGATTGGAAGATTGCTGGCCGTTACTGGCTATATTATCTCTTAGCTAACTCTTCCTAAAGAGCAACCCTGGCAGTGATCTTATCTCACCTGGACACTCAAGTGTGTATTTGTGGAAAATACCCAGAGGGTAGATGAAGGTCATCACTGTCCACAGCACTTAATTAAAGAAAAATGGCCATAGGGTGGTAAACAGTAAGTCCATTACAGGGCTAATGGCTTCAACAAAGTTTCACACATCTATGAAGGGGAATGGCAGGGAGAACACGGACTTTATAGGAAAACATGAGCTGGACTAGCAGTGTAGTCTTCTCTTAGTTGACATCAGGCCCAGTCAGCCTTTGAAGGACCAAGTACTGGATATATTTAAACGCTATTTAAACGGTACATTCACAACAGCCCCTTGTCCCTTGTGGTGTTCCTGGCATTCTGTTGAAGAGGGACAACTTTTTTAAGGGAAAACACCTGGCTGAAAAATATATATCCAAATACACTGAAGCTAGTAAGAAAAAGGAAGGCATGTAAAGGACCCTCCAGTGCAATGCTGGATTTGGAAATTTAATAGGCTGTCCTTGGGGCAGCATGGATGGGATGAGATGAGGTTGTCCTCCAAAGGCATCTCTAAGAAAGGATGGTGTAGTTACAGCCCAGTAGTCTGAGGATCCCCTTGGTTAGCCCACTTTTTTTTTAATGCCACTCACATTTAGCCAATAGAGTGGCTAAAAATTGGTGGATCTGAATGTAGAAATAGGGTCAATGGAGGCACAGTTTGGATGGAGACCTCTTTCTGTTTCCCCAGCCATGGGGCAAGGACTCAGGTTATAAGCTCAGTTTTTCACGGGGAGCTTGTGCAAACTGCCCAGTTGTGTGAAAGTGCAAAGGCCTAAGTACTGTTGCATTACATCACTGATGCATGAGAACTTGCTCCATTTCAGAAAGTACCCAAGAGACAAGTAAGCATTTCAAACTTTAAAGAAATTAGAAAGGACAGTTTCAGAATAATAAATTTAAAATATGACCTGAATCTCTCATGGATACATCATGTGTAGCAAGAACTCATTTGGTGTTGCTCAAGAAATGTAGTTTCTTGCAGTGCAGGGATCAGCACAGTGTAATAATCTTGAAGATTATGGAGTGACTTGTTGTCGGGGTTTAACCCCAGCCGGCAACTAAGCACCACACAGCCTGCATTTCAGTTCTGCATTTGTAGTCGTGACATTGTGGCTTGGGTGAAGTATCCAGGCAACAAGCCAGTCTTCATGATTAGCAGCATAATACCTGGCTAAACAAATATTTCACACACACAGATCTAATGAGGCTGGTGTTAAGGAAAACGAGCATTAAAAAGTTAATTAGGATATGCTTTTTGAAATGCATTATTCCTTATTGTTGCTGGTGTATCACCTGCAATGCCCAGCGTGGTTCAGGGAAGGCTGTAGCCAGATATAGTTACAGAACATCTGCTGAAGAACAGAGTGTGAGCAGTCGCACCATGCTGAAGGGAGATTTGAGGCAATAGCAATCGCCCTGGCTCTACCTCACATGCAGCACATCTTGCATAAGAGTGTGGAGGTCAATGCAGTGTATCACAGCAGCTGAGGGTAGCTCTGATCATCTAAACTTCTCAGGGTCAAATATATTTAATCGTGGGTAGCCCTATTTTAACCCTTCCTCTGAAAGGCATGTGGAGGAACACAGCTTGTCTCCCAGAGCACAGTTTTGGTGTTGGCACACCTCCAACCATGCCACCTACACCTGCATGTGAGCCAGAAGGCACAAGTGTTCCCAGGCACTGGCTTGTTTAAAACATCAGCAGACCTTCCTCTCTGCTTGCTTGTCACCTGGGAAGGAGCTTCACAGCCATACACTGCAAAACCACTGTTGTAATAGGCTTTGGTTGTGGTAGATAATGTTTGATCAAACGTGGGTTGGGATATGTGCATCAAACTAGTTACTCATCAAGGTGATTTTTGCCCTAGTTTCTCAAAATCATTTTGCGTGTTTGCTTGACCATAAGTGTGTGGTAACTATTGAATTTGGAAGGCTTGTTGGGCAACATGCCCTGATAGACCCCGTACAAACCACAAAATGCAGCTTAAATAAAGTGACTTTGCATTTGAAAACCAATAAAGTCGCTATGTGTTCTTTGCATTCCCCCAGTTAATTTCACAGATACTCATAAAGCAAAAGATTGAATTCAATGGTCCTTTTTGTCAGTTGATATTTACTGTATATGCAATGAAAAAATAATGAAAGTGGATGTACACTGAAAAGACCCCGCTCTGAATATCATAATAAAAACAAAACAAAAACGAAGCTACTAGGCTGAATTTATTACTGGTGTAGTTTTATTTAATTCCATGAGGTTATAACAACTCTGCACCTGAGCCACTGAGCCTCAAAGCTCTTAGTGCTTAAACTTTGCAGCAAAGGGGGTGATTGGGATGCAAATTTCAGAAGCTGTTTCCACAGTTGTTTGGATGATTTTGTATGAACAAAGGCTTTTGGTACAGTTTTCACATGTATGCTTCAGAAAGGTTGCTAACATACCTGCCCAGCTCTCTGCTTTCCCCCAAAAGGTGCATCCAGCTTTCCGATCAGAGGCGCAGGGGCTGCACAAAAGAGACATCTTGCAATAAATACTCTGTGCAGGTTTCCTAATGAGGACCGTTGTTAGTTTTAGCTGGAGTGTTTTAAACCAGGGAGACTTTTCTCAGATCTTTAGCTATGAATGCTGAGGAGGGTTAGAAATCGCAGTCAAATCTGAATTTTGTGACTCTCTACCAAATGGCTTCAAAAATCCTGGTGTGAATCTTGGCGTCAGAGTGTGCCCAGAGCTGAGACTTGCCTCCACATCTGCTTCTCACCAAGGGGAACTGCTGGTGTGCCTCTGCCAAGAAACCACAGCAGCTCTCACAGGGAGCCTCGTGACGCCGGACGTGCTTAGGAGCCAGGCTGTGGGTCCCAGGGGAGAGCGGGTTTGCTCTACTTGCCTGCTTAAATTCATCTAGTTACCTCCTGTCGTGGTTTAGCCCCAGCCAGCAACTAAGCACCACACAGCCTCTCACTCACTCCCCCTACCCTAATGGGATAGGGGAGAGAATTGGAGGAGTAAGAGTGAGAAACATTCCTGGGTTGAGATAAGAACAGTTTAATATTTGAAATAAAATAAAGTAAAATAATAATAATACCAATATAATAATAATAGTAATAATAATATACAAAGCAAGTGATGCACAATGCAACTGCTCACCACCCGTTGACTGATACCCAGACAGTTCCCAAGCAGTGATCACTGCTCCCCGGCCACCCCCCCACACCTAGTTTCTATACTGAGCATGACGTCATATGGTATGGAATAGCCCTTTGGTCAGTTTGGATCAACTATTCTGGCTGTGCCCCCTCCCAGTTTCTTGTGTCCCTGACAGAGCATGGGAAGCTGAAAAGTCCTTGACTAGCATGAGCAGTACTTAGCAACAACTAAAAACATCAGCGTGTTATCAACATTCTTCTCCTACTAAATCCAAAACACAGCACTATGCCTGCTACTAGGAAGAAAATTAACTCTATCCCAGCCGAAACCAGGACACCTCCACAGAAGCAACATGCCTTGCTTTCACAGTAAGCAAGCTGAAAGGTAAAGAAGCATTACAGGCCATAGAGGAAGATGAGAGTCTCCATCATGGTCAGAAACGAGGTTACCAGGGGGTGGTGTGAACGAGCAGACTGCAGCACCAGATTGGGCTCAAGTCTTGGGTTCCTGGTAATATGATCAGACATAAAAATCAAGTTTCCTTTTTGCCTGCCACCCAGAGACCTTGAGGCATCTCAGCTGTAGGATCTGGAGGAATGACTCACCTAATCAGTGCTTCTTCCCAGAGTGATTGTCCCTGGACATCTGCGCACCCGTACTCATACCTGCCACAGCATGGCAAAGAGCAGCAGACACCTTTATCTCCTCTTGTTCATACATCCAGCTCCTGTTGCCTTCCCAGTACAAATGTCATACATGGAGTCTTTCTCCCTCTGCAGGAGCTTCTCTGAATCTATACACCTGCCCCATTGCTCCATGAGCAAATTTCTTCAAGCTCACATGACCTGCCTGCTAAACCCAACATTTTCATAAGTGGCAATGTTTTCTAAGTCCCAAGACTTATTCGTTGTACTTATATCCACTCCACCTCCCAGTTTCTAGGTTGTTGTTGATGCTCTAGAGGGCCCATACATGACAAACCAGTACTATAGATGACACACTTGGCATGAAGGCAGCTCAAGCCACCTCTTCTTGTCTCCTTCCCCTCCACCCTGCACACACACTTCCATGTCACCAGTTCTCAGGGTTCCTTGAGTCACTTTTGGACCCAAATTGTCTCATAGTTTTGATCTTCCACAGTTCACCCATATATACACATATTTGTGTATTTGCTTTTGTCCCCCTTTAGTTTTACCATACAGTACAGTAAAACAAATGAAAGTGTGAAATCAACTTCCCTGTGTTAAATAACCTCTGCAGTGGTATTCCTACAAATAAGATTCCTACAAAAAGAAATGTAACTCTTCGCCAAGTCATCTGGTATCATACCATGCATGGGGGACAGCTTATTTTTAGGCATTAGACCTGAATGAGGCCTGGAGGTGGCTTCTGTTTGACTCTAAAGTGCTTGAGGAGCTTCTGCTCCTATTTAGGCCACTGAGACTGGAACCTTTCCCTGAAGTGGTAAAATCCAAAACAAGTGCTCTCAGGACCCTGGTTCAGAAGATCATGCCCATCCTCTGTGTCATAGCTTGAAGCAGCTGTAGTCATGTTCACAAGGTGAGTAGGGTCAGGCTCACTTCTCCCATCCAAGTGCCCTAAAGAGCAGGCTAAGAGTACATTCTCCCTCGCACTCATTCACTCAGACTCCAATTGCATCAGTGACTGCTCAGGAAAAGGTGAGGTTGGAGTGTCCCTGGCCTCCTGTGGCAAAGAGACCCTCAGGAGGGTGGGAGTCATGGCTTTGAAGTCTATTAAACTAAGAGAAGCATTAAAACACTGCTTTCCATTTTTTTGGAGGGGGAAGTGCTCTAAATACTGGTAGGAAAGAAGCAATGCACTACAACTACCTTGCTGGCTCCTGTTTTTAACATGAAATTGTGATTCTTGCTCCGTCCTTTCCAGAAGTAGGTACCTTCCTTGAGGAGATGACGCAGGGTCTGAGGCCCAGGCAGGTAGAGGGTCCTCCTTCCCCTAAGTCAGGTACCCAAGCTGACTCAGGGATGAGTCTCTCGGCAAAGCTTTCCATCCCCATCTTAGACACCTAGCCCCCACCCCATACATTATTACATCAGGAGCTTACCTTTGTCTTCTGGGTTTCATTCTGGGGCCAGTGTATAACACAAAACACCAAGCTATGCTCCTCACCTAAATCATGTCTACATACAGCTCTGAGCCTTTGGACAGGGAGATGAGGTGCATTAGCAGGGGTAAACCCTCAGATTGTTTTGGCTTTTCCTGAATCGTTTGTGTTAATAAAATAACAGGATTTCTATTGCATGGCATTAACATTGCACCTTTCCTCCTGAGAGGAGATCTGAGAAAGCCATAGAGAAAGGGTTAATGGCACCACAGTCTACAAAGGAAAAGAAGAAGGTTGTCTTCTGGAGAGGTAATGATCCAGCAGAGGCTGAAACATCCACTGTCATTTTCTGCTTCAAACTTCCCAGAAAGTTTGATTATAACCAGATGTTGAACTCAATTGAAACATATAACAAACGAATTGGAGCCACAGAGCAGAACGGAATAAGGAAAGAAGACCTTAAAGAATATTTAGATTAGCGCGATGTGTTCCTGCCTGCAGAAACAGACGAAATTCATCTGCAAAACTTAAGGACCCATCCAAAGCCATTTCTGAGCTATTAGCAATTGCTTTTGAGTAGCTGGGGAATAAGAGGGACAGGAGAGGAATAACAGGGGAACACTTAGTACCTGCCTTGCAGGGAAAGCCAAGGAATTTAAATCAATCTGCCTAACTTTAATTGTTGGAAAGATTGCCAGAGCAAATTATTAAACCCTTAATATATAATCAGCCACAGGTTAGTCAGCTGATATGAAACACACCGCAGGGATTTGTCAAGAGCAAACTGTGCCAATCTGTTTCATTTTTTCCTCTTTAGTCTAGTGGTTAAGGGAAACATTTAATTCTAAGAAGAGTTTGGACACTTTCCTACAGAACATGCTCAGGTATGCACCAGGGAAACATGGCCTAGACGTCACTGTAAGAACAGGGCCTAGCTACCTGACAAACTGCAGGAGTAAAAGGTGGGCAAAAACATTGTAAGACCCAGCAGATGTATGCTCAGACCAGTCTGACCAGCATGTGAAAGAACAGTTTGGATGATGGAGAAAGGAGTGCGGTTATAAGATGTCTGAATAAAGCCAAGCTGTTAGAGCTTGCAAGACATTTGGAAGGCAGACTCATAATTCAAAATGATCTTGATGACTAAGAAAAAGTGCTCTGAAATCCTCAAGACAAAATTGAGCAAGGAGAAGAGCAAAGTACTGCAAGCAGAAAAGAGAAATCAATGCATAACTACATAGAGATCCACATAGAAGGTTCAAACGAAATAGTAGCAACTAGCTGGATATGAGGGGACATTGTGCAGATATTGTAAAAAAAAAGAAATGGATTTAAACTACCTACGAAAACACTTGGGCTGGAAATTAGAATAATGTCTGTATCAGAGGATGAAATTCTGAAACAGCTTTCTAATAGATGAGAATAGGTCAGGAAATCCTTACTGGATTCAAGATGGAAATGAACGATTTCTGGCAGGGACTGTCGTGGTTTAACCCCAGCTGGCAGCTAAGCCCCACACAGCCGCTCACTCACTCCCCCGTAGTGGGATGGGGGAAAGAATCAGAAGGATAAAAGTGAAAAAACTTGTGGGTTGAGGTAAAGACAGTTTAATAAGTAAAGCAAAAGCTGTGTACACAAGCAAAGCAAAACAAGGAATTCATTCGCTACTTCCCATCAGCAGGCAGCGTTTCAGCCATCTCTGGGAAAGCAGGGCTCCATCACATGTAACAATTACTTGGGAAGACACACACCATCACTGCAAACGTTCCTCCCTTCCTTCTTCTTCCCCCAGCTTTATATGCTGAACATGACATCATATGGTATGGAATATCCCTTGGGTCAGTTGGGGTCAGCTGTGCAGGCTGTGTCCCCTCCCAGCTTCTTGTGCCCCCCCCAGCCTACTCGCTGGTGGGGCGGGGTGAGAAGCAGAAAAGGCCTTGACCCTGCGTAAGCACTGCTCAGCAATAACGAAAACATCCCTGCGTTATCAACACTGTTTTCAGAAATCCAAAACATAGCCCTATGTTAGCTGCTATGAAGAAAAGTAACTCTATTCCAGCCAAAACTAGTACAGGGACTTATTAGAGGTGGCTGCAAGAGCACGGGCCCAGACTGGATGACCCAGGAGCTTCTTTGCTAATGTCTTTCATTTGCTTCTCTGTAAGACATAGTGGTGGTACAGTGCTCTTGAAAGGCTTTGGATGGAGCTGCTGTCTTCAGCCTTGGGAACCCCACTTTGTGGAAGACAGAGGAGATGGTAAAGACCCAGGACACAGCAACACGAATGAGAGGCTGCTTGAAAAAAACATGAGTGTGAGGAGAGCTTTGGTTAATTTACAATGGAGAACGCTGGGGAGCAGCCTGGGAAAATGGGATAGCGATCTTACAGCTGCACAGGATAGCCACAGATCAGGCAGTTGTCACCAGTTCCCTATCTCCCATGCTGGACAACCTCATTTGAAGCAAACAAGATGGAAATTAGGAGAAAATTGGAGAGGTCAACTTTCAAAATACAAGGATAGCTAAACATTCAGATGAGCTCCTTTGAGTGCAAGGTCCCACTGAATGGAAGACTTCATGTGTCCATTAGCCACGTGGCTCTCAAGGGTGGCAGAGGTGCCTCCTCTGGCAGGAAGGTCCTGCAGTACCTAATCCACACTGAAATCACAGGCAGGTTCAATGGTCTTTGAGAGATCCCTTCAGCCTGGTGCTTCTGTCAGTCAGTCTTGTGAAAGTCAGAGTGAAGTTGTGTGATAAGTACTTGAAACCATGACAGTGCCAGTAGGAGAGATCTTGGTGAACTTGGAGTGAATCTTTCACCTTCCTCTGATCCCCACAGCTGCATTGGGGGATATTTTCTTGAAATTTGCTCACACATCAGAGGTGCACAGGCAGTAAAAATCCAATACGCTCTCAGTCCTAGGCTGCAATAACACGGTACTTCTTTCACCATTTTCTTTCAGACATAGTTTGAAGAATTATTGTATTAGAAATCAGATTCAGAGCCACATCAACCTTAGTCCTGCCCAGTACCCCAGGGTGTCTTTTTAGTTTGCAGTCCTGAAACAAATTCTTCTGGAAGGGTAATAATTGGCACTGAAATGAGAGGAAAAAAGGTGATGGGTGCAAGGAAGAGGGCACAGCAGGTGTGCCCATGGTCAGAGCGTTCTGCCACTGCTTCCGATTAATTCCCACACAGAGGCTAAAGCTTGGGGGGAGGAGGAGGTACCCAGGATTTAACAGTAAATGACTGTCAAGGGAAAACAATTGTTTTACTGTTTGCAAGACTGAAACCACAGTGGGTGTTAACACCAGACTTCAGAGCTTAATGATCTCTGTTCACTCTCCTAATAAATAATTTTCTTCAATTAGCCTGCCCTGTGAAATGGCTCTGACTTGTTGGACCCTTTGAATGGGCTGATGAATGTTCTCCCAGCTTAATGACTGCCCGTAACCTTGCTGCTCCCTCAACCAGTTGTTCATCACTGCCAGCTTTTTCCCCCTCCAGAAGGTTGTTTATCTGACACTCCAGATAAACAGGGGCACTGCTACTGGAGCATTTCTAAAAAGATTATTCTGCTAATTATTCAGAGGTCATTAATAGGAAGGTGAAGCAGGCACCAGCTCTCCGCTTTGAGCTCCCCTATACTACAAGAACGTTCCTGTTACACAAAAAGCATATTTTTTTCTTCTGCAGCACTTAATGTTCACACAGCCTTTGATGGAAGTGCTTTGTTTGTAAGAAACAGAACTTTTACCCCTTTTAATCAAGGGTATGTTCAAAAACCACAACAAGCTGAAGACATCTCTCCTGCCTTCTCTCATGACAGGCTGTGTCATGAGGGCGAAAAAGCAAAAGCAGCTGCCCGAGAGATACCAAATATCTGGCTTACCCCTGGGTTCCTGCAGCCAAAAGGAGAGCCAGAAATGTGCTGGGTGACACCTGGGTGCTGGGGATTTTCCCAAATCAGTTTTCTGATGTTGCCTTTTGTGGGAACTGTATTTTCACTCTTGCTGTCTTTGAACTGAAACCTCTGCTATAATAAAACTTACCAGTTTTCACCTGAGCTGTCAGTGGTATCCACAGGCAGATGCTGCAACCACCCATTCAAATACAGGCAGATTATGCCTGAAAAACTTGGATTTTTCTTCTTCCCTAATAACCTCAGGAGTCTGTAGAAATAGAGACAGATTAAAAGTCACCTGTGGGTTGGGTAGAGGGTTTTAAAGGGATCATGGACTCTGAACATGCCCCTCAGCTTCTGCTCTCACTCAGAGCTCACCACTTCATGAAGAGGGCAAATCCCTGCAGTGCAGGGCTCTTCTGGAGCTGCTCTGCTTCCCTCACTGGTTTTGTTTTGCCCAGGCATACAGAGCTGCATTGCAAGCAGCTGCAAATATATAGTTAAAGAGTTGATGAGGAAAGGCTGAAACAAGGCCCTGAAGGATGTGCACAGAGGTACGACAGAAGGTGAAACAGCCATGGGTTGCAAACCAGGTTTGCAGGTCATAACTAAGATGTTTTGGGTATTCAAATGTCATGCTGATGGCAGGGAGCTTCAGAGGAACCTCACAGAGCTGGTGAATGGACAAAAAGGTGGCACATGAGCTTCAGTGGAGATAAAGCAGGTAATGCAGCTAGGGGAAAAATAACCTAAACCATGACAAGCACCTGATATGATCAGTGGGATGGAGCATCTGAGAGAGGCTGGAGGAGAAACACAAAGGTTGGGACACTTCAGTTTAGAGAAAAGAAGGCTGTGGGAGGATATGTGTAGGATTCACAAAATCATGAAGGTGGAGGATAGGGTGAATGCAGAGCTGATATTCTCTAAATTCTGTGACACTCAAAGTTAAGGATCTCTAGGTAGCCAGTGGGAGACTGTGTTAAAACCAGTAAGGTAGTTCTCTGCACAGCAGGCTGTGAACTCTTGAGCTTGCTGCCATGGGAGCTGGCAGAGGCAGACAGGGCCAGCAGGGTCAAAAAGGGGCTGGGTAAAGCCAGGGAGAGCAGGACCAGAAACAGATATTGACATGGCAAAAAGAGAAGGTAAAGTTAGGGATGTGCCACCTGCCATCCCTAATCCATCAGCTGGGAATGCTGAGGGAGCATAAAGGTACTGCAGAGAGCAGCTGCTTTTCCTGAATAATATCTACTGTCACTGTGGTTTTGGGGTTGCTTTTAAATCACCAGGAGAGCAAGAGGTCATCCTCCCTCTGTCACAAACTCTGCAGTTGAGACTCCTGCAGCTGGGTCAGCACAACCCAAGTGCCAGGGCTGAGCCCCATGAGGGGAAAAATAACCTCCCTTGTGCCAGGCAGGATAGAGGCAGAAGGCTTGGCCAGAGGAGCCCTTTGCTCAAGCAGTAGGACATTTCTTAGGGACTTCTGTTCTTATGATAAAACTCTCCTTTTGAGGAACTGTTAAATTTTTGGTCCCCAAGCACAGCAGCCTAGGGAAAGCCGAGGTGAAGTAGCTACAACAGTCTGATGTGAGTGTCCTGTTCACCGCACACAGGTCTTCTGCTTATCACGATGGGAATCAGCAAGTGGAGAGTCCTCAGGAAGAGATCTTCAGAGAGACAGAAAGATCCGGACATCTGCACAGGGGGAGTGAAGTCTCCTCCAAACAAGGGATTTAGCCCTGTAGTGCTTTCGCTTAATAGAGCTGTTGGCTAATTTTATCCTCTGCTGAATTTACAAAGAAACTCAAAAGCTAAATCCCTTTGGTTAAAAAGCAATCCATCCTTTCCTCCTTATTTCGACACATAAATGACTTTAAATACATATTGCTGGATAAACTCAAATACATGATGCTGACTGAAGGAAACATGTTTATTTAATAAGGGAAGATGTAGTTGGCTACAAGAAATGAATTACGGAAGAGACAAGGACTCTTGTAGACACTGTGGATTTCCTGATGTTGTGAGCTGTCTTACTGAGGAAATACTGGTTTAGATGTGCCAACAGGGACTCCCCTCGAGTCTGGGGACTGTTGTCCCCAGACCGGCTCTGGCAGCTCTGGTTGAAAGCACTGGCTAGAATTCGATTTAGAGTGGGATTTTACTGAGAAAAGTGGCATGCCTGGCTTCACCTACTGGACAAGGCTCAGGTGAAAACTGGCAACTTTTATTATAGCAGAGGTTTCAGTTCGAAGACAGCAAGAGTGAAAATACAGTTCCCACAAAAGGCAACATCAGAAAACTGATTTGGGAAAATCCCCAGCACCCAGGTGTCACCCAGCACATTTCTGGCTCTCCTTTTGCTGCAGGAGCTCAGGGGTAAGCCAGAGGTCGGTGCCTGCGGAGGGCTGGCTCTCACAGCACACTGATGCTGCACGGGCTCGTGCAGTGGCAGCTGCTGTAGAAGCATTTGGACCGCTCACATCATCTGTGACAAAAACTCTGGAGTCAAGACCACGTGGTGGGGCTGTTGGAAGGGACTAGAAAACCCGTGGTTTTGTTAACTCCACAGCTCACAGAACAATTTGCTCAATCAAAATGTGCTGCGGGGAGCAAGTCCCTTCTAGAGAGGGACCGAGGAAGGTGCGTGACAGTTGTCCTTATCAGCACATCTCTTGTTGTCTGGTCTGAGCCTGACAAGACCCATTGCTCTTTAAATCACGCTGTTTGTCACTAATTCCATTTCCAGGCCTGTAATTGCTAAATATCACTTCATGTACATATTTATTTGCTCCACAGTTACTACCAGGCCAACGACCATTAGTTACCCAAATGCTGTTTGCCCAGTCTCTGGACTGCAGCCTTGCAAATTCATCAACATTTGCAATTAAAGAATGTAAGTTAAAAAATACTCAACCTCAATAATAGAAAGAAAAAAGCAAATTATGGCTCCCTGCGGGCTTGCAGAGTGCTCTGGCTTAGGTGGCTGTGACTCCCTTGTTTGCTAATGGAACACAAGGGCCAGGATTGCAAACATACTGCCTCTGACACAAGAGAAAGCCTTCGCCGTGGGAGCAGGTGTTTTGTGCTGAAAGCCAGGCCTGCCAGAAGCCGAACGTTTGGGGAAGGGCAGGATCAACTGCACTTTACATTTTCCAGATGCTTCAGCCTATGTTATTGCTTGTAACCCTGAGAGGATTTGGAAAATAACAAGTTGTGTTTAAAAAATGCCTGGAGAATATATCCAAAGTAAGAAGACAAGGAGCAGCATGCCGAAGAGTAAAAGGTTTCTATTCCATTTGTGTATCAGCTGTCTATTAATGATAGCTATGTGGAGGGATATGGCTATGGCTCCCAAGCACACAGAAATCCCCTCTGCCCCTTATGCTCCATGTAAATGAGAGATGAGATTATATCACAAGCACTAATTCACTCCCACAGCCCCAAGGACTGCTCTCCTCACCATCAAGCACTGCTGCTTTTTCAGCACCTTCCCTGCTGCCTTTGACATTATTGATCCCTTTTGTAGGGCAGTGAGCAAGGTCGATCCCTCCCTCTGCACAGAAAAGAACCCTCACTCGCTTGGAGGGCCTGGTTACAAAGGCATTATGGAGACAAATTCTTGACACCATGACTCACAGCCTGGAAATAAAGATGTGACGGGGGGAGCAGCTCTGGTTGGTCCCTCAAACCATAGGCTGGAGGTTGGCCATGTCCCCCCAAAACATGAGAAGAGTGAGCTGGAGCCACTGGTGAAGTGCTGGGTGCATGCTCTGTTCATTAGGAAAAGCTGGAGCTGTTTGAGGCAATCAAGAAAGGTACATACTGGCCGCCAGTGTCTCAGAGTTAATTTGGAAGAGCCTTTCCGCCACCCCACAGGCAAGCCAGCCCTGTATGCAGAGTGGCGTGTCCCTGGGCACAGACTGGGACCTACAAGGGACTTTCTTCCTGCTGTTTGGTTGAAAGGGGATGCTGACAGTCCCTGGAGACCCACCACCCTGGTCTGGAGACTGCTGTGGCCCTGCCTCACAGCAGCCTCTGCCAACAGCCCCCACTGCATTTTATTCAGACACCTTTCCCTATACATGGGAGATGCACCTCTGGCCAGGAGGAGGTTGAGATCCTGAGACTCCTAGGAGAGGTTTTTGTACCAAGAGCTAAGGGTGGTCTGCAATGGGGATTCCCACCAATGGAGCAAATCACACTGTGCCCTGGCCGGTGGCGTCCCGGGAGGCCCTGCCTGCCTCTGCAGCCCAGCTTTGAAGTCGCTGGGAAAACCCTGAGAGCTGACTGCATGCAGAGCTGTGCACCTAAATGATACCACGGGAGTAACTGGTGCAGGCAGCAGCTCCAGCGGGGATGGTCATCCCTGCCACGGGCACACCATGCCAAGCAGAGATAACAGCGAGCCCAGAAGCCTTGGCACCACCTTTTTCCTCCCCACCTTTCAGAGAATCTGGCTGTGATGAGAAGCACCTCCAGCTCTTCACCTATTAGAGTGCTGATGTGAAGCAGCGCTACCATGCGAGTAGAGCACCCCATTGCTCTCGCCTCAGCCAAACAGGATTTACGCTTTGATCTGCAGCATCTGCCTGCAAACACCCTGGGCCACTGCTCTTCCAGGGGGGACTTGGGCCCCTCAGCGCCCTCCAGCCCTTGCAGATGGGATCCCAAAGCGCGTGTGCTTCAGTTCACCACTTCAGGGTCCACTCTTGCTCCAAGCAGCTGATTAGCAATTCTGCAGCAGAGAAGCTGCACTGCCACATAAGCCAGGTTTAGATGGTGATCCCTTTAAACAGGAATGATCTCTGTCAGAACAGCTTTCTTAAATCCTGAGATAGCTGCTGCTGCTTGCACTAAATTGTTTTTCTGTGTATTGGCTATTTAATGGCATTAGCATAATATGCGCTCCCATTTAGAGAGGAAGCGTTTATCTATGTGGTTTCACCAAAAAGTGGGTTTGATTAATTAAAAAAGGAGGACGGATGGGATTGCTGTGAGGATTTGAATGTAAATAAACTAGCAGATGCTTCCTGATCCTCCCAGCAGAGTACATCACTTTTAATAAACTCAGAACAGATGGCTGACTGCGGTGGCAAAGATGATATGTATCAAAGTGCTCTGTGCTCCCCTCCCAGCCAACTCTGTCCTCAAGCCTCAAAATCCAGAGGGGTGGACAATCACCTGCAGTCCTCTGGCAAAGCTCCCTCCACCTCAGGGGTGCTGTGCTTACTCATTGCAACTGAGGAGCTTTCCCAGGGGTGTGCAGGGTTTTTGCTTCATGAGTTCTGTGGAAATGCGATAGAGCCGCCGAGTGCTTGCTGGAATGCAGAGCCCATAGTTAGATTAATTAGGCTGCACAAGAAGCAGCAAGAGATAAAGTACAGCTAGTTAAAAGTTTAGGTGTTCCTCTTCTTTCTCCTCCGTGGGACCTGGGTCCTGCTGACTGCAAGCACAAAAGGCTCCTCTTAGTTCAAAAAGTTGTTGGCTTGAGCCAAGCCTGCAGGACTGAAGTGACCTCTCCCTGAAACATTCGTTGTACCAAAATTGCCAGTAAAACTGTTTATGTGTTTGCCTTATCTCTTGACCAAGAGACAGGATGAGGAATCCATTTAAAATAGGAAAACTATAGAAAATGAATGATCAATGCTTTCTTGGATTTTTCATTCCTAGGTCCCAGAGGCCTCTCCAAAGACATGATGGCCCACTGGGATTTTGTCTAAGGAGTAAACTGAGGCACAGAGCTGTTAAATGTGTCGCAGTTGTCATGTGGGAGGGAAATATCAAAGCTGAGCATAGAAACCAGGTCCCCAAGCTTTTACTGCGAGCTGAAATATTTCCCCAATTTAAGCAGGTCCATTACCTGACTCGTCACCAGCTTAGTTAGTGCTGGTTTGATCCAAACAGTGCAATGAGTCGCCTGACTCCTTCACACCTATTTGCTGCCTGGTGCCACTGCCGCCTGGTCTCACTGCTGGCAGTAATTGTAGGAGCTGCTGGCTGGCAGGTGAACAGCGGCAAAGTCTGTGTGACTACTGGAAAGGAAAAATGAGCTGTATGACTCACTAGCAAATAGAAGGCAATTTTCTGACTGTAGGGAGATTAGTTAAGTAGGTCTTTCCCTGGACTATGACTAGAAAGAGAGAATATTTGTCTTGAGGGACTGCACAGCTCTGGTATTGCTAGCAGCTATTTCAAAGGCCATAGAGGGAATTAGGTTAGCAGACTGACTTCTAGGTATCTTTACCATCTGCAGCTCAAGCAATGTAACCAGAGGCAAATACAGACCTAAATCCATAAAATGAGTTAGGTCTCATGAACAGTGCTGGAGATGAGGAACATCTGGGATCTAGTGAGCAAAATTTCCAATGTGAAATCCTTATGAAGAAGAGGAAGCTGTGCTCTGCTTTCATAGTAAGAAATCTGGCCTTGGTGCAGCCCAGCAGGAAGGCACAGGGGGATGAAATACTAAGCGGAAAAGAAAGATCTGTGCTGAGACTGCTATGGAAACATCCCCTTTTTAGCCAAAGCACAACAAAGAAGCACGTGGATATTCAGCAGAAGGGATGACAGACTGGCAGTGGAGTCCAGGGGAGCCTCCTGGAGAGGGTGATGAATCTGGAGCTCAAAAATTCGTGATTCAGGTTGCTGTTTACACTGCAGACCTCCTACAAAGGCTTGGATGAGCCATACTGGGTCTTTGCACCCACCCTTCTGTAGGTTAGAGAGGATACCTATAGCAGGCAAGCATGTAAAGCTGAACATCCCAAGTTGCACATTAAAGCAGATGAAAACTTCTCTGGTGTTGGTGAGGATGGTGTGGGGACACAGTGTTCAGAGTAAATGCAGGATACAATTAAGCCCTTCAGAATTAAAATCAGAGAGCAGGATCAGTGGTTTTAAAGAAAAGTGACTGGGTAGTAGGGAGCAGGCAAATGAAATGTCAGGTAGGATATTCTGGAGAGGAGAAAAGAAAGCATAGATAATGGGCATTATTGAAAGGAACAGAGAAGTTTGGATCCTCTTGCCCAGGGTGTGTGGATGACATGGTCCTTGGCCAGCACAATCCCTGGGTATTGCACAGCCTCCCATAGTGCTGAGCAGAGCCATCAGCCAGTCCTTCCTGTTGGCCAGTTTGATAGACATTGCTTATGAAGCCCTGTGCCCTTTCATTTCTTGTTCAAAAGTGTCCTGGTTTTGGCTGGGATAGAGTTAATTTTCTTCCTAGTAGCAGGCATAGTGCTGTGTTTTGGATTTAGTAGGAGAAGAATGTTGATAACACACTGATGTTTTTAGTTGTTACTAACTAGTACTTATGCTAGTCAAGGAATTTTCAGCTTCCCATGCTCTGCCAGGTGCACAAGAAACTGGGAGGGGGCACAGCCAGAATAGTTGATCCAAACTGCCCAAAGGGCTATTCCATACCATATGACGTCATGCTCAGTATAGAAACTGGGGGGAGTTGGCTGGGGAGCAGCGATTGCTGCTTGGGAACTGTCTGGGTATCGGTCGGCAGGTGGTGAGCAATTGCATTGTGCATCACTTGCTTTGTATATTGTTATTATTATTATAATTATATTATTATTATCATTACTATTTTACTTTATTTCAAATATTAAACTGTTCTTATCTCAACCCAGGAGTGTTTCTCACTCTTACTCCTCCAATTCTCTCCCCCATCCCATTGGGATAGGGGGAGTGAGCGAGCGGCTGCATGGTGCTGAGTTGCTGGCTGGGGCTAAACCACAATAAAAAGTAAAATGTTATTGTATATTGGAGGTATGAAATTAAGATAACAGCAGTGTGCTTGATACTGGGTGGGGGGTGGTTAAAAATACTTCATAAAACTTAGTCTCTGTCAATAAAATGGAGGCTTTGCTGTGGGATGAATGCCTGTCTTGGGAAGTTCTTTATTTTAAACACCCATTTATCACTGTAGCAGGGACCATTGGCTGCAAGCATTCAGTGACTGCAAAATGAATTTTCCCATGAGTACAAACTCATCATTCAGCTCTAATGATCCAAAGAAAAGTTTCAAACTAATCCATACAAGAAAAGCAGCAGTGTCATGCCGCGATGTTAATAGGAATAGAAACATCATGCAAGGTCCCCTTGGTAATATGGAGGAGCCCTGTATTTTCTTGAAGCACCTAGTATGTATCTAAGGGTTTCGAAGCAAAGCCCATTGGTCCTGCCGAGGCAAAGGGCCTGTTTCTGAGTCATTCCAAAGTCCATGTGAATCCTAGTGAACTCAGGAGTGGATGTGAGGATTACAGTTTAACAAAAAATGTGGTTAAATGAGACATCAAGCTTCTTGTTATTCACCTGATGATCTTGTCACAATACTAGTAAACATATTCCAAGATCATTTCTGGTGGTAAGGGGATACTTCTAAATGGTAAGATGAAAATGAAAATATCAATATCCCTCAAAAATGGGGAAGCACCTTCTCTTGGTGGATGGGGCAAAGTGAGGCATAGGATGGGTGTCAGCCTCTGGGCTGGATAAACAGAGCAGCTGGCATAGCTGAGCCGAGACTCCTGCTCACTTTTACTCATTGCCACCGTTGCTTTGTTTTGTGGTGGTTTTATTTTACCCCTGAGGGTCTGACTTCTCTAATTAGCTTTTTTCTTTACATGGGAGTGATACATAAAGATTTCCTTTTCTCATCTCTAGCTAAATAGAGGATAACAGCTTCATTAGACAATTGAGTGCTCTTCCAACCAAACAGCAATACATTGTCCCCTGGGAGCTTTCTTTAACCACAGAATACAAGCAGCTGCTCTAATTGCGCTGTGCTTGAGGCCCACTGCAAGGGCAACCAGGGCCACCGCTTTTTCTGATAGCATCTTGGGAGCAGAGCAAGAGCGAGTGCTGTGTTGGTTCCCTGTGAATTTCCAGTGGGCCCCTCTGCTTACCCACCGCTTCCAATTAATGAAGCTGCTCTCAGAATATGAAAAATTCATATCTTTGCTTAAATCAAGGAATAAACCCCAGAAGGTTGATGATTTGAAGCACTCAGATGTACAATTTTAAAATAAAATTAAATGAAATAAAACTGGAGTGCTTGTGATACCCAGGAATGTGTGAACAGAGGTGGGAAGATCAGGGCTGAACACCTGATTCCTCTTTGTGGCTATTGTACAGTGTGTACCAGCTGTTTATAAAGGGTTAACAAATCATCAATAGATGCAATAAGCATGTTAAAAACATGAGTAGCCTGTGATCCAGATGGCTATAAATGTATCAGTTGATAGTAGTAGAGATGGACTTCAGCACAGTTATAAATAGAGCTGATCAAAATATGGAAAAGTGTTTCTGCAAAATATTTCAGTGAACCAAAGTTGTTTTCAGTTCAGAGGGTTTGAAATATGTATTCTTATATTTTAAAAAATGCTTGACAAAAATATCCCATTTTGCATCTGCTTTTATTTGTTAAAACTACAATCAACTTAGATATTGACACTTTGTGCAGTGAGTTTTCAAGGAGGGAGCTGAGTTGCTCTCTGAGGCACTGATCCTGCAGAGAGCTTCTACACAAAGATTTGGGATATCTTTATCAGTGTGAGGTTTACAGCTGTTTCTCCAAGTTTCACAAGAAAGTCAAAGCAAGTCAGGTCTGCATCTACATATATAGTTGTTCCTATTGCTCTGACACCTAAAATATCAGGTTTTAGTCTGTAGCTTCACCTTTTGGATATTTTGTAGCTTCAAACCAAGAGACATATGGTTTTGTCAGGCTAAATCTACAAAAATGGACAACGAGGACTGTCCCCATGTCTGGTAGCAGAGGAAAGAGAAACTGGCCAACATGTACATCGACTGCAGTGTTAAGCCAAAATACATCTCCAAAATCATGGAAGAGTTCCCAGGCAGATGTGCTGATTTGTTATGGTTCCTTTCAAGGAGGAGGAGGTCTTGTCAAGGTTTTGCAGGAGAACTTGAGCTGCAGCAGATGCCATTTGTGTATGGACTGGAGTGAAAGTGAATAATGATATGTCTGCGACAACACTGGGGCTCAGGAAGGATGCTCAGGTCCTTCATACGGGCTTCCTGCCTTCACATCTGCAGGAACTGGAGAAAGCTGTAGCTAGAAAATGTAGCTTAGGTTTATGTTATTGCAGCAGGACCCATATCACACAAAGAAAACAGTGGGAGGCAGGAAATCTCCTTTGTTGTGAAAACTGCTGAGAGATTCCCCCCTTCCATGCAAGGACGAAACCAACAGCAGAAGGGCTCTACCTCAAAAGTAAAGGGACACGTGGGAAGAGCATGATCTTCCAGCTCCTGGGTGAACATAGTAGCAGTATTTGTCAGCAAGAAAGCTTAATGGTTGCAACTGGTACACCTAATCCCTTGTGCTAGATCCCACAGAGGTAGCTGTGTGGAGACGTGGCTCTCCAAGGCTCTGCTCCTCCTGAGGGTTTCTACACAGGTGATCCTGAGCCCACGGACAACCTGGGAGTGACCCAGGCAAGCAACAAATGTCCTTCTCAACTGCCGGGGTGGCTGAGGGAGCAGTGGGGACCACTCTTCTAGTGGCACTTGCAACCAGCCTGAGGCGAGGAGCACTTTGACCAGAACTGTCATGGCAGTTCCGCAGATCTTTGACTGACCTCTGCCATGTGCGAACCGTAGTCACACAGAAATCTGCTTCAAACCAGAAACAATTTCATTTCTTCATGAAATGCCACTGTAGATGAGCTGTGTTTCTTAGCTGCCTGTTTGCCTTCTGTTGAACTTCTAAGACCTCAGGGAACATCTGTATGACTTGGCACCAAGTAAAGCAAGTTGAAAAGGAGCAGGTTCCTGAAAGCCAAGGAGCTCACACATCCTTGCAGGGAGGGCCAGAAGTACTTACCTCGAGGGGTCAGCTCTTGCAGCAGCTGAGTAGAGCACCGATACGTGGCTCTCCCTGACCTGGCACAAGGCAGAAGTTAAGGCTGCACTGAAGCTGCTGAGGACACAGGTGGTGTGAAGCCAGTACAGGTAAGGGGAGAGTCATCCATGATGCCTGACAACCCCTTTCAAAGCAAAAGTAGGTCTCCCACTTCGATCCACCTATGAAGGGTTGCTCTGAGGTTTTGGAAACATTATAAATTGTTCTGGCTTTCCAATATAAATAAGGTTGTTTCCGGTATCTATACCTACAAGGAGTTTGCTCTTGTACCATTCAAAGTCAAACTCCCATCAACATGACTGCATGAAGATCAAGTCCTGAAGCCCCCTTCCCAAGAGCCTCCCAAATGAGGAAGGGCCAGATCACGCTCCCAAGACCCATAGGTGGGTTGTCTGGTGCTTGCATCCTTCCACAGAAGAGTGCGGGAAACCTGGAGTAAGGATCTAATCAGATGTTTTGCAACCACTGCCAAGAGGGTCAAGTAGTCTGCTCAAAAATGAGGAATTATCAGGCTTAATAACCAGTGGCTGACATGGCCAGCATTTCCCCTTCAAAGTGACCCAGGAAAACTGACCCTTCTCAGCCACCACGAGATGCAGCTTCAGTAATTAGGAGCCTGCTTCTGCTCAGGATTTGTCTGGGCAATCAGGAGCCTTTCTAGAGCCTTTCACTCTCCAAGTTTTTTATATTATTGCGGGTTTAGGTCTACATAAACCTCCAGCTGAGCAAAGCCAACCTGATCAGTCTTTGGTGGCTCTAAATTGATATTTCGACAGAATAAATTGTCAAGTCTGCCATTACACACGCAGAATTCAAACTGATTTCCCATCTTTATTTTTGGTGATGAATAATATTGACTGATACGTCTTTTTATTTTTAAGACTTCCTCTGAACAGCAGTTATTCCCCCTTGTATCTGACATCCTCGCTATTACCTTTACTCCTTGCCTGAGTACACTTAAATTATATCATTGCCTCTGGGAAATGCATCCTAAACTCAGGGAAGGAAGCCAGGTCTAGGACTCAAACCAAAACTCACTGTAAAGGGTAAGAGTCTTTCTATTGGCCTGAGTATGTTTGGGTTCAGGCTCTTAATGAACAACTTGTTTAGAAATGCAAATAACAAATTTGCTCCTTACATTCCAGTTTTTCACTGCGTGAATGTCGTGGTTTAGCCCCAGCCAGCAACTAAGCACCACGCAGCTGCTTGCTCACTCCCCCTACCCTAATGGGATGGGGGAGAGAATTGGAAGAGTAAGAGTGAGAAACACTCCTGGGTTGAGATAAGAAAAGTTTAATAATTGAAATAAAGTGAAATAGTAATGATAACAATAACAATATAATAATTATAATAATAATAACAATATACAAAGCAAGTGATGCACAATGCAATTGCTCACCACCTGCCGACCGATACCCAGACAGTTCCCGAGCAGCAATCGCTGCTCCCCGGCCAACCCCCCCTAGTTTCTATACTGAGCATGACGTCATATGGTATGGAATAGCCCTTTGGGCAGTTTGGATCAACTATTCTGGCTGTGCCCCCTCCCAGTTTCTTGTGCGCCTGGCAGAGCATGGGAAGCTGAAAAGTCCTTGACTAACATAAGCACTAGCATAAGCAGAACTTAGCAACAACTAAAAACATCAGTGTGTTATCAACATTCTTCTCCTACTAAATCCAAAACACAGCACTATGCCTGCTACTAGGAAGAAAATTAACTCTATCCCAGCTGAAACCAGGACAGTGAATCTATGTCAAGCTAAACAGCTGTAACATTCCCCTCAGTACAGAAAGTCACGTCCTCACTGCAGCTTTTAATACAAAGTGAATGAAGTACTCATTTATCTTCTCTGCCTGGGGGAAACCCTTCCATTTCTGCTCCCCTGGGGTTACACATGACAGCAATTGCCTCTTACATGGCATGAAACACGTACAAGGATTTCACCGTGTTTGCGGTTGTCTAGCTGCCTCCATAAAATGAAAAACTGTGGAGAGCCAGCAGACATTGTTTCAGTAAAAAAACCCTTTAAAAACAGAGAAAGAAGCATGGTCAGTCTTTTCTTCCTTTTTTTTTAATCCCCAGCAAAGTAGAAAGCATGGTTTGTCCTGAAACATTCCCACAAGCAGTTCGTAACAGAGTCTGAACTCAGCTGAGTACAAACGGAGAGGAGATCTCTGCAAGGTCAGTGGTAGATACCCAAATCCGTCCCTCCACACAGAGCAAACGGGGGGGCAGAGAGCTTCCTCAGGACCCCCCTACTTTTCTTTGGGCTCATTCTGCAATGTAGAGAAACCTGTCTGGACCATTTGGTCTGCAGAGCATGTGGATGGGGCAAGCTCAGCAGAGTCTCTACTGCATTTGAAGGTGCCTCGTGCTGCTGTCCCTTGCTCTGCAGAAGGTAATTGCTGCTCCCCAAGAACAGGCACTGCAGCCCCTGCTCTCCTGGTAAGAAAAAGCATTGGTAAGGTAAGAAACCTGAGCTCCTGTGGGGTGAGGAAAAGCCCAGTAACAGTAATTTAAGATTCTGTGGCTGTTCTTCAAGTTGCTAGCTGCTGATGCTCTCAGGCATTTAATACCTGAAAGGCTCCCTCCTCCTGTTCTCTGCTTAGTACAGAAGAAAATGGTTTGCTTTGCCTGTAAAGAGAACATTCATTAACTAGCATTAACATGCAATTTGGTGTTTGAAAACTGCCTTATCAACAGAACATCTGAGGTAAGAGCCATCTGCACTGCAAAGGCTGCCCGCAGCTCTGCTCGGACTGTGCAGAGAATTGCCTGACCCAAACCAGGGTGTGGAGAATCGCCTGACCCAAACCAAGGTGAATGGATGGAGGGAAGGGACCACGGTGCCGAGTGAGACCAACGAAGCCACAGTGGGAGTCTTTTTCCTTGCCTCATTCAGGCTCAGTCAGATTGCCTAATACAGGCTGAGACCGCTCTCTATTACTGACTTACTGCTGGAGCATGTCTAAGACCTCCAGCCATCCTCCCTATCCTCTCCACGATGTCTTTTGTATGAGGGAATAAATACATCTTGAAGGAAACTGACTCCTGAGACATCTGTGTATGGTCGTTGCTAAAATAAAAACCCGGTATTTCAGGTATCCCCAGAAAGTTTCTGGGACGCTAGTAAGTGAAGACTAAAAAAGCCCTAGTGGGAGCAGGATACTCTTGCACCTCTTTGCACTACACTATAGGTAATTATATGCTATAGGTAACTAGGCTGTGGACTCACTGGCTAGTAGCCAGGTTTAGAGGAGCCGTATGAGAACCAGATGATTGGGGTTGCTTCTCTTGGAAAGGAGATGAGTAAGGGAGAAATGTAAGTATCTATGAGATCCTTGCTGGTCTAGGGAAGACAGAAGAATTTTCTTCCAGATTTTAGCATCAGGATAAGAGGCAATTTAAAAAAAAAAACCAAAAAAACCAAACAAACAGATGAAAGATTTTTGCAGTGTTTAAGCGAGCTGTGGCACTTACTGCCATAAGAAGTCCTCAGGCTGAGAAGGTACCAAGTTTGAAGAGAGACTCTGTTCAGAGCGACAGGCAAACTAGCTGCTTCTAATTAGCACTAAAACATTGCAGAGCACTGTTAAACATCAGGGCTGATGCCCAGTTTTTGGGAGGTTTGGAAGCTGGGATTGAGCCTGGCACAAGGGCAGGGAGGGGCCCTGTCCCCACCCCAGCCCCTGCCCCTGCCTCTGGGGGAAGCTCCAGGGTCTCTGGCTGGATCCTGCCTCCCTGCTCCAACCCAGAATAGCAATTGCTGTGTCCTTATGCTCCATATCTCCAAGTAACTGGTTCCAGTGGTATGTTATGGCCATTGTTTAGAGAAGAATATTCTTGGGGGACAGCAATGCCCTGGTAGTCCTTAAGTCTGGCTTTTGTGGCTGGCACTTTTGGGGCACAGAGGAGTGTCGGAAGCAGATGCCCAGATGACCATTCCTCACCCCCTTCCTCCATCCTTCTGCAACAGTGGCAGGGAAGCAGGCTGTGTTCAGTCATCTTTTCATCTCTTCAAGTGCGTTATTTCCAATGTGAGCCAAGGAGATCAAAGAGAACATCTAGAATGGAAAGTGCTTACGTGTTTCATGATCCTAAACCCTGCCTTTAGAAAAAAATGTCTTTTTAATTGTAATTGGTTTTTTACTTAGGGATTTTGTCACTTCCTCTCCATGAATTGGGAAAGTTGCCACATCTAACCTAATATCCAAAAAAAGAAAAACCCTACCGTGACTACAGCATTTGATCAGTATGCGTACTCTGGAACCCAGAAGACCCATGTACCCCTATACCTCACTTGGTGTTCACTGAGCAACCAGCCTGGAGTGGATGGGCAGCTTGGGACACTTCAGGAATGAAGAAGCAGGTGTTTAAAGGCAGAAGATGAGGAATAAGATTAATCCGTACAAAATATACCAGTCAGTCATTTAATGTACCAAATCTGGGATGATGCTGATGCTGCTGAGGGTCCACGTGTTAGCTATGAGCTGCTGGCAGTGTGGAGGTAGTCTGGTGAGCTTACGGACCCCAGGAGAGGAGTGCAGGCCCAAAGACCTGAGTCATTCTTGTCATTATTTTTTTTCTTAACTGTCATGAATCCTGTTAGTGCCTGCAGGGCAAGAAACAGGACCATTTGTCTCTCACTTTGGAGGTAAGTAAACATTCAGCAGTATCGATGGTCTTCTAATGAACTTGGTTTAGACCATTCTAGAACTTAGAAAATTGTTTCGTGTTATTTAATATGTACATTAGCATGACACAGACTTTGTTGTCACAAATCAAATAAAACCATAGCCATGGGCACAATCAGCAATTTCCTGAGGGTGCTGTTTGAGATCACTCTGACTGGGGACAACCTCCATCTCCACATCTTTTCTTACTGATTCAGTGGGGCTCCAGGAATCAGTGAGGTCTTTCCCTTTTTCACCTAGGTGAACTGACCAAGGCATTGGAGGGGTATGACATTTTCCAGATTGGTGTTTGAATAAGGTTTAGAAAAATTATGTTGAGATCCAAGCTATTTGTCAGGGTGCCCAGATGGTATTCTGTGATTGCTACAGAGACATCTCTTCTCCCAAGAGAGAACATACTCCATCTGCCCCAGTGAGAGCTCTGCATGCCAGGCAAGGATGGAAATGGACGGCATAGCAGTAGCTACTGTCAGGATTGGGCACAATGTTGGGCTTTTTTATAGGGTGTAAGTAAACCTTTGAACAGGAAAATCAATTAATTTCAGGTTGGTGCAAGCACAGTCTAGACTAAGAAAATCAAAGCAAGTCAACATCAATCTGCCTCTGACCTGAAAAAGAAGAGAGAGGACTGCCTTTTAGCAGCATAGATAGATATTCACAACAGCAGTCTGAGCTTTGAAGCTCCTTTCTATTTACAGGCAGGCAAGCAAGGCTTGTATGAGGGAACTGAGAGGCGAGTGTGATTGACTAACATGTGGGAAAGAAGAAAAGGTGTGAAGTGGGGGTTTTAATAGACCTTGCTACTAGTTTGGCAGTGTGCTTACATTCAGGTTTTCAGTCAAAGAGTTAGCAATTGATTTCATATGCAAGAAGATAATCGTTGCCTGTTTTTTGCTTAGTGGTCTTTTGGTTAAGGTGTGGGTAATAGCTGTGCCTTGGCTTCAAGCCTTTTTGATGTCTTCATGAAAATGACACTTTTTCTCTTTCTGTGCCTCAGTTCCCAGATCTGTAAAATCACAGCCATCTGAAATGCAGTGTCAGAGTTTCCAAGCACAGGAGGGGGGTGAATTCTTAACCCAGTTTCAGCCAAGAAATTGAAGAACAAAATTCTCAAAGTAGCTCAGAGCCATACCCAAGATCCTTTGGTTTTAGTTCCTACATTCTGAAATAATAAAAAAAAAAATTACTCTTAGGTGTTGATTGAGAGTAGCGCTTAAGCCACATGATCTCTTGAGCAAATGACCTTATGCATAGGAAGATATTCATATACCACGGTGGCTTTTAGGCTGTCCCTCTTGTTCGCTCAGCTCAGAGCATGGGCAATGCACCACTGCTGGGTATCTGCTTCCATCCATCCAGACATTGCCGTCTTCTCAAACCACTTTTCAGGCTAAGGTGGCAAATATCCTTTTCCCACTATGATAACTCATTTCTCTCTCCACCTACACATGTTATGTTAGCGACCACAGGCAGATAATGGTATATGGCTGTCCACATTCTCACCACACTTCATGCACTAGAAATTGGGCACCTATAAGGAAAAATGGAATTGCTCTCTGCAGACATAAATGGTTTTTTTGTCAGACTGAAACTGGTCAGAAATGTGCATCATCATCACTTTGCTACCCACTAAAGATCTACTCCTATTCTCCATATACTAAACCAAAAACTACTTCAGAGACTCACAAATCTGCTCTTCCCTTGAAGTCTGCTTCTGGCATTGCATTTCTCTGAGTGGCAGAATACCTTCCACTTTTTTATTTGATCACTTTTTGCTCTTTGACATAAATCTTTCCCTGACATGCTTTACTTTGACAGTTCCTAATATAGCTGTGCCTAATGAGACAAATTCCAATAGCAGAAGTACTGATTGCTGGATTAACAGTTTCATATCCATTTTCCTCAGGCAAGAAATAGAAAAATTCATCATCCATTATATGCTACTACAGTGGGAGAATGCATGCAATACCTGGAAAACATTTCATTTCTCCTTTGCAATTAACTTAATGGATACAAGACCACAGCTTCAGAAAGAGAGGAAAAAAATAGTCATGCACCCTACATATCCTGTGACATCTCTCAAAAAGGGGGCCCAGGGAAGAAAAGGGCTTCATGTAAGAAGCTGGATTAGAACTGAGGTAATTTATTGCCCTAATAAGATCAACATTTATATGTAAGGATAAGTAAATATTGACTAGGTAAACATAGCCTGATAAGCAGATCAATCTGTTTCTCTCTTAGGAATACATCGGAATTAACAAGCTTGATAATGTTCAGTATTTCAGACTCAGAGACTAAAATGTTCTGGTGTATCCTGAAGGAGTAAAAGGCTATTGTATGTCATGCCCACTGCCTCCAACCCCAGTAAAGAATTCAACAACACACACACACACACACACACACAAACCCCCAACCCAACAACCAAAAAGAAAGGATATCGATTGTTCCTAGAGGATGCAGGTTCCCCGTGCAACAGGAACTGTCATGGGTGTTCATTTCATGGTCTTATAAACATTTAACTATCAATCAATGTCATCCACAAAGCACTGTTCAGAGGATCAATTTATTTCCAGCTTTTCTCTGCTATTAAATAGAAAATGCAACAGACAAGGGGAGCTTTGATTATCAGTGAGTGGGCTTTTACAATCCAAATGTGCCTTTTGAAGCATGCATTCAAATCAGATAGATATTAGAGGACATTTGGGAGGATACATTTGGGAGCACATTTCCATGTGCATATGGAAAGAGAAGGTGGAAACCTATAGTGCAGTCTGGACTGCCTGGTCTCATAGAAGCATTCTTGTCATCTTAGAACAAATATGTTCTCTCTAGCTTCTTGCGTGCAGGACTTCCCAGTGAGCAGAATAAGGTAGGGTGGGGAAGAAGGACAGTGCATTTTTCCGAATTTGGTTTTCTAGTGTAAGTGCCTGGCTTTTGTGACCTCTGAAATTGCTTGAGGGATAGCACAGAATAGCGGAGGTGTTATTCCAAAAGAAGCATTGTCCTAAAGATGCATTGGAGTCACTTTCAAAAGAAGATCCAGCTGTCTGACCTGACAGATGCTCCATCCAAAGAACAGACAGACATTTTGTCAAGAGCATGGAAATGCCTGTGACTAAGAAAATGGTACAATTTGTTACTTCCTCTCTCTCCCTTGTCAATGGAAACTAGTGACCAGGTAATCTTGGTTGCTTCAACTTTGGAATACTTAGCAGTGAAGATGATGCTATAGGTTGTTATGAAGCACTGAACAAAGGATAGCAACCTATTAAAATTTGCTTGCAGAGTCACAATAGCTGAGCAAGAGCCCTACCAGCCTTTGCTATTTACTGCAAATAATATCCTACTACTTAAAAATCTTTCATAAAATAGCTGGGACTTATCATCTCCATTGTCAAACCAGTTTCATGGTGACCAGTTCTCTGGTTCTTGACCAGTCTTACAGGCACTCCTATCCTCTGTGGAGGCGTTTGACAGGCATCTAAAAACTTCAGTGTCTGTTCTAAACTATTTGTCTAGGCACTTTCTGTGGTCAGTGAAAGACAAGGGCACACCTAGAGGGCAAATCCATCTGCAGGTGGCTATGCCGGCTGGGATGCATGAGGTGACCCCCACTATTGACTGCTCGTACGTACAAGAGGGCACATATGCAGAGGTGCTTGTAGATTGCCGCTGTTGGGTGAGGTGCTGGAAAAGGGATATCCTAGAAACACACCTCACAACCATCCTGCTCCTGCTGAGAGTGAGAAGATGGAGCACCTGGAGCCTGACACCTTGCCGCTGCAACCCTTTGCCGGGGCAGCCGGGCGGTTCGGGGGGACCCTGGCGTGTGGCCGCTCCTCCAGCACCCGCCGGGTGGTGGAGGCTGACGGGAAGGCTGTGTGCGAGGGGAGGGGGCAGAGAGGAGGAGGTGGCTTCCTCCTGACGCCATTTCCGAGGGGCTGAGATATATAAATGAGCCGGTTGCTGCAGTGCCCCATCTGGGATCTTCAGCCAGGGCACTGGCGTAGACGCGCACGGCGCTGGTCTCCCGCCGGCACCTCGCCTGGAGCCCCCACGCCAGGGACAGGCTCACCCTCGGCCCTGCCTCCCTCCCTCTGTCCCGCAGCAGCATGAGCCGCCCAGATCTGCTCGCCGTCCTGCTCCTGGCCGTGCCGGGTAAGTGGGGCTGGGCTGGGCTCCCTGTGCCCCCCACTCCGGGACCCCCCGCCCCGGGCAGCGCTGCCCCGCCAGCTCCCGCCGCGCCGCGGCCCCTTCAGCACCGCGGACAGCGGCGGCCGCAAGGTCACTGCCCGCGGGCCGCGCCGGGCTCTGCCGGCCTGGCGGCCTCTCCTTCCCTTCCCTTCCCTTCCCTTCCCTTCCCTTCCCTTCCCTTCCCTTCCCTTCCCTTCCCTTCCCTTCCCTTCCCTTCCCTTCCCTTCCCTTCCCTTCCCTTCCCTTCCCTTCCCTTCCCTTCCCTTCCCTTCCCTTCCCTTCCCTTCCCTTCCCTTCCCTTCCCTTCCCTTCCCTTCCCTTCCCTTCCCTTCCCTTCCCTTCCCTTCCCTTCCCTTCCCTTCCCTTCCCTTCCCTTCCCTTCCCTTCCCTTCCCTTCCCTTCCCTTCCCTTCCCTTCCCTTCCCTTCCCTTCCCTTCCCTTCCCTTCCCTTCCCTTCCCTTCCCTTCCCTTCCCTTCCCTTCCCTTCCCTTCCCTTCCCTTCCCTTCCCTTCCCTTCCCTTCCCTTCCCTTCCCTTCCCTTCCCTTCCCTTCCCTTCCCTTCCCTTCCCTTCTCCCCGGGGAAGGCTGAGGGGGGCACAGTGCACACATCCAGCTGCTGCACCAAAGGACCACTTCCACCAGAGCGAGATATCCCTCTTCTCCACTCCCATTTATAGCAGGATAAGATTTCTCTGCTTGTCTCCCAGTGGAGGTGAATAACAAGCTCTCTTTTTTTGCCCTCCCTTCATTTTACAGCCATCTCCCTTCCTGTGGCAAACGACATGAATAAAGGGGACACTAAGGTAAGGATGGCCTGTAGTGGAAGGGGCAAGTGAAGTTGAAGGATGCCATGTTTGACCTCCACCTAGCTGGGTGGCTTTTGGCTGCCCCTGCTGAAATGCCCTGTAGGAAATGCCAGGGATCTGCATGAGATCCCTACAGCAGGATCCATCCACCGCCTCCTCCCTCCCGACCAGGATTTACCCTTTGTGTACCCACTTCTGGGCACCTGGGCAGGAGGCAATTCCCTCAGGATGTCCCAGAGGGACCAAACAAGCTTGTCTGGAGAATGGTGAGGCTGGAGATAGAGGTTGGGTATAAACCTCCCCAGTCCTCCTACTTTCAGCTTTTCAAAGCTCCCAACATGAGGTGACTCAGGGGAGAGTGGGGGGAGATGTGATTCAGGAAAGGGCATCGCTGGAACTGTGTGTGTTTGGGGGTGTGTATACATCTGTGTCTGTATGTGTGGTGTGTTACTTAAGCATGCATGCTCCTGAAAAATAGGCAACTGGCTACTCAGATTGCTAATCTGACCTTAGCTACTGCTCAGCCTGTCTGGATGTCTGCAAGCAGTGCAGGACTTGGCTGACCTCTCCAGCCTTTTACAGGCTTCTGTGCATACATCTGTGTCATCCCTCTCTGACATTCACAGCTGCACTTCGCAAGTGTGTGCACTCCCAATGGGCTTTGGGTACTTTGGGGAGGTGTTTGCCTGTGTTGATCTGTGACAGACCTCCCCTTCCTGATATTATAATGCCTATAGTATTTCAGATGAACTGATCTCTTAGCTGCCCAGATTAAGATTTCTCCAGAAATGAATGTCCAGAAGGGAAACACCAGCCTTTCCCCCCCTACTTCTTGAACATCTTTGTTTCCTGAAATCTTCTAGCCACACAATGTTTTTCTCCAGGCAGCAGTAGGGGAGGACACGTTCATGTCACTCTCAGCCACAGGCTCCGTTGTACAGTGTCTCTGCTTGTTGTTACGTACAGGGCAAGCGCCATGAGGGACGCTTCCCTGTGTCCTGCCAGGTGTGCCTGGGCCTGGCGAGCTGTCGCTTTGTTAAGACCTTCAGCCTGCTTAGCCCTTGCTGGGGCTGAGCCGTGAGCTGTGAGCCGCTGGCTGCCTGCTTCAGGCAGTGTGCTGCTGACTGAGAAAGAGGACTCAGGGCAGGCACTTGCCCCTTCCACTGGCCATGCCAGAGTGGGATACTCACTGGGCATCTGGTGGGACAAGCCATTAATTCCATGATTTTCCTTGTGAGACCTATTCCCAGCATGTTCTCTGTGTAAAACATGGCACTTCCCAGCAACCACATTTAGCTTTTGTGGAAGCTGGTGCGACTCCATAGGAATGCTTCCACCAAGGAAGGATTGTCTCCCAGGCCTGTCCCCTCCCTGGGTACTGCACTGACACAGGCCCTAGCTGAGAGCAAAATCAGCCCACACCTTTCTTTTGATTTTTGCTGCAACTGGAAGAAGCCATTAGGGCTTTTCCACCTTCACCGCCCTATGAGACACAGCATTTCAGTGAAGGAAGTCCTAGCCTCACGGGGCAGATCAGGGCAGGGATATCATTACATGGCTACAGCAGAGAGCACCGCAGCTCTTCCCACACACCATGCTGCTGTAGATGTGTTCTGTGCCACCAACATTTGTGGGTGGCCTGGGGCTGTGAAATGGGGAGCCAGCATCTGCAGGCCTTTCCTGGGCAGCTCACCAGACTTTCTTTACACCAAGGGCTTTCCATGGCAAGCTTAACATGACCAAAGCATTTACAATATCCCTGGTGTTTGCCCACTCTTGTGCTCGAAGGACTATTTCCCACTTACAAGCATACATTTCAGAAGGACCTGAGCACAGCCAAGCTCAAAAGTGGTGAAGTTTATCCTTGTAAGGACGTGATCCTTTGGAGATTTCTGTGTGGGGACAGCATGAGCAGCTCTTAAGGATCCAGTTACATGCTCACAGTTACAGGATAGCTATGGCAAAATTCCAGTCCGAGTTTCTGCACTGGATTAATTACATTCATTTGGAAAGGATCTCCATTTCCTGATGCAGGCTGTTATTTCACGACCTTGTGAATCCTCACTCTGCAAGACTTGCTCTTAAAAAAAGTCAAGGAGAGTGCTGTGGAATGACTGCACTCTTCATTTCATTATGCTACAAAGTTCCTCCACAGAGTTGGCCGTATTTCTGTGGTGACTGATGTGATTCTTTGTGTTCAGACAAAGACCTTAAATCAGCTTAGAAGTCTTCAAAAAGCTTGTATAGAGTCTTTCATTGGACCAGGTTCTTATTTCTCATGCTGAGAAAGTCCTTACTTCTGAAGCTGCGTTGAATACAGCTGCAATAAATGGCTCCAGAGATTGGGAAATGTGGGAGGGAAGTATCAGAATCTGGGATTTGTTCTATTTAATGGTAAAGTGACTCAAAGTCATCTCAAATCAATATCAATAGATTGCTTATGGTATAGGAGAATGATACTGGGGAAATTTCCCTGCATTCTTTTTGTTAGATCTTTCTGGTAACATTTTTAATCCAGCAGGCAATCCCCTCAAACTGTGCAAATAGTTAAGAGTTCAGCATTTTATGGCTGTGATCTGCAAAAGCAGAATTCTTTCCTTATACATGGTGAAAATTTGCCCATTCCATATGGTCAATGAATATATCCAATTGCTTGAATGAGCAACATTGTAGATGACTGGGAATAGCTGACTTGTGTTTAATTTCTGCTGCAGCCGCAGTGCTTTGCTCTCCTGAGAATGGCACCTTGTAAGGGAGGTCAGGACTCAGGGCTGCCTGCAGAAATCATCAGAAGAAAGAGGTTCAGTGAGTGAACTTTTTGCCCCCAAGGCTTACTTGTATCCTTTTCTTCAATTTAGCCTCTGTTTTTTCCACAGGCACTTGTGAGCCCTGCATACTTTCTGGGCTGCTTTATAAATAATCATCCTTTCAAACGAAGCAGCCTGATTCCTGCACTACTAACTGGCACTGGACTGTAGTGAATGCTGCTTTCTCTCCTGTGTGACCATTTGGGTCTACCACGACCACGCAGCAGGGCTCCTGGTGGTGTCTCTCAGTGTGGCGAGGGTGCCTTCACCCCTGCCAGAGGTGCCACCTTGCCTTTGCGCCTCTGGCTTTCATTCTCCTACCACACGTACAGCAGTGGTGCTGTAGTTGCATGGGTGAAGAGCTAGGCCTACAATCTCAGTACAAGTGACAAACTAGATAAATAATGCTTCTCATTTTACACCAAGGAAGAGGGCTGCTGGAAAGGGCAGGCCCAGAGTTCATCCTGTCTGGGAGGCTTGCCTCAGGCAGTTGCACATTCTTTGGAGGAAATTGTGGGAACTTCATTGCTTTCAGATGACCTGCCTCTGTGAACGGCTCTTCCAGTCTCTAATAGATGGCTTGAATACTCAAGCACAAGGTCAAACACTTCTCCAGAGTGTCTTGTCCTTCTCTAGGCCTTGAGAGCAGTATTTCTCATCCGTGTTTCAAACTGCAATTTACCTCATGTCACCCTCCATGCCTGGCTGCAGTCTAACTATGGTGCCCTTCTCAGCGCTCGCATAGCTTGCAAGATTTCAAGGTCACCTATTGAAGAGCTTGACCACTTGTTGCTCTCTATGACCTCCCACTGAGCCCTTTTATGAGATGCAGGTTGAGATATATTGACTTAAAAGAGGATGATTTTGAGCTCTCTATGTGTATATCCAGATCCCCTTTCGTCTCCTGATGTGCCCAACCTCTGGGATGGGCTGGAGTCGTGAGATCCCCGGCTGAAGTGTGCATCACATTAAAGAAGCTCTTTCTATTGCCATGTGTCATTTGCTCACTTCTCAGTTTTGGGAGGTACCTTCTGTTCCTGCATTAGGTAAACCAGGAACCGAACATTCAGTTCTGGCTCGACCAGAAAAGCAAGAGGATCTGTGCCATCATCTGCTATATTTCAGCCTTGGTAACAAATAGATTTAGGGAAAAAAGACAATAAAGCAGTGCTTAATTTGTATTTTTGTCTCTTTCTAGGTGATGAAGTGCATTGTAGAGGTCATCTCTGATACTTTATCGAAGCCAAACCCCCTGCCGATCAGTGAGGAATGCCTAGAAACACTCAGAGGAGGTACAGGCTCAGATTTAACACTGGGTATCAGCAAGAGCAGATCTGGCAGAGACACAAGCAGGGGCTGGTCCTGCCCTGGCACATGCTTTAGCACCTGACAAGGGGTCCCTGACACACTCACCTTCCTTGTGGTCACCCCACCAGGCTGCATCAGGCTCCAGAAGCAGGGACGGAGCCGCTGCTTGGCCCAGGCCATGCATCACGCTGGCACCGCAGCCGGGGAAGGTACTGGGTGACATGAAGCTGCCTGGTTTTCTTGGGACCTTCCTGTCGTCTTAACCACATGGTTAAGAGAGGTGGCAGCAAATCAGGCCAAGGGAGAGAAAAGAGTAAACGAAGAGGGAGGTGGCATTTGGGGTTGTTTTTCATTTGGGGTTGTTTTTCATTTCTTGGTGGTTTGGGCGGGTTGTCTTTGACCACCTTCTGTACCAAGTCTCCCCTATTGCAGATGAACGAATCATTTCTATCCTTCGCCACCAAAATTTATTGAAGGAACTTCAGGAAATTGCGGCTCAAGGTACAGTTTCACTACCATTATTTGGGAAGAGGGCTTTCATCTGTCGTAGCCCCTTGCACAGTTTTGTTGTTTGAGGTTTTTTGTATTTTATGTTAATTTGACATCATATAAATGTGCCCTAGGAAATCTAGTTCCAGGACTTGCAGTAGAGACTGGGTGAGTGGGGACAGGAATTTTGCTTATAATGACTCCAGTATGCATCTGATGATTTAAATGACTGTCAATGTAACTTGGTGGCGATGCAGAGCATAGACATTTTGGGGTGGGAGAACCCTAAAAGGAAACACTGTAATTTAATTCAACAGCCAACCACCAGCTCCCAAGCTAGAATGAAAGACAAGAAAACCTTCACTGTTTGTGCAGCTGAAGTCTAGCACTAAACCCAGCTGTGGCAGAAGGGAAGCCTCACCTAGCATTGAGCAAGACTTGCACCTAAAAGACCCCAATGAAAGCCCGCAATGGCGATTTTCCTGTTGGCTTCCTTAGGGTGAATGCAAGTTCCTTTGGTTTGGGGGAGGTGTGGGCAGCTCACCACTTGTCAGTGTGGGAGCAGCAGCAGCATGGAGCTGTACAAAGGGGTTTGCAGGGGAGAAAAGGACTATACTCAGGTGCCCAGGTCCCCAGAGCTGGTGTGCAGGTCCCAGGCTTTCAAAGCCGATGCAAGCCCCTCTGCCTGGGTGGCCCAACTGAGGCTGCAAAGGGGCTCTCCCCAGCCAGAGCAGCTCCCGGCCTTCCCTCCTTCTTCTCCTTGGGGTAACCCCACTGGCAGTCCTCCCTCACCAGGGTGTCCCTGTGCCCTGCTCCTGTGTGGCACAGCTGCCAGGGATGGCTGGGAGACAGTGCCACCAGACTGCTTTCAGAGCAGGGAAGTGACAGAGGCAACAGGGAGAAGGGAGAGGGAAAATTCAGGAAGTCAAGATTAGGGGAGAGCCCCATGCAGCTCCCAAAGCAATAGTTTCGTCACTGCCCAAATCCCACCGGCAGAGGGGCCAGCCAGGGAGTGATGCCAGACAGGCTCCATGGATGCTCTGATGTTCCAGAAGAAAAACCTGGGCCTCTTCAGTGCGCTGGGCTGCTGCTGCCCAGGCACACCAGGGTTGTGAGGGGGAGCGCTCAGCTATCAGGCAGGCTGTGCCATACAGCATGGAGTCCACGTGAAGGGACTTGTTTCACAGAGGTGCATCTTGCTCCGCTCTTTCCTTGCCTTGAGCCCATCACACAATTTGCTCTACAGATCACAGTGACTGGGAATGGGAGAGCCATGTAGCCCAAAGGAAAAGCGAAGGTATTTATCTTGGTCTCCTCTGTGCTGGCTGCAGCTGGTCCTGCTTGGGCTGGAGAGCCCACGCCATCCAGCTCTGCCCCGGGTAGGGCTAGAGAGGACTGGGCTGGCAGTGTTGGCTCTTGCCTTTGCATTAAGGCACAGAAGCAGGGCATGAGCTGGGTTATACAGGGCTTGCTTGGCTCGCAGTTCCCGTGGGATGGAGCTGCCTGGGCAGAGCTGGTTGCCAGGACAGCTGCGCTCTGACCTCCAGCTTGTGCTGCCTTCAGACAATGCTTTCTCCAGGGTGTTGCTTTTGTCGAGCTGGCTCCATAATCCCAGAGGCTAAGGTGTGGGGCCTTGGGGCCCTGGACCTTCCCTGGAGTGGGAAGGAATGCTGCTCCTCCTCCCGGGGAGTGGCGGGAAGCAGCGCCCAGAGAGAGGGCCTCTACCACCAGGCAGAAGGGCACAGGGGCCCTCAGTGCTCACCTCAGCAGAGGTACATGGGCAGCATCTGGAAGGAGGCAATTTTTATCCTTCAGTACTCTGACACTTAAGTCTTTTGTTGGCCTCAATGTGCTGCAGTTCAGCATCTCTTATGCCCTAGGTCTCCATCGATATTAATTTTCCTAGCAACCCTGCTTCTCTGTTTATTTGGAGACCTTTTTCTTTCCTGCAGATGATGTTTTGGATGGTGGCTTTGTTACTGCAGTCGCTTCACGAATCCTCCAGTCTCACTTCTCCTGCAGCTCCCCTTTGGCAGATTTGTCCATTGTAGAAAATATGCATAATTATAAAGGGTACAGAACTATTTTCCTACCTCTACTTCCTGAAACACAGGAGGGCTTGTAACCTTTCCCTGTTTTTTGTTACTTGACTCAGGTGCCAATGAGAGAACTCGCCAGCAAAAGAAAAACAGTGGCTTTGAAGATGAACTTTCCGAAGTCCTTGAAAGTCAGAATGACAAGAACAAGCAGAGAGGTCAGTGTCAGCCTCCCCCCCAGGAAATCCAGGTCAGGCTCTAAACAAGGATGTTCTTTCTAACAGCCTTGATATGTCCATCTGCTTCTCATTTAGGCATCATCTTTGATGCTGCCACTGACACACACAAGCAACCTGGTGTTTGCTTTGTTCTTATTTACCAGCTTAAACAGCATGTAATTTCTGAGCTATAGTAACTGGTGATGGTCAAGTTACCAAACTGATACTGATCTTTTCCGCCCTGCTGCCAACACCATCACTCACTCCTAATGCTTAAGATGAGTCACAGCCAGGGAAATCCCATACTGCAAGACTCAGTGATATAGGCAAGAGTGATCTGGGTCTGCTCCTACCGCCCTTGTTTTGAGGCATCCAAGATATTAGGTTGTGGGTCTCTGAAGGCAAAATTGAACTTGGGATATGCACAGTGCACATACCCACACAAAACACCTGCATCTTGGAAAGACCACTTTCCGCTGGGATTTCCCCTTGCCGCTATGTTTCTATGGCCTGGCTAGAGACAGGCAGTGTAGCGGGAAGGAGGGTTCGGCCCCTTCCCTTTTCCACATCAGGAAGAGATGATGCCAATGTGGGATGAGATAATTTCTCATGCAGCAGCACTCCTGAAGAGGGTCTTGAGCAGGCTCTGGGGCATGTGCCTGAGCCACGGCAGCGCAGCGATGCTGCGATGTCAGCCCAAAGCTGCCCGAAGCAGTGAGGAGCGATCCCCCGGGAGCTGCTGCTGCAGCCAGCACAGCCAAAAGCCAACAGAGAGGATGGGTGGTGCTGGGTCTCCCTTCCCTGAACCTCTTGCTCCAGCAGTGTGGAGACTGCATGAGGATGAAGCGTAGTGCCTTGGGCCATCCAGGCTTGCAGGCAGCCCAGTGACACCACTGCAGTGTCACTGGCAGTCACCAGCCCTGCATGACCGGCTCTCTGCATCTCCTCACCCCAGCACACTCCTCAGCCCTGCTTGGGGCTGCACTCACCTTTCCAAACCTATCTGGCTTTTCCCACTGCTCTTTAGCCCCCCATCTTTTCTTTTGCAAAGTGACTTCTATGGCTAATTGTGTTAAAAGAGGCCAGTCTCTGACATGAGCAAGAGCAAGTACCCAGCCCACATTAAGCTCCTGCTGAGTAGCTGCTTTGCAGAAGCAGAGCCAGCCCCGCCTCCCTCCGGCTCGCCGGCAAACAGCGTTGGCTCCCTCTTCAACCTGGTGGGAGAAATAAGGATGTGATGTTAGCGCAGCACTCGGAGCAGGGAGAGCTGTGCAAGTGCTGTATTACACTCCTAAATCATTTTGGTTTAAGTGCGATCTGATTTCATGTGGGCCAAGTTTGTTGCTGGCATCTCAAGAGATGGTGATGAGGACCATGCCGCAGCAAAGCACTTTGGCATATGTTTCACTTCAGCCTTGTGAGTCTCTCCAGGAGAGCAGGCACCAGTGAGAGCACAGGCTTGCTTGAACGCAAGCATATGTTGAAGTGACTTATGAAAGGATCCATGGGCTGGTTAAGCAGATTGCTGAGCGGAGCTGAAGTTCCCTAAGAAATGCATGGGCTTTGCTGGTTGTGAAATGAGCTCTCAGGAGAGGTGTTGCTTCTTGCTCCTCCGTCTGCAGATGCGGCAGGGGAGCGCCCTGAAGAGGAGCAGCCCACGGGGTCCCTGGCTGAGCTGGCAGCACAGAAAACCCAGCAAAATGAAGATTCAAGAGAGGAGGGAAAAAACAGCCTGGAGGAGAGGGAGCCCAGGCCACGGGATGCCAACCCTGGTGAGAAGGAGGATCGGGAGGAAACAGAGAGCAATGAGATCGGGGACACAGAGGATGACCAGCGAGATGAAGCTTTGGACAACCACATCAGCAAAGGCTTCAGTGAGGATGAGCATCAGCAGCAACGGGATGAAGAGGAGCAGCGCAGAGGCCCCAGGGACAGCCTGGAGCTCGAGGACGAGGGAGAGCAGCGATCCAGGCAGGGCCAGGAGCAGAGCAAGGAGGTGGCAGGGGAACGTGTGGAGCGGGAGGATGATGGAGGAGACGATGCTGCAGAGGAGGACCCTACCGAAGCAGAGAGGTCACTTGATTTGGCTGAGGAGGACGAGGAGGCTGAGGAAATGCAGGGAGATGACAGTATGTATCCCAGATGACTGCACTGATACCTACCCAGGGTGAGCTGAGAGCGCTGAGACAGGGATAAGAGGCTTTAAAGCCTAAAAGTTCAGGCAGGTGCTTACCGGGTTTACAGAAATACCCCTGCTGACAGACACCCAGACCCGCTCCCCCCCCCCCCCGCCCCCCGCAAGCACCTGACCACGTGGGCCCACACACAGTGGGTAACACAGGTCCAGCAGCTGCCTGCTGCTCAGTTTTCATAGCACCTGGGGACAACTAATTTCTTTTTCTTGAAATTCTTATGTGGTTTTTGACTGCTGCCTCCAAGCCCTGTTACTGACATGGTGACGTGAGAGTGGGTATTTCCAGAATCCTGGGAAAATGGGCCTAAGTCAGGAAACCCACCTTGCATCACCCCTGAAGGCTCGGTTCAAAGGTGGAGTGTAGCCAGGTTAACACTTGTGCTCACTGTTGTATTTAATGCTCTTTCAGATAACGACGATGCTCTGGGATTTGGCAAAGACGGGCGGAGCTCTGAGGAGGAGGAGGAGGAAGAGCAGCCCCGGGCACTGAGAGGAGGAAGGCATCACCTGGAAGTTGAGGGGATGCAGGGGGAGGAGGACACCTTCCAGCCCAGGGATGCCAAAAGCGAGGAGATGGAGGAGTCGTCCTCCAGGGAGTGGGAAGACTCCAAGAGGTGGAACAAAATGGATGAGCTGGCCAAGCAGCTGACATCAAAGAAGCGCATGGAGGAAAATGATAGTGGGGAAGACCCAGACAGGTCCATGAAAATGGCATTTAGGTCCCGCAAGTATGACTTCAGTAGTCCAGCTGAAGATGTGAGAAGGTCATGGAAGCATCACTCAAAGAAGGACAGCAGTGAAGGAGGCTTCCCGCTTGCTCCCATGCCCGAAGAAAAGAAGGATGAGGAAGGCAGTGCTAACAGGAGAACAGAGGTTGGTGTACATAGGCTTAAGAATAAATCCTGCCCGGTTATTACTTGGGAATCCAAACTATGCTTGGAGATGTGGATGGTACCTTGGTGTTACGCAGCCAGCGTCAGTTCTCTGAGACATTAAGGAAATGCGTGGTGACCTTTTAGTCATTCAGCCCTAGGTATTATTGAGGTGTGCACCTGGCTGTGCCTTTGCTTTTTATCCTTGTTTTAGTGATTAGTGAGCAGTGTCAGACCTCCTACAGAGGTAGACCAGGGACGCAGCTGTGGTGAGAGAGCTGGGGCATTGGAGTGGAAATGATTGACAGTTATGGGAACACACCTGAGCCAGGCTTCCACAGTCAGATACCTCCTTCCCTGGTACCTCGCATGATGCTATGTGGTAGCTCAGCACCTCCCCGGCAGTCAGGAGTGGCGGTTTTGACTTTGTGCTGAGGCTCAGCTCCAGGCACCGATGTTTATTTCGGATAGGGCAGGGGGCTGGGCATGGGCTCTGCGGGTGTTTGTTCTGGGACAAGCCACGATCAGGTGCCTGGGAACAGACGGGGGCAGCAGGTGAGTGAAGCCAGTTCGCTGCAGCTCTCTTGCCTCCAAAACACCCCTCTTGCCTTAGTTACACACCAAAACATTGCCCAAAGGTCGCCCATCAGCATCCCCTGCTGAGAGGGCATCCCCAGCCATGTCGGTTCAAAGCAAAGCCAAACATCTCAGCTCTGAGCAGGGGTGCAGTGGGGTGCCTGGCAAGGAGGTGGGCACCCACCCCATCTGCCTCCTCACCACCATCTGCTCACATCCCAGGTCTCTCCCCCAAGAAGGCTGCTCCCCACCCGCCCCTGCCAGCAGCTCTGGGGTGCATCTTGTCAGCAAGGTGGTGGGCTCAGCCTCCGGACAGGGACTAGGAAGGAGTTTGTTGAGGCTGCAAAACTGCTATGTTTACAGTTGCAAAAAGACTTTTTAGTTTGGTTTTTTTTTTTTAAACTAGATCAAGGTCTCTGAGAATCTGTGAGGTGTCAGACCAGGCACCCAGCAGTGAGGAAAGGGAAGGCACAGGCTGCGGCTCTGCCAGAGCAGCTGCCGTCCTGCCCCTCTCCTCACTTTTGGGCCACGTGGCTGCGTGGCTTGGCCAGTGAGGCCAGCGTGGGCACAGACGGGGGCTGAGCGTGCCGTCCCCTGCACTCGCTGGGGCTCAGCCTGTGAGGCCGGGCAGGAGCAAGCCAGGGTGCATGGGCACAGTGCAAGGCAAGGCAGTGGTTTGGGTCTGACCTCTCCTCTCTTTGGGTGCTGCACAGCACTATTTTCTCACTTTCTTGGGGCTCCAGTTGCAGCCAGAGCTCTCCTCCGGCAAGGCGAGCCTCAGCCGGCTGCTCCCTGACCCGCTTCAAACAAAACGCCGGAACAGCAGCTTGGGCTCAGTCTGGCTCCCCTGGGCACTGGCAGGCACTCCGAGGCGCCCGCACACTGCTGTAGCTGGAGCCTTTCCAGGGGCTGAGCCAAGGGCCCTGCGGAGGGGCAGGGTGACTTTTTCCCTGTTCAGGAAAATAGCGCAGGGATGAGAAAAATTACTTTCTTTTTACATACTTTTTCACACCAGCCACATGCAGTTCAGGCCAGTGGCTCAGCGTCAGCCCGCATGTGGCGGCTGCTGCAGGCAGCAGCAAGGCTCTGCTCCCTCCGCACAGGGGAGGGGCTGTCACCTCAGCTCTGCTGAAAGGAAAAGGCACTTTTAGCACCGACAGCCCCAAGTTTGCTCCCGCAGAGCCTGCTGCTGTGCTGAGTGAGCACGTGGTCTGCAGCGAGCCCCAGGTGACAGCAGCTGTGAGGGGCAGGCAGGGCTGGGGCTGGTAGCGAGACAGGGCCAGTTGTGTATGCCCGGAGTTCAAAGCCACGCAGTTATGAATTTGAGTACCTGCACTAAATAGAATTGCTTCAGGTAATGGCACAGGTACACAAGAGCCACTATGAGAAGGCCACCAAGCGATGGGCAGCTTGAGCCTTTAAACTGATGGCTTCCTCAGTCGCTATTTTCCCAAACGGAAAAGCTGCACTTGCCGCAGGTGGCAGGCACCTGTGCCCATCCCAGTTTGACCCCACCGCCTCAACACAGGTACCCAGTGCCGTTTGGCAGCGCCCGCCCCAGCCCTGGCTGCCCGGCAGCCATCTCCCTCCAGCCCCATGCTCTGGATGGAGAGGCCCACTGCGGGCTGCCCTGCCTGGCAGCGGGGCTAGGGAAGGACAGTGGCTGCATGTCTTGTCCCCATCGTCAGCTGCAGCTGTTTGACGTTAGGACAGGGCTAATTAGTGTTGTGCACAGACATCTGTCCAGAGGGGAAAACGCAGGAGCAGGCTGAGGGGATGGGGCCAGGCGTGGCTGTGCTCGTGCCACCACTGGCCGCTAGCCCCGGGCAAGGCTTCCCATAGCTCTGGGTGGCGAGGGCTGCCCACCCATGGCCGCTGACGTGTGTCCCGGGCTTTTGTTGCAGGACCAGGAGCTGGAGAGCCTGGCCGCCATCGAGGCCGAGCTGGAGCGCGTTGCCCACAAGCTGCACGAGCTGAGGCGAGGCTGAAGGCCCCAGCCCTCCCTGTGCAGGCGAAAGCCACGGCCGCAGCCCTCCTCTCTCCCCACCACGTTTTCATTTCCTGATTTAAAAGAAATTAAGCCGGAGCAGAAGCATCGTGCCTAGGAAACCGACCTCGCTAGCGCCCAGGCCTGCCTCCCTCGCCATAGTGTTGTGCCCATCGCTGCTTCTTCACCTCACGCTCCCCTGTCCACACGGATGCCCACCCGCCCGGCTGGGCGCCGGTGGGCGCGAAGCGCATCTTACACATGTATTTTCTGTCCGGGTGGGGTTTTTTTCCCTCTTTTTTTTAAAAGACAAGACAGCTTTCTAGAAAGTTCTCCGTCCACCGGTAGTTTCACTGGGTAAAAAAACTGCAATAACTTGTTATCTTTTGATTAAAAGCTGAGAACTCTGACTGTAATATATTCTATATAAAAAATTTATCTAAGGAAAAATAAAACTGCAGTGGGTTCCTTCCTTTGTTTTAGCAGCTTCAGTCTCGGTCGTCAGCACGCTGCAGGGCTCGCACGGTCCTGGCAGAGAGGAGGGGGGTGGAGGCCTCCCCTCACCACAGACACTTTGTGATGGCGTTTCCCTCCTTGCCGGGCTCCAGCGCTGCTGCCCGCCGAGGCCCAGCATCCAGGGCACCTCCCTGAGGCCCCGAGCACTGCGGGGCTCTCCCTGCCCGCCCGGGGCCCGGCGGTGCCGTACAGCCCTGCCCCGGCGCCGGGTGTCCTGGGGGCCTCAGCGAGACGTGGGCCACATCCGTAGTTCATCGATGAACACGGGCTTGACCAGAGAGAAAACAGTTTAGAAGTTTAAACACTGGGGCAATACTTGACCAAGTCGAGCCATTTGGATGACGCGCAAGTGGGTTAAAAAAATAAAAAATTAGCAAACAGGCTAGTCATGAGGAAAAGTAGTGGTGTGTGTGCCCCCAGAGGTGAAGGCCGGTCCCGAGGGGATGTCCCTCCTGTGTGTTGGCTCGCAGGAGCCACGGTGGCCAGCTGGCACCGCGCTGACAGCCAGAACCTTCCCCATCCTTTGGGCTTCAGGCCACATGCCAGCTGGAGGACCGGGTGGTGCCTGGGCTGGGGAAGCTTGCCCCAAAAGTCTCTCAACACCGATCATGACATTTTAGACTTTCTATGTGTATCGGCAGGAGAGGAAAAGAGCATCCCACTGCCAGGGCTGTATCCCACCCCCCAGTTCGAAGCTCAGTTGTCTCCCATCACCCGCAGCCCACAGAACAGCCGAGATGCTCAGGGAACGGCTGCCAGGCTTTGAACTCGACATAGCCCTTTATTCTGCTAAAAACGGCGGCACTGTTGGCCCGTAGGGTGAATCGCACTGCAGGTGGGCGCGCGGGGTCCCCTCGGCGCAGGAGGTGCTGGGCGTCCACAGCTGCCCCCCACCCACCGGGCGAGCTTCCCCAGGGAGGAGCTGCCGAGGGGGCAGCGCCCTCGCCCGGGCCCCGGGCAGCCACACGGCGCCAGGAGGAGGTGGCGAGGCCGAAGCATGACCCGAAAGCTGCCCCGGCCCAGGGCGCAAGCTGGGACAAGGCACAGGGCGAGAGCCTGGCCGGGGAAAGCGCACCAGAGCCAGCTGCACGTCTCCCAACCCCATCCTGAGGAGATCGCACTCTCATTAACCTCAGGGAAAGGCGCGTAGGAACGGAAGCGAAAACAAAGCTGTTCCACAGAAACATTACTAAAATGTCAGTTATTGTGGAGTTAATCCAGCTGTAAAAGTCTCATTTTGCATACTGATCTTCATTTAAATTTTAATTTGAATATTGTATTTAGTTTCTCCTTTTTTTTTTTCTGTAGCAGAGTCTCTGCTGGTAGAATCACCCATACAACCCCTTGCAAACTCAGGTCTGTGTGCCGCAGTAAATTGAAAGAAACCCTCAGCCACCCACCCCACTCCCGCCAAAACAACAAAAAACCAAAACCAAACCAAAAACCAACCCCAAACCCAAGAAACCAAACAACACACTATAGAAATGCAGCCGTCTCCAAAGGAGTTAGACAAGTTTTTCCACACATTATTGCTGCAAAATCAACAAGAGGAAAAATAACATTACTTGATGGAGCTACTATAAATACTGTCTTAATTGGATATTCAAACAATCACAAACATTTGGGACCCAAGGACTTTCTTCAAAGAGAAAGATGGAGCTCCAAGGCCTGAGCACGGGGCCTGGGAGGATGCCTCACCAGCCGGTAAACGCTGGCCCTCCGACCGGCTGCACCTCTGCTCCGCGGCGTCTCGCAGCTCGGCACCGCAGGGCTTGGCCTTGGGGCTGACGCCAAGCGCTGATCCCCCGGCAGTGTCTACATGAGCGCCCTTGCCGAGAGTGCTTGTTGCTTAGCAAAATTTAATGCTGCTGGGTGAGATACCTGTCTTTCCTGCACTAGCCAAAACAGGATCCTGATTAAAAATCCTGCTAGGTTTTGAGAAATCAAGAAATCCCTATCCAGGATGATGAAGGAAGAATCAGCCCAGAAGTCTACGCTAGGAATAAATGCTTAAGTACAGCAGTAGCCTAAATCCCCCCAGTGATGTTTAGCTGTGTTATACAGTTAAGATAAAAATAGCCAACTTCCCACTAGTGTTAGAAGAGAAATCAAATCAAATCTTGCTGGTACAAGGAGGTCCACAGTAACTGCAAACAACTGCACTGGGGAAGGATGTGAAAAACAAATTATCATGAAAATGGGCTTCCCCCAATGAGCTGCTCACCTCGCTGCCCTATCCGCTCATAAAGAGGAAGCAAGGTAGAACGTGTTATAAGGCATTTATTTTCATTATGTGTTGGAAAGGGACAATTCTGTCTCCAAAACAATTACAGAGATAATGCCACGATACCTACTGCATATTGCTTTACTGTTGAAACCAAAACATCATCCAAAATAGGTGCTTGGCAAATGAAAATGAGTGTATTACCACTGAAATCAATGCTGTTAGATGAAAGCACCATCTTCATTGTCAGATCTGATCAGTCATGCAATTGAAGATGCCCAATAGCAAGAATTTTTGGTTTTTACAGTAAGCCACGATCTTTTAAGGTTTTATATAATTCTATACAAATTTAAGTACAAAATGGGAATTATGTTTCAGAAATCATAGTGAACTGGGCTGAAGCAAATCACAAGACACACTTGTTAACACTGCACAGCCGGATTTGAACACATACCGATGAACCTGCGAAACCTGGCACACATACAAAATGGTCCCCAAGATTCAGCCATGCTTAGGTGGGGAGCCATGCTGGAGAGTGAAGGAGAATATCAAACACTATTGACACCCAGAGGGCCAGTTTGCTCAAAATTGTTGGGATCCCAAGGGACTGTTGTTACTCCATTTTAAGAATGACTGCATTTTAGCATGTGGTTCTCACAAGGGTATACACAAGCTGTATCAAATACTGAATCAGAAATAAATAATAAAAGATACGTCTAATACATCTTTTATTTTTAATATTTTTTTTACAGCACTGACTTTACAAGAGGATAAACAACTCATTTTTAGGGGCTGCTAACATCTGAAACAAAGAAGTCACTATTTTATACTCAACATATACTCAACCTTTTAATAACTTTATATATGTATATATGACTTTTCACACAAAAAATGTTAAAATAATTTATATCTAAAAACTACTGTGTAAAGAATGAAGGAGGAAATAAAGTGTGGGTTTCCTTAAAAACGATGAAGGAAGAAGACCTGATTTTCCTGAACTCCATTCGCTGTTTCAGCTATTTCTGGAGTTTCAAGAGATTTCCAGGCCATCAACAAAAACTTCCCAACACATCAGGAGCCCTCTGCAAACTCATGGCACGCTGGGCAAGGTCACCTGCCAATGAGCTCATGTGGCCCACAGGCATCCGCTAGAGTCAGCCCCAGTGAATTCAGGGTAAGAAAGGTGGAGAGAAAGAAAACATCTCCCCAGGTTGCTATTAAAAAGCATAGAGTGAAATTCTGGACCACTGGTATCATGACATCCACTGGGCAGGACTGTACTCCCAAGCCCTACCTCTCCTCGCCTTCCTTCTGCACCACAGATACAGGATGTTTTCTTCCAGTGGATTTTTTATTTCCACAGGAAAACTGCCCCAGCAGCATGGGGGGACCAGACCCCAACAGCCACCTGCACGCACACAGCAAGAACGATTCCCTTTGCTTGCTACAGATGCTACTGTGCTTGTGTTGCTGAGGAATTGCTCTAACATCTCCACTTATACCTGGATCCTCTCAAACCTCAACCATCTTTAATAATTTTTGTGGCCATGTAAACATGACAGAATCCGTGGAGGATCTGAAACCTATCCGGTCATAACCTCAAGTGTTGATGGCCTGGATCCACACAGAGCAAACAGGAAAAGGAAAGGTAGTGAAGATGTGGGAAGTACTTTTCTGGAGGTTACATTCCTCTGAAATAGATATTAAAGCAATATTACAAATAAAATCAGCAATGTGATCTGCAACAGTGTGTCCGTTTACCTATGAAAGCGAGAGGAGATTATATTAAAGAAGTATTTTAATCTACACAAAGCATTTTCACATACTCCTAATTACAAAACACACAGTTGCAACACCATAAAGTAATTGTATACTGAATACAGAAATCAATAAATCTCTTACTAAAAAGGAGAGAGGAAAAGAAAATTAGCAGGCTAATGCAAGTGAACTCCTGCAAGTGTGCACATAGGGAGACTGCTACAAACTCAAAATAGACTCTATTCACTAAAAAACCAAAATCCAAGATTTTCTGCACAGCTGTGGAAGGCAAGGCTGCAAGCTAGTGTGAAAAAGCCTGACTCGCTTGTCACTGCTGCCACGCAAAGACTCTGGGAAACCAGTGTTAGTCTAAGAACTGATAAGCCTGGATTTTTTTTTTATTGGATGGAAACAACAGAAGCATTTTTCCTTTGTTTAGCTCTTTTTGCCAGCCAATTCAAACCCCTCTGGCCCCATTTGTTCTGTTGCCTTTGGACTGTACCCTGCCTCTGTTATCTACCCACTACTCCACATGGTTGTTCCCTGCCTGGATACAGCCCGCAGTTAATCTGGAGAACTTGAGGCTTTGTCTTGAGCAATCCTTGTTACTTTGTGAAGCCTCAGGGTTCTTAATTTGTACTCACCTATCATGAAAACAAATTAAACTGGCAGTTTTCCACCCAAGCAACCTGCTGCGGACCTACTCTGCACAAACATTCCCAAGTTGAGGATGGAGATTTTTAAACAGCTTTATCATTCCAACAGTCTGAAAAGCATTCATAAAAATAGTGCATCCTGTCTACTGACCAGCCCGGTCAATCAGCTCGTACAGCACAAAGGTTGAAGAGCCAGACGTGGTTAACCGACGGCAAACCAGCATCGGCCCAGTGGTAGCTCTGCACTATGCGAACAAGTGTCAGCACCGATGCTCCTCGTTAGGCTGCATTTCTGCAGTTGGTTTGCACATAACGATCAGCATGTTCTGGTACAGTCATGACAAACCCAAGCATAATGCGGCAAAGTCAGCTAGCGGGGAAGGAGGATGGTGATGGCTTTACATTGCAGGCAGTAATAATACCACTCAAGTTCTCTTCAGCAGGGAAAAATCTTCACATCCTGAAGCTGATTACATAATGAAATCAGAGTCCCATCTCCTCCATCACACTGACACAAAACCTGGAGAAATTCCAGTCAAGCTAATGGTGTTCTTGCGGATTTCTAACAGTGAAGCAGAACAGAAATAGATCCCTAAGAAGCTACCTGGTGACCATGTAATTTTAATGTAATTGCTCCCATCAACACAGCAATAATAGCTATGCCTCTGAAAACACAGCAGAACCTTTTCTAACCCACAATAACAGAATTCAAACAGACATTATGGAAAATCTCCCTCAGATTGTCCGCAATTTTAAGAGCAAGGGCATTCTGGTATGGTCTAGTATTACTAGACTTTTCTACGTTTACAAAAAAAGACAAGACTACAGAGTATTAACTAACTTACTGTGAAGCTTATCTTAAATCAAAACTATCCTGAACTTACCAAACGAGGCAGCAATTCAGAAAAGTGCTTTAGCACAGGCTTAATAACATACGCATGCTTGAATGTTTTGCAATAATGTAATTGTATGTCTGGATACTTGGTAATTTACAGTTTTGGCTTTTAAAAGTTGGTCTCCCAATTTGCCCCTGTGACTTAGCAACATTCTAGTATATGAGCCATAACAATAATTTCTGCAAGGAAATATAGTAGTACAGCAATTGCATGGTAATTTATGTGAAAACGCTATTGTAATGCCACATCACAACAGGTACCTGCATAGCTGCACCTGGTAAATTAAAGTGATATCGATACATTTGATAAATAAAAAATAAATTACAGACTATGGGAAAAATGTCACTGATCACACCAATGACCTAAACTTGTTTTCTAGTTACTGCCAAAGTCTGGAGTAATATTTAAATATAGTATTTCTGCAAGCCTTCAGAGAATTACAAAATAAACTTCTAACAATCATTTGTAAACAAGTTTAAAATGCACAATTATATTTCAGTAGTTTATTTTGGAGAAATAAAGCAGTGCAAAATAGGCCAACCAAAATTCAGAAGGCAGCCAGGAAAATAAAATTCTTATTTGATGTTCTAACTCAGAAACAGCATACAGACATTTCCATTGGATCCAACACTCAGATTCATGTAAACATACTTAGTTTGCAAGGTCTTGAGTTACTAACCCAGTTTTAACATCATTGCTTCTTCCCCACCACCCAATAAAAAAAAACAAAAATGAAAAAACCAAAGAAAACCCCAAAAACCCCAAGCCATTGTAATAAAGGGAGCAAAAGGCAAGTCTACAAACACTCCACCAGCTGGTTACATGAAAGTACCATACAAAAATATGCACTGGCAAGTTCCTTCCTGAGGGTATCTTTTGTTACACATGTAACATAAAAACACTTTTTATTTTAAACAAACAAAAACAAACCCCAAACTGTAGATGTCAATTTTATTTCAGTCATGGCTTTACGAAAGGTTTGGTCTATCATGAATACTTTTATAAACCCTTACCTATGTACATCTGACTCACTCACACCACAGCCACCCAAGACCTGCGAGCTGCAGACAACGTGGGATCCAGCAGCCTCAAAGCATACGAGGGTTGTGAAGCGTGCCCAGCTCAGAACTGATCTGCAATAGTTGAGGAAGTTGGCTGCATTTATGTGCGCCCTGGAATTTGACAGATACCACGCTCATAAGGTCCTTCCAGTCCCTACAGAAATATCTTAAAGTTAGTAACCTCTCTAGAGGTGCAATAATCTTCTCTTGTGTAAATCATCCTCGGAAATCTGATCCCGGCTGCAGGGAATTCCCAAGAATGGCATTTTGGGAACAAACCCAATCTCTCCTAAGGAAAAAAACATTGTTTACACAAAAGAATTGCTACACAGCACTCTTCAAAACTTTCTCCCCTCCAGGACTGGTACCATCAGGTAGGGTGGTGACACCTTTTACACAGTTTACTTCTATCTCCATGGTCTACCTGGGCTTTAAGCTCTAGATCCTTTTCTTTTGAGTAGACATCTAACACATGACACTAACCAAACTGGTATTAAATGCTGCAGTGATGGATGCTTTATGAATACTTGCTATAGAAAGACAGAAATTCCTGTATCTGCAAGCTAGGAGCTTAACTAAGGAAATTTTCTTAACATGACCCCTCTTAAACACATTTTAGGGCTTATATGGGGAAGGGGAGGCCACTCTGTCTACCAAAATAGTGTCTCCATTCTCAGCACTGACAGACTTGGATATTTCCAGTTTAGTGTTCAGAACTGGCAAAAGTTGCAAGAATTCTCAACAGCAAAAGATGCTGCCATGCTAGAAGATGCAGTAGAGGGTTAACACTGTAGGTTTACTGTGTATCTCAAGAGATACAAATTGGCTGTGCTATAGTTTGCAAATAGCATGAAGCACTATTGTAAATTACCACACGGCCTCATCTGGCAGCTTGCAACAAAATAACGTGGTCTCTAAGCTAGAGCTGTCATATACTTCTACCTCATACAAACATACACAATTCTGTTTATACTGAATTTGCAAAAGAAAAAAAATGCACAGCAGCATGGATCTGTGGAAGACAGCAACTGTGTTACCCCTTAGCATCCACACATCAGGTGTAGTGCTCCAAGGAAAATGTGCAGCTCTGACTGCCAGCCTTTTTGCAGAGCTGTCCCACAGTCCTCACAAGCGCAATGGAGGGAGAATTAAATTCTCCGCTAAGAGATGAGCTGCTCCCATTAACTCTTCTAGGATTTCACCACTAGCAGATGATTGAAAGGATGACATTTAATCTACTAAATCACTCAACCTAACTATCGGCACCCTGCCTGAATCAAACGTGTCACTGCTGGCAAGCGTGGTTAGAAGCTGCTTTTGACTGAAGCAATGAGGCCCGGGGGAAGAACTGCAAAGCTGGAACCGGGATGGTCACCTCGGTTCTGCACCCTGAACAACCAGTTTGCTTTGTCCCACTCAAAGTGCCGCAGCTCACAGCAAGCTATCTGTCAATGTCTTGACTGGTCAATGTTTCAAGAGATTTGGTTTAGTGATACTGAAATTGTCTTAGTCTTCTTTCGCAATGGCCTACCTGGAAAAAGGGAACAGGGAATATTTTAGGCAAAAATCGCTAGCACTGTTACATTCATACACTCCATTTCAACATTATTATCTTCTTGATACCATGAGGTCCGATTTTAAAATGCTGGTCACCAGTGATTACGAAGAACAATAGAAATGAAAGAGCAACCCTCCCACAATGAAAGGACTAGTGTTAAAACCCACGTGTGTGTAAACTCACTACAGATTTGCAACTGGAATCTGATGAAGTGGATCTGAATCACTTTCTCGCCCTCCCCCTTTCAGTCCATTTCATCAGCATATCAGGTTAAATCAAATGGAAGGTTTTTCTATTTTGCTTTTTTGCGTTGTGTTTTGTGTTGGCTTTATTTAATTTTTCGCAATTATATTGTTACAGCCTGATCTGGTTCTGGGACCACAATTTGTATCCCTGTGGCTTTTTCTCAGTCCATGGCATTGGCAAGTTATTGAGAAGAAGCTTTTGTTGCCAACGTAGCAACGCAGTGCTGCTGGAAGCTGGGGGACACTGCCGAGTTGCAGCCTAGTCTCTGGTGTTGCAGTTTTACTGAGCTGTTGGTCTCGTTTTCCACAATCCAGGAGGAGTCTTTTCCCATGACGCTGAGACAGCCTGTGCTAGCGCAGCATATCCGCTCGTCCATGATCCCGCTGGTCTGCTCTGCCAGGAGCTTGCTGCAGTTCAGCTGGGTCACCTCAGGTGCCTGACCCTGCAGGACAGCAGCTATGTGGTTCAAGAGATCTGTGAAAAATTCGGAAACACCCTCGTAACCTGAAAAGAGGAAAAATGAAGGAGAGAAAAAAAGGCAATTAAGTAATTTTCGTAAGTTTTCATAAGGCGGTTTCTACCAGTTTATTTCTTGGCTGTCCATGCCCTCCAAGTGATAATAAAAAGGCTCCTTTTCCATGATGTCATTTTGAGTGACTGCACAAGCAGGTTAGCATAAAGAGGAACAGAGACTCTTGCTACAAAAATACTTTTGTTCAATAAGAAAAACTGTTACCTTTCAGATTTTCTGTTTCTTTTCCCTCCCAAGTATGTATGTGTATACATAATTTAGGTATATTCTACCATTTGTTGCCAAGTCCAGGTTTTTCCATAAGTTACAAACTCTGTGCTATAATATTGATCTTTTCCATCTTGTTTCCAGGTTTTTTATGGAAAGTTACTCTAATGCAGTTTCCTTGAGGGTCTGGACCCTCTCTAGCATTTGCCCAGCAATACCCTCAGGGAAACCTCAGAGGACAGCAGGGCTGGCTTTGTAGCCTACAGAAAAGGCAGTTTCCCACTGTGTAAGCAGCAACATGATGCTCATCTAATCTAACCTAACAACACTTAAAACATGTTCCCCACTATAAGCAATGTCTGAAAAAACACTCAAGGGACAGTAAACGTATATCAATGATACAGTATTTGGCAGAAACATCAATCTTTTATTTCAGTACTGAAACCACCTTTCTGTATGTTCTATTAAGCGATTCCAGACAATTGAACAGAGTTCAACAAGTTTCCTGGTTAAAACAGTTGCTCAAATACCAGAAGACATGACATTTTTGGTGACACAAAGGGTTGCAGTAGGCGTACAGAGCTTCTGGCTCTATTTTAAACACTCTGGTGCAGGCACAGTTGTATCTTTGCATTCATTTTAAAATTAAACCAGACATGCAACATATTGGTACAATGTCTTGAAATGGATCTTAACTGCTACTGCATTACCTAAAATTGTTATCAATTTGATTTAGTATTTAGAGGTGACATATGACATGCAATGTATTTAATGGGGTAGGCTGTTTGTTTTAAAATGTCTATAAAAGTATTCTGAAGGTGACCTGGTATTAACACAAGAGACTGAAGCAATAAATAACAGTTTAAAAGTCCCATGTGAATAGCACACATTCACACAGCAGCACATGAGCAGAACCAGAGACCACAAAGTAAATGCACATTGTAAAACACTTTTAGTGATGTGATTACAGGGCAGAAGAGTCCCTCAGATCCATAAATAATTCAATTTTAACCTCCATTCTCCTGTAAAGATCAACTTCCTTAGGCAATAAAAACCCAACTTCCTGAAAAACATAAGGTAAGAGGGTAATTTCACCTTAAAATAAATGTGGTGATTTTATGGTGTATTTATAACCCATCCGTTAACCAATTAATTCTTACTTAGCCTGCTACATTGCTTTGGATTTTATTGCACTTGGTCACAATTCTCCTAGATACTTAACAGGTCACACAAAACACTAGCAATGTGAGACAACAGCTCCCAGTTTTCCTTTGTCAAAGGCTCTTAAACAGATTCACCAAACAAATCGGCCATTTCAAAATGTCAAGTTTCCCAGTGCCCCAGACAATAATCCATTGGTTGGCAGGGGGCAACTAGGACTCTTATACGGCCAGTCATGGGAGCCAGAACAAGATCTCCACCTCTTTGACAGAGGTGCTTGTTACGCTTTCTTGCTTATGTAAAAGCCATGGGATTAGCCTTCAAATCTACTCAGAGTGCTTCAAACACCCCGGGAATAAGCCATCTCCATAGTAACAGCTTTAATATTCAGAGAGGAGATCCATAGTACCCTAGAGTGTTTCGTGTCTGCTTGCTGAAAACAAACCAGCCTTGTTTGAGAGCACCTGGCAAACTCACAAAGAAGTTGCTTTAAATATTTAATGGGAATAAGATGGCCAGTTATTCAGTCCTGAAATGAGCAGATGTTACAGTGTAAGGAAGCTGTACGTATCAGGCAGGCTTCCTCTGTACAAGCCCTCTGTACAGTGGGTGGAAAGGCCCAAGCAGTTCTGCCTGGTCACTCAGAAGAAACTTCACACGCTTCTAAAAAAGAAATACAAGGAAGGGAGGAAGAGAACCAGGGTGTCTGAACTCTTGAGCCACAGGATGACTTGGGAAGGCTGCAAACTCTGTGGATATTGCCTCGCTCTGTTCATTGGCTGCTGCTGCAGGCCTCTCAAAAAAGGCAATTGTGGGACATCACTGTGCTGTGATGATAACAAAATCAAGAAGGGCAGATTAAATTACACCTTCAAAACCCACTGGCAATGAATTTGGGGTTCATGTCACACAAGGAATCAGTGGGAGGACTGTAAGTTTTGCACACCTCAAAGCACAAGTTGCATGAGTTGTGCTTCAGCAGATACTATCCTAGCACTGCCCACTGAAACCATTTTGGAAATGCCTATCTACAAGAGGCCTGAATTTTCCTATGTTGAAAAGAGTCTCCAGAGTCCTCTGGCTGAGCACGGATAGGAAGGATGTCCACCCAGCAATGCATCTGAAAACAAGTACCTGCCCCCATGAGCTTTGTGGAGTCAAGAAATGCCTACAAGCATTTTTAAGTTAGCATTAGAGATGCTACCTGCCTGATTTTTAGGAGACTCTCCCTGATCTGGCACGCTCTCTGCTTTTCTGCATCTTCCCTTGGGCAGAGAGAAATGGACAGCCCATGTCCTGCATTTGTGGCAACATATTTACACAAAGTGCATGTCCATATCTGATGCTTCCAGCTGCCACACATATGCACACAGAACCAGCAGGTCACCTGTACTGGTGACAGGCTGCAAAACATGTGCAGAAGCTGCTGCTTGGAGAGCTCAGCCACAGACACACAACAGCAGGCTATGAGGAGCCTCTTCTCTCACTTACCTGAGGTCAGACAAACATAAAACCCACATGCTATGTGACTGTGCCTACAGTTAAGTATCTCCACTGGTAACCCCAGCTACATATAGTCCCGGTGGTTTCCCATAGAACAGGAGACACAATAGGCCTTTTACACATTTATCTTTAAAATCTTTTCGAAGAGCTGCTGGTGCTAATGGAGCAGGATAAGAGATGACATCCTCCTACAGGTACATCTACTCTCAATTCTGACATTAAACTAATCTCCAGATGACATCCATGGAGTGGCAGGCTCAAGTGAGCTTCAAGCCTGGCCCCAAGCTGTAGCCTGAGCTTCATGAAAGAGGCTGTGAATGCTCCTTAAAGGGCACCTCTTCCTCTCCTTTCCCCAAAGCAGTGGTGCAGAGATGATGTAGTAGGTCTCCAAAGTGTCTAACTTGGCTCCAGTTTGGCTCTATTGCAACCCTTGCAGGACAGGATGACTTGAGGAAGAGGAGCAAGGGAAAGCCCCTTCGTGGGACTGCACTGAGCCAGGAACAGTGAGATCCCACTGGTGATGCAGCCCATCAGTGACTCTTTTGAGCAGGGCTGAATTTGAACTTCTTATTAGCAAGGTGCTGGCTCCATCAATGAAGCCAGCCCTTGAAGCTGCTCAGCCTTTAATCATATTGGCCCTTGGAGGGAAAAGCAGCTGCCTGGGCTGAACACGCTTTTGGGCAACAGAGTATTCTGTGTTGAGATGGAACTGTTGTATTCTACCCCATTGTTGCTTCTTCGACCTCAGAAGCCCTTGAGCGCAGCTCATCTCTCTCAGTTCTGCTACCTTCTACAAATTTGAAGCCAGTTTTGTCTACCCCCAGCCTTCTCTTTTGTATGTCTGGTCACTGTTGCTATCCTCTAGACTTTCTCCAACTGGTCTTCAACCTATCCCATGGTGATAAAGCCAGTAGCTACCTTCACTACCCACACGCTTACCACCAAAAAAATCCTGTGTGAGACACAATGCAGACCTGTGCACAAGAAGCTTCCCCGTGCTCTGAAGCCTCTTGCAAGGACTAAACCACTCTATTAATTCAATGTCTCTTCAAAGACCAACTGCTGTGCAGATTGAAACACAGGACTTGGGCTGAATATCAGAAACACTTGCCTTAGGGTAGAAGTACAGCAGAGCACGAGGCTTAAGTCAGTTCTGCAAACTTCTGCCACAACAAGAAGACATTACCCCTCTCCAAATACTTAAGTTTTCCACCAGTTGTTCCCCAATCTGGACTTTTCAACATTTCAAGAAAAAGGGAATTTCAGTCTGTGCAAAGTACCAAATCCAAAAAAATGAAAAAACCAAAACCACCAAAACACCAAACCAAAATGCAGGATGCAGGACTGCAAAAGAATGCCCTGCATCACTGACTTCCAAGACCCAGTGTCTGAAATACAATCCCATTCATAAAACTGATTTGGCTCCATCTGACACCCAATTCAGGTTGTTTCACTGCTCTTGGCAGAAGGCTGTTTTCATCGGTCTGCAGATTGCATCAACACCATATAGTAGAATCAAGCTGCAAAGTGACCTGAGAATAGCAGGGCTGGAGTTTTAAAAGGAAGCCAGTCACTGTGGAGATAGACAGGCCAGGCACTACAGGGCAGCATTGGGATTGAGGACCTGGATTGAAAGATTAAGATGACCGGGGGCTCAGGGCAAGATCTCTAGATGTGAAGATACCTCAGCCATATTGAAAACTCAAAGTCTTCGATGACAGGTTAAACAAACCGTTAATAGCCTATGTATGTCTCTGGAAACAAACATCACTATTCAGGTAATGAGAGGAGATTCTCAAAGAGAAAAACCCCATGCAAAACAGCATCAAATGAGATGATATATTCTTTTCCTGTGTTAGGCTACTGAATTTAGCACAAGTGACAGACCATTACTGCTCCCATTATACACGCTTACAGCTCCTTTTAACAATTCCAGTGGTCAAAGAGCTTGTTTAGTTGTTTCCAAGACATATGTTGCACTAAAAAAAGTGGAGGACAAATTTACCAGTTTTCACATGCTCTATTCTTTCACTCAAGGATCCAGTTATGAGAACCTGCAAGGATATTTAACCCTTTACAGCAACTTCTGGGCACCTACAATTTTATCATCTTCTTCAGATTCCTGGTGGTGTTGCTTTTGTGCACAAAATGTCTTTTCATGGGGAATCAATTTGCACAGGAAGAGATTTTCAAGGGAACAGTTTGCTGCTTCCACCCCCTCAACAGTTTTAATGGCACAGAGTGTGGAAAAAAAGAAATCTTAAAAGGCTCTCCTAAAATAGAATTTATTATTCTTCTTTTCATCTTCAGAATGAGGGACAGGCCCAGAAAGGCCAGGTCCCAGCACACAGTCCCATTCTTCAGTTCCTGGGCATCCCTTTGCAGGGAAGGGCATGGCAGCCATGTTACAGCTGGCCACTAAAATTTAACCATACCTCCTAAGAGCTTGTATTTCAGTAGCACATTCCATATCTAGATTAGGGTTCTGCCCTTCCCGCGTTAAGCAGTATCTGATCTCAGAACAATTTGTCTGCTGCTCTCTTGTCCCCTACCTGGGAAGCAATGATGTGAGACACCAGCAGTAAAACTTCACACTAAGCAGGCACTGAGCCATTTCCACAAAGCATGAGTGAAAGGCCTTTCTCACCTGGGAATGCATTTATATCAATGACCGCATGCTGCCCAGTCTGATTGTTAATGATGATATCAATTCCAAAGAGGGAAACTCCCAGAGCTTGCCGCAGCGCCTTAGAGATTTCCCGGATGACGTCGTCGTTTGGCCGCTCAAATACTCCTTCGATTTTATCCAGCTATAGTGGAAAAAGACACATTACTAAGGGACTCTGAAACAGTCTTTTTAGTGGAAAGATTAACTTTCAGAGGTTTCCAGTGCATATCCACCAAATCTAATTGCAAAGCACCGGTGGCATGAAACAGAGAAAGACACCAAAGAGAAACTACTTTCATAATTCAGAATCCTACCTATATTGGAAGTTCACCTGCTCTAAAGCACCTAGTTCTTCCTCTTCATACTGGTGCAGCTCCTCGACAGAGATGGCAGTATAGGAATGAATGGAGAATCTGACTCACTATTTTAAGTACTAGAGCTATACCTTAAAAAACCAAATACAGGTGGTGTGTTTAACCCTGTGCTGCAAATATTCTGAATATCATTCTGCTGTTTCAATGTAGATGAAGGTCTATGTTAAAGGACTGATAAGCCAGACTCCTGCTGTTAGTTTCATCTGAGTCATACAACACAACTCAGCTGATATCTTCGGGGCACAGGCTAATTCAAAGGGGCTATCTTTTATGTAGGTTTTCATGTATAAGTTGTTCTACAAACATTTATTAGGACGAATAACTCCGGTTATTTATGACTGGAAGACATAATTTTTCTCACTTTTTAAACAACAGGTTATGCAGCAGAAGTATGCTGTTATACCTACAGAAGCGTGTACGGAATATGTATGTACATGAGCAAGATGGCAGGCAAACCACACGACCATATACTCTCTCTAGTTTGAAAGTAAATTTAGCCATAAAGGGATTTATGACTAGCACAACTGCAGTTTTAATTTTTAGCATACTCACCAGTGTTGCACACAAAATGTAATCATTGCCAACTACGAAACTAATCCCCAGCAGAACTTGTGAGAAAGAAAAGAATCTGGAGACTCAGAGATGAAAGGACCCAGTCCTGTAAAGGGACTTCCTCAGCAGCTGAGTGCCCGAGAACTTGTTAGGATTCATACACGCAAAGCTTATTAAAAGGACTGGTAAAGCAAGCATGAAACTGTGCCGTGTGCTGGCACTGCTGGACTTGGAAGACACCCAGAAATAGTCCTGAGGCCACAGCTCAGGCGTGCTTGCACTGCAGACAGCTAGTGGCCCTCTGTGGCCAGGCCCAACACAGTTTCACTGCTTGAATTTTCACCATTTGCCCTTCCTCAGAGAACTGAGTCCTAGAAGCATGATTTATGCTTATTAAGCTCTCTGGACAGGAAAAGGCTAAGTATTTGCATTCAGAACCTCCTTCTTCCCTTTGCCCAGATTAGCTCTGGGGAGTTTAGGCCTGGCAAGCAGCACAAGTCTGCTGCATCAGTGTTCCTCACCGGAGCTCGGTAAGGAAAACCAGAGGGACACGCAGTCATGCTGGTTCATTGTACCAAACACACCTCAGTCTGCAACACAGAAGCAGACAATTTGTGACGGAGAGTCACTAGCTACTAACGCTTTGATAAGAAAGGACTAGATAGTTTTCCAGCCGCGCTAGAGGGAAAAAGACCAAGTGTACTTACTGCTGTTAAGACAGATGAGGATTCTGGCTTTGAAACATTGTGGCTGTTGAAAAATATTGATTTTCTGTCTGGAATTAAAAGAAGGTTGTAAATAACTTTATACCAGATTTTAATTTCCAAAGGATTAGTGCAAGGAACAGTAGATGGCACTGCAGCCCTGGCAATCTAAGTCTTCATCAGCACAGGGCAGTCCCCCGCCACCCACCCTGCCCCTGTATAGGGCCTCTCCTGCCTGGCACTTAGCTGCCTGCACCGCCAGGTCGCCCATGGTTTTCAGACCTCAGACCACAAATACATAGAACTGCATGGGGTTAATAGAAGCCAGTTTCCCTTCCTTCACCAGAACAAATTAACTAAGTTTAGTAAGATAATGAAATTAATTTCTACTAATTTGCTACACTTGACAGTTCCAATGGGAAGGCATGTGATAGAATGGAGAAGCTGCATTCACTGCAGATCGATAGCACCCAGGGTACACTGAGATGCCTGTGAACCTGGGGAGGGCACTGTCACCATGCAGGAAAGCAGTAAATTTCATGGTCAGGACATGCCCTCCCTTTGGAGTCATCACAGGAATGCAGGAGACACTCTGAGGTGACAGAAGCCACTAATGTACCATAGTGGAAACCATGGAGAGAATTGTACCAGCACCTTGCGCACCGCTCGCTCTGTGCTGGAGGTTTTACTGGTGGGGAGAAATCCACCAGAACAAGTCTCCCTTTGGGATTCCCAGCACAGCAGACTGATGGCATTGTGCAGACAACCGGCATGGGAACACCCGGACCAAAGTCTCAGCACGCAGCTGGCACCAGCAATAGAGTGTTTCTGCTGTGCTGGTCTCTCTGAGTGGACATTTAGGAGCAGCCACAGGACCATGCAGATAAAGATTGCGGAGCTGTGAAAAGCAAACCTAAATCCACTCCGTGGTCTGACACCACCATATACTCTTCTTGCCTTTTCTCCCACTTAGAAAGGCCCTGTACTTTCAGACAATCAGCTCCTGGAGTGCCTCACAGCCGCCAGATCTGCTTTATTGTCAGATCTGCCTAGTCAGGTGCCTGTAGCACAGCCCCATTCAACTCTCCTGATGAGGCTAAGCAAGCCAGACACTTAACCTAATCTGCCCACAAAACTTATTTTTATGTGGGCTTCCAGACAACTTTCAAGTCTTACGCTAACAGATGAGATGCTAGCTAAGGCATTTTTAGAAAGATGCCTTAAAATGTTCTCTTCCAGCAAAAGTACAGACCAACTGTCCTAATAGTTTATCTGAACACAGATTCTGGCCTACTAAATTTGATCAGGACATAGAACAGACCTCAATATAAATACAGGTATGCATACCTACAGATGAGGACTTTTAGCGAGATCCTACTCTACATATACAAACAAAATACACATTTGTGTGCAGAATGCAATGGTGAGCACACATGGACACACTCAGATCAGCAGAAACCACTAAGAAAGGTGACAAGAAATTGGCACTTGTTCATTCATCTCCTTCAGTTTAATGCCTTCTCCCCTCCCATCCCCACCTCCTGGATTTGTCCAGTTGCAGGCAGATTATTCTCCCATCCATGCCCTGCTAATTCCTTCTTGCTTCTGAAGGCCCAGAGAATGCAGCTCTTGGGAGAACAGCTTTTTTCCATAAAGGAAATTTTAGTAATCTTTAATGAAATCCCTTGAAGTGCTGCTGTCTAGTGACACATAGGAGGATCACTGTCCATTCCTCCTTCCCTCCAACACAGCTGGTATCTACAAACCAAAGGACACTTCCCACCAAGGTTTACAAGACTGGGCCTCACATGAATAGAGAGGCTCGTTTAGGGGAGAGCACAAGCGATCTTTAATTTAAACACACATACATAATCAAGGTAAAAATAGGGAGAGGAAGTTCTAAAATGATGGAATCCAGGAAATTCTCTCCAAAGCACATTTATAAACAAACTCCGGAACAAATGACACATGAACTTACTGTGAAATTAGAGAATTTCTCTCCCTCTGACCCTTTCCATATGACATAAAACACCGTTTCTAAACAGGTAAGACTCAGGTTACCATTGCATAAATATTTACTATACGAATGTCATTCGTATGTATTTCAGAGCAGATGAGTTATCTCCCTTCCTATTGAAATAGTACAGAAGAGGAAACATGGTATGTAAGAACCAGCTGCCTTCACTTCAGCAGCCTTTCCAAAGATATTTTTCTTTTGAGCTGTTCGCTGCCAAGGCTCCAAGAACTGACACTTCCTTTTGAATCAGCACAACGTACCTGAGATTCCTGCAGAGAAGTTCTTTAAAGATGGTCTTTTCACCACTGTGTACGATTCCCCGACCACGAAGACTTTATACAGCACGGCATTGTGATTGATGAAGCTCTGAATGACACAAGGGGGGCGGACAGCTTTCAGGCCCTCCTGGTTGAAGATGATCGCCATCTGGAAACACACACACAGTTTCGCACAAATCTTTCAATAATTTCATGCTTATCTACCACCTGACTAGCAGTGAGGGGGAACATCTACTGGTGGATATATACTGACCACGTGTGAATCCCTCCTCAGCAGCTAGTCCTATTTCATTACGTTTCATTTCACTGATGCACAACTCTCCAAACACTACTGGCAGTGCAGCTTTCATTTTCCATCAACAGTTTCTTCTCAGCTCTTTGCAATTTCATTTGCTGCTTTTAGTTGAGAAGCTACTGCAACCGCAGGTACAATGAAAGGGTAAAACATCTGACCAACGCAGAGGACAAAGTTTGTACTGAATACAAGTGTGTATCATGAGAACAACAGAATGAACAGCTCTATGTACTAACTATATGAGTTCTTCCCCACAGCTCTACTTCCTGTGGTTTGGTTCAGTCCAGTTGCAATGGCCTAAGCACCAGAGTTTCACCCACATCACCAGAGAACTTTTTTCAGACTCCAGTAGTTCTTACTGCTAGCAAATGCTGGCCTAATGATTTTCTTGGCTTGGTTTCACCCCACTACTCTAAACGGATAGTCCTCTTGGAGGGACTGGAACAAATATGCCAAAAAGGAAGGCATTTATAGGGCCTGAATGATGAACAACAGCTGCCTCAAAGAGCACAGAAGCGATGCTGGTAGGTGCATAAAGTACTCTGACAAGCCAGCATCTCTTCAGCACATGTTACACTGCTCTTTCCCGCAATACCTCCATTACCATGCTTGCATGCGTATATAATTATCATAACCGCAGTGCCCATTTTGTCAGTTTGTTGTTGGAGTATGGATGCTGCCACGGCTCCTACGCAGAACTGGCAACCAGCACCATTCTGGCACAGGTTGATGAAATTGCTTTATATCAGTGTGCCCCTACACAGCAGTGAGGATAAACTTAGGTTTGCTCTCCATCCTCAAAGCCCTGAAAAAGCTATGCTCTAGTTATCTGAATATTGACCTTGCTTCGTTACTGCAGTGATGCTGGGCCTTGTTGTCCACAGTGGCAGAAGGGCATGTTGATAGTGAGGTCAATACGAGTAAGGACTGTTCAAGGCCAGAGAACCTAACACACGTTTTATTGTCCTTTCCTCTGGGCAAAACTCCCTCCCACAGGTAGGGATGCTTTGGTTAGAGCACCTTCCCCTTCTGAAGAGCCTCGAAGACAACACCTAACCATCCATGTCTTGAGCCTGCTGCCTACCTCAGTCAGTGCAGGATGTACAACACTTGCCAGAAAAGTTCCTTAGCTCTGAAACACGAGTTTTTCTTATGCCTGTTAATATTTTCTCACTGGCCTCCTTGGGTCTAGTGTTTTACTTGGGATGTAAGACAGTCCAGAGAGGCTAAAAGAATTCCTGTGGGTCCCACAGTGACTTCGCAGTGACATACAGAATAAAATCGGAGCTTCCTGCCTCAGCATGGTGCAGGTGAGATATACTGCTTGCTCTCTCTTTCCACATGCTTCCTGTCAGTTTTTGTGCTTTCTGAGATTAGCTGTATCTTAGTGAAGTCCGGGTCACTGCAAGGATTTTACAAAGAAACTTTACCACTTTGTGCTCTCTCTCATATATTATATATGATCAGCTGCTCATTTGATTCAGACTGAATTCTTGCTAACATCTTAGTTTGTTCTTGTAATAAAAATAGTAAATATAATAGGCTTTGTTGTTCAAAAACATAACCATGGTAAATGATGTAGTGATTACATACTCAAAAGTCTGAGCACATTTTTGTCCTTATTTCCTCCTTATCCTCCACATTAGATCACATAATTGTCTGCACGCATGCACAATGACTCAGTAGATTAACATTTTCTGAATTCAAGTCAATGCATGCATTCAATACATACTTGCAGCTGATAATCTTACTCTGTCTCTATTATATCCGATGCTATCTATCTGACAGCACAGACCAAATTTGTGAGTGGTAATAACCTGTGCAAGAAACCTACTCTAACCAGCAGAATTGTCCACCAAGACGATTCACAGCAACATCATCATACCTCATTTGTCTCTCACTGGTGGCAAGAAACACTGCTCTCCTCCTCCTCCTGTGTAGACTGTTGGCTTTATAATATCTACAACATCATACTGGCAAACCTATGCTGTTCCTATCCTTCAAGTGCTCTCTGCAAATACTAGTTAACTAATCCCCACAAACCACTCTTTCATAAGATGAGCGGGTACAGAAAGGTGAGGTGCAGAAACCCAGAGAGTTTATCTTCTTGGCACAGAACCAATCCGGGCTACTGGAAACCATGTGAAACCTCTCTTCTGCAAGGCTCTGTGCCGACAGCCCCATGGACTAGCACACAACCCATATAACTCCCATGGTGTTGCGTTATGCTGGTTCACTGCAATGTCTCGTGGTTTTTAGCACGCATGAATACAGCTCCAAGAATTCGCCTGCAGGGTGCACAAGCTCTTTGTCATCTAGCACAGACCTGCTGTGTCTGGCAGTAACATGGGAGCAATACTTTATACGATAACTTCCAAATAGCACTCCTCATTATAAATGCAGAGCTCTTTTGAAGGCAAAACAAAACATTTGGCACCAAGAATTTTTACTGACAATGTCTTTAAGGAATTCAGTCTCAAAAAACACAGTGATTCTCTGCCTTTTCACTCCTGTCTGCTCAACATTTAGAAAAAGTAATTCTGGACACATTTCTTCAGGTTACAGGTGTCAGTGATGTCTCAAGGCAGCTTTACCAAAGGTCAGTTATGTTCTGACCTGCTGACAGCCAGGAAGGACAACCATCAGGCATCATCTCTCTCTGTTCAAGTCTAACAAGCAGGGCTGGCAAAGTGGGGTTCAAGTGCTGAGCTGGCCAATGTGACTTCTAGTGCAGAGGCCATGTGGAACCATGCGTCATGACAAGAAGACTAACTAACAGCACCTTGGCTTAACTAGCTTGTGTTTTCACAGCAAAATGTGGGGTCTGCTGGCCTTGGCTGGCATCAAACCCAAATTCAAGCCTGCACTTTCAGCTGTCCCTGTCAGCCAGTACTTGAACTTTCTGAATAGTCATCTTGCGAAGAAAAGCAGGTTTCTGACCAGGCTGGGTTCTAGTTCCAGTGTCATCTCTAGTGGTAGTAACTCTACAGAAAATGAAGCAATTTAACAAAAGCCAAAGAAGGAGTCATTAATAAAACAGGCAACAATTTCTTGCTTCTAGACCTATGCTCCACCTTTTAGACAGACTGTACTGTAAGCAGAGTATTTATTCTACACTTCCCTTGCCATTATTGACCATAAAATAGCAATTACAAGACAGTTCCCCTCTGATCATAAATACACTTTTGGATCACTCCTGAGAACACAGCAACTCCAAAAGTGACTACTACTCCCAACTATGTAAAGTACCACGCAAGACTTCAGGCTTTTTTCCAGGAGTCCTCCTAGGCTCTAGTCATAAGTTCCTGTGATAAAGTGCAGCCTACAACTGTATTTTAGTCTAATTTTTGCTCAGAAAATGGAATTCTGGCAGGAAGCTGAGCTATGTCTGCACTGTGTAAAAGAACAGCGAAGAAAGATTCACCAGGGAAACGAAGTCCAAGCCTGAGTGGACAAGCACTGAAAGGTTCATGCATTTCAGGTTGCAGTTGCAGAGGAACCCTCTACAGAAAAATCAACAGGGAAGCTGGAGTCTTAAATTAATTCACAACCCAGTCCCCAAGTGTTCTCAGGAATGATAGCAAAAATTTACAGTGGCTGCTCCGGCAAACTAACAGGACCGTCTGTCATACTTGTAAAATAATCCAAGCTAAGGCCTGTATGAAAAATCTAGCTGGGTTTTTAAAAGGTAGTGCTGGTCATTCAAGATTTCAGCTGTAGGCATTCTGCTTGACTAGGTTTACATTTTACTTCAAGGCCTTCAGCTCTCAGAGACGCTGCAGCAACATGCTGCACACTTCAGGAGCAGCTGGGAAACCTGGACTGACGACCATGCTGTTAACAAAGGAAGCCAGGCGTTATGAGAGCCAGCAGTGAGGGCTGGATTCTAAAAACCGAGCTGCGGTAAGCAGGAAGGCAGGAAGCACAAATGGAAAAGAATTAAAATAGGATTCATCTCACCTAAATTTAGAGGAAGCTAGGCTCATGGGCAACACACTCCTTCCAGGAATACACAACCATTTTAACTGCAATTGCCTTACGGGAAGGAGGGAAAGCATACAGCTCTACCAGCCCTGTCCTTTCCACAGCTCCAGCCGTGTTATTATAACTGAACATGCCTAGAAACTGTCTCTAGTTGCTATTCCCTTCCCCTCAAGGACAGGAACCAGCTGGCCTTCACTCATACTTCTGCTTCATCTGCAACACAAAACCATTTCTCACCTGCACCACATACAAGTTGGAAGAGAAACATGGTGGGGAAGAAATATCACTTAGTGTGACCTCCCACCAAAGGAGAGGCTGAAGGAGATTCCTTGCAGACAGACCTGACTGGAGACTACAAACTGCTAAAAGCAACTAGATAGAAGCTAGAAACTGCTAGAAGGAACCTCCACGTCAAGAGGTCAAAGTGATATTTAACTTCATTTCAGATAAATCTGAAAAAAATAATGGTGTAATTAAACACAGGGGAGAGGTGGAGGAAGGGAAGTCATTTGGGCATAGCCCTCATTCTGCCTACTACAGGATCAGAAAGCACCAGCCAAACCACCCTGGAGAGACTGGAAGCAAGGGGATAACACTACAGAAGTTTTTTAACTCACCTCATGAGAGTTGGTTCCATGGGCCACTCTGGTTTTACAAACTGGGTAAATAAAAAAGAAAAAAACAATGCACCACTGAAACAGTACACAGTTTCCCACCCACACGTGCAAACACTGAGTTCACCAGACCAAGGCATTGACTGTACCAGATGCTAGTGACAGTCTCTGCTTGAACAGTGTCCTCAATCACTGCAAAGCTTGGCTTGCTCCCAGCTCTGCCCTCTCATCTCCTCCCTGTAACTAAGGTGTAAGCAGAGGTCATTATTAGGACTGGTCAGAGGTGCAAAGCATCAGCTAAGAAGTTAGTACCAATACTGGTACTGCCATCCTGCCTTCTCAGAGGGCATCCTCACAAGTATGTGATTTTGCCTGAGGCTGGACCTACTTTCCAGGTAACAGGAAACACCATTGTTCCGAAAACAAGGGAGCTGGGACACAGTGGAAACCAACTTCTTTTCCTACCTCCCTGTTTCTGGGGAATAGCAGGAAACCAAATGGGGTGAACCAAACTAAGAGACAACATATTTTTTCCAGGCAACCATAGAGGGTGAAAAAATAAGTAGAAAGAGCCCCACAGTTCTTCTTTCTCCTTCATATTCCTTATCTCCTCTGTATATCTTGGTTCTCACCTCCATCCTAAAAACAGTTAAGAGGAAAGAAACAACATGCTCCTGCTATCATGAGACCAGAGAAGAACTGAAGATCCTGGGACCCAAACGATGACTAGAGCTGATGTTATTTATACATTAAGCAGAGGAGATGAAAACTTGCAAGTAATGAGGGGGTGGATAGGACAAGATTTCTTTGGGGGTTGTTGGAAGAGTTGAATTGTTGGGCAAGAGGACAGGCAGCTATGAAAGGCAGATGACCTGTACTAGAGTCCAAAATAAGTTGGTAACTTGAAATTTTGGAAGGTGGTATATGATGTCTCACAGACAGATGCTCTGGAGAGCAGAGGTGGGGGGAGGGGGGGAGGTGGGGAGAGAGAGAGAAAAAGCACTCCCCCAATACCATGTTATATTGGTTTCCAATGTTTTTTTTTTAATTTCATCATCATTTAGAGGTGTTTATTCAGGCCTTCTGAATATATGGGCTATGCTGCTGACTACTGAGCACTAGCCAGCCTGCATCAAGAAGACAATGTGAGGAAGGGGGGGTCAAAGCCATCCAGTGGGCTTTAAATTACTGTTTCACAATCTAGCTTCAGGAGACCTGCCTCATTTGGAAGAGCTATGGCAGTGAGGGCAAAACATGCTTTTTCCACATGACTTTACCTCTGAACCTTACAAATGATGCTAGCACCAAGGGAACAAACAGCGACTAACCAATTCTGCTCACTTTATACTGCAAGGAATCAAATAAAGGAATGAATTAAAGCACAAGCCCCCCAGCGAAACTTGCTGCAAAGCACAAACAGTTCATAGCAGCTGTTTGAGGCTGTGGGCCCTTGGAGCCTGCTATCTATGGTAATTTTTACACTCTTTCTTCTACCCTCTACGATTGTATTTGTAGCCTGGACCAGGGAAAGGGAAGGGTGGGTGAAAAAGGGGGCAGTCAGCAATGAAGTGATTTTCTCAAGAAAAATAATGAATGCAGCTGGCAGGAGAAACTTCTTGCGCAAGTTCAGGGCAAGAGGCTAACTCTGTTAGAACTATTTAGCATTTCCCAGGAATGCATGTTTACTGTAGCAAGGTGTTTAAAGTAAAGAACATCAATAAAAGGTAAAGTAAAAGCTGATAGGGAGGGGTTTTGTCCCACATTCCAAGCAGACTGCTTCAGAACATCTGTTTCAGGTTTTAACATCCCTGACACTTGGGCAATGAAACCCACACTCCTACGGTGTTGGCTACGTCTTGGGGGGTGCATGTGCAATACTCAGAACCTACTAGAAAGACCAAGGAAAAGCCCATGTACATACTGAATGGGAATGCCAGTCCATTCTTCTCTATAAGCTGCAAGGTATCTTCTCCACAGGCGCTCGTCAGCTCCATAAAGGGTGGTGAACAGATCCTCTCATCTGCAAGACAAAAAAAAAAAAAAAAGACTCAAATGGAGATGAGAGGTTCAGTTTCTCAGCTGCATCATTACAAGCTCTCTCCATACTAACTGCTTCTTGACATTCAGCTTTATTTTAACAGTTGATATGAAAGCACTGGAAAGATTATCAGCCAGGCCCGGACTTGGGTTACTGGAAACATTTCAAAAGATGAACAGCCTAATTTTGTGATAATCTAAATGGAACCATAAAGCCCATATTTTCACAGTTAGGCAGCAAAAATGATCACCTGCTTAGGAATATGTAGCTGCAGAAGACTTAGCCAGTGAGGTGAAAAGCAATTGGGAGCTTAGCTCTTAACATTATGCCTTCAAGCATAATTTTCGAAAACATTTTACAAAAACCTGAATGGTCAGCAAGTGTAGCTGAAGCAGGCAGTCTCACAAAGCCATCATTACTGTAGGACCTCTCAGGTGGCAGATTCCAGTGTGGATTTACTTCAGTCAAGGTGCCAGCCACGTAATACATTCCACTGTCCATTGGGACCTCTCTGCCATGAAAGCAGTGCCCATTTAGTCTGGCAAAGCCAGTCAGAGCACTGCTGAAACACTGAGACACCTTGGCAAGACTGCTCAGTGGACTTTGGTTGAAGATGAAAACCACGGGAAGCCATGGTAAAATTTAACAGAGCAGGCCTGCTCCAGGGTGTTTCTGCTGAAGTTGTGCTTGTTCATATGGGGTTGCAGGAAGGCTGGAGTCAAAACCCAGCCCTCTTAGTGACTCAATAGGTTGAACTGCTTTAGGATTCACATCCTGTTCACTGTAAGAGAACTTTGATTCCTCTAGGAACGCAGCAGAAAAGGGGGAAAGTACTGTAGGACTCTTAAGTACTTGAGCATAAATCTCCCCTGCTCAAGAGGGCTGGGTTGCAGTTTCAAGTGCAAAGAGAACCTTGGCTTCAGCCACGGCTCTGGGACAGGTCAGCATGCCCAAAGGCTTTCAGACAAAAGGTGTGCGCACATTGACAAAGTCAAAGCAAGAACATCACCCAAGTAAGAGCAACTATCCAACTTAACTCCTCAGTGAGCACAGTCTTAAAAGTATTTTCTCCATGGAGTTTTAGCTATGGCCAGGTTAACTTTGGAGTCACAAATGAGTTATAACTTGAGTTACCTGCATAGTACTGAACTGCAATTCAGAACGGGTCTGCCAAAACTCACTTCTAAGACTTATTTCACGAGAAACAGTGTGACACCTTCCTCCAAGAAGTAACTGGAGACCAGCACAAATGATGGGAGCAACTGTATCTGGCAAACTCAAGTCACAGGTTTATATCAACCAGCAACTTGTCTTGAAAATAAGCAAAATATGACTGTTATTACCATCCACATCTATCCCAGTGAGCACAGAGGATCCAAACAGGTAGAGGCTACGCTGTGCAGATGGTGCAGAAACTGAAAAGTACATGTAAACTAAAACCCCATCCAAACTAACTAGATAGTCTGAGAGCACCATGCGTCCAGAAACCACTTTATAAGCATTGTTTAGATTAACGCTTTCCACTTCATTATAAGTATGTATTTATGCATGCTCCCTCACACAGAAGAGAAAATTGAATCACTGAAAATAACAGAGAGACAAAACTCTCTATATTTTGGTATACATCTCTCAATACATGCTTCAACGCTCCAAGAATATCTGAGAAGTCCAGCCATTAGCAATACTGTTCCTACAAGAAGTTTTCTGCTAAAAGCAAAGACTATTTTCATACATCCTAAAAGGAGCAGAAAGATTGATGTTTGAGGTCAACCTCTACAAAGCTAAACAAAACATCCCAGACTTCAAAGCTTTCAGTTTGCTGCTATGAAAACAGAAAGCGGCATCCAAAAGTGACAGGTACTGTAATATTTACAAGCCTTTGCCAGAGTGAAAGTTCCTTAGTTGGATGCATTTAAGGAATCAGATTTAGTTTACAGATACTTGGGAAGAACTTTGGCTTGGCAGCTCTCCCACCCATAAGGCTCACAAATAACTTTGCCTTCAGAGTGCAGATGCAGAGGGACATATGGTTCCATCTCACTTCCCTCCGTTTATCTCCCATGCAAACAGGAATGGGAGACAGAGGATTCAGCATTCCTGCCGATTACATGACACTTGCATGGGGAGATGAAGGAAGGGGCAAACAGTAATTTCTTTGACTTTGTACTTAGAAAAGACCACCTGGATCAACAAAAAGTAGCAGAGAAGACTCTTAGCATCTCAAAGTGCTCCTGCTGACTTTGCACAGCACTGGCATTTTCTCCACCAAGAAGGCAATTCTAGCCCACTGAAGCCTCTAAAACAGACCATTAATTCACAGCCAGGCGTGAGGACAAACAAACCCTCACTGAACACAAGGTTTCAGTACGGCCTACAGCTAGAAAGCTGCTGCTCTGAGTTTCACTGCACACACTGCAATTCTGAAGGTAGCTGTAGGTTTAAAAAAAACTCCTCCAGTTGCCAGCAATGATCCTCTCCTCCTTCCCAGGGTGGCAAACACATGCTGAAGCTATCTCTCATCACCAAGCTCCTGCTATCAGAGTGACAGCAGTCTCAGCACACCTTCTCTGCACTGAGGTCCAGGACAGACCTAATTCAATGGCTGAGGGTCAATCTCAATACTGTTTTACATCAGCAAGGAACTACACCATACAAACCACAAAGTGCAAACAAACACCCAGTGGTACACTGAACCCTCCCCTCTCCTCCTGCCGAGGTAAGCTGCTTTAGCAGGATCTTTCTGAGTTGTGGTCAGGCACTGGACCCTTGGCCACTGTCACTGCTTCTTTGCAAACCAGTAGTGACCGGTCACTATGGGAAACCATTGCCAAAAAGGACAACAATAAATACACAAACAAACATACATAACAGTCTAGAGGTGAGAATGGGTGACATGAGTCTGGCCCTACCACTGACCCTTGGTATTGACACTACAGCCTAACCCTCCAGTTTAAAACCAAGCAATATTCTCATTTGCATGAGACAGCCCTAGTGAGGATGAAGCACTTCGACAAAAGCAGTCTGAGAACTATTGAAGTATGAGGTTGCAGCTACAGCATGCCTCCCACGGAGCTGCATTAGCTGTGCATCGCTAGCAGAAGTGACTCTGTACGTGAGTCAGGACACAGAGCTGATACAACCCAGAACCCGCGCAAGGAGCTGACGCTGATGCTCTTCTACCACCGGTACTCAGCTCTGAGCTGTGCATTGGGATGCCACTGACTGGAAGCCTTTACTGAACTGAAGATATCAGCAGGAAAAATCTCTCCATAAGTCAAAGGACTGCTGTGATGTAAGAGGCTGTACATTTTTATAGGGCACACTTAAGAGAGTGGTATTTCTTTCTTTTTCCAAGTGCCTGGTCGTCTCTGAGAGACCTGCCTCTGAAACATGGCCAGGACTCCAGGTGGACCATGTCAGGTCCTGAACTGCCAACCCAACAGCAACAAGGAAAGACTCTTCAGATCAGGAGAGGGTTCAGCTCTCACTTCAGCCAAGTACCAAAAGTATCTGTAGCATTTTTGTTGTTAGAAACAACACATCATAATTAAATATAAAAGTAAAAAATGCTGTCACTGTGTTCCTCCCCTGTCTTTGTTCTCATTTTTATTGTATGCCTTGGCACAAACTTCGTGGTGTCTGCTTTCTGTATTTTCCTTAAATTATTCTCCCTTTTCTTCAAGATTATCTGATCTCATAGGGAGCTCCCTCTCTCCTCCTTTTTACTTTCTGCATTTTTTATCACCCCCATCCTCATTTCTTCTTTATGCTGGTCTTTTTTTCAACTGTCATTTCTGTTCTTCCATTGCTACCTACGCTTTATCCCTCCATCACCTTTGAACGGAGATCACGGCTGGGATCACGGTCATTGCAAACACAGGGGGAGTGTTTGCAGCAGGACCTCTGAAGACAGCAGGGAAGCTGGCACTAACAGGTCACGGGTGACAGGCAGCAATCGCCTCCCCATGCACAGCGTCAGGGCAGTCAGCTCTGGCACATCTGGGGTGAGCTTTGTCAGAGCACTGCTCCATTCCCATGGAGCAACAAGTTATTACGAAGGTGGAAAACATGACTGATGAAGGCCAGTTTACAGGATGAGTAACACAGTTAACCAACAGGAGAGAGGTGAAAGAGTACTTATACCAGGGAGTTGGTGCCAAGGATGGGATTATTCCAGATGAAGTTCAAGTATAGTGACAGAAGCAATGCGATGCGAAGATGGGGAAGATGCAGACTAAATACTGGCTGGGGAAAAAATTTTCTGGCAGTGAGAATTGGCAAAAATCTTTATGCTTGGGACTTGCTTTAGTAAGAGATGTTGAGCAGTGCTCCTCTACCCAGGGCCTGTGCACCACTGGTGGCCTGCAGACAGACTGCCAAACAGTTATAGGATACCAGGATACCCAAGCCCCCAAAAGGAAGAAGGCACGAGAAACCCAACACTAAACACACACTCCCATACAGCAGGTAGGCAAAACAGATATAGCAAAAATAAGAGTAACACATGGCTGTTCCCAGTTGAACCAGATCTTATGTGATAGTAAATGGAAACCACTGTGACCGGGCTGTACAAGACAGTCCCTGGGTAGTTTTCAGTGAGGGCAGGTGGTCCTTGCACTACAGGAGGTGCTGACATGGATGGCAGCCATGGATCACCATGGGGAAAAAATAAACCATAAGAACAAGTGAATCAGTTTTCCTATAGTTTCCTATTCAGATTTCTTTGGTCCTTACGATTTTGGAGAAATAAGACAACAAATAATAAATCGCAGACCCAGTGCTCGGCATTCATAGATCAACAAACTGCATTTCTTTGTCTTCAGAAATGGAATTTAAAAACAGCATTCATGGTCAGAGATCTTCTGTGAGGACAGCTCAAAACCTGTAGCTAGGAAAAGAAACCCTGAGGAGGCTACTGCCCATTAGACTTCAGATTTACAGTCTCAACATGTCTCCCTACCTAGTAATTCACCATCCTTCACTACCTAATTTAGGGATTAGGAAGCAGAGCATACAGGATGAAGAACGAGTATTTATTCACAGCATCTCTTGCCACAAGACCATGACTAAATCACAAAATACATCCTATCTCTACATTCCCATTTGCAAAGTGGGAAGAAGGCTTCGCCTCCCCTTGGCAAGGGGGTGCTTTATGGAGCTGGTTTAAGGAAGGTTTCAGGAAAAATGACTTTTTGAAGCTACCAGGGTCATTACAAGAGCGGAACAAACTACCTGTTTGAAGCTTCAGTCTGAACATCAGCAACCAAAATCCTAAGAGTGCTACTGGAGAAAGATAAAACAAAATGTCTGGAAAAACATAAAACAAAAGGTGTGTTTACTCAAGAATATCCTATCTTCTGATCAGGCTCAGTACTGTCTTGTTAGCAGCATCTTCTTTTCTGTTTGCACACAGAAGATAACAGGAGTCCCAAATGAGGGGCACACTGAGAAGGGACAGGTAAAAGAAGTTGGTACAGTGAATTTCTGAAACAGGCAGAGGGAGGACACAGTTTGTCAAAGGAGCACAAGAGGAGGCCTGGAGTCCCCTGGGTGTGCGACAGACTTGACCCAAAGCACATGAGTGTGTGATCCCCTAATTCTGCTTAGCAATTACAAACGGTGCACAACTTGTGCCTGAGTTGCTCTCTGTGGCTGGAAAGGCTGCCAGGATTATTTCTGAAGAAACAGCATGCACGACCTCCATATCGCACAATGATCTACGCAGAGAAATGACAAAGCTGCTCCTGAAAAGTGCTGGCGTCTGCTGTAAACACCTATTAAGATAAGGAGAAAAACATCCTTGTCAAAATCAGAACTGGCTCAGGTCAGTCATCATCCAATGCTCATGGAGCAAATGTTAAGTCGTAAGCTATCTGAAAGATTTACGGCAGGCCATATCAAACTCTAAACTTCCTACTTTGTTGAGAAAAGCCACTTTTTAATAGCATAGTCAGCTTTGCGATTTGAAAACGCTTAAGCCCCTTTAAAAATAAATGTATTTTCAGTAAACTGTGCTTCACTGTAGTTTCCACCAGCTTGCACTGCTCCCCTCTGCTCCTGAGGGGATAGAGAGATGCCCAACCAGGGCAACGTCTTTTTTTCCTAATACAATAAGGGGAGGAAATCTGAACTTCCAGCTCACCCCTGCCTCCTAAGTTCATTTTCAACCAAAAAAACAACCAACCACACAGAGAAGTCAGCAGGGGGTTTTTTAGCATGCAGCTGAACCTTATCTTGAAGGTATCTTAATTTAAATCACTACATGACTAGGTTTTTTTGTCCTTCAGAATCCCTTTAATGACTGTAAACTTATCATAGCTTTGGACTGTCACTTCTGCTAAGGTCAGAAGTTGGTACATCAAGGAGTCAGACCAGCTAAGCCAATCCACAACTTCACAGGCCAGTCTCTATCATCTGGAAGTACTCCTTCCTGTAGTAGATACTTTTTCAGTTGAAGCTTCATAAACCCCACAACTTTATTCATAAAACCCACAACTTTACAGAGAGATCAGGTTTATTCTAGCACTTGTGAGCTGTATTAAAAATACTCTCAAGTTGTTTTCCCTTCCCCTCAGACATACGTGCATGAGGAATATTGGCAGAACAGATTTAGTTCAAACGTATGTCAATCTGTACTCATCACTCAAAAATCAACCCGTAACTGAATACCTATGTGTTTGCATCTTACTTTTAAGTCTGTGGGGGGAAAATTCCAGTTCTCATGATAAAGCAGCTGTATTTGGGGACCATTTGGCAGCACATTCCAAAGACACAAGAGGGCAGAGCAGACTCAGCTTTGAGGGTATGATTTTAACCTTACCCTAGCTTGACATACAAATAAAGGTGAAAGTCAAAGTAAAGTCAACCTGATGGAGTTTTTTCCCCCAGCCGAACTCTTCTTCAGAGACAACCATTTCACAAAGCTATGGTCTGTACAGGATCCTCCCTTGCCTTTTAGAACTAGACTTTCATCTTATGCCCACCCTCCTCAGTGAGCAGGATACTCCTTTCTGATTCCCAAGAAAGGAATTCACATCATCTCTTGGGTGCTCCAGTTCAAAGAGGCACGTTTCGCAAACAAGTGTTCAGCTTACTCATGGTGATGGAGCCTCATGAGTACCTGGCAGTAGAGGAGTACAGCTACAGACATGCCTTCAGTTAAAATAGACCTGTGGTGAAACACCTTCATTGACACAGCCCAATAAAGCGAGCTCACGGAAATGTAAGTTAAGAGGTGAAAGATTACCTCATTCAGGAGACAGAATAAAGGCTGGGAGATGTGTGTTCATCATCAACCAACCTCATTTTTCAGCAGGTAAGAGCAGTTACCCACCACCTTGCAAATGCAAGGGATAGGAAGCTTTGCAGTTGAATTTAAAAAAACAAGCACAACTCCTCCCCACTCCCCCTTTCCCCCCCAATTATTAGAACACATGACCTTGGGTGTTTGAAAAATGCAGCATTTTGGCTATGTTTGTACACTTACTGTACACAAAACCTAAAGCTTATTTCCTGCAGTTTGACAGGATTACCCAAGAGACTGGATTACCTACCAACTTCAATTCACCCCCCTCCACTGTTTTTCAGGTTTCTCAGTATCATCACATGCAAAGGCTCTTAAGGGGACACTCTGGCACGCCTGACCACAGGGAAAGGAGGTAAATGGTCCAACTTTCCATGAGAAGGAAATAAACCTTCTGGTGCGTCTTAGACTTTGTGTAATGAAGAATGCTAGGCAAAACTCTCCGATAAGTAATGAGGAAGGGTGGAGAAAACCTGCTAGAACTGCTTCTGTTGAAACGGTAACATTTATTCCTTCAAGCACTGAAGCTGTACCAAAACTTGGGGAATCATTTTACAGGCTGGAGTGTTTCCAGCGTTACAGGTAGAATGAAAGCCATTTTCCTCATCAAGGAAAAAAATGAAAGGCATTGTTTGGCAAGCTCAAAGAAGACTTTACCTGCATTTTTACTCCAATAATGCTCTACTCAGAACCCTGGCATTGAAAGTATTGATATCTGTGAAACCCCAAAGGCATTTCCAGAAGAGAGACAATGCAAAATCTAGTCTACGTGTCTGCTCCATGTTCAAATGCAAACATCAGGTTCAGTGGGAATATGTGAACCCTGATTAAAGCCAATTCAACTGTCTCTGAACAGTAATTTGTATCTGCTGTTTCATATGCTTACCCATATATGTTGGATACAGGAATGATAGTTAGAACTGCCATTCTGAGCTAAGAAACTACTTAGACTAGTACAAAACAATTTCCAAGCTAAATTCCCATCTGGAAACAACACACCTGTGGGACAGGAGCTGGTGGGATGCTGGTTTGCATCCCCCTGGCCTAGATGGTGGGTGAGAGCAACAGATAGTGGTCTGCACTTCCCTGTATAAACACACACAGCTTGAAAATGGCCAGGGAGCACCAGATTTCATGCAAACATATAGTTATACACTATGTGTTGGAGCTTGAAGGAAAAGTGTGAGTGCTAGGGCCCTCATGTGCTTGAACAGATAATGTGGCACCAAGGTTCCTCATAACCAACTGATGCAGATGAGAAATTCACAGCAGACCAGCAGTTTGCTCCATGCAGCAGGATGCTAACCATACCCAGGACTCCAAGGCGAGCCTTAAAGGCCCAATGCTGAACTTCTTACTGATTTTATTTGCATGTACTCTCCGTATCTTACATGGAGCACTTTGTCTAATAAAAAAGAGAAACACCAGTGAGTGTATTTATGGCAGGGGCATGATGACAGACACGACACAGGCAGCTTTTTCTTAGAATCATAGAATGGTTTGGGTTGGAAAAGACCTTAAAAATCATCTAGTTCCAACCCCTGTACCATGGGCAAGGACACCTTCCACTAGACCAGGTCGCTCAAAGCCCCATCCAACCCGGCCTTGGACACTTCCAGGACAGGGCATGGCAGAGTTCATTTGCAGACATTAGAGTACCCGGAAGAGTAGAGTCCACTGAAGTTCTTTATAGCTCTAATCTAAGAGGGTTGATGGCCCTTAACCAGATCAGTTTAATGAGCTTTTGGAAGCTAAATCCTGGGAGAGACTACACAATGCATGCCCCACATTTTCAGTAAGTACCACTTCCAATCTAAACATGCTGAGTCAGAGACAAAGCAGCAGCCCAAAAGGAGTGCGCAATGGTGACAAAACTCCCTCCCAAGGTAGGGAGGCATGTCAGGAACAGGCCGGAAAGGGCTCTGACAGTATCAGCCGATGCCCAGATCAAGCCTCCATAGTACAGCAAGACTCCTGCAGCAGCTGTGCCTCAGCTGGAGCCAGGGAGGAACAGGGCTTTGGGCTCCTGTTCCAGACCATGCCACCAATGACAGGGGAAATGTGAATAACTACCTGACTTTCATTACTTTACCAACTCACAGGTATGTGAACACAAAGTGAAGTGCAAGAGATTACATGCAGATCTATTAAAACACAGCAAGATCTTGGGATAACTGAATAACAGGAGCAGCATATCACTGCTGCTGCACTGCCGAGCAGGGCTGATGGCAAGCCCTGTGGCTGAGCATCTTGTCAGCTATCTTGTGGGTCCACCTCTGTGCTGTGAGGTCAAAAGGGTTTTCCAGAGACTTGGTGACCATTGGTTTCATTTCAGTTTCGTTATGTAAAGCAGCTTCCCAGATGTGGTGGCGCATCCCCCCCGCCCTCTTCTCTCTGACTGCTTTATGACTTCAGGAATTCCTGCCGGACCACAGCCGTGTGTAGTGAGTTGGTCAGTCAGGCAGCCCTTTGTAGCAGAAACTCCTACATGGTTAATGCAGAGAGTGGCCCTGTCCTTATCAGAAATTCCTACATGGTTGACGTGGGGAGTAAGAACAATCAGTTACTCCTGACAGCCTTGAAACAGAGCAGTATCATCGTTACTGGAATTCCAGTAATTACCAACCCGGATTGTGGCTCGGATGGAGATTTATTGATGCCAATCATCTCACAGTCCTATAAAACAGCAGTCCTAAGTGAGGCCTTTTGAGATCTTCTGGACTGCAGCAGGCTGCACCAGCATCTCCCTCTGAGTGGGACGCGTCTCAGAGCTAGCAAATTCTTAAAGCTTGCTAAAATTGGAGGTCCATTGCCGAAGACCGACAGTGGAGCCTGGGCTGAAACCCTTCACTCCTCGAGGCTCAACCCTCGCCTGTTGAGAAATGGCAAGACATTCAACGTGAAATATTTCACTGAACTTGAGGGGAATTTTTAACAGGTATACCTTTATATATATAGGTATATAAATATATATACACACATACATGTCTGTGTGTATGCATGTGTAAACCAATTTAAGTGATTTAATTACAAAGCGAGTCTTATACTGCTGCTAGATATATACATATATATTATCCTTATTTACATAAACCTTTGACCAAGTCTGAGACTAAGACTGGACCCAGCTGCATCTAGGCTATTCTCTGAAAAGGAGTTTAGAAAGCAAGGGGGTCTATTCTGAACTTGTGACTCAGCGGGAGGGTGCTCCTTATCCCCTGCATCCATGATCTCCCTGTGAATAATTCTAACTCAGTGTTAACTTAATTTTCCTTTGTGCACTTCTTCCATGTAGTGATAAGAGTGAACCTTGCCATCTTCGAATCTTTAACTAAGTTGCTGTTTTGATTAATTTTGTTTAATCGCTGATGATTGAGTACTATTAAAATATCACAATCAAATCCTGCGATTTGCCACAAGTAAATTCTAAACGGCTACTAAATCAAACTGTGTAAAGTCACTCATTCACGACAAATTAACATAATCAGCAGGATTCACAAATCTGCGTTCGCGACACCAGAACACAACTATACAATAGCAATGCACTTCTTACTGCCTCAGGGGTGAAACATAAGAACATGGTATTTCAATAACAACAGTGGAAAGAACTGTTTAGTCTGAAACAAATATATGTTTAAACAAGGACAGAGAAACCTAAGCAGAGACTTAAAGACCAACTCAACAACATATGCAAATGACCATTGGTCCCAAGTTTACATGTGATGTGGGAAAGAAGAAGGTAACGCCCTGCCCTAATGCTGTCTTTGCACAGGTTAGCACTCTTCTCTAACACACGGGGGGCTTTTACCTTCCACACCGCTCATCGTTCAGAGCTTACAGTTTGTGGCGTGAAAGGAACACCACCAAATGAACGATTTTTATTAAGCAACATTTTGTATTTTCAAATTAAGATCTTAAAGAAGACCTGTAGACAATCCTGAAACACTTGGGAAAAACGTAACTGTGAAACGCTGGTTCTGGCCTTGAAGGATCCTGCTCTGCACTTCTTTGCGATGGCTTAAGTGGAGTATGGCACACCAACCAAGGCTGCTGCCGACTACAGGGACTGGTGCGACTTGATTTTTCCACAGTGGGGTGGATAGGGCCCACTCTGAAACCAATGAGAAGAAGTAACTTCTGAGACAAACAAGCTACGTGTATTTTAAACACCAGAAAGAAAAAAAGCAAAGACCTATCTATGTGGGAAAGCTTTGTCGGTGTATGATTTTCTGTTATAATTATGTTAGTACAACTGCAGCAAAGGAATGCATACACACCACTTTGTTTACACTGGATTAGTTTCTTCCATTAAAAAGTCTTCAGACAGCCCTGTACATTTTTTTTTCCCCTAAACAACTGCAAAACACTCTGGGTAGATATTGCAGGGAACAGCATTCCCACACAGGATCCCAGACGAGCAAAACACTGTGCAACACCTGTGAGAAGCTATTGGGAGGACCAGCAGTCCTTACCCACAACCCCGAAGCCGTGTTGTTTTAGGGAGCTGACAGACGCTATTTCCACGCTGCTGACGCTCTGCAAGGAGGAAATCCTGTACACTAAGATTCTGGCTGGCACTATGAAGAAAAGGCGGTGGCTGCTGCATTGGAAGGGGCATGTGTCCAAACTTGGCATTTCTGTGGATGTCATCTGCTAAGATGGCAGCCCTCTACCAGTATCCAGAACAAAGTGGTTTCTATTTCTATTTTCTCTTGTGCTGTGAGGCTGGGTCTTTGGCACCATCTTTGGTGCAATTGATGCCTGAGTCTCTGGTTTGATGCTGGGCATGTCAAGCAGCTAGCAGCAGCCAGAAGCCTCTTCTTGATCCCTGAAAACCTCAATGTTTCAAAGCAGCAAGTCCAGCATTTGATCTCCTCCAATAACACCTGGGCAGGAGAGAGATGGCAATAAAAAGGCAACGGGAGGAAGGACAACTCCACCAGAGTGGAGTCCCTGACCGACATGCCAGCACACATAGCAGCACCAGGAGCCAGGCGCCCCGCAACAGCAGCCTCCTGAGTGTGGCTGTGAGCTCCCAGAAGCCATGTGCCAATGAGTAACTGTGACAGAAGGGGGAATTCATCTCACCTAACTCCAGCCAACTTGTCTATAAAAGCTGTCTGTTAGTCAGTGGAAACGGGCATATTTGTACGGTGATTTACCTTATACATTCAATAGTTTAAGATTAATCACTTCTGGACATACTTATCTCTGCCCACTGATTGCAGAGAAATGTGGACTCCTAGTACTGAATACACATGCGACTTTTAGCTAGACAGTGTCAGGTGCCATGAACTGCCCTTTGCTGCCAGACAATAACCTTCACAAGAACTGTTGCTGCAAAGTAATCTTCTTGTTTTCCTGAAACGTGCATTCCTGTCTTGCAGGCAACAATACTGACCTGTATAGTCTGAATACACAAAGAAATACGTATCATTTTCTGGCTTCAGTTACTGCACTGACTCCTAATTCATGAACCTGCTACCATCTTCTGTCAAAGAAGCACGACAGCAAGGGTGGAGGAGATAACCACATGGAGAAATGCCCTGAAGGAAAGCCCAAGAAACACAGAGAACTTGCAGCCGATTTCCTCTGTTTATATCTAGCAACACAGGCCAGGACAAATAGTCTCCTGAATCATATTCTCCACTTTGGCAAAGATTAGCTCCCAAATAAACTTACTAGTATAATTTTACTTGTTTAAAAGGGAGTGCAAATATTACCCTGGTCCACCTGACTGTAGGTGTATCTCCAGTTTCATCTTGGGCTCCTCAGCACAAGCTTGCTGCTGCTTATTGAATCTTTTGCTCGTAACAACGTATTAGTCCCGGATTACACCTCCTGCTCTTGCCTAACTGATTGGTATGGACTCATGCAGTGAGGGGAATCTTTTTTCTGTGTATCTCTTTGTACTGCATCAGGCTGGAGGAGCTATACTGGCCTCTGCAAGTAGTTCACATCTGCTAACATAAGGGACATAATGTACCGAGGTATACTTTTTTTTTTTCCCATTGGTTTATCTATTTAAGACTTGATGTAACAGCTGCGATGCCTAAAAACGAATTAGTCAGGATTTAAGGTGCATAGAAGGTGCTTTCCCTAAAAATTACAACATTCTAAAAATTGCTGTCTTCTACATGTAATGGCCATTTCTTCATTTACCTCTTCTTTATCCCCTCCCTTTTATGGATGAGGCAAAACATTCACTGTCTAGGCCCTCTCATCCTGGGGGTTCTTTAGGTAAAGGACTGCCCTCAGGTCTTCTCACACATTGCTGGCTGTCCTTTTTGTCCACCCCAGCGTCCCACCTGCTCTTCTAACTAATGACTCGCCCTGTTGCCACCCCTGACCTTCCCCTTCCCACCTACGCTGCTGTCTTGTCAAAAGCTTTGTCAAGGATAAACTCCTCCTGTGACATTTGTGTTCAAAAAGCGGGTAGATGTTGCACTTCAGGACATGGTTTAGACTAGTCTACCCTTGACTGGCTTAGAGTAGACTTGGTAGTGTAGGTTAATGGTTGGACTAGATGATCTTAAAGGTCTTTTCCAACCTAAACGATTCTATGATTCTATGATTTCTAAAACCAGGTCCTTCCTCAAGCCCCCTTTGCCAAAACTCAAGCTTATACAATCACTTTTTTCCCTTCCCTGAGCGGCTGGATCGTTTTTACATCTCCCCTCGTTAACCTATCTAACTAACTGTAAAGAAACATTTACTAGTCTTACATTTACTAGTCTTCTCAATGAAGTATATATGAAAAAGCCAAGTAATACCTCAGGAGGAACATGCCTCAAACATCATGAAGGAATTGAAGAATAGTGAGCTACAGCATACCTCCAGATTGGAACATTAAGACAACAGGCACTGAGTAGGTGCAGGGAGCTGCACAGGAAGCCCTTTGAACTCCTGGTCAACTGTCCACAATTCCCCAGACCTACTGCACCTATGCCAAGAAATACAGGGGATGCAGACTCCTAGAAGGCCAGACTAGTACCATATCCACCCCTTAGCTACTCAGTACAAAGGGGGCTGGGAGTCCTATGAGCTTGTGATGAAATAACAAGGGTTTCCCCTTTCACAACAGCCAGCGACAGGATGCATGACAGCAGCTGAGAGATGGACCCTCTGGAAGATGCCTTGAGCCACACAGACACGTCCATTTAGAAAACACCATACTTTGCGGCTCAGAGTATCTGATCAGTGAAGAGGAAAGTCCCCCTTCTGTTCAGAGTCAATTCCCAGTTTTCACCAGATCCTTTCCCAAAGGAAAAGGAACATCCCCATGTCTTCAGGAAATGCACTTCTTTGAGAAGTAAATAGCTGCAAAGACTTAGGAGTACTTCATTTGCACCTGCTGACTATCTTCCAACCTGCTTTTTGGTGGGTGACAATGCTGCACAGGTATGTCAAAATCCTATGCTCTACATACGGTATGCCCTGCACAAAAGAATTTAAAAGTTACTAACAGGATAAGTAAAATCACAGGCTAGACTCTATTCTTAATTATGTTGTAATCAAAGAAGCATTAAAGACTACCCTGTCAGAAGAATGCTGTGCTCATACCATACCAGTTGTAGGATCTGAACTCTGTTGTGTAGGTGGATTAGAAAGTTATGGAAAGAGCTAAATTCTTGGCTAATTTTCAAGGAGAGAAACATTGCTAAACTCAACGAGCTAGACAGCTCTCAGCATGACCCATCATGGTTTGTATAAAACAACTTTGATTTAGTAGACATGCTATTTCCTTTTTGTCTGATCTATTTAATGACCTTTTTCCAGGCTTTGGGAATCTGGGTACTCATTTTCTTTCTGACAGACTGAAAATGCTGTAACAAAGTCTGGGTGACAGAAGACATTCAGAGACAGCATTTCCAAAACGAGGAACGTATCTGTAGGTCTGGGAAAGCTAAATACTTCAAGGGCAATTAGTAGATTTCTGAGACATGTGGTCATGTCTTTCAGTCAAAACTTTACTAATCTGCTTCCTAGTAGATGAAAAGAATTAGCTTGTATTTGCAACGATTAAAAAAAACACAGAGTAAATACCAAGATTAAACTTACCAACTAGCTAAAATACAGACAAAAGAATGCTCATAGAAAATCCAGGCTTCTGTCAGTGATGTACATTTCATTTATACAAACTTTTTCAAACACACAAAGTGTTTCACATGCACCAAAGATTCTTCCAGCATCCCTGGGCTATTCAATGGGTGTTTCATTTTACTACCAGGGAAGCTGAAGCAGACCCTCAGTGAACTGACCAAAGCAACGATGGGTTTCAGCAGCAGGCTCTGGCTTGGAATGTACCAGCAATTCTCCCAAGCTTTCATACACTGCTCCTCATTTGGAGATCCTTCCCTTTTTACAAAGGCAGCGCTCATCACCACTCTGTTTTACAGACAGTGAAAACAAGAGACAAAACCCTAAAAGGACTCCTCAAGAGGCAGCCTGCAGACAGGGGTGGAAAACCTCATCCTCTGTGCCCGATTCCATCTGAACCAAGAACTTATCAGTTCCTGGGTCTGCCCCAAATCACGAGCCACTCACAATACAACAGCTGAATGACATTTGTTGAAGCATTTAAACACAGAGAAAGGAGACAAATATTGAAGTAAAGAAGTGCAGTGGAAAAGTTTATAAAACTATGACCAGCACATAGAGTATGAGCATTTTAGTTTATTCCAAGAATCCAGAACGCGAATCCTAAATAATGTTAGGATTTGCAAAGATACATAACACAGACACATAGCTCAAGCTTTATATGAGATTTCCTCATGTGTCTGGAAGCTCAAATCCTTGTCCATTTGTTTGGTTTTAACTTTATCTTCTTGCATTGTTGTGATTACTAGAGATTGCTTTTTTGGCCTTTGTGCCCGCAGATGATTTCATGTAATTGTAACTGTGCCACCAGCACTGCACAGGTATCCAAACATGCTCAGTACCGCAGAGCCTCTCAAACACAAGGATCTGCATGTCAGCACTCAAAGCACTTCAGAAACAAGCAGGACGCATGCTGTACAAACACATCAGTTCTCTGGGGCGGGAATGCTGCTCTTCCCGACTTGAACTCCTATTTGGAGAAGATGAGATTATGCAAACACAGGACTTCTGAGACCATGGATTTGCCCTGACAACAACGTTTTAGCTTTCCTTCCTCTTCCCTGAGGCCAGCACTGATGCCATTCATTAGCAGAAAGCTGAGCACCACGTGTTAAGCAGCAAAACAGCGTACATACAGCTTTTCTGGGTAATTTCTTCACGTTACCAGAGAAAAGGGCAACAGAAGACATTAGGCCACTGTGGATGGGGTGCTGTAAAATTCAACACTGTGCTAAAAAGCAGGAGCAATGTACCTTCTGTCTTATGGGGAACAGCCTTCAAAACCTGACCTCAGCAGCTTCTCTCCGAGATGCAATGTGGAGGACGCTGCTGCTTCTCCGTGCTACTGAATTCAGCTCAGCAAGAAGAGGAAAGCACTCAGGAAGGAGTGCTGTGTATGCCAAACAAGGACGTGTTAGCACCCTACCGGGACACCAACCCGGGCAGTACCAGAGTTTGTTTTGTTCCAGTAAGTCTGACTATTAGTCACATTTATGCACCAACTGCAGCAGCCAAATGCTGTAGTTAGACATATGAGACTTGCACAGGCAATTCCAGAAACTCATTCATCCTGTGCCAAAATACAACGTGCTGCCAGTTACAGAGGAGGATTCTCACTCCAAGAGTAGGGGCGATATTTTGTTTCCAAAAATGTACCAGGAGTCAGAGGCGACACAGGACCTGAAAACAGGCAGGAATATAGCACAGCTCAGTCTGACAATGCACTTGTCCTCGGGAAACCTCTAGTTTTAGCAGAATAAGAGGAGGAAATGCCCTGAGCACTGCTTGCAGCGTCTCCACAGGAAGAGGAATCGGTTGTACTGTTGAACCGAGAAAGTGGAAGAAAAAAAGAAAAAAAAAAATCTGTGTTCAGAACTGGAGAATCACAGCAGGTGCCAATATTTTCCAGTCTTCAGGCATGTAACATCAACATTTCAAGCTTCTCCGTCAAGAATTTAATAATAGTCTCTTTAAGTTCCTTAGGAATTGTCTGCACAGCGTACAGCAGAGTACAAAGGCAGGAAACCGTCGGGAGATTTTGTGCTTTACTAAAAGAGGAAGCAGAGAACACGCCAAGTTTCTTGTGAAAAAAAGACAACAGCACTCTGAGTAATGCTGCAAAGGACACGGCTGCGATCCTGACGGTGGTTAGGCTATCACAGCTTTTCAAAGAGCCAGGGAGCCACAACCAAGATGACACGGTACCAGCAAAGAGTACGCAGTGCTGTAAGCCTATCTCACTCATGCAAAAATCTGTCACTACTGCCGCTTGATTTTGCAGACCACTTTCGTACCAGTACACAGAGCAGGGAAGCATCCTGTGTACTTTGTTCATCTGAGAACAACAGTTCAGGCTTCCAGGTAGGAACAGGCCAGTTATGAACAGAGAGGAGACAAAGTTTAATGGGACTCATGCCCTAACTCTCCTTCTAAATGAGAAATTGAGGACAGGATCTTGGTTCAGAGCACTTAATACAGTCATTACTGGACTTCTGGGGCTGCACCAACTAAATGCACCCTGTAGAACTAAACTTTTCATTTCCACCTGTTAGCGGCACAAAGACACGGGCTTTACACTACAGCAGACTCACAGAAGGTGAGTAGTAGCTCCAAGATTGATCAACGAGGAAACCACAAAACCAGCAAGACCCCTTCCTTCCTAACAAGCCCTTGTCATTCACCTGCATTTTTCTGGTGTGAGGCTGGGGAAGAGGGCAAGCATCCACCCACAGTTCAGGAGGGGACAGGACACTTGTGCCATTCACACTTACTTCAACCATAAGCTATCCATGACAGTACAGCAATTAGTGTGCGGATGTGCTGCTGGAACAACCAGTGGGAAACCAATGCAACCACCTCGCTGGAGGAACCAGGGGCTTGATGCTCCTGTGGTGTCAGGACTGAATCCTACTGCAAAGGAAAGCAGAGGTAGGCTGCTTCCTAGATGGATGCAACCTCATGGCCACAGAAGGCAAACAAACAAAGTGAGATCTGGAGGAGGATGGCACTACCACAGCTTCTGCTGTCTAAAACAAAGCAGAAGACGTGTCTAAGCCAGGGCACACTCAGGGCACACAGATGATAGCTCAGCATCTTTTGAAACTGTAACTCTTCTACACTATGTGCTTTATTCAATTCATACTCTTCGCCTATTAGGCTGAGCTAGATGCTTACTTGAATTTGCTTTTAAATCTGCAGGATGACCCCTGCTCTGTGTGCCATGAAACAGTAATTATGTGCATTTTGGCAATGGTTATTAGTCTGTTACTGAAATGAATACCCTGTCCTCAGTGCTTGTTTCTGAAGTCTGCCCAAGTAAGAGAATATTCTATAAATATATCCCTGTCAGCTAGCCAATACGCTTATGTTATTTGCCGTAATATTGGTGTACTTTTATAGCTCTTCCCCTATAAATACTTTGCAAGTCTATCTCAGACAAGAAGAAATGCATTTTCTGTATGGAAGGCAAATAGTAGGATAGACGTTCACATAGCACAGTGAAAAATGAAGCACTGCAGACACATCATTGCCAACTGGGCAATTATTGTTTCTTCACTTGCACGAGTTTGAGAGTTAGGTATGAATGAAGTTACCACCCCTTCCTCTCCCCCTTCCGTTTACCCTACTAAGCAGGAAACCCTAGAGAAGTCTCAGAGCCCACATTTAATGAAGTATCTTTCTAAGAACCAACTTAAGGTTTTTAAAGGATTTTCATTTATTACAGGTCATGATCACTTCTGCACAGCCCTGTACTCATTTTACTTCAGCTTCCTCAAAAAATACCCAAGGATTTTAATTTCATTTTATTTTTAACCTTTGCATCGCATTTCAAAAGCGCTTATATTCTGCAGCATGAGTCTAGTCATTATGTTCTGCCTTACGTAAAGCTGCCAAAACCCAGGGTTAAACTGCAGCCAGCCAAATTTCAGACCGTTTCTTCAGGGGAACACAGCCCAGGAGTGGTTCAAGAGCTGCTCCTCAGCACAAGGAGGGGTCCTCACAGGCAGCGTTCCACATCAGCCAGCAGGTACAACCTGCACACACCAGCACCAACATCTTTAAAATAACTTCACATGCATTTCATTCCAGATACTCATCAGAGAAGACTAGAAAGATGTCAGTTGGCTTTCTATTTTAATACCCTCCTGACTACAGTACGACCAACAGGAGGAATGAGAGCAGATGGGACTTAACACACCATGTGAACCAGCTCACAGGCTTCTAGTTTTCCTTATGCCCCTAGGCTTATCCTAGTCCACAAGAGAATAGTGGTCTCTCTAAGAGACCAAAAAGATTCATCTAACCTGGATCAGGAAGGTGTTTTTGTTCCCCAGGACAAGGCTCATCCTTTGCATTCCAGCTTTGCAGAGCCCTGTGATGTTTCCAAAGGATGGAAACTCAGACATGTATTTGTAGCGATGGGGTACATGTCCACACTCTCCCATGGAAACTGTTCCCTAGTATTCACTTTGTTTCTCTGTTTTTTATTTTTCCTTTAGGTTCCCCACTTCCTTTTCTCCTTGGTCTTTGCTAGGGAGAACTTCAGCATCCCTTGCAAATTTGTTTTGCTTTTGGGTTTTTTCCCAGCATCAGGACAACACCTGATCCTAATAGGACAAATCAGCAGAGACAAAGGCTAGTGGCAGATGTCTAGGGAAGAGTATAAAACCACAGAAAGCTTACGATGACATTGTCCACATCATACCCCATTGCAGCAGCCACTTAGGGACTTCTTCAGGGAAGCAAAGGGTTTATCCGTTCTGTTTTTTCTGCCATCAATCTAACTGCTGTTTTGAACCCACACAAACTGGCATTTACAATATCCTGTGGCACTGAGTTTCCCGTTTAGCTATGCAGTATAGGATAGTGAAAATGTTTTTTTTTAAGCTTACCACATACTACTTTCACATTTACCAGAAGAAACACCACATTGCTGTTCCCATTCATCACCAGCATGCTGCTCCTGATTCACACAGGCCTCCATTGTGCTCCCCTCTCAGCTGCTTCAAGAAGTTTTGAGTTCTGCATTTCAGTTTGATCAAATCCTTTGCCAGTGAAGTTACTGTACTGGGGATGGAAAAGAAAGGGTCTGGCCGCTGTAGTGAAGCATTTCAGTAACACAGTGCAAGTTTCTGTCAGAAAATCTTTGATTTTGCCTGCAAAGACTTATGCAGAGTCTTTAGTAGAGACTCTTAACAGCACAGACAACCAGATGATCTTCTATTTATTGCACAAGATTTGGAGGGGAAAAAAAAAAGAAAATCACACTTCTCTCAGCTTGTTTTGGGACTTCAGGCTACTTAGGTTGTGTTCCAATGCACAAGGTTATTACGTAGCCCTTGTAAGGCTAAAACAGCCACTTTCTGAAAGAAAATGAGATATTTGGTTGGAAGAAGTTGGAGAAATGCAAGAGAATACTATGCTTGTAGATGCAGGTCAGATTTTGAACACAGTCTCCTACACAAAGTCTCTACCTCTCATATTAAAGTGCACTAAACCAACAAGCCTAGTTATTAAGAAAGAGAAACTGCTCTAAAAAGATAATTAAATACTTAAAAGTTAGCTCTTTATTTAAATTTTCTTAGTTCAGAAGGGAACACATTTCAGCAGAGTTATAGTGAAGATGAGAAGCTGCACTTAAACAGTTACAGAGCATTAAACACACCACATTCCTTTTTTGTGAAAACTAATCAGAGGCCATCACCAAAGAGATATTCTGTAATACCTATGCAGGTTGTAAATCCTCCCACCCTTGTGTTCAGAAGAAAGAAGATTGCTGCTCCAAAAAAGCACTGCAGGCCCAGCTCAGAACTTGGTACTGCTGGTCAGAGACTGACTTTCACCCACAATTGTGTCCAGATGTGAATTTTCAAAGACTAGTATGTGGGTAGGCAGGGAACAACATTCAAGTGTGATGCCTGCAGGGAATCGCTTTGCTTAACACCGCCCACTGCCCAAATACACTGCATATGTCCCCCACCCCCCAAGAAACTCACTTGCCTCATTTAAAATAAAAAAAAAGCCATACCACACGTTCTGCTCATCAATTCCAATTAAGAACATCAGCAATAACATATAGCCGGAAATAAGGTTTATACTTTAGGTTAACTTCAAATCAAGAATCAGATTTTGTAGCTGGACTGTTTCGGGGTTTTTTTTTAATTTGCTTTGTAGCAGTAGATGTCTGGTTTGGGGCTCAGCTTGAAGAGCTCAGAAAGCTGCTCAGATGCTGGTTTTGAATCCTGGAGAAACTCCATACAACGCTCTCGCTCTCCCCCCTACCAGTGGAGATGTGCTCAGCTGATTACACAGCATCCCTCGGCAACGGCAGCGTGAAAGGAACTAGATCTGCGTAACTCCCTTCCATAGCCCATCTTCTTCCTTTTACCTTGAAAAGGAGCTGTAAATTCAGAGGCTGCTATGATTCTGAGCTAACACACGCCTGGCAATGAAAGCTATCCCATTACTGGAAAGAAGGTAACAGCCTGGAAGTGTGTTTCTCCTGCGTCATGCAATGCTCATGGCTAGATGCAGCCATGACACAGAAATAACCTGCCCCCTGCAACACGGCACACAGCACGCTCTGCACAGCGAACACACAGCGCTACTGCTGCTTTAGGCTTCGCCTGCTACAGGTGAGCACAGTATTTCAGGACACTGTAAGACTGAAAATCAAAGCAAAGAGACATCTCTGACCTCGGTAATATCACTTGAATTAGTAATTACATCAGAGGTGTTGGTTTTCAGGAGAGTCGTTTGCAGGATGATGGTGAGAGTTTGGTCGATGGGCATTCTCCCATTATGGAAAACCCTTCAGGAAGGGCACAGTCGTTCTGTACCATAAAGGTCAGCACTGGCAAAAGACACTTCAGGAAGCCTTGTGACAAATGGCAGTCCAGTCCCAATATTATCTTATCCGGCCATCACCTAGAGATGTCTCAAATGGTAAATGCAATAGAAAAATAACAAATAAATCCTATTTTAGGAACAGCAGTGCTCTGGTCAATCGGCCTACCAAAGTTTAGCTGCAAGTCTTCACAGACACATATATGAAGCTTAATTAAAAAACAAACATACAGTCTGGTTTATCCGAACTACATTTGGTGATGTATTGCCAGCCCATGGACTTTTCCTCCCCTACATCAAACTTTGACTTTAACATATGTAATATTTCATTTTGTGCAAACAAGTCTTCCTACATGATAAGGATCATTACATTAAATTATCATGAATGTTAATTACCATGCTCTCTCAACTCTGGATATGTTGCCCAGCCCTAAAGATATGTTTTGTTTCAAACTACAAAGCAATCTCTCTCTTCTGGACTGTTTTTAAAAGCCATGACATTTATTTAACCCTAATGACAATCATTATGAAGGAGAAAGCTAAATCACGCCACTGAAATGGTAAACACCAAGTTCCCAGCGGTGTTCATCTTTCTCTGATCCCTTCTTCCAAGAGGCTGCTCCTTGCAATCTGATCAAACTTGAAAGCCCACAAGTACTTTTGGAGATTAGCTGGTGAAGCAGAAAAGAGGAGCGTGAGTCAGGGTGGACAGTGAGTGCAAGAAAAGAGTTTCATTGTGCAAATTTCTTCATGTTCGATCCCCAGGGCTCTTTTTATTAAACATGTCTTTTATTGCTTGAATGACAACCTGTGCTGAATTTCCATAACCCCTCTTCTGTCAACAGTCAACAAAGCCCAGCACTGACACTGGCCTTAATTTAACACTGAGGAAGCAGAAGACAACGGAGGGAGACAGGTACTCAGGGGTCCCACCAGGTCTCTTGTACCCCTTACGTCACATGAAACACTTGAGTTTTTACTTGGCTTTAGGCAAACTGAATAGAGAAGGGCTCTAGAGCCAAGAACAGGACACTACAATTTTGGAGATGTTGACAGATGAGGACAGGGAAAAAAAACACTGCTTTAGGTTTTGGCTACTTTGGGGGACACTGGGATCTGAAGCTTAAATAGCATCTCTTATCATCGTTCTTGCTTGCCAGAAGTATTCTGCAATGGTGAGACAAACATCACTGTCTGAATGACAAAAATCAAAAGACTAGGCATTAGACCCTGTGCATAATACAGCGCTACCGTGTAAGTACAGATCTACTGCTGGTATGGAAGGACATATGTATATTGTGTAGTTAACTCAGATGACAGTTTTAACCCAGATGACATGAACACAGAGATGTGTGGCTAGGTTTGGAGGTACTTTAATTCACGCATGGGTTAGATCTGGGACCCCACTTTCACTCCAGCTACTTCATAAACTTCCTGTTAAGATGCAAACTAAAACTAACCCTAAAATTTTAAACACTGTCAGTCCATCAAGGTTTCTGCTACAGTCCTCCTGATCCTTGTATAAACACATTTACTCATTGACAAGAGTAACTGAAAAAGTTACATGATGCCCTGGAACGGCACAGCCTTGGGCCACGTCCCACGCAGGCAGGTGACTGCAGCAATGGGACACACTGGGATGGGGCACAGAGGATGTTCAGCTGGAAGACCTCACAGGCGTACGGCCATAGCCTGTAGCGTGGATGTTGCTCAAGCGGCCAGTGTTCACAAGAGCCCAGAGAAGCAATCCCACTGTCACCAGTATACCCGTCTTTATAGAGAGAGCTTTCATTAAGAGAACATAAACAGCACTTCCCCGTCCCCAGCTTGGTAGGAAAAGTGGCTATTGCCAGCAATTCAAGCTCACTGTGGAATGAACTTACAATATTTTAAACTGGCAAATACTGAGCAGGTCAGAAATCCTCCCCAGTGGGGGCCCTGGCACAACTAAGAGTTAATAAAATGGGAAAAGGGAAAAATGTGCACACATTTCCAGACACTCGGAAGACAAACGGTGTCTGTCAAGCTCCGCACCCAGATTTAAGATGTAGGTAAGGCATCTGCATTCATATATTGGAACGTTTTGTCTGTTTTATTTTCTAAGAACAAGCACTCTCCAGTGGAATTCATGCTCTAGTCTCGTACATCTGTACAACCTAGAATTAGGTGGCCTCAGGTTCTCTTACACACAACCTTGTTTGATGCTTGCATCCACTGAACTAGAACAGATGTTCTCTAATAATGTTTTTCTTCTCACCAGGGTGAGAAGAGAGCTGCAGTATGAGAAGAGCTGCTTCCAGCACTGCTGACACCTGGAACTGAGGATGAACAATCAAAAACTGCTTCCTTTGCTCTTGGTATCCTCTTTTAGCATGTTATTTGATATGGACAGAGAAAACTTTTTTTAAAAAAAAAAAAAAAAGAAAAATCTTTTTCACTGTTTGTTCTCCTGAAAGTCTAACTGCTACGGTCATGCCCTGACAGGAAAATTCTGACATCTGAATATCTGTTCTCTCACTACTTTGTAATAACTGGCATTAAGTTCTATCAAATAATTTGTTAAATAATTAGGTTTTAAATGGCTTCACAAAAACCTAAACTGCTTAAATTTTAATTACTGACTTCTTTTGCAATATCCTTTTCAAAAACCAGTATGAGGACTAGCAATTTATTCTCATTATTATTAATGCAATACCATTACACAGCCTGAATTTCCTATTCCTCTGAATCTGCCTTCTCTCACTCACGTTCCCTGCCTCCTTTTTAAAGGAAACAGATGAGTATCCTCCCAGAAAGGATCCCTGCTCAATCATGCATTCATAGATCATGTAGCCAGAATGAAAAAGGGAAGGCAGAGAAATGACAGAACAACAAAAGGTCAGAAAATGGAAATTCTTCTGCAACGTCATTCTACACCAAAAGGCAGTGAACTTGCAGATCTGACCCACAAATGTTAGTTAGAATCAAATCAGCTGGATGAGAAGTGCTGGAGGTAAACCAGGATGGCCTGAGTAATTCCATTCATCTTCCATTTGCCTTTTGTAAAACAACAAACTACCCCTACTGCACCCAGACCAGGGGTAACTCAAAACAGAGTTACGCACCACAATTCTCACCTCACACACAGCACAGAAATGAGATCCGGGACCCACAAAGAAAATGGCATACTTTTAAAATAAACGCTGCAATCCTTCTGCTTCTTAGAATCAATACATGATCCTTCCCACTCCAGTGCTCTAGCATAATGAAGGCTCTGCAGGGTCCCAGGGAACAGACAGGCTGGCCTTTCCGTGGACAGAAGGACCTGGGCACCAAAAACCAAACCACCCTTCATGGGAGACGGGTTTCACTCCTCCAGAGCTGTCTGAGCATTCCTGCCTTGCTCTTCTGTGCACTGTAATTTTCTTCACTCTCAAGGTTTATTTTAAGGTCTGAACTAGGTTCTACAGAGTTTGGCTCTTAATAATAGGTCTAACAAGCTGCAGCTTTGTTTCTCTGCAGAAGCAAAATTCACAGCAGTTCCCGGTACAATGCTTTTACAATCCTATTTTTTCAGCTTGAAGCAGGGTGTGCAGGACTAAACTCGGAGACGTGAAGGCAATCAGTCAGGCTGAGGGACTGGTGGACTGGGCACCGATGACATTCATCACTTGACAGAAGAACCTAAGGCAAAACTGCGATTCATGCAAGTAGGGGTTGCTCATTTCTGAGAATTAAGCTAAAACATTCACTTCCTAATTAAATCAGTCCTGAGATCCCAGTAAGACCTTCTGTCATATGCTTGCTACATATACTCTTCCACAGCTCAGCTGCACCACTCACTCCCATCTCACTGACTTCACTTCAGTTTGCTTAGTACAAGCTTGCACCTACGCTCATCTTTGCATCTGTGCTTTGCTACACTGATACCTGCAATGTTATATGTGATATCCTACGAGTTATTGTTCATAACTGCCCACTGTCCAGACACCCTCCCCCCCCCCCCCCCCCCCCCCTTCAGCACCAATCTTTTTTCTTATTCTTTGGGGTTTTTTTAAGCTCAAATGCACTTGGACTTTTCTGTGACTGAAATATTTCGGTCCAGAAAGAGAATTGTGGGGTTTTTTTTTGTTTTAGTCAAGATACCTGGATTCAGGAGACTGACTACAGCACAGGTCTCATCACCCTGAAGAATTCAGCCTCACGTACCAACAGTTCATCTATGCTTTCTTCCCTCCCAGTTATGAAATATACCTTCTCCCAATAACTACAGAACAACCAGGACTTTCGTATCACTCAGTATTTGTTTTACAGTCTCAAGCATTTCTACAAAATGGCTGTGAAATCCAAACTGTAAAGGACTAAAGCATTCAACTCCATGCTTATGCTCATAGCACAATGACAGACTATTAAGATATTTAGTTTAAACCTTTTTAAGGTGTGCAATTGCAGAGGTGCACTACTAACCCTTTGCATTTCACAGCTGACTGAAGAATACAGGAGGATTCTCCTTAGCCTTCTTCAGACTTGCCTAGATATTGGAGAAATGGCAAAGCCATTAAATGACTGAAATGATGCTATAAAGGCAGAATCTAAATAGGTCTAGGAACTCTCATACTAATCTGCGTTTTTCTACTCAATTTTGGTTTGCTTTGAGCAAATCCCTTATGAACTGCATGTCAAGACATTTCTATAATGATTGAGTGAACAAGTATTATTTATGGCAAGATTTATATAACTACCTACACGTGGGCAGTTCAGCACAGTGTATTTTTAGCATCAGATACTGCAGGCTTCAAAATAATGACAAAACCTGAATGTTTAAAGAAACCAGGTCATAGCTCAGAATTCAGTTTTCACTAAACGCTGTTTCAAAGTGTTTCCTCTGTATACAGTTACAATTAAAAGCTATGTGGAGACCATGGAAGCCTTACAATTCTTCCCTAACATCATAGGATCATTTGTATTACAGAGGCACTGGAAGGCGAGTATTTTGAGCACTGTGTGAAACACATGATAAGAGGTCGTGTCTCCCTTGGAGAAGTTTCAAACCAAACAAATAGGAATGATGAAGGACAGAGGTGTGAAATGAAGAAACAAGGGGGTGGAGAGATTAATACCTGCCCAGGCACCATTGGAAAGGCTTGGCACAGGGTCAAGCCTTTCAAGTCCCAACACAGTGGAGTTCTTCTACAGGTTTGTCTTTAACAACTTCAAGTCTCTTTCTGTACCTTCCTGGATGACACGATACCCTTGCTCTAAGGGAGATAATGATGATGTAGTGCCTAGATTAATACTATGTGCCCTACAGCCACTAAAAACACACATCAACACCTTAGTCTTTACAAGTTGCAGTACATGTGTGTACAGCGGGAAAAAATCACACCACCAGAGCACAAACCAGAAAACATTTTGAAAAGATCAGTTGTTTTTTTTAAAGTCAAAAAAAGAAGAGGAGAGGAAGCCTACTTATGTTTAGGTTTCAAAGAAAACAAACTTCCTTATAAGCCTGAACAAACATTCGGTGCGTGTGGATCTACCTTTACAAAAAGAAAAATGAATTTTCCTATAAAGGCTAACCAAGTATGGAAAGTTATTAGAAGAAATTCTCTTGGACAAAATAAAAAGAAAAACAAAGACTGCATGAGAGCGCAGAAGGAAAATGGATCAAAACCGGCTGCTTATGACTAGAGACATCAAATTTAATATAAAATGCATTTGTTTTACTCTTCAGTACCAGGCAGGCTTTTATTTTCACTGCAACTAAACAAACACTAATGATTTGATGCAATTCACTAACTTATATGGTTAAAAATATACCTAAAATTGGATATATGTCTATTTAGGAGATAAATTTTCTTTAAGGATTCTTTCCTATTCCTAAAACAGAAGGAAAAAAAATAATGTGATTGTAGGATTAGGTAGAGAACTATGACTGTTTTTTTCTCCTAAAGATAAAATTCTTGTGGTAAATCAGAGATATAGATAGGGAAGATAAGACAAGTACTGCCAGCTTCAGAGAAGTGTGTGCATGTCTAGATGTAATTCTCATCCAGTAAATGCCTGTCATGCTTTGAATCCCAGCTCTGTCTCAATATGAGCTGGTTTTGTTTGTGCTAATGTTCAGGCTCCAACAAAAGGTGTAACAGCCAATGCAAACAGAAACCTATGTTGTTAAAAGAAGATGGTACTTCTTTTTGTGGGTAAACCTGACCGCCAATCAATTTGGACTTGGAATTAGAAGGGATTCTCCACAATTTAAGTATCCCGGCTCTTGAGCCACCTGCCAGTTGGAATAGTGTGGGGAGAGGGGGGAAAGCCTGCTCTTCCCACTGGTTCAGCCTGGGTTTCTGGAACAGGCTGGATGATGAAGTGCCTACAACAGACGGGCTGGGACTTGATAAGCCTGGCTATGTTATGTATGTTGATAAGCCTGGATACTGAACTAACACAGAAAGTCTAATTTCCTTATAGGAAGAATTAAAAAAAGGAGGATTTGGTGTGCATAAGCAGTCACTCTGTCTCACTCTCTCTTTTTTGTGGGTTGGGGGGGGGAGGCAGCATCATAGGCACATATGTACCACTTGTTGAATCTGTTCCAGCTACTTCCCATCTTTTCTTTCAGCATCTCTGGCCTTTCTGTGATTTCTCCCAGGCTGGGGTTTAACATGATGAAGGGTTCGGCAGCAATTCTGCTTTTATTTGTTCTTCCATCCCATGCCCCGCAAGCACACACTCCTTCCTGCCTGCTTGTTTCTGCTTTCAAGCCCTGGCATACTGTCCCTGAGTTGTACTGGGATAAGTATTTGTGGGGCAATGCTGGAAAACACACCAGAGAACCAACCCAGAGTAAAAATAAAATAATGACTGGGGGTGGGGGTGGGGGCAGGTTTTAAAAGATGGATTAGTTCTCTGATCCAGTTCACTAGATGAATGAGGGGGAGGGACGACACAGCAAAAATAGCTTAGATGGCTACTGCTGCTGCATATGGTGCATGAAGCCAGCCCCAGGCAAACCTTCACAAACCAACCATATAAGGTCCTCCACCCAATACCTGCCTCCAGAGAGCAACATATGCCTGTTTGGCACAGGTAGCACTATTGTTTCAGCTACTCCGTTACATAAACAACTTTGAAAGCTTGTCCAACCACTTAGATGGTGACACCAGTTACACATCTTCAGCCTGTTTCACAAAGGATTTGTCCTAATTCACAACAGTGTCTTTGAAAATAATCACTCTAAGGACTAAGGCAAGAGGGAAGAGGCAAAGCACTGCATGATCTTGGCTCAGGACAGGTGTGCACTTGCAGAGAGCTGCATCCATGGAGCAGTTCCCGCCAGAAGTGCAATTACCACCTGGAATGGTTATCCTGCCCCAACACCTGCAGAGATGTAGTTATACAGACTATAAAGGTGCTTTCTTCTGGTACAGTTCATCCCTCCTCACATGCAGGAAGTTGTGTAAGGGCATCCACATTAGAGCTGCCATTCACTGGAAGGAATGAAAAGGAACACACCTAATGCAGACAAGCCCTCAGACCCTCCTAGATGGGACTCTCCTGTAACTCCAGCCTCCCACCAGCGTGAGCACAGTTTGTGTTCTACTTTTGCATACAACTAGTTTACAGCTATAGTAAGTCCTTAATGTTAAGGTCAAAACAAATGGACAAGCCAAACTGCCTGCAACAGGGCTCGCACTTTTGTCACAGGTGTGAAGCAAGATGCTTTTCAGTGAACCATAAAGCAAAGCTCCTTTACTCTCACCTCATATAGGTGTCCAAAAGAACAAGTCACCTTTCTCCCAGGGACTCTTGGGCCATTAGACTGTGGAGTAACAGTGGAAGAGGAAGGGGAGGAAAAGAGGAGATATTTTTCTCTCTTTTCTTCCTCTCCAAATTCTGAAATCTCAAAAATGCTGACTTTCTCCACCACCCCTTTTAGGTTCATTATAAATGATCATTTCTTCAGTGAAAATAAAATGGCTATTTTCTGACCTCTTCTAACATTATTCTCTTTCAAAATACTGAAAAACAAAAGCAATTGCAATCAGCTCTAGTGTCTAGGACGTTTACATTCCCACAGCACAGGACCTTGAGGGGAAGCATCATGCTTACAGAATTGCCTGTATTTCATAAACAGCTCATAAAATGGGAAGGCGTTCAAATATTCTGCGGCGGTGTTGGAAGACACAACACTCAGAATATGACTACAAAACCTAGCAAATATAGAGCTCTGTGCTCCCCTAAGCACTTCTGCTCTCTAGGTAAACACATTTCAAGATTTAGCAGTTTAACTAACTGGCAGCCTAACAACTGATTAGAAAACTCAGTGTCAAAATCCATGATGACTGCAATAAAATGTCAGCATAGATTTTACCCCAAGTCATACCAGACTCCAGGTTGCAAAGGCAGCAAAAATCGACCAAACAAAAATCCATCTGCAATCTGGTGTACCTGCAAGACAACCTAGGACAAATCTATGCAATGCCAAAGAATTTATGGTAGAATTCACTTCCCTGCAGCAAAATACAAGACAAGTGCATTTGAACTGGCTAGCTTTCTTGGTTGAAGCGCCCCTCCCGAACTGCATCTGCCTTCCTGCCAAAACTAGCAGGTTTTTTAAAAGTATTTTCTTAAATAGGAACTAAAAACCTGTCCCCCAAGAGCAACAATAGCATCAGCAAATTACACAGTACAAGAAATCACTTGGTGTGATATACTCTTCTCCTTCTAGAAAACGAACGCTAATTGCCCAATACTGAAATAACTGCAGTCTATCTCCTAGCAAATGCTTGTGAGGATTCCCAAATCAGCAATTAGCATCTGTCCCATTGTGCTTCTCTGCCTAATATCTTATGCAAATTATACAATTTATAGCTTTAGATTTAATGTGTGGTTGCCTAACTAATGCCGCAGGGCAAGAGGAGCCTGCTGATTCAGGAATGCATCGCTCAACTGCCTCACCCTTGTGAAGCAAGTGACAAACTCATTCCACAGATTTCTCCACCAGGGAAGTATTTGCTCCTGCTGTGCCACATCCACATGAACAGGTGCAGCCAGCCCACAGCTCCTCTCTCAGCATCCCAAAAAAGCAGAATGAAAACAGCTTCGGCCCAGAAGTCATATAGCCAGAGTAATGGGACTGTGCCCAGCTAAAACATACTGCTTTTTGTAAGGGAGCACAGCCAAACATATTCAGGTCTGCCTGCATTGCCCCGTGGAGACTTTACCCCAGTAGGAGCTCAAGACTACTTGTACTGCTTAGCTCTTATGCCAGCACAGGTAAGCATACACTGCACGTCTCCTTCCGTGCTGGCCCCGCACAGGACAAGTATCTATTAACATTTCATCATGACTTGGTTAAGCTCCCTGGCTCAAGCTGTCAGCAGTTGATGCTTTTCATTCTGAAGGACAATTCAACATCGCAAAATACTGGTCTAGAAAGGACCTCACCAGGTTACCTACCCCAGTCCCACTGCATTCAGGCAAGATGAAATGCTAAGACCAACACTGACAGTCATTTGTCTATCTAATCCGTTCCTAAAACCTCCAGCACAGGAGGTTCATAACTACTCCGTTAGTTTGCCCCTGCACTACAGTAGCCTTACAACCAAAAATCTTATCGTACTTACCTCCTCCCGGTGTTCAAACAGCACACTCACCGGCTGACTAACCCTCGAAAGGTTTCCCTGGTGAAGCAGGGAAGTTTGGCTGGCATTTTAGAAATCAAGAGAGTAAGCAGGGCTGTCATCAGTGCCCTGAATCTCAGCAACAGATATCAAAAATGCCTGGTTCCTGGCCCTGAGGCTCTATGTGCTTGCATTTCTTCAGAAACATCAGGTAAGGCAAGTCAAACTGGACTATTTGAAAAAACTTAAGTATCCCTGCAGATTTGGCTGCACTGAAACTGCACTGGTGTTACAGACCCCAAAAATCTCAGTACCATATTCTGGTAGAGGTCAGAAATTCCCTTAACATATACCTTGCCTGAAATGCTGCACATTGACTAGCGATACTACACATGAACCAGGACTTAGCACAGGATGGGGCTCAAATTCAGTGTCCCTACTACTCACCGGGATGGGCATTTTATTCTACCACACTACCTTACTTAGTTGCTGGTGTGTTGACACGCTCTCAGTTTTAAGTGAAGAAATTGCTTCAGTGATGTTGAACTTTCCCACAGGACCAAGATCTTAGTGGACCTTCAAACGTTAATAAAACACAAATCAGAAAGGACACAGCTCTTTCTGAATGTTAACATCTTCTATCGCCTTCAATATTTTTATTGTCTCTTGGTCAAGAGAAGGACCTCATTCAGAATATTCATATACCCTTTGTCAGTAAAGATGCGTGGTGGGTAGATGCCTGCAAGACTGACACTTTGCGTCTCTGCAGGATAGATTTCACTGCTGGCTGCTTGCTGGCATTCAGAGACAGAGCAAACACCCCCACAGCATCCTCAAGCTGGTTAAAAAGGACCTGGAACATGAACACTGCCTTGTGTAGGAATCCCGATGCCGCGTCTAAAGTTAACACGCTCAGTAACAGCTGAGTGCTCACTTCCCTCTTTGCCCCGGCAGACACAAAAGAAGCTGGCAGCTGAGCTGCAGCAAGGAGAAAAAGCTGCAGCTATTCTGCTCATGGAGCAGGCTTGTCAGGGCAGGCAGGAGGGTGAGACCTGTAAAGCACTATCTGTTCAATCATTTTTATATTTATGTGGGAGATAAATTTTGCAACCAGTCAGTCTTCCTCATGATTTTGCCAGGCAGCAAGGGAGGAAATGAAACAAAAAGCTTTAAAAGTTGAAAAGTCCCAGTGTGCTAAGTAACACCCTGTCCCAGACAATGCACCAGCATGATCTGAAGGACAACCTCCCTGATCCTCTAGTAGAACAAGAGCTAATAGACAAACTCCTTCAAGGGTGTTCAGTACCATTAAGTCCCTATCATGTATTACGAGTGCCTGCCTCACAGTGCCACGGTTCTGTCCCCTCATGCACACCACCTTGCCTCGCTCCACAGGGTTTTGTGTGGGCTTTAATGCAGCGGAAGAGAGAAATATAAAAGAAAAAATAGTCATAAACAAATCATCCAGCTATATTTCTGAAGGAGTAACAGCTTTAACATGACAGGCTCTATCTGAAGTTCCTGTTTAACATGTGGAGTGCTCGTAATAGTTAATATAAAATCCCAAAACTTTATTCACAAGACAGTAAGAGTGCCAAAATGTTATTACTTGTACCAGGTTTAAAATTTAGGTAGAACTAGAAAATGCTTTAAATCATCACTGCGCTTTTAGGCATCCCTGCTTCCTAAGTGATGAGAACCGAACACAGAACTACCAAATCAAATGAGGACCACAGTTCAGCTGATGGTGTGTCACCTCCATTTCTGCTACTTCACAGTGGATTTCAAATCAGAGGGAAGGGAATATATACCGTCTCCCAACATATCCTGAGTTCAGAGTTCAAAAATGGAATTTCCTTCTAACACCCACCAGTCAGTACCATATGCTCCAAAGCATGATGGTTTGTAAACCTTCTAAACCTAACTGTGAATGTTTCCTACCTTTTGGAGTCCAACTATGACCTTAGTTGATATTTTATGGCAACTGCACAGATATTCAGTGGAACTCTACTCTGACATGGTAGGAAAGAGAAAAAGGAGAAGGTTTCTCCATTTATTCATATTTTGTTTGCCCATGTTTTGTTCCACCTCTGCTAGCCCCAGGTTGATCTCACTCTGCCCTTGTGTGGCCACCTCTCGGCACTGACCATGTCCCTTTTCTCCAGGATTCCTTTCATTTCTAATACATATTTCTAAATTCAGGAAAGTAGAACTGAAAACAGTCTTCCGTGATAAGTGTCCTGGTTTCGGCTGGGACAGAGTTAATTTTCTTCCTAGCAGCAGGCATAGTGCTGTGTTTTGGATTTAGTAGGAGAAGAATGTTGATAACACGCTGATGTTTTTAGTTGTTGCTGAGTACTGCTTATGCTAGTCAAGGACTTTTTCAGCTTCCCATGCTCTGCCAGGCGCACAAGAAACTGGGAGGGGGCACAGCCAGAAGAGTTGATCCAAACTGACCAAAGGGCTATTCCATACCATATGACGTCATGCTCAGTATAGAAACTGGGGGGGGGTGGCCAGGGAGCAGCGATCGCTGCTTGGGAACTGTCTGGGTATCGGTCGGCGGGTGGTGAGCAATTGCATTGTGCATCACTTGCTTCGTGTATCATTATTATCATTATTATACTGTTACTATTAGCATTACTATTTTACTTTATTTCAATTATTAAACTGTTCTTATCTCAACCCAGGAGTGTTTCTCACTCTTACTCCTCCGATTCTCTCCCCCATCCCATCGGGGCAGGGGGAGTGAGCGAGCGGCTGCGTGGTGCTTAGTTGCTGGCTGGGGCTAAACCACGACAGTAAGAAAGCACTTTATTTCCATAACTGTATGCTCAGTATCTTCAATGCTATTTTTGGCCACCATAATCTTTTTGTTTGGTTCTGTTGGCATGTTCTCTTTTGACTACTGAGGCAGAGGGGGCAGAAGTTTCCAGTGAGCTACCCACTGTGACGCTGATGTCTTTCCTGAGCTGTGAGTCAATGTAGAAGTTAACAATGCATGAGCTGTCCATATTATTTCTTTATGGGCCCAAGAGACTGCAATAAACTGAATCTATCATCCTGCTGACTCTTCACTGACTTTTGGTAGACCCATCTCATAGTGCCGTCTCCCCTATCGCCTGGAAAAACCTAAACAACTTGGATTTATCTGAAACATTTGCCATCCTGTGCTCATCTGCCTTTTCCAGAGTTTTATTAATATGTCCTGGAACACCACTAGTATGGGATGCTTGACTTGCCACATTGAAAGCAGTTTATTTATCTCTGTCTTTGGTCTCTGTCTTGCACTTTCTGATGCTTCAGTTTACTTAACATCTGACCTCAAAGGAGTGATTTTTCTTCCCCCCCCCCCCCCCCCCGAAAGTTATTTCAAATGTGCTGACTTGTATCCAGTTATCCAATCTTGAGCTGACAGCTTCAAAGAACTCTAATAGGCCTGAAAACAATCGAAGCAACATGGCCACACAGTGCCATTTGCAACACACACAATTTCTACTATTCAGAATATTTTAACCTGATTTAACAAGTAGTGGTTCACTCTCAATGTACAGAACTAAACAAGTTGCGTATTTCCCTACAAATGCCAGGAGTTCTGAAATATGCTCCATGTACACCCTGCTCACCAAACAGGGTATAACGGGATGCAACATATGCCTGTAACACTACCACTCCTTCTCAGCATAGCATCTTTCCATTTTCATGGAGCTAAGCTGTATCCTGCAGAATCAGTTTTGCTTCCTTTATGCAAATGCAGTATAGCGACCTGAACAGTGATTACTGACATTCCATAAGAGCTGACTGTCTCCATACAGCCATGCCAGCCTATGGATGCATTTGGACATCTGCATTTCCACCCCATATCCAGCATTTACACATCAGCACTTTCCAATCACTACTGTAAGAAGGGTACCACAAACAGCGAGAAAAGCAAGATGTTAGAGGTGTATCAAATGACAATGACAAATCAAATAACCTTGTTTAGGAAGACTATCAAACAACTGATGACAGAAGTTTGGTTCCACTCAATCATAACAACCCAGGAAGTGGTTGAGTCACGAACCCTGGAGGTATTTAAAAGATGTCTAGATGTGGTGCTTAGGGATGTGCTAAGGGATGTACTAAGTGGACTTAGTAGTGTTAGGTTAATGACTCGACTCGATGATCTTAAGTGTCTTTTCCAGCCTAAATGATTCTATCGTTCTATGATTCTATAAACTATACAAGAAATTCAGATTGTCTCAAGTCCCTCTCATCAAACTTTGCACTTGCAGCCTCTTCCACTCTAAGTTCAGAAAGCCATTTGGAGAAGTCATGAGACAACCAACTACTGACATCAAGGAACATAAAGGCACTTAAGCTTTCATTATTTTCTTTGCTGATAAATTCAAATGTTGTAACAGCTGCACAAAGCCAGCAGGTAAGGGAAACAGGAGCTGATAGTACTTTTAGACTGGATGTTAGTGGCCCTGGTAAGGGAAAGCATCCTCTTCATGAAATCTCTCTGGTACTGTTATCATCAGCTGACCCCACACTATCCTGATAAAGCCTTAAGGCCCTGCTGGACTCTTCATGAGGAGAGATTAGACTCTAACCAGGGGTCTCACATGTTGGCTAGATACTTGTCTGAGGAAATGTGAGGGATGCTACCTTTCTTGTCCACACTAGACTACTGTAACACATCTTAAAATAAACTGCTTCTTCAGCAGCAAAAGTGACATGAACACATCAATGTCAGAACTGGAATAATGTTCCACCAGCTGAGTCCTGCTTTCCAATTCAGATGAACGGTCCTATTTTTCAAGACTTATTTCTTGACCTCTGATCTTACGACAATATGAGTAGAAACATCAAGGAAAAAGCCACTTGCTGCAAGTATTCCTAGTTAAGTTTTACATTGATATTGTGAGCAATTTATCTTTCATTGTCCCTTCCTAACTTTTTCTAGCACCCAGATACTTGGAAAAGTATCTTCTCTTGTTGGATGCCAGCCAAGGAAATTTCTGCTCAAGAGGATCAGAATAACTTGAAACACAACTGTGCTGGAATTTAAAACATCTGGTTTATTCAGTGAAGACTTCCTCATGACAAGAAGAATCCCTGCTCCTCCTTTCCTAATTCTAGAGAGAAAATAATCCTCAAGAATTAATCCATGTTCTGTTCTTAAAATCCAATGATTTTAAGAATGTCTTAGGAATGCCCCATGGCAATGGAGTGCAGTCATGGCTTATATCTTTACCCCATAAAAGCAGATTCGGTCATTCTTCAGATCCACCCAAGCCCCAAACACAAAATTCATAGAAGCTCTTGCTTAAACTGCTATAAACTTTCCCACATCTTCAGCTTTATCAAGTACACAAATGCTTTGAAATGATGCATGTAGATGTAAAACAAAAGTTTCCAACACTAGCATGCAATAAATGGATAAAAGGTCCACTCTTGCTTCTTTTTAGATTCAGATAAGCAAAGGAGACTGAAAATAGGATGCAGATTCCCCAAGTCCAGCCACAAAAGCACACAAGATTTAAAGATTAAACCTAAGTGCACCCAAAGGTAACATCTGAACTTTACAGACAGGCTTGTTTTGAAAGCTCAGTGACCACCAAGACTACCAGGATCGAAGATGGAGATTGTTTGTTGGTTCAAGGAGTTCTGGCTGGCACACTGAGAGACAAAAAGATAAGAATGTTTTCGATGTTCTCTGGACTTTGTGTCTGTGTCGGACTGCAGGGTCAGCTTGAACAATACCAAGCTGATGTATCTTAGCAGGCCAGAAGCAGCAGGCCAGCAGATTGCCACTCCTGGTTCCGAGAACAGGGACTGTGACCATCATTCCCAAAGAGGCCCCCAGCTTTCTGGTCCCTCCTACCTATGCTGGGATAGAGCTGACTGCTCAAAATAATGAAAACCTGGGAAGGGGGAAGAGAGGCAAGAAGGGAAAGGGGAGTTGGTTCATATTTTCTGTTTATGAAATGGCTAACTTCAGCATTCTTACCTTAGAAAATCCTTCTGTAAACTACCTTAACAAGAGCAAGCAACAGTACAAAAGAGGAGATTCCAGGCTTCCTGCTTTCTTTTCCTGCCACTTCTCTCAGGACATGGTTAGTCCTTTGGAAGCAGCTGTCTACTTTAAATTTCAAAGCCAGGGCTTGTTTATTGTAACACCAACATGTCCGTGTCCCTCTGTCAACCCCCTCCTAGATGAATGAATGAGCTTTTATGAGAAGGATGTCAGGTGACACCTCCCTGGGTCAAAAGTCCCCAAGTCTTTCCAGTTTGACAGAGCAGGGCTGAGACCTACCAAGTGCTGACAGCCGGGGTACAGAGCACCGCCATGTGCAACACTGCTGTGTGTTGATGCACTTTGGACAAAGTCCTTCCAGTCACAGAGGATATCAATTCCATTCCGATTACTTCCCTCCATGCTTGTACACTAGTTTTCAGAGAGAAATTAAAATGCATTGAGTGAACACACACCACACTTGGAGCGAGGTAATGAGACATCTGTTTGCATGTGTTCATGGTGGAAAGAGAGCATACAGTCAACAAGGGAGACTTTTGCATCCAAAAATTGGTGCAGTTATTTGCAGTAGCTAACATCAGCCCTCTAACTTAGATGCTTTACTGATACGTCCCTACATAAACAAGTGAGCCTCAGGTGGGTGATTTAGAGCCTTTAAATTAAAACCAGATTTTTCCTTTCATTTTAATAGGAGCTTCAAATACAGATACAGGTGCCTGAAGTTGACCTGTGTGACTATTCTTCTCCCTCCCCTCTGACCAAAACTACTAAGAAAAGTAGGCCACAGAGAGTAGTGTCCACAGTTTCAAAAGGTGAATGCCTAGAGCTATGTATATACAGCTATTTTCAGGCACTTTTAACTGGGTGGCCTGATTTTGAGAAGTTCTGAGTATGCACTGCTCCATAATGTCAAAAAATAAAACCAGACTACCTACTTTGGCGTTGAATTGTAAATACCCAGTTTTCTCCTCAACAACAGAGCTATGATTTCTGTTAAAACAAAATACCTACACAGATTGCTTGGCATCAGACACTCACTATATCAGAGTATGTGTATGTATTTCTGGAAAAGAGGTTCCTGCCCAGAAAAATGTGGCATCTAAAGGGCAGAGACAGGCAGATGAGTGTCAAGAGAAGAAAGAGACGCACAGGGGTGACATGTTGTGCCCAAATTCATACAGCAAGTCGGAACCAGCACCAAGCAGAAAACCCAGAGCTCCAAATAAAGTGCCTTATGCATTAGATCATGCTGAGCCTGTCTCCTAGTCACAAAAGCTACATGCAGTTGTTCAAGGAGTATTTCTAAGACAGACGGACAGAATCTGATAAAGAAATCCAGGGAAAAGAGAGGGACGCCGTGATCCATTCCGTAATATCCCCCCAAATCAGAAAGAGGCGCACACAGCAGCAACAGCATCTCATAGAATAGTAAACAATCAAACATAAATTATTTCAATTACATGCTGGGATGAAAATACCACAGCTAAAGGGTTTTCTACTGTTTAGAGTGCCCTGAGGGAATAGTTCCCATACTTCCAAAAAGACTGTCAGGAGAGAGAAAAATTCAGGAGTTGCAGCTTGGGTCATGCAGGAGTTGTCTCTTCTAGGGGAACCCCACAAAGATGTTTCTGTAGAAATTTTAGATTCGGAGTTAAATTTAAGAATCTAAGAACAAGTAGATTGTAAAATCATGGGAAAAAAGCCAGGTAGAAGTGGTTAAAGAAATGAACTCCAGAGTCTGCAATATCTGAAGTTCAAACACGATCAAAGAAACCTGCAGTCCCTTGAGACTGCAAAGGAAGCCAAATAGTAGATGGAACACTAACTAGGTAGAGCACTGAGTGAGTAGCATGCTTACCTCAGTTTTGGTTTAAACTCCTTCAAGTTTAGATTATCACTTGTAAGATATGTAGGAAATTTTAAAAGCTTTTAATCTTCAAACTAAAAATGTAACGTAAAAAGGTTAGTTAGTGCCTAGTCACAGTGATTATCTATTACCATCTTAAGCATAATTTTAGAAGTCAGATCTTGCCTTCCGAGGCTGTAGGATCACAGCTTTTCAACACCGCATCAGAAAATTTAGTTATTTTTCATGAGGTTAAAGCCTAAAAGAGGCTGACAGCTCCAACCACACAATACCCTGCTAAAAATGAAATTTCCGTGAAATAATGCTCCTAATCTCTCACCAAATGTTACAGAACCTGATCTAGAGCACTTTTATATCAGAAGCAATTATTTGCAGATAAGTAAACAAAGCAACACAGCTGCTGAGAGAACTCAACTACTTTACCAAAAAATCTATTCAGTGATTTATTTCAAGATAGACCTGCCAGCTATGTGGGACACAAGTTGGGAGTGCAAACTTTATTTTTTCACGTCTTTTTAAAAAGACTTGGAAGTGAAGGTTTCAGAATGACTAGCTCTTTTAGAGCTTGCACTCAAAATAACAGAGAACAGGAAAAAGAGGAAGTCACAGCCCTGGCCAGACTATTGCTTCCAAAAAAGAATCCATTAAAATAAATACCAAAATATCTCTTACAGCTTTTTCTTCTTCTTCTTCTTTTTTTTTTTTTTAAGAAGAGAGTCCCATTTCCTTCCAAGGGAGATGCCACTACCTATACTGAAGAAAATAACCACCTCTGCAAGTCACCTCAGCCACTGCTCGCTGCATGCTAGCACACCAGGTTCCAGGTGAATCCTGCAGCAGGTTGCTCAGAGAGGTCATGCAGTCTCCGTCCATGGAGGTATACAAAACCCAACTGGACATGGACCTGGGGAACCTGCTCTAGAGGATCTTGCTTTGAGCAGGGAGTTGCACTATATGACCTCAAGAGGTGTCTTCCAACCTCAATGATTCTGCAAATCTGTGAACCTCATATTTCCACAAGGACTGAGCAGTTACAATGTCAGTCTATGACGTGGAAAGTCCAGGTTCAACCCCATGCTTTCCCCTAGACTGCATGTACACCTCTTGCCTAGTTACTAGTTCTCCTCCACCTCAGTTCCTTTAGTGGCCAAAGACTGTAGTAGCAGAGACAAAGAGTATGCCACAAAGCATCTTTCCAACCCATTCTCATGAGGCTGGATCAAAGTACTTATCACTCAGACACTTGATTAAATAAAGAGCAAGCTACAGGACTTTCAGTAAGTCTAAAAATGTCTAGATGCCCAGTTTCAAACGGAGTCCCTTTTTCAGGAAGCATGGAGAATTCACTGTCAAAAGGACAGGCAAGGCATTAACTTGGACAACTGAAAGATAATTACATTTAAAATCAAGCTGTTTATAGAACATGGGACCCTACTGCTGCAGAATGCAGTCACCTCAGCAACATCTGCCATTTTCAAAGGTGCAGGCAACAGAGGGAAGAGGATTCAGCACTGTACAAACCGGAGTCAGCAGAGCATGTGGTCATCCTCCCTTTAACCCAGCTGGTTTAAATCTTTAGTTATACAGTTCTTGTAAGGTCTACAGGGTTGAAATGAAATGCAAACTAAAGATCATAAATAGACTATACTTTATTTCTAGTTACTTTAAAACATAATTCAAATAGAGATAATGATCACCTGAATCCAAAACTAGTCTGTAAACGAACATTTAATTTTCTTCTGAAAGACTTTCAAAAGCAGAAGATTTCTCCTTACACACATACTCAAGGCTCCAGAGTTTATGGCATTCCTTTGGAATACATCATCCCTTGCACTGAACTTAACCCATCCCATCAATTTTGTATCCTGTGATAAACTGGGCTCTCTAGTTACAGCTAAAGGCTAGGATACTATTTGCTTGGTAGTGACTTCCATTTTGAAATTCCAGAACAAAAACGATGTGGCTCTTAAGACCTCATGCTATTCACAGATGTATTACTTCTTGTTTGAGTTTTCTAAGTGCTCATGGCCTTGGGATATGACATGACTGCTGCAAAGTAGAAAAGACAATTTAGCAGATGAAAACAAAGGGGGGGGGGGGGGGGGGAAACCACCACACTGTCTAGAGGGATATAACTTTTTTGGTCTCCTGAATTTCTCACTGCAGATCATTATGTGCGGGAATATAGAGGCTGATCTACTTAGGCCAGAACAAGAAGTTAGCCAATTACTCAGCTCTCCTGAGATTTCTCCTGCTAAATACAAAGTTGTTTCAAGGTCTCTGTCATGATATTTCTGATGATGAGACACAAATAAGACAAGATGGGGGGGCTGACATGGACAGGACATGACATGACACAGACAGAGGACACAGGGACAGGGGAAATATGGTCACCTAACACTACAGTGGCCAGTGAGAACACGTGAAGCTTTTCCTTACCTCATTCCTCAACTTTATTAATAGCTTCTCTTTAAAGTGTCAGTTTTAACTGAATACAAACCTACTTTTTTTTCCCCTCCTTAAACATTTATTCCTTTTTCTCATCAGTTTGACCAGAGGAGGCCGAAATATGCACAAGACAAACTACTTGCAAAAGCTGGATGCTCTCCTGAACATACTGTTCTCAAGAGATATCAATAATAATACCGATAGCAATTTAAGGAAAAAAAAAAAACACCCCAAACCTACTGAATCTCTCCACTGCTAGAACAAAATCCCAACCATTTCTTCAGAGCACAGGCTTCCCTCAGCACTTCTCTCCCACTCACAAACAGCAATAACCACTCCAAAACACAATCCTTTTAAACTAATCGAATATTTTCTGCTAAAGAGATTCCAAAAAACAAGGGAGAGTGCTGTGAATTATTAGTCTTATTTTTACACAGACACTACTGAAGGGGTCAGGCAGATCCCTGTGAACGGTATGCCTATAAATCCACAATTATAAAAATACAAATTGATGAGCTTCTTATCTGCCCATCAAGATAATGATAACACAATTACAATGGTAATTCCAGTAACGTCCCATTAGAAGACAGTTCAGCGACGCAATTTCTCCCAAGTATAGTCATCTAACATATGAAACAGTTATTTCAAGAGCTACTCCAGATTTAAACTCAAAAGCCAATAAATGTTTCAAGACTATGGCAGTAGCAGAAGTAGAAAGGGAATGAAAGACTAACTTAACTCAACAGTTACAATGGTTAAAATGGTAAGATACTAGAATTATTCAGGTTGAAGAGGCATAACTTCTAAATGTGGGAATACAACTCATATGATGCCAATTAAAGGCAACAGTCTATGTCAGGTAACTAGCCAACACCAGAAGTGCATTTAAGTTCCTCCTAGCAATTAACTTCAAAGATCTTAGCTCTATTTACAATTTAATTTCTTTCAGTCCTTTCCAAAACTGATTTTTCTTCTTCCATACATCCCCCCCAAATTCAGGCCTCAGGATTCTTATGACAAGCTGCTAAGTTTGTACAGTCATTTCAATTTACCAGCACGCACAAAAAGACAATGTTTTCCAGAAGATTTCTGGGAGTGCTCACTGTAGTAAATATGCTCCCCATTAAATCCACATCATATTTTTAACCAGATGCAAACCTCCTTTGTATATATGGAAAAAGAGGAGCACGGGATTCCAGAGGGCAATCCAATGACACAGGAATGCTTCAGTGTTTGTGCTCCCATGGAGAGACAAAACACAAGGGGCCCAAACTCACTACTTCAAACCTCACATCCAGCCTCCAGAAGCCAGCTGCTTCCTTCTCTAGAGTCACAACAAAAGCTTTCAGGGAGAGCAAGTATTGGCCTACCTTGCATGTATGCCTCTATCTGCCGAATTAGCTCATAAGACTTGGATCGGTCCAGAAGTGTACGAATAGCCGGAAGAGGGTCCAGGATAATGGTTTGTGGATGAGCATCAATATACTCCTGCAAAACAAATACATAGGAAAAGAAAAAAAAAAGAAAAAAAAAAAAAGGCATTAGGTTAGCTGAAGAGTGTGGAAAAATAGTGAGATGGGGAAGTGTCCTGGTTTCAGCTGGGATAGAGTTAATTTTCTTCCTAGCAGCAGGCATAGTGCTGTGTTTTGGATTTAGTAGGAGAAGAATGCTGATAACACACTGATGTTTTTAGTTGTTGCTGAGTACTGCTTATGCTAGTCAAGGATTTTTCAGCTTCCCATGCTCTGCCAGGTGCACAAGAAACTGGGAGGGGGCACAGCCAGAATAGTTGATCCAAACTGGCCAAAGGGCTATTCCATACCATATGACGTCATGCTCAGTATAGAAACTGGGAGGGGGGGGGGGTTGGCTGGGGAGCAGCGATCGCTGCTTGGGAACTGTCTGGGTATCGGTCGGCGGGTGGTGAGCGATTGCATTGTGCATCACTTGCTCTGTATATTATTATTGTTATTATCATTATTATATTGTTATTATTACCATTACTATTTTACTTTATTTCAATTATTAAACTGCTCTTATCTCAACCCAGGAGTGTTTCTCACTCCTACTCTTCCAATTCTCTCCCCCATCCCACCGGGGCAGGGGGAGTGAGTGAGCGGCTGCGTGGTGCTGAGTTGCTGGCTGGGGCTAAACCATGACAGGAAGAGAACAGACAATGTTACAAACCCCAATGTCCAGCCTCTCTTCAAGGGGAGGCAAATGGACATTGGCAATGCAGGAAGTCACCAGACAGTCTAGACACTGACAGTTGAAACAAACACAAAAGTGACAGCTAACTGGTTTAGGATGGCAAATTTCTCCTCTGGACTCACCATCAGCAGTGAAACCTGCGCTGCAACCACATCAACTCAGAAGGGAGCCAGTGGCAAAGTGCCACAGTAACAGCTATGATCAGGGCTGAGAAAAGCAATTAGGAGAAGAAAGATGACACACGGCTATCTTGGGGTCAGCCTTGCACTGAATTACTGCACGTGAACATCACAACTGTCTGAACTAAGCTCAGAACTACATCTGGGTTATTTAATGTTGTTATTGCTGTCCTCTAGCTGGGCTGAAGACAGTATTAAGAGCTGGATGATAAGGGCTGGAATTTTTTCTGGCAGAGCTGAAGAGATTGCTGCTTCACTGCGTCTTCATTGAGTTTTGAAAGCATCTATCTTGCTACTTCTCCAAGTTCATACTCTCCTGACTACAAGAACAAAGCAAAGTTAATATTCTCATGGATCTTCATCTTGGGAACTCAATTCTCCATTCCCTAAGGTCATGACTGCACTACTGCGTCTTGGCCATGAACACAGACACAGCTGCCAGGTATTGCCCTTGCAAACCCAACAAAACTTCCTTCTGTTTCTCACAATAGAAGCAGAGTTCCTCCATCATTGCCTCAACCTGGCCCCATAACGTCAATGCAACAAACAAGCGTTCATCTTACCCTATCCAAAACCAAACATTTCCAAATTTAGTATCTGCCTTTGTTTTATCCAACTTCCCAAAACCATCTTTGCGTTTCCACTCATTTCTTTAAATCCATTCATGCAAATGCATGCTAAATGCTCCTGCAAATCATGGACTTCCATGAGGTCCTACTTCCTTAAGTTGGTTCCTTCAGAGAACAAAACATACTCCAGAAGTTACTTAGGAGTATGATGAGGTGGCCTCAGGAGATGCACTTTGCTGGATACCGAGCTGGAGACAAAAGAATGGCATCATCTGTTCCCAGCAAGTGATTTCACTCTGGACATTGACTGGGGAAGCAGACTTCCCCCTACTCCTCCTAGCAGTGGCAAACTGTTGCTTTCTGCTGACTACATACTCTGAACTGATGGCTTGTTAAAAGGGGATTATTCTTTTGAGGCTAAGAGGATCCACACTGGGGTTTAATGAACCCACTGCATCACCCACAGCACACAAGCAGCTTTCCTTCACAGGGCATGAGGCACCCTTCAGTGGCACTAAATGTGGCTGACATATTTAATAATCCCTGCGGAACACAAAGTGAATTCCCCAAAGATATGCTCAACCTTGTTGCCACTTGGGAAAAGTAAGGGACAGAACCTTTTGCACAGTCAGTCATCAAGACTGTCAGACCCAGCTGTTGTGTCAACCTTGCAGCGTAGCCTGCATAAAAAGCCTCTTCAGCTCACTGGAGCAGAAGCTGGGTTCATTTCAAGTCATTAATACCCAGAACATACAGAGAACAGTTTTCATGAGTCTCTTACCTCCAATACTTCCAGAGTCTCAAGCAGAGCGGTCAGCTTTCAAATACCAAAGAGGTTTGTAGTTTTTTTTTTTTTAAGAGATAGAGTAACTTGTTACCTAATGCATCTTAAACATGTACATGCGTCTATGCATACGTGCCCTTCTACGCAGCAGCTACAAGACACCTTGTGGAGCTACGATGATCCAGTGATTAGGGCATCGGCTTAAACTTGCGGATCATGAAACTGTACTCGAGTATCTCAACACATCTAAAGCATAGCAAGACAGCTCTTTTAGCCCCTCTATGACTCAGCTTAAAAGATAGGGAGCTACCATAATGTGCATGTTCATGAGCACACTGAGAGGATGAGCACATTACAGACAACCAATACCCTGGTGGGGTAGCAGGTAAGTACACACGGTAACCAGACTGAACAAGCCACAGCTCCGAAACATGACCTCAGATGAGATCTGACAGCAAACGTCCTGTGGCATTTCTGATGCGTATACTATCTCTTCGTTTCACACAGTGGTGACCATCCCTCTGCCTCAACCAGTCTCTGGTTCCACCTTGAATTCAAGCTTCCTATACTTCCATCCTGGCTCAGCCCCTACTCTGTACATACTAATCCTTCCTCTCACACATACATTCATCCTGCCTGTGACTCCATCCCCTTCGGTCCCCTCCAAGGAGGGAGTGATTTTTCCCTCTCCTAGCTCCTTGTGCATCTTCCCAAATCTTCCTGATGCTCACCTCGGCATTGAGGACTATCCTCACTTCCCTGGGTTAGGTGTGTTCCACTTGTTATTTTTGCTCACGTTACTCTAAGTATTTCCAGAGGGAGCCTTGCTCTTATATGCTTTCTGTAAGGAACTTCACAGTGCTTTATGTGTAACGATAATAGCTCTAAATCATATTAAAAGATCATCCAAGCAGTAAGCTTGACACAACATAATGAAGTTTAACAGGAACGAAGGCGTGATCCCAAGGCCTTTCTACGCCAGGCGACGTGTCAACAGAAGTGAACATCTTAGCTGACTTTCCAGTGACTGGTTTCTCATCCTGTTGCTTAAAGAAACCTCCAAAAAGCTCTGTGAGGCAAACATGAAATAACCAATGAAGATGAAGGAGGTGAGGGCTGTTTCTAGAAGCCATTTAGAGTCTGGAGGACTTAAACTAATATCGAGAAGAACTGCACTGAGTATAAAGCGAGAGTCACTTCACACACACACAGAGGAGCCTGAACATGAGCTTTCTTTATAAAACAAGGAAATTTCTCAGCATCAACCCTATTAGTTTAGGTTGATACTGGCTGGGTGGCCGAGCCCAGAGAGTAGTGGTGAATGGAGTTAAATCCAGTTGGCAACTGGTCACAAGCGGCATTCCCCAGGGCTCAGTTTTGGGGCCAGCCTTGTTTAATATCTTTATCAATGATCTGGACAAAGGAATTGAGTGCACCCTCAGTATGTTTGCAGGTGACACCAAACTGGGTGGGAGTGTCGATCTGCTGGAGGGTAGGATGGCCCTGCAGAGGGACCTGGACAGGCTGGATCGATGGGCCGAGGCCAACTGTATGAGGTTCAACAAGGCCAAGTGCTGGGTCCTGCACTTGAGTCACAACAACCCCATGCAACACTACAGGCTTGGGGAAGAGTGGCTGGAAAGCTGCCTGGCCAAAAAGGACCTGGAGGTGCTGGTTGACAGCCGGCTGAATATGAGCCAGCAGTGTGCCCAGGTGGCCAAGAAGGCCAACAGCATCCTGGCTTGTGTCAGGAATAGTGTGGCCAGCAGGAGCAGGGAGGTGATTGTCCCCCTGTACTCAGCACTGGTGAGGCTGCACCTCGAATACTGTGTCCAGTTTTGGGCCCCTCAATACAAGAAAGACATTGAGGTGCTGGAGCATGTTCAGAGAAGGGCAACAAGGCTGGTGAAGGGTCTGGAGCACAGGCCTTATGAGGAGTGTCTGAGGGAACTGGGGTTGTTTAGCCTGGAGAAGAGGAAGCTGAGGGGAGACCTTATCGCTCTCTACAACTACCTGAAAGGAGGTTGTAGCGAGGTGGGTGTTGGTCTCTTCTCCCAAGCAGCTAGTGATAGGACAAGAGGCAATGGGCTCAAGCTGTGCCAGGGGAGGTTTAGATTGGATATCAGGAAAAATTTCTTCACGGAAAGAGTAGGCAAGCATTGGAACAGGCTGCCCAGAGAGGTGGTGGAGTCCCCATCCCTGGAGGTGTTCAAAAAATGGGTAGACGTGGCACTTTGGGACATGGTTTAGTGGGTGGTGTTGGGTTGATGATTGGAATGATGATCTTAGAGGTCCTTTCCAATCTTAATGATTCCTAGTTTTTACTTTCATTATAAATGATCCAGCCACCAAGCCAGGAGGTGTGGGGTTGCTACTCTACCCTTAATTGGTTTAGTGGTGGACTTGGTAACGTTAGGTTGATGGTTGGACTGGATGATCTTAAAGGTCTTTTCCAACCTAAACGATTCTATGATTCTATTTCAGGTACTATTCTCCAGCTCTTCTCCATTTACACGCTTAGGTACTTGGACAACCAGAAGGCAGAGGAATGGCAAAACTCAGACACTGTCAGCACGGCAGTGAAAATCTGCATCATCTGAGTAAAGGAAAGGACTGGGACCTTAAGTAAGTGTCTTCTAGAGCTGCTCTGGGGATGGGCTACAGATCTCTCATTTTAACTGATTCCAGAAACAGCCTCCCCTTTAAAGCAAAGGAGTCTGTCAATGCAGAACAAGGTCAATGTATTTGTATAGGGCATCTCTATTTGAACACAGCTAGTGGTTAACTGCTGAAGCTGCTTCGGGGACAGGAGCACCAAAATGCACTCAAGTCCTTTTAACTCTGCATCTCTTCTCAGGTACTGTGTGTTGCTTGGATTTCCATCACAAAGCATTAACTCTGCATTCAAAAACAGAATTGTGAAGTTGCACCAGGATCCCCAATCAAATCACCCAGCCTCCCCTTGGGCATGTACGCTGCCAACACTTTCCCAGTCTCCCACACATCACACCAGTACATCACTAGCACATGCAAAAGAAACAGTTCCAATATCTACGCACAGAAAAATAACTAAAACAAATAAATAATTTAAAAGTCCAAACCTTAACACCAATTCCCCACAACAGGAAATTACAGTAAGAAAAATCAATTTTGTTAGCTTCACAGGAACAATTATGGTAGCCTATGTGAAACCTTTCATAAACTTTGATTCTTTAGTAGGAACCGCTGCACACTCAGGCATCACATTTTACTGACTATAAAACTGCGAAGATCACTTAACAGATTGAAAAACTCTTGATGTAGCCTAAGTAGCAGCACTCCTCCCCTGGCACAGAATGGCTCCACTACCAGAAATACAGATCTGGACGAACATGAAGGGTTTGTGTCTAAGAATTTTGATAGCAGATGAGCTACTACAGATATGAACTTGAAAATGGAGCAGTTGCAGAAGGAAAAGAGAAACAGTGAATCCAAGAGATAGCTTTCAGTACAGCACAACCTTTCAACTTTGAATGTTCAAACCTTCTCTGATCATTCCAATAACACAACTCTGCACGCTCCTTTGGTGGATTTACCAAAGACTGGCATCCAACAGCAGACTCCAACAACCCAGGCAACATTCATAGAATCGTTTAGGTTGGAAAAGACCTTTAAGATCATCCAGTCCAACCATATTTAGGCTTCCCAACAATATTTTGAAAAGGCTCTGTCCTTGGGCTGCAGTTCAGCTTGACCCAGACAACATCTATGTTTTCCTCTTTCTAATCTTTGACATAATAAAAGCAAACAAGAAGAAACAAGGACTTTTAGCAGATCCTCCTTTGTTTGTATTCCAGGCTTGGCGTTCAGTCATGCTCCGTACCAGCCCTGTTACTGGCAGAAGGCCAGCAATGAAACTTGAAATCAAAGAGAGACCAAGTATTTCATGTTCCCTATTAAATACCTCTGGATATAACCCAGAGATTGAAAAAATACCCACCAAAACCCAACTTTTCTTGAGAAGCCTGTGTATAGATGAGAAGCGAGTTGTTTGTAATTTTAGCCAAAAAGGTAGCTAATATTTGGGGTTTTTTTTTTAATATTTTAACAGAAAGTTGATACAGTATCTACTGCAAATATTAGGTCATTAGATGATAAGAGAGACTCACGCACTCATTGACCTGATTTTATTACTAAGTAGTAAAACTTCTATAATCTTTTGTTTAATATTAAACAAAAGTTCCGTATTAAAAAAAAAAAAGTTAGCAAATGAAGCAATAACAGCATTTGGATTTGTGTTTTCCTGTGTACAGAAACATGAAGATGACCGCTTGTAACAACAGACTGACATTTTCCAAGGGGAAAACAGATGTAAAGACAGACACAAGCTTGTCTAAAGAGTTTGCATCATATTCAGACTTAAAAGTTCCTTCTTGTTGTCTTGAGCTGTGACGCTCTCTTTTCACGGACATCTCCTGCCAGAAGGAAAGGTGTAGGCAAGCTGGATCTTGAACAAACACTCATCTCACAATTGTTTGTCTCTAAATCTAGAAGAGATTCCTGCAGTCGTTGGGAAGGATTTGGAGGGCAGCAAGGGGAAGTGGGGACAGATCTTCTCTGTTACATTTCTATTCACTGTACATCTCAAAGCAACTTTCTCAGTACTGAGCTTCCCTGTTTTGCCCTCAAAAGTCCACCACTGCTTCATCTTGCAAACACCTACCCACAGGAAGCCATCCGACCAGTTAGTACTTGAATGACAAATTTTTAGTTCATTTTGCCAGCTTATAAGGCTCTCTCAACAAATGTAAGACAGAATTATTTTTCAAATTGGAAAAACACAGGCATTGGCTTGTGAATTCAGGTGCATTTCAACTTTGTGTCTCACCCTGCCCCCCAAGTAAGAAAAAAATTACGAAGATTTTATAGTTTCCTTTGGTTTTTCACTTGCCTTTTGTCAGCAGAGCACATGAAAAGAAATTTGAAATGTGTAAGTATTTTCAGAGTACAAAGATGAAAACCAGGAACAGAATGGGCTAGTATCTTTAAAAAACAAAACAAAACCAAAAAAACCCCAGCATTAAAAATCCACTGGCATAATCTCCATGAATACAGACCCAAATCACCTTCTCGCAGCTGAGACTTCTGAAGAAAGCAATGAGTGCAGCAAGAACAATGCACTTCTCCCCTTCCAAGGAAGAGCAATCCCCCAACTCCTTCCCTTCCAAACTATCTCTCTAATTTTCCTTCCTCCCAGTCCCAAAGCCTTCTAAGGAAGCATCTGAATCAAGAACAGAAGAGCCCTTCCTCGACAACTTCAGAGTGGGAGAGTCAACAGCTGAAGGGCAGGGGGGAGGAAACAATTTTCATCAACCTGATAGCAGAAGCCTAGGCATAAAACCTGCTTCTGATCTATCTTTTTAAGAAGGCTAATGCAAAGAGAACCTGTTCAGAAAAAGCTATGAAAGAGAAATTAATAACCCTATTGATTTTCCATCACTTGAGCCATCATTTTGAATGGAACAGACTAGTATGAAGCTGCAATGAATGAAGATACTCAAGCCCCTGTACAGCTATGACGGGCAGCTGCTCAGAGAGTATTTTGCTCTGATCAGAGCATAACTAAGATTCCCCAGTTAATGTCTTACACAAGCCAAAACATACTCAGTTTTCAAAGTCATAAACTCTGTCTAGAATGCAGGAACTGGGGTAGTTTGGTTCCCTTTCTTACCAAGAAGACAGGAACTGGAGCACCAGCAAGTGAAAGGGACCCTTGGGGACTACGCCTCTTCCCACCTGACTTCTCTCCATGTTCCTCTGGTCAAGAAGGAACCACCAAGGACTCTAACAATTTTTACTAGACAACAAATAAACTATGTTCAACCCATTCAGCCCAGTGTAACATGGGGTAGGGAGACTAATCATCATCCCCAAAATAAGGATCTAAGTGTCCTATGAAACAAGTGAAAAGATTTCTCTACTTCGCACTTCATGCACTACACGAGGTGCTGCATGCAGTCTTCATTTTAGCTTTCGATGAGATCACTAGGCAGTCATCACTGATCTTCAGTGCAGTGGAGAACAGTTTGCACCCACCAATAGTCCCCTGAGAAACTGCAGTCCAGACCACATCCAACTAGCATGAAGACCTCTGAAAGCTCAGCCCTAAAGGTCTTCTGCAGGCAAAAAGCCCACTGGCAACAGGTAACTCCTCCTTGCCATTTTCAGAGTCTCCTGTAATAATTACTTTTTACATGGCAATTGAGAACAGTCATTAAACATTAAGACAAAAAGGGCACACTAAGAGGCTTCCTAGTCGATTAGCACTCTCCACCAGACTGTACAACGGTTCATCACAGACTCCAGAGAGGAGGCACACAGACTCATGTAAATGTGAAGCCAGTTTCCTCCTCAGCTCTTGCAGATGAGATGGTCAAGGCCTCTACAATACAGCTCTGAAAAAAAGTTATTCTTACAAAGGTCATAAATGTAGCCTGGCAGACTGCTCCTCCTCCTGTGGTCAAGGATCCCTTGCTCTCTGCTTCCTGGAAGACCGCTTTATGGAGCCAATGGTAAGACTGGTGCCAGGCATCATCTTGCTGTTACATTTATATTCAGTAGCAGGAAAAATAGCATCATGAATATTGCACTGTTTGGTCTGGTTAAGATCATCCGAACTTTTTCAGTCAATTTAATGAACAATAGGGAACCACACTATTTCCACTTGCGTGCAGGTGCCAGAAATACTACAGTGCTTATGCAGCATCACACACACATAAGTAGCTCTCTTGCAAGGTGGTCACTTTACATTTTTTAGGATGCTCATTGATTTTAGTTTAAAAACAAACCCAAACCAACAACCCCACCCCACACACTATATACAAATGGATTCTTACAAATGGATTTTTTCTAGGGAATATACATCTCTTCATTTCTAATAGTTTTCAATGTCTTAAAAATAATACGGGACAGATGGAGACAGGCAGCAATTTCCTGCCAGTTTCTGCCCTGTATACAAAATTACGTGAGAGTACACCCTTTAAACACACTTTGGCATGTAATTCAACACTGACAGACCTCTCCTCTGCTCTGCTGGTTCCTGAGTATATGTCTTATTACAATGAAAGTTCCCTGCATGCCAGTGATGTGGCACAACTTAGTCAGATGTGTGGAACCAGAAGCCCAGGGCCTTGGTTTACTGGGGAGAAGATACCGTTCAGAAGACTGCTCACAGGGGTCCCTGCCCTCCATCTCATTCGCTAGAGAAAGATCCTCTCCCAGTCTGGAAGGCATTGGGAGAGGATCTTTTTCTAATGAATGAGTTTTGAAGATAATGAGAGATTATAATTCCATACCCACAGTCAGAAATATGTGTAGTCCAGTAATGGAAACCTACATTCTAGTTCAACTACATGATTGTGGACAAGTCATCCACTGGGCTATGCCAAAGAACACTCTATCTGTAAAAACAGATCATCAGACATCAGTGTGACCACTGTTACTTGGTCAGTAAATCAGATGTCATCATAGCTACTACAAACTCATACCAGAGCTCCAAACAGAAACAAACCCCAAGTCCTTATGACAGCCGTTCTGAGTTGACCTAAAAGGCTTCTCATATTAATCTCAAAAGGGAGTTAATACCATTTCCTTTAATTCACAGCTTGCAAAACAAAAACTTAGGGATGCAAATGGGACGATCTAGATCACGTAATGAAACTGTAGAAAAGCATGTGACTGAATCCACATGCCAGGATCCCTTTCTAATCCTTTAGGCATTACACTGCACTTCTTTGCAGGAAGATGGCATCCTCAAAAAGGGTCGATATATTAGATAATACACTGTTTACTGTACAACCAAGAACTAATGACAGGGAGAAAAGAAAGAACATCAAGTTCTCCTCTAACATTCTTGGCTTTTTTATTATTGTCATTTGCGGTTAAATTTAATATTCCTAAAAATGAAGGCCTTGAAGGCACCAGCCAGCTGGATCCAAGCATTTCGCAAGAAGAATTAAGCAAGTTTCTTAGTGTAGCCCTGCAACAGCCTTTCTAGAGTATGTCTGGCTGAAGCTTGCTGTTGTGAACCCAGCAATGCTAAACTGGAATTAGGAGGAGTGCTCAAAAAAGACTAAACCCACCATCAACAGGAACATGAAACGCAGATGAAAATGAAGAGGAGTCCTCAAAGCAGGAGCAGAATTCACTACCATTGTGAATTGAAGCACAGAAGACACTGGTATAAGACAATGCTCTGTATCCATAGCGTGCTTTTCACCTGATTTATTTCCTTCTCACACAGTTCATACTGTTAGTTGAACAAGTTCAACTATTTACCAATCAAGTCAGGAGACAGGGAACTACTTCTCCATCTGACTTGCTCAGAAACTTATTCTCGCTTCCATATGTCTCTACTACTTGAGCTCTGGAAAAATATATATGGAGCATGCATTACTGTAGAGAGAGGTTTTCTAATAATACACTTGCTGACAATTAAAGGGCACTGACTTACATGCAGCATATGCCCCAGGTATGTGAACAATACCTTTGCTTTCTAGAATACCTGACATGCAATCCTAGTTCACAGTATTATCAAAATAAAAAGAAGTTTCAACTTCCCATCAACATACTGCAAATTAGCTTCACAAGAACCACAGTATTATTTTTGCTTGAATACTAATACTTAAAGGAAAATTATGAAAGCCATTATTAAGAAATAGAGACCAATTTATGAAAGGGTAGTGGTAAGCTAAGGCACAGAAAGACATAAGCGTTCTACAGCAACAAATTAGCAGTAACGATAACAGACAGAAGACTGAATTTCAACCCTATTATCTAGTCTCTGGATTACAGTTATTCCTGTTTCACTCCACTGTAACCCAAACCTGTTCCAGCCCAACTTGTTTCCCGTTTTGTTCTCTGTTATTCTTAGAAGGCAGCAGACAGGTCTGCAAGAATATCTAATGTAACGGAATGCTCTTGTGCTGTGCAGGTATTTAAATCAATTTATCACTACGCAAATCCTACAGAAAGAATTTGACATGCTTTATCAAATACCTCGTCAGTACTCTCCATGACTCCCTGGGATCAACAACTGTTCTCTCCACATTAGCTAGTGTGTCACAAGAAGCATACCCCCAGTCCAAATCAATGACCCGATAGCTCACCCATTACTGTACTACTCTGTATGAGATTAAGGCCACACTGCCAACAAAAAACTCAGGCGCAGGAGATAGGGGAGATGATGTTAACACCAATGAACCTGGCAGTATGGGAGAGAAGAGCTGGGTCAGGAAACACAGAGAGCAGTAAGATTTGTTTGCCCCAAATCTTAAGGGAAGGTTTCTTACTGCTTTTCTTCAGAGGTCACTAAAAAGAAAGCTCTGTGATTTCCAAGATCAACAAAAATAGCAAGAGCTGCAGCGCAGTCCTAAGAAACAACACAGCACAGGGATGCTATTATGCAGCTTCCTTTAACGGGATCACCTTGAATATAGTGACACTGTTGATTTATTACTTCTAATGGGATGGAGAGGAGAGGCAAGGCTGAATTGTTGAACTTGCACACAACGCTATACTCAAATAGATAAAGTGGAATTTTAGGGCAATGTGAGTTTGGTTGTTTAGCTTTTATTAAGGCTATGATTTAAAACTGTTTGCAACAAGTTGCTCCACAGTTTTAACACAGGAGGAGTTAACCAGCCTGCAAGACGTGGAAATGTTGCAGTAAATTCACTGTAGGACACGGACAATCACATCTTGGAAAAGAGCAGTTGCGATGAAGCAGAATCACAATGCACCCACTGCCTGCGATTCTGATCAAAGGATCAAGGGCACAAGCTGACAGGTGAGCCATACAGGAACAATAAGGAGGCACGTACACTAATAGGTGGTAGCTGCCGGCAGGCATATAACTGGAGGGGTCCCAGTGCCACATACCACAGTATGTGGGATTTTAATACAACTATTTCTCAGCTGCTCTGAAATGAGGCAGCTCAAGTGAGATTTGCCAGCACCAGTGAAGGTTATAATATCGTCCCAGTAAGAATATCCCTGTAAATCAGGGGTCTGCAGCCTCTTCTGATGTGCATATCTCTAGAGACATCCACCGTGACCGTGGACTGCCATACAGAGGACGTAAGCCTCCTGGGAGTACACCTGGTTTTCTCATTACTTTGGCCAATGCCTTCATGATAGTCAACAGACTCCTTCCCACCTGCCCAGCTCCCCCAGTATCCCAATCTCCTTACGGCCAAGGGCTCAAGAAGTCTGAGAGCAAACAGCCATTGAAATTTACACTTAAACCAAAGAGCCCTTCAGCTGCCACTCCGAATTCAGGCTTATAGCCTAACACACTGCAGGAGAGCACTCCTCTAACTGTGGTCAGCTCTTGAGGACCATGAAGACAGCCCTAAGCATGCAGGTTGGACTTATCCTGTAGAGTGAAGAAACAGCACCAGGCGAGGAACTGGTAGAACTGAAGTATTAGAGAAAGCATAAATAGCATGACCAAAAGGTCCAGGTGGTAAAATCAATGCCATCGTGCATGACAGTAGCAAACAGATTCAATAATCCTGACAGAAATGTACAATTTCTTCAAGTTTTGCAAAGCTTTTGCCTCCGGTCTCCTATTCCTGGCCCTGCCTCCCTGTACACTTTGGGGGCGAAAAAAAAAAAAAAAGTGGGAATTGAGATCTCTGCAGTAGGCAAGTCTGTACTGAAACTGAATTATATCTTACTTTCTACAAAAAATCCAAGCTGAACTACATAAAATACCTTCTTCCCGACCAAAGCACAAAAGCTTAGAACATGGAAACAATATCCCCACATACGTTTCTTATTTTTATGCTGTATTAACTGTTATATGCAAACTAACATTTCTGAAGGTTTAAATCAGTGATTTAACTTCAAATAGTCTGTGGTTAAAAAATATTGCTGTATTTGATATTATCATTTGAAAGAAAATAAATCCTGTAAGATCAGTGATATGTATTAACTTACATAGCTCTGTAGAATTTGAGAATTTTAGGAGAGACTTTGGGTGGAGGGCGTTGGGTTTTTGGCTTGTAGTTGCAGTTTTGATTGGGTTTTCATTTTTTTCATAAGGGGATGTTTCTGTTGTATTTTTTAGGCCACTGCATCTCTATTCAGGTGATATTATTCTTTTCCAAGTGTTAACAAAAAAAAAAAGATACAAAGAGCAAATCCCTGAACTAAAGAATAAATGGATATTTATCCATAATTACACATGGATAATATATCCATATATACTGCTTCTCTCTCACCACTCTCAGAATCTCTCCCGCCAACTCGTTAGATAAACAGTGTATTTTCACTGAGATTTTCTAACTTAAATATCTTTAAAAACAAAGCTTCAAGATTTAACCTATACAAAAATATTGGATTAAGTTATCTAAACAGTAACAAAGGTACACAGAATAATGTCAAGGTATCATATTATGATTACTTTAAGAAATCTATCAGGGTAAGGGATTTAGCTTTAGCAGGTCATTTTACCTCTACCAGCCTTCCAGCAGCATAGCAGCTGTCACACAGACCCGAGAACAGCCCACTAAGTCCTCGGCCAAAGCTAAGGCTCTAGCTGCAAAGTGCTCTACCCTGTTTCGTACCAAACTTCACCTTGATTAACAGCAGCTTTAAATGCATTAAAATGCATCCTCTGTACTTACTACCGTTTCCTCCAGACCTCACTCCAGTTTCTTGAGAAAGAATCAGCTTGTGACCTTAAGCTACCAAATACAGTAAGTTGACTATCTGGAGTTCTTATTAAAAATATTCCATTTCCATTGAAGAGTTCTTGCTCAGGAATAAAAGCAAGGTGTTTTAGATGTTAATTGTACTACTACACACCAACTTTTGTTCTAAAACTGCTTGCACAAGTTCCCTACCAGCATGTGCTCCAGGAGACAAGGGAGGTGCCACAGTATTACACAGAGCTGCTCTCTCTGTGCCTCAAAGCCTGGCCTTCAGGAATGCATGAAACAACATAAGAATTGGGAATAAGGAATCTCATGAGTCTTAATCAGCTGTGAGCAACTTAACACATGTGCCCTTTTGCCTCTTTGGTCATCATTTTTTCCCATCAATAGGATGGGTATATTGTGAAGGCAAACCAGTTAACAACTGAAACAGGGAAGGACTGTGAGCAGAAAGCCCCTGAAACCCACCTCTCCATATGCTTCTTTGGACATTTACAAGTTTCCAGTGCTGTGGGAAGTGGATACCTGCACTACTTAGTGATGAATAGTCATCTACTCTTCAGAGAACTGGTGCTAGACGGCCAGACCCACAAGTCAAACCTTTTTGTCTCCTGTGTGTGTTTGAGTAATATGCAGGTGGGAAGAAGCAGAAAAGCTCTGTAACTCGAGCAAAGACAATATTGACCCCATTAAGCAAAATATTTTCTGCATTACTAGTTGCAGAACATTAAGCAGAGCAAAGAGAACATCATTTCCCAAGAAAGTAAAGTTGTCAGAATTGCAGAATTTTTCTGAGCCGTTTTTCCCCCTAAGCATATTCCATAAAATTCTGAAAATATCTTTTTAAATTTTGCTTCTCTTTGAAAGAGAAAAAAAAGAATATACCTTTGATCAAAGATATCCACCAGAAGCAACACCTTTTAAAGTGATAAAGGTGTTGCTTTGTCATTTTCATCTGCGTTCAGACTACTGATAGGAATTCTTGGGGAAAACAGTTCTCGCTACCACTATGTCCTGCATATTTCTGACCTTCAATGTACACTTGAGAAAAAAAAAAAAAAATTAATAGTACAGGATTCTCAGCTTTAGAGGACAGAATCACTCACAGTAATCTTTATGTTACAGAAATTAGCATTCCAGGAACTGTGAAGACTAGACAGAACTGGGCCAAATTAATTTAGTGTCTTCTGTCGTGGAGAGATACATGTAAAGGACTCTGCATCCTGTTCCTCTTTGTGAACAGCACTCGTGCTTGGAATGGTTATCAGGACAACATTTGGTGGGAAACCAGTTCTTACTAACCTTACCACTACAACGTAAAACCTATCTAAAGGTGCAAATCCATTTTAGACTGACAAAACAATTTTTACTGGGCTATCAGTAGCAGGGCAGCACTGTGCCAGGGAGGTCTTTTCATCAGACCCTACCAACTGCACAGGAAACAGACTGAATTTGCTGCACCATGATCATCCTCCTGCTCGAAATGTGGAAGGACTATGAAAGAACCACTTACCTGGAACCTGTGAACCAACTCCAGTGACTGGCTGTCATTCTGGTCTGCTTCAAGGATGACATCTGTCAGTTTATGTATGATCACATCCAAAGGTCCCTGATCTTCAATGGGTTTGGTGAGGTCAAGCTGAAGAAACCAGAGAGAAACCTTTTATTAATACCTGGAGGCTGTGAGTTTCTTGCCCCTGCCACCGTCCAAGGTATTGCTGCTACACTGAAGGCAGTTAGTTTACACGCTGCCTTTATTTTGGTAAGTTACTCAAATTCCTGAGAATTTACATTTCACTGAATGTCAGAAAACTTTACTTGGACATTTATTTCTCAGCAGTGTAGATCTAATTCCATGAAAAAGCAGTTTAGTCATTGGCAAGCACCCTTCATCCAAACACCTTCCTGTGCTTCTCCACCCTGAGCCAACATTTCCCTCTCCACCTTCTTTCCTGGTACTTACACATACATGCAAAAGGAATGAGCCAACAAAGATTATCACCACTAATAAAAGGAATGCCTGCTGCGCCCTTCACCCTTTGGGATTGCACAACACAACACCCAGGACAGTAATACAGGTAGCACAAAAGCAAGTGACTCCAGATCTTTGCAAATTCATCTGCAGGGACAGCTATTTAGCTGGTAAAGAGGAATGCAGCTCCCAGAGCACTCCACTAGCAGATTTTGGCAGTCAGCTGGATAGGGGACAAAGATCTGGGTGGGGTGTGCAGAAACTCTGCTCCAGACAGCATGGGAAGGCATGAAAGTGGTGGCAATGTGTCACAGGGCTTGGTCCCCAGTACCAAGACAGGGTTCAAGGAGCAAAGGAACCACCTGTACTGGAAAAGGATTGAGTTAGGGATCTCTTGAGGAAATCTTAATGCAAAGAAGACTACTGGTCCTGATGGGATGCATGCAATGGTACTAAGAGAACTGGCCGATCTCATGGTGAGGGCTTAGATTTATCAGGACATTAATCAAAACTGTGGAAATTTCAACTAAATCAGGAAAAAAATTCCACCATGAGGACAGTCTGGTTGCAGCACAGAGCCCCCCAGAGGCTGTAGGATCTCCATCCTTCAAGGTTTTCAAGAGCTGACTGGACAAAGCCCTAAGCAACTTGGTCTGAATTTAACGCTGAATCTACTTTGATCAAGATGATGTATTATGGACCCTCAGGTCCCTACCAAACTTAATGATCCCATGAAGCTACTTATCAGATTTGAACATTTGTACAGTGTAAGTACCAGAACTGGATCATGTTCTAGCCAACACACTGGGCTGCCCACAGCACAAAAGCTGCCACATCATCAAGCACTGCTTTTCAACCAGTTGTGAGATCTACCGCACCAGTTGGCGACTTAACCTTGTAAACCTCAAACAGGGAACATCTTTGAAATGAAAGACAGATGTGTGCTCACTAAACTAAAGTTAGCATCTGATTTTACAGTTACACGCATGTCCCCTTCCATTGCTGCTATCCCTTTTATTCAACTCTGGCAGAGAAGGGGGTGGGGGGTACAGGAGGGAGAGGAAGGCTGGGCAGAAGAGGCTACTGATGCTCTGTTTTGATAGAAGCCTGGTCTTCACTGTCTCATTAGCTTGAGTTTTATCCTAATAAAACTTCCCACCCCACAGAAATGGCCCTGCTTTGAATTAAGGAGTGCCTTAAGGAAGGTGACGATAAGACAGGATGGCTGGAGCTCAAGGACCAATAAAACTAAAACAGCAGAGATCTAGCTAGCAGCCTTATAATAATTTGCTAGCTGCTAATCTAACTGATCCATGTAGCCGAACTGCTTTTCTTGTGTAGGCACTCTTACCTGGGCTAGGCTTACTTGAGTAGAATAACTGAAGTTACCTATGGCACAAAAGCAAACCAAGAGACTGCCAATTCTCCCCAACAGAGACCACCTTTGCTTGCCCATTACTATACGCTCCTACTAACAGTTATAGGTTGAGGTTCTAGTACTATCTTTGAAGTACTTACATAGATTGTAATACAACTGGAAAACATATTGTGTATCTATCTTCTGAGGAGACTAACAGAGGCACCATTCACAGGTGGGCAGCAGACTCTCTACAAGTGAAGACTATGCAATGGTAAAGACAAACAAGAGAGACTTGATGTGGATGCTCGGTGATTGGTAAGCTCTGGCTGGGTGAGGCAGTCCACAGAAGGTCTGGCTGTCCTGGCACTTACATTTTTACTCCCGCAAGTAGTGCAGCACGACGGCTAAGGGCAAGCGTAGGTGTTGGAAAATTAAGGCAAAATGAAGTGAACTGCAGCTTGGAAGGAGATGATCTACTTCTGCAACTAAATTCCAGAAAAATCAGTTAATATCCTTAAAAGAAATCTCAGATGACCACGCTGCTTTTCCTGAGGTTTTTTCATCTGCCTATCACATCTGGAAGGAAACAGCAAAACAAAGGGTCCATTTAACTAGGTCAGAAAGTTCCCAGTTGCCAAGGTACAAAAATGTGAATTAATCCATTTTCAGGACTTCCAGTTTGAAAAACAATGAGAATCAAGTAAGTATGAGATTGGTTACCCCTCTACATTCTTCCTGCACTTCCAGCTCAATCTGCACAGAAACATTCAGAAAACAAGAAAACAGTTCTCCCTTTCAGCCTTGACCCAAGAATAGAAATAAGCCTTCAAGGCATATCCAGGCATTTTCAGCACAGTGTTTTCCAGAAGCATAAGACATCTGGGCAAGATAACTTCTTCGCAACAGCTGTGCCAGCTAAAAGCAACTGGCATGAGAATGAAACCAAATGCACCTACTTTGCACATCCGAAAGTGTTAAAAAGGGCCCCTCCTAACAGCACTCTGCTTCCCCTTCACCAGGAAAGCAATCCTAGAAATGACAGCACGCTAAGGAAGCTCCTCCTCTGATAGGAAGTTCAATGACAACTTCAACTGGCTCAACAAGGACAGCAGGTATGTTTCAACCACACAAACCTTCAAAATTTGACCCGGTATTTTGTGGATTGGAGGATCAAACTGTTTGCAAGAGTAAGTTCTCTCTGTTCTGGGCCATGCTGCAAAAAGCAAATATTCCTGGGCTGTGCGGAATTTGGAAGAGATCCACCTTCCTTTTATATACCAAGAAGAAAAAAAAAAAAGTAGAAGTTAAATAAAAAGAAGAAAAAAAAGGTTTGAAGGGGGGGAAAAAAGAAGCCTTTTCAAATGGATTATCAGACCCAAGCAGAAATCAGTGAAAGTAGAGTGCAAAATTTCAGATGGCCCTCTGCTGAAGCAAACACTGATTTCATTGTTTGTCATCAGCTGGAATTTGAGCCCTCCTACCTCCCTTCTCTTTCAGCATCTCTCTCTCTCCAAATGATCTTTGCATTTGACATGATCACCCAAAGGTTTGTTTTTGCACAGAACTAACACCATAGCAACAGAAGTGAGAGAAAAGATGTATCAGCACCAGCTTGAAAAATCAGAGAGATATGACTATGGTGCATTTAAGTAGTCTATAGCCTACTCTGCTCGCCCTTCGTTATATTAAAAAAAAAAAAAAAAAAAAAAGAAGAAAAATCAATCAGGTATTGGTTTCATGGCATTATCACTTATGATCAAAACCCAGCAGAATTCAGCTGAATGACATGGAGGACAGTGTCAGAGCTGTACACAGAAAATGCCAAATACAAGGCATATGCCTCCCCAGGTCTTACAGACCTATATATGGAAGAAAACAACCTCTAGATAAATGCTCTTATAGCTGGGCTGTAGCTAGCCAGCTCACCTTCTAATAGAAAGACTGGCTGGGAGTTAAAAAAATGCTCCAAGCTTAGAAACATCACAGTCTGACCCACAGCCTTCCAAGAGCATCCACCGGAGAGCAAGCTGCAGGCAGACAGAGCTCCATCTCTGCCCTCCTCTCCCCTTCCCCCTTCCTCTGTCATCCAGAAACACAGAGCCAGCACATTATCGAAATCATTACCCAGGAGGGCAAAAAAAGTTTATTTCCATTAAACGTAATTTGTTTAAAGTTTTGGGCTTGTTTTTCTCCAGAACGCTCCATCTATGCTGCAGGGACAGGGCGAGTGCCTGGCAGAGTGCCACGGCTCTCCACTGGTCCCAACTGCAGTCCCACACACATGCATTTCTGGAAGCCGTGTTTAAAAATAAAACTATGTCCAAGAGAAAAAAAATCTGGATTTGTTCACTCAGGAAAAAAAACCAAACAAGTGCAAATGTTGGATTTAGCAAAAAGAAATATCATTTATCTAAATGATTAAAAATAGTTTTGTATTTTTTGTTTTATTCAGTCTTTCCAGTCCATACTATAAATCAACACTATTTCAGAATCTGGCTGAGCAGGATTTGTGGTTTTTTTAAAAGCTGCTCTTCAGAAATAGTTTTTGGATTATCAGTCACGTGAAACGAAGTCTTAATACCAACCTGTGCTGTTCTTTAAACTGGAGACAGATCTGTCCACTGCTATATCCCTAAGGAATTTACAACTCATCTCTCCATTTCTATTCATCCTCACTTTTCTCTTAAAATATCTTCATTTAAGAAAAAAACCAAACCAAAAACCCCTCATAAATCTATTAAGCATTTTGCTCCCAGCCTTCAATCGGCCAACAAACTCCACTCATCAGGTTGCTGCACTAAGTTCTTGCTTCGTTTCAGTTTTTATCTGATGCGCTCCTTGGGAGCGACAGAATAGGAGCATGTGTCCCTCCACAGCCCGTCTTGCTGCAGGTGGAAAAAGCCCATGAAACTTTCACCCAAAGGAGATGAATGAAGATAAGGAGAAAATCATCAGAAATGACAGGTGTGTTCTGAGCCTTCTCACTAGGCAGATACCCCCAAATCATCAGACGTTATCTCAAGTGGTAGAAAGCTTAGTAAAATGCCACAAAAGCAAACGAATCTGTCCAATTTTCCAGTAGAGACCTGTCAATGCTCTGCTACAAATTTTTACAAGTCCTAGTTCAAAAGTCCCTTTGTGGTAATTTAACTATTTTCCTCCCTGTGAACCGGACATACAGCACCAGCTATGACCTGACCTCTCTTGCTCCCTGACTGCTGAGGCTGCATGTGGAATTTTCTACACAAATCTATTGTATCCTGTTATTCAGATACTCAGTTAAGGCTGCACTGACCCCAAAACATGTGGGGCTTATTTCAATCTTAACTCAGCTTCTTAAACTCCACTACACATAGACCTTCAGGTTTTTAGTCATCCTCCTCCTATCCTGGGGCTATTTTCTACCCTGTATCTTCATCACATGCATTTCTATCAAAAGGCTTGTAAAACAAAGCTTTTTAAATTCTCCCCTTCTTCCCCCAACCCCAGCCCCACTGTTTACCTTCACTGTGCATCAATGCTGAGCAAGGCGTAATGAAAAAAAGTCATAAGCTCTGGGTTGGAAAGCCAAGACTTCAAGAAGCTGAACCCTGACAGCTGATGTATTGGTGGATGCTGTTCTCTCCCCAAAAAGCTCAGAGATGAAAGCCTCTAAAAATGTCTTAAGCGCTCTGGAGAGGGAAGGGAAGCAGCAAAGATCAATACTGCCAAGCTCACTGTTTCACCTTATCGTAAAAAGTGAGCAAAAATACACACGATAGTCTAAATACAGGAGAGAAGGTGCTTGTATTTGAAAGGAATTGGGAAATTCCCTGAAAAGAAATCAGGAAAACGGTTGTGCATGTCCATCCATACATCTGAGACCTACTTGTGCAGAGCAACAGCATCAGAACAGAATGGCGCTGAAGCCTGCCTGCTCTTCTGACAAACCAAAGGAAATCCACAGATTTCCAAACAAGACCAGCACATCCTCCTTTCCCAAATTAAATCCTGAAGAAGCAGTCTAGTAGTCCCCCTCCACCGGGACTACACTCCTGCAAACCCTGCTGTCACATCTCTGCAAGCACAGAACTGACACAAGTGACTCCCTGCCAAAGCCCGTGGAAGGTGATGAAGTATGTATCGGTATACATTTCCTCATGAGGAAAGGCATTATGTTACCTGGTAGATGAAAACCAGGTATTTTCACTGATATACAGGCTCTCCATAGCTCCTAAAATACTCACATATTCAAACTAAATAAACATTTACAGATTTAAGAGAGCTCCTCCACATCTCTCTGGCCAAGCAAGAAAGCAATGTGGGCTGTTGTCATGCACAGCTAGTGCAAGTATTCAGCACTTGCTGCTGCTGCTAACGGGGCCCAAGGATACTGAGGGAGAACATAAACCCCTCTGTGCGATGGAAACACCAGTTCTGTCCCACTGCAAAGGGCAAAAACGGACCCAACCATCAAGGGCTGTAAAGAAAGAGCAAAAAGTTCTCCACGAGGCCCTATTTTCTCTCTCCACACCTGCCTTCTCCAGCCATCCTTCCCTGGTGCCAAATTAACTTGCATGCCCTCTTGCAGCGGCAGCAATCTGAGACAGGAAATCCGCTGTGGTGAGGAGGCTTCACCCCTCGGCTCTCCGGCTCTCCTCTCACACTGACAAGAGGAGAGCGCATCGCAGCATCGGTAACAGCCGCCACGTCAGAGGAGAACTCTTTCCTAAGCAGGAAGGAAATGTAGCTTAAAAATACCCTACCTTTTTGCTAGTCTTCTCGGAATCGAGGAAATTAAAGACAAGCCAAAGAGCTTACCTTTCTACCACTGCAGGACACTAACTCTACGGGTCATCTTTTGTTGCTCTGCCCAGCTCAGTTTAACAGAACCTCCAAAGGAGGAGGAATGCAGGTCCCACACTGGGACACATTGCTCAGAATCTCAGATGCCAGCAACATCCCAAGCAGCAAGATATGCCTAAAGGTGAGGAGCAGCACAGCATAAGCTATGAAGTCCTGCTGGGTTCCCATTTTCTCAGATACTGAAACTTTAACACCAGAGGAGAAAATTCTGGGTTTAACAGATGGTTTCTTTGCGTTTTCTTGTTCTGGCGCCAGAGCGGATTACTTTGCATTCTGCTTGACTCAAGTTACGAGAGAGAATGTGCGAGCACTTTACACATTTTCAGGAGTCACATGCTGCCACTCCCCTGGAAGCTAGGTATGATCTCCGTAACGTCTGGGAAGTTCTCACTTCTAGCTGTATTCTAGATAAAATGAGGTAAAAGGAATCTCATAGCTTTTTTTACACTACATGTACTAACACACACGGACACCATTTATGGATCACCTCCCCAACTACTACATAAACTGGCTAGCCTTTGCACATTCGAGGCTTGTTGTGCAGTCACGCCATCCCCCAGAACCTCGGCGAGCATTGCCTCCCCACAGCCTCCTCTGCACCCTCCCACAGAAGCACACAGCGAGCCAGCATTGCTGTCGCCTGTGCAATTACAGGGACAGACAGTGACTCGCGACTCCTACTCAGCGTGCAGGGCAATGCTGGGACGAGTTACTGCATCGCAGTTACGCAAACCTCTCCCACTGTGCCCCTCTGCTCCCTCCTCTGACCCTGGCATATAAACCTCCACCAAGCATCATCCTCCTGTTAGCACTATGTTTTGCCCCTTCACTTCTTTAAAAGCAAAACAAGAAATCCCATGTTTGAGCTATGGCTAAAGCTCTTCACAGGCAATGATTTTCTTTTCAGTAGAGTTTTTTTTACCCAAGACTGGAACTTTGTTACTATATTGTTTTTGACTTACAGCCCAATGCAAAAAAAACATTTCTAGAAATTAAACTGTAACTCAGCTTGGCTTATCCCCTCCTTTCCTGTACAATATTTTGGCAGTTGCAGAAAGTTCAGAACTTGCAAAGATGCAGGACCGGCTGTTTCTGAGCACGGTATTAACCTGAGAGCTCATGTCCCATTAGGGCTGCATTGCAGCGAGCAGGTTTTGGTAGGCAAGTGGTTAAGGAGTTCAGTCTTGTTCAGGGACTGTCTGAAAGGCAATTGCTGATTTTCAGCACTTCAGGAGGAATAATCGATGTTACTTGAATCCAAAAAAGCCTCTTGCCAAGGGTGTCTCCTGAGGTCACCAACGCTCCCATGGATTAGGAAGGGCAGCAGAACAAATCCAGAGATTAGCAGAGGAGAAAAGTTTAACAGAAAACGTGTGACATGGAAAGATTAATGCTCCAAAGAAGGAAAGCAAGTTCTAGAAAAACAAGATCCCAAGGAGAATTTGCAGTCGGCGTAACCTGCTGCTGAGACTGCCTTGCTTTACTTTCTGTAACCCTCAAAAAGACAGTGTTCACGTACAGCAGATTAAAAGGCTATATAGGTAATCCCAGTAGTGGAAGGTCTGGCAAAATTACAAAGTAGTTCACAGAATCTCTGATTCACTTCTTGAACTTAAAGCTTTGAAATAGGCAGATCAGATCCAGAAAGACTAGAAATACTTTACAAGGAAGAATTTTAATGTTTCTTTGCGCGAACTGGGTCAGCTCTAGCCCAGTTATTGAACTGACAGATCAATCAATTCTGTAGGAGAGCAGACATTAAAAGAGGAGTGGAATGGAGAAGCCATCCATGGAGAACACTCCAACTAATCCAGAATACAGAAATACTGCAGCACTACAGCTAGTACGGCCCAGGTAAGCAAAGCGAGGGGGGCGAGAGGGGCACACTTATTGGAAACTTTCAGTGCTTAATTATAACATCATATAAACATTCAAAATAATATCAAGATCTGACAGTACTGCAAATACATTTTTTTTGTTTAATAACTACTGGCTGCAGAGAAGGAAACGTGTTCTTCTGAAAGTTTCTCTTGGAGCCATGTAAACATGCACTGCACAACCCCCCTCCCTTTGGCTTTGGGATTAGATAATTTAGAAAAGCTGATACATAAGAAACATCCCCCAGAAAGCCTGGCTACCATCCTTCATCCTAAGGGCTGAGGAAGCTCAGCTCTGGACTTGCACCACATGGCTCAGGCTCAGCTTAAGGATAATGCTTCAGCAGAACCTGTCAAACATCAAGAGCAGTCGGTGCTCCCGTGGGCACAGCTGCACTTCCCGAGAGATCGCCAGTGTCTCTGCTGAAATTCTCCCTTCAACAAAGCCTCCAGCTGGTGAGCACAGAGGCACAGCCAGGCTGCTGGCACGCCCTTCACTTCTGCTAGCTACCAGCCCCAGGACAGCTGGATTTCTAGGTGCATTTCCCTTTCTCAGGCGGCTCTGGATGATGCCGAGTTGTAAGCAAATACAGGTAGCACCCAAAGTACATTTAATCCAGTCTGCTCATTACTTTGCTGAATTTATGTGGTCTTTATTGTGTACTAGGGAGTTCAAATACATGTGGAGAGAGCAATAGCTGTCAGGGTAGAAAGTTTTTATGCTCTTTATTCGCCCCCTGCCTAAACTAATTAGGATCCCTTCTGAAAAACAAAGCAAAATCGAAACATATTTCTCTTAACAAAAGATCCTCCTTCATCCAAACATATTCTTATAGTGCTGCTCACAGACATTGGGTAGCTACTAATGTTTGTGCAACTGCAAAGGATAGAGGAGGAGGATGGTGAAGTACACTGGAATACGACAAGGAAGAAACACAAAGGTTTTAAAAGACTTAGTCAGCCTAAGGGGGAAATAAAAACAAGTAAGGCTGCTTTTAAACAAAGACAAGGCCACGCTTAGGCTGATCTATATCATATCCCTGTGCTGCACGAGCAGAAATCAGAAGAGAGACCATGAACAGATAGAAGAGATTGCGGCATTCCCTTCCATCCTGTTCCAGCAACTATTATTTATAGGAGAATGACGTTGCCTTTCAATTACAAAAGTGTTACTTCAGCTTGAAACCATTGCTCCCAGAGAGACAAAATGATGAAACCGTTCCTTCCAAGGATGAATTTAAAGACATTTGAAATGGTCTGAAATGAACACAGCCACGATGATAAAACAGCCCATGATTTCTCAAATTGAGGAAGAAGGGCATGGATGGAGATCACAACTGTGACAGCCCACCCTCTCAGGTGCTGCACCTGCTAGAAGGTATTGGAGAAAGGAGCAGAAAGCGAAGCCAGGAGAAGGTGGCTGGGACATAGGCAAGGCTTTAACATGAGCAAGAGAAGCACAGCAGGTCTGGCTCATTGCTTCAGCAAACACCCTGGCATAGACAAGGTGATCACAACAGTTAACAGCTAAGTTTGTTTCTCAGCAACTGCAAGGTATCTTTGCTTTTTACTTTCTACCATGTCTGACACAGTTCTCACAAGTGCTCCATGGCTCAACCGTGCATCAGACATCTTTTCCCACATAGGTGAACTGTCTTCCAACACAGCACCCACCCAACACATACGGTGAACCACTGGCACAGGCAGAACATTTTAGGTAAATTCCCTTTAAATGAGTGATAAAAAGTCTTGCTTTTGCTGTGCTGAGGAGGTCTGACAATCTCACAGTACTATTTGGACATAGCCAGACATTAATGAGAATGAAACCAAGAGGAACCATATCATTAGGGGAGATCAGCTTCTTAAACTCAGGAGAACAAGCACTAGGACTAAGGTTATGGCCCAGCTATTCCAAAGCAGGAAAACTAACCCAAAATTTAGTAATACAAAGAATACTACATCAAGCTGGGTTAGTTTAAATTACAGGATAAAATGGTGTACAGCTCAAGCAATTTTTTTATGATCTCAGGATGACAAATTGATAAATTAAAGGAAATAATTAGCAAAGACTGCTGAGCTGTGAAAAGCTCAAGGATTTGATCAGAAAGGACGCTTGGCATTTCTTGCAGGCATGCCAAATAGTGAAATGTATTTCGGGAAAACATAAAAAACAAAAAATATTCGGATCTCCGTACAGCAAGTGAAGGTTTAATATTAAAGATCATATAGGAACGGCCCCAAACTTTACACAGATATCTGGCCTCAGTTTTCAGCAAGAATAAAGATACTGACCATGGGAGCAAGGCAAGCTGGTAAACAAAGATGGGTACAGATATATCAGTGGGTACCAGCAGTCAAAGCCAGAACTCCTGGAGTGAGATTCACTTCACCTTATTTTAAGGAGTTGATAACTACGCTGTAATTTCAGGCTGCTTCTTGCAGGCAGAAGAGTTTAATGTGCTAAGGTGAGGGGAAGCTGCCTCCCTCCCATAATGGTATACTTTAAAAAAAAAAACAAAACAAAACCAACCAAAAAAAACCCCAACAAACCTTCTAGAAAACAAAATCCTATTAACCAAAACATGGCATAGGAAATCACAGGATGGTGATAAAAGGGTTCTGAATAACTATCCATTATGGAGTGCCTCCCAAGGATCCAAAAAACCCAACTATATCAGGGAAAGAGAGGGCGAAAATGGCAGCTACTGACTGTTCATCTACCCTAGTACTATATGCAAGCATTTCAGCACATGTGAAGATATTGAAAAACAATCCGATCTCCAGAGGTAAATAAAAAAATGTAGTAAAACATGACATGAATCGACAAAAGATGGATCAAATCCATGTAACTGGCTGTATGACCACTGATTCTCTAGACAAAGAAAATACAGCAAAGCTATTTTCTCAGAGTTCAGTAAAGCACAGAGTCAGGTAAACTGGAGAAAGGCAAGGACCAGCAGAACAGGAAGGTGAATAAGAGCTAAATAGAAGAGAAGACAACAATGGCTTGCATGCTGAAAGCAGCAGTGGCAAACCAGAAAGGGTGTGCTACTGGCATTCCCCAGGCACTAGTCTTCTGACTGTTTTATTTAGTATCTTCATTAGTGGTCTTAGCACAGTAAGTAGATTACCGATAGACCTTAATAATTACACAGAATGTAATTTACACCGTCATCCAGACAGAAGTATCATGCAGAAGGAAGAATGAGAAATAGGGCAACACAAGTAAATACAAAATGAAAGGCTACATATAGCTGGACTCATGATGCAAAAAAATCTGTCCTGTGCACAGAGAAGGATGCTAGTATGGTAGCTGAAGTATGACTGTGACAAAGATAAACTCAGCTTCACCAGGATCAGGGTATGTTGGGTGAGGTTTGTAAGAGTCAAGCTAGTATAGAAGGCACTACTGAGAACTACAAAAGAACTAGGACATGCAGCAATGGAGATCAGATAGAAGAATCTCAGGTTTCAAATTATTCAAACTCACATTTCACTTCCATCATAAACAGAGTGCTAAGTGAGCAGCACAAAGGCAAGATTAAAAAAAAGATCATCAGAAACATCACTGAGGAAGAAGCAGGCAAAGAAGCACTGTGCCATCAAGCCGTAAATCAAGTCTGGCACACCCCTAATTCTGGGCTTTTTCCTCACCCACCTTGACTGATGAGCCTTCCTCACCAGATGGAGAAGGAAGCTGTAGCTCCTTCTTTGGCAAGGCAACCAGGCCTCGCTGGACTTCTGCAGGATCCTGCAGATACCTTGTCTTGCTAAGATGGTTGTGGTGACTTAAAGGACTATCAGCGACATGAAATTAGGTCAGAACTTCATCTTAACTGGTTAAGAATAGTTTCAGGTGCTATCTTCCGCCTGACTGTTGGGGCTTTAAAATGACATTACCCGCCCCCCACTATTCATTTTCTTTTCCCTTTCACTGTTTGAAAGGCTCAAGCGAACAGGAAAATGACTTCCTATTCAGGGAAGACAGTGAATGCAGTGGTAATTAAACGAGTGAGAAAAAGAACAGCTAAAATTGTAGTTCTTATTCCTCACTCAACTCTGTGTACAGGAATCTCAAGCATTCCTGTCACAGCAACAGATAAAACATCCTCAGAAAATGGAGTCTATAAATTGTTGGTATGCCTTCTACAGACACCAAATCCCATCCTTAGTATTCATACCGATTTTAAAAGGCAAAGATCGGAAGAGGAGAAAATAGTTAAAATATAAGAACACAGCTAGAGTGTGAAAAGCCTGTCTGTGTAGCTTATAACCTCATAACAGAGAAAACCAGATAAACTCCTAGAAGGTCTCATGTGATAACCTAGTTTTCAAAGCATGTTTGCATGCACTCTTGCCCTGAGCTCTAATATCGAGGCACTTGTCTTGACTGTCACTCAGCTGTCTGTCAAGACATCCTAGCAACTTCCTACCTCCCTGTGCTGCTTCTCGTCTATCAGCACAGATGATGCTTCATTTGCTCTCACTTTCTTTCCTTCTCCACTCTTTTGCACTGGGGTAACTCCTTCCCAATTTCACTTTCGCATCTCTTCTGCACTGCTTTCGCCTGGGCAAGACCTATCCTGCCAACTGGCAGAGGGCTGAGCCCAGCTCCTGTCTCCTCCCTGGCCCCGGCTCTACCAGACATCCCCAGCAGCCTCCCTTTTGACACTTTGCTCTTTCTTCCCTCAGTTCTGCTTTTCACTGTAATTGAACCTCAAGCTCATCCTAGTTTCTGCTTTTCTACCTCTGGCTCTTCCCTCAACCTCTGCTCTTGCTCCTGTCCCAGTTAGCTCTCTGAACTCCCCACTTTCATCAGTCGCTGTGAAAAATATCACCGAGCCGCCAGGTCCACTGTTTAGAAGACATCATCAATTCTCTCAAGCTCTCCCCCTCTTGCAATCCAAATCTTCCGGTTTCCTTGTTTCCCTCACCACGCCTCCCTCCTTCTGGATCAGAGAGAAGCCCTCCCCTGTTCACCTTCAAAATTCTTGAGCTGATTCTCTCCCCACCTCTCATCTACCCACAAAGCTAACTTCCACTGTCCACTTCAAAAATCCAACCAGTGTCTTTGCATTGTCTTCCATCCTGCTGCTTCCACTTCAGAGAAGCTTGCCATAAACATTTACAAAGCTCTGTCATTGCTAGACTTCACATCCCTTTTTCCAATTCCTGCTTTGCTGGAGGGACATGAAGTCACTTCTAAAACAGCCAAAGCCCCAAAATTCTCCTGCCTTTTCTCCAAAGGGCTACTTGACTCCATCTGCTGGTTTGACCACACAAAGATACAGAGAAACAAGAGTATTGGTGCAACATTGCACCTAAAGTAACATGGCTACACAGCTTCCAGATGGTCAGCAAGGACACGCTAAACTACTAAGGACAGAATAACATTCACAGAGACCAGCTGAGCAGAGAGGCATCTCACCTGAAGTTAGAGCCTTGGCCAGTAAGAAAGTTGTTCTTAAAAACCAGAAAAGTGTAACATACACAAATGTATTTTACGTATTTTTTTTACACATATATATTCCTACCTCTCCAACAGCCCTTGTTGGAGAGGATACACATATGTGTTTTCTTCCTCTCCTTCCCTTCTGAACTAGTTAACTTTCACTTGGGATATGGCACAGAAGAAGCTTTCACATGTTGCCACTCTAAGCCATCTTCTGAAACTGAGAACTTATGTTGAGCTTCTATGCTTTTCCCTACAGTCAATTCTCGGCACTGTAGTGCTTAAAAGACTACATTTTGGGGAGGAAAGGGGGCTTGAAACCATTACGATGCAGTTAACTGACATCACTTCACAATTAGAACTACTCTCCAACACCAGCCCTTTGAGCTGTGACATGACCGCTAACTCTTTCCCCTTGCCTGTCCCACACTCAGGAGCCAAGCACCTCACCATAAGCAGTCACCTCTGAGTTGTCTGAGCAGGAAAAACTGAAACCACATATCATCGCTGGCACAGCTTTTACACCCAGAAGTTTTCACATACAAGTGGAAAAAAAGAGCCTGTTTGATGATAAAACCCCTTCCACGTGCTTCCTGAGTGTTTGGTCTTCACTGTTAGTCTAAGCAAAGAATCTTGAAACCTTTTGGGCACAAGCACACTTGAAACTTTCAGGACAAATCTCAATTTCCATATGAAAAAAATCCTTTCCTTACTGAAAGCAAAAGATGTGAACAAACTCCCATTTTAATTTATGGCAACAGTCACATAAGAATCGGCTTCATAAAACTTCATGGAAAACTTCTATTTAATGAGGATTTTAATGGACCATGCTGAAAAAAAAGAGCAGAATTTGCCCCCTTTGCATTCCCTGACTTACTGTACCTGCTGAATCCACTAGGACAGAAAAGCTGACAAAAACCTCAGACGACTGGCAAGGAGAGTTCCTGCAGATGAAGTTTACCCTGTGCATCACAGCAGTGTAAAAAGCTAACTGCTTCCCAGCAGGAGCTGGTAAGGCAATTTCCAAAGGCTGCCTCCTCTAAGCTGTGTTGCAACATGAGCATGGCCTTATTCAGTCAGGGCTCCCACCAGAAGGCAGTCAATCCAGAGCTGTCCAATTCCTGATTCTCACCTTACCGGAGAGATTAAAAAGAGCGTTTCAAGTTTTCCAACCATGGCTTCCCCCTCTGCTGCTTTCCATCTCTCTACAAGCCCCCTTTATTCCCCTCCATCCTTCCTTGGCCACTGAGGATTACTGCCGAACTCGTATCTCCCTCCTCTTCAGTGAGTTCGCCTGGCCACGACTCCCTGACAGCAGTCTGCGGGGCCATCCCTCGCTGCTGTTTACAGACAGGAAAGACCGAGGTGTTGTGACCCAGCTGGCCCCTATTAAAGATAATGTTATCACAGCTCCAATTGTTCCTGTCTACATCTGCTGGTGGCAGGAAATAATTGACTTGTCTGAGCTGGAACAGGGGATGTTGGAGAACTATGAATCAGAAAGCTGCCTGTGTCAGGAAACTTCGGCCACATGTTGCATTAATAAAGGATTTTTTTTTCCATAGCTGTGTTAATAAACAGCAACTTACCATTATTTCTCCCTCTTTCTTCCTATTCACATGCAAGTGAGAGGCAGGGTGTGGGGGAGGCAGTGCAGGGAAAGGCAGAGACCTACACGCAAAACCAGAGGTAAACCTTCCCAGTGCCTTGTACGCAACTGCAGCCATAATGCAGTGTCTAACACGTACAAGACCTACACTGCAGTAAAAAAATGTAACTGCTAGCAAACAGGAAGCACTGCAGGATCTACATGCATGTCCTGAAGCGCTGAACTCTAAGCCAAGTCCTCAGAAAAACACACAGACTGAAAAACAATGGAGGTGTCCTCCATACTGGCTTCCTAGTGACCTACAGCAGGACCCGCTGTGGGGCCAGTTTGGCTGTGGTCACAGGCACTGGGAGTGCCCTTCAGTGCCGACCTTCAAGCACGCTTTATTCTACACAGCAGCATTTCAGAGGAAAAATACTAAGATTAAAACCGATCAAGTCGCAATGTTTTAACTAAAACACAATAAACTGTGCTCCAATGCATCATACTCACCTTGAGGAGGCTTGTCTTTTGTCCCATTACTACCAGCATTACCTTTATTAGTTTTAGCAGACTGGCTTCCTTTAAGCTGCAGTGCCTCATTCATAGGTCTGTGCTCTCACATCTGGAAGTTCACCATCCAAGAGGTCATTAAAGCCCTTCCAAGTTATTTCCTCCACCACACATTTTTATCATTAGCCCATTTTACTTGGTGTTTGAATACTGGATCAAGGCATCAGAGAGATGTTTATGAAGCTACAGCAGCTGTAAGCCTTACAAGAACAGAGGTGACACCCAGGCTCTTTGATTATGTCTCAACTCTGAGATTTTCAAGTCTCTGGACCACCAGCCAAACTCAAAAATCCCATAGGTTGTTACAGTGCTGTGTTTAGCACAACTTGTTTACTCCACTTTTGCAGCTAGCCAGGAGCAGACTCTGTTACTACTTCCCAACTGCATGGCAATAGTGTAAGCTAACTTACCCTCCTGCGGTTGATTAGAAGTGCAAAAACATCTCTCAACACCAGTTATTTGCTAACTGTAATACCCAAGCGGTCTACACAATATCCTGTTTCACTTATTGACAACTGTATTGTTTTCTCCTATGAGAAACAAGCCATGGGACTAGACGACTCAAGTGCAACTTTTTGTAGTGGAAGTTCTCAAAACCCCATCCCGCAGTTCCCACACTCTGACCAACTCTCCAAAGATGCTGAAGGTTTTGGAGCTGCTTCCCTGTGACAAAGCTCCACATTGTTAAGTGGAGCTACCAAATACTCCTTCTTCAGCAAGACAGTGGGAACCGACCTCTGAAGAAGCAGACTGTTTAGGCCAGTTGCACTGGGTTTGGCAGGGGTAGAGTTAATTTTCTTCACAGCAGCCTGCATGGCGCTGTGTTTTAAACTGGTGACAAAACCCATGTTGGTAACACACCCATGTTATAGTTACTGCTGAACAGGGCTTGCACAATGCCCAGGCCTTCTCTGCCTCTGAGGCTGCCCCTGCAGCCAGCGGCTGGGGTGGGCAAGAGGCTGGGAGGGGACGTGGCCGGGACAGCTGAGCCCATCTGAGCGAGCGAGCGAGCTTAGCTGCTGGCTGGGGTCAACCCACCACAACGGTCTACAGAGTACCTTCCAAATTTGAGCTCAAGTTGCTACTAAACACAGATTTAAAATCATGTTACAGGGTTAAAATTAGAAGTGAAAAATGTGTTTTGAAACATCTGGCTGGTACAGGCCAGGTATTTCTGCTGTTTGGGTAAATGTCATTTTGAAAGTCCCCTTCCCATCTCTACACAACCATAAGCAGACATTCTTCTAACACGGAAAGACATGGAGACAGCAAACTAATAACTACATTTAGCATATTTATGGCAATGTCACATTTTCCATTGTGCAATTTAAAAGAAGGAAACTCATTTCAATATTGATCGATCTTGAGTTTTGACATTCCATTTTTTTCCGTTCCATTTTTTTCCTCCAGTTATTTCAGCTGTTCAAAGCTTTTCACATCCTTCATGAAGTATTTAAAATATGCTGACCAAATATGCCCTTTCCAACACTGGCACAGAAAAAAATTCCCTAATTTATTGCTAAGAAGATGGCCAAGAGACATGCCCAATTTCCTAAGAAAATGAATGAACTACTTCCTAATCACACCCTTAGCTAAGCCACGTCATTACTTATGGCTATGACTGCTAAACGAGGGCTGGCTAGAGAAGGTAAGAGTGCGCTTGCCTTGAGTGAGAGCCACTTGTGCAAACCCTTTGCCCACACGGTTCGTGTCACTGCTCTGGTAGCACAGGCTCTTCAAGGAAGGGGGTTACACAAGCGTGTGCAGGGGATAGCCAACCTTCAGCAGTGCGGGGAACAGTCCTGTAAAGTCAGCTGCTATTCAGAGCAGCAACAGAGGGACCACGGCTGAAGCCTTGTTTGCACTGTCAAAGGAAGTGAGCATTGCAGACATGGGTTAAGGGTGGACAGAAAAAACAGAGAAGTCATTTGATTTTGGTGAGGGTGTGTTTGCTCTGAAACAAATGTTGAAAGGCATATATAAAAGTCTGGCTGAGCTGCTTATTCACATTCTCCTAAGTGAAATTTGAATGCAACAATTTGCTCAAAATTGGTAAAATTTCTCTTCTGAACCAGTTTAACTAAAGACAAAAATAATCTCAGAAATTTATATGAAAGCCTTAACAGTCTCCTCACAATTATTATAAAATCTCAAACAGAAGGAAGGAAAAAAAGCCCAAAGCATATTCTCAGGTTACTGAAGAGCCCATCGGGCTGGGCTGTCTCTCTTTACTAAGACCAGGTCTCTAAACAAAAAAATCAACAAGGGGGGAGGGAAGGAGATGGAAAGGCTCAAAATAAACCAGCGTTATTCAAACACTGCTAGTTCCTAAATAAAACACAACAATACTGACCAAGTGGAGACACAGAAGAGCTGGCATGGCTCCAGAACACAATAACCATTTGTCTTCTTTGCCAGAGGCAAGCAGCAGCTGGGGATGCCACTCGGGGGGATAAAATAGCACCACGCTACAGCTGGACGATTACTCCCAGGAGCAATGCAATACATAAGAATAAAAGATGACAAGTTAGATGAATGTCCTTTGAGAACCTTTTCAGAAAGGACTAAGTGTTCTTTAGGAGAAACAGGAACACTAAGGATGCAAAAAACTGCCAACGCAGTTTTGCCGAATTCACTTGAGAGTGAAAATGAATCGACATGCAAAAGGCTTCATCTGAATCGGCCTGAAATCCTGCAAGGAAACCCTGGAGGGCAGATCCCAAAACAAGGGAGCTGCCCAAATGGTATTTCGTGGAAATAGGAAAATTTTTCTAAAAGTGAATGGGAACCCTTGGAAACACTCCCCAGAGTTTGCAGGATGATTATACACACTGCAATGGGAACTTCTGAGTGGCAGAAAACGTTTCAAGCATTTCATAACATAGCAGGGGAAAGAAGCGGAAAGCCAGCAAGTGGTTGGTTGGTATTTATTTATTTATTAATACTACCTGCTTTAAAATTGATATTGTAATACTACCTGTAAGCCTGCTCCACAGCAAAATCAACCTTTTGGGGAAAAGTGTAAGGCTGGAATCAAAATATGAAATCCTTCACAATGCTACATGCTCTGTAACATAACAAACATCGTTCTGTTTCCTACCCGAGTTCACTCACCACGTGGCTGCTTCAAGAAGTATATACTAAGTGAAAGCAGAAGTGTATGTGCCTCAGAAATATACCCCTGTGGTAATATAATCAAGCATGCAAAAAGGACCAGACCAGCAATACAGGAAGCTTTTCTACTGCAGGGTGTGGGAGCTAAGCTGGGAGAGACTTCTCAAGTACTAATGGGAGGGAAGGGAAAAAAAGGAGAACAAACTTCTGTGGTATGACATCAAGCTTTACATAAAGTAAATTATAGCCCTTTTCTAAAACACCATTAAGTCAATATACGGTAACCTTGCTAATGACATGGAATGGAAACAATTTCTTTTCCGCACCTTTCAAGGCTGCCAGGAAAAAGAACACGACAACACTGGAAGGAACGTGGTGACCAGCAACAGAAACAGGCAAAAGTGCTTGATTTCCACCAAGAAAGCTAAACATAGCTGAGAGATCCAAGGCAACATAAGGATTCAGATTCCCAGGTGACAGCTAAATTTATTCAGGTACCTCAATCTCCTAAGTGGTTAGTCTGAAACTCAGGTTACAACCAAGCAAAAAAGTTACCGTAAGATAAAGTCTGTGGATTTACAGCTCGTCAACAACACTGAAGGCAGGTAGCTGTGGAGCAACCCTACTTTCACCCAAGGTGAACGGGCGGTAAGGTAAAAGAGTATCAGCATCTGAAAGGTGCATTGCCCTACAAGAGAGACAATAATACTTAAGATGAGCAACATACAAAATGGGTTAACTAGGACTGATGGGACGAAAAGAAAGGAAATGTATGGGCTGATTAGCAGGAAGACTCCTGGCAGACAAATGCGTTAGACCATGGAGCAATCTCCCACAGGAACTGGTGAAAGCCCAATGGGTTGGAGCTTTTTGAAAAACTTTACACCAAACAATAGAAAAACATAGGAAAGAATCCTGCACTTGAGGGAAGCGGAGCATAGGTATTTCCGCATCTACAGAGTCCCCCTCCCCAATTCAACCAACCAGAAAAGCTTTATACAGGTCTTTTTATAACTGGGTCCTTTATTTGCCACAGCAGCTTTGCTCCCACTTGACACCAGCCACCGTGCGGGGCAATCAGGCCTGTCTCCTTCCGTAAGGCAGCACCAGTTCTGCAACCGCAGGCTGCCCATCTCCGATCTCCGTGCTGCCCGCTGTCAGCTCTGGACTCTGCCGGTCTGCAAGATGTGAAACTAAGACCAAGGAAAATTACCTCCTGCATTTGAAAATGACTGACTAAAACCATTCTGTAGAGATTGCAGACATTTGCCATGTCCTTAACTGAGGCAGGATTACAGGGTTAGTGTTCCGGGACATTAATATATTGCTTACTACAGACATGTGTCGTTCAACCTTTAACTAGAGCTTTCCAAATAAATCTGCACTGAAGTTTAACAAGCCCTTACACAGCTCAGCTCTGTGGCATTCACAAATACAGTAGACAGCAGTACATCTGAATACACTAATAATACAAAAAGACCTATTGTAGTTACGAGTTCAGCCCATTAACTAACCTGGGCAATACAGGGCTGGGTAACCGCTGGTTTATTAGCCATGACCTATAGCTATTTACAAAGGGACACACCAATGTAAATATATTTTGGTAAGTGCTATGTGCTGTAATGTACGCTGGGGTTCCAGGCACTTCCTTCTATCAACCACCAACAACCAGGACTTTTAAAAGTCCAGTTCATTTCATGAAAGGACAAGAGCCTCTCCCTTCACACAGAAATTTAAAGAAGTGACTTTTTTTAATATTTGGCAAGTTCATAGTCTCTACAGCATGTGCACTTTGACACCAAACAGGCTACCAGTGCAGTTAGGAAACGCCCTATGCAAACATAACTGATTTTATTTACTGTCTGATAAGAGCTTTCAGAGGCACCCTTGGCTCACCAGTAGCTAGGCAGCACAGATTATAGAACATGCACTTCCACAGCACATCCCAAGTCAGGTGTTTCAACACTGTGGGCATCTACACCTGATAAAGATGTAGTAAGAGGCAAAGGTAGGTAATGAAAAGGATAGCCTGTCATATTTATTACCACAATGAGTAACTGACAATAGGACTTGAAGGCTCGTCACCCTTTCTCACTGAAATCTGCCATCTTTCTTCCCTTTCCTCCCCCTATGCACCCTACAACCAAGGATGACCCCAGAAAGCACAAGCACTAGACAATTCTTCTCCAGACAGCACTGAGTACTATGCTGTGGCCAGGCTCACCTTTCACTTTCCTGCTCACACTGGCAATTTCAATTTTAAATATTTTATTGCCTGTAGATAAGCAAAGTGGAAGAGTAGCTGAAACATGCTAAGTACCATTAAATTTATCAAGATAATATGCAGCAGGAATTCTTCCTATGATTAAAACCAACAAGACATATGTACACCTATCAGATACATCAATCTTTTCTTTTATGTAGCTGATCCTATAATATACAAGAAAATAGGAGAACAGGATTATCCAGAAAATTTCAGAAAGTTCCTTATGCTTATTTTGGATTCACCTTATTCACACTTGCCACAGTTAGTGGCACAGAACCACCCCGGAGCAAAAACTAACCACTGCCGGTAGCACCAGCAAACAGGGTGCAGCATGTGAGAAAACGCCCCAAGCAGCTACAACTGAAAGAGCATGTTCTTAAAACATACTGATTTTGTATGAAATCTCACAGATCTGGTGTTGCAAAACTAACAAAACTTAAGAAAAGACTGGCAGAAAGCAGCAGCTGGAACCATCAAGGCTGGTGTAATGGAAAACCAGGTGCTTTCCTGCAGAAAGGGCAGTGTATGCTGGCAGCAGTGGAGCTGAGGCACTGCAATCTAGCCGTATCTCCACCACAGCGGTGGGCTTTGAACAGCCACCTAAGTGTAAGGAGGGGTGCTTGGAGGTAGGGGCAAGGAGAGAAGGAAAGTAGCTTCTCTCTCCGCTGCCTGGCACTTGGCGGGGCACAGAGCACCAATGGTACAGGCTGCACCTTCAGAATGAAGGAGAAAATTCTCCAACAAGGATTTTTAAGCCAAAAAACCCCCAAATGACCATTAACCCCATACATCATTGTAGGTTTCCTCCCCAGTAGATCACTTCCCTCCCCTCCTCTTTTTGTAGCCCCTTCTGGTCTCCTCTTTGTTCCATGGTCACTAACAGACCAGTGCCCATGATGCAGAACATCTCTGCCTTTATCAAAGCAACTGGGTGACAAGCGGTAATCTGGTGAATTAACTAGGGAAAACATCCTCTCATCATGCAAAAGTGTGTGCCAAGCAATAGAGGGTAAATATAAAATCCAAACTATGCAGTAATTCCATTGGGAAAAGTGTTTCACTACCCCTCAGAGGATCTTAAAACCTCTTCGATCAGTTAAAGGCTCCTAAATCCCCAATGAGGTTCAGACCAATACTGCTAATGGGCCAAATTAAGGCCCAGAAAAATTATCCAAAGTCTCCAACGTGGGAATGGAAACAGGTATTTTAACTGCTTGGAACACCCACCACAAACTGGCTTAAAACATGAGTGGCTAGGTTTTTGGTTTACTTCCTTCAACCAGCCGTTTCCCCAGGGAACAATAAAATCCCGCAGACGAGCCAGCCAGCCTGACCCCTCCAGAAGCCTCCTGCATCACCCCACCATGCAGAGGGACCAGCTTTCCCACCCATTCGTGTCCCCCGTCGGCTTTTCCCTTCTGCTCCAGCAGGATGCGAGTCACTGAAAGGGGCACCTCCATTCCAAACCCTGCACTTGCAGGCTAAGAAACTAAAGCTTATAAAAGGCAACTTGCCAAATGCTTGACCTCATGTCCTCCTCGTTAATCTGAACCATGATTATCGCAATATGTTTGGGATCAATAGGCAAGTGCAGAAAAGGAGGTTACAGCACATTTTGCCGCCTCCTCTGGGTAAAGCTTCCAAATTCTTACTCTCCATGAGACAAGTGGGAGCAGGAGACAGAAATACAGACAGAGCCTGTCAAGGAGGGGGGAAAAAGAAAAAAAAAAAAAAAAGGAGATTCACCCTGCAGCAGAGACTAAGAATGTATACAGGAGAATTCAGCTGTTTTCTCCTCTGCCGAAAATAAACGTCTCAAGTAAGTGCTTCAAGTAACTTAAGTATTAAAAATAGTTTATGAAAAACGGGTGCCTTTCAAGCCGTCTCCTTCTAGGGAAAAGTTCCCAGCAAGCATGATGAGAAATAACTAAGACCTAGCAGCAATTAATTTCCAGCCCATCCAATAAATTGCCTTTTATCATTTTTATTTATATCTCAAAATGACACAAGACAGCTAGACATAAGCTAACAACCTATTATATAAAGGTGACAGCAGCAGAGTAACAATTTATTGGACTTATTCTGGGCTTTTTGATTTGGTTGGATTTACTTTAGGAACCAACAGTGAGGGAATTATTTTTACCAGGGAATATAAAGTTTCTTCTCTTCATCCTGTGCCTGCAGGAGGGGTGACCTTTGTTTTCTTGGTAATAAAACTTTTCTTTCTTAGTCTTTATGTTAGACATACCAAGCTCATGACATTAGTCTGCTATTTCAGAATTTTAAGTTGTCCAGCGTTTTGGAGAAAATGGGTGGTATCCTCAAAAACACGTCTGGAACTGCTCTGTGCTATTTTAAAATGCAATGGGAGATGTGGTTGTGGCACAGTCACACACTTGTGTTAGCCTGAATCTTCCTAGGAAAATGAGCAAAGGAGGACACAGTGGCATCGACTTTGGTCCAGATTATTAACGTAACTACATATTTCATGCTCTTCAACAGATTGACCGGTCCACATTGAAAAGATGCCCCTGTTGCTACCTGTAATGGCTAATCCTGCAACCCCACTTTCCCAGCTACACGGCAGCAGCACTCCCACAACTCCTGCCCAGAGCCACCTCCTCCAACCGCAGGACGCACCAGACTACAGAAAAAGTGTTTAACCTGCACAGATCTTGACATTGTAAAGCTAGGCTTGTTTACACAACTGGCCCAGTCCCCTCTGGCAAAACCAAAGTAAGCATCAACCCACGTCAACCATGGTTAAGTTAAAATGTTAAACTCGACTGTCCAATGAGAACAGCCTTCAGACCCTTCCTATTAATTTTCTTATACCCTGGTGTAGACTCACCAAACATCCTGCTGAAACCCTGTTTCCAAGAGGTGCTGAGGCAAGAAGTCTCTCTATAATATTGGAAAGAGTAATCTCTCACCCCCACACCTCCTCAACCCCCTTCAAAAAGGCATATTAGAAGTGCAGCATTAAGCTGGTGATGTTTGTTTGGGTTTTTTTTTCTTTATAGGGGCAGAGGTTCTGCAAGTCACCACGCTCCTTGGCTTCTATATTTATGTCTGCTAAATTTGACCAGTTCCCACAGAACCAAAGCCCCTTACTGAATACTGAAAGTATCTCATTGCATGGGGAAAACCTTTTTAGTTTTTTTTTTTTTAAAAAAAAGTTTTCATCCTGAAATTTTTATTACTTGCCTCCTTTCCCTCCCATGTAACTAGCATACATATGGAGGATGCATATTCCTTTTGCATACAGTGGTATCTCATTAACTGCAAAGGAAAAAGAGTGCAATGACTGAACCATTAACACAAATTTCTTGGTCTGTGAAGCTACTAGGAAATAAAAGGTTAAAAGGCGGCAATTTTAGCTTTCTTCTACTGCACTGCCAATAAGTAGTAGATTTACAAATGTAATATTTTTTTAATAGACCCATGAGAAACAAAAATACCAAAATCATGCTATTTTGTAACGTATAACTATGATAATCTCATTGAGACCGGAATTCTGTTGATGACACGCAGGCTGTTCTATGTGGGGTTCTGTATATTTTGCTCCAAAGTTAGGAAAGTCCCTCAAAAGTGGCCAAACTCTTCATGGAGGGAAAGAGATCAATGGATTGGCTTCAGCACAAGGACCCGAGAGGCTCTGCCTCCCTGTGCCCCAAAACTAGAAGTCACCCATGCACGTTTACATCATTAAATAATAAAAGAGGTCTCGAGCAACACAAGCAGTGCAACAGTAAAGATGGTCAGAAAACCTGCCAGCTTTGATAATGGAATTCATTCAGAAAAATTTCTCAGCTAAGGTTTTTTTTGGGGGGGAAGCGGGGACGGACAGATGGAACGGGACACTCACACACACACAAAAGTTTGTGCAGAGTGGGCTGCTGCATTCATATTTACATCCAGAGGAAACAGCTAGAGCATTTGGCATTTTCCATGAACCTTAACAGCAGCTGCTCAGCACCTTTGAAAAGCAGGCCCAATACTTAGCAACCTAACCTCAGATTTCAGATAGAAGAAGGACCACTATGGTCATCTGACTTGTCCTATGGCCCAAGCCACAGAACTTCCCCTCACCGTGACCTCTATCATAACCGCCAACCTGCCAAAATACTTATCTTTGTGAAAATAATAAAATCATTATTTTAAACAGTTTCAACTAACTGTAAAGCTAATTTGATATCTAGTAGTATCTTTTAATGATTATTTCCCCTCAACTAGATCACCTCATTTCCATCGCAATGCTTGCAAATTTCATGTTCCAACTAGACTTTCTACTCCATAAAAAACGTCACCTTTCAAAATCTGGTGAAACACGTGAAAATTTAGTGCTGGCAGCATTAGTTCTGCCACATTTTTCTTTCAGAACATTACAGCCAGTCTTGTTACCTCAAGCACGTATATTTTATTCATTTAGATAGAAGTAATCCAGGACAAATTACTAACTAAGAAAGAGGTTATAGTTTAAGGACAGAAACTAACACATGAGAATTGCAGTATGCATTATATTCAAGGCAAGAGACAATGAAACGATACATGCCTTGCTAACAACTATACCCACAAAGACGAACTTCAAGGATGGAAACATCCTGCTACAAGGAAGGCTGTGAAGATAAGAAGAATGCCACAAACGTGAAGTCAGCAGAAGTCACAGTAACGAGGGAAAGGTAGAGACGGCAGGGGGAGATTGCGACCACCGACTCAACTGGAGACTTGAGCACGTGCAGTAAATTAAAATCACACTGTAGCTTTAAATCGAAGCGAGGCGAATATAGACTAATGAGAGGCTACTTACTAACAAGAAGAGTTTAGCAAATGACTATGTATAATCAAATTGTATAAGTACTGTACTTGCCTGACTGAGCAGTGTGCTTGATTTGTGCAAGCATTCCACCTTGCACCCTGCGCAGAATAAAGCAACGTCTCCTCTCCTAACATACGTTGCATGTTTCAGGAGTTATTTTATAATACAGGTAACAGTCTCAGGCTGTAATTCAGCGTTCAGCAATGGCCCAGACTCCACAGTGAGGTTGGTCACGGGACACTACTGCAAGCGTTCGAACATTCAGGCTTCCACCTTCAGCTGACAGCTAGCACCATAGCTTACTACCCAGATTGTGCTGCAAGGTAACACGCGAGGTGCAAAGCACTCTTCTGCTTATCTCGGTGCAGGAAACAAGGTGTGAGAAACACAGCAGCATAAGCTGGTACACAGCTAGCAAGGAGCAGAAGGGAGCTGAGCAGTTTAGAGGGGACTGTCCTAATAGTTCACCGCGCTGCAGGAGGCTTCCCATCATCAGTGCTCTCTCTACATAAACAGTCATTCAAATGCTATACTCGCATGGATTAACAGATTTTGGGTAGGTCTGCGGTCACATACAGGCACAGGCAGCAACATGCATGATCTGCCTCCCTTTGCGCAGCCAGAGCAGACGTAACCTGGCTCCAACAGGGATCCTGCCTGGCCTCACTGATGTGGCACGGGGCTTGGGAGGCTAGTAAGTCCCATGGAGAAAGAAAGCCAGTCCTCCACCACGCTAGCACAATTTTGCAACCTCAAAATGAAAAGCTGGCTTGCCTCCAGGCAACTTCAAGTACAAAGCACAGGACAGGCCCCAAAGACACATCCTTCAGTACAGCCTGTTCTGAACACCACAGCCCAGATATTTGTGAAGGGGAACAAAGAAGGATATGGAGCCAGTGCGAAGAGTAGTTTGATGTTTGAAATTTGCTCTTCAAAAGCTCTGTCCTTCAAGCTTAACCTGCTTATGCTAACTGCAGAAACATTCAGCTCAAAAGAAGTCCCATACTCAGAGCTTAAACAAATGAGCCAGTAAAACTCTATAAAACAAGGAACGAAATGCAAACCAATGACCAGCAAGCTATATGCACCCTTGACATAAAATACATGCTTTCAGCATGGAGATTAAGTGACTTGAACTTTTTGGTAGACATGCCATTGCTCTGTTTTGAGCATCTTATCCCAAAACTACAACATGTAGAAAAGCATCATCTAATGTTTTTCATGTTAGCCTCAATAAAACACATACACAAGTACTATTTTAATGGTCTTTAGTTTTAGAATTAGTTTGTACAGAGTTTTTTTTTTACCCACTTATTCTTGGTCAAATGCACAGCTTTTGATATAGGTGAAATGACAAGCACGTGAGGCAATGGATATTGAAGTAGATAGGTGTCCACTGCTCCACACAGAAATCAGGCAGGAGAAAAAGGTCTGCTAAAGTTCCTAAAACCAGACTGAAATGACAGGAAACACTGTAATCACTTTGAAATGCAAACAAGTGCAATGTGAGCACTTAAATGAAAGTTCTAGCCACAACTAATGGTTTCTTGTTCCTGTCAAATGTAGGTTCTTCAAATCCCTGAGTGCTCCATGTATCTGCAGAAATGACAGCACAACCTTAGATAATCTCTACGCCACGCACAAAACAAGACAACCAAGACAAGTTTGGAATGACCTACCCCGTCAAGTTAAACAAACTGTGAGACAACCCTTCCCAAAACAGACCTCATGTGTAAAGGTGTAACCTTGCTCTAGCTCCTTATAGCTGGTTTATCTCAGATAAACCCATAACCTTGACAACACAGTGAAGTATGATTTTCAACATTTGTAGCGTTAGAAGTAAGCGTGCAGCATGACAACCTTCAAGTCAGCAAAGTATGCTACACCGAAAGATTTCAGCCCCTCAGTGTTATAATATATTATAGACACAGTTTTGGTTTTGCAAACTGAGAGAGATAATTCAGCAGACTGTTCTCTTGTTGCACTGTTCCAACTTACAGGTTTGTTGTATGGCAGGGTAGGTTTGCAATTGAGGAAAGACTTGAGGTCCTTCACTAAGTCAGCCTCCCTTAGTTCAAAATATCACTGCTCATGCTCAGCACTACATCTTCAGACCTTCCTGACTACGAGAGTCTATTTTACATGGGATATTTTCCGAGGAAAATAATAACGTTCCCTGTTTTCTCCTCCTTGAAGACACCAGATTCTAAGGTCAGGGGACTAAGAATTTGAAGCAACTGCAGGAATACCAGCAACAAAGTGAATTGCACTGAAATCTCACATTTTTCATTAAAACTTAGATTCATGCCCAAACTCTTTTAAAACTCAGGTAACACTAGACCTAAATGCAAATATTGCAGTTTGGTTTTTCCTTGAAAAGCTCAAGAAATGGTAGAATTTCTTCAGCCCACGTCTCAGAATCAAAAAGAATAGTTAAAAAAAAAAAAGCATTGTCTTTCAACATTCAACATTTCCTCCACCTATTGCGTGCCCCTTAAATCAGTAAGATCCATAAACACAACATCAGCTAGGTTCCTGTCAAGTTACTGTTGCCTGCCAAACACAGATGTGGAGCATTTCCTATGTATTTACTGTCATACCTCAGACCCTGAGGACAATTTTTAAAAAAGAAAATGTTTCTGATTACATTCAGCTTTCACCTCCAGTGCAAGCTAAGTCATTTAAAAGTCAAGCAAGTTATTGGTATCCACATACAATAATAAATGGCCTGAAATATGCAGACATTCAGACTTGAATTTATAATCCCTCTCAATCTCAAAAAAACCCATAACCCTAAACAAGATAAAAATCCCACCACTCTCAGGAAAAGAAATGTTGATTATTAGAAACAGCAGAGTCTTAGAGCATTAGCACAGAGCTGTAAAGTTGGCATATCAGACTAGATCCCTCTGGGGAACTTTTATTCCTTAGCTATTGCTTGGTGAAGGACTAATTAAGAAGATTTAACAGATTAAAGTGTGAGTTGCTTTAATATCAAATAGTTGCTTCTATTTTAAATACTCAGGAGATGCTTCGTTACAACAGCTGCAGACACCCCATGAACACCTACAGAAGCAGAGAGTATCATTAGATCAGGATTACAAACACATAAGTAAAGACTGAAAAGCAAAGAATTTTACAAACAGTGCCCTACAGAAACATGGAACTCTTCACTAAGTGAGCTTACTTGCTTTAAATTTCTATTTACTGGCTCTTTCTGGGTGTTTCCTCATTGTTTTATGGGTCATCGTACTAGCATGAACATGTCACAGGCAACCTCACTGTGCCGTAAGCTGTTGCTAAGTGATCCCCTGCAAACACACAAAGTTCTTGACACAAGATCATAAACAATCCTGATAGATTCAATATATAAAGTTAATATATAATATATCAATCTTAAGAAAACTTGTAAGAAATTAAAATTCCCAGTCATCAGCAACTATGCTTGGTACTCCTATGTACTGAAGATGAATTAAACTGTTAGCTCTTCTTTTAAACATTAACTTGATGGTATTACCACACCAGAACTTGGCTACAGACAGACATATCTGGGCAGTAACAAAGACAAACTTCAAGACAGCATTTCCATGGACAGATTATTTTTCATGCATGATTATGCAGCATTTACATTGCAATTCCTTACACAAAGCAAAAAAGACAGCGTACTATTACTTGCAAATCACTTACGCTGTGAGCAGAGTTAAGCTGTACCCACTCCAAGAGAGTCTCAGACAACAGTTATAAAAAACAATCCTCAAAAACTGGGAATACTCAGCACTAAGGAAAAGGCAAAACCAGACAAATTCATTGATTTGAAAAGGATGCATCAAAAGAATCACAGGGCTGAGAGCTATAAAAAAACACACAACAGACCCCTTTCTTGCTGCTAAGAAAGCACAGGACACCCCACAATAACCTCAGCTGATGTGGGACTACCACAAGTCCTGGCGCGTGACCACGGCTTAGCAGCTGCACAGGAACAGCTTTCAAGCCCCAGGTAGCTCGAGGGCGGTGGGCTGGCCACACCTGCCTTCTAGAAGCGCCTTTGGTTTCAGCTCAGTCCCTCCAAACTGAGCAAAGTCCTCTCCCACTGCAACGCTGCAAGCGTGGGGCTTCCAGCTGGCTCCCTGGGGTGCCCCTAGGACAACCTCTGGCTAAGGCACTCCCTCCTCCATCGCTGTCTGGAGAGGTCCTCCTCACACACAAGAGCGTACGTTGGTTGGCAGAGCAGGGGCTTGATAACCAAAGCCAGGAGTGTGATGAGAGCTGCTGAAAACATCATTTAAACCTTAGTGTCTAAGTCAGCACTTTGCCATTTAAGAAAAAAGGAACTCGACAATGCAGAAGTTGAAGAGACGGCTGGGAAAATGCATTTCTACTTGCTCTCTAACTTTCCACAACACAAACTAAACTACCCACTGACCATCAGGGTGTGTTGCTATCCTCTTTTCTTCCTTGCACTATATTGAAGTCGGACCTACTCTATACCAATACGAAGTAAATGGAAGCCACTGAGCTGCTGTACAAAGGGGTGACCGCCCTGAATTAGTGAAAAGACATTACACCAACTGACCCTTAAAAGGCACTGCAAAGCCTGGGCCGTATCGGATAGACTGAACGCGCTCTGGCCCTAGCAGCTGCATACAAACCAGAGACCAGGCGTACCAGCTCAGGCTCAGCACTATCACATCTATGCAACACACAGTGCTCACAAAGCCAACACGGCTTTTGGGTGCACCCACTTCTACAGGCTCAGTCAAAAAGATCGAGATTTTAGGAAGCACAGAAAGAATTAGAGATGCACCAATCTAATCATACAAGCAGCTGGAAGAAGCTAAGAAGAGACCCAGCAGGCAGTAACATCAAAGACAAGTAATCACAGCATTTATCAAAAGAAAGCAGAGAACTTGAGCACTCAACACACCTGTTAGGCAAGACTCACAACTGGGGTGTAGTTTCGTCACTTAGCAGGAACTGAAAGCAGTGCAAGGGCAGTGCATGCACTTTACTGGCAGGAAAAAGGTCCTCTAGCCAATGCAGGAGCATCACTGTTAGAAAACCACCAGCAACCTTAACCTGCACTTTTTGGCTCACAGGTGGAAAAAATCAGGACCAAGGATGCGTGGGAAGATCTGTAACCAGCAGGGAGCAAATGCTATCTCTACCTCCTTTTTAGTCAGTTCACTGATAACCAGCCATTAAGGCCTTGAATGGTATGCAACTCATCACAGGGGGCTCATGAACATCTAATCCGCTTTGAGTCCATTTCAAACTGCTTTGTACTTGAAGTTATAAAGAAAAAGTTCTGTTTTTCCCTTTACAGCTGCTGTTGTTTTTTCAGCCACTTAAGGATGTTATCATAAAGGAAAGGGTATTACAAGATAAGCTCATCTAGGTCACAGGAAAGAACATTTTCCAAGCTAACCTAAAGTACAAATGATATCTCTGCAGTCAACATAAATTCTCTATAGGCTACAGTTAGCTTGTCCTCTAATCTTTGCCATCAGTAAGTCAATGAACAATTTTAACACAGTAACTCTATGCTGCTGAGCTTACAGGACAGCGGAGTTGTGCAATGAAGCTTCTTGTACAAAAAACATTTTCAGATGCACTTAGACCTTTGAGTAAAGGAAGCTCTTGGCTCCAATCAACAATTTACTACAAAAACAATACTAAAAAGCTTTTCTGTTTGCAAAGTCAGCCAAAAATTCCTCTACAACAGTTGTTTCCCTTACATTTCAGTCTCTAACAGTATTAGCTCAGTCCCAATGGCATCTTTTCCATCCCGTCTTCAGATGATTCTGTCAAAACACTGTAAATAACTTGTTTGCACTTTGGCAAGGTACCAGGAGGAATATTTTTTTTAAAAATAAAGGTCTTCACTAACTACTGAATACCCACCTGATAACAAATACTCAAACAAGGAGGCAATATACATGTAAGTTAACATGTATGGCAACTTTAAATTAAATACAAAACACGTTTTATTCAGGAAAGCACGCAGTTTGGGAAATTAAATGAGGCAACTATAATTTAGTGAAGCATCCTCAGGTTGAAAAAATTATTAGTGAACTCAAGAAAGACACTGAACTACCCTGGATTCTAAAATAACAGCCGAAGAATAGTACAAGGTAAGCCCATTGCTTAGCAATGACAGAAGCAGGCTACGGTTTGTATATACATGTGGTTTCTGATCACCCACTCATAACCTCTGTTGTGCTACCTTTCAAAGACAAAGGAGCAACACCCGCAGTTTGATTTAGGTTTTTTTATTATGACTGAAATGCCTGATATCTTAATAACCGGTTAATTGACAGCAATGCCTTAGGATCCTACAGATCAACAAGCAAACTTTAAGCAAAACTACAGAGGACAAGTTCTCTTGACATGCTTTTATTCATCTATAATATGAGCAACAATTAATTCTTTCAACTCCTTTACAAAAATAACCTTAACATAAGACGAGAACAATTAAAATAGAATGTACTACAGCATCACCATTTCAGTGATGGATCTAAGCTGTATACCAAAGGCAGGCTTGGATTTCCTTTGTTTTTAATGTGCAGCTGAGTCACAGAGAGCGCACCTGGATACAGAGTCTCCTAGGAACAAACCCACAAAACTACAGACAGGTGAGCAGAAGGGGAAGCAGCAGAGCACAGGCTGTGACTACCACAAATGAGAGTGCCTCACAGCGCTGCACAGACAAAGCTCAGCAGCTTTTGTGGTTCCTCTGGCTTTGGGATTTATACAGATTCATTACTATGTCAGTAGCATGCTGTCTTTAAATATACTAATGGTATCATCCCCAGTATAAATCTGAGCAAGAGAGATATATTCACACAAACCTTCCAGAGGAGGCTTGTCTCTAGGCTCCCCCCCAGTCTAGGGGAAGAAAATTAATTCCTGCCCTCAACCTTCTCTTTGAAAAGAGCTTTCCAAAAGGAGGGACTCTACTTCCACCACGTGCTAAGGGACTGCTTAGGGCAGATCATACCCTAAGGTATCCAATGACTATTTCAATCTATTTATTAACTGTGGGTGGCCACCCTTGCTCCTGGCATAGCCAGCAGAGAACCACACTAATCTCATCTAGGAAGTTGCAGCAGCAGTCTCCTCTTTGACAAGTCATGTGAGGGAAGAGGGATGAAAAAATAAAAAATAAAATTAACATACCACAGTTCTCAAATTTTCCACAAATGTGACCTTATGTTAAAGAAACACACATTTTTGGTAACCCATTTCTACCTCACTTTGCAGAAACTATGCTTGTAATCATCTAAATTTCTCCTGGCTCTCTCCTTTCTTCCTCAGACTGAAATCCTACATCCAACAATTCCCACCCTATGCTATTAATTGCACTGCTTTTGGTACCAGTGCAAAATTACCTTTAGCAGTAAATATTCTCAAAAACTAGACAAAGACAGTAATTTAAAATAAACTATCAGAAAGTCCACGAGTGTTTTCCATCAATATGCTATGTCAGTATGAGAGATATTGCAAAATAACAAAGGCATAGAAAACATCTACAGCACGTGCAGAAACCCTGTCTGATCTGCCTACCTTTAGACATACAGCAAAAAGAGGTCTACACTTTTTGCCAAAGAAAAGAAAAAACAGATGCATTCCTTTCACCAGAAATGAAGAGTTGAAGTGAATGATAAATATTCCTTCTAGCAAAAGACATCATTCTTAAAACACAGTGCACCTTGGAGAAAAACAACAACAGGGGCGGGGGGGCAGGGAAATTGTTCAGCTGTTCTGATTAAGCTGAAGCCATTCTGCTTTCTTCTACTGTAATTCCATTAAGGCAATCAGGTTCGGGAAAACATTTCCAGGTTTTGCTGTGTTTGAATGTGCCCTGTTTTATATAGGGGCAGCTGAAGTACATGTGCTAAGAGTTTCTCTAACTTAAGGCTAAAGACCAAATACAGGAAAACCTAAGACACTTCAGGGCCTAATGTCTTTAAGCACCAGGGTTTACTGGAACCCCATTCAATCTTGTGACATGAATACGTTTATCTCATTTAATTGTGAAGTGCCAGAAGAGCAAACAAACATGCAATGATCTCCAGATACAATTATCTCAGGTCACAGCCAAGATCAAAGGAATAAGTAACTTTTGCAGAAGCTGGAGAAAGGAAGAGTCAACAACATATACTAAAAAGACTTCCCCAAACTCCACTGATCTTCTGTAGAGTCCTCTGGAAGTTCAGACCTACCAGCACCCTCACTGAGGAAGGCAGGCATACAAATAGTCTCCTTTACTGTTCTGATGACATTCTCTCTATAAAGCTTTGGTTCAAAGCAATCAAGTCTGAGTGATGGTGCACACCAGTCCTTGCTCCCAAAGGAATATCGTTGTCCCTGTGGAACAAAACCCCAGGGCTGAAGACAAGGTTACAACTGCTGTCACAGGAATGAGCTTGCAGCTCTGCCTGAGCAGGAGAATTGCAACAGACGAAGGATGGGGCATTCCACTGGGAGAGGATACCTCAGTACTAGGGTCAGGAACAGCCACCCTTGGCACTGTATCAAATTAACTCCCCATCTCTCCTACTCCAAGAAAAAACTTCAGAAGAAAAGGTCAAAAGCGCTACATGCATATTTGTACTTCAACACAGACTTTGCAGCAAACCACAAATGAGACAGGTTGGTTTTAAAATAAGGCATTTCCTGAGTTTCATGTTTCCAAACAACACTCCATTTGCCCTGCTGTGATACCATATCAGAACACCTGCACCCAGCAAGACAAATAATCCTATTATTTAATGCAGCCTCATATTAAAGCCTTTGTTGGCCCATAGGCACCACTCCAGTAATAATGATTAATAAAAGCAATGTCTAATTGTCGTTTTGTGCGAAGACTGGGACTGTATGCTACAAAATATTCCTAGTCAAAAGGAGGCAAATACTGAGTTTTATTCCCTAGCATTTCTGTCAGGGTCTTATTTCTATCCATACTGTTTCTCGAGGAGGGATTTATAAAGCTTTGCAGTTCACAAGAAGTATCTGGGAAGACACACGCTGATGGCCGAGAGACTATTATACACAGCAATCTTCAGAAATTACCAGCCCCCATTAATAGTCCCGTTTTCCTTTATACACTCATCCTACTCTACATCTCCACCATTCAGATATCTCAGAGCAACTTAAATGGCATTCCACTACAGGGAATATTACCTTTGTTAGGAAACAGAGGCAGAATTTTTAAGGCAGTTGCCCGAAGTGCCCGCAGTAAGTGACAAAGCGAGGCCAACTCCCCACTACAATCCCAGTCCCATTATAGTCACCAAAATCTTTGGCAGAGGTCCCACGGGGACTGGATTTCCACCCAGGACATCCCAACTCCCAGCCTTTAGCATTGTTAGGAATCACTGCCTCATCACGACATACCAAGGAGTCAGGAGAAGACAAAGGGCCTGGGCAGAGCTGGCTCCATGGGCCAAAGCGGTACAAGCTCAAACCTGACAGCCATTCATTACACATTAGTTACAGATTTCTAAATCTTAGTAATGTTTTCACTCACCCAGGTGACTGTGGAGCCCACACCTCTCCTAGGCCACTGGGATTCACAGGCAAAAGAAAGCAGTCAAACCAGTCAGTAAGAGGCTCTCACTAAGCCACAAAATTGTCTTCGTGGTTCTCTCATTCACTCACCAAGAGTGAAAATAAATCAGATCTAAATGCATTTTGATTTGTTTGGCCTACTCTGCCTAATTTTAAGAATAAGTGCTTATTTATTTAATCTGCTTAATCCACATGGTGGAAATGTTCTGTAGTTTTCTCTTCCTTCCCTGCCCCAACAGATGTGTATTTATTCTTCTTCCCCACTGGACCAGAAAGGGCCACGCTGTACCGAACTGACCCGTCTGCTGATGCAATGTATAGCAGCATGCCAAAAACACCTCTCCCTCCACTGGAACCTGTGCTTCACTGGTGCTGGGCAGTGCTGCTTCTTAGGTACCAAAGAGGTCTCACATAGAAAGATCTCCCCTGCTGAGAAGGACCAGAGAGAGGATTCTGACTGGGACATCCCTGCTATTTCTGGGGTTGAAGCTGAGATTATTACAGCTTTTTTGGAAGACCTCACTTTGTGTGCTCAGCACACTTTGTGTAGCACCAAAACTAAGAAGTATCAGGATCTTAAGCTTTTAACCAGCAATCCCCACCTTCAAGCATGTGCAAAGTACCTAACACAATCCAGACTGGGGAGGGCTTCTGTAGCATCATTTCCAAAAATGCATTCAAGGCAAAGCTGACTGCCATCCTCAGGAGAACATGCACTTTACTGAGGGGCTGGCATGTGTGTGAAAATAAACTTTCTTCTCCCTTGCACTAGAGAGCCAACTTTCTAACATCTCAAAAACCCTGCTTGCTTTGGAAGCTTTCCAGTCATATCTTTCTGTATATGCTATCGGATATATATTTTATAAGCTCCTTTTCTCGGTTAGAACACTGCTGTTCCAAGCTTATTCTGTTAATACTTCATGTGAAAATAAACCTCTCCACATTTCAAGAAAACAACAGTTCCCTGGCAACAATTAGTGGAAACTGTTGTCATTGGTATTTTACTTTGATTGAAGAATTAAAAAGGGGGGAGGGGACCCTCAACTCTCCTTCGCAGGCTTCAGTAAAACCCACAGCTCAAAAGACAGTTTTCTTCTCCAAAGTAAAAGATTTCAAATATCTCAATTCCCAGAGAGTTGGGGGAAAAAGGAAAAACAAACCAGCAGCCGAGACCATTGTAACTACTACAATCAGCTGTTCGGCATTGAAAAACATGTTGTCCTCCATATCCCACTGCTATTAAAAAATGTGCAGCTTGAAATACAATGACTAGTCCCACTTTTATAGCCAACTGACTAGAACATCTTTCTAAGATAAAAGAGAGCATTAGTGTTCATTTGAATCAAAAATACCCACCAAAAATAGGAAATCTTCGCTATTTTAAAATAAAAAAGTGCAAGCGAGAGCTCTAGGAAAGCTTGGGTGTGGAAGTGCTTGAAACGGCTTTGAAGTTGCGAGAAATGCGAAGGCTCCAAACTTTGTCACACAAAGACTGAACTGGCAATTTGTCAGAAGCCAAAGGGCTGCAGCTAATTATTCTGGATTTGCATAGCTTGTGAAACAAAAATAAATGCATGTCCCCATCAGAGGTACTTGTGATCATTTCCACTTCACTGCACATGTTTTCAATCTTACATTCTTCAAACTAAGCCAAACAGATTTTTCCTGAAAAACAAGGTAGATTGAGATGTTCTCTCTTTCCCTTGCCAGCATACAAAGTCATAAGAAACTGGATACTTCACAGGCTAAAGAAGAACTGTCAACTTGCAATTTTAAATTTGGCCCTATGCTAATTTTGGGGATGGAGGGGTGCAACTGAACAAAACCAAGCTTTTATTAGAAAAAGATCAGGAACAGCTTTACTTTTTAAAAACTACCCAAACCTTCTTTGCTAGATTCCATTATTAAAACCAGAATTTTTTTTATTGCAAATGTCTCATCAGACTACCTCTGCATAACTTCAGAGACAGTCTTTCCCTTGAAATGGTAATGAAAGAAATTATTAAGAAATGCTTCAATGTAAGCATTTACTGGCAAGTCACCCCAATGCTAGTGCAAGAACTGCTCTGCCTCAGCCTTGCCAGCTGCTGCCTGCCCAGTAACCGCCTGCAGGCCATGGCAGATGGTCTTCAGCCATGTTTGTCACCTGTTCAGAGCATCCTCTGGCCACCAGTTCAAGCCACTCCAGCTGAGTACGCAGCTGCAAGGGGCTGGAAGAGCTGGCAAGAAAAGAAAAAAAAAAAAAAAAAAAAAGGAGGGGATGACAGGGAGCAACTCAGACACTGAGAAAGCGCCCTACAGCTCTGACTGGTCCGCACGTAACTGCCACAGGAACCGCAAAGAGCATCACAATCAGAATACCCTAAATGCAGCTGAATCGGTGCTGTCTTTCACTGGAAGAAAGCCAGCAACACCAGGTCTGCTGAGCACCTTCACCTGCTCTTCCCTTCGTGCCCCACAGAACAGCACGGGGAAGCCCCAACACCCCTGCTGAGCCAACTCCAGCTGGAACTCCTGCTGCGCCAGTTTGGCAGCACAGCTCCCAACAGCACTGGGGCTGGCACAGCAACAGGTTCCCTGTAGGAGCTGGGGTACAACCTTCAGTCTTCCCTCCTGCAAAACTGGAACAAGAGCGCTTCCTTACCTCATGGGGTACAAACAGGTAAGCACCCTGATTCTGTGGTGATGCCCACTTAAAATAACTAAGGAAATTACTTGCCACAAGGTAAGAGATATAGCAGAGTATTCTGTTAAGAGACCATATTTAAAAGCCAGAAGACATTTGGTTTTCTCTTGCAATATAACGCTGGTTTGTAGCTGCCCCACTGACTTGGATTTAAGCTGCAGAAAGCCAATCTAGATCCAGAGCATTGCCAGATCTTAAAGATGCTGCTACTCGGAGTTCTGCCACTGCCCACTGGAAAAACAGAAACGAGTTATCCATTCATGCTCCCAAATGTCTGGGTGCAGGCTCAGACTCATACTGTCTTTGGAAATTTCATAACCTTGAAAGCTTTTTATTTGATTCATCTACTGTACTATCTTTTAAGCCAGACAGCGTGATGGATGTTACTCAATTGTACTATATAATGTCACACATTTCACCGCCTGTGCATTGAGTTCACAGTAAATTCTCATTATGTTAGAATTTAATCAGTATTTCTAAAAAATCAATTACTTATCACCACACAAGTTGAGAGGTTCTTTGTTTGTTTTCAATGTGATGCTTGAATAATGTCTTACTGCTGGATAAAGGAGCATGCCTGCTTAGCATCCCACTGCCAGTCCTATTCTTCCATTATTTCTCTTTGGAGGATGCGCATGTTTCCCCCCTCAAACACAGAAAGCTGGAACCACTCTTTCTGCTGGAACTGAAAGTTTGAGACAAGACAAAACACAGAACTTGAACACAGGTCACAGAATCTTAATTGCTGTCTAGCAGCAGCTCACTGATACAGTGCAATTAGCCTTAAGAAAACAAAATAAGTGGATTTCAATGGTCTAGGTAGAGAATAGAGGACCATCCTAATTCCTCACTGCAGGAAGAAAACAGATGTCACACAGGTGCTTATTTAAAGACTTCGAAGACTTCCCTTTAGCAGTAGGAAATTCTTTCCTGCTCCTGTGCAACATCTTTGGAAAAGAATAATCTGATGTCTGTTCACAGAAGTCAGCACATAGCAGTCCATCATGCTTGCCATCTGGAAGCCAGTAACTGAACCTTACCTCCCAACTCACTACTTATTACTGGAAAGGACATCTGCATTCAGAAAATTTTTGAATTTATGTAGAGAAGAAAATACATAAATAGCCTGTGTATTTTTGTGTTTTGAGTTACTTGTCTGTTGTCAGGTGTAAGAGCTGGTTTCTCTTGAACAGTATAGGTTCTTTAAAGGAGAAGGGGAAACAAGTCAAAGAAACACTGCTGCTTAACAAAGGAAAACAATATTCCCTCTGTCAAATAAACTTTGTCCAGCAGATCAACACGAAGACATCCTCCACCTAGAAGCAGGGCTAGTGGGACAGATCATGCAAGGTGACGCAAGCAAAGCTTTCTACTAATACTCGATGGAGAAAGAGCCCATTTCTGATACATCCCCTACTGGCTACAAGCACATGCATCAGGATACATGAAGCAACACGCGCGTGATAGGTGAGGGGTGATCACACACCGCCATTCATCCTGCTCTAGCAGAGCAGCAGGCATCAGCGTTCGCAGTATGCCTTTGGGGCACAAATTCCCAGGGCAGGTTAGTCTGACATCTCAACTATGCCGTGAAATTTGAGACTGTGAAGTACTTTTGTACAAAGTCCTGTCTAGTTCTGTCCAAATGTCTCCCCAAATGGTTTTCCAATAAAGAAATCCTTTCCAATTATTTTGTGCCCATCTGATGACTAGCCATTAAGCTACGCAAACATCAGAAGACTAACAGGTAACCCGTGGAAAGACAGCAACTTTAATCCACAAGGTAAAATGGAATTTGCCCTCTGCTCAGCTAATCAGTGCATCATTGAATTCATCTCATATGAGCACCCTGATGCTTAAATGTATAGTGCAGGCACAAGGCATGTGTAACAAACTGGATTGTAATACACTGGGGTATTATTAACTGTCCTCTAGAAAGTGACACACGTATAGGCTAGCTTTCTCTCTGTGCTGCTTGTGAAGCTGTGCTTTGCAAATGCTGGTTTGTATTTATTGATCTGGAGATGCCACTATCACAGCTGAAGAAAGAAGCTGCTCCTTAGCTCTGAGCAATAGGAGGTACAAGTAAGGAAGATGATGCTGTAGTAGTGAAAGGTTAGATGCAGCCAGTAAAGTATATGCCCTTTTTCCTTGTAATACCATGCAGTTGTCAGACAGCCACACATACCTGAAAGACATATTCTCTCTACTTTAGCTAGCAATGCGTATTTTTTTAAGCCTTTCCTGGTACTGGATTCTTTAAAGTAATGTAGCCTGATTTTTCAAAAAAAATTTTTAAGTGCTTTTCTCCTACTCCCTGTTGGTGTTGAGAAGGACCTTTCACATGGACTTCAGAGCAGCCTCAACTATCAGTGGCTAACACCCCATTTTCCTCCTCTCTCCTCCGTCCTCTCTATTTACGCAGTTTCATCTCTGCTACTGAGATACGAGAAAACAAGTGTGAGGAACACTGACCACCTTAGAGTGCAAAAGGAGCACTAGGTAAGCATCAGCAAGAGGGAAACCTATGACATACAACTCTTATAAGTATACAAAATAAACCAGAAGGAATGAGCATGCTTCCCCTTTGATCTTTCAGGGCTATAGTGCTCTATGTTACAGCTGTCATGGTAACATAATTCCTTTCCCAAGTTGCCATCATCCTTTAAGTAACACCTTGTGTGAAATACAACCATTCAGAGCTGGGAAAGACCACATGTAGCCAACACCTGAGCTTATCTGTAGATGGGAGTACAACTTGAAGGCATTTTAGTATCATTTCTCTGTTCACTAGCCTTCCGCCATGGTTTTTTCAAAGGCCAGCTCTCGTTTCTCTTAAGCCTGACTGTCCGTGAATGCAATAAACACAGAGTAACATTGCCTAATTAACTATCAGATCTTATTAAGAGACGCAAGAAAAGCTTAACTGCATTCCCATTTTCACCAGGACACCTGTTAAGACTAGATGGACTCATCACATGCTTCACAGAAGGGGGATCCTCTTTTTCCAAAAACAGTATCCATAGCGGAGAATTGAATGGAAAAGAAAGAAAAATAATGAAGCCCAGGTCATGCTGACATCTAAACAACAGCATTTAAAATCAGTAAGCCTTCTTCATAAGAAAACAGAGGGGGGAAAAAATCAAATTAGTTTTTACTCACCTGTACTACTTCTACTCCTCTTTTCCTGGAAAAGAAAAGAAAAAAAAAATGGTTAATGTTGGAAATGTGGGGAAAATGTAAAAACAAACACTACTGGAAAAGGGTTGCTTCAAACTAGAATTCAAACAATAAAAATCTGCGCTAATGAACCTGATTTGAATTCAAGAGAGCAGTTGTTTAATTCCATTCCCTGCCCAGTAAGCACTTCAGCAGCTTCTGAATCATGGCCTCAGAAGTGACCCAGGATGCATACTAGGCAGCTGCACTGCCAGGACTGATACAGCTGCCAGGTGAGGAAGTGGGTGATGTTAGGGAAGGAGCACCTCAATTTTAGTCAGTGCTACTTTACTCTTCACTTCTCATCTGCCCTCAGAGTGTGAGAATTGCACCACAGCACATTCCACATGCTTGATAGATCTTTGATTTTGATCCAAAGATACATGTATAAATGTCAGGGAGAATGAACACAGCACCTTGCAGCCATTTATCTTCTTATTTACACCCTTGTTCTACCCCCATCATCTTGGTACACTGAATGCTTCCCAGAGCTACATACACACAGTGACTTGCATCAATTGTTGTGCTCGAAACCCTTGCCAAGAAATTTTTAAGCTGTCCCATGGCTTGTCTTCATCACAAGCACGACGATACCCAGGCTGGCTCCACAGACTAGCTCTGCAAAGGGAGCAGGGAAGGGGACAAAGGAAGGATACAGGCGCAGGTCAAGTCCAGAACAGAGACTGCCCTGCAGCTGGAGCACCCTGCCCAGATGTGTCATCCCGCTGCAACTCCATTGCAGATACATCCCCATAGATCCACTGCTCAAGACAGACAATCCATTCTGGAAGCAGTGTCTCAAAACCACAATTATTTAAAACTCTAGCTGGTGATTGGTACTGCACTGTGTCAGATGGACCTAACTGCTGGCCTCAGCAGAGGCAACAACCCCTCCATCGTGTAGCCGTGCCCAAAGAAAAGCTACTAAATTACACAAGCAGCCATGCAAGCAAACACGTACAGATTCAACCCCATAAAGCAAGTATGCTCCATTGTCCCAGTCCGAGCAAGCATCAGGCTACAGGCTGGGATGGGACTCTGAGCGTGCATCAGCCCCCAGTGCTGTGGCTTCCTTTGGGCAGAAAGGGACACACACCCAGATATGTGACCAGGGAGGCAGACAACAGCGTACTCTGACAGCCCATTCTAGATGGCGGGCAGTCTGGATGTGGGGACACCAGAAAGTGCAATGCCCCATGGATTTAGACACATCCCTGGACTTCAGTTCAAAGACTTGTAGTCACTCTGGTTCTTGCAAGAGCAGACTTCAGATACTTGGGGTTTGTCAGAAAGGCCCAAGCCTCTGAACACTGCTTTGGCCATACAGGGAATAGTTATAGTGATCCTGAAATGCCAGGGATAAGAGACTGGAGAGGCCTACTAGTTACACACCAAAATGTTGAGAACTGCAACTGGTAGAGCCAATTTAGGCAGATCTGTAGAGATGCTTATCTGCTCTGCTGGTATGAGAATTGAGATTCAGGTACATGCAGCCAGACAACGCTCAGTCATTGCATTTGACAAGTTATCAAGCAAAACAAACCAATTCTGCTCTAGTCTTGAGAGCAGAACTGAATCTCTGGCACAAAGCCCAGCCATCCCTGCTCCACACCACCCTCCCAATATATGCAGTCTATTTAAATATGTTATAACCTTCTCTTCACTTTGAAGACACAGGAAATTTAACTTAAAAATCAAAAGCCTCAGCAAGCATAAGACAAGAATCTCTCTTCCTCATTCCCGCTAACCCCATATGTGAAAACCAAAGACCCTTTTTGGGGAGGTCACAGAGCAGGACTGCCTAACTCTGCCCTCAATGCTTTTCTGTCTAAGAGCGTCTGTGGCGTTGTCCGTAGTTGCAACTGCCGCACACTGCTGAATACACAATGGCTCCTCCAGTTTTCTGCCCAATACAGTAAGTCTTTCTTTTGGGAGGCCATGACAAAGATGCCCAAAGGGACAGGCGATCAGTCAGCATCTATGACACAAATTGCTCCCTTCTTCCACTTTACCGGTCTGGAGTTTCTCTGGCCTAGAAGCAGCATGCACTGCACAGCCACAACAGAGAGCTCGTCGTTGCTCAGCAAGGAAATTAAAAAGAAAATGAAACCAAGCACCTCTTGCAGAGAATTTCAAAGCCCTCTTGCAGATAACAATAGCCTGTAAGTGGTGGGTGATGAATATACTGCCATTATGGCATGGGAAGCATTGATGCAGACCATCACCTGAGGCTGGCCAGCTGCGTTCCAACTGTGTTTTAAGAAGAAAATATGAATCTCATAGAGAAAGACTTAATAGCCAAATTGTTGAAACAGTGATTTTCACACAGCTAAGCAAGATAAATAAGAAATATTAGGTGGAGAATGCTTTTTTGTAAATTAGGGCAGCAGCCTACTCAGAAGCATTCCAAGTATTGTAAGCTAAAACTTAAAATAACCAAACCAGCTACATTTTTGCTCTGTCTGCCCTGGAGTAAACAGAACAACTCAAAACTGCCATTGAAATACAAGCTTCAGACAGGACTGCTCCAGAGCCCCTTGAAGAATAGGGGCTGATGGCAAAGGCTGCATTTCTTGCCATGCCCGCATCCACACTGAATAAGTTTTGTTCTACTCTGAAGAAGAAAAATACTTGCAAGCTGGTTGCCAAACCCACTTGAGAAAGAATCAGTCCAGAAGTTTTCTATAATCCCCCCCAAATGGACTTTGCAAATTTACTGGGACTTACTGAAACCGACTGTGCTGCCCTAGCAGAAGGGAAGAAGCCAGACCAGCACACAGGCAGGGAGAGAAGGGGTGCCTGCTGTTGGGTATGACCTCACACACGCTTAAAATGCTACAGGAAGGAGGAAGCGCTTAGCAAAGCTGGCTTGTAGCATTGTGTCTTCCCCTTTTTCGGAGGCGGGGGGGTTTGGTTACCTGAAACATGAGAACTTTTTATACTGAAGTCCAGGGGACCGGAAACCACAGAAGCATGCATATTTTGAGGATTAGTTAATTTGGGAAAAATCCTCTACCAAAATAGCTTTTTTTGAAAAGAAATTATTTTGAAAACAAAAGGTATCTAAACAATCAGGATGTCAAGCAACCATGCACCTCAGTTCTGGCACTAGCTGATTCTCTGCCTCAAGGATTTCCTAAGGCAGTGACTCCAGGCTTTTTGGCAGGGCAAGTCGCAGCTGCAGGCGCAGGGCAGCAAGACATCTCTTATGCAACCAAGCATGCAATAGCATCTAACCACGCTAACTGCCTCATGTCACATGTGAAAGGGCTTGGGGACAGGCATGGAAAGAAAGCTGACCCTACACATGAGAAACTCTAGGACCCTCAAAAAATAAACAGAGAGAACAAAGCAGGCTGTGGGCCACAAGCAATTCCCCACCAAGGGCCTGTCTGTGTTGGGATACTCAATGGAGACACGATGGTTGCCAAATTAACTGCTCTGGGAGCCTGACAGAGCCATGGACCAGCCACCATTGCTTCACACGATGCTTAAAAAGCTAGTAAGAAAAATGCATCCTACAGCCTTAATATACATTCTTTTGGGCTGTTTCTTTAGCAGACAGGTTTTCTGTTAAGCTATGCTGAGACACGCACCGCAGATGCACTTAAAACACATGAGATACTACAAGAAACTACTCTCCCAAGGCAAAACACAGATGCTTGCACAGGTACAGGACTGCGGCTCAGACACAAGCAGAGAACTGCAAATTCTGCAAACAAGCCAGACAAATGAGACAGTTAAAAAAAACCTGGAGGGATACACGAATGTGTCCAGGCTAGGCAGAATGCTTCCAGAGGTACCAATGCCCATTTCAAACGTGCTGACTCCCAGGGGGACTATTTCACTTGAAGTGTTGACCACTACTCTTCTGTCCCTCATGGTGTTGTCCATGACACTTCTTTCTTCCCATGTAGCTTGAAATCGAGACACAGCCTACCAGAGGAAGGCTCCCATTCCCAGCTGGCCTGGCTGCCTCCTGATACTGGCAATAGGCTATACAAAACCCACAGCAAGTCTCCCTTTCTGAGGGGAAAAAGATCATTATTAGCTGTATTTCCTTCCTCCCTCCAAAGAGGCAACACAACTGGGCCAAAGAGAGAATGCGTCTGCCCGCTTTCATTGACCAGATGTTTGAAAAATGGTCAGTTCTAAACTATATTCTCAGAAGTCACTATTTTTAAAATACATTGAATTCCAAAGATCATCTAGACAGGGATCTTGTACTCTAACCATCAGCCCGGGGGGGGGAAAAAAAAAAAAAGGAATTATTAGTGAATGTTAGAAAACCTCTGGGACAAAAGAGAAAGGAGAAAAGTCTTTGAAGGTGATAAAACTAAAAACCTAACTTACAGCAAAGCTTCAATGTCTTCAACTGGCATAGTATGCCTAAAGCTATGGAAACCTATTCAGGTGCAGCACAAATTACTTGACTGGTGCTTCTCGTGTTCCCTTCCTTCAGCACACAGCTCTGCTGAATCACACACTGCAACATTTAAAGGAAAACCAGAAATGTTTTAAGTAACCGCTGCATTAGCCTGCAATACCGAATAAAACCCAGAAGCTTGTTATGACTATACACAGTTCTATACCTGAAACCAGTGAACAACTCTACTGGATAATGCAAGCCTCACCATATGCAATAGAGATTAAAGTAATTACCATGCAAGTTGACTTCATGTTTAAGTTAGAATGATGTATGGATTTAGAGAAGAATTCAATATCAAGTTACTAAAAGCACATTAATTGGTGTTTTGGAATTGATGTTTTACCACAGCCTCAAACTATGTAGAATAGTTGGCTTTTGGGGTTGGGTTTGGTTTTTTTAACGTCCAAGGTAAACAGTTTGGACTAATTCCCCACAGCATCTAGGACCTGAACATTATAGTGAATGGCAGTTAAAAGAGAAAATTACTATCAGGTCATATATTATAGCCATGGTTAAATTACCTAACAAATTTTTGCTGTCTGGTCTGAGTGACAGATTGAAAAATGCCAGACAAAGTTTACAATTTCAAAAGTAAAAGGCAATCTTTGTATCTGTTTTAACAGTCTAAGAAGTTCTTAGTGCATGCAGTGAAGTTCATTTTCTCAGACAGGGGAATGTTTCACCTCCAAAATTTCCCATGTAAAAAAGTGGCAAATAATAATAATGTACTGCTTTGATATAAAAAAAAAAAAAGCATTTTCCCAGAAAAAAAATACATTGGCAAAGGGAGTTGTATAAATATTAATGCATCAGAGCAAAAACCTGTAGCCATTAAGACTTTGCACCACACTGAAATTATCAGACATGGAGGAAGGCACCAGGCAAGCAATACAAAAGCAAAGCATGAAAACCAGCAATACTGGCTATCCGCAACCTTGCGGACAGCCCGTTTCTCCTCCTGGCACAAAAGCAAGCTCAGCTCATTTGCCTTAGCTTTTCCATCAGCAGAACACCCTGCATAGCTGTTATTAAATATTTGTGAGGATCCCTGCTTTTATCATTTTTCATCACTGACAGACTCCACCTTACTGTCTATCAGGGAAGCAACCAACATGGGGCAACCCCAGCACAGGGGTGCTCACTGTCCACGGTCCCTGGCTCGCAGCCGCAGCCATCAGTGCACACAGAAGTTAACTGAGGGCATCTGAAGCATGGCAAGACCCAGCTGTAACGTGGGGATTTTTTGTGGTTTGTTTTTTTGCACACAGATATCAAGCAGGCAATTAATCAGAGTTAATATTACCAATTTATATCCAATTATTCTTACTTTTCAGCAAGCTTTTCCCCTTCAGTAATCAGTATTTTGGAAAGATTTATGACTGAAATGGATCAAAAGCTGGCATTTGGGGGAGGGAGTCCTTAATTTTCTCAGTCTGTAAAGCATCATATATCCAAAGGAGAAGGAAAATAAAGTACACCTTTATAGTCTGGTAGCAACAGATAATGTAGTTTAGGGGAGAAAAGGTATCACTTAAAACTCTAACTACCCTTTACATGGGCTGAAAAAAAGGAGACTTTGGGCTGTCACAGAGGACCTTTTAAGTAGAAAAAAATCACAGAGGGTAGCCACATGTGTGCATTTCTTCCTTGTTTTTATAAACAGGGAATGGTCCAACCAATAAGAGCCCTCATACATCAGACACTACAACACTGTAAGTGATTTTCACACCACCACCCCATTCACACATGACATTTGGTAGAACCATCTGATCATCTCCACATCTTCAAAGCATTATATCATTCCATTTACAGCTACAGAAGTGCTTCTTGGAGTGCTGTATCAGAACAAAGTGCCCAAAAATGACTAGAAAATAAAAGAGGATCTTGGTAGGGCAGCAGCAGCGTCACTCCGGCATTCACCTGCAGCACCGCAATGCTTCCACACACCACAAATTCCCACCACGACACATACAACATTCACCAGCATCTCACAGCAAAGAACCAGCTAGAAACCCACTCACCCCTTACCCTGCAAGAGCAATGAGAAACTGAAGCATCCAACATCATGACTTCAGAGGTTCAAGTAGCAGGGAGGAATAAGCCACAAAGGAAAGAAAGCAGACAGTGTAAATAGTAACTAGAGGAAATAAACTGCCTCTAGTCACTAAATATTAAGACAAAGTTGCAGTAATGATTTAATGAAACATTACAGGGCTACTAATTTCAGCACTGAACAATAGGTATTGTAGAAATAAAATCCGTAAATCCCAAGTCATAAAAGCCATAAAGTCATTAAATATAACTCGAAAGGATCTCTTTTCTTCTGTTTTCTTTTTAAACTAGGCATTTAAGATGGATCAGTGCTGCTGAGCTCTGCCAGACTCTTCTCTTGGAACTAGTGACCCCAGGTTCTGAGAGTCCATACTTGCTGCTTTCCCAGCAGGGACACAAAACCTTTAACCACGGTCTTTCGAGAAAAAAAAAACTGAAGAGCCATCAGTGGGAAGAAGGAATGATTAACAGCTGCACAGAAAAATTACTAAAGGCAATGAGTTATTCATCCTACCAGACAGTCAGAGACATATTTAGTACCTGATGACAATTATAAGGAATTGGGCAGAGCATCAGCCATAGGCTTACACCACCAGACATTATCAGATCCAGTTCCCAGCCATGGCAGCCAGCCACACCATGTGATCTCTTTATAAACTTATTAAAAACCATCTTCACACCAAGCTGTTTTGGCACTGTATCTTCCATTACAAGACATTAATTTCCCAAAGGTCAGAGTCCTTCAAATTCGCATGCTAAATTGTTCCAGCATCATCCTTTGGCTTCAATAAACTGCTTGCTTCCTTAAGCACTGCAAAGAGCATGCCTGTCCTCTCTGCTCCCAGCTCCCTTTGTCTCCCCATGACCCTAGTCACCCCAGTGTTAATATGACCCTCTGCAAAAAGCAAACACATGACCCATCCCTTTCGAAAGTCTTTCTAAGGTCACGAGGCACCATTGATGACTAAAAGAGACCTGAGAAGAGGCAGCAGAATCACAAGGCAGAAGACAGTATCTCTTCCCGGCACAAATACGGTATTTCTCTTTTATATATATATACATATATTAAACTCTTACTACAGAAGCTATTAGAGGCTTCTAGAAACATATGAACATACTTACATTTTACAAACAAAATGAGCAATAACCTCACATTAACAGGTTTATAATCTGAAGGATGCTTAATATTGCATACTTACTCTCCACTGCCATGATACATTCCATTAGCTGTCACACTGAGGCAGAAGTTTTCTGCACGTGTTGATAAAACTTCTTGGTACTATAACCACAAAACACTTAAATATTTTATACTCTGAAATCAAGCTTCTAAAACCTTGTTTCATATTATTCTTAGCAATTCTCCTCCCATATTAATTTAAGCCAGCAGTTACAAGTTATTAGCATCTTATTCTCTTGACTCAGAGAATAAGTCACTAGTCAGCAAAAAAGATTCTAAAACCTTCCATTTTCCGTTGCCAGTGGAGCCCTAGAAATCAGATATGCAGATTTTCTTCTTCATCAAGGGAGTCTTCACACAACTTGGGCAAGAAGGGCAACCCCCTATTCACTAAGAGGTAGTGAATTAGTTAGCAGACTAGTATTTTGTTTACGTCTGACTTTCCAGATATTGCCAAATTGCAGGAAAAACTATATCCCACTTCTTAACGTCTATTACGCTGAAGTAGGAAGGCAGATATTAGTGTCTCCTCAACTCCTCCACTACTAAATTGGAATGTAAGGCAAATAAAACCATAGTGAAAGACTTGCCATGAAAATCTGCCTACACTGAAGCAGAAAGGACAACTCGGATTGACTCAATGGATGAAGATTTCATCAGTGTCATTTCTGGATAACACTGCTAGAACTGCTCCAGCCTGAAAGCTAATGGGACAGGCATACTTCCACTTCTCCCTGGCACCAATGGTGGATCCAAGAAGCAGCTAGTATTTTTCCATTTTCTAGATGGCACGAGTCACCACCTTTTTCATGTCAAAGAAGAGAACACCCTACGCGCTCAAAAAGCACAATGTAATGGTAAGCAACTGTGTGAAATGACATTAGAAAGGGCTGACAGAACAATGCCATTTTAAGAAAGTTAACAACAAATCAGGATGGTCAGTCACAAACAGTCACATGAAACAAAGAGCAGTAAATGTAAAGGAACACTCAGCGACCCTGCTGGCAGTTAACTAGAGGTATTTACTGTCAGGAAATACCCTGGCTACAGCTAATAGATTTCTTATGCTGAAGGTCCTATGAGGACTTACAGACAAGGGCACACTCAACTACAAAAGCGTTGCAACCTGAAAGTGCAGGGCTGCAGGTTCAGTTCAGGCTTAAAGTTTCTCCCCTACAAAGCATCACCATCTTGGGAATCTCCTTGTCACAGCAGGGAGAGCTGGCAGCACACAAATCACGTAGTGACAGACTGATACAGCTTTATAGTGTATGCCAGGTGCATACTGTGTCCTTCAGTAAGCTTTGTCCAGCAATATGCAGAATTCCTTCTACCTTTGCATGGGTCTTTCTAACTTTATGCTCAGACAGTTCTCAAACCAAACTAGCTAACAGTCAAATGCCTACTCTTTTAGACTGAGATATCATCGCATCTGAAGTCAGTTGCAGTACCGCTCCTCCAAACTCTACCAGTAATTATGTTGGCCTCTGCATTGCTTCTGAGCGGTATCAGTTCTTGAACAGAGAGGTTTACCGGTAAATCCTTGAGCTGCATCAGACAAGATAATCAAGCTTCCTGCCTGTCTGCCTCCTTTTAAAGACCACATGTTTTGCAACAGGAACTAAGAATTAACAAGTGCTGAAGCAAGGCATAGAGAGTTGAATCAACGCATACATCTATGCTTCTGCCTACCTACCTATAAATCTGTCTAGAAACTGGAGCCTCACGTAACTTTAAACTCCTCAGCTCAGGTACTAAGCTATTTTACTGTGGCAGCACAGTGCAGACTGCAGTGCTCACTTGAGGATGTAGCCAGCTTCTGGGTTTTGCAGCCAAACTTTATTTTTCACTCTCAAAATCCCCTGAACTGGTTTGTTTAAAGCTATCTCACTGGTATCTTCTTGTACTACAGTCAAAGTTAGACTGAACCACAGGCCCACTCTGACTGGAAAAGAAAAACAGAAGAGCAGAGCAGTGGTAAGAAGAGAATAGATCTTTTTGTTCCAGCATAGGCAAGGCTCTCAAGGCGAGTGGGGAGAAAAAACTGGTCCACCCCACATCTGTACCAGAAGGCCAACAAAATCAGGTTGCTCCTACAGATATCGATCTAGGAGAGCAGCTCTCAGAAATAAAAGATTTAAGCCAGATACAAGCAAGCCTTGGTTTATTCTGGGGCTTCCTTTAGGCTCCTGCCTTACTGTTCATTGTGACCCAACATACAGTCACTTACTGTTAAATATGTTTTAATTTTTAACTTATGCAGGTTTTACTAGCCTTGGTGTGCATATATATTTTATGTAGAGCTTTTTCTCAGAATTGTAACAACTACCAATGTCCCCTTATTAAAACAGCTACCTCCCATGTTTTGGTTAGTCAAATATATTCAAGGTTTCTGGGGCTTTTGTAAGGCAAGATGAGATTTACATCGGGACAGCATACATTTTTCCCTTCATTTGAACAATACAGAATCACAACGTACATTAGGACACCCAGGAAGTTGTTTCATCAGTGGTTTTAGACTTAAGCACTATCAATCAGATTTATGCATCAAATTAATCTTCTCTATTATTGCAGATAAGCTATCCCAATCATGAATATGGGTTTACCAGTATTAATCCAAATGGCATACTGTTATCAGCTGCCAAGCAAGGTTAAAGAAATAATACAGGGGTTTGGGCTGATAATATAAATCTAGCTATATTTACCTATCTATATATCTCACTGTATCTATCTATCTAGAGAGGGTTCTTCAGATTAAATATCTTTATGTCATGCCCTACATATAAGCCTTCCCAATACCTCCCTGTTCTATTTGGACAGGGAGAATTCAGATGGAAGAAGTGAACTCATCTGGTAAGCCAACCTATGACGTGCATAACACTATTGACAGCCATTGTCTTTTTCGAAGAAGAAGAAAGAACAGAAAGAATGACAAAAGGTGAACTGGTTTGCTCTCTCAAGCTCACATAAGAATTTTGAGTGCCCAACCTATCTTCGCCTACAACAAACAGACTTTCTGAAAGTTCCTAGCAATTGCCCTGTGAGAATCTGGCCCCTTCAGGCTTCTCTTAGTTTTAGGTATCTGCCATAGTCACTTTTAACAATCTCGTTGGAGCTTGCACACAGCTACCTGACAAAAGCATACAGAAAAAGAAACCGTATTAGAAACAACCATTTACCAGAACCATTATCCAGTTTGTCTTAACAGGACCATAATCCCTCTAGGCAGTGCATTTGTAAAGCATCCCACACCATCGACCCAGAGAACTACCACAGCACTCTAAGCAACGCAAATCAACTCTGACAGCAAAAAATGATTCAAGAAAACATTGTGTCTTCTTCAAGTCTCTGGAAGGTTTGCAGAGAGCTTGTGGGTCTCCTACCAAGTTGATGCTCAGCATATTAAGACCACTTTGAGGCATTTGTTGTAACACCACAGAGGCTTCAAAGAAGTTTTGTCACAATCCTTGAAATCCTAAGAATGAATTAAGAGTATCTGGGGAGGAATCTCTTTCCTGCAAATGCCTTTCTACAAATGGCATAGGTATGGCAAGCCAACCTAAAAAGCCCTCTGTCTCTGCTAGGTTCTCACACACTAACCAAAGCTCAGAACTGAGTTTCTTAAACAGAATAAAGCAGTGAAAAAAAAAAAAAAAGGTACTCAAAGTAGACTCGTGCATAGGCTAAAAGCTGCCACTTCCACACCCCTCCCTTTGCCCCCTCCTCTCCATCACCTCTCTCCAGCATGCTACAGGTGCTCCACTTATTTTTGTAAGTCTTATCTTGATTCCTGCCTTTTACCCAAATAAAAGCACTCCAGTGGCTTGCCTCAACGTTCTGAGAAGGAGCTTCAGCTCCTCCCATCTTCAATGTAAGCATGCTGCAGGAAGACCATCAGCCCAGTATGGTCAGTGAGATGAGGCTCTGCTGGGCCCCAGGCTGGTACTGCAGGTTCTGTAGGTCTCCTGCACATCTCCACTCTGCTAAAACCAAGGGTACAGAGAGAAGAGCATGTCTGCCAAGCCAGCTTTCATCTAGAAATGGCTTTTAATCCACTAACCCTGAAACCAAATGCTGTACATCCACTGCAACTTTCCAAGACTTTGGCAAAGAGCCTCGAATAAACCTTTTGGGAGTTTTTATAGAGGCCAGACACCCACCGAGACATGCATAAGAAATGTGTAATACACAATTTTTTTTCCACTTCTTGGATCTCTAAAAGAGACTGGGCATTTTTTTGGCAGAAATTAGAGACGTATTTAAGTTCAGCAACTTGCCATGCAAAAATGAGTTTATTCATCTCCAGCCAGGCTTCAAGTAAGATATATATGTGTCTGGGGCTTTTTCTTTCATGCAAAACTTCATTATACAAACAAGAGAAAGTTAACGCGAGAAAGTTAACATGTCTGCTTACTGAAGAAACCTGACTGCAACTTTTTTTCCCGCCTCCATAAGGGATAGCCCTAATGTTTTGGCACTGTACAAGTCAGACACCAAGTCTCCCTCAAGTTTCATTAGCTTTGAGAGCACTTGTGATTTCTTGTCTCCTACACTCACCAAGTGACCGCTGTTTGCATATGCAAGGAATAAATTTTCCTCTTCATTTATGGAACCAGAGTCAGTCATAGATTCATAGACATAACTGACAACAAGAGTCTATGCTGAGAAGTTACTGTGGCCAGCTATACACGCTGTCACAGATACCAATCCAATGTTTCATCAGGTTAAAAGGACATCCAAGAGATGTTCCTAGAAATCTTTTTTCCTCAAACTCTGCATCAGTTCAGGCTCATAACTCATCCAGTCAGTTCCTCCATTTTGTTTGCTCCCTTTGAGATCCACTTCAGCTTCAGCCTTTAGTTTGGGGCACTTAGGAATGCAGCTGTTATTTTAAAGAGGACTGGCTGGTTAAGCCCCAAATAAAAAGCTGGCTAAAAGCAGTTCCAGTATCATCTGAAACTGGGTTTCACCTTTATTTCGCTATGCAGCTCCCCCCAAACACTGTATGAACAACGTCAATAGAAAACAGAGAAGCACTTGGAATTTGAAAAGTGCAATTCTGCAGCCTAGTACCCTATCTGAGAAGAAAAAGATGTTTACCAGAAAATACAATTAAAGAAATGTGAACTCGATTGCTTTTCTCCATTTCAACAGATTCAGATGCCAATACCAATAATGGGAATTTCTTTCCCCCGAAACTGACTCTTCTGCTTGAGTTTATGTCAACATAGATCAAAGAAAAATTACTTGACTTTATTTGGAAGCCTCATTAGAGAGGCTTGCAATAAAACGAAAGCTTGGCTTGCAACAACTGATGATCATACTGTTTGAAAATATTCCATTTATTGACATGTGGCCAACTTTCCTGAGAAGCAACAGGATAGAGCATTTGAATAGTGCTGCAGTGAATCATCTTGGTGATCTGCACAAATTACACGTGATCCTGGAAATCAAATAAAACTTCTGCAACATGCAATATTTGAGTATGGTCCTATTTACAAGTAAAAAGGATATAAATGGAGAGCCAGCAAATTAATAAGTGTTTTTTTATTATACAGAATAATATTAATAGCCAATGTGAATATTTGGGGAGGGGGGAACAAAACCAACAACAACAACAAAAAAAAGCCCCACCACACAACCTGGGCAAAAACCTTACCAAAAAGTTCAGATAAGAGAATAGAGTTTTCCACTGGTCTCGTTGGATGGGGCTGTTACCTGTATTATAAAATAACTCCTGAAACACGCAACGTATGTTAGGAGAGGAGACGTTGCTTTATTCTGCGCAGGGTGCAAGGTGGAATACTTGCACAAATCAAGCACACTGCTCAGTCAGGCAAGTACAGTACTTATACAATTTGATTATACATAGTCATTTGCTAAACTCTTCTTGTTAGTAAGTAGCCTCTCATTAGTCCATATTCGCCTCGCTTCGATTTAAAGCTACAGTGTGATTTTAATTTACTGCACGTGCTCAAGTCTCCAGTTGAGTCGGTGGTCGCAATCTCCCCCTGCCGTCTCTACCTTTCCCTCGTTACTGTGACTTCTGCTGACTTCACGTTTGTGGCATTCTTCTTATCTTCACAGCCTTCCTTGTAGCAGGATGTTTCCATCCTTGAAGTTCGTCTTTGTGGGTATAGTTGTTAGCAAGGCATGTATCGTTTCATTGTCTCTTGCCTTGAATATAATGCATACTGCAATTCTCATGTGTTAGTTTCTGTCCTTAAACTATAACCTCTTTCTTAGTTAGTAATTTGTCCTGGATTACTTCTATCTAAATGAATAAAATATACGCGCTTAAGGTAACAGGGCTGCAGTTTGAGGAGCTGGAAATCCAACACATGGAACAAGGTACTGCTGCCAACCTTTTAATATCAAGGCAATGTAAGTCATGAAGATTTATACAAATACACCAAAAGCTTTGGCCAGGGATGGACATAGGATTGTTACACATAGGATCAGTCAAGGTCAGAAAGTGCAAACTTGAAGCTGGAGCAGAGATTAGACAGGAAGACAAAAAGTCTCCATCACTCATGATAGTTTCTGCACCCAAAGAGAGCAAAACGGTGTCTCCAAAAAATCTCTACCCTATCTGGTGAAAATTCCCTGTCCTGGTGTCTAGACCACCTCAGAGAAGCACATCTATGTGTGTGTTACAAACAGATCTATTTTATCAGGCATTTTATCTGCTTTACATTACACTGAAGTCTGCTGTTAAAGAAAGATTAAAATTCTCCCTATTTCGTCCAGTCCATAGGCTTCTTGCTTTAAGCAGTAGCATATGTACATGTCTGCCAGAACACCCATTTTCTTGTTTGCTTCAGTGGATTGTTTACAGTGCAGTAAGAGAAAAAAAAAAGTTTATAAATCATAAAATACAACTACTGCCTGTTTTTTATCCAAGCTGTTAGACAAAACGCACATCCCTCCGTAAGGTAAAGTGAATGACAAGACAGAAGTTCTTCAACGTAAATCCTGTTCGCTTACAAGAAATTCAGAGCATCCCATCTCTCTGAACCTAACAATTTTTTCTGATTGGCTTCAGTCCTTCTGCAGGCAGCACTTTGCCCAAAAGGTCACCTTCAGAGCTCTGCCTTGGGCCAACACCCGCAGCGCGTGACTTGCTGTCTCCCACACCCCTGACCTTCCACCGCACATCTTGCTACTAATCTCTCTCACATAGACACACTGGGGTACACACACACAGGGTGCTCTAATTCATCCTGCCCTTCTCCCCCCCCCCCCCCCCAATTTATCCTACACAGCAGCTGTTACACCCATCATTTCCATCAGTGAGTGAGCATATGTGTTTTAAGACTACAACTTGCCCAAATTTGGCCAGGGCACACAGGAGCTGATATACAAATCCCAAAATGCTATTACATTTTCTAACCAGACTCCACTGTAGCCCAGATTGAGATCAGCTGGGAGTTCTGCTACACTGCGTAACTGGAAGAAGCGGGCAATTTCTTGGGCCTCCTCAGATTTTCCAGAAGCTGCCTTGACAAGCTAAATCATACCATCATACCAGAGCTCTGTTACTCATACCCTTGTTCTCCCTCTCAGAAAAAAGCCAACAGCTCAGCTGCATCTTTTACGTTTGTTTCTCTTCATGCACTTCATCTAGATTCTCTGGTACCTGCCCCTCCCCATTACAACACTGGTGTGATCACAACACACTGATGAGTTTGTACGATAACCTAAATCCCTCTTAAAGGGAAAAATAAAAAGCTAAATTTCTATTCTAATCTACCAAATTACCATTGTCCTTATCATTGCTAAGGAGGCGGATGTATAAACAGCTGATCCAGCTTTTGAGTAGGAGCTGGAAAGGCAGACACAAAGGCACAGCAGCAGCTAGTTGTTTTCCTCTGGGTTATTTTTGTCTGGCTCCGCCCTGAAACTCACTCTTCAATCCCAATAATTGGCAGCAACTAATTAGAAGGGAAAATGCAAGCAGTTTATTAAATGTTTGATTAAATGTTGATTACATGTTTGATTAAACATGATCACAGAACAAATCTCCCTTGGACAAGCGTACTCATTTTCTCTTGCTCACTTCTTTTGTTTGTAGACATAAGAGATAAGAACTGTGGAGATGATGCTGTACCACACACTGGGATTTGAAGCCTATAGATGACAGCACAACACAAGGCAAGAAGAAGCTGATGATTCCTCTGCTGTTTCAGGTTGCTTTCCACATTGCCCATCATCACATGCATACTGCTAACTCCACATGTTCTCTCTTTCAGGCTTTGACCTTTGACTGGGGGGTGTCATACACAGGATCAGCTCAAAGATACAGCCAGAATTACACCACAGGTTAATTGGAGATACAATCAGCATAAAACAAAGGGACTTGTAGAAAGGTTACAGCTTTCAAATTGCTGTAAATCTGAAATATGTACAAGGACTTGAAGAATCATTCATTATACATGGGAAAAAAATCCGTGTTAAATAATAGCTTCAAAGGATTTTGAAAATTCTGGGTGTCTTAGATGGATCCTTGAACTACATCTGCTGAGGAAAGTTATTTTTGTCCATCTCATTCACTGTCACTAAAGGGATATCAAGTAACATTAATGAAAATGACTGAAGCATGTAATACTATTAGGATTTTACATACAGAGAAAGAGATACCTCTCAGTTTCTTAGTAAATAAAAATAACATTTGCTCAGAATATCTTCATGAATTCTTGTTTGTTAAGGCAAAAGAAAATCCCTGACCAACTGTCTGCTTTTACACCTCACTAACACATTTATTTGCAACAGCAGGATTTCTTATCCCAAGAAGTCTTTTTCCCAGGCAGCATGTTTTCACAGCTCTTTGCACATAAGATCCCTGCAGTCAGCCGTGTTTCATAAAGATAGGAGGCTGCTCCACGCCCAGCTGTACGTGACCCCTTCGCACACAGCTGCTCAGCCTTGCTGACTTCACCCTCGCGCTGGGTGGGTATTACCTGCCTACTTGGATTTGCAGGGTTTCATGCTTGGTCAGCACATGGTATAAACTGCAAAATACACGGACATCACCTTAAGGGCAGAAGCTATTCCCATTTAGCAAAAACGTTCTCTTCAAAACCTTCCCAGTCCTCAGGAACAATAAAGTTGCGATGGTTATAAAACGATAATCAAAACCTTGCGAAAGTTGCACTCTAAGAGGCCATAAACTGTTGTTATCTTATTTGGACTACACCCTTACATCTCAATGAAACACTACATCACCCCTCATTATGTTCTCTAATTAGTTTCCAGCTAAAAGCAAGAAAATTGCCAGGATAATAATTTTTTTTCAAGACTAATTTGAGGACCTACATTTTTTTTCCTCCATCTGAAGTCTAGCATCATCACGCATAACGTGTAAAAGTCTTGCTCCAGGCTGGCCTGCATGTCTCCATACCCACCACCCCAAGGCGGACACCAGACAAAGATCACCCCAATCCCACAGACAGCTCCCAGACCTGCAAGGCTGCAGACCACCCAGCACCCTCCGCGAGGCACAGCTAACCAACAGCCCATCAATGTCAGTCTAACAGTATCAAGGCCAGCCTTGATTTTGCAGCAGAATCCTCTCTCAAGGCCTGGCTTCAAGAGAAGACCGGTTTCAGTGTGAAGTACTAAAGTGCAAATTTTTTGAACCGACAAAAAGCACCGGCCTGCATATTGGTCAGACATAACACCTATAGTTCCAATTACTCATTTCAGATGGAGTTTACGACAGCCGCTATGTGCCCCTTTAAAAGGGCACTTTTAAACCACAGACCCTGCTTACAGAGGTACACTACAGCTTTATATCCTTGTCTTACTTCAGGGTATTCAGTCAGAAGTGATGCTGGAAAGATAAGAGACCATTTCATTATGATTTTATTCCAGTGTTTTCACACTGTGGTGTTCCCCTTAGAAAAATCCTAGTAAGGTCATGCCTAGACTTTTTCAGGAAGATTTTCCCTGGTGAAGAATAACTTCTCTACTCACATCACTAGGAAAAAAAAAAGCCTACAGACAAACAATTAGGAAACAAAAGAAAAAAAAATCTAAAACTGCATTTTTGGCCATTTAAGGTTATAAACTGAGAAAGAATGAAAACACCCCTATGTCAAAACAAAACAAAATTTTAGTATCATTAAAAGCAAAAGATTTCTCTTTTTCAAGTATTTGTCTGTAAAATATTTCACTGTGACTAAGGCACTAACTCACAAAGTCTTGCATCCTACCTAACAATAAACTATTTACACATGCTTCTAAAGATAACCTGCATGCTGAACTTGCCATTAAACTCCTCCCTCTGCCGATACACGAGAGAGAACTGTAGAGAACATAGCATCAAAGACCAAGTTTCTTTCCATTTCTTCCTCAAATTTTACCACTGCCTTGGTGCTAGGATTGCTCAAGATGCATTGTCTTATGCCTCTAGCCACCTACAGCCATATTGTTCTTGTGCTGTAATTTAACGGCACCAAGCCAAACATCACTGCTCTTCCACCTTTCTAGTAGTGTAAGCTGGCATGGCATGGTTATGTTGTTGAGTACCAAACACCTACACTGATGATGAACATGCTAGGAGAATATGGGCAACAGAAGCTGTGGATGAAGTTTGCTATTACACACACTTCACACAGCACTACTGTTTCTTACCTCCTTTCCGGGTTTTGCAGAGGAGCTGCGTGAGCTCTTCTTTGTAAGGCACTGCCCCTTGAGATGTAAGGCACAAGTCTGCCGTTATATCAGACAGCTGCAAGATCAGCACCGCAGGCTTCTATCCTAGGTAAGATCCCACTAGAACCAAGCAGCTTTTACCCAAACCACTTTCACAAGGCAGAACTATATGCTAAATCCTCCGATTTTTGTCACCTCTCATTGTAGGTCCTCATCAAAATAGTCAGTCAAGGAAAAGCATTAACAGTGCCATGCTGCTTTACCTTGGGTAACAGCAATCTTTCTCTGTTGTTGATTCCCTGACACTAAAAGCAAAATCACTGCAAGTCATTTAATACTTGTACAGACAGATTAACTGGACTTGTCTGGAAATGAGCCTTACTTGGGAAACTACTCCTCCCACATACACACATTAGGATCATATGAACAGTTGTATTCTATCCATCAACTCTTCCACTTGCTACATGCCTTTTACATAAACGTGCAACAGATGACAGTTACTTCCCAGTAATTAAGCCATAGAGATGATTTCCAAGGCATTCTTGAATAACTAGCTTAACAGATTTTCCAAGAACTGACACCATGACATAACTGAAGCTACAGAGCACTACTCTAAAGTAGTCAAGCTGTTCCTCTGGAAGCTCCTCTTCATAGCATAAGTTTGTATTTGTTCCGTAAGCCCACATACAAAAGTGTTTTTAAAGAGCTAAAGTTAGAACTCAATTTTTCAATGTAGAGGTTTCATATAAAATGGGTTTCAAAACTGATAATCTCTGAGGAGCACATACTGAGTCCCATCAACGCCTCAATCAGAACACGTCCCAGGGACAGGAGGCCAGGACTATATAAGCTCTGCCTCTCACGCTGGCCCTCAGTATTTCAGCTGATGCTCTTTACCCTCCCACCCATCTCACTGCTCTCTCACTTAAATACTCCTTGGAGCAGTGAGGCTTCCACTGGCTGCATCCCACAGGCTCTGGCTCAGTTATCCTGACCACTTCTGCATCGCACTCCAAAAGGCCCACCTACCCTACACTCATTTCGTGTGGAAAGAACATCTCTCCTTCAGTCCTTCCATGTTCATCCTGAAGTACCCACTTGCCTTCATTTGCTGTTATCAGAAACCTTGAACATGACATTTGCTCATTCTGAGACCCAAAGACAGCGGGCTAAAGAGTCCTCAGCCTTCCCAGTCCTTGCCTGGGAGGGTACTGCAACCATCCCAGCTACTCTCTCACTCCAGTGATACAAGACAAGGTGGCAGCTGTGGTCCTGCCCTTTCTATCCTCCACAGCAGGGTAGCCTGGGAGGAAAGAGAAAAGCACCTACTAGGGACCGTCATATCTTTCATACCCAAAACAACCAATAGTGAGCTTTTGGATGACAGTGATCATTTTGGACAGCCTGTCATAAACTGGCACCTGCATAGCAACAACAATCCTGAATTTCATAGCTTCTGTGCTTACGCTCAAGACAACAGCTGGATTAGCCATCCTGGGCTAGTACCATCACTAAGTACTCCATTCAGAATGGGAACTACTCCAACAGCCCTTTACCACTTGCCACATACCTGCCTAATGGACAAAGCAGTCATAGCTTTGGTTAACGTAATTTCTTCAACACAAGTGGGACCATACAGAAATCCTTCCAAAGGATTTCCAAAGCTGAAAGGAAAAGACCATATTAAAGCTTCCTTCCATTGGAGAAAAACAAACAAAAAACCCCACAACAAACAAACACCACCAGAAAACCACACCTTAGAAAGGCAAGCCAGAGGGAGCAGAAAGGCAACCTCCAATCGGTCAAGAGCATGGGAAATCTGAGACACTCTCAGTCTGAGCATAAAATGAGAACACCCATAAGGATCTCCTGAAACCAAATGCATTACATCAGGGAAAGAAGCTATTAATAGTCCACAAGTAATCCAGAAAATCATGGTAAAAAGAAAATAGTCTTTCCCACAGCAGGACAATTCAACAACATGGACTTCCTTGAGAAGGAGTAGGAACAGCACCCCAATGTAAGTACATGCAACGCCCCTTGCCTCAGATCGGGAAGGGTGCTTACACCACTTCAGAGCATCATGCAGCAGGCAGCCTGCTCCGATCACCACATCCGTCTTCTTTCCTAGATGTGGCTCACAGCTGTCCATTTGAAAAGCAACCAGTAGAGGAGGTACAGGGCCTTATAATCTCAAAAGCCTTCATTCTGGTTTGGGCATTTTTTTCTCTCCTGTGAGTGAGACCACTCCTAGAAACTTTCACATACACAGACAGATTAACTGAACACACTATGTTCTGCAGGCGTACTGTTTTCAGTCCTGTAGATGAGACAAGACATAAACAGAGCCCACCTTAAAATACTAAGCTTCATTTAAAGCAAATTAACTGCCCTCCTTGTTTTCACTTGGGAGTGTTTAGATTACACTCCTCCACTTTCACTGCTAGGATGTGATCTGGCCAGTGGCTCACGGCTACTGCCTCACCTGTAAAGGAAGACCGAAACACTGCCTGTGTGCTGCTTGTCGATCAGTTGAAAGAGGTATTCTGCTATTTCTCAAGCATCATTTCAGAAGGCTCATCAAATGACTATTTTTCAGAAAATAAATATGCAGTCTTAAAATCTCCTAGGAGATCCAGGGCCTCATTTAGAGGGGAAAAAATAGTTTCTTGGTACAATGGTGAACAGCAGCTTCCTTTAGAAAAAAGGCTGCAGAGCGTACCTGATCTTTTAAGTTTTAAATAACCATGACAAACCCAAGCTGCTACCCACTTCTGATACAACCCTCAGCCAGCCAATCATTCAAGTGTTTCAGACATTTATTACAAGTAAAATTGTGTATAATAAACACAAAGGAGTAAAGGCTTCCTGAAGAGCCAGTCCCAGTAAACAACCTGCAGATGTGAAAGAAAATTAATCACTTCTGAGAAGCGGTTTTTTTTAGTTCACAGCTAGATCAGTAAGTTACATAGCACCTTCTTAGATAAGCTGCTGTAAGAAGAATAAAAGACTCCTACTTTTTGAGAGGTTTTTTGGTTTTTTTGTTTGTTTGTTTGTTTTTTCCCAAAGTTCCCCTGTTAGGTAAACTGTTTAATCACTAAAAAACCCTCCCATTAGCCTCAGCAGGTTTAGGCTCAAGCTCAAATTTATTTATAGCTTCCAGAGTTTTCATTTTCCGGTATTTCATCAGGGTTTGTGTGCACTTACTTGGAAAATGGCAACTACTTGCTCTGCTCTATCTACAGGGTTCCAAGGGCATTCTTGGAACTCAGGCACCCACACAAGAAGCAGAGAAAAACATAAGCAAGAAAACAACACTTAATCACTATCACTGTCTCTTCTGGACTGGACTGTTACACAGCCTCCTGGCTCCTCCTCTCCTCTTTGCTTTTCAAACTATAGCTTCATTTTCACCACAAATTAAAATGACCGTTAGGAAAGCCAATGCAAGAAGATGAAATCTTAGCTTGGCAAAAGCTGAGTAATCACTTACTCTGTGTGTGATAAACTGGAAACATTTACTAGTTAAATAAGTCTGAGAGAGAACAGCAGTTAAGAGACAGCTGAAATTCTTAAAACGTGTTGGGTTTCTCTACAACTGGGTTCAGTGATATTTCTTTTATAGAAATCGTCAATGAGGAGCACACAAATTTGAACAACTTCAATTCTTCATTTGAACTATGCTTTGTAGTAGGTAGATGTGAATTAAGAGCTGCTGACAAATATCAAGATAAACAAACACTTTGGCTCTCCTTTGAGATCCAATGATCTATGAGCAATTTGCAGTCAGTTCAGCCATACAACAGCATTGTGACAGGTTTTTTATTATTTCTGCATTTGACAGGTAGAAAAAGTTTTGGGAAAAAAGTATTGGGAAATTCATTGACTTGCTTAAGTTACAATCAAGCCTACTACAGAACCAAAAGCCAACCCTATTTTGTCTGCCAGGCCAATGCCCGATTCAAGAGACTTTTCTCTATTCTCTCTCTTGGATCACAGAGTATTCCTTGATTTGGAAACTCCCTGTACAACCCCCACCCCAGTGAATACATGGAAGACATCAAGATTTAAACACGTTTCAATTGGTGCAGCTCATCTACGTACACCTAAGACTTTACCTGCATTTCAAAGCTGTCTGGGCAGCATGCTTCAAAAACCCTTCCTCATCAAACTATACATTTACAGTACAGCAGGAAAGAGCCACCTCTCAGGTTTTTTGGGACTGGCCTTGCAGGAATGCCTCAGAGTTCCTGCGCCAGTGTAGGCGTCCAACACCGACATCAGACATTTTGCATAAACAATTTAATTTCCTGAAGTGTTGGAGGGGAGGGAAAAAGCCAGGGAAAGAATTTTCACATTCAAAGACATACAGAGAAGGGGGGGGAGTTAACCCTTTAAGAGTTTTTATTGCATCAAAAGAGGTCAAGCTTTACTGAAAGAGAATCTTCATCCCTGTTCTTACAAAGGCTCCAACAATCGTCCCCTCAAAGCCGAAGTGGCTGCTGAGAACACCCCCACACCGACATTACTGTTTCAAAGACCGAAAAATATTTAACCAAAAACATTCTCCAGCACAAGCCTTCTTGTACTGTAATATTAGCAGCACTGCTAGGCTGCTCCACTCTGCCTGGATCAGCCCCAAACAACCAGCAATCTACTTCTATTTAATGGGGGAGGGAACAGGGAGATTTTACATGGACCATGTGCATTCTCCAGAAACAAACATTTTGTGTTTCAGGTTTCACTACCAGCAGCAGCCAAGTGTGTTAAAAATCTATTCTTACAGGGAGCTTTCACACCCACATATCAGTCAACATAAGAAAAGGTGGCAGCAGCACTAACAAGTAACAGGAAACTCAAATGCTATACTTGGTCCTACAAAAACATTTCAAATTACGCTACCGGATACTTCCCTGGGCCAAGCAGGCATTCAGAGCACTTTCAATGACATCGTGGTTGCATGTTTTAATTACTACCTACCACGCTTTTGATTCTTGGCCATCAGTCGTTGTTATCAAGCCATTAAATCTTTTAAGTGCCTGCTCTCAGTAGTTATGGTGCAACCACACAAGAACAAACCAACAAAAGAAGTCCATATGTTGATCCCAGGTTTGCCACCAAACTTGTGCCACTGTGAACAAATTCAATTTCCATCCCTGTCTCTCAGGCTTTCCATTAAAAAAAAAAAAATAAATCTGAACACCAGGTATATCCAGTTCCCAAGGAATCCAACTACAGAGATTTCAGACAGAGCTGGATTAGGCCAAGGTCTGCAAACATGCTCAGCTCTCACCAAAGTCAAGAAAACTCAGCACCTGAACAAGTAGAAGCTTTTGAGAATCTCAGCCTAATTCATATGCAAGGATTACTATTTTAGGAATAAGCACTAGTACAAAGAAATTGACCCCCTTCTAACTTGTCTACAGAACAACAGATTTAGAGATCTTGATCTTACACATCAGGAAACAGCTTTGCCGCAGAAGAAATCTGTGGTAAAGCTGCCTTAGAATAAGTGACTTTGTTTCCAAATTCTTTGCCCAAGCTACGAACCAAGCATTTTAATTAAGGTCTCCTAATTGCAGTTAGTGTAATTTGGGGTACAGGGCAGGGAGGAAACATGCTTTTCCACAGTCCACTGGTACCAAAGCTGACAGACGAAGAAAGAAAAGTAACTTTAAAAATACACGGTAGCTGCAGTAAATGCTCTACCTGTGTTCTGTGGTTTCAGAAACACATTTTTCTGTTTCAAGAAAGCTCTCCTGTCTGGTCCTACAGACTTTTTTCACAACAGCAAACAGAAGAAACTACGAACAAGGGAAAATCAGGGAAGTTACTTGCTAACATACAAACAGCCACAGCACGTCAGACTGAAGGTCCAACCTACTCTGCCTCTAGCATGGCTGTTCTCTCTGTTCTAAAGCCAAAGACAGAAAAGAAACACCCCAAAACACTGTTTTTCTTCAGTGATCTCTTGCACTGTTTCATTATCACTGCAACAATACTAGAGGAAAACCTGCCAAAAAGGAATGGGATTAAGCATTACATTTTAATAGATTATTCAAGACAAACGAGAGATCGAATCACAGCACAAAAATATTGTGCCAACCCCCACCCAAACAATACCTATTGTGAGCCAAGATGCAGCATTACGCTGATCAGGAAACTGCTTAACACAGTAGCACAAAAATGAGAAAAAAGTTTTACTGGAGAAGCTGGTGGTCAGCACAGTACACATGGAAGTGATAGTCTGCTGTAACCATAACTCTGTACTATGCACCTGAGTTTATTTTACTTAGAGAAAAAAGACAACCCCCCCAATGATCCTATGCCTTTCTCATTCAATGCCTTCTGGCTGTTTCTGGCATCATTTTGGGCTCCAAACGTCAGACTCCTGGTTGACTCAAATGAACACTTACATCCCACCAGTCTCTTAGAAACATTCACAATTAAAACACACAGATGACTAGCATCGATCAAGTAAAGTCTTCTCTACCCTTCAGAGCCTTCTCAGGGAGACATGAACTTGTATGCTAAAGATCCATGTGGTTCTTTACCACAATACCCAGATTACAATACTCAGAACCAGTGACAACCTATTATATCCTTTAAGGAAAAGACAGCCAAGAGAGACTTTAAATTACATTTAGACCAGACAATAGTAAGATCCACTGTCTTTACTGCAAAAAAGCAAGTTCTGATCCACAAGAGAGCTCTACCTTGAGGTGCAATGCCATTTGAAAATAGGCAATCCATCACTAGTAAGCAACAAAAGTGATGAAGATCAATGCCCTGTAGCATATATAAAGAGTAAAGCTACGATCACACTGCACTAACAAAGGCAACAGAAGGGAAACTAGCTAAAGAGTTCTTGCACAAAAGTTAGCCCCAAACAAAAGCAATTTAAACTTGGGGATGTCTATGACCAAAGATTTTTCACTCTACTGAATTGTGCATAGAACAAAATTCAAAGCACAAATTCTCCCAGATGCTGAGAACTGAGGGCCTAAAATAACATCACAAAGAGAAGAAGAAAATGGAGCGTCAACCCCCTATCTAGCAGCAAGCCTGTACTTTCTATTCCTCAAAGTGTGCTAGAATTTTGATTCTATGAAGGCCAGGAAACAGGTCAAAAAACCCTACTCTCTTCAAAATTCACTCCAGCGTGGATAGAGTCCCTGGACTTTGATCTATTCCTCAAGACAGATGGAAAAATTACACCACAATGTCAAGCCCTAATGTCAAAAATATAACCCCATCCAGCGCTTGTCCACCGGCAAATATCTCTCTTCCTCCTATAGCCCCAGCTCCCACTTGCAGTCCATGCAACCAGAACAGGTAAAGGCATAGCAGAAACCATTTTCTTTCCATAGATTAAACCAGCTCTAAAAGGCGGCAGTTTTGAAAAAGAAAACTTCTACTGAGTGACAAAGGGTGCTGCTCAATTTTATCATCACGTACTCTTTGCACAGCACATGGTGCTCCAACCCAATGTGCCAGCAACAATACTTCTCCCCTTTTCCTCTTATGTTCTCCCCTTTTCTGCCAGATACAGGGTGCAGGTCAGCAACTACAAATACTATTTTTTTTCCACCATCAGCCTTTCACCAAAATAGTAGACTTGCTTAGTTTCTTTTTCCCTTTCCTCCCTCACACACACTTACAGGCACGTTTACAGGAGTTTTCTTTCAGTGCTTCGAAACTACCAGATTGACAGCTCCAGTGAATTAAGCCCCTCTTTGTCGACAAAACAAGAGCAGCACCACAGGCAACCTGAGAACAAGCTCCCTCTATCCTCCTCTTCCCACCCCTTCAACTAGCAAGCATATCTGAATGCTGAGCTTCACACACAGCTCTATCATACCAGGGGGCCTTGTAAAGAGTCTCTGATAATGTGGTTTAACCAGACTATCTCCCAGGACACTAATGTTAAAGCCATGTGTGATGGAAACATCATGAGTTGACACATTATCGCCATGCACCTGTGCCAGACAGCGCAGTAACTCTAAAACCATGAGGCTGGTCTGAGTGCACGCAAGTCTGCGTGCTTAAAGACTGGCAAAGAAAATCTGTGTTAGACAACAGTGTGAAAGAACGCTGAGTTGAAGCAACTCTTAAAGCCATACCTGAAACTACAGAAAGGCAATGTTAACTAAAAACCAACAAAAAAGACCAGAAAAATTCAATGTGCTCAGTATCAGACAAAAGATGGGTACAGATTTTATTTGATAATGAATTTACATTTGACATAAATGCTACAGAGACAGGGCTTCTATTACTAGTGCAGTACTAATACTGTACTTCACTTTTGGAGGATGCTCCTCTGCTGTGTTACCACCTAACCTGGTCAGGCAGCAAATGTGGACCTGGACACCATCCTCTTCAATTACAAGGATGGCAGGTTTCACAAAACCCTCCGCTGCTGGTTTTAAGTCACAGATTAGCATGCACTAGATGAAGTTAGAAGATGGCTCCTAAACTGTACCCAGCTTCTAGTTAGTTCCTCCTCCTCCCTCTTTGCAAGCTTTTTTTATTTTTAGCATGAAACTCTTTTCTCTTTGGGGAGAACTTTTGACTTCTGACATCTTGACTGAAATATTTTTTTTTTTTAATTGGTCAAGAGCCAGGGTGTTTTAGTAAAATGAACGTGTATACATATACTTAAAAATAAGTAATGCCTATTCTTTTACAGGTTTTAAAAAAAGCCCAAAACCAACAAAAAACCCACAACACAGCAGAAGCAACTTTATATTTGGTCATGTTTTACTCACAGCAAAACTAGAGAATAGCCAACATGCGCCAATAGCCTTCTTACATTCCTGTGGTGTCAGGAATGAAGTGAGTTCAAAAATGCATGAAAAGGTTTATGTAGAGCAGATCCATCTGTGGCTCTTAAACACAGTACCATGGACACAACTGCTGCCACCAGAGTCTGTAAACCAGTGATTGGCAGAAGGCAAGAGGGTCTGCCAAGGGGAAGGTGAGCACATTTGCTCTGTGCCTCATACTTTCTCTAAGCATCTGCTACAACCATCATTCAGGTCCCAGCTGGCCGGGTTCAGGTCTATTTAGCTGGCCTCACACTCGTCAGCTGGCTTGTCAACCAAAACACATCCGAGCAGTTAGGGCCCCTGCTATGAAACAAAACATACTGATGAACTTGCGCAGGAGTAACCTCGACTTTCAAATGGCAGCAAGGAGAGCCCATGCTGGCTGCACCAGTACCAGACGCAAGTGACAGCAGGCAGAGAGGGCTGGATCCTCAGCCTGTAGAATCTCCTGAACTGAGATGAGTTTTTGTAACACAAAGGAACAGCATGTTGCTGAACAAAGAAGCATCTACACACAGCTGTATCACATGCAGACAGAGCTAAAGAGCAACAGTATCAGTATTTACATTCATCTCTGCGGTTCGTTTTTTGACTACAAGGAAAGAACCGAGATTCTCATTGAAACACACCTTTAAGAAATGACATACCCAAATCGGGTTTAAGCAGTCACTGCTGGACTCACTAAAATAGCATATTGCTGAAACAGGCAGTGTTTCGTAGCCCACCTATACAATGATGACACTTTCCATCCTTGTAGTGAAACCAGGCTGACAAGATAAGGAATAAGCCTAGTCATTACACCAGTTCCTGTAACCACCAAAGTCATTTGAGTGGCAGGGAGAAAGGACTGCAGTGCTGTGGCTGCAGATGGGGCAGGCGTGGCATGCCACAAGTGGACCTTTATGATATCATTTCCTTCCAGCGCCATTATCACCCCAGACATCACCTGTTCTATCACCTATTAACCAGCTGCCCCAATGCGCAGATAACTTTATCAAGGTTAGGCAGTGCGAGTCATTACTAAGCCTACAACATGCAGTGCCAAAGGCCTTGTTTCCAAAGAACCCTCTGAACTATTTCCTTCTGCTATTAAGAACAAACATTACACTACTACATGTACTTACCCATACCAAACATTCAGGAAAAAGTTACAGAAAGTAGAAAAAGTCACTAGTACTTTAAAAAACACAATTTCAGAAAAGGACAACTATGTCACTTTTGGCCAAAACATTCAACTCAAACCAGGCCTCTTAAAGCACCAATTTTTAGTCCATTAGCACTCTCCAAGGAGGGGAGACTCCTTCAACATGCACGCATGTTTGTGGCGTGGCCTGACAGGACAAACATGGACCTTCAGAACGATAGCCAGGAGCATCCCAGCCTCACAGCTCATGATTTAGTGTTTTGTCTTTTGCTACAGACATGTCTCATTCAAGTACTCTTCCTCCTTTGCCAGTGGCACCATGAATTCAGTTTCACGAGGCAATGCCTTGGGACCCAGACCGAACATGCAGAACCAATGGGTTACCGAGGGAAAGGACTGAAGATGGCTTGTTGACAAGAAGGAAGAAGAGCCTGGGAGGAGTGTGATGAAGAGCAAAAATAAGCCTTGGGTTCTGAGGAAGAAGGACCAACTTAAAATTCTTCCAAGCAAGCAAGCATGACTCGGCAGTATGTGACAAGACAAAATGAGACGCATTATAAATCTTCACTGACTGGCATCCAAGGGGAGACGATTAAACAGCTCAACATGAACTTGAACCTGCTTCCAGGTTCTGGGCCTGGCTCTGCCAATTACGTTCCTAAAAGTACCGTTAGATCTAGAAACATTACTTTCTCCGCTCGACAGATCAGACCCCTGGGAGCCCTCAGAGCAACCTCAATGAGCGCACACCCTCCTGCCCACACAGGTAGTAGCCCAGCTGTGGGAAAGAGCAGACTGCTGCTTTGGTTCCCAATTCACAGGAATTATTTGACAGCATTTGTACAAGTGGCAATGACACCCCAGCCAAAATAGCCCAAGCAGGGAGGAAAGAGAACTACAACTAAGGACATTTTACTTGGAACTAAAGGACATGCCTCCCCCGCAATGAAACTCAGTCGTTTTGAAAGCCATTCTTAAAGTACATGGTTGTCCTCCAAATAGGGTTCCTCTCTGCAGAGAGAGAGAATACTAACTAGTATTTGTGTATTATTTGGAAAGTATGGAAGTATCAGCAATTTCCTCCTTGATCATATAAAGGGCATAACGCCTTCTGAGGAGAGTTAAATTCCATCAGTACAAAACAAACCATTGTTTCAAGGACTGAACACTGAACTCAAACATCAGAAAAAGAAGATAACCAGACAGAAGACGGTTTGTTCCACAACACTATGGCACAGATGTGCTCAGCACAGGTGCCTGTTTATCTATTATCATGCTTATTTTAGTGTGTTTCACATGCTCTGCTTCCTTGTTTCCTCAGAACGTGTTCAAGAATGTCACCTCACCAAAAAGTGTCAACTGTGGAGATGAATAGCATGTTTTCTGGCCAATATCATGAGATACACTGTCAATCAGTGCTTCCCAGGTGCAGTACATTAAGGCAGAGCAAACGCTTTCAGTCATCTCTGACACCCCTCTCACGTTGAGCCTATATATTTGAAAAAGCTGCACACATTTAGATTGCGTGCCCAGACTTCCCAAGTCATGATTCCTGAAGCAGTAAAGGGACTTCAAACTGTTTAATGTACACAAAGAACTGTTTCTCAGGCACCTTCTATGCTATTACAGATTGGACCAAACCAGGGACAACGGAGAAGTCAACATCTCTGCCTTGAAATGAGACCACGTCATTCCCAGCATGTTTGTCCACACTGCTCTTGGAAGTCTCAAGCAATGAATTCCACTGCCTACCTAGACAATCACAGTATTTTCTCCACTTACCTATCATCCCTCCTTCTTGGCACAACTGAAGCCCACTAGTGGAATTGGGGAATACACGGGGGCGGGGGGGGGTTGTATCTTTTTTTCCCCCCTACAACAGCTTTTTACAGTGTCCCAAGATCCATATACAGCCTCCTCTTCTTTATGTTGAAAATACAGTGTATTGTACTGCGTTATCCAAGACCTCCGATCCTTCTCACTGTTCTCTTCTGGGCACTTTGCAGGTGATCTGCCTTTTCCTTGAAATGCCATGCCCCAAACAAAAGGAAGTAGGTGAGGCTAATGCAGCAGCAGTCTTATCAGTGCTGTGCAGAATGGAAGCGTTACTTCACACGCCTTGCAGGCTGTGTTCCAAGTTACGTACCCCAAGATGACATGAGCTTTTTTTTTTTTCTTTTTTGGCAATACTGACAGTTTGTATTCAGCCTGTGATCTGCAAAAGAATGCAGATCTTTCTCGGAAGAGCTGCCACCTGACCAAGCTTATTATTGTTCCTTGCTGCATATCAGTTCAAACAGGTTGTGGTAAAGGGATGTACTGTAAGGAGGACGCAAACTTCCTGAACCTAAGGTAAATGATTGCTAGATCATGAAACAAGAGACGCTATGAAAGGGTGATTGTTACAGTCGCTTCCGTTGCCCAGTGGCTGTGCTCTGCAGTCCCATGGAATGGTTCTGCAAGCATAACGCAGTAAGGTTTTTGTGAGAAGGATGCCTGTAAGTGCGTGCTCTCAGAGATTAAGAAAACGCACACATATCCAGTTCTTCTGGGATGTAGTCTTCTCTACAGACTACTGCAAGAAGGAGCAAGAACCCAGAAATACAGTGAACTTTTCCTCCAAGACAGTTTTTTGCTACTACCTTCAACACTTTTTCACAGCTTAGTACAATTTCTACCATTAGACTAGTTGTAGGTTTTTGTTAGAGCTGATGTCAAAGAAACTTACCCACCCATCTGGCCCCCAGTTACTTCTCATGATATAGTATTTCAGACTAACACAAGCAACAATGGGAGCTATTGATCAACACACATACGCTTTATTTTTATAGCTTTTAAGGCTATAAAAGCTAACTGGAACAGGCCAGGCATTTAACAAAAGTAGTATTTTTTCACAGGGAATTGGGGTTAAAGAAAATCCCCCGAGTTCTTCCTGGAAAAAATATGCAATGTACTTCATGGCCTGCTATATAAAGAAACAGATTAATTTAATACATGCAGTCCAGCATTATTCTTAAATTTATCTTAAAACTCATGTTTAGGTTCTTGTGCACAGGCCATGGCACATGAGAGACCACAAATAAAGTTCAGAAGAGAAAAAGAGAGCCACACAGATCTACAGCACCGACAACAGTGTTTACCATTTTATGGTAGATTTACTAAACAGAGTAGCTTCTCATATGTGCCAAAAGAAGGCTTAACTATCTGTCACAGAAATGAAATGGGCAGAAGTTGAAGAATCAATTTAGTTTAAAGAAAAGAAAAGAAAAAAAAAAAAAGAGCAAGTTCAAGTCACACGGAAATTTAAATCAGGCATACTAATATTTTAGTAGGAAAAAATCATTGGTTGTGATGTTCAGCAGATTGATCTGGTACCAGCATCAAAACAGCTTCATCATAACTCAAAAAAAAACCCCACCCCAAAAAAACCAAGCCCCCCAAAAAACCACCAACCAACCAAACACCAAAACCACCAAACCAGCCCACCACAGTGACCTGTCATACCCAAATGGTCTTCAGTACAGGTGATGCGTGTTCTAAGAGGAGCTACATACCCAAAGAAAAGTACTTCTCCTTGCATAAAACCAAAACAAAGACCTGCTAAACTGATGCAGATAGCAATTTAAGAACATGGTCTGGTTTCAGAACAGTCTTCAGCAGTGGGTAGCACCTGGAAATCCAAACAAGATCACAGAACAGAATTATAGAATTCTTTGTGTTGGAAGGGACCTTTAAAGGTCATCTAGCCCAACCCCCCTGCAGTGAGCAGGGACAGCTTCTAACTAGATCAGGTTGCTCAGAGATCAAGAAGCCTTAGGTTCCTGTGTGTCAATGAACGCTACCAGTTTGTCATGGATGATCTCCCAAGGAGGGAAGAAGACAATTTGGCTTGCTCACTAAAAATCAAGACAACTGGGCTTTACTAGAAGGCATTCTCGATTACCTCACTTCCATTTTCTTCTTCTGTGGGCAAAATCTGATTTTCGCAGAATGGCTATAATTTCCTGAGAACTTTTTCCTCCCAGATGCTCACCCTGCTTTTATGAAAAAACACAGCACAATAAAATCTGACCATAAATAATCTGGTCATTAAAATGTACAAGCACAGTTCTTCTGTCTGTCGAACTGCAAGATTTATCATGGCACAGATTACATCTTCAGACAACTCTTCAACTCCTTTGCTATTCATTTTCTACATGATATAAAGAGGAAATTCTGACTCACTATGTATATAGCTACACAGAAAAGCTACCACATTACCATGCAAACTTAAGAGTTGCACATGTGAATGCTTTTGCCCAAAATAACCGAGAAGTAGCTTATCATTCAGAACAGGGTGACTTTAAATTATCTCCTCTTGGATGAAGTATGTTTCACTTCACCTCCTATCACTAACTTATCCACGTTGCCATAACCTTACTGCTTCACATCTCCGTGGCTCTCAGAAGAGACTGTATTAATGGATGACATGCAGAACAACCACCAAGGAAATGGAGGCTTTTATAGAGCGAACAGCCATTTGTAAATGGCTGCACCTCACTAATCTGAACTGGTGCCAAACACACACACAATTCATCTTCTGAACAGATATATGCATTCTTCTGTACTACCACCACCACTCCTCACATGGCTTGAACAGAAGTCTTTTTATTCACAACGTCCAGAGATACCTGGCAGTGTATCTATGCATATTTTACAAAAGGATAATATTGGTATCCAAGAGTCTTTACCACCATCTGCAATTCACACCACAGCTCTGTCATCTCGGTAATGGAATGGGGCATCTCCATTTCCCTAACCTTGTATTAGTGCTCATACACCTGCATGGTGACAACCATTCCAAGGTCAATGTGATGAGCGGGGAACTGATTGGATTGAGAGTCTTTGCACAACCGCTAAACCCAGCTCGAGACAGAGGACGAGACCAACCAGCTGGAGGAAGGATGAACTGTTCCTTTCAGCTGTGGCAGGGACACATGACAATGTCAGAACTACACGCTTACATCGCAGGCTCCTAAATTCTCAGTTAGGAGTCCCTAGAAACCTTGCCTTACTTTCTGGCAGGCTATATTTTGCCAATAGCCAGCAACCTAAAGCTCTGAGACCATGCCATCACCTTGGTGAAGCTGAACATAAAGGCTCACAGGGAAGTCTGCTTGAGATGCACAAACCAGACATTTGCACACTGCAGTCCCATAAGGGGCCCTAGTCAGGGAACTGCAGCTGCAGCATATATGCCAGCATGCAGATAATACCAAGTTCAACACAAAGCATGGTGACCTAACTAGCAGCTTCACTCAAAAGCACAGGACAACTTGGCAGTAGTAGCTTCTTAAATTGCCTCGTGACTAATAAATTCACTGAGGAGATAAGAAGCCTGTACTAAATGCCCTGTTCCACACAGAAGAGCTCAATCCCACATGACAACTCAAATATGAATGCCCTCTTATCAGCAAGGTTGAGACAGAGACTCTCTTCTCCCCACTGAAACTGTACCCATGCACAGAAAGGAACATAAAAGTTTTACTCCACCAACAGTTTATGTAGAAAGGAGTTGCTGGGTGGAACTGAAAACCACTGTGGGAAGCAGAGACCAGAACTGAGGAAGCACCTCATCCCAAAGGAATGCTCCCGCCAGGGTGCTACAGACATAGCATGGAGGATGGCTATCCTGGCACTAAGGAGGGAACTCACATTCCTCTCTATACACAGTAGCAGGTTCAGCCAGAGGATCAGAGTGAGTCTGGCCCATCTTCAAGTTCAGTCTCCCTTGGGAGACATCAGCTGCAGGCTTGAAACCGGGCTTCCCACTTGCCAGGCAAGTGCTCTGTCCTCCAGGTCAACAGCTCTCAAGGTGCTATGCAGGGACCACTGATCCTCTGCAACAGGACTTTGAAACCACACGGTCTTTTTGCTCACCACACCATTCAGAAGCCTGAAAGAGATGTAGAAGCATTAAGGGCTGCAGTGGGCTGTAACCCAACAATTTGGAAACCACTGGTCTAGGCTATAAATGTGGAAGTAGATATCACCACAGGCACTGCTTTCATCTCCTTGGGCTACACCTGGAAGGCACAGCCAAGGCTGTACGCTCTACGAAGAATACAGCTCAGGTAGGACATACCTAGTGTGCTGCAGGGAGGACCAAAAGTGCAGGTGAGCTCAAAGGCCTTTGATAGAAGGCAGATTACCTTGTGCATACAAAGGTTAGGCAAAAGCCCCAAGACACTGTGTTCAGGCAGGACAACTGCAGTGTCAGTCACACGTGTTACTAGAACTTTACGTAATCAAGTGAAAATTTTAAGAAAAGAAGGCAGGTGCCTGTAAGTGCTCCAGTAACAAAACTGGAAGAATTCAGACGCCAAAATTTAACAGGGAAACCCTATTGAAACCCAGCAGCCTAAGTTGCACTTTAAAGATAGATACAAACACGAGGAAAGTATTTAAGATTCCTGCCCAGTCTTTGTGAGGCAGAAACCTGAAAGCAGGCCTGCCTATGCCCCAAAGCAACACCTTAATTGCTGGTCCACTCACACTGGCTCATGTCTCATTTCAGCTAGGACAGTGTAACAACATTCCAGCTTACGAGTGCTGCTAGAGACAAAACCTGGAACCGCTTTTAAGAAAGTGGTCCAGCACTTAAGACTATCTCTCAGAGGATGGTTCAAACAGATTTGGAAATGTCCATCCATGATCCCTCTAGGACACCAGTGTTTTGCAGTAGAAGTGGCTGCACTGACAGACTGCAAAGAAATGAAGATTTTTCTCATCCTAACAATACTCCTGATTTAAACCCAGCATGCTTCAGGAGTTCATTAGAAGGCTTCTCTTACTTTCCCAGATTATATAACCGCTTCATTGCAAACCCATACAAACAAAACTGAACTTTGTAGTCATCCAGAAAGTATATCCCTAGGCAACGGGCAAATAAATTCCAAGTAACAGTCACCATAAAGTGCGTAGAGTAGAGACAGACAGACACATAGTCCACTCCTAACACGTGAATCACTGTGCGGGAATGAGTACGCGTGCGTTATTCCTACCATACACAGTATTTCTGGTAAGATGTGTGTTGAGCTTGGCACCACTTTTTCTACAGCAACAAAAGCTTATAAACACACAAGTAATCAAGTAGATATTATGCATAAAATACTTGAAATCTTTGCCTAAATGAATGCAGCCTCCCACTGGCATCAATGGAAGTTACAGAGCATCCAAGATACCAGCGCAATTTGCTCCAGTGACTGTACTGATCTTCAAACCAAACACTTAACTCTGCTTCTGGAGAAAGGCTAATATTAAATGATTTTAAAAATATCAAAGCATGACTGAAGAGATAAATCTACCCAATGGCTGTAAATGCTATTCAAAGTGAGCTTAGCCCGTACAGAACGAGACAGCCTACTTTTCATCAAGAAATTAGTAAAGTGTAGCAAGAAAGACACTTTGGGGTCAATTTTCACAGCACTACGAGGACCTAAAACTATTAATAGATTTGTACAGTACACAAATAAATTGTAGATCCATGTTATGTAACACAAGTATAGGGAATTTCTGAAGTAGATAAAAATGAAGCAAAGAACTTAGCCAAAAAGAGAAACAAGGACAGTGGAGGGCAGAAAGTCACTTTTGGAGATTCGTAAACATAAGAACGTACAGCATATAATACCAAAGATGAAAGACAAATTATTACAAAAAGCTTTTTATGTATTTTCTGAGATTCCCCTTGATTTCTGGGCATGAAAAATGGCCTATACCAAACCTCAACCTGGAAATGACACTTTTCTTATGCTTACTGGAGGTTACTTATGCTTACTTTGAGCGTCACAAAAACTAACCAAAAATCTCTTAGGCAAGGTCAGAGCTTAGCATTATTCATCCAGAAGTATTTTGTTGGGAGAGTCATATGAAATTTAAAAAGACTTTAAACCAGAACTTGGGGCCTTTTCTGTATTTTAAAAAACTCTGCTAAGTTTTGCTGAAGTTTGACAGAGAAGATACAGAATGCCAAGAACACAAGCTGATGTAAAGGCTTCTGTCACTTTCTCAAAATAGTTTTTTGTTTCATGTGCCTCCTTCATCTTTACAGAAAGGAGCAAGTCCTGCCAACAGAAATTTCAAAAGGATTGGTGTTTTTAGCATGACATGCTTTAATAAAGTATATTTGAAGTCTCATAAAATACATTCTGCAAAGTTTGAACAGACTTCACAGAAACCAGAACATGGGTTACTTAGAATATTTTCGATTACCAAAACTTACTTCATATACTTGCTATATATTTACTGCTAGAATGAAATAAGTAAGAAAAAGCTGTTATTCAGTATCAGAAGCTGCAATGCATGTGTCACAAGACCTTGGACCCACATGGAGTTTACATTGCCAATTAAATAATAAAATTGTGTAATATACTGCATATATTATCCTCTAAGCTATTCAGATAAAGTCTAATTACAGCTTATCGAACTAACCTTCACCTCTGGGACTGCAGAAATAGATGCAGTTATACCTCCTTCAGACATCTCATCCGCATCTCAGGTGAATACAAGCTCGCTCAGGGATTCGCGCACCCTAATTTCATGTGTTTTCGCATGACACGAAGGAAAGTTATTCCCGCTCATTTCACGCTTCCTAATAATAACTCGGCTTCAACTCCAAATCTTAGCGAGGTCCGCAGAGGTCCCAAATGAGGCTTTCACCGGGAATACCGGAGACCTCCTGGGAAGCGGCAGACTGACATTCACCCGGGCAGTCAGCCAGGGCTGTGCCGGGCCCTCTCACACGCACACGGACGCCGCGCAGCGCCCCGGACCGAGCTTCCCGGGAGCGCGCTGCAGCCGCCCAGGTGAGCGGCAGGCGGGAGAGCTCAGCCGCGGCCCCGCGGGCACGGAGCGGGGCGCCCGGAGGGCACCGGCCAGCCCTGCCTCCCCCCGGTCCTGGCGGGCAGGGCCGCCTGAGGGCAATCACGCACCGAGCGCAAAACGCCCGAGGGCCGGCGCAGGCCACGGCCGAGCCCGGAGCGGAGCGGAGCGGCCCCGGCCCCGGCCCCAGCCCCATCCCGGGGCCGCCGCGCCCCTCGGCCGCCGCCCGCCCCCACCGCCTCGGCGGCCGCCCCGGCGCTCCCCGCGGCGCGGCGAGGGCCGCCTCCTTACCGGCACAGCTCGGCGAAGGCCTGGAAATTCAGCTTCCTGATCTTCTTCTCGCTCAGCCAGTAGCCCACCCGCTTCCCCTTCAGGAAGGTCTGCATGCTGCCGGCCCGGAGAGGCGGCGGCCGCCCCGCGAGGAGGGGGATCAGCCCGGGGCGGCGGGGGCAGCCCGGCCACCGCTCGCACTCGGCGCCTGCCAAGCAACGGCTTTAAGGAAAGAAGAGAAAGGAAAATGAGTCGGTTCCCCGCGGAGGACGCCGGCGCTACCTCCCCCCCGCCCGCCCTGCGCCGCTGAACCGAGCCAGGCGCAGCCTCCACCGCCGGCGGCGAGCGGCGAGCAGCCCCCGGCAGGCCTTGCCCCGCACCGGCCGGCAGCTCACCGAGGCGGGCAGAGAAGGTGCCTCCGCCTGCGGGGAAGCCGCTACCCCCGCCAGCCCCGCAGCGGCCAGCCGAGCGGGCATGCCGCCGCTCCCCGCCGAGCGGCACCCGCCGCGGCGCCCCCGCCGCCCCTCTCCCGGGCCGCCTCCGCCCGCACGGACCCCGCCGCCGGCTCGCCTCCGTGCCCGCCCGCCGCTGCTGCTGCTGCTGCGCGGCCGCGGTGCTGCCGCAGCGGCTCAGCTCCCCATTTGCCCGCTATTCGCGGCCGCCTCCACTTCCTCCTCCTCCTCCGGCTCGTCCCCTCCTCTCCCCACGCCCAGCCCACAGCACAGGGGCGGGCGGGCGACCGCGGGACACGCCCGCCGCGGCGCCGCCAGCAGGGGGCGGCCGGGGCCGCGCCGGCCCGTTAAAGGGGCCGTGCCCCGCCGGCGGGGGCTGTGCCAGCGCGGCCCCTGCCCCGCCGCCCGGCCCGGCGCTGGCGCTTGCGCCGCGCTCCCCTGCGGCTCTGCCCGCCGCGGCCTGCTGCCGGCACAGCGCGGGGCTCCGGCCCCTCCCGGAGCCGCGACCGGGCGGAGGGCCCGGGGCCTGCCCGCCGAGGGCAGCCGAGCCGTGCCCCCGTGAGGGGCGGCCCGCGCCGCCCCGCTGCCTTGCCCGCAAAGCGGCTGCCTGGAGAAGGGAAGAAACGCGGCCTCGGCCGTCTGCGTCAAAACTCAGGGCAAGAACGCTGTGCCCGGGGTTACGTTTAAACGGTTCCAGGCGGCAGCGGGTGGGCAACCCCCGCGCTGCCCCCTCGGCGCCGCGAGGCGAGCCCCGGGGCTCCGGCGGGGAGGGCCCGGGCCCGGGCCGCGCCTCGCCTCCCACGGGCAAACCCCTCGGGGACCCCGGCCCGGGCCCGAGTGCCGGTGCCGCCCCGGCCCGGGGCCGGACCGATGCCGGTGCAGCCCCCGCCGTGCTCACGGGGCCGCAGGCGTCCGGTGCGCGCCGGCAGCAAGGCCCGCCGACGAGCCCTGGGATTTGGGTTTCCAAACGAAGAACACGTTATACAGCTACTTATATTTCCTATTAGAGCTACTAAAAATGGTTATTCGGTGTAAAGGTGCACGTCTTTCACAGGAAAAAGGTTCCAGTCAATAGGAGTTTTCACTGCAAAACCAAGTATCTTCCAGCGTTTGGCAAGTATCTGTAAAGATTTAAAAGAAGTTTCAATAAGAGCTATTTCTTATTCAACTTTTTTTTTTTTTTCAGAAGGCAGGCAATTGCCAGCATGAGCTGGCATTTTGATTTTTGGGTTGTGCTTTCCTAAATACCAAGGCAGCTGTTCTGTGCTTCATTTCAGAGGAGGAATCTTTCAGTCTGAGTTACTGTGGTTCTCTCGCATCACAAGTCTAATTTTCCCATCTTTGTTTCCCCTCTTCATCTGAAGTGAGTATCATCCAGCCTGAACGTTTTTCTCTGTCTCTTTGCAAATGGAAAGCATAGCTTTTGTAACAATTTTGTCTTTCAGAGAGTGGCTGGCAGTACCTGCATCTGAGATGCAGATGATGCTCCTACGATGACCCTTTCTGTGAACAGGCGTGGAGCCCTGTACAGTTGAGACTGCTCGGCGAGTTCTGCTGACTCACCGTGCCACAACAAATGCGGCTTAATAACTTCAGCAGAGAATCGGAAGAGTGGTAGAAGCGTGCGTACATTCACAGGAAGGAAGGGGGAAAGCCTTAAGAAATACGAAAGGGGTCATTGACCTAGGGAGTGGGTAGAGACCATTCTACACTCCTGTTGTTATTTACGTGAACAGTAAAGTCATCCTAAACCAGGAGTAAATTAGAAAGTAGGCAGGGAGTGGAATCGCCTCCAAACAGCTCATACCAATGTTTTTTGAAAATGTAGATTATAGTACTTTTTCTCCATTTGTGATGCCTTTGAGGAATAAATATTTTTCTCCTTCATCTTAACATATCGGTGGCAAATAATTTATAACCTTTATTTTTCAGAGCACTTTCTATCTTAAGTATATTCACAAATTTTTGCACGGTTCATTAATTCATAGAATCATAGAATCGTTTAGGCTGGAAAATACTTTTAAGATCATCCAGTCCAACCATTAACCTAACATTACCAAGTCCACCACTAAACCAGTTAAGGGTAGAGCAGCAACCCCACACCTCCTGGCTTGGTGGCTGGATCATTTATAATGAAAGTAAAAACTAGCAATTAATGTAATTAGAATTAGTAAATATTTTGATAGTAGGATTCCTGCTGCAGAATGTTTCACTGATACTTAAACATTTCAGGGAAGCGTGGTAACTTCAGGAAAATTTGTAACTGAAAAAGGTCCAAATACAAGACTTTATCAAACATTATTAAAATTAAGTAAGAATCCTGAAACAAATTGATTTGGGTTTCCTGTTTTGAAGTGTTTCATTTTGGTAGTATCGTTGCTATATTTCAGCTATCACTTTACTGGACTTATTTTAGACTTTATTAAAATTTGCATCAATATATTAAGCTCAAAATTTATATTTGTATCAGAATGGAAGATGAATGTATTGAAAGATGACATTATTGAAGCCATTTTCCTAAATTATTTCGTTCAGAATGTTTTTTCTTTAAGAAATGTCACTGTTTCAGACCAATCTAAAACACAGTCTGCAGAGACAGAAAGATTTATTAACTTCTTTCCAGATATGGGAGAACAGGTTTTCAGAGGTGTTGAGCATTCTTGGCTCCTGTGGAAATGAAGCACAGGAGCTACAAAGGAGGAATTTGCTTTGCTCCAATATAGATGAACTTGAATGACATGTATCGGAGACCAGATTCAATCTTAGGAAGGAGATGGCTGGTAAATTCCTTCATTTTAACTGCCTTTTTTGAATCTTGAACAATTTCAGATGTGGGAAATATATTTAGTCTGGTGCACCACTGTACTGCATTTTGCTGCACAATGTTGCTAAATAAATGACAGTCCTCTGTTTACATTGCAGAGCCAGTTCAGGGAATGCCAAACCTGTGACCACACGAAGCCCCAGGGTCATGTTTACCCAATTTCTGATCAAGAGCAAGCTGACTATTTCTGTGACTTTTCTGTGGCCCAATGCTGTAAGCCGCAACTCATGAGCTGCTTCATGCTAATTAAAGGGGTGAGGGTTGATTAAGATCTTGAGCCCTCTGGCAATTCATCTTAGCTTCAGCTACAGGTCAAAGCAGGTTTCCCTTGTTTAGCTGGAACCTCTCACACCTTGTCTTCTAACTCTTTCAACAAATACAGGGGCTCAGATGAGGTTGGACACTTGCAATGTGGGACAAGTTAGTGAAATTCCGTGGGAGTTCATTTTGGAATAAGATGAGGCATCTCCATTCACTTCATTAGTTATCAAAGTGTGTTTTCTCAATGAATTATTAAGAGCAATTTTATCAGCACCTGGCAAAAGTAATGATAGGATCTTTTGCAAGGAGTGGAAAGAAGAAGGTGAAGTGATTTTCACTACCTGTAGTTTAAGCTTTTTACATCTTATTTTTTGTTACTACAGGACAGATGTTACTCTGCTGCAGATGGGCAGGAGGAAGTGCTGAGCTTTACATATCAGGACAGGCCTCCCCTTTCTGCAGTCAAGCAAACCACCAAGTCTGATTGCGTGCTGAAGTGGCACTGCTGGAATGAGGTTGTAGGCGGGAGGGAGTGTGAAAAAACCCTGCACATGCTGCACTGTAGCTTCTTCTTGGCTTTGAGAGACTTAAAGAAGAGGCCTGGTGCTGCACAGCATCTGGGACTGGTCATCACCAGTGGGGCTGCTAGAGAGAAATGCATGAGAAGCATGATGGGCTACCATTTCCTCAGGTCTCTGCTATATCTATAACTGATTAATTACTGCAAGATTCATAAAAAGGCCAGATATTACTTCTTTTCACAGTGGTTCACTAGAGGATGTGTGTGAGTGAAGCTGAGCTTCTCCAGTTTATGGTTGGTTTTTGCCTAACTTCTGGCAAAACATGTTACAATCTCAGCTATTGTCTGGAAGCTTCTCGGCATGTACTCTGGACCAGCAGCTTTTAAATGATAAACCAGTGAAAGTTAGTACTCAGGGATGAAAGCTCATTTCTGACTTTTGTATTCAAAATCACAAAGGCTAAGTCTAGACAAGGGACATGCTTCAGCCAGCTGCTGTAGGGTCCCTGTAGTGAGTGGCTCCTGGGAGGGACGCCCCTCTAGTGGCTGATTCAGCCCAACTTCATTTCTGAATGACCCGTTGCCCATAGATACCGCACAGGAGGATTGGCCTCACTAGCTGGAAATCAAACTGTCACTTTACAATCAGCTAAATCAGGTGTTGCTGTTTAGAGAAACAGTCCCTCCAAAAACTGCCACTTGTTCTCACCTTCTGCCATGCCCTCCTTTACAACAGCCCAAGGGCTCATGTGGCTGTGTGTGAACAGCATCAGGGAGCTAGGAACTGAGCTGGACTAAAACAAATTCAGAAAGTCAACCACAGTATTTTAGTCTTAACCCAAACCAATTCCCCAGTCTGGACCACCATTCTTCTTCCTACCCGTTTATAGTGGCAGAAGGCAGTGAAGAGGCTGGAAGGAGGAGGCCAGGTAGAGAAAGCACCAAGCTGCCTCTTTTGGTGACAATCCCATTTTACAGCAGCAGCAGAGGATGGTGAAAGCATGGTGTTCACCCATGCGACTGCTCCCTTACTAACCTAACAACCTATGCAGCGGATACTGCAGTATTTTGGTTTTATAAAGAAAAGGATTAGTGAGGACTGGCTGAGACTCATCAGTTATTTCCGAGATCTTTTAGAGAGCAGAAGAAGGAATTCAGCCAGAAGGGCTCAAAAACCTTCCAAAAGAGGGTAACAACGATGCCTGGCAGATGACCAGACCTGTGTGAGCCAATGTAGTGCCGTTCACGGATTTCTGAGCTAACTCTCACCAGCCCCAGTGGATCGCTGCTTAGATTGCTACCTGTTACACTGGTAACACAGCAAGCTCTTAATGTTCCAGTCATGACACCAGGATAACTATGGGGTTTTTTGAAACCACCATTATGAGAAAGTATGTCTGTCTTTATGTACAGCTCTAAAGTTTGGCTATCCTGAGCTCTGATGAATGTACATGCTGCAGGAAAGTAAGAAAGGGTCTGGCTGCCAAGTTTGCTCGCTTGGCTTGTAGCACTTTGGGTGCAGACTCTGTATGAGCTCATAAGCCAAGGGAAGCATATCATCAGTGAACAAAGAATTTAAATTGTGGTTTTAAAACCACAAAAACCATGTGGCCAAGATGCAAAAGATGGAGAAGTCCTGTGCCAGTATAATTATCTCAGTAGGAGTAGATTTTTTTAAACTGATTAACGTTTGTTAGTCAAATCCTAAGTGTGGATACAGTCTGTGCTGCTATATATTGCTGTAGTTCTCTTGCCTTTGATTATGGGAATAAGCTACATGGAAATAATGCTCATGCAAATTCTTTCATTACAGACACATGGAGAGATTTACTTACCTGATTGCTTCAGCATAGTTAAAATGATTCAAACTACATGTGCAGGTAAGTTCTGAAAGACTGTTATCTGAAGAATTTGGGTGACCTGACAGTGCATTAGGTTTGGATTAAGACTTGGATAAGGATTAGGTTGGAGTGAGGTTTGCTCTACCTACAGTTTCATGGTAACAGAGTTGATCAGCTTATAGTTGGTTTTTTTTTTTTTAATCAGGTAGTTTTAAGTACCTATGACAATTCTGGGAGCATGCTTCCAGCAAAATGAGCTATCTTTCCACAAAAAAATCAATCATATATATTTTGTATTGCTACAATTTATTATTTTTTAAAACACTATAACTAGTTTTAAAATGATTAATGTAAATAAGACTGTCATGGGCGTATAATTCTTACGTATAAAGTGACCTGGACATAGAATCATAGAATCAGTTAGGCTGGAAAAGACCTTTAAGATCATCGAATCCAACCATTAACCTAGCACTGCTAAGTCCACCACTAAGCTGCGTCCCTAAGTACCACATCTACACATCTTTTAAGTACCTCAAGGGATGGGGACTCAACCACTTCCCTGGGCAGCCTGTTCCAATGCTTGACAACCCTTTCCATGAAGAAATTTTTCCTACTATCCAATCTAAACCTCCCCTGGCACGACTTGAGGCCATTTCCTCTCATCCTATCACTTCTTACTTGGGAGAAGAGACCAACACCCACCTCACTACAACCTCCTTTCAGGTGGTTGTAGAGAGTGATAAGGTCTCCCCTGAGCCTCCTTTTCTCCAGGCTAAACAATTCCATATATGAGTCCTACCACTATTATCCCATATTTTGCTGGCTTACATCTGTCTTTGCCTCTTGTGTTAAGAACACATTGTTCCAGATGACCTAAAGCACACATCCTCATTCCAGTGGTCCTCCACTTCCACGAGTTGTTTGTGGCTACAGTTGAACCTTTTAAACTGCTAAAACTGAGAAAACAGGAAAGATGAAAGTCTGATGTGGCCTGCAGTGCCACACCATCACTTGCACTTTCTTCTCATACTTACGCCTCCAAAGATAGAGGACGCTTTTCCTGTTTTGTTCAAATGCTTCCTTAGAGTTCACTAAAAGTTCACAGGCCACGAGTCTCAGAAAGCCATTGTGCTTTCTGATTTTGCATGGTCATACCAGGAGACACTGGCTTTTTTTGCTGTCTGGGAAGGGCAGCAATTTTCATCTTTTCAGAAGCTACCACAATGTGTAGACTTACAAGTGCAAAAAGAATAGGTGCAGAAAAGCATTTCCAAAGCCCATGCCAGCACTATTCCAAAGCCAACTAAGTGTAGCATATTAAAGAAAAAAACCCAGAACTGATCCATCTGACCCTATCTCCTGCATATGAGCATGTTGTAGAAGGACAGACCTCATTTTTGCCTGCGATGCACTCACAGAACGAACTCATGCTTCATCAGCAAGGTTTACAAGTTTGTTTTGAAACAACCCTGATCCTAATCAAAAGGAGCTTCCCCTGGACAGCCAAGAGTTCTTTAGGATATGCCACAGCTATCCTGAAGTTAACTAAAGATGCTACCGGGAGATAATGTAGACACACAGCTGGGAAAGCCCTGCTATGAGTTAGGTGCTGTTCCTTTTACGCTTGCAAACCTTTCATACTTAGGAATCAGTGGTGCACTGATTTGACTCCTCCTTACTGCTGTACTGGAGGCAGGAATAGCACCTGTCTTGCTCCACCAGTCATCCCCATCCTTGGCTTTTTCCCCACTCAGAGTGCATTTTGAAACATTATACAATCTCAATACTCAATGACCAAAAGAGGCTTTTTTTTCTTCTTGCTAAAATACCAATCTCATATCCAGAGATGAAACTATACATCTCTTCCCCATTACCAACATTCTCTTTCCTGTAGCATCCCATTTCTACCTCCTACTACATGCAGCCCTTCTGAAGGAAGAGGAAGGTCATGTAGAGAAGAATTGGAAATTCAGGAGACAAGCAAGTTACAGAAAACAGGAGATAATCAGCTGTAGCGTAAAAAGGAAAAAAAAAAAAGCTGGAACAATCAACAGCCCACAATTTAGTCATAGCTCCGAGCTTCTACTAGATGCTCAGGCTTGTTAAGTGAGATATATAGCCCATTAAGACCACAAACTTTCAGACATTTTAAATTGCCTAGGTCTGGTAAGACACTCGCAGTTTGCATGGATGATAAACTCCTTTAATACTTGTTTGTTGTACCACCGTGCCATTAAACTTATTATCTCACATATTCAGTGCCTGTCAGTCTGTAAATAAAACCTAGGCAACGAGAACATCAGAATGTGGGACATGCTATAATGCCACAGCATCATTAGGGAGCTGCCTGGGCAGGTAGTGCTTCCCAATCATTTTTCTGACAGCTCAAGGGACACTTCCCCAGACAGGATCACTGCAAATATTCCTAGTGGTTCTGTGCATCCCTGAACAGGCCACTTCTGTGCCTCATGTTAATATACCTCATATATAAGAGGAGCCTTTAGAGTTGAACATACAATCCCTATGCTGCCCTTTGGGATTTTCCCTTCCTGGGGAAACAAAAAAAAGGGAAAAAAAGGACTGCTAGTGGCTAAACTGATGAAGCCTGCTTGCCTTGTGCCTCAGTTTTCTGGTGTGACCTCTGAAGAAAGCTTTTCACATGGACGGAAAGTTTGTAATAACCCGTGCCTATGAAGATTCCCACTGTTTGATAAGGGGTGAGGTCACATTGCACCTTTTCCCTCCTTCAGGACACAATTTCCATTACCTGACTGCCAACTGTCCCAACACATATAGGAGTTCAATGTCTTAAAGAGGTCTATCCTTCTATGTAATTTTTTTGAAATTGTGCAACAAATCCAGGTACATGCACACTCCCTCTTTTATTTACTGAGGAAAACAATCTAAACAAATCAGAGGGGGGACAGGTTAGAAGAATGCCCTTCTTTAACCCTCTACACTTTGTGTAGTGGTTATTTCTGCACCATTTGCACCAAGCCCATGAAGTGGGATTCTTGTTCAACATGAAGGCCTGACAGGAGAAAGCAGAGAGGGAGGGAAACACCCTAAAACAGAGGAAAGAACTCACACCACCATTTAGACAGATGAGGCCTCAGGATGTGCCAAGGAGCTGCCATAAAAGTGTTTCCTACTGCTAGGCAAAGAAGAGGCCTTGTGGCAAAGGGTACCAGACATGGTGCCGAGACGGACAAGCTCTCCAAAGAACACAGCTGCTTTGTGTTCACATTCAATGTTCTAGCTAAAGCCTGCCTTGTACTGTCTTTTGGTATTGTCAGATCAATAATGGGTTTGTATTGCTTGAAAGTTGCACTCTTGAAAATAAATTCAGTTGGGCACAATTCTCCCTAATAGCATAATAATCCTAATAATATAAATTCATAAATGCATATGCCTTTTCTGTCATGGGCTTTATTTAAATTATCATTGTTCACTGGGTAACATAGCTTCCGTCCCCACAATCCTGCTCTGCAACCCTGGATCCCTGATGAACAGGAAATTTTAGTACCGGCAGGCATCTTGTCTGTCAAAAAAGTCAAAAGAACTTGAAAGTCCTTCCTGGCTCTGTTCCCCAGCCTTCACTAAAATACTCTCCCTTATTTTCACGTACAAAGTGCAAAACACAGCAACATTTCTAATGCACAGTAAATCTTCCTCAGAAACCTCCATCCTTGTTATCATACCTCCAGCATTTTTTAAATCTCACACATATGTTGGAGTCATTTTACAGCTACTTGGACTAAAGAATTCTCTCTAGACAGTGGTTTCATAAGCCAGACAAGTAGAAGTTAGCCCAGATGTCTTGACGGTAAAACTGATAGTGATTTCAGGTGAAATTTTGCCTACTCTGCAAAAAAGCAAGAAGCTGCCAGAGGGATCTACCACAATTTGTAGGACCTCTTCTGAAGATGATGAGGCCTGGATCAGGGTGGGGGAGAATGAGATATAATAGGCATGTAGGTCTTGTCAAAGAATCTCACCTACTCAATTTTGAGAGAATTCAAAGCTGAGTTCTTCTTTATTATTAATCTCCACTTGCTGTCAACAACAATAGCCCCAAAGGAGTGGTTTACTGTCACTCCATTGTTCTCCACACAGCTGGGGAAAGGAGAGCTTCCAGGTGTCACAGTCTTTTCTACAGTGACAAACCTCTCCTGTTGCTGGCTAACATGGGTGCTTTGGAGGTCACATTTGTGCAGATTTCCAGAGAAGTGGCATCTACACCTTATGTTCTGCCGTCCTTTCTGAGCCTTCCAGGTTAGTGTGGGTCTTCCCACCCACCAGCCCACTGCTGGCTGACCAACTCTGTAAGCATTTTCACTGTGAAGCCACTCCAGAAAAATATCAGGCTGCCTGATTTTACTTACATCCTCCACCTCTATGGTGGTTTTCAAGCTAAAGATTTTCCACTGCTTGGGAGGCTGTTTTGCCAGACCACTTAACAGTATGTCCTGGTTTCGGCTGGGATAGAGTTAAATTTGCTTCCCTAGTAGCTGGCATAGTGCTGTGTTTTGGATTTAGGATGAGAATAGTTTTGATAACACACTGATATTTTAGTTGTTGCTAAGTACTGCTTATGCTAGTCAAGGACTTTTCAGCTTCTCATGCTCTGCCAGATGCACAAGAAGCTGGGAGGGGGCACAGCCAGAATAGTTGATCCAAACTGACCAAAGGGCTATTCCATACCATATGACGTCATGCTCAGTATAGAAACTGGGGGGAGCTGGCTGGAGGGCATCGATTGCTGCTCGGGAACTGTCTGGGTATCGGTCAGCAGGTGGTGAGCAATTGCATTGTGCATCACTTGCTTTGTATATTATTATTACTATAATTATTACTACTACTATTTTACTTTATTTTATTTCAATTAATAAACTGTTCTTATCTCAACCCAGGACTGTTTCTCACTCTTACTCTTCTGATTCTCTCCCCCATCCCACCGGGGCAGGGGGAGTGAGCGAGCGGCTGCGTGGTGCTTAGTTGCTGGCTGGGGTTAAACCACAACACAGAAGTACTCTGAAAACATGCAACAACCTGAGAATTATACTGGCTGGCTGGTGAAAACAAGGTAAGTGACAGAAGAGAAGATGAAAAAACTTGAAATTGTAACCTCTGCTTCAACACCCAGATGAAGCTAGGTTTTAGTTTGTATCACAATCCATTGCAACAACATCATTAACACACTGAATTTGCTGGTGAAACGTTTCAGCTGGTGACAATTACCCAGAATACTATGAATTTATTGCAAACAAGCTCTGCACTATGTAAAGGCATCATTTTGCAAGGGAGGTACTGTAAGTCCTATTACACAAAGCAGTGTAGTAACACACGTTCGGTGAAACATTAATTGAGGCTAGATACTTTGTCATGTGAAGAAGGTGTTAGTTTGGATGCACTTAAACTTGTTATAGACTCATACCAGCATATTTCTTTACCTTCTAAGTACCTTCATATTGTCATGATTATGTTTATATTCTGTTGGGGAAAGGCAAACAGAACATGCATTTGTGTGGGAAAGCAGACATGTTGCCTCTGTAAGAATGCCAGCAAATGTGGTAATAAGTGTGCTGAGATGGAGACATTTAAATATTCACCTGGAACTTTATGACAGAGTATGATGTAGGCATTACTGCCTGAAATTTCATTTCATACAGCTATGATAAAAGCAGCAGCTTACCAACTCTGCACAGTAAGGAACAAACATGTAATACCTTTTGTTTTACTAAAGATTTGCAAATACTGCTTAATGCACTTTTGTTAAATGAAATGCAAATATTAGCTTACTAATAAATTAATGAAATTCATCCTTTGAGAGAAATCTCAACTGCTGTTAATATCTCCATTCAAATGCCTGAGTCATTCTGGGTCTCTGTGCTGATTTCTGGCACAGGCCTCTAGCATGGGCTTCAGAAAAAGTCAAATTCAGGTAAAGGGGTAGGTGAGTACTTAAAAGCTTCACAACTACAGTGAACTGGCTTTTATCTTCCACTAAAGTCCATAACAACAGAAGCCCTCCATACAGAAGAGGATGAAGATTTGCTTTATATGAAAGCTCCCCACCAGATGCTGGCCTTCCAGTTGAGCTGACAGCTCTCAGTGTGCACTTCAGTGAGTAACGAGGTGCTCTCCAGGTCTGATGATAGGATTAATCATGAGGTACTTCTGTCATTCGGCCTGCCTTTGACAAGGATTTTCCATGCTTCGGACAAGTCTGTTATTCATCCAGGCTTAGATTTTCTTTCTGTAGGGATGATGAAGGAATACTGAAGAGACCAAAAAATAGGAGAACTGTAAGGAATACCTGCTGTATCAGGCAGGCAGCTCAACAGGCAACTGAAATGCAGCGTTTATGACCAGGAGAGCATAAGCTATCAATTTTGCCTAGACTAAATAAATACCATCAATAAATGGGACTGACTGTGTGACATTTTGACCATGTGACTCTCAAGTGCCCAACACAATCCTTTCCATTATTTACATACAAAACCTAAATTGTGGGGTTCAGGAATGAGCAAAGAATATGTAGAACAGTTCTGAAAAAAAACCCACATAAGATTATGGTTGAGAGACAAATCAGTGTGCAAAATCTTCAAGTAAAAATGTTATGAAGTGGCTAAATACTAGGTGATTGAAGTATTCTAGAGAATGAGAAATAATAAAGCTTTTAACAACAGAATGAATTTAAATGATAGAAAAAGGAAGATATTGATACTTCTGTAGGAAAGTGGGAGTTCTGTTTTTTTATAATGTATGTAAACATTTATGTGACTAAGAACTTATCAAACCTCAGATTATATGGGTGGACGTCTTACACATATGCCTCTTGCAGTACATTTTAGAAGTTGGTAACTATGTGCTAATTCCTAAGCTCTAACAGGACACAGGGAAGAGGTTCCTAAAAGAAGACACACACGTACACAAACACCTTTTTAAAAAAAAAAAAAAAGAAAGCTTCAATTCAGCAAATCTCAAACAATATCCTCTCTACCACCCCCGAACTTCCATCCAGATCTATGCAAAAAAGCTGGGATCCTTTAAATGTGGGAAAAGGCCTAATCTGAACTGTGTTCTTTCAGTGTTTGTTTAGTAAAAGAAAGTTATGCTTCAGGAAAGTCTAAATATAGATATTCCCTGCTGCACACAGTTCATAGTCTACGCAAGACAGGCACAGCCTGGGAACTGGGAATCTCAGAAGAGACAATAACTAAATCTCTTTCAAGTCATTCTATGGTATTACTGACTTGCTTCACAAAGGCACCACAGAAGGAAAGATAATTAGTGGAAATTTTAAAAAAAAGAAAAAGCAAGAGTGTCATTGCAACCTCCTCTCATGAGGATGGTGCTGTCACTCCCTCATGTGGCCAGATGTTTCTCTTGGAATATGTATATGGAGGGAAGAAGGAAGGACAGTGCATATCTCTAATGAGTGACCTTCAGAGAGGACTTTTTTTTAAAACCTTTTTTTCTGCTGATGGTTGAAAAGTAGCTCTTTTAGGCCAGCTGACTGAAGCCAGCATTTTCGGCCTGCAGACCCCTGGTTGTGAATCTGTTTTTCTTTTTAACATGGGTGACTTTTCAGTTAACTTGTTTACATGAACAAACATGTTGGCAGCAGCGAACCCAGCATGGAAATTCAGTAGCTTCCTTTCTGGCAGTATGAGCAGACTTCAGCTGAAATCATGGAAAAGCAGATTTCTCGGAAGTTTAATGGCAGCTTTGGAAGTGATTTTTTGTGGTATATTATTTGTGGAGAGTTAAAATCAAAAAACTGTAATGAATAATGCTTTTGCTGAAATGCAGTTTGTAACTGAAAACTGCTTTGACCAAAATTCAGCAGGATAGCTCTCTTTCCTTCTAGATCAGTACAATGCTGGGTCATATTGCCGGAGCTGTGAGATCAATACCTGCATTGCTTCTGCATAAATTGTATTTGTCCTCTGTTCAAATAAATGCCACAGAGAGAAATATTCATTCACCATCTCTGGTGGTATTCTTTTAGTATGTTTTGTCAGTTCTTGCTAAACTTTGAAGCCACTTTGTAATTGGCTGAAAACAGAAGGTAAAAGCAAAGATTTTATCTCTTTCCTGCCAGAATTATTTTGACCGCAAACAATGTAGACATGAAGCTTATATTCAGTGGTACCTAATGAACAAAGAGCATCACTGTAATGATGTCTAAAAGTTCAGTCCAAAATGCCAAGGCCCTTCTTCATAAAAGACTCTGTTCTTTAGAGGCACTCTGACAAACGGTAATAGTGTGTAATCCTATCTTTGGCAGATGTTTACTGTGTATTTTTGGGAGAATGAGATAGCTATTCCATTTGTAAATATAAAAAAAGTTGTTGGAAATATGGTAAATATTTTCAGAACCAAGAAACAAAGTATGGCTGGTATTCAGAGAACCTGGACAACATGATTGCCTGAAGCTTAACTCAGATGTGGCTGCTGCTAAGAAACAAAGGCTAGAACAGAATTTCAGGAATTAAAGATCAAGGTAGTTTAAGGTCCCAACATTTCAAAGTATAAGCAGCAAGTCAAAGGAGGAAAAGATCACCGTGGATTACACACAGCTCACTGAACACCTCTGCTTCATGTGGTCAACGTAGCCAAAACAAGCAAACATAGTATTTCAATTCAAAATTAGAAGAAATAAAATATAAAAATGCCAACATAGAGAAAAGTACCTTACATGCTCCCAAAATACTGAATATACTACCCCCCATAAGGCAACAGATATTTCCAACAGAGAAGTTCAAGGAAAGACAACAGTAAAGGCAAAATAACCACCCAAGAAAAAAGGAGAATCAGAAGACTGTTAGTCTTTCAGAAAAAACAAATGTTATAAAATACAACGTAAAGATTCATAAAACATGAAATAAAGCATATGAAATTGAAGCTGAGGGAAACTAAGGTTTCTGACTCACAACAAATGATAATACAAGAAACTGATCAAAACAAGTTATTACACCACAAGAAGATACTAAGAAATTCACTGCAATTACATGTAATAAACAAAACTGCTACAAGCTGCAAAAACACTGGGCATTCATTCACTCACTGACAAAAATTCACATGAGCACTACAAACATTGTCCTGAGAAAAAAAACCTAAAGGCATTCTCTTTTCCCAATACGCAGCCTCAGCTTGTTGAGTGCATTACGTAAGATTCACTGAAAAACCTTTCCCTTCTGTATTTCTTTATAAACACAGTACTAACTCTTCTTGTAACACGTAGGGGTGTTTGCCCATCTGGAGCTGAGGGCAGATGCCACGTGAGGCTTGAGTTTCCATGTGTGTTTTCTTTCTCCAATCAAAGCAGTGGTTCTTCAGTTTGCTGTTCTGTGCCCTACCTTTTGAGTACAAGGAGGAGATGGGAGCTTATCAGGGTCTGAAGAAAGTCTTCCTTTCTGTCAGTTGCCCTCCTCCTCCATAAACCAGCAAGTGAGCATTTTCAAGGAGCTCTGTGCTTCATCCCTCATTCCTTAGCGTAGCTTAGCCCTACCCTAAAACTAGTCTAACCCCCTTAGCTTAAGGTTAGGTATGATCTTCATAGGACCAGCACACAGGCTCATGCCCTATTCTCCTCCTTTATGCCAGTTTTCTCCTCGGAATCCAACACATATGGACTCCGTAGGGATCCTAGATCTGTAGCCAAGAGTGTGGCTTAGAGTTAGGATTAAAAAGGAAAAAATCCAGGAACATGGCATTCTTGATGAATCAGTGTCCTACAAAGTAGAAGGCAGATGCCTTCTTGAAAGAAATGTTTCTGTAATTAGATTCTCACTTCTTGGTTAATTGTCAGTAATTAGAACCCACCTACGAATATGTTAAATCCTTATCCACCCAAAGAATGTGTGATGCATTCTGTCCTTCAGCTTCTGCCTTCCATTTGGAAGCCCAACTAATTTTGGTTTGGTAATTATCTCAGGTCTTCTACCTTTGCTCTTCTATTTTGGGCAAAATCTAAGCCTAGTGAAGACCTTCATTTAATACTAGGTTATGAAAAATTATTGACACAAAGATTACAACCAACCTTTCTGTTTCCTATTGTCAGCCCTCATTTGTCCTATGTGCTTTGTCAGGACCCTGAGTGCACTAACAGAATCACAGAATGCTTTGGGTTGGAAGGGACCTTTAGAGGTCATCTAGCCCAACCCCCTGCAGTGAGCAGGGACAGCTTTAACCAGACCAGGGTGCTCAGAGCCCCATCCAACCTGACCTTGAAGGTTTCTAGGGATGGGGCCTCCACTACCTCTCTGGGCAACCTGTTCCAGTGCTTGACCACCCTCATTGTAAAAAATTTCTTTCTTATGTCTAGTCTAAGTCTATTCTTCTTTAGTTTAAATCCATTATTCCTTGTCCTGCCATAACAGGCCTTGCTAAAAAGATTGTCCCCATCCTTCCTATAAGCCCCCGTTAAGTACTGAAAGGCCGCAATAAGGTCTCCTCGCAGCCTTCTCTTCTCCAGGCTGAACAACCCCAACTCTCTCAGCCTGTCTTTGTAGGAGAGGTGCTGTAGCCCTCAGATCATTTTGGTGGCCCTCTTCTGGACCCGCTCCAATAGGTCCATGTCCTTCTTGTGCTGAGGGCTCCAGAGCTGGACACAGTACTCCAGGTGAGGTCTCACCATTCTTTTGATGCAGCCTTAACAGCCCCAACAAGCCCCACCTGCACCCCACCCATGGGCTCAGGAGCCCCGTTTAAGCTGAGCCCTGGGCCTTCATTCCACATCTGAGCTATGTTGTAGGAATATGGGTTTCCAGCTCAGGCATGATGAGGCGAAGGGCTCCGGAGCTGAGGATCGCGACGGGGGACCCTTCCTAAAGCAGCAAATCGGTGGCAAAAGTGCAAAGGCAAAAGCACAGGGAGAGGGTTCCCCCCTACCCCGAGCGGGAAAGAGTGAGCTCCTGACGAGTGGCAGCTCTGACTCGGCGTTGGCGGGGACAGGGGTGACGGCGGCCAAACCCCCTCACGTACAAGAGCAGCTCTCCGGCAGCGCGAGCAACCAGGAGCGCGGCAACCAGGACGGGCACGCGTGGCGTGGCGTGGCGTGGCGCGGGCCTGGGGCGTGCGGGGAAGGCGCAGTCCCCCTGCTGGCTCTAAAGGGAAACTCAACTTGCAGTCATCGCCCTCCCATAGCTGCTGGGGCCTCTCCTGGTTTCCACTCGCCCGAAAGCCGTCGCCAGAAGGAATGTGGCGACCGAGACGGAGCTCCCGCACAGACATGCAGCCGTCCAGGTCTCTGGCTGCAGGGAGTGCCTGAGCCCGTCACTCGTACCGGTGGGCAGCACAGACAACAGCTGTCTTCAGTGTGACCAGAATGATCTCCTCAGCCTGGTGGCAGAGCTGAAGGAGGAGGTGGAAAGGCTGAGGAGTAACAGGGAGTGCGAGAGGAAGACAGATTGGTGGAGCCGCACCATACCATGCCTGGGGCCAAGGCAGCAGGTGGAGGCTCTGCAAGGTGCAGAGGATCCCCTACCCCCTTGCCAGCAAGCAGACAGAGGGGACCTAAGAGACCGGGGTGAATCGAAACAGGTCCCTGCTCGGGGTGGCAGGTGAATCCCCTCCTAGCCTCCCTCACCTTCCCAGTTGCCCCTACCCAACAGATATGGGCCTCTGGAACTTGAGGGCCAGGCAAATGAGGATGTAGGTGAAGGTCCGTCCAGGGGGTTGCCTAGGGCAAGTCGGTCAGCCCCATGCATTACAACTGCCCCTGTTAAGAAAAAAGAGGGTAATTGTCATAGGGGATTCCCTCCTGTGGGGAACAGAGGGCCCAATATGCCGTCCAGACCCATCCCACAGGGAAGTCTGCTGCCTCCCTGGGGCCTGGGTTAGAGATGTTACTAAGAAATTCCCTGGTCTGGCACAGGCCTCTGATTGTTACCCACTGTTGGTTATGCAGGTTGGCAGTGATGAGGTTGCAGAGAGAAGTCCAAAAGCGATGAAAAGGGACTTTAGGACACTGGGATGATTGGTTGAAGGATTGGGAGCACAGGTAGTGTTTTCCTCAATCCTGTCAGTGGCAGGGAAGAATACTGAAAGGAACAGGAAAGCTCAGCTGATTAACAAATGGCTCAGAGGTTGGTGCCATCAGTGGACTTTGGGGGTTTTTTGATCATGGGGAGGTTTACACAGCACCAGGCCTGCTGGTGGCAGATGGAGTTAAGCCATCTCCAAGGGGGAAAAGGATTCTCGCTCATGAGTTGGCAGGGCTCATCGACAGGGCTTTAAACTAGGTTCAAAGGGGGAAGGGGATATAACCAGGGTCACTAGAGGGGAGCCCAAGGGTGGCATGGCAGCATTGGGAGTGAAATCAATAGCTCAGCTCAAGTGCATCTACACCAATGCATGCAGCATGGGCAACAAACAGGAGGAGCTGGAAGCCGTTGTGTAGCAGGCTAGCTATGACTTGGGCACCATCACAGAAACATGGTGGGGTGACTCGTGACTGGAGTGCTGCACTGGATGACTATAAGCTCTTCAGAAGGGACAGGCAGGGAAGGAGAGGCGGTGGGGTGGCTCTGTATGTTAGGGAGTGCTTTGATTGTACAGAGCTCGACAGTGGTGATTATAAGGTCGAGTGCTTATGGGCAAGGATGAAGGGGAAGGCCAACAAGGCAGATGTCCTGCTGGGAGTCTGTTACAGACCACCCAACCAGGATGAAGAGGTAGATGAAGCATTCTACAAGCAGCTGGCAGAAGTCTCACAATCATTAGCCCTTGTTCTTGTGGGGGACTTCAATTTACCAGACATCTGCTGGAAATACAACACAGCAGAGAGGAAACGGTCTAGGAGGTTCCTGGAGTGTGTGGAGGATAACTTCCTGACACAGCTGGTAAGTGAGCCTACTAGGGGTGGTGCCTCGTGTGACCTGCTATTTACAAACAGAGAAGGACTGGTGGGAGATGTCATGGTCTTGGGCTTAGCAACCATGATATGACAGAGTTTTTGATTCTTGGCGAAGTAAGGAGGGGGGTCAGCAAAACCACTACCACGGACTTCCGGAGGGCAGACTTTGGCCTGTTCAGGACACTGGTTGGGAAAGTCCCTTGGGAGACAGGCCTGAAGGGCAAAGGGGTCCAGGAAGGCTGGGCGTTCTTCAAGAAGGAAGTCTTAAAGGTGCAGGAGCAGGCTGTCCCCATGAGCTGTAAGATGAACCTGCGGGGAAGACGACTGGCCTGGCTGAACAGGGAGCTTTTGCTGGGACTCAGGGAAGAAAGAAAAGTTTACCACCTTTGGAAGAAGGGGCAGGCAACTCAAGAAGAGTACAGGGATCTCGTTAGGTCATACAGAGAGGAAATGAGAAGGCAAAAGTCCAGCTAGAACTCAGTCTGGCCACTGTTGTAAGAGATAATAAAAAATGCTTCTACAAATACATTAACAACAAAAAGAGCCAAGAAGAATCTCCATCCTTTATTGGATGGAGAGGGGAACATTGCCACCAACGATGAGGAAAAGGCTGAGGTACTTAATGCCTTCTTTGCCTCAGTCTTTAATAGCCAGACCAGTTATACTCAGGGTATTCAGCCCCCTGAGCTGGAAGACAGGGACAGAGAGCAGAATGAAGCCCCCATAATCCAGGAGGAAGCAGTTACCGACCTGCTATGCCACCTGGACGCTCACAAGTTTATGGGGCCCGATGGGATCCACCTGAAAGTACTGAGGGTGCTGGTGGAGGAGCTTGCCAAGCCACTCTCCATCATCTATCAGCAGTCCTGGTTAAGAGGGGAGGTCCTTGATGACTGGAGGCTTGCCAGTGTGACACCCATCTACAAGAAGGGCCGGTAGGAGGATCTGGGGACCTACAGGCCTGTCAGCCTGACCTCAGTGCAGGGGAAGATTATGGAGCAGTTCATATTGAGTGAACTCAACAGGCATGGGCAGGTCAACCAGAGGATCAGGCCCAGCCAGCATGGGTTCATGAAAGACAGGTCCTGCTTGACCAGCCTGATCTCCTTCTGTGACCTGGTGACCTGCCTAGCGGATGAGGGAAAGGCTGTGGATGTCATCTACCTGGACTTTAGCAAAGCCTTTGATATCGTCTCCCACAACATTCTCCTAAGGAAGCTGGTGGCTCATGGCCTAGGCAGGTGTACTCTTCGCTGGGTAAAAAACTGGCTGGGTGGCCAAGCCCAGAGAGTAGTGGTGAATGGAGTTAAATCCAGTTGGCAACTGGTCACAAGCGGCATTCCCCAGGGCTCAGTTTTGGGGACAGTCTTGTTTAATATATTTATCAACAATCTGGATGAGGGGATTGAGTGCACCCTCAGTAAGTTTGCAGATGACACCAAACTGGGTGGGAGTGTCCACCTGCTTGAGGGTAGGAAGGCCCTGCAGAGGGACCTGGACAGGCTGGATCGATGGGCCGAGGCCAACTGTATGAGGTTCAACAAGGCCAAGTATCGGGTCCTGCACTTGGGTCACAACAACCCCATGCAACACTACAGGCTTGGGGAAGAGTGGCTGGAAAGCTGCCTGGCCGAAAAGGACCTGGGGGTGTTGGTTGACAGCCAGCTGAACATGAGCCAGCAGTGTGCCCAGGGGGCCAAGAAGGCCAACAGCATCCTGGCTTGTATCAGGAATAGTGTGGCCAGCAGGAGCAGGGAGGTGATTGTCCCCCTGTACTCGGCGCTGGTGAGGCCGCACCTCGAATACTGTGTCCAGTTTTGGGCCCCTCAATACAAGAAAGACATTGAGGTGCTGGAGCATGTTCAGAGAAGGGCAATGAAGCTGGTGAAGGGTCTGGAGCACAGGCCTTATGAGGAGCGGCTGAGGGAACTGGGGTTGTTTAGCCTGAAGAAGAGGAGGCTGAGGGGTGACCTCATCGTACTCTACAACTACCTGAAAGGAGGTTGTAGTGAGGTGGGTGTTGGTCTCTTCTCCTACATAGTTAGTGATAGGACAAGAGGAAATGGGCTCAAGCTGTGCCAAGGGAGGTTTAGATTGGATATTAGGAAAAATTTCTTTACGGAAGGAGCAGTCAAGCATTGGAACAGGCTGCCCAGAGAGGTGGTGGAGTCCCCATCCCTGGAGGTGTTCAAAAAATGGGTAGACATGGCACTCTGGGACATGGTTTAGTGGGCATGGTGGTGTTGGGTTGATGGTTGGACTGATTATCTTAGAGGTCCTTTCCAATCTTAATGATTCCTAGTTTTTATTTTCATTAAAAAATAATCGAGCCACCAAGCCAGGAAACATGAAATTATGACTCTACCCTTCATTGGTTTAGTGGTGGACTTAGTACTGTTAGGTTAATGGTTGGACTGGATGATCTTAAAGGTCTTTTCCATCCTAAACAATTCTGTTCTGTTCTATGACTGTGCCTAGCCATGTTCATCTGGATCTGGACTTACAGACTGACTTCCTAGCTTGGCCTCAGTCTTTTCTTATCAGTATGGACCTGCCTGGCACTCACTAGGTTATGTCTGACCCTAGTTAACCTCACTGGACCTGACGCTAACCTGTGGGCTGCCTTCCCAGCTTGACCTTGGACCTGCCTTGTTGCTTGCCTGACGATCTGCACTCTTGGCTGAATCTGGTGTGCCCTGCTCACTTTGCTCTCAGGTATTGTGGGACTGGGTTCTGGCAGTGAGGCTCTGCCCTATCAGCTGTGTTATCAAGCTTGGCTCCTGCCCTTCATGGAGCAGCCAGCCCTCACTGCTCACAACACTCTTCTGTTTTACCTTCAAAATAAACCCAGTATTTCTATACTTAGTTTCACAATCCCAACAATAACTCACATGTCAAAACTAAGTGAAACAGTCTTTTTCTTTTTTTCTCCTTTTTTTTAACATTACAAAATCCCATGATTAACTCTCGAATTCTAGGCCTGAACATTAAACATCAATTCCTTTTGATTCAACAGACTTCTATCTTCTCCTCCTGTTTGCAACCTGAATTTTACCCTTTTGAGTCTCACCAGGTATATGTCGCCATTTCAGTATGGAGAGTATGAGTTGTTCCCCCTTATTGTTACCAGCCCTGATGACTGGAATTTAGCTTGAAACCCCTCTAAAGCTGAGAACAGTCACTTCTTGTTCCACTGATTTGGTATTATTTTTCCCCCCTCAAAGGCTGCTGCTAAAAAAAACCCCAAACAAACCCTCAGCTGAGCTATTTGCTGTGTCCCTTCCTATACTATGCCAAAGGTTAAGCATAACACTGAATTTATGCAAATTGAGATCTAGCCCAACAATATTACAAATCACTGTGCTTGGTGTTATGCCTTAGCTTTCAAAGGCAGCTTGTGTTTGCTTATAATAACTCCACAAATTTTTTAGATCTTTCTCTTCATAACCATAATTTCAGGCCCATGGTTAACACAGAAGACAAGATCCATAAACCAAGCAGGTTAAATCTTAAACCAGCTTCCCTTTCCAACTCCAACCTTTCAGAGGACAGGCTTGTTAAGCAGGAATAAGCCCCACATTTCACTCCTTTTTCTTCAGAATCTTAAGTGCAACTGCGGGCTTTACACTTAGCATGTGTAACCACTGCCAAGCCATATATTCACACAGTCACATATTAATTCTGACTGAAACCCTTCTCTTTGACGTCTAGGTTGATATTTTAAAGGAAATAGGCTCTATGCAGTAGCTATTCCATTTCCCATTGTTAGCTCTAACCCCAATAGAAGACAATGCAATAAAGCCATACTTGCGTAGAAGGTTTGTCAAGAAGGAGCTATATTCACTTCTAGATCAACTGGGACCTCACCACCTGTAAGAAGGGGAAGAATGGCATTTAGTCAAGAGCAGTGTCCCAGGGATAATTAGCTGTATGTAGTTATTCATACCTACACCTTTCATCAGAACTACACTAACAGTTTATTTAAATTTCATGAAAGATGATGAAATCCTTATTCAACTGAAGTCAAGTGCAAAACTTCTGAACTGGGAGTCGGGGTTTCATCTGGCCTGCGAACAGTTGGCTTTGTCTGTGGTGTTGAGCACCATCTAGCGTCCTCATAGTGGCCAAGGAGATACGCTTTAAGCCTTTTAAGCTGAATGAGCACCAAAGCAAAAGAAAAAAAAAAAGGCAAAAAAAAAAAAAAAAAAGCAGCATGGCTTAAGGTGAAGTTGCTCTGTGCCAGGGAATTTATTTTTTACTTTTGTGGGCTCTCAACAGTGTCGTTTTTCTCCAATGACATCTGCAGCACTGTGCATTTAGTCATCAGCTGTCCCAAATATAATCCAAAACACTAGTTTCTACTATTTTTCATTGAAACACCAAGTATAGCATGATAAGCCATAATAAATTTAATTTTGCAGCAGTTTTTACATACTGCCTCACAAACACCTATTACATCCCCCAAGATTTTTCTTGGGCAGAAAATCCTATGTGTATATATTTATTGACACCCAAACAAAAAATGCCATTGCTTTAGCAGCTTTCATTTCTTATTTGGCATCCCCTTTTAAATTCTCTTTCAGCCTTCTTTTTAACTATAGCTGGATGTGTGCAAAGTGTGGCCACCACTGTTTCTCTATAACTTTAGAGGACAGAATTCAGTGCTGAGTGCCAATGAGTCAGTCATTCCCAATGCTAACAGAGAGTAAGTCAAGGTTTTGACAAATGACATGTATTTGAAATCCATGTCTCATACTTGATTCAATTTGTGAAGCAATTCAGAAACAAGTTACAACAGCTCCCAGCAGCAGTATGAGAGAACAGCAGTTTTCTTGTGACTCCGGGATACAACAATTTAGTAAAAAGTTTTCATTTTACGTATAATGCTATGCAGTTACTTAATTAACTAGCACAGGAAGTATGTCTTACCGTTACTGAATTCAGGCAAATGTTGAAACACCTTCTGCACAAACTTTCCAAACATCATCGTGGTGCATGTCAGTGAACTGCACACATCTGACCAAATCAGATTTTGGTTTTTTTGGTCAATTTAAATGATCTTTTGGCTTCATCAAAGGCTTTTTCCCTGGACCATATTACCTAATAATTTAATTCAATAGAGATACACCAGTAAGACATATTTGAGTATAAACATACACTGATATCTTTAGTACATATATGTCAGTTGCTGGAGACTGTTCCCACAACGTAATAGTCTCCATTGAGATCTCCCTCAACACATCGCACCTGGCTAAGACGGCCAACTGTCAACGCATCTGTTTGACTTTCTCCTCTCCTCGAGTGCCTGCGCAATTAAAACAAACGCACTCGAACGGGCAGCGCGGGAAAAGGTGCTGCGCCCCGCCAACCGGGGCACGGGCCTGTCCACCACGGCAACGCTGGAGGCTGGCAGGTGCTGCGGCTGGGCTGCCGGAACCCGGCCTCTCCTCACCACCACATGAAACAGCACTAGCGCTGAAACGACGGCGGCTCGGGGTTCGGCAGCCACAGCCGCGCCGGCGGTAAGCGACAGGTGAATAAGGGACACGACCAGCAACACAGGGCCGCCGCCGCCGCCAGCATCGGCCGCCATTTTGGGCGAGGCCAACGCGCCACAGAGGGGCGCCGGCCCGAGCCAAGATGGCCGCCGGCCAACGCGCCCCGCCCGGGCAGGCCCGGCCCGCCCCGCCCCGCCCCTCCTCGCCCCGCCTCTCCTCGCCCCGCCTCGGATGCAGACGGGCGCGCACCGGAAGTCGTTCTCCCCATGCCGGAAGTGCAGCGGTTCCGGAGCGGTGGCCGGGCGGCGATGGCAGCGGGCCGGCAGCGGCGCGGCGGGCCGGCGGGCCCCTCCGCCTCCCGGCGCGGCGGCGCGGGCTGAGGGGAGCGGGCCGCCTGCCGCCGCCCTCCCGCTCCCTCCTTCTCCGCTGGAGGAAGGTAAGGGGCTGCCGGCGCCTGTGGCGGAGCTGTTGCCGTGGGGGGCTCCTCGCCCGGAGCGCGGGTCCAGCTCTCGGGGGGGCGGGGAGGGCTGAGCGCTGCCGGCGTCGCCAGCGGCCGGTTTGCGCAGCTTGTTGCGGGAGGAGAGCCCCGGAGCACCCGCGGAATGGGGGTGAGCGACTCTGATAGCCATCGCGGGTGTCTCGAAAGCTGCAAGTAAAGACAGTCCCTCGAAACGGAAAAAGAGAAAACTCAGCGTTATCTCTGCCTCTTTCGGTGTAACCCAGAGCTAAGGCTCCTCTTCTGGCTACTGCTGCCTAGCAAGGGCGGCAGAAGAAACAACTAACGTTTACCTTCTTAAATCTGCTGCGATTTTAACGGCGTGTGTGCTTTCAATGTGTGCATTCCTTTTGAAGATTTATTTTCTGTGAAGGGGACTACTTGTTAGCCATCTCGAAGATGCTTAACTACTGGAAAAAACGGACAGTGACTTAGCTATTGCGTAAACATAGACTCTGGAATTTAGTTTTACCCAGTGGATTAGCAGCTTCTTACACAAATTTTTCAGTTGTTATACTAAAAGTATTAACTTGGTGTATTAAAAGGAAGCATACTGTTAAGTTCTATAAAAGGATAAGCTAAGCAACAAATAGTTGTTGCATACAAAAGTAATGGCATTCTCAAGTATTTACTGTATTTTGACTCTTTTAGCCGCCGTAAATGCAGCAGTGTGAGGGCCAGAACAACTTCTCCAGGGTTACCCTGATCAAATTCTCTCAGGTCAGGATTGAGGATATCCTTCAGATGTGGAAAACCAGGAAGTCTTTTGAGGTTGCTAACCAGACAGATTAGTCTGGCCTCAGGAAAGGGAATTCAGAAAGGTGTAGTGATTTTTTTATCAATTATGGTAAACTCTCTCATACTTTCACTAATAGTTATGGTTCTGTATGCATAAATCATCCTTAACTAAGCATTTCTGCCTAGAAATGTTTTTAAAGCCTGGTATATTTTCTTAAAACAATACTGCATAAATTGATTTTAACTCTCTCTTAAAACAGGTAGGAAAGGTAAAACCCCAACAATCTGAAAAAGCATGTTTGTTAGGAGAACTCTAACTAGCTGCAGTGAAGTGGTCATTCTCCCTGCCCTGCCCTGCCCTGCCCGAGGGCTATTTTGAGGGAAGGTGGTGATAACTTCTGGTATGAGTGGAGGTACTTCTGCTAGAGTGTTTGTGACTGGTTTGAAGAGTGTTTCAAGTCATCTAGGCCCATACAGCCAGCCGGAGATCTTAAAGCAGCTAAAATTGAGCACAGTAGTGTCTGTGGTACTTCTTCTGAAAAGTGCCAGTTGACTGGTGTCTGGTTTGTTCTGCACTGAGTCAGTTACTAATACAGATGTTCAACTTCTTTCCTCCAGAAGGCATACTGTGACTGTTCACGCAGGTAGAGCAAAAATACAGTTAGGTGCAAGTAACATGCTTATAGTATCTTCATTTGTGCAAATGGGTACAATTACATACCTTTAATATGTATCTTCTCATGTTCAAATTGAAAACATCCTTTTATATGGTTCATAGATGGGCACTGAGCTAGAGCTTAATAAAACAGCGTGTTGCTACACTGCAAGCAAGCAGTGATGCTGCTGTTACTGGCGGGCTAGCAGCATGTTTGTCTTGCAAATGTCAAAGAACTTTACAAACTTTCTGTATTCATAGAAAGTCTTGTATTATCCCCACCCTGCAGCTAGAGACACTGAGGGCAGAGGGGGTAACTAACTTATTCAATTCATGATTTCTGTTTTATTGACTTAGTACTTGACTTTAGGCTGGTATAACTTGATAGCTAGCAGGCACTAAACTAGCCAGAGCCATCGATGGAGCATTGTATGTAATTAGCATTAGCCTGTTGCTGGCATAGTAGTATGATTTTGTGTGATGTAGAGAGAACTCAGGTCTTCAGAAATGCATGTGTGCTGTTTTTACTAATGTGTGATGAAAAGTTATAAAAAGTTAACTTAAGAAAGCCAAGCTTCACCTGTGTCCCTTCTTTCTCCAAACTGTACTGAATGTATGCGTTAACTTTTGTTCCAGGTGCAGAGCATGGAGAATGATGAACTTCCGCCAGAGGATGGGATGGATTGGTGTGGGGTTGTACTTGTTAGCAAGTGCTGCAGCTTTTTATTATGTCTTTGAAATCAATGAGACTTACAACAAACTAGCACTGGAGCACATTCAGCAACACCCCAAGGAACCACAGGAAGGAACCACATGGACGCACTCCTTAAAAGTACGACTGCTATCCTTGCCTTTTTGGCTGTGGACTATAATATTTTTAATACCATATTTACAGATGTTCTTGTTCCTCTATTCCTGTACAAGAGCTGACCCCAAAACTGTTGGGTATTGCATCATTCCTATCTGCTTGGCTGTCATTTGCAATCGTCATCAAACATTTGTGAAGGCCTCTAATCAGATCAGTAGATTACAACTGATTGACACTTAGCTCAATTTCTAGTTTCCGTAGTTGTTTTGAAGCAATTGCATATGCCTGATCTAATCACAAGACTGAAGTTCTGAGTGAAGGCTGGAAAGAGCCTTTTCTTTCAAACTGTTAAGCAATGAAGAAAGTGACTGTTTTCTATTTAAAAAAAAAAAAAAAAGTAACTGCAAAGGTTTTTAAATATGGATCTATCAGAATGGCCAGAGTGGGAAAGCCCTATGTGACACTTGATGGAAGTATTTCTCATTTTGCCTTAATGATGCAAAATTGCAACACTCCCATCTGAAACGTCCTGTGGGGAAATAAGTTTCTGGTCCATGACTTTACTCCTCTGTGCAAAAAAGTGATTTCCTATGTTTTCCCTTGGAGTAAAATCAATGAAAAGATACTTCTTTTGTGGTAAATGTAAAAGGAAAAAATATCAGAACGTGATTATAAAAGCTGCACTTAACACAATTCTTTGCTTTTTCTTTTTTTTTTTTTAAAGGTAATTAATATCTACATCAGTGCTGGTTTTTAATGATTTTTTTAAAAATAAGTTTAGATATAAATACAGGAAGCAAAGAATAAAGTTTGTGCGAACCTTTAAAGGGAAAAAGGTACTTTTTTTTTCTGTGGTAGCATACTTCTTTTTCAGTGACCACAACAGTACAGCAGTGTAGGTAGGCAGTGAGAAGTGGCATAGGCCTGGAGGTTGGTGCTTTAAACTCTCTTCCTACCACATCAAAAGCAGTTTATACTTGCATTGGCCTATAATCTGCACAAAACTTCATTTGTGTTTCCTTCTCCTATCTATAGAAATCTCCTTTGATAAAATAACAAGTGATTGGAATTTACTACCACTCTAATTTCACTCCGGACATGATGCAAAACCGTGTTCTGGGAGCACTGATGTATTAGGAAAAACTTTGATTTTGGGCAAGTTAACTGGTATTAGGTTGGGGGGATGCTACAAACAGGTTGTAAGACAGATAACCGTGTTTCTTTTACAAACTTGAAGAAGATACCTTCTTCTCATTCTTGCAATGAATGCAAATTTCTTCAGTCATACTGAAATTCCACTGCGATTTCTTACCATAGTTTCAACCTCTATTTTTCAGTGCAATTTTGGCATAGCATTTAATTCTAACTACTGGATTGTGTATTTTGAGTAATATCAAATCTTTTCGTTCTTCTTGTCCTTTTTTGTTTCTTCTTAGAATAACTAAATTTTTGAGCCAGCATGATGGAAGTAACCTTCCGAATGTGAAGACAGTGCAAAATAAACTCTTCAAAAGCAGTATGCCCAGAACAATTATGAACTAAACTCCTTGATTATAATTTCAGTTGTATGTGATTGTCAGTACCTAATCATCACAAATGCTAATCCATTTCTGATTACTTTAAGGGAATTCTGGAGAATATTGGCTTTCTCTTGCTTTGGAAAGAGAACACTGTTTTCAGTGTTGCTATGTTTAAGCATGGCAATCACAACACCTTAAACTTTCTGTTTGCATTTGGAGATATTTTGAGACACTGGTTTCAAATGCCACCATCGGTGCTAGGACCTGAAAACAATGTAGCCTTTACAAGAAGGTTTTAAGTTGTAAGTGCAATATTAAAAGGAGGAAGCTGCCATCTTAATATGCTGGAGTAAGAATAAAGTATAAACTCTGACTTGTAGTATCTTTGGGAGTCAGAGCTTTTAAGTTGTGTTGTTTTCTAACTTTAAAAATCACCATCCTATTTATCTATAAAATAAAACCTTTTCAATGTTTATAAACAGAAGTCTGTTAATGCAGATACATATCACTGGCTTTTTTTTTTTTCTTTCATATGTTTGTTTGCTAGATAGCAGTGCTGGCAGTCAGCTGCTGTAGCTTACTGTCCTGTCCTTCCCTCAGTGTGTATGTTTGGTTGATCTTTTTTGTTGTCCTTTTATGCTCTGTGCCCTAATTACTTGTCTGTAGCCTGAAGTTTTGGGGCTGGCCGGATGAAACTGAATCCCTTTGTTGTTTCTCTACCTTTGTGTAACAGGGAGATACCTCTGGCTGGACTATTTTTTTTTTTAACTGGATGTTGTAGTTTTTAAACTGAGCAGTTATGTTGTGTCTAGATGGAGTTACTTAAAGAAGAACAACACAAGAGGAAGCATCAAAAATAGAAAATGATAGGGAGAACTGCCTACATTTCTGTTGTGCAAGCATGTGGCCTTTAGCAAATTCATCAGTGTGCCTGATGTGATGAGCCAAGCTGTCTGGATGTGGAGCACGTGCGGAGCGCATGCGGGGCGCAGCAGTGACTTACAGAACGGAGGTTTGTGTTTGTAGACTTTTCCATCAGAAGCCTGTTTTTGGATTAAAGCTGTCAACAAGCATGAGCTTTACAAATAAGTACAGAAAGATACACAATCTAATTCAAGCAAATGCTGTGTCTGTAAGGATTTGAGCTTGAGGTGGAAAGCAGCAATGGGGAGAATTAGTATGAACTATTAACATAGTGCATAGGAATAGCAGACAATAGGAGTAGGAGAAGAGGAAAGCTAGCTCCGCTGGTGCTTCCAGCATTTTTGGCACCAGTGGAACGTCAACAGGTGAAGTCTTACCCACAGAGTAAGTAAAGGAAAGATTATAAAAATTAATGATTAAATTGTTTTTTACTGTAGTCTTTTAAAAGAAGTAGTGAAATAACTTTAAGCTTAATTATCCTGAAGATTTGTAGATAGTGTCAAGGCTAATTTGTTCTCAGTCACAGAAGAGAACTGCCTGTAACACAAATTGACATAATCTATAAGCTTTCGGGATAATCAAGCTCAAAGAAGTTTTACAACCTCTTTAAAGACTACAGTACTTCTCAATTAGTTCTTGATCGTAAATGACAGATAATAGTGCAAATCTGTTCTACAGCAATGGCATTAATAAAAGATCCGAGACTAGCTTATACTAGAACTTGCTTATACAAATCTATTTAGTTCTTTTCACTGAGTGGGCAGAAAAGATGTATTGCTACAACTTCCACTTAGGGGTGGGAAAGCTATTTTTACTCATACTTTTTTAACTTAAAATGAGTTAGCTCAGACCCAATCTTGAAGAGCTTCCTAAAGCAGAAGCTGTAATAACAGGGGCAGTAATGAAATCCTCAGAAGATTGCTAACCTCTACCAGCTTAGCAATCATTCAGAGCTTTAATTTTCTGCCAAGAAATCGAATAGCTGTAATGCAAGGTTGATAAACACTCATCTCTGTGCCACCTACCCTGGATTTCTTTTTATTGTGTTTGCATCACAAGATAAAGCTTTGCCAGAGTGCTTGAGCATCACTCTTGGGCAGTCCGAATGTTAGTTTCATCAGCTGCTCAGTCTTCACCTGACAGTCCCTTCCTGTCTCAGGAAATTTCTGCCACATTTTTTTTTAAGTGCTGTTGAGCCTGTTCTTCACTTACTCCTGTGGGAGAGCAGGTCCAAGGAAGAGCATAACTTCAGGCTGCAGCCCTTCAAATTTGGACAGAAGTAAGTTGCAATAAAATGTGTTCCTTATGATGCATGTTTCTTCCAGTAGCAAAGTAGAACTGATTTCTTTTTAAATTAAAAATATGAGGATTGACTTATCCTCGGAACAAAACTTCCCAGTTTGTGCAGGATACCTATTAACTCCCCTTATTTTCTCTTGCCTGGCCTATTGTTGTCTTAAAAGGATGCTCTCTAGTTTATTATTTTGTTAGTTTCTAAAAAATGCTGCTTTTCATATGCCAGTCTTGGATGAGAACCTCTTTTCTACGTATGACCTAATGCATGACAGCAGTTTAATAACTTTATCAGGTAGTTAATTTGTAAGAACTGACTCATCTTAGCTCTCCTTAAAGCTAGCCTTATGGTACAGGTTTCTTCTGGAAAGAAAGTACATGTTACAACCACAAGAAGGTACTTTTGCTCAACTCAGTCCTCAAAGACCATGACTAGCCCAGTAATGATAAATTATTATGTCCTAACTGCCAGATTACTGTGTATTTTAGAGAGAATCTGATATCCATACAACTTGTGTATAAACTAACGTTTAAGCTAGAATGAGTGGGAATTACACAGAGGCTGCAATGGCTGAATCGCATTCAAACCCTTTTAATGAAAATGGTAAGAGTGAATCTCTCTCCTAGGAACTAGGAAAGGTCTTGCACTTCTAGACAATGCCCTGATTATCAGGTATAATGGGATTGCCCTCTTACCCTCACAGAACCATCTGAGTGCCTAATAAATATCATAGTTGTGATTTTAAACCTTTTTTTTTAACACAGAATGCTGCAACCTGTTAAATTCCTTTGTGAATTTAGCCTCAAAGTTGTTTGAACCAGCGAATTCACTATTTCAAAGCAGTAACTATAGAGTATGTCATACAATCCCAGTCTGTGTAAGGAGACTTGCTTTGACACTTTTGCTGTTGTTTTGCAACTAGTAAAAGTAGTTGGTTCTCATCTAAGTACTACCAAGAATTTAATTTAGTATCACTTCAGCTCTTATTTCAATAGAAACACCAGCATTTTCCCCCTTTATCGGTAAGGAAATCCATCTAGGCTCCTCTGGCAAGTAAAACTAAGCTCTATTAGTAAGACATACAAACTACACTAAACAGTGCAGAGGTGGTGAACTGGGCTTGTTCTGTGCCAGCCTGAAGTTTGGCTAAGGTACAAAAGCATTAGCATCTCTGAGATGATGCCATCTTTCTTCCATCAAGGCTTATCTACTCCACCTAAAATGCAGAGGCCACAGTTGACCTATAGCATGCATAAAGCTTCATCCTGTAGGACAGCTTTGTAAAAGTCATTGCTATGTTCTCCACACACATAAACCTGAAGTTTTTCTGTCTTCAGAAAATTTGGGAGCTTCTTCCACAGCTGTGGAAAAGCCTGTATACTTCACTGACCTGTCTGACTTCAGTGCTTGGAAAAAGGGTGCCGTAACCAGCCGGTTCTCTCTGTTGCCCCCTGTACCTTTTCCCAGTTGTTTGGCTAGGAGGACAGTACAGGAAACGGGACACTGCAGTCCTTCTGGGGGAGAAGGGGGCTCCCCACAAGGGGTTCAGAACGCAGCTGTAGGGCAGGTCCTAAAACAGATACGGAGGGGGAAAGGAAAAAAAATTCACACTAAAGATTTCTGTGCCTGGTTACCTTGCAGCAACTCCCAGAAAAATGAAGTTCTCTGTTAAGTTAGGGCACTTCTGTCACAAGCAAGCCTAGAGTTCAGAATTATATAAGGCCCCATGAGGCTCTGGTACCCTTTTCCTTGTTTAAAAGTTTTTGTGGCCACAATAAGGACTAGAAATGATTCTTTAAAGGCAAGAACTTGAGTGGCTGTTCTTGACCCAATGCTCATTGATACCTTCTGGAGCTCAGCTGCAGTGTGTTACCATGTCCAGGTTGACGGAAAAAAGAAGTGTCCCATTACGGGAGCATTACCAGCATTTACTACCACACTAGTAAAGTTAGGGTTTGTTGCATTAGACCAGAGGTTTTTCAGCCCATGATGTGCCAGTGGACTATTTACACAAAGTTTATAACACACAAATTCGTGCATACTGTTAAATGTTGCTTTTTAGCCATCCCACAGTTCACACTGTTGTTGGAGTGTTTAGGACTGTAACTGGGGGAGAAAAAGGGAAGATGCTGCTCTCAGATGTTGCTCTACAAGAAGCTTCCAAAGCTGCAGAACAGAGCTCGCAAAAGATGTGATCACTTCAGCACAGATCACATGAAGGAGACCTTCTGATACATTTATCAGGCTAGGTTTTTTGTACTGTTGCCTTTGCCATTTTGATAAGCCACTTCCTTCAATGCCACTTCCTTCAATAAATTATCTACCCTAAAACACTTTTAGCATTTTATCACTTTAAGATTTTGCAGCCTGACAAGAGATCAGAATTAATTTGTGTAATTTTCTCTCACCCTAGGTTCTCAGCAACTAAAGCTCCCTAATCTTCAGAGTTGGTCTTTTCTCCTGTTATGCCTCATGTCATCTCTGCTAACAGAATAATGGGTGTGTGAATTTCTTAGAATAAGAGCACATAAAGATGTCCAAAATTGTTTACTGGACCTCTTTTCCAACTCCCCCTGCCATTTCAAATGAATGCAGACAATTTTGTGCTCATAAAAATTCATCATTTATTCCGATACTTTGTCCTCCATACACAAGTCTCAAGATTTGCTCAGTTTCCATCATACTGAAACAAACTATGCCAGTGAAACACATGAAAACAAACAAACAAAAAAAGCTTTTCACACTATTAAATGTGTCAGTTAATTTCTGCTAGAGTAGACTGTCAGGCTCCACAGTAAGATCTATGGACTGGCTATCAAGAACATTTTATGCCTGTTCAGAGAAGCATGCACCAAACAAAAACTGGGAATTAAAGTAACATACAGGAAGCATTGACAACTTTTCCGGTGCAAGAAGCATCTGTTACCTTAATGACATTCCACATGCTGCATTAGCATCAAAAGAATGAGCTGCCTTAGCAGAGGGATTGAGTTACGCTCATTTATACAGCCAAGAACTGTTACACATTAATATACTTCTAGGTGTTCCTCGTTTATACTTTCTCCCCCTCTAAAATAAACTACAGGAACCAGTGTAGAATCCTACTACATTTCCCCTAGTTTCTGCCCAAAGTTTTGCTTTCAGAAAGCATCTCAAAAAATCAGTCTGCTCTTCTTACTTTTAGGTAACGTTGAGAGTTCTGCATAGGCAGAACATTAAGCTGTGATGTTCACTTTATTTGACTTAGCTACCAAATGAGCCTAAAAATCAACCTGGATAAAACTCAGTGATGGAAGAAAGTATATAAAGATTGACTGCTGCATGAAAAAAAGATAGAAAAACACCCCCCAAATTTGGAGAAAACAGGCTTAGGACAAACAGTTTTTGAATTATGGAATATTAAAGACAATTTTCAGAGTTGCACTGACTTGTCACTTTCCTGGCTGCCACAAAAAAGGAGGATTTTTTTGAAATCAAGATTCCCAACCCTTTCCATCTGTCTGTGACCTTTTCCAGGAAAATATGTGATTGATGGGCAAGTACAATAAATGGTGTAGATGACAGGCAAAAATAATCTCCCATTGTAGGAGTGTTCAGGAACAGACACAGTCCTACAGGGTTTTTTTAATTTTGAATACTATAGCGGTCTTATATTGCTTTCTCTCCAAATAAAAGTCTTGTACCATTTTAAGGTTGTCTCTGACAAAATAAGTCTTTCAGATTTTATTACTTTAAAAGCTTAAGTCACATGAAGAAATACTGTGACTTGGGAAAAGTCGCTAAAAATGTAGCAGTCAGAAGACTTGTGAGAACAGTTTTGTATTTGTCACCGAGCTTACTAAAAATCCTTCTCGGCGTAAGGCGGGTAGCCTGTAGCAACAGCAAGGCGCATCCTTTCGTTAAGGCTTCCGTATGGAAATAGCGTCGGGATCGGCATTTCACTTTTTAAACGCGAGCGGGAGAGACGCAGGCGCCCGCCCGGCCAGAGCGGCCTACCCCCGCCCGGGGCACCGGCCGGGGCCGCTGGCGGTCGGCAGGGCCGCGCTCCCCCTTCCAGGCCTCAGCTCAGTCCCCGCCGCCACCATCACGGCTGCTGAACTTTCGTCCGCTTCGGAGGGGGGTCATCGGCGCTCGCTTTCGCGTCGACGTTGTTTTCCTCTTCGCCCTCCTCCTCATAATCTTCCTCCTCCTCGTCGTCGTCGTCCTCGGCGCCACCTGCCAGGTTCAAGCGAGGTCAGCGGATCAGCCCCCTCGCCGCGCTCCCGCCCGGCCGCCCGCCCCCCGCCACTCACCGCGCGGCCCGCCGCCGCCCGCCGCCTCTCTCTCCTCCTGCACCAGGGGCGCCAGCAGCTCCGCCACCCGCTCCTGCAGCTCGGCCAGGGCCCGCCGCAGCCCGCGCAGCTGCCCGCCCTCGCCCTCGCCCTCCTCCGCCGGGCGCGGCACCGGCACCCGCACCGACCGCGTCCGCCCGTCGCGGCCCCTCAGCTCCGCCACCAGCTCCATCGCGCTGCCGCTGCCCACCGGTGCCCGCACGGCGCGCGCGCGCGCGGCCCGCCCCACCCCACCCCGCCCACCGCTCCCCTCAGTGACGCGCGGCCCCGGTCACGTGGGGCGCGCGGTTCCGCTTCCGCTGTGGCGCCCCCTGGCGCCTCGGCCGCGTGTTTCCCGCCTCGGCGCGCCCTCGGCCTCGCGTCCCGGCGATGGAGGCGGCGGCGGCGGAGGGCGCCGAGCCGGGGAGCGGCTGCGGGGGCGGCGCGGAGGAGCCCGTGGTCTCCCTGGCGGAGGTGCTGGCGGAGAACGAGGAGCTCGAGAAGGAGGCGCGGGCCGTGCTGGGGGGCAGCGACCACGAGCGCTGCAGCTACTCCCAGGTGGGGGCGGGGCCGGCCGCCGCGGGGGGCGGGGCGGGGCCGGGCGCCGCGGGGGCGGGGCCGCGGGGCGGGGGCGGGGCCTCCCGGGGCCGGGAGCCCCCTCCCCCCCCCCCCCCGGCGGCCCCTGAAACCTGCGCCGGTGTCGCCCCGCAGGGCGCGGTGAAGCGGCAGGCGCTGTACGCCTGCAGCACCTGCACGCCGCCCGGGGGGGAGCCGGCGGGGATCTGCCTGGCCTGCAGCTACGAGTGCCACGGCACCCACCGCCTCTTCGAGCTCTACACCAAGAGGTACGGCGGCGCGGGGGGGCGGGGCGGCGCGGGGGCGCGTGCCCCTCCCGGCGGCGGGAAGCGCGCGTGCGCCGGTGGCGGGCGCGAGCGGCCGGGGCCCCCTGGGCCGGGGCCTCCCTCGGCTCCTCAGGGCCGCCCCGGAGCGAAAGGCGGCCCCGCCAGCGGGCCGGGAAGGCAAGGCGGTGTGCGCTGGGCCCCGCCGCCCGCCCTCTCCGCCCGGCCCCGAGTGCCGGGGCGCTCGGCGGGGGGCGGTGGGCCGGGCCGGGCCGGGCCGGGCCGGGCCGGGCGGTTTCCCCAGAGCCTCCTCCGCTGTGTAGCACGTTTCAGTGAGGCAGGACAGCGTTCCAACGTGTAACCTAGGCAAAACAACACTCCCAGCAAAACCGCGCGGGCAGCCGAGGTCGGGTCGCTGAGGTGCCCATCTTCCCCCGTTCGCTTGGCATGCCAGCCCTGTTTAAGTGAGAGCTTAGGTGGCGGGGTACGAGACAAGAGCTTAATGCCCTTTGTGGATCCAGCTTTGGAAGCGAACCAGCTCACGCTCCTCTTCCGCCAGCACACGTGCTCGTGCTTTTGAGCGTGGGCGCTGCAGCCCCCGGGGTTAGCCGTGCCTTTGGGGGCTCCCAGCCAAGCGCTGTTGCAGGCGGCGGTCTCGGCCAAGATCTGCCCAGAGCACCGAGCGAGAGGGTAAGGCCGCGAGGCCCTTTGGCCGGTTCTGACCGATGCTATCGTGTCAATAGCTGCAACAATATGGCTCCTAAAAAAACTGCTGGGAATTGTTATGAATGCAAAAACTAATGTGCTTTCAGTTAATAAAAAACCTGAAATGCTGCGTTTTTCTTTCCAGGAACTTCCGCTGTGACTGTGGAAATAGCAAGTTCAAAAATCTGCAGTGCAAGTTACTCCCAGTAAGTTCAGATGTAGGTTTCATACATACAGAGTCAAAATAACAGTCTTGGGAGGCTGGTGCCTTGCCTCAGCCAGTGCTGACTCATGAGATGCCTCTGCTTTTCCCAGCAAGTTAAACAAGGTGGGAGTATTACAGCAGGAGATAAAACTGTTGAGAGACCAAAGGGAAATGTTGCGAGGAGGGAGAACGTTTGATCCTTGTCATCCATGAACACAGCAGTTCTGCATCCATGGTCAGCGTAATGCCAGAAACATGTCGTGGTGCCTGCGCTTATACATCTCATTAGCTTTAAGCTGGCTTCAGGAGAACCTTTTGGGGTGCAATTTTGCAGTTGCGTGAAGGAAATTTTAAGGTTGTGCTGCTGTCAAAGGGACAGTTCCCTCCCCTTCTTCGTGGTGGCATTAGTGCCCTGATCTTTTTTGATAGGTTGTCACCAGAGCCTGCTGATGGGATAGTTTTTTTACTGTATTAAGCCCCCTGTGCTTTCACACTCAGTGGGCATTTTGGACTCGTCAAGTAGTTGGCAATCTTCTGGGAAGCACCGACAGGAAGCTGCTGGGCTTGCCTGCAGTGCTGCTCCCAGGGTAATAAGGGTCCGCATGTAGAAACAGCAAGTGGTTTTGTGTATGCCCATTTTGTTCTGGCAGAATTGGGACGGATCCAGAGCTAGTCAGCCTCGGGCTACAGTCCAGTGATCCCTACAGAGACACCTGTGACAATTTAAAGATGTTACTGTTTCTAGTTTGAGTCAATGAAATGGATCATGTGGTTGCTCCTCCTTCTTCAGTTCAGTGCAAAATCAGTTGTACAGGTTAAGTGACCTTCAGCATCTGTCCGTTAATCTGGCTGAGTTCATGGATGCTGGGTGCTCACATCATCTGTTCTTCCTTTGTCAGCATAGTGGTAGAAAGCGTTTTGTAGTAACATCATAAATGGTCGCAGCTGTTTCTGCAGGGACCGTTGGTAGCCTTAGGCTGCAACTACCTGCAGTTCTGAAGCCCTCTGGCTGCAGCTGTATTAGCTGGGGTTTTTTTAAATGGGATTACCTGTAATTGAATTTCATTCAGCGTGTTTTGTAATTTAGATAATCCTCTCCTGTAGAGTGAGGCTTATATGACATGAATTCAGTGGAAGCTCAGTGGTAAGATTAAATAAAGTTGGGTTTGGATCACGGTCTGGATGTTTAAAAAAAAAAGATGGAGGGGAAGGTGCACAATACATCTGCAGACGTTGCTATAATGGCAGCAGGCAGGCATGGTTGGTGATTAAAACTCTTACACCGTTTTAGATTAGCAGTAGCTTAACAAACACCGCAGTTGCCATTTGTTACAAAGGTGGAAAGGCTGTTTTTCCTCTTCCATTTGAACTTCAGTATTCCTCACATGCCCTATCTGCTGCTCACTGTATAGCATAGGTGTCTGGACAATATCTTTCTTTTTGGATCTTCAAGCTGATGAGTATAATGATTGCTTTTAGGAGTTAAAGTGGAACAGGAATTGGGTTTTTCTAGATTATACATATTTTCTATCTTTTGTTTTTCATTGCGTTGTCTATTGAGACATTTTTTCCTTTCCTCCTAGGAAAAGGGCAAGGTGAATTCAGGAAATAAGTATAATGACAATTTCTACGGATTATACTGTATTTGTAAAAGACCTTATCCTGATCCTGAAGATGAGGTAAGAAATACAAAAACAAGTGGTAAACTTATATAGATGGTATTTATGCAAAATATGTGCAAAGGCTGGTCGCTGAGCTGCTTTGCAGGGAAGATTCCACTTTAAGAAATCTTATGTTCCATATTGCTTTTGGTTGTCGTGTGCTGTATAAAGTAATTACTTTATCAGTTTTTTTTTAAATGGTGGAATATGTTTATGCCTTAAAGACAGATGAGGAGGACAAACCATCATTTGGACAAAACGCTGCTGCTGCAGTTTTCTCTGCTTTCCTCTCTCTAAAGTTAGAGAGTTCCTTTAGGGGGTGGGTGTCTCATCATTTTGAGGAATGTGGCAAGCACAGAATAAACACATTGCACACATTAGGAGAGACCAGAATCTGCTTCCTCGTGCCTGCAACAGTGCTGTGACAAGGCTTTAGGGATGGGCAGAGTCTGTCCTGTAGCACTGGCTTTAGCTTTCCTTTACGGTAATCAGAACACTTTTTCTCTGTCTGAAGTGTTAAAATATACCACTTGTTTTGCACGCATGTGCTTTTGTTTGCAGTCTTAAAAGTTAGGTGTTTTAAAGAATAAGGAAGGCACGAGTCTTCCAAATACAAAAAAGTATTTTATAAACTCACCTCTCTGAAGTTCAGAGATAGCTAAACATTTCTAAAGAAATCATTAATAATTGTTTCATAACAAAGCAGTTTGTACTGTACTGCATTGTGGGCAGTTAAGTTAGGATTCTGGCATTCCTATATAAACCTGATGACATCATGAATCAGTATCTTTCTTTTTCTAAGCTTCCTGTTCATGCATTTCTGTTTACAGAAAGAAAGATACCAATAGTGTATTAACTTTTATCAGCTCTTTTGTGTGAGAATATCTTGCTCTACTGGGAAAAGTAGTTTTGTAATAATGGGAATTTCCACAGTCTTGATAATACGACAAATTGCATATGCTGTTGAACTTCAGGGAAGCAAACCGACTACTGAAGCAGTAACTAATTACTAATGGCAGCTCCCTGTGGGTGGGTGAAGAGGAAAATGCAATTCACTTGAGCAGGCTTTGCGTAGTACTGCAGCTTGAGGCTTGTGAAAGATTCTGGAGGTTGCTATTAATGCTAATAGTACGACCGTTCATCTAGATTCCAGATGAGATGATCCAATGCATAGTTTGTGAAGACTGGTTCCATGGAAGGGTAAGGAAACTATAAGTAGCAGAATTGCCATTTGCATAGAAATAACTTAGTGTTGGTTAAGTTTGTATGGTAATTCCTACTTGGGAAGGGTTGCTCTAGTTCTCAAAAGATTATTACATGAGTTCTAAGGTATTTCTTTTCATCTGATGCAAAGGAATATTGAAAGTTTAATCTGTCCGCTCCAGTCCAAAAAACCTAGGAAGAGTTCTGCCTTTTTGAAGGTTACTGCTGCAGAATAAAATAACAACTTTGTAACTGTCTCTTTAATTGGAAGATTGTATTCAGTACAATTGGTGAGAAAACGATTCTTACTGAGGCAGTTACCAACTACCTGAATAGTTCAAAAGAATGCTTTTTAAACTGTAATTCCTTTAAGTAGCAAGGAACAAACTGGCCTATTGGTTCCTGATTATGAACTTTGGGGAAATCTTTTAAAAGCAGCTCAGCACTTCAGTGAGTGCCCTACTTAATGTGTAAGCATTAAGGATTCAGCCTCTTGTGCCTTGAAGGGCACGAGTGAAATTCCATGTTTGAAGTTGCAGAATAAAAAAAAAAAGATGATTGGCTTCAATTATGGGTTCTGTAGATAAACTATAGGATTCTTTTGTATAAACGTATGAAGAATGTCTTGCTGCGTACTGTGAGCTTTGTTAAGAATGCTTTTTGAAAGAAAGCTGCTAAGTGCTTTTAACAGCTTAAATAGTTCTCACCAGTTTGGAGAACTTTGGGACCAATTCTTCTCAAGTTCAATATGGGATCAATATGAAGACTTACAATCTCTTACACGTAAGGAAGCAATCATAAAAAGTTGTTTAAGAGTTTAAATGTGCAGTGGGCGAGAGGTATCTTCACCTGTCCTATGTTTAGGACAGTTTAGAAAAATATCGTTTAGAAATGAGATAAAGGTAAGACGGAGACTTTTGGGTATGTAGAAGGCATAAAAGGCTGTAGACAGAGAGAGAATTATTTCAGTTTTTCCCTGGAATTTTTATCAGCTCTTTCCAGTCTTTAAATTATACTGATAATCATTGTAGAAAGTTAGCAGGAGTGTATGCTTGCGCTGAAAATGTGATGGCAGTTGATGTTTTACTTCCTCTAAACCTAGAGTTGAGTCTGTTAATTCGCAGCGAATGCTTCACTGCTGCATGCTTGTTTCTTTTTGATAGCATCTTGGTGCAGTCCCCCCTGAAAGTGGAGACTTCCATGAAATGGTATGCCAAGCCTGCATGAATCATTGCCAATTCCTGTGGGCCTATGCGTCGCAATTAGCAGGTAAAAAAAATGAAAATATCTGAGCCAATAATTCGTTAGCATATATTTCTCATAGTTGGTTGATTAATGACATAATGCTGTTTAAGTGGTCGGAGAAATGACATTCATTGTATGGGACAATGGCCTTCAGCAGTGGAACATGCGGGGCTGCAGTAACTGTTCTGTTAAAAAAAAAAAAAGCGGTTCTTGTTCCTAAATCTTAATTTTGTGGTGCTTGTTCTTTTATTTATTTTATCAATGATGTGCTAGCACATAGATGGATGAAGATTTAATACTTGTCTCAAGGAACTTAATTTCTAAATTGGATAATTGGATCAAAGAACTGAAAAGCCATCCTAAGGGAAAAAATGAGGCAAACAGCTGAGTCTGAGAGGCTCTGAGCAGCAAAGAGTGAATGACAGAGTGACCTGAAATGAATGTGTAAAACCTTAATCTGAGTAGGGTAGGGCTGGGGCAGTGCTCAGGACCAGGCCTCTGTCTGTTGTGTGGTCTCTGCGGGGTCAGAAGGGTGGATGATTTGATTTCTGTGGAAAGAGCTGGTTTCCCGAGGTCTCCTAAATGTTACTTATATCAACTGGTGATTGAACTCTTATATGCCAGAAATTTCAATGGTAATTTTAAGGATTCCAAGCTGGCCTACCTGGAGTTCTCTTCCTTCTACTGTAAATACAGAACAGAATGGGGTTTTTTTGTTTGTTTTTGGTTTCCTCCTTCTAACTAGCTATGTCACGGGGCACACATTTGAATTGACATCAAAAGAAAAACTTGTTTTAAATAAGGAAGTGGTTAGTGTAGTTAATCTGTCACAGAGTTTTTGGTGTGTTTGTCTGGAGAAAATGAAGGACTGACACAAAGTCAGCAGAAATGTACGCAACAGCTGCTGCACCTGCCATAGCTATCAAGGGGTGTCAAAAAGGACCAGCACCTTAGTACAGAACTATCCGAAATTGTGATACCCTTTTCCCTCTCCTAGGGCTTAAGTTTTGGGAAGCAGGGAATAGGAGTATGAGAGGTGAAGAACACTGTGGTAAAAGAGGGAGCGGTTTCTTTGTGTACCTAGGTCACTGTGTCTTTGGACAGCTGTAGAATATATCCAGGGCTCTGCAGTGTACGAGGTGATCTAGGTGCTCTTTGATGCTGCAGTGTAAAGCAGAGAGAATGTCTGTGGTAGCCTGCATGTTGTCTAGCACAGTATTTTCACTTACATGGGTACGTATCTTCCAGTTCCTGCTTTGACCAAAGTGAACTCCCTTGAAGATGAAGGGATTGTCCTGAAGGTTGAGGAAAGTGAAGAGCAGAAAAAAGAAATAAAACCAGAAAGTGGAGTGGAACACCAAGAAACAAAGGAGGAAAAGCAAACGGAACAGTTTAATGAACCATCCACTAGCTCTGGATCTGCCTGTCCAGAGGTAGAGCGGACCTTCTCTTCTGTCCTGTACATCTTTGTACTGATGATAGGTGAAGTAAAGCCCACCTCTTTCTGCACAGGTTCAGTGAAGAGGTAGATGCTTTCAGTCTGTTTCTGTGTTCCTCTTCAGTCACTGACACTTCAAACGTGCGGTCTCTGTGGAGCACAGCATAGGCTGTGGAACGCGCTTGTAGAAGTGGGTGGCCAGGGTGTAATGCCTGTTTGCAGATAGGTTAGATCCATCCCTTCCTGTCAGCCACCTGGCCTTTACACTGAGGTAACTTCTCAGTTTGTTTGAATACAGGGGTATTAGGCATTGTAGCTGCAATTGCATGATAGTCCAGCTCTGATTTCTTAAACATTTATGGCTATTGCAGTAAATTTCTGCAGAAATTTCCAGTGGAAACCGCTAAAACCACATCAGAATCCTCATGTGGATTAAATGGTAATATAGGTTGTTTATAAAAGTAAGCATGTCTGAGACAAAAGAAGAATCTTGTGTAAGGAAAATGACACGCTGGAAAGAACGAAGTGTATTTGAAGTGGCGTTATAGAGCACTGAACACTCTCATTTTAATTCAGGTAGTTACTAAGAGTGAGGAGCCAGTCTGCAAGCTGAAAGAACTCCAGAGCAAGCAATTTTTAAAAAAAGGTACTGCCACCTTTTGGCCATTGAACTGGAGAAGCAAATTATGCACCTGTGAAGACTGTTTGGTATGTATTCTCTCTTCATTACCATCACAGATGTGGGTGAGGCAGGGAGGAGCTCCCGGAGAATCTTTGAAGGGAAGCTCATAGATGAAGTCTGTGTAAATGTTCTTACTCTGCATATAAACACCTAAAAACACCCTCCACCCCACATAAAGAAGCACACCGAGTCCTTTGGAATGAATACAGCACGAATGAGCTTCTAAACATTTATATTTTCTTTGCTGCTTAAATCCAGTATTGCTTTGGAAGTCGATGTGGGGAGATGTCTGAAATGCTGGATACAAAATTTACATTATTATTTTTATTATTTGTGATACTAAACACAAAAAGGATTGGGCGAGAGCATCTCCATCTGAGAGGTTTTGTAATGTAAAAGTTCATTTTACTTTATTCTCCAGAAAATGTATTCAGAGCTTGAAGTCCAGTTCCTGACAGATGAATGTGACACTGTCTTGGCTTATGAAAATAAAGGTACCAGTGACCAAGAAACAGAGAGGAGAGATCCTTTAATGGACACCCTTAACAGCATGAACAGAGTCCAGCAAGTAGAACTCATCTGTGGTAAATACAACTTCATTTTTAGAGTCCGCCTTAACACGTGCAGTGAACAGTTTCCTGTAAAAGATCAGTATCAGGTCTTGCAGTGCTGTCAAACTATGTTTGAAGAAACACGTAGAAGACTGTATGACAGATTGCACGCCTCGGTCAGGATTACTCTAGAGAAGTTTGTCCTCTCTGGCCTGGTGTTACCACTTTAATTTACATCGAGGAACTAGATGATGTGGGAACTTCCCCCCTACTTAACATCTTAGATACTGTATGGATGGTAATTTCTCGTAAGGTGAATATTTAAACATTAATTTGCACTTATTTATCTCACCCTGTTCTGTTGTTTGGCAATCTCCTGTTGTCTGGGGGAGTGCCAGCATGGAGCTGGGGTGCGGGGTGCTCCCTGGCAGCTCCGCCCCAGAGTATATTGACGAGGCAGCGTTGAGGCATTTTGTAACTGGAGCCGTGTTTCCTGCTTCTGAGTGAGGGGTTTGCACCCTGGCCAGGACGCGTGCCCAGTCCTGAGGTACAGGCTAGGACTTACCACCACTACCCGCGTGTGCCTTTGCAGTGGAAGGTTGGGAGCTGGGCCAGTCTTAATTAATTGTGCTAATTCACTCACTGAACTTCTATACGTTTCTCTAAGATCAATCTGAACAGATATTCAGACTGCATAGGCTACTCTGATAAATTACTAGGCTGCTTATGTTTACCTGGACTTGCCTTTCTTTTTATTATTTATAATCCACTTCAAACCTAGATTTGTCTCAAGTCAATCTAACGAATGACAAGAGGAAGTAGAACAACTTGCCTTCTTGAGCCAGTGTTAAACTAAGCTGGGTATCTTCCTGGTTTTTTTGTTTTCTTTCCCTTGCCTTCACTTCTCCATCCAGAATATAATGATTTAAAGACAGAACTGACCGACTATCTCAGGAGATTTGCAGATGAGGGAACGGTAAGGCACAATTCGCAGCATTTGTTTGTCAGAAACTGTGTTTTAAATTACTGTTGAGGGGTGGGTGCCAAGTACTATGATGCTATGTTATACTTTTTTTTTCCCTGCCTCTTGGAGTTGCTGGTACTGCAGTAGAAATCAGAAATCTGTGATTTCATGGAATTTAAAAGTTGTATTTCCTTGATGACATTGTTGAGAGAGAACAGGGACCTTACAGAAATCTGTCTATAAAGTACTGAGAGCAGTTCTTAAATTTAAATGAAACTTCTGTTGCTCTAGGAAAAGTATTCAGGAAAAAAAGCTCTTGACCTTCATGTTTTTTCTTAGATTGAATTTAAACCGTTAGAAGAATAAGGACTGACTAAATATTGGCAAACAGTCTTGTCAGTTGTTTTCCGGAGGAATTTGCATGCTATTATTAATCAACACGTGTGTTTTGTTGGCTTATTTGCTAAACCACCATTCTTAGTTACATTGTAATGAGTCGGAAGTGAGCTTGTACAAGTCTTGCTTTGTGTTAATTTTTCTGATGATAGAAGCCAGTGGTCAAACCCATTAAAAACACTGTCAGGAGTTTTGCTCTGCGTGCTTGTTCTGCCTTTGGGGAGCTTGTTTCCCTGCTTGTATTCTCTTATAAGAGAATTTGGGCATTAATTGTCTCCTCTGGGTACAACAGGAGAGCTGTTTTGCTTGCTGTATCGGAGAGGTTTCAGGATACTTGCTTTTATATGCTTTGTGTGGGATGCATGCAAGAAAAACAAAAAAATTGTTTAACTGAATTCTTGTACCACAACTTGGGTTTCATGTTGCTTCCCCCAGGTGGTTAAAAGAGAAGACATTCAGCACTTCTTTGAAGAATTTCAGTCACGGAAAAGGCGACGGACTAACAGGATGCAGTACTACTGTAGTTAGACTGGGAGGGTCTGGGTCTGAATGGACAACTGGGAAAACGATATTCATTGGCAAACAGAAGAGGCATCTTCAGTATTTGGCTTCTCATCAAAATCCAGCTGTCCAGGAAAAGTCTTCATTTTGTCTCATACTTCCTTTACTTGTAGCAACTAAAACATGTTCTTAACAGGTACACTGCATTTAGAGGGATTTCAGTGCTGGTGGACTTTGCATTCCTGTGAAAGCTGGCCTTGCCTCAAGGGCGAGGCTGGCTCCTTACAAGAACGGTGTGCCGCGCGTACTCCCTTCAGCCTTTCACCTGTCTTACTTTCAGTGCCTGTAGCTGTACGCTGTGCTAAAACCGGGGGGGCTCTGCCCACCCTCCCTTCCCTACAGTGCAGGCAACGCGCGCTCGGTGCGCCTTGCAAAACTGGAGCGTGTTGCTTTCCTGCTTTAATTGGCTCTGCATCATCTCCGGGGCGTAGCCATTCTAGCGAAGGCCTCCTGCGCAACCTAGGGAAGCGTCTATTTACTACACCGAGGGAGGCATGGCTCCTGAAAGGGTAAAGCAGGGGCGTGGTATGATCGTGGCTGTTGGGTGAAACAGCATTCTAACACCTGGGTCACATCAGGTGAACTAAACAGCCCTGTGCTCCTCATGCTCACTCTCTGCTGCAGAAGGGTGCCCTAGGCAGGTGAAAATGAGAAATCGTAGGTTAGGCTTGATGCAACAGAATGTTTGGGTTTTACAAATTCAAAAACTTCATTTCTTATATTGTACAGTGATGTTTTACGTGCTAAGATTTGTCACACGAACTTTATGCACTCACTAGAATACAGACAGTACTGAGGAGGAGGTACTCAATTACAAATTAAGCAGCGGGGCAGGGGGCCTTGTTGTAGGACTTCTCATGTGCTTTGATTTTAAAAACTGGCCTACTGCAAATTATTCTACTTCATGAACGTTCCTGAAAACACTGCAGCATCCTGGCGTTTTGCTACAGTATAAAACGTGATCTTTTTATAATCACTGTGATAATCATGGAACAGGAGATGTTTTAGACTTTTAAGAATCTACACTTAACTACAATTAAATATTGACTTTTTGTAAGTTTGGAGCCTAATGTAGTTTTTAGTTTTCTTTACCCACAAACCCCAAAACATACTTTAAGAAAGTTCTAATTTTTAACTCCTGCTTTATGTAGTCAGAGGATTTCTTTACCATGGGGTACTATTCTGCTTCCACATTAATGAATTTTGAGAAGAAAATCAGACCTTTATCTGTCAGTCTCCCTGTTAATTGTTTCTGACCACTTTATTTACAAAAGCTAGTCCTAGCATAGAGGTTCTGTTCATCCGTTTGTTTCATGCAAAATGACTAGTTGCTTTTAAATTTAACTCCGGGTAGTGTTACGTGCTTTTTTTTTTGTAGCAACTGTTACGGGAGTTGTACCTGCATATCTAACTAAACTAGCTAAAAATTAAAGAACTGTTCAGTCTGTGCTGTCTTGTTTTTTTGAGATGCTGCTGTAGTGGTTTGTTTTCATCCACGACGCAGACAAACACGGGGCGACGCAGCCCAGGGGCCAAGCCAAGCACCGGGCCAAGCCAAGTCACCGTTCCTACACCTTTGCCTCCACCCCGCGCCTTGTGGGCTGTGCAAGATGAAGGCTGGCATCCTGCTCGCAAGTACCCTTTTGAGCGGGAGAGAAAGCAGAACGGGAGGGCATTGCCTCTGCAGTGCAGTTTGTGGCACGTAATTCACGCAAGGGGCAGGGGAGGGGGTGCCCAGAGGCAAGCGCTGCCCTGGGTTCCGGCTCCCCGACCTGAAGCCCTAGGTTTTCCAAGTTGTGCTGCTCTCCCCCAGTACATAAAAAAGCAGCAACAGCTACCAGGGTGCAGGTAACTACTACAGGCAGACCCAGTACACCCCTTCCCATGCTCCAGAAGCAACAGCAATGCTGCGCAGAGGCAGGAGTTCAGGTGCAGGAGGTTTTTTTGAACCAAGTACGTAATTGTCACAAGGAGGAGTTACTGCAGCTGCAGTCGCAGGCCACAGGGTCAGCACTGACAGCATGCATCAGCTGTTCTTGGCATCAGCCTCCACTGCAGGCACAGAGCAGGGGCTGCCCGAAGCGATCGCAGGTACTTACTTGCCAACTTTTTGAAGGCACTCGTGCTCCCCCTGCCCCCACCCCACTGAAGAGGCATCCTGTCCTACCAAGTCAGCAGTCTTTGAAGAACTCTGTTGCAAAATGAACAGAAAGGCTGCAACAATAAATGTTAAATTTGCATCGTTCAGGAAGTTGCTCCTGAAACTCACCTTCCCATGCAGGATGAAGGTGTCAATAATTCACATGTAAGACCACACCGCACTCCCTCTCCCTACCCCAGCACATAACCCACCGTATTTTGCTGTCGTGCATCAAAGCGAGACCAGTCAAGATTTTTCTGCTGCTGGATGACGCTTCTAAACTTGCATCATCTCTTTGAAGCAGCAAAGCACTTCTCCCTGTGAAAGAGATGTAATGACTATGGAGCTGATGCAGGACAACTGCGACTCTAAGAAGAGCATGCTGGTACTTACTTAATGAGCATCTCTGGCTGGCTGCTCTGCTGAGAAAATAAACGCTTCCTAGATCAAGGGCTAAGTCCCACTGCCTTGGGTGCGAGTAATCCTCTTGCCTTTCATAGCGAACAGCCCCAGTCAATTAAGCTCTAGCCAGAAGAACTCACTGAACCATCCCACTGAAGTGCTTTTCCTTTTTAACAAGCTGCTTGAACAGTGCCACTAATTTTGAATTCCTCTTTTTATGCTGATCTGTATCCTGTCCTTGATGTTATTGCACACTTTTTTCCCCCACAAGGAACAACAAACCTTGCCAGTTCTAGAAGCCTTCACTGTTAGCGGGCACCTTAAGCTTTGCGTTACACCACTCCTTTCCCCCGGCCGCCAGCCAGCCAGAAGGTTCGGAGTAACGATGGCGCAGTCCATTTGGCCAGCCTGCTGGTAATGGTGAGATGGAAGAAGTCGCACAAGCACGTTCTATACAAGCCGTTTATTTGAAATGCCAACTATACGTAGGATAAAGTCAGTGTTACATGCTTCTCAGCAACAGTAGAAAAATAGAACCAGTGAAAACCTTTTTACAACTGTAATGGTACTCAAAAGAGAAATGTATTGTTTTACAATGCATCACACAAGACTAGAATTCAAGTTTGGAGGTACCTAAATAAAAATACTATTTTTTTTAAAAAACACTATGTACAATTGAAGCGTAAACAAGTTTTACAAAGTACTGGTTATGCAGGTTGTAGAAAAAACACTTGCATAGGACATGAAGTCAGTTTAAGAAAGTTTTCTGAGCCTTTAGCATTGAAGGCACTTGACTTTATACCAGTAACAACACAAAGGACAAGAAACAAAACCGTAACGTTGCTGAAGGCAGGGCTACCTTCTGGCAGTACAGATCATTACAGAAACCCCACATACGGTTTTACAGTTTTATTTCTCAGCTGCTCCCTGCATTCAGCAGAGCTCAGCACCACCTCTACCATAGAAGCATATAATTATTAAAAGAAAGAACAGTGCCTCAAACAGCATGACTATTCTTTCAAAAAAAAACCCACAAAAAAACAAAAACCTCAAAAATAACCCATAACACCAAACCCCCCAAAAACCCCCACAACACAACCCTCCCAAAAAAACCCAAACAAAAAGCAAACCCCCCAGAAACCCCACCAAACCCAAACCAAAGAAACCCGTAAGACAAACATTTGGGACATTCCAGGACCAAAAAGCAAGGCTTACAAGTACAGGTGGCCACAGCCTTAACTTTCAGAAATGAAACTCCTCAAGAACAGGAAAAATACAACAAGAAACTGCCAATCAACACAGCAGTTATTAACACACAAGTACAGTAACTCCATGGAAAAACAAAACATTTCAAAGGAAGAATCCGTTTCAGGAATTACACTATTCATCCATATATTAAGGAAAAGAGGAGGGGGCTAGGGAAAGGGAATAAGAAGTTTTTGCACGTTGCTCACTAAATGAAAGTCCGAGCCCTCTCTTTACTAGAGCAAGGAGCACAAGTCTTCCTCATCTAAGAAAACTTAATGTTCATACCTCTACCCTCAAGCAGAATATAGTCAGTAATCTGTTATCTCCATCAATTTTACAGGCGGACAAGATGTTCATTTCCAGCCTAATCACAAAGTGCTTAATGTAAACAAGGAGCTTCTGCACCAAAGTTTCAGTAGACAGAGAACAACAAGAAGTAGCAGGTAGCACAGGTACGCGTGTTCTGCGAGTGAGATGTAGTATGAACACCAGCTTCCGAACAATGCTGCCATGAAGAAGAAGAAAGGCGGTCTCTCCCCCCTCCCTCCGCACATCCCACCAGGTAGGAAATCCTATGCTGGAGTACAAAAATACAATTCCAGTAATTTGACAAATCCTTCTTTTCCACTTCAAATCAGCTGCTGTTAGCCGCTATCTTCTTCCCAACTGAAAATACACAAGTGAAAAACACAGATTGTCTACATGGCCTGATTGTCTTTGTCGCCTCAGAAGGACCTGTCTTTTATTTTGCACCTACTTTTAAACACTTATTCTCTTTTTAACACTGCTCGGCTTCTGAGACTTCAGAAGCAATTTTGTGTTCTAAAACGCAGACATGTCCCCCCAGAGGCATTTCTCACCAGCTTATTCCAAAGCCAAAGCATTTCATGATTTCCCTCAAGCCATAACCTCAAAACTTCTCAGCCTTCATCAGCCACGTCCCCACAAATTTCAAGCTTCAAAGTTACATCTGTAGATTTCAGCCCCATCTCTGTCCAGGCACACACTGCCACATCAAACTATGGTAACTAAAATAGTTCGCTCAAAGTACAGCTATCAATTTTAGGTAAAAATAAATTATTCAGAATAGTGAGTCTTCTGAGGACAGCTATGACTTTTTCGTAATTAAGCTACCGACATACACATGATGCAAGTGCAGGGAGTTTCAGGGGTGGTGTGTGATGATTAGTTAATGCTTCTAGTGCTGGTGAGCATGAGACCGAGTGTCTGGTTAGAGCTATGCGGTCAGACAGCACCGTGCTCAAATCTTCAGAAGCAGCCCAATGAACCTCAGTCCCTAACCTGCAGCAGCACCATCCCCCCACCGACACCTTCTTGCATTTAACAATGTTCTATGCTGCAGTCCCATGGAAATACTACATATTGGTGATGAGGCCAGGACCACCAAGTGTCTTGACTGTGGTCAAAAAAAAACAGATTAAAAAGGCTGATGGGGGCGGGGAGAACATCTCCCCTCACCCACAAGACACATCACCTGCGCAGTTTTGCTCAGTTTCTCCTCCAGTCCTACACCACACCTTGAAAGGAGTGTCTGCAGAGCTTTCACAGAAGCGGGAGGCCTATAGATGTGTATGTAGGAGACATTACAATTTATTGGTTCAAACACCCATATCTTCATTTATCTAGAAGCTACTTGGTAGTTTGGAATTGCAGTATTCAATATATTTCACTAACATCGTGGTGTTGTTACCAGGCCTTGCATACTTTAATGAAACAGGTTAGGTAAGAACCTGCCATCAACTAAAACTAGAAGTCAAGTTGCAGCAAGACTTCTGTTTAAACAGTATTAGGCATTTTGAACCGCAGGACACAACTCAACCTAACCTTAAAGTAGTCCTTAAAGTAATCCACTTCAGATTAAAGTTTTCTACTACAGGGAAATTCTTCATTATAGAAACTGCATTTTAAAAAACCCAAATAGGCCTTTACCAGTAAACACTACACTGCAGCGGCATCAGATCCCTATCCTAAATGCAACAAATCTGTGGTAAAAACTGCATGGTAAGTATTAAGGATGCACTTAATAATTATAACCATTACACCCGGTGCATTGCTTAACCCCAACCCAGTGGCAGGCAGCCAGCCCAGGTCACTATCATTCCCTCTCTGTATCCCGTTAATAGATGAATCTGACTTCTGTGCTTTAAGAAAGCAAAGTTGGGAAATGGAAGTGTAATTTGGGAGCGCTAAAGCTTTGCACATTCCATGATGCTCGAACAGTTACTCTTCACTTTGATTTTGTTCACAGAACAGCTGCAATTATGAAGTTATGAAGTCAGCAACACTTCAGATCAGGTAAGGGACATTGAACGACGTCACCAAGAGTGAAGCCCTTTTTTAATGATAGGCAGGAGAAAGCAAGGCAATGAGCAGTCACCCCAGCACCTCTGTTGGAGAGGGAACCCTCTCGAATGGAAGGTTACCATTCAGGCAACAGCAAAGATACTGCCTTGTCTTCCCGGCACTCCAGGATTTAGCACGAATCCTCAACTCTGGTCTTCGCTTACGCCCACATATGGGTAGCTGGAAGAACAAGTTATTACTGTAATTTTTACAGTATTTCTAGATTTATTTCTGCATGGGCAAATGAACAACTCTAGTCTGTCTAGTAAGTGCTCCTGGATGATCATGAAGTTCTCAATGGTCACAACTGAGCCAGGAAGCAAACAGAGTCAGACTGTCAGATCCCAGTGAATTTCACTGGAATTTGGACTCCTAAATATCCCCCTGGACTCTTAAAACCCCAAATACAATTCTTGAAGTGGGCTTCCTATGTAAGGGTAAGACCAGCTGCCAGAACTTTTCAAACAAAATGTTAAACTGGATTCTTGCTGCAGTCATAAAAATCAGGAAGATTTCAGATCTAAACAAACAAACAGAAAATCTAACTAAAAAATGCAGTATTTTGATGTGCTGTTCTTTGGAATTCCTATAATTAAAAAATAAACGCATTGTTACTATCTCATAAGAAAATACGTTTCATAATGTGCAACCTAATGCACACAGGGAATTGGCAGGTGAAAGGGAAAATGCAAAAGTATGAAAATACAGTCCTTTAAATGTGACAATAAAGTTCAACATATTAGTACAAAACTAATACACTAAAATAGATGTACAGGTGCAAAAGGCTACCAGGTTGTAGAAAAAAGGTACCAGCTTTTTTTTTTTTTTTAAAGGCTTAATTAAGTTTGCTCAAAAAAAATTTCCCACAAAATAAAACCAGAAGCAGCATTAAAAATAAACTGATAACATGCTGTCTCTAATAAAGCAGTGTATGTACAAAAGAAGTGAGCGAAGCTGAATTTATCCGCTGGCATGAATAAATTTGTCTGACAGAAGTCAGGCCAAAAGTTGCAAGAATGGGATGTTTACAACTCTTAGGCACAGAGAAAGAGTGGAGGTTGCTTTCATAGGGCAGATTTTTTATACAGGAAGTCTGGTTTGTTTGGAGACCTCCTTCCTCTGCTTACTGCATCTTCCCTTTCCAAATCTGCATTTCTCTGTGCTCCATGTTCCAATGGCTCATCATCCACCAGTCTCCTACCGGGTCTCTCTTCTTGCATGTCAGAGGTGTACGCAGAGAGCGAAGGTCTGTTGGAGGTTAGCCCATAGGTTAAATCGGTTTCCATTTTTGTTCTTCCCCTGATGTGAACTGGGCCATTACCAGCATTCTCCTGGGTAGCCAATGCCAAGTCCAGTCGCTGGGGAGGTTGTTCTAAGACATCGAGGTGTATTGGCTCATTCTTTTGTCTGTGCTGATGCCCATCTTGGGAGAGCAGGTATTCCCTCCTAGAATCCTCTTGCTTTTTAGGAGATATCTGGGAAGGTAGATAGGCTGACTTTAAGCCACTTGGTGATGCCTTATTGTGGCTATACAAATCTGGGCCAAAATATATGCCTTGTGAAGGCGAAGGACTGTGCCTGTTGGGTGCTGGCGTGGAGGGTCTGCATGCAGCATTGGAGAAGTCATAGAAGTCAGGATATTCCTGCTGATTTTCTCGAGCATCTATTTTTTGCTCTATTGCATGTTTCTTTCGAGAAGTGGGCATGTGTCTGTTCTGAATACATGAAATGTGCTGGGGTGGACCAGGCCCTACCTCTGTAACCGTCTGGCTTAATTCTGTGTCGACAGTAAGCTCTGGTAACCTTCTGTCTTTTAAAGACATTGCTGACACACCCATTGCGATATCTGGCATCAGTTCATTTAGCAAGGGCTGAGTACACTGGAAGAGAAAAGAGATTGGACCATGGAAACAAAGCAAAAACTAAACACAAACTGTATTTAGGATAGTTTCTGTAACTCAAAATGGCGTCTTCCCCATCTACCTTTGCCTAGACCAACCTGAGCCTGCAAGTTTCCTACACCATTTAAAGATGACGTGTATCCTCCAACCTTCACCTTCCTGCTAGCTTAAGACAACTTCCCTTTATGAAGCTGTTGTGCCACAATAATAGTTCCTTCTTAAATGCATCTTGTCTTAAATATGCAGTAAATGACAATGTACCATTAAACTCTCAAAAGGTAAGCCTGATTTAAGCCACTTGCAATTATCAAACTAAACAAGGTACTCTGCAGAACTTAACAAATGGTTTGTTGTAGCACACAGTTCCAGTGCAGTAAAGCCACAAAACATGTGTTTTGTCACTACAGATGCAACCCCTCTGCTTCGTTTTCATATTTTTAAGTTAGTTAATTGCATGCATGCGTATGTGTATGCGCAACAGCGTCATGGTTTGGAGGGGGGCATCAGTCACAGTGCTGACTAGATCCACAAAGTGTATGGAAGGTGTTGCATGGCATTCTTCTCACCTACGCCTACAAGCCATCCTGCAATGAGACAAGTATATTACAGTCTTCCAGACGGAAGAGTTGAAATTTCTACTTGTATTTACCATTTCTAATAAAAGCATTGAGCAAACAATGGAAAACTCTTAATTTGAAGTTAAATATTTTATATTTAAATATAGAAAGAAGTGCAATATATTTAGGACAATTGCTCAAGGAAAAAAAAGAAAATCTGTTTTTCCATTCAGAACTCCAGATCAAATCTGCATCTAAAGAGCAGGTTTTCAGTATGACACAACTGTGCACTGAAACAGATTTTTCACTGCAGAAAAAAGTTACTGAATTCTTTATTTAGCATTTCATGTACTTCACAAAGCTATGTTTTTGTCCAGTATGTTATAGTTCGTTGTTTTCATTGCATCATATTGTAGTTCAGTAACTGTAATGATTGTCTTTAAATGCTGTGATGAACCCCTTTGTATTTGCAAATACCAATTTTTGCTTGCCTATTAATTTTAAAATCTTTTTCACAGCTGTAAGGCCTTCACATTCTCCACAGGCTCCCTTTATACATATCTGTTTACTTCAGGACTACTTACCTGTGAAAAGCCAAAATATCATCACTATTTCCACCCTTGAATTATAGCATGCAGTCCACCACTGAAGTTGACTTATGCTTTGTTTTAATGTAGAGCAAACTATCTCATTTCAGAAGATCCGAGTCCCACTTGCCCCTCCAAAATGTTCCTGCCCCTGGAACATTCATTCTCCCAGGGATTAGGGCATGCCTCTGGGATGTGGGCATGCCTTTGGGATGCGGAATGCCGATAGCCATTTTGGTAGAAAATTCGTCTCCTAATCAATGAAGATGCTCTTTTATTTAACAAAGCCAAGTTACTTGACCATAAAAATTCTCTCCAGCTCCTCACTATAAGCCATTTTGAGTGGCCAGAGATAGGGAGAAAAGGAGAAATCGCAATACTTACTACTTGCTTCTCAGCTGCCATCACTGCTGCTGCTGCAGCCACCGTTTGCCTCCCCAGACCTGTAGTGTTAGTGCAATCAGGAGGTGCTGCTTTAACACTGGGCAAGTAGACAGGTGGTGCAGCTTTGGGAGCCGTTCGGGAGTGGAATAGCGAATGATTACACGGGTAAGAAAAGGAACGGGAGGGATGTTGACTTGGCACCCTTTGTGTCCAGCCCACTTTGAACTGGTTATGAATAGGAGTTGCTGGTGGGTGGTATGGTGGTGGAGGAGGGGGTAACGGTGGATGGAAGGCCACAAAAGAGTCCAGTTCTGTAAACATGGTTTCTGCAGTGGGAGTGCTGTTAACGCGACATCGGCCAGACTGTCTCATTGTCAGGAGTGGGCTTTCATCCCCAAATCGCTCATCAGGAAAGAATTTGTGAGGATTCTGCAAAGGAAAAAAACCAGCATGTAACAAAACAAAGGAGGAAGTCATCTAGAAAAATCTCCTAAACTAACACACATTGGAACTAGAAATCTGCTAGTACTGTAACAGGACAGTTGTGCCACCTAAAGCCTCACGAATACTTGGAGATGATTACAGCTACCATGGAATTACAATTCTTTTTAAAAACAAGGCAAGAAGCATCAGATTCACTGTGTGAATAAGTTGACCGACAAATGCATTTGCTTAACAGCAGCATGCAAACAGAAGCAGGATTTCCAGTTTCCCAGTCCTGATATGCACTACGCAGATCTAATGTATCAGTTAGGACTTTCTCTCCTCTCTGATTCAAGAATAAATCGTAACCTAGGTTTCTAGTTATGGTTTGACTATCCTCATCAACTGCCTCTTCGGCAGGTTTTTTTTGTCCCCAAAATCTGTGGCCGTAAGAGCACCCTGAATGGCAACAACTCTTGAGAACAATATTTATACATTGCACTTACACATTTATAAAATCACATAAATCAAATGCAACAGTCTCACTGTAATTTGCGTTTGGACAACTCTAAAGTTATGCAGGCATTTCAAAGCATTTTTGCACCTGCATGTGCACACAGAAAGCAGTTCTCTTATTGCAGATTATGCATTCAAGTCAATTCACAAGCAGAACAGAATCAAAGCATTTGTGGTCTTATACAGCAATTTTTCCGTACCTGCAAAAGTTCCGCAGCAGCATCAGAAAGTCCAAATTCCCGCAGCACACGAATCTGAATCTCATAACTGACTGTGGCGCCTTCTCCACAATTGAGAGCGTACGCCCTTTGCACCTGCTCAGTATGACGCAGCTCCTGCAGCCGTTTGATCATCTCTCTTACAATGAGGAGACTGGGAACTGGAGGGATAATAGAGAATGGAATGGGGATAATAGAGATTACTCTTTGAACTGTAAGACAAAAAGTTTGATTGCAATGGTTAGATTTAATTCTGAAAGGAAAAAAAAAAAATCTAACATCAGACTGACTTGGCTTTTTTTTTAAGAAGCTTCTGTCAAAACCAGTTCAACTTACACATGTTCTTTGAAGCATCATTAAGGCGCATGGGATAACACACATATACAAATGGCAAAGACATCTACCATTTTTCCAGCTTCTGCTAGAGTAAGCCACAAACACAGCCTTCTTTGTAAACTCCTTATGATGCAGGTATTTTATTATTTAAGGTGGGGGCAGGATATCTTAAACAACAACTGAATGTTCCCTCATGAATTCTACAGGCCAATAATTCATTGATTTTTTTGGCATACACTTCATACTTCTAGTGGAATTTTATAATCACAAGATCATAATACCAGTATGTAACTACAGAAGGAGCATTCTAAAAAAATTACACAAACTGTAAGCCAACATAAACCTGCTAAAGTTGTGTTGTTTTATGCAGCCATATTGAAATAATTTTTTAAAAAAAACTTTCCAAAAGGAAATAATGTATAATTTGGGGTATTTATCCTGTTGCAAAACATTCTCATGCCTCCTCTTGCTGCTGTTTGATGATCAATGGTATTTTTCTGTGGTCTTTCTGTCCCCAGGAAAACCTGCATATCATAAAGAGAAGACAAATCCAGATCTCTGAATACGTTTGTTGTGGCATCTGATCCTTTACCAGCTTTACAAGCCTTATATATTACTATGAGCAGATGTCCATAATGAAAGCTCATAAAAATTAAATGGATCAGACAGTAAGAACAGTGTGAAAACACATTTGCATTACAGAGAAGGAAAAAACCCAACACCGTGCGGTACAACTGGTCCCAGTTTCACAAAGTTTACATTGGTACATGGAGGATAAGTGTAAGTAGCACAAAATATTTTTCCCCCCAAATTGAGTTCCTGTACTAGGGAAGGGAAAAAAAAAAAAAGAAAAGAAAAGAAATAATCAAGTCTATCCAGTCTTCCAAGGCTTGGAAATAAGTCTTTCACAATACCTGCGACACACTTCAATTGTTCTGAAAAATCCTGGTTTAGCAGCCAGATGTTTAGCTACAACAAGCATTTTGCTAACACTGAAAAAAGAGGATTTTAGCAAAATTTGAAGCAGTTCTCCAAACTACTAGGCATAAAAATCATCTTAAGTTTTTAATGAAAAAGTTCTACCTCCTCAAACACAGGTTTGTTTCTGGGTTGTTTTTTTTTTTTTCCCCCTGTTATTCATGTGAAACACATGGAAGAGAGATTACATACATAACAAATACAATTTTCTCAAGTCAGTTCAGGATTTCTCATTCAAACTGAAACTGCAAAATACCTAAAGAAACCCAATGACCTGCAGAACGTAGCCTCAAAGTAGAACAGACTTCAGCAGAGGCTGAACTCATTTTAACAATAGTGTTGCAAGAAGAGCACCGAGACATGCTGCCAATAGCATTTATACAAATATAGTCCATGGGCAGTGGGTACAAGGAAGATGCCAGCAACAGATGGAGAATACCTAAGCTGTAAAGAACCCCCTGCTCTAAGAGCCCGGCGGCGATGTTGCTTAGCTCTCCCTCCAGCAGTTCCTGTGCTCCATATATGCTTTGGGATGGATTCCTGTACACATTACAGGTTTGGTACATGTCCGAAATGTCCTCAAAGTAATTGGGCTCCATCTACCCTTCCTAGCACAAGGTATTGGCAAAACAATCAGTTCTTTTGCATGATTACAGAATAAGCAAAGCAGGCAGTTACCAGGACACAATACCTGTGCTCCAACTACTGGCCAGGCTCACAGCTCATATCCATGCTCAAATCAAAGGGCTGGAAGTAATTCCTATATATTAAATTGTACAGAATCAAGCTGTAGGGGCATTTCAGATTGGTCAAGATACCTCATGTTTGCCAGAGCCAGATTTTTTCAGAACACGAGAACTTTTGCAAAGCATTGGAAACCTTTGAGAATCTGTTTTCTCTCTCAACTTCTTTGGAAACTAAGATCGAGCAAAGTGTTACCAAAGTCACATCTTATGATGAAATACTTTACATTCAATTCATGGTGAGTATATTTATGCTTTTCTGTAGAGGGGGGAAAAAGTCTGAGTACTATAATGCAGTGCTGAGATGCCACAGCTCTAAGTTTTAAACAAACAATTAGTACTTTTATCAAATTACAGAAGTTTTCAGAAGCTCCTTTTAGGCTTTATCAAGTCTCTTCCTGAATCACAAGAAACAAATAGATCAAAACCATTCCACAAACCTTACTAGAAAAAGCCTACCGTGGTGTTTAACCAAATAGCATTTAAAATCTTCTTAACACCTCAACTTAAATTCTCTTGGCAGCAATTGAAACCTACTATTTTTGTCCTAGCTGTAGCATCTGTAAGAATAATTGATCTACTTCCTTTCAACATAGTTGACTTAAGGGCGACATAATTAACACACAAAGACCTTATAAAATGGGGAATGGGGAGTGGTGGAGGGAGGAAGATGACTGTTTTCTTGGTGGCATGTAACCTTTATTGCTTTTCCTACAGACTTCCAAACTGATCCATGTCTACTGAGATGTGATACTTTGATCTCAAAATGGATACCAAAAGTTTATGCAAGTTCAAGGAAAGACTGCATAAGCTCATGGATTAAAAACGCATTTAAAATTACTAACTACACAGAAACACCACCCACCACAGGACATCTCCGAGCTGTAAATGGTTGAACAGCACACAGAATTTTACAGGGAATTATTTTATGTGCTTTTTCTGCTACTCTTTCCTTCTGCACTCACTTCTGGTAACTGCTGGAATAAGGATACTAGACTAGACAGACAAATCCTTGACTTGACCCTATATGGCCGTTTATATGGCTAAACACAATGCTCCATCCAAGACCAAATTACTTCACATCTTGTGGCACATTTGTTTTTGTGTTTTAGTATGACTCTTTATGGAATTGTATAATGTTGACTTTCAAGCTTTTCTCCACAGAGCTTCCCTCAGCCATCCTGCATGCACACAGCTAGCTACACCTATATAAGCACAATGTTTCCCACTTTCTTCACTGAATTTTAAATTTAATCTTGGTCATTTACCTATCTAATCCTGCCCTCCAAAACATCCACTGAACCTCCCAACTTGTCATCAGCTGCAGGTTTTGCCAGTGTGTTCTCTATGCACACTGAGTATTAATGGAGCCAGGGAAAGGTGGGAAGAGCTAGATGCTTTGGCAATCCCACCAGATACATTCTTCCAGTTTCACACCAAAAGATCAAATGCATAAATGACAAAATATATTACAGTAATTTTATGACTACATTTCCCTGGCTTGCCTATGGGGAATGTCACACCAAGTATCCTGAAGTCGAGAGGCATTATCTACTTCCACCTATAAAAACCTACTCTGCCACACAAGGAATGAAGTTGGTTTGACTTCAAAGCTAAAGTGGATTTGGTGAACTGAAAAAAAGAGTGTGTTTTGAGTGTGTACTTCCAATATTTTTCTGGCAAACTGAGTTAAGCTGACTGCCCTGCACGTTATGCTCCCCTGCTTTTTCTTTTTAAAAGAAATCAGTATTTTGCCATTTTCCAGCCTTCTGGATCAACCAGTCGTCCAAGACAGGTAAGCAGAAAGCTGAGAACCACTCTGAATACAGAGCCAGGCTCCAGCAAGTGTTCTACAGTAAGTTTAACTAGTCCAAGCTTTTTCAAATTGCCCAGCTGAAGCAGGTTAAAATACTATCCCCTCCAGCAGCTTACTTTCTAACAACTTCTTATGCCATACAAAAATAGTTAATGTCTTCAGAGTAGACCAAAGCAAAAGGGACTACCACTGAGTGGGAAGAAGCCCAAATGGTGCAGTACTACTCTCTGAGGAAATCATAATACTCAGTAATTCACACTCCTCCTCCACTGCCCCCAAGCCCCCACGCACTCGCACGAGATCAATCGGCATTGCAAGTGATCTAGCAGCCTTACCTGGGATCTCGTTGGCTATAACTGAAGGAGGACTGGACTGGTTAGTGCTAACTTGCTGGTGGGTAATCATATGACAGCACTGCGGCACTGCGTTGTTTACCATGTAAAGGGTGTCGGGCACATTGGACATTCGGACCATCCGCAAACGAACAAGATCGGTTTGTTCCACCATCATCTCATCCAGTACCGACTGCAACGACAGCCATTAGAGCCCTCATGAAGGCACTGCACACGCATACCCACCGGGAGCTGCTGCAAACGCAGTCCCGAGGCCACAAGTCTACCAATGTCTAAACCATAACTTTTTCAGGTCCCAAACAGTATTTGGCTTTTCCACAGCATTTTCTATTCCATTTTCCAGTCAAGATCAGAGTTGAGTTCCAGAGCTAAGAGCAGGCAGGTGAATAAAGTTTGGGAAGGTTGCTTTGTTTATTTTGTACCTGTCACATTGGAAGTAACCTTCTCAAGGCCAGACCCTTGACTCTGTCTCAGACAATTACTGCCTACAGGTCTCAACTCTCTGTGCCATTGAGTAGAGGGCACTAGTCTGAAAAATGAAATGTGTTTCCCTCAGATGTCTTAAAGAATAGAAAGGGATTTATACATACCCTTTTAAGATTCTCATTTAATGTTAAATGAAAAAAAATCATAAAATCACTCTTCTGCAATTTTTGCATTTCACAATAATTAAACTACAAATAGGAGTATAGTTACCAGACAGTAAGTATGAGAGTCCTCCCTCTAACGTTAAACAGCTAAGGATACTTTTAAAAATATTTACAGCATCATATGAAACTAACAGAAACAAGGATTCCTGACCAGGGTGGGATGGAAATCAGAACATACTTCTTCCTTTAAGGTTACTACTAAAGCACTCCCATACCATATACCTGAAAACTAAAAGAGTCAAAGCTTTTATCACATGTTCTTTAACACATTTTTGTTAGTTTTAACAATCCAAGATATAAAGATAAAATTTTAACTGGCTAGTCTTCCTTTGCTGCTTTAGTGCCACCTGGTGCTCTCTAACTTTTGTGCCCAAAATGGGAAAAGTAGTTTTATTTCTCCCCTCCCCTCAAAGAGGATGTCAGCACCAACTCACACCCTCAGAAAATATTTTCTTTCTTAGGCACAGAGCAAAAGCTCTGAATTCACCATAGTAGTGGTCAGAGTTCGTAGGCGATGTGAATGTGCACAGCTTCGCCTAATCCTCTTGTTCTGCAGTCACGTGCACTGCTGGGACTCACGAGCTCCTGACCTAAGTCAGAGCCGCCTTAAGTGGTAGCATTAGTGGGCAACCTACAAGGGTCCCATTCTGTCAAACAGAATATGGAATGTTTCTGCCCCACACAGACATCTCCACCCTGTCACCAAACGGCACCATCAGAGATGCTACAAGATCTTCAGTTTGACAGTCCTCATGCAAGATATTAAATAGGGAAGCTACTGCTTGAGCAGGACACAAAGGACTTCAGTCAAGTTGGACACAAGATATTTATTCCATTCTGCGGAGGATCAAAAGGATTTTGGATATGTTCCGATTCAAACAAGATGAAATATCAGAGTCCTCTGCCTAGTGGAATAGTAGTTCTCCACCCAGCTCTGGTGGGAGCTGGGGAGCCTGAAAGACCTGGCACCAAGGTTGCTGACTAGCTGCAAACTGGGACTCTCAGGCTCTCACCTTGCCATCCGCCTGCCAGGTGGGCTGCCGAGGAGCTGGGCCGGCAAACTGGCTGGAAACCAGGGAGGTTTCCCTCAGAACGCTGCTTTGTTTCCGGTGGAATTTCATCAAGATCTGTCTCGCAAACATTTCAATTTCGACAAAAAAAAATTTTGTTGAAATTTTTCTGACCAGTTCTAGAGACTTGAGCCTGATGATCAATCTTGTAAGTCTTGTTAAATTGAAAATGTTAGTATTTTAGGCCAGTACATGCAAAGAGAGACAAAACATACCAAAATCTTTCCCTGTTTACAGAACCCCCTGATGACTCCAGATTAACAATACTCAAATGTTAATGATTATTACCTTAGCCTCCTCCACATATGGTGAGAACAGTCTTGGCCGCACATATATTCCAGCATTTTTTTGCCGCAGCCAGGCATTTGACTTTCCACCTTCTGATGTTGGTAGCATGTCTGAAGGAGGAGTACTAATCAGGCCTCTCTTCATCTTTAAGAATCAAGAAAGAGTTTCATGGTTTTTTTAAGTATGAATATGGGGAAAGCTTGCAAGAAATGCATTTCTCATACTGAATCCTTACATCAGTGATTTTTGTTTGCCTTCTGATCGATTTGAAGCACAGAAAATTTAACCAGAAAAAGATTTATACACTTACTACTCTGAGCAAATACATTTTAGGAGCTAATCCTCAAAAAAAACCCAAACAACCCACCAAACCACAACCTGAACATTGTAGAATCTAAAGCACAACAAATCCAGAAATAATATTTGTATGAGATTACTGACTTACTGCATCACTCAGTACTTCACTATTCATGGGTAAGATGTGCTCAATGCGGACAAAAGGTAGAAGTGGAGACAGGATCTCTCTCAGCTCCTCAATGTCAAGATCTCTCCTCTTCACACCTCTTTTGTTCACACTGTGAGCAGTACCACTCAGTAAATTAGGCTCTGTGGGAAGGAATAAAAAAATAGTAAGTTTACATCAAAAAGTTTAAATAGGAAAGCAGGAGTTACAGGGCTTATGGAAAGTTATAGACGAGGAAAGAAAAGTCTAATTTAAAAATCACAGTGCTTATCTGCATTGTTCCACAAAACTATTTCATGCCTTAAAAACTGATATGAAGCATCAGCAGGTTCACACAAGCATGGGTCATAAAATCATAGAATCATTCAGGTTGGAAAAGACCTTTAAGATCATCAAGTCCAACCATTAATTGTCATTTGCACAGCTGTCAGTTTCAAAGCATAAGCCAGGGAGAAAACATAGAGGTAGCACTTGGGGTAAACACTTACAAAGCTCTACCTCCAGCTACACTATGAAAACTTCCATGCTTCACTGCTAGCAGTTTCCCCAAAGGCTTTCTCCTGCAGCTCCTCTCCCTTTCCCCAGCAGTTTTCAGAAACTTATTTTATGCAAATTAAGGCCTGAAGAGACCACTGGGATAAGTTATTCTAGCTTCATGTAAGTCACCCTAGTAACAGCTGTGTCAAACCCATTCAAAATGCTCTCATGGTAACAGGATACCTATTTATGCCAAGAGTGGGAATCTTCCTAGAGACTGCAAGATGACAGCATACGACACCCTCGGGTCATTCTTCCTCCCTCAGTTAGCAACCTTCACCTGTACTTCAGGTATTGTGCTCAACCTGACCTTGACTAACTTCCCTCTTTGAGGAAACCTGTCAAACATACCCACCCTCCATTCAGTACAGGCAGCTCAAGTTTTAGCCACAGCCCGTTATGATTTCTAGTGCTTTCTGGTATTCAACCAACACCGCCACATACTCAGAGCTGCAAAATCAGGAGTGTCACTGAGGAATTTAGACCAAATTGCTAGACTAAATTTATCCCTAATCTGACAGAACTTGGCATAGCTCTTATTTCTGCTTTTGCTTATCATGTTATCCGATGATCTGATGAAAGAGAAATGAGCCATTTACTTAATGAACACCACAGACCAGAAAGCTGCACAATTACTCCAAATGAGCAGCTTCTCCCCCAGTCCAGGTCTGTTACTGTTTAACTGGCTCCATTACGTTCCAATCTGCCTTAAGACACTTAGAAAATCTTGGTTTGAAGATAGAAGGTTAATACTTACTCAGGTCACTAACAGCACGTATTTTAACTGACTTTTTGTTGCACTTCATACAGCATGTCTATGACAAAGCAGTTATATCACAAGCAATAACAGTGGATTTCAAAAACATGGCCAGCCCTCCAAAGACAGTAGCCACACTGCCTTGTTTTCACACAAGCAGGTTCTTCCCTTTCTGTTCCTCTCATTGTACTATCTGATTGACACTTTGTGATGTGGAGGAACTACAAGTTACTTGCATTTGTTATTTGGAAAATATACATTTAACCTACTTCCCATATCCAACACACATGAGACTGCCCTTAAGTTACCACTGTAGCAATAATATGCATCTGAGCTAACAAAAATACATTTACATCTACTTTAGGAAAAGCACTGATGCCACCTGATGGCTTGTTTCTCACTACCACAGATTTCTGTGGGAGAAATGTACTCAAACTGAAGTGAAAGGTTGACACAGTAAACTAAGAATAAGACTACTGTGAGAAGCCTGCATGAGCACAGAAAAGTAAAAGATACTGCAGGGTTTTTTTATTTCATGCATTAATTACAAGAAAAATAATTCTGAGACAACAGCAAATCAACCACACTTAAAAAAAAAACCAAACCAGACAATCATAGAGGTTGAAAGGACCTCTAGAAGTCTGGTCTGGCCACAACCACCATCCTCTCCCCACACCTCCCCAGGCAGGGTAGAGCAGGTTGCCCACGACTACATCCAGTTAGGTTTCAAACACCTCCAAGGACGGAGACCCCGTAACTACTCTGGACAACCTCTTCCAGTGTCTAACCATCTTCATAGTTTCTTGTGTTTAAACAGAATTTCCTGTACTTCAGTTAATGCCTCATTGCCTCTCATCCTGTCCTGGGTACCAAGAGAAGAGTGCGGCTCTATTTTCTTTGCTTCCTGCCATTAGATATTTATAGACTTTGCTAAAATCCACCCCCCAAGCCTTTTCTTCTTGAGGCTAAACAATCCCAGCTCCCTCAGAATGGCAGCGTTCTCATTTTTTAGAGAACAAAAGCATTCAAAAAAAAAAAAAGTGTATTTGTTTAGTTTTGACCATACTGCAAACAAAGTAGATTAAACTTCCTTAAGTTACAGATTACCCACAAAAAAGAACTTCCATACATTTTGGTTTATTTGGTTTAGTACTGTGTGGTTTAAAGGATCCTTACCTCGATCTGCTATTCTCTTCATTAACTGGTGTTCTCCCCATTTAATCAGATATTTAAGAATATCTTGTTCACTTGCCTGGTAGAAAAAGAAAGTTACAATCTGTATATGCTTAGTTTAGTGTCACTCACACACACACAAAAAAAAAAGACAATCAGATACACAGGTCTTTTGCAGCTATAAACAAACACAACTATACCAAGAGCGAAGTAAGTATTTGTACTTTATGATCTGCTATACCACTTCCTCCAAATATTTTAATGTAGTACTACTGGTATATCACCACCTTGATTTCTAGATTCATGTCACTTATCAAATCCCTAGGAGGAGGGGAAAAAAAATTTTTTTTCTACAGAAGGAAAAATTTTTGGAAAAAACTTACAGGTATTAAAATTGAATTATTAAAGTTTAATTAAAGGGGCAGTTCTAACACTGGGTGTTTGGATCTCCTGTTTAACATTACAAATTCAGCATCTGCACAGCCTGAAAAAGCTATAAAAATAATCAAACCAACTAAATTATAATCTAGGTGAAGAGAAAGATTTTCAGTAATACTATAAACAAAACAACTTTGCTTTGTTCATACCTATATACACGTGCTAACCACTTAACATTTTTAGAGGAAAAAATCATGTACTGAAAAATTTATCTACCTAATTTCTTAACAACTAGGGTAGGAAATCTAGTCATAATACACACTGTTATGGAAGGTCAACAGTACTGTTACTGTAATTCCCAAAATGCTTAAAGTAAACAAAACTTTTTTTTAAACAACACTACATAATCTCTAACACTTTATACTTTAAAAAAAAAAAAGCTATATTAGGACAGATACAATTAAAAAAAAAAAATCCAGTCGTCTTTAAGCTACAAAAGGCTGGTTGTCATTATAAAGATATCTCCCTTGAAGAGAAATGGCAGCAAAAATCCACAAGCCTTCTATTAGTCAGTATGGTTTCCTCTCCCTAAAACCACACAATCACTGAAGGAAAGTCACAAAAAAGAAATTCTGCAATACTTGTCAGAAAATGTATCTTTATGTCTCTCCTAAAAAATAAATTAAGCCTTCTGAACAATTACTAGTTTATTAGCTCCCACTGTCCCCAACTAGGATGTACGTTGTTACAGCAAAACTACTACCACCACATAATTTTTTATAAAACACTTAAACACGCAGGCAAATGTTAGGTTCAGAAATGCTTTGTTTAAAATAATTTGCAGCCATTTCTAAACTATTATTAGGCATCTAAGCAACAGTATATACCACCTGTTTGGGTTGTGTTACAAGCCAAGAACAAAATAGTTTTCTTAATCACTAGTTCAATTTCATTTTTTACATACTATAAAGGAATACTTAGTGTGCATACAAACCCAGTCTTGCCTACAATTTAAAATGAGCTACTCCCAAGCACTTCCAGTAATGGTATAGCATATCCTGCTTCAAGCAGGCCCAGCTGTATTCTGCATTGCAGGTTACCTGTAAATAGTCAGACTGAATAGCTGTGAGCAGGTGGTCCTTGCTAAGTTCATAGAAGACATCTGAAGTCATGACCTGGGTAAACTCCTCACAGAGGAAATGTAGTGCTTGACGATGTACCCACTTGGAACCGTACGGCTGAGAGCTCCACTTCAGAATGGCAATTAAGGTGTCTAGTGAGATGCTCTCAGCAATAATATCTTCACAGCCTAGGAAACAAAAGCAAAAATCAATGATGTTGTTACAGCGGCACTTTGATTCTGAAGAAACACTACATACGGCTAAATCCATAATATAAAGGGTTATATGACTCCCAGTGAATGTAAAAACATGTGCCCTACAGACCAAGGTTGTAAAGGGGGTTAAATTCTGACTAAAAGTATAATAATTTTAATTGTGGTTTAGGATTCCAACTGTACAGTCGTTTACCTTTTAAAGGCACATGAAACGTCATGTCTGCTGGCAAGCCTGGATGAGCAACCGGAAAGCTAGTTTAGCCCTAGTACAACCTCCTTTGGTTAATATACATTATCGGACTGTTTAACACATTTTGAAGTTGCAGATTTGAATTTGAGTCCCTGTTGTTTAGAGCAGATTCACAGAAGCCTATAAACCGTAACAGAGGTGGAATTTTCATCCGTATCACTCTGCACATGGGCCCTCCCGAGACAGACCGTGCAGAGGAGCAGAAACAAAAGCTGTGACACACTGTTGGTTCTCAGCTGCTCAGCACAGGATGAGGGCAGCAAAGCATCACTTTCTAACTCACAGAGAAGGCAGGAAGCAGCAGGTGGTTGCTCCAGGCCACCACCCTGGCCTCCCTATCAAGCAAGGCACAGAGGGGACCAGGACAGGGAACACCTCCTCCCACGGGGAAGCAGAAAGTGAAGCATCCAAGAGGCAGGTATTCTGACTCGCAGCGAGCCTGCTACAGTTTCTTCGTACTCACTGCTGCATTTCACAGAGTGCATGTCTTCTAAAGAAGAGACAGGGGATATTTAAGTCTCCTGAAGGAAGATGGAGCAGATTTGGAAGAAATGAGGGGAGATGTACCACCGTAGGGCTGAAAACATGGGTACTTGGGGTTACTGAGTTAAGACAGATGGTACCACAACGTTGATAACTTGAAGTCTCCAATAGCACTTCGCTGATTTCATTTGTACATCTGGTTTACATATACACAGAATACTATTTCTATTTGTACTATAAAGGTAGCAATTTAAAGAAAAAAAAAAATCCAGTTCTAGAATTATACATTCCAGTCTCAACCCACTACAGCCACAAAATTACAGCTGTGCTTATGCCCACAAGAGGTCCCCAAACAGTTCAGAGCAGCATGCTTACACTGCAGTTATTTTACTTTTTATACATCGTCATTTTTCCCTCAGTTTCAAGGATATTTAAAAACTGAACTTTGACAGTTGTTTAGAGAACTGTATCTCATTACTGAGCTCTTGGACTAAGCTGAGTAAGAAATTGTTTAGCACGGTGATGTTAACATTTGTCAAGACAAAGAGGGTCTCCTGATGCTACATATTTTTGAACTGATTGCATACACGCAAGACACACTAGCAGCAATTAATATAATTAACAGAAAATCTTACTTTTCTACATAGGCCAGCATACAGAATATAAGCATTGACTCCATTTCTGTTGCAACTAATAACGTGAAGGATATGTTATTAAGGAGTAAGTAGTAATAAGTGAATGTGCTACGTCAGGTAGAAAGGTATCTGTCAAAGGAACTACTACTTAGGACCAAAGTCACTGAAAAGGGAAGCGTAAACAGTAGGCACAGAAGAAGGTACTAGGAAGCAACAGTTTAAACATGAGGCAGGTTATAAATTTACCAGTCCTATTAAATGCACATTTTTCTACTTAATACAATAAAAAACCCAGCATATTAATTATGAGAACAATATTCCACCGTTAAAATTTTCTGAAGTATAAAAAAAGAAAATACAGTGAATATAATAAATACAGTCAATGCTCAATGAGAATGTTTGCAGCAAATTCCAGGAATATGTCTGAATGTATATGTAATTTTGGAAACAATTTTTATTTATTTTCTAAAGGAATTTATGAGAATAATGCCTGTCCCCGCAACAGCAATAAATTTTACACCAGTTCATACTTAAACTTTCCTCAACAAGCACTTGGATGATTTGTTTTTCACATGCCTGATTCACCTAACAAAAGGAAGACCGTGTATCGATGCAGCCACTAACAGAAGGGCTACCAAAAGCATACACATTTCCGAACAATGCATTAAAGGAAGCATTACGCTATTCATCCCAAGTTAGACTCTCCGTTTGCTTTTGACAAAGGGGTAAGCGTTGAGTCATGTTTCAACACACCTGCTTTGTCCTTTACTATTACCGAAGTAACACATCGCTTCTCAGAGCTACCTATTACCATTGGGTTATGTATTATTATTACTACTACAGGTAAGAACAGATGCCTTACTGTAGATATTGACCTCTAACCTGCATGGTGAGGACTAGCGTATTGGTTAGAGGCACTTGAAACATCAGCCCGATCATCACTGGTACAGATGAGAGGAGAGGATGAGAACTGCTCTGAAATACACTCCTTGGGGTTTTGGTACACGTTAGAGAAACTGCCCCCTATAGATGGAGGAATTCCCCAGAAGCCTGAAGGCTAAACCTCACTCCAAATTCTTAAAAAATTCTGGTCAAGAATCTGAAAAACAGTGTTTAAAAACCCCCAAAATCTACCTTAAAAAAAAACCTCAAAACACTTCAGCACATGTCAGAAATACGAGCAAATGAAGTCCGAAGCTTTCCACTTCGGTATCCATTTTTACTTACAATTTTCCTTAAATTTTTCCTTACATAGTTAATGGCCAACATCAGATTTAACTTTGTCCTGTGAGTCCCTCTTATCTTCCCTTTTGGGGCTCAAAGAAGGAAAACGTTAAGTTAGCAGCAAACCTGGCATGGCAAATGACAGCTAACTGTGACTAGCTGCAGTATGCTTAAAAGAGGAGTTTGCTTCCCCGAATAAGAAACACATGGTTGTTTGAAACAATTATTTAGGGTCATCTGTTGTGTTGCACTAAGTCTTGCCCTGCTAAATCCTAACACAACTTTTTGCATGCAATTATTCTGTTTGCATGCAAGCTGACTTCAGCAGATTATTACATCCCCCTGAAGTCTAAAGGTTACACATAAGGACTGCTCCATTTCAAAGGCAGTATGTAAACCCACTCACTGAAATCAGTCACGAGGAAACTCAAACCGTAAAGGCAAAGAGACTTATCTCCAAGTGAATGCCATTCATAGTATTTCATCTGACATTTATTTTTGAAACAATAAGGACACCTGCCCCCTACAAAGACAGGAAACTACATTTCCATGAGATGCGGTTCTGAAGATGCGAGTAACACTGATTTATAGAAACAGAGCATCAGCTCAGCCTCAATTCTTCTGTCAAGTCCGATTATGGCACAACTACTAATAATATGACATCACCAAGTGAAAAGCTAATTTAGGATTCCTAGCAAATGAAACAGTCCCTCTCCCAAGTAATTTTAGCAATGTGTCAGAACTGTGGGATTATTAAAAGTATTTCTTCCGAAGTAAGCATGAGGTAATAATTAAAGTGTTTTCTGAACATCTAAATAAACTGGGACAACCCAATTCTAGCTATGGAAGGAATCCAATTTCTTTTCTTCTTTGGCATGTTTTTTTTGCTTTAACAATCAGCCACTTGGCAAAAAAGGCAGTCATCTAATAGCCACAATATTGTTCTTCACAGTGGAAGAGCGCACTGTTTTCCTATGAGTACTATTTTATAATATTTGAGCAGCAACAGCCTTTCCAAGATCTGTTTGCAGTGTCCCAAAGTGCTCTACCACAAGCTTCTGTGACCATTAGTATCTTTCAGAGATTCAGCTTAGACTCTAAGACATGAAAGATGACTGCCACATTTTGGACAAATGAGGCTATTCCATGCACTCCTTTTGCTGGATACCAATAGGTCCTGCCTACCAACAAGTCCTTTCTGCTTCCTCAGTTCTCTCTCATATGCAATTCCACAGCCCTTCCAAAAACAGATAGCTTGAGCCCATGTTTAACGTGCTAGCTAGTAGCTTGAGATCTTATCAAGACAGTTGACAGACCTACTAAAGACAAATTAAGTGCCTTCAACAGTCAGCAAAAGTGGAATTAAGCAAAAATTTTTGCTACAAAATCATCAGCTTGATTTAACTCATCCTGTGGTGGAGACCTTTCCCCTAAACTTATGCAAACCAGTGGAGCCAAGAAAAAAGAAGTAGTAAGAATTCATCTTGACACTGAACTGGAATCTAGAAGCTATTCAATGTTTTCTCAAATTTGTTGCATTGGGAGAGACCATGCTGGCAATCAGGAACCATACTTTTTGAATTTGCTGGCATGTAGAGAGCAGTTCAGAGGCATGATCTGTAGCTAGGCTGGACTGCACCATGTTTGGAAGTTCCAGCGATGCTTCTCTCACCCATGCGTGAGCACCCTTGCTGTTCTAACCAACCTTCTGACAGAAAGAGAAAGGAAAAAAGGAAGACAGCATTTGTTCAGCCTCTTTCCCACATCTTACAGACCCAAAGATGCAAACGTGTCCTGTACTTGCTAAGGATTCCTCAGAAAGCAGCCCACGCTCACAGGCTGTGGGAGCAGTCATGGAAGCTAACCCCCTGTGTAGTGGTATTAAACCAGTTTGTCGTCATCTTACACTCCACATCTCCTGCTCTTCTGTCACACTGGTGCTTGGGTGGCCACTCAATGAACAAGTCAACTAATTTCTGTCAATTCTGCTTTCAGCAGCATTAGATTGCCAATAGCACAAGCCCAGCTGCCAGCACAGAGAACAGAAACAAGGAGACTAATGCAGGAGGCAGGGCAGCAGTACCACTTTTGACAGCCAAACAATCTGTCTCAAATTCAAGTGACCTCATACAAAACTTGAAAGACATGACATTAGGAATTTAGGTTCTCCACAGCAGTAGGCAAAACATCAGTTACAAAAACAGCAAGAGCAAGTCAGAAGACTTACACAGTACAAACACGAAACTACACCTTTTTAACTGGTTATCACATAAGCAGCAACTGCAACCTCTCCTTTCCTATAACGGTATTGTGAACAAGGGATCTTGTTCAGCATTCACCTTCTGGATGCATGCTGACTTTCCCAGTTTATTAGTATTTAATGCCTCCTGGTAGCACCATATTCTCTGTCTTAAAGGAATGCTACAGGTTTCTAGCTTCTTGAAGTTTCAGTGCTTTTCTTTTTCATCTCCTCCCCAAATGTTTTTTTTTTTTAAAAAAAACCACCAACTTTAAAAAGCAATTAACAGTTAACTGATGCCAAGCCTGTAACTTGCAGGTGCCTTATTTTCCACATTTTAGAACTCTGAAGCACACAAGTTTTCATTACATGAAGGTGCAAAACTCCGTGAATGTTTTGTAGAAAACAAAACAAGACCTACTTAGCATTGGAGATCAAGAAGGACTCAATGGGCATTAGCGGTCAAACACCGCTGAAGTTTATTGCCAAGTTCAGCACCTCTTTTGAGCTATTTTTAATCCCTCTGCTGATTTTTCTAAGCACAAAAATTTAAAATGTTCATGTACTCCCATCATTGAAAGGCTGAATTCAGAGTATATCTAATATGGCACTGTTAAAAGTATATAGTAGGGGTCCCCCCCCCAAATACAAACGCTGATGACTTTATAGGACTTCAGATTAACTGTTAAAGGGAAAATAAAATATAATCTGAAGGTTAGGTCAGGCAGCATTTTGTGTTATGCTAACTATCCCTCCACAGTGAAAACTCAGTAAGTTATGTCAAATCCCATACATATTCTACATACTATCCAGCCATTTGAAATATTAAATTAGGGAGCAGATGAAAACAACGCAACTTGTGTTATTTAAAAATATTTTCATTTATGATATGGCAGTTATACAGCTCTTAAACATTCTAAGATATTAACACCTGGATTTTTGAAGTTTTAAGTTTAGCCAGAGATGTAATGTAATTGTTACACATTTAAAGCATTCAATATTTGTTGCAAAAGCTCTTTCTCTCCCAAACAATGAAAATTAATTTACTCTTCTGCTCCTGCCACATGCAAAATGCATTCATTTAGGAAGCCCGAAATCTGCATCTACATTTTTGGCTTCTTGCAGCCATCAGTCGATAATGGCCCTCGTCTGGGCTTCATCATTCCTTAAGAAGCACATTCAGCAGCAGCAGCAGGCAGTGTAGCTGATCCAGCTTAAACAGAAACAATTGTGGATCAGAAACAAAAAGGTGCCAACTCAACCGTAACAAACCAGAGGGAAGAACTTAACATGGGAACAATGAACAGCTGAGGGGGGAAGAGCTGATGTTTAGAGGGACCCTCCAGCCATCACAATTCAGTATTTAAGCCATATACTTCCTAAAACACAGGTGGTTGAAAGAAAAACATGAAAACAGTGACCAGATCTGTTTCTCTGCAAACTATGACACTGCAACAAATTTTATGTGCCTGGTTGCACAACTCAGCTGAATTCTTTATCTTTGCATATAACCCTGGCATGTAACTCTCTAAGAAAGGTCTTTTCTACTTCCTGCTTTCTCCAGTCTTCATCTTCATAATATAAAGCCTAAGCAATAATTCCAGGCTTGAGTACAAGTGAATCATTGTAAGGAGATAGTAGGTCAGATTTATGTTAATATTTACTTAATCATACACAATTTATTTTAAAGGTGTAAGTGCCAGACTAGTTCTTTTGAGCATTCCTACTGCACTGATATATAACTGACACACTTGCTCTAATCTTCCCACAATACATTTGTGTGTATTTAATACTGTTACTGTGGGCTTCCTGGCATTTCAGCATTTCAGTCCTGCTGAGATCAAGGGTACTTTTGATGTCAGGCAGTATCTGCCTCTAGATCAAAGGCTGCGCTACTGAATATGGCTTTAAAATAAAGTTTCTTTCTTCTTATTCTTGTCAAGGGTAAAGTCAACACCTAAAAATAAAAGGAAAGCAAAAAGTCTGAAATTAAGTTATTTTTTGTCAATTTTACTTCAGAAGACTTTTTGGAATCAGCAGGCAGAAAAGATTCCCAGGCAAAACTATTTCATAGGGTCCCAGTATCCAAAAACCCGTAACAGGAAAACATACTGTACCACCACCTCAGCGAGACTATTCATGACAGTGAGCAACAGGGAGGGCCAAGATGCAGAAGAGGAGTCATATATTTAATATAGCTATCTAATAAAATTAGGATACCTGAAGTTAAACTTCTCTGCAACAACAGCAGATGTGGCAGCGCAGTAAGACTGGAAGGGGGATTATTTCAACAGCACATGATGAACAGGGCTAGGGAACTGATCTGTTTTAATAACTGTGCTACAGAAGAGGAAGGGATAAGCGATTTTAAACCTGATCCTTGTGAGTCAATGTGTTAAAACAATCGTACCAGTACAGCTGACAGAGAGCAGCAAGGTAGCATGCAGACACGAAAGCAGGAGCAAAGTGCAGAAATAACCAGGCAGAGCACAGAAACATTCCACTAAGGGATGTGCCTGAACCTTCTGGAGAGGGCTCTAATCAGTACAGCCTCTGTGAAAGCAGTGAAGAGCTTCACTTTTTGGTAGTTAACAAATACTGCAGCACAAATGGGTTGCAGTACAAATTGGGTACAAATGGGTTTCAGTATGATCAGCTCTATAGATGAGATACACTTGCTGCTAAGTTCATTTATTCAAATTAGCACATTCAAAGATCCAATTCAGTTTTTCTTGGAAGATAAGTGACAATCATCAGCTGAAACAAATCAAGCTGAAGGCAGAGTAAATTCTAAATAAAGTAGTCTTCCTTTACTTGGACAGTAAAGATTCACACCACGTACCCATACCATCACTGACTTCACCACAGGGAAACCATCTATTAAAATACAACTGTAAGAAAAATGAGTATCACTGTGTTAGGAATGGGAAGATTTCCATGGAAATAGTCAAAGTTGAATCATCTGCTGAAACTGAGGAAAAAATACAACATCTGGATACTTAGAAAGGTCCCTGAAGACAAATCAAACTAAAATCTGTTGAAAAATAAAAACAGTTGATCAGAAGCTTTAAAATACATCAACTTCACTTGACACTCAGTTACAGAAACCCAGCCAAAACTGGGTAAAAGTGAGCAAAATGAGTTGGAAAGAATAGCCAGACTTATATATGAACACAAAATATTTTCCAGGAAACTAGGGAGACAAGCTTTAGCAAGTTTGCAATTGGCTAGCCTGAGTGAACCAAATCAAAAAACTCGAGCCAGGGGCTGTGGAAATCTAGAGAAGAAACTTAAGACATTAGCTACTGCGAGAGCCAACTGATGGGATCAGTCAGAACTTGGGCAAAACTGGACACCCGCAGCACAAATGACTAGAAAAGCACTGTCAGAGGACCAAGCTAAGAGATTTCACAAGAACTGCCTGCTCAGTGTCGGAGACCGACACATACACAATGCTGTCTCTTCCAGCATGGCTCCGCATAACAGCTAGAAGTCAGATGTCTGAGTGACAGCTTCCAGCACAGAAGTATGCTAGTGATGAAATTAGGGAATGGGAAGGACACGACTGAAATGAAGATCTCTCATCTACCTCATGTTAAGTATTACAATAAGGGAGGACAAGGCGCTATCGTTAAGTGCCAAAACAAGAACGGTGGTCACTACTAAAGTGCATACTTTGATAAGTGATCTGTTAGTCAAGTGCAGGCATATAGTCTTCCCCAATCATATAAGCTTCCTTTTAATTTTAAGATTATACCAGAACAATTCTTCACTGTCAGCATAGTACCAATGACCTAAACATGAACTCAGTAAATTAAGTACGAAGTTATTAGATACTGACTTCACTGGCATATACAGATTTTCTACAGACTGCTTACTGCTTTCTCCTGTACCTAGGGAACACAGTACTGATTTGTAAAATCCTAATTATTTCAAGTTAACATCTAGAATTTCAGTATCTGAAGGGTTGCCAAATTTACATTTGCTAGTATTGATAATATAATATATTTCAACCCTTGCCTGATTTTACTGCATTTCTCTCCTATGTATAACAACCTCCCCAGCCCCAACCTCACCACTTTTGTGGTCAGACACAGATTTACTAGGGAAAGAAGAAAAACCTCTGAAGGCCACTGCATCCCTCTACCTCCTCCCAGTGACCACCCCCAAAATGCTACAACTCTGGTTCATCCAGAGGGCCACCAAGACCAAGCTCGCAGTGCTGCACTCGCTGGTTCCAGCCACCCAAGCATGCTGCAAGCCCAGTGCAGCTCCCTGCTGCTGTCTTTCTTTTTCCTCCCCTAAAGGTAGTGTTGGGGGAAAACCTCCAGGGAAAAGTTAAGACCTTGTTACTGCTGACTCATAGAATATATATTCCAGAGTAGCACCAGTCTGTAGTGCATTACTGAAAAGAATGATGGTTTAGGACACACTGATCCAAGCACGCTCAACTTAAAGCAAGCAGAAATAATGAAACTCAGCATCAAATAAAACATCAGTTCTGTTTTTCAGTATTTACTAACACCTAAAAAATAAAAGCCATTTTCCTATCTGCAAGTCTGCCTAAGTTTCTCTTTGAGGTCCTCTTTCTATCATTGCTTATCTGCTTTGTTATCACTTACACTGTTTCATCAGAGCATCTCCAGATCACAGTTGCTCCAGTTTAGGTTTCCAATCTGGGGGAAGAACTAGACCCTGTTCATTTATGAGACAGTGCATAATTATTCACTGTCTTACTGAGTGAGGGCTTCATTCACAGTTTAATTCCCTCATTAGTATTCCCTGAGCACACTAAATCCTTTTAGCGCTTGTCTATATGCATGCACCAAAATGGAGAAACTGCACACTTATATCACCTTTTAAATTTAAACTCATTTTCCTTTCTTGCTTTCAGCTGATCTACTGAATTGTCCATTTCTCAAGTACTATTAACTTGCAAATATTGCATAGGAATGAATTTAACACTGTAGGTTCAACTACAGTAAAACTTTTTGCCACTTCTGCATTACATTCAACATTAAGTTTCTAGGTGTACTTAAGAGGGGAACGACAACAAAAATAAAGATGTAGACACACTGGAGAGGGTCCAAAGGAGTGCCACGAAGATGATCAAAGGGCTGGAGAACCTGCCCTAACGAGGAAAGACTGAAGGAGTTGGGTCTTTTCTCCCTGGAGAAGAGAAGGCTCAGGGGGACCTCACCACAGTGTTCCAAGTGCCTAAAGGGCAGCTACAAAGAGGACAGAGGCCCTCTCTTCAAAGAACCACATGGAGAGAACAAGAGGCAACAGGTGCCAGTTGCACTGGAAGACATCTCTATGTAAGACTTTTTTCACAGTGAGAACAGTCATTCACTGGAACCTCCCCAGGGACACACTGGAGTCCCCATCACTGGAGGTTTTCAAGATGTGATTGGACAGGGTGCTAGATAATGTCATCTAGACTCCCTTTCCCATGAAAGGTTGGACCAGATGATCTTTCAAGAGCAGCCCCTTCCAACCTGGGCTGCTCTACGATTCAATGATTCTGAGCCTAAGAACAGCTCATTTGCATTCCTGTAGCAGCATATGTCAGAAAACCTATCTCCTTTGTTTTCTGCCAGTTTTGTTGCAGTAGGGTTATTTCAACTTTCAGCATCATCTGAAAATTAGTTTCCTACTACCAACCTCTACAGAAGATACAATAGTTCTAGTTAGTTTCCCATATCTTTATCACTCACAGTTTGATACAACTATTAGGAAAAGCCATTATAAGTATGATCTCTTCCTGCAATGCTTATACCTGCTTCTGCCTGCCTACCCCTTAAGAAGTTTCCTATTTTACTGAAGTCTACTTGATAGTTTATATTATAAAGATTACACTCTTGTGAAATTTCATTTGATAGCTAGAAGTTACAGACGTACAGATCTACTGTAAGAAGTTATTTTCTTAAAAAAATTGAACTAGTTTAATCAAATCATGTTGCTGATCTCAGTGAATTCCATTCTCCAGTTCTCAGCTCAAAAGTGAAATTCTCATCCCCCACCAGCAAGGCCTGAAGCAATTGCCATATCCCATTATGTATAATATTGCCACTAAGTAGTTCAAACACCAACAGATGGAACAGCAAGCAAAGCTCGTGCCACATTACTAGTTCACCAGTCAGCGCTCCGACACCTCGCCAGAGATTGCAATAACCCTGGCCAGCCTCCATGTGCAGGATGTTATCAAGATTTGAGTGATCTTCAAGAATAATGGGCAGAAGTGAAACTTTCTAAACTTTAAGCCTGAAAATGCTGACTGCCCCTGCCTTCAGTTCTGTACATCAAGAAGTAGATACTAGACCTAGGACTAGCACAAGCAAGCTGTTTAAAATTACCTTCCAACAGCAAGATTGCAGGCTTGGTGTACCTCCTTTGACATAAACTACAGAAACAATTATTCATTCAAGTTGACAGCCTTGTTAACATATAGGGACACTTCATAACAAGTCTAAATACTTCCTCCACTCAACAAGGATCTCTTGTATCCTCCCCCTGTTGTTTACACCCAAAAATAGGTTATTGATGAAAGTAGCTAAAGGTCAGAAATATCAAGACATACATATCTGACATAAATAGCATGCTTCAATAATGATGTGCAGTACAGCTAAAAGTTCTTCTTTTAGTGGCGTTTCTTCTGTCCCTAGAAAACACAGATGTATTATCTACAACCTAGAGATGGAAAATAAATTCCTTTACTTAAAGGAATTGTCAGCCACTGATAGCAAGACTCAATAGGCATACTTACACTGCAAAATACCTAAAAAATTGTTCTAGTAAGGTCATATATTCTACAGCAAGGACAGTATTACATACCTTGTGCAAGCATGTTAAACTCCAAGAACAGTGCTATGTGATAAAGCTCCATAGCTTCTTCAGCCCTAGTCATGTTTAGTTTTCCTGCTACAAGAGCCTGAACTTCACTTAAACTGCCCACTGAAGGGCTGGAGTGCAAAACTGAGAGGTCCACCACATCTGTATACATACAGTTCAAAATGACCTTAGCATATTTTTTTGGTATGATAGATTCATCCAATATAATTCTAGTTGGAGTTCGTAGAGTTCGGTCTGTGATTTCTTCACCAGTTCGTATCCTCCTCTGCAACAAGTGACGAAAAAACGGAGATCGTGATGAAATAATAGCTTTATGTGCTCTGAGCTCTTCATCTAGACAGTTCTGACTTCCACCAAAAGTTTCAACTAAGTCAGAGTTGGATGAAAAGCTAAGAACCACATCGTAGTAGCACATGTAATCAAACAGTGCGCGCATGTCAACATCTAAGGAATTTGGTGTTCCAAATTCTTCACTAAGCTGTACAAGGATATCAACATTTTGAAATCTTGAATCCTCCATTCCAAACTCGCCTGTATAAAGGTAGTGTAACAAAGCAGAAAACATAGGCATATCTATGCCTGCTGTGTTAATATCCATTATTATTTCTGCCCCATACTCCGGTGAGGAAGAAAGCAGCGTCTTAAAAAATGGACATCTTGCCGCCAATATCGCACGATGCACAGGAAAACAAGTTTCTTGAAATATTAAGTCGACATCGGTACAATATTTGTACTGATACAGTTCAGCCATGTCTTTTTGTAGCGTTCTGGCTTCTGGTCTTGCCAAATTAGCTTGTAGATAAAGTTCCTTTAAGGCTGACGTCCCTTCATATTCTTCTACTAATGCATTAACATCTCTGACATCCCAGCCTGAGAGAAGTTCACGCATCTGCTTGGCATGGTCAGCAGATCGGCTAGATTTCCGACGCTTAATGAATTTCTTTTTGAGGGTGGCAAGGCCAGAGGTTTTCTTTTTCTTGTCTTGGGGTTTCTCATGGCCGTGGTCAAGGCTATACAGCTTTGATTCACAGCCATAACCTTGATGAGAGTAGGATGATGTCCCTGAAGGCAAAAAGAAAAATTGAACGCATTTATTCTTTAAATTTAAAAGGAAGGTCCATAACACCTAAACAGTCCATCAATGTCTCTGCAAGTTACACAGTTTTTTCTTCTCCTCAGATCAAATAATTCAACAAGTTGGAAACCTGACTGAAGCCTTTTCTGCCCATTAAGAACAACGATAATTTTTTTGCATCTACAAAGTTTATGTTTTTTTTTTTTTTTTTAAATGTACTCAATTTTAAGAACCAAGCAATGCCAGTTGATGTAGCTCTATAGCACATGGCACACTTATGCAAGCAGGAAGAGAACACTGGGGTCATAACATTACAAGTGTCATTGTATTAACTATAGGAAGTGAAAAATACAGCCTTTTTAAAAACTTGTATGATCTCAGTGAAATAGCAGCACCTCCCCCCCCCCCCCCCCAACATGTTTTTCAGATTCTAGTCTTCTAGCATTAAGTGTCATTTCAACAAGAAAAGCATACCTGGCATCAGATAGTTATCATAGTCACAAGAAAAAAGGAAAAAAGAGAACACAGTACCAAAACATTCAGGGAAATTGAGGACACTGAATTAATTTTCAATGCAAATTTAACAAGAAAGTAAAAACCCTGTCATATGATAGTCAAGTAATGCCAAAAATCACACACATAATATGGGCTCCTTTTCACAAAGCCATAGATGCTAATTTGTGTGTACACCTCATTTAAAAGAATATGGAGAATGTAAGTTTTACTGTATTATTAAAGATGTCCTTTGAACAGAGCATTATACAATTAAGATACACGTATAATTATTTTTCCCCTCAAAAATAATTTATAGGGAAGTTATGTTATGAACCAGACATGTCATGAAATGAAAAATGGATTCCCCTCAACATTATCTGTGTTACATACCTGACCTGTTCTGCTAAACGAATCTTTTCTTATTGTCAGTTTGAGAGTAGCTGCATACATAGTAACACTTGTAACAATTTAGTAAGAAAAAGAGGAATTAGAATCTGTATTTCTAGAAGCAATGGAAAACCAAAGTAATGTTTTAGCAAAAAAGTAGTTAAAAACTATTCTTTAAACAGAAGCCTGACTCTCACATTAAAGGGTTATTTTCTAATTTAACTTTATTTACAGTATTTTCACTCTAAGCCAGATGGTGAAAAGCCTCAGACATAGCAGGAAAAGAAAAAGAAAAAATAAAACTACACAAACCCGACTACTAGTTCCAGACAAAAGAAGAAACCAGAAGAAAACATTTGCAAATGGTATACAGATTAATAACAATCACAGGTTCATCTGAAATAGTATTTGCCCATTTTCTGTTGGGAACAGTTAACATGTTTCCATTAGTACACTTGTGTAGCTTCATTACTTGTTGCCTTTTTCAGATCTTTAAGTTCAAAGCATGTCTAACCACCACAGTCTTGGGGCCTTTTGTAACTTGTTCTATCATTGCTCTCTCACAGTTCCATTTGTTTCAGGTAGATTTGATGTGATGCCACTTGGCTATGCTATTTTGACAGTGATGTTATGGGCCAGTCTGTCAAAACACAGTCCTTTTAGTTACCGTGTTACTTCAGATAAGTATTTCTTGAACTTTGAAAGACACAGGAGCGAATCAAAGCTGTATTTGAGAGCACAGCAACTGTAGCAATCTAAGATTTCTGTAAGTTGTTTTATTATTTAAGCCTCAATAACCTTAAGCCTCAGTAACCTTATACGCTAGCTTTTATGCCAAGCTAATTAAAACTCCCCCAAATCATGCAATACAATGGTTTTATGCTTCATCTATTAGTGAAAACTTTGGGAAGGAACTCTGCCTTCTTTGAAGAAAGACCTGTAACAGTTTTATCCATGGTACGTTAAAGTTTGCTTGATCAGGCAATGTGTTATTAATCATGTTGAAATTTCAAGACATTAAAAAAATATCAATTTAAATAAAAAGAACAGCAGTAACTCAAGACAACTTCAAAGAGGTTGTGCTGCAAAATCCACCACAAAAAGTCCTTCCACGTGCTATACTAGGTATTACAACAGAAAAGTAGAGGTTCGGTCTCCTGCTGATAAAGACAAGCTTAGAATTTCTGCTCCATTTAAAGAGCATCGATTACATTTCACAATAAAAGTATAACTACACTTTGGTCACTCTATAATGATAGATTCTGCTCCAAGTGAACATGCCAGTTGATTTCTATTTGAAATATTTTGGATTCTAATAGCAAATTTGAGTATGCAGAATATTCTCTTACATTCCGCTAAAGAAAAACTAGGACACCAGAAGTCTCAATTCCTTTCTTCCCTGAAGGCTGCCATGAGGTATTACTTGCATATGAATCACCACAAGATACTAAAAAAAAAAAAAAAACCCACCACATTCAAACCTTTGTGTACCCTGAGCTACTTACAAGATTTAACTTCAGAAGTACTGCACACAGTACTATTAACCCTTACAAATAGATAAAACACTGCTATAAAAGTGCCACCACACAACTGCTTTTTGCCAGAGGCAGATGTAGAGATGCACCAGCATAGCCTCTCTGGGTTCACAACAGCTGATGGCTCTGTATCCATCAAAGAAAGACTTTGAAGAGCCCCCTTTTGACCTTTCTGTATTCCTTCATAAGGCAGCAGCATTAGAAGTAGGGAACAGAAATTTATTCTCCACTTCTACTAAAAGGCACCAATCTATTAAAGGTTATTAAAAAGCAATAGCTACTTCGTGCCCCTAGACCATATCTAGCTCTGAACAGATAAATATTTACAAGAAACAGATGACTGCCAAGAGAAACTACTTGGGCACTTGACAATGAATAATGGGATCTGTCTAGTCCTGTGTATGCCTACACATTTTATAATCTATTTATGGAGCTCTATTTAAAAATAAACATCTTGAACATATGTACCACCGTAGAAAGTGTGAAATCCTCCTCCTGAATGCTGTAAACAAAACAGCAAGGAGATGACTAGTTAAGCCTTTGCTAAAACAAAAGTATTTTTTACAGTAAGAGCACTGCATTATTTTTACTGATTTATCTCCTCTTCATAAACTCTAAGCAAATTCAGCACTAAGTCAGCTAACAGTGGGAGCTCATCCTATGAAACTGTACTTTGCCAGATCAGTTCTCAGCTTTTAATATTCATCCTACACTTACAAGGTAACACGGTGGAGTGATTTAATGGTAAAGCAGCATGTCTAAAACAAACCCATAGGCCTGAATCCAGTTTCCAGGAATAAGGCAACTAATACATATTATGCAACTACAATAACCCTAGTCCCCCTATTTCCAGTTCTACTTTGGGGCAGTAAATAGACCTAATGCCTTCTACAATAAAAAAAAATAATAATCTGTAAAAGTTGATTTAACACTGAAACATCATTATTCTGACAAGCAATGAAAATACCTTAGCTATCAATTTTAGGATACATCTATTTTCTACTGAGACAGCTACACAAATCAGTCAACCAAACAAGAGTCAAGATGAGAAAAAGCTAAACTCCAAAGTGAGAACAGATGTACACCTGTGTTGTAGACAGTGCACTTACTCTACTAGCACACTCATAAGTGCCACCATAGTATCAGAAGGTTTCAGCAAGAATTTTAACCAGAACACTCATTTGCCTTGCCTAAGATGAGACAGCCACGTGCTTTTAGACCTTCCTCAAGAAAGCCTCAACCACAATTTTCAATAGGTTATAGGGATCAGTAAATTTATCTTAACATACTACATAATGGGTTTCTATTTTGAATTTAGTAATTAAGAGCATCAACTAAACCTTCCACATACCAAGTGGAAAGTTTCTAGGAAATTTAATGAAGCATTTGGAACTCTCCCCTCTTTAAATCTGCTCAAAAGGTGTTTCAGCATGCAGATCTGCCTGTTTTCAGGTCTGTAAGGGTTTCTCTTCATTCTATATAGAGGCAGATAAAAACCACCAAAACATGTAATAAAAACATTTTGCTGTGATTTTAGAAAGTTTATATATAAACTGGGGCAAACTTTTTACTACTACTACTTACAATACACTGAAAATACATAAAGCCTTAATGGGGACCTTACAGCATGGATATCCAGGGTGTTAGCACTAAAAGTTCTTCCTTGACATGCTATGACAGCACACGCAGAATTTTTAGCCCAGAGCACAGCTCTTTACACGTAACAGTTTGTGGGCTGTCCTCTACTTGGATTTCCAAAAGTTACAAGTGTCACAAAAGGTGAGACAAAAGACAAAAATTACAAAGCTAGTGAATTTTTCCTCTGCTAAGGATATCACTGTGCTTTCAGTGGTGATTAAGAAAAGAAGTAACACTGAATATCAGTAACTAGTTACTCAGAGTTGCAAGCCAAGGCATAAAGGAGAAGTGTTTATAAAGTATTTATGTTATTTACTGCTAAGATCATTCTTCAGGCTGTCAGGGTTGGGGTTTTTTTAAGCAAGACTTATCTTCTCAAAAACTGCTTTCTTTTAGATTCATCACATAACTATTTATTATTTATAGTGTGACAGTACTTGGATCTACACTGAGGTCTTTTTGCGCTAGACTGAAAAGCATGTAAAGGTAACACCTGCCCCAGTTATGACTGGGACAAGAAAATAATTTCTTAAGAGCACTTCAACTCACATTTCCAGTTAAGCAAGGTCCTTGCTTATAAATAATAGTTAGGACAGTAAGCACCCCCATTCCCCATTTACAGGAACAGGAAAAGGGTAGGAGAAAATGTCTTCAAGACTGCTTGTTACTTTAACAGGCTTATTATCAGAGATATCCCTTCTAGCAATAAGGAAGTTGAATTCACTCATTTTAGACACAATTCCAATACTACAGTGAATACTGATCAAGAGTTTTATATGCTCTAACACAGTTTCACAGAAAATCTGAGGAAGAAGAGTAGAAAATGGTAGATAGTATTAACAGATAGCAACTGCTCTTGAACTGGGAAGATTAGCATGCATGGTTTAATTATCAAAAAGCCTCCGCTTTACTTAAATAACCTGGCATCTGTTTACTAGCAAATGGCAGATCAACTCATTGCATACACAGGCCCAACAGATACTGGACAGTACCAAATTTCATGCACGATTGAGCTTGAATGGATTCAAACTGGTGACCTAGAAAATAAAAGCTCTGCGTAACATTACTGCAAGCAAATCAAATCCAGTGCATACACAATCCAGCAAGTCATTTATGTAAGTGACAAGATAACTGAAAAGAGTTACCTATGAATGTCTGCTGTGCCTGTGAATTTCCCCCTACCCTTGGGGAACACGAGTGAGGGTAGTTAGATGCATTAGCACCCATTTTCCTCAGTCACTCAGGCATTCCGCCTGCTGGCTCTTCAATGTATAATCCCATAATCCTTTATAAATCTTCAATCCCAGGTCCAGCATTCTTTTTCTCCATTTCTGAAGAACAAAAACATAAATAAGTTACTTCATTTTTTTTCAGTAGGTATTATGTGATTTAGGTAAAATAAACTCAGCCTCCAGCACAAAGTATTTTCATGAATTAAAACCTCAAACGTTTCCAAAATAGCTTTTTATTTGAAGGATTAAACCACGATCAAAAATACATTTTTTCCAAAATAGTTTGTAATTATCCAAAACATTCACAAATCCATATGATAAACTGCACCAAGGAACAGGATGGCTATCAAACTTTTAGCTAAGAAATCTTCAAGTAGCAGCTGGTCCAGACTAGATATGCTCCTTTAACTATAACGAGAAAGATTTTTCGTACATGCTGATAATGTTTACACATTGATATAAAAATCACAAATTGAATTATACTGAGAAAGCAGAATAAGCCAATCCCGTTGGAGATTATACCACCATCACTGCTTTCAGCTGCATTTTGATTTCATGCCATTTACATAGTTCTCATTCAGTCCTACTTTCCAAGTTTAGACTAGTACCTGGAAGTAGGTTTATAATAGTAAAAAATAAGGCATTTAGGCATTCATCTGCTGTTTTATTAGGCATTTGAAAACATTTTAGGAAGTCAGTTCTGAGGAAATTTGAACAAGGATTCATTGCTAAACATACAACAGGCACATTCTAATTTATTCTGTATTAGCAGTATTAAAATAGTAATACTGCAAAGTAAAAGTTACCACAATGAAGAGCTGCTCACTGTCAACTGAACACATGTCCCCATCCAAAACACAAATGCACAGATGACAAAGAGTGATACAAAGGTAAAGCCTATACTAAGAATTTTTTAGACTCCATTCAATATTGTGAACACATAGTTAAATTCTACTGTGTTGTCACAGGTGTACCTATATTTGCCATATGCTCCCAACCTTATCTCCTTATCAGTACGCCTCTGGCATGTTAAATGCAACAAGCAAGTGCCATGCAAGAACCTGTGTTTCAAGGAAGCTGCAGCACTGTTCCAGTCTCTTCTCCCTGCTTTAATAATCTGTTTATTTCTGGCAGAAGAAGTTCAGAAGTGGGAGTTACCATGATGCTGGGGAGGTGAGATATGATTCTATTCTAAGTAGAGAGGCACACCTGGCCTCTTAGTCACAAATGCAGTATGCAAAGCAGATCCTGTGGAGCAGAGGGAGAAGGCTGCAAACTGCTGTAGGCACAGGAGCAGGGGGGAATAAATGCCACGGGATTCCAGGGCTGGCTACATGAGGAAGAAGAACAGAGAAGGACTGGAAACCTGGCTTAGAGACGTGGGTATGTGAAAAGGTGAGACACAGGCATGGGACTGAAGCATTATGGAAGCATGAGAGGATGCATGATTTCCAACCATCTGATGCTTTAGAACAAGGTTCCTAAAAATCAGGCCTTTGGCATTTGTGGTCTATGGTATCAGATGTTTTCAAAAAGGAGCCACACTACCTCATGCTAGACATCACCTACAAGCAGAATCACTGCTCTAGAGAGCGCATAGCCCAGGCCTGCCTCACACAGCTGCAGCCTGCTGATCACCAGCTGAATTCTGCCAAGGCAGGAGACACAACCGTAACGACACAGCAGCTTTGCTGGTGTTACACAAGCCAACTCGAGCCAATCCACAGGCTCCCAAATGTAGAAAGGAGGAGCTCCCACGCCTGCCCTCCCTAGCTAGGTAGCAATGCCTCCTCAATTGCATATAACCTGATGCTTTTCTTGAACTTGTCTCCATGCAGATTCAGCTTGCTATACATCAGGAAGCAGAAAAATAAAATGCCTTGCTACATGAATAGTGAGCCTGCTCACGATGAAATTAGAACCAGAGCACACACAAAATGGGCAACGTCATTAGAATGCTTTGGGTTGGAAGGGACCTTTGGAGGTCATCTAGCCCAACCCCCCTGCAGGGAGCAGGGACAGCTTTAACCAGATCAGGTTGCTCAGAGCCCCATCCAACCTGACCTTGAACGCTTCCAGGGATGGGGCCTCCACTACCTCTCTGGGCAACCGGTTCCAGTGCTTCATTGTACAAAATTTCTTCCTTATATCCAGTCTAAATCTACCCTTCTTTAGTTTAAAACCATTACTCCTTGTCCTGTCACAACAGGCCTTGCTAAAAAGATTGTCCCCATGTTTCCTATAGGCCCCCTTTAAGTACTGAAAGGCCGCAATAAGGTCTCCTCGCAGCCTTCTCTTCTCCAGGCTGAACAACCCCAACTCTCTCAGCCTGTCCTCGTAGGAGAGGTGTTCCAGTCCTTAGATCATTTTTGTGGCCTTCTTCTGGACCCGCTCCAGCAGGTCCATGTCCTTCTTGTGCTGAGGACCCCAGAGCTGGACACAGTACTCCAGGTGGGGTCTCACCAGAGCGGAGTAGAGGGACAGAATCACCTCCCTCGACCTGCTGGCCACGCTTCGTTTGATGCGGCCCAGGATACAGTTGGCTTTCTGGGCTGCAAGTGCACATTGCCGGCTCATGTCCAGCTTTTCATCCACCAGTACCCCCAAGTCCTTCTCCGCAGGGCTGCTCTCAATCCCTTCATCCCCCAGCCTGTATTGATATCGGGGGTTGCCCCATCCCAGGTGCAGGACCTTGCACTTGGCCTTGTGGAACCTCATGAGGTTCACACAGGCCCACCTCTCCAGCTTGTGCACGTCCCTTTGGATGACATCTCGTCCTTCTGGCATGTCAACCATACCACTCAGCTTGGTGTCATCTGCAAACTTGCTGAGGGTGCACCTGATCCCACTGTCTATGTCATTGATGAAGAAATTAAACAGCACAGTACAGACCCCTGAGGGAGTCCACTTGTCACCGGTCCCCATGTGGACATCGAGCCATTGACCACAACCCTCTGGATGCGACCATCCAGCCAATTCCTTATCCACCAAACAATCCACCCATCAAATCCATATCTCCCCAATTTAGAGAGAAGGATGTTGTGGGGGACCATGTCAAAGGCCTTACAGAAGTCCAAATAGATGACATCCATTGCTTTTCCCTTGTCCACTGATGCAGTCATTCCTTCAAAGAAAGCCACTAGGTTCATCAGGCAGGACTTGCCCTTGGTGAAGCCATGCTGGCTGTCTCGAATCACCTCCCTGTCTTCCATGTGCTTGAGCATAGCTTCTAGGATCTGTTCCATGATCTTCCCAGGCACAGAGGTGAGGCTAACAGGCCATTAGTCCCCAGGGTCCTTCTTTCTTCCCTTTTTAAAAAATGGGCACGTTTCCCTTCTTCCAGTTACCAGGGACTTCACCTGACTGCCATGACTTTTCAAATATCATGGAGAGTGGCTTGGCAACTACATCAGCCAATTCCCTCAGGACTCTGGGATGCATCTCATCAGGTCCCATAGACTTGTGTACATTCAGGTTCCTCAAGGGGTCTCGAACCTGATCTTCCCTTACAGTGGGAGGGGCTTTACCCGCCTGGTCCCCATCTTGCAGTCCACTGACTCGGGAGGTGTGAGGAAAGAGGTTGCTGGTGAAGACCGAGGCAAAAAGGTTGTTGAGTACCTCAGCCTTCTCCTCATCTGTTGATACTAGGTTGGCATTCTTGTTCATCAGGGGGGTACACTTTCTTTAACCTTCCTTTTCTGGTTGACATCACATCAGCAAATACCAGTAAATCTCAGCAAACACAAGCTGTTGGATCAGTTCAGTCTTAGCCAATGCATGCACTCATTTTCTTCCTTATGCAGAAATCAGCTAGCTATTCTAAGATAACAAAATCCATATGGATCCAGACCTCTTCTCCATACATGAAAAGCTCCACTGATTTAAGAAAAAACACTTAGAAAATAATTTCTTTAAAACAGTGACACTCCAAGTGTTTTGTGTACCCACACAGAGTATGTGGCTTAAATGTGCCATCCATTTCCAGATGGAAATAGTTACTTTCAGTACAAGCTTTGTGGAGGTAAGAGTCACCTTTTCGTTTGAATGCCAACTCTATCACAAATAAAGGCCAACATCCTGAGTAGATATCCCAACAACTTCCCTTTTCTCAGCTAAAATTGGACTTGGTTCATTTGGACAGAGTCCTGGAATAATGCCATTGTGTTCCACTTTCCTCTTCTGTGTTCAGCTGTGGTATGATAACTTGTCTATTAGATGTCTACTAACACTTTTCAGTTCTTCCCGACCCGGGAAAGAACCCAGGAGCTAAGTAAAAGGTGTGTGGCGGGGTTTTTGTTGTTGTTGTTAGCAAGCACTAGATATACATAACCAAGCCTCAGGTTTGAAGTTAATACCCTCCACCTCCTTCCACTCGGCAACAAGCATATCCCAGAACATGGAAGGAATGTGATCAAGGAATATATGCAACTGGTCAATACCACTAGTATTCAGCGCTTGAATCTGTGAAACAACAGGATTTAAGTTAACTGAAGAATGTAAACACTATAAAAAGTTCCTAAAATATCTGATATATAAAATAATTTTATTCAGAGGCTTACCACAAGAACGCTGTTACACATTAAGGCCGAGTATTGTGCAGAATGAATTCACTCACTAAATTTAAGGTATGTAACTTAAGTAATATAGGACAGTGTAAAATCAGTGTCATATTAAAGCTTTATACATAAATGTATTCATTTATATAAACTATACATGCATATACACGCCCGCACAGGTGGAAGAAGAAAGAGGACCATGGAAACAAGCTGCTAGAGTCAGGATTGCATCTTTTGACAGCAAGGTGTTCCTGAACTATCCATGGATTTATGTGCTTTTTTTTTTTCCTCATTTGGTTTGTTTTGCTAGTGTCCACTTCAGCCTCTATACTAAACCTAGCCTACCTGCACAGAAGTCAGTCTTGCAGGTAACCTGCTGAGTCTAGTACAAATGTAAATATATCTCTGTTACCGCATAAAATGCCAAATTGAGAATGCTGTTTCCCATGGTAAGACAGCTGCAGAAGGAGATGAACATAAAAATGAAGAAACAACCCCAAACAATTAGATCTTTAGCTGCAAAAGATTTCATCTTTCCTTGCAGAAGTTATCCTGCATACCAAAAGCTTCCCTATTTCAGCTCAGCTGACGAATTTTTTTAATCCGATTTTAGCCTCAGAAGACATGCACGGAATTTTTTTTTGTTTGTTTGCTTTAAAAACTACCATCAGGTGAACTTTTTCTTGCCTTTCTGTTAAGAGTTTATACACATCCATGTAAGCATTATCAAAAGGAAACTAAATTCAACATCTGCTGACCTACTGAAACAGGATCTCTTGTTGAGAGCAGTGACACACACAAAGGTGTGCATTATGTATGTATACATGTACACAGAAAAAAGTTAAACTTTGTCAAAGCTTGTTTAAAAAAACAGCCTGCACCGCAAATAGCATATGAAGTGTGTCATATGAAACCAGGAAGCTTTAGAAGCCAAAATTACCATCCCAAATGCTAGAAAAAGCACAGACGTGACTTTCAGATTACACTGATACTCAGTGCAGAATAAAATATAAACCAAACACAAATCTAGTTAAAAGTTTCATTACCTGAAGTAAGTTTCTCAGTCTTCTCAATACATGTAACATTGAACCTAAAATCCTAAGGAACCTAAGATGACTTGCATCTGAGGTGTCTGGGCTACCAGCCAGGACTTCCTGGATTAGGAATTTTGATTTAACAAAACGTCTGTGTACAGAATGGACTTTGGGTAACAGTGACACTTTGTTTATAGTCATCACTCAATACAAATGTTTCATAAACTTTTCTGTAGCCCACTGGGATCCAATTAATACAAAGGGCAAGGTGGTGAGCATTACAACATGTTTTGCAACCAAAACCATTTGACTTTCCTCTAAAATTTTAAGGAGCTTTTTGTATTTGTTCTGGAGTAGTTGCCATAGCATTATGAAACAGCACAATACTAAGACCAAAGTAGGAAACTGTATCAAGTACACGCACATACTTGTACCGACGTGATTTTTCAGGTTTTACATTTCACTTAACACATTTTAAACTTACTACCAGTAAATGACAACACTAGTATCACAAGCATACCTTATTCATATTTGCTTAGATTTTTATCTAGACCAAAAATGCTATGCTATTTTGCCCCAACAGTTCCTTTTAAGTAGCAAGGAAGTGGAACTGTAATGTAAGATGAGATGACAACATCCAGCAGTAAATTGATACATTTGGGGGAAAAATAAAAATTAAAAAAAAAAAAAATCAACTGTTAAAACTGATAACTCCTATAAGGAAATACTTCAACTAAATTTTAGCAAGGACAAACCTATTTTCATAGGGATTAGGTAGATAAATAAAAGAGAAAGAACTTGTGAGAACAGCCCCTTGCCATTGTCCCCAGGGTACTTCCCACCAACTTGCCTTCACAACCTGAACCTGCCTCCAGCCCAGACACACGCAGAGCAGTGGTCTGGTGACCAATACAGAGCCCTGAGCCATCATAAAGGAATTCAGGAACAATCCCACGTTCAGCAGAATGATTCTACAGCTCCCATCCACTGGGAAGTCTCCAAAGCCAGACCTGGCCCTCATAGTTGTTATGCAGTATCACTGCTGGAATTACCAGCCAGCAACATCCACAGGGACAAGCACTTAAAAATGATGAGAAAGTTGCTTGCAGCTAGAGTTCCAACTGTTTGTTCAGAAGTGCATTTACTATCTACCTCATTTTCTTACTATCCTACTGGTGGTGTGTTCTGCAAGGAGGAGGAGCTGACCAGAACTGAGTATTACCTGTCCTGACCTTCCTCTTATTCCATGGACAAGGCACTCGGAGGTACTGGTATACTCACAGATCCTGCCGAGGCTAGAAGCCTCCAATCTCAAGAGCGTATACGCTAAAGGACTGAATGCATATGGGACAGCATTATCTTGAAGAAATTGTGTAATAAGCAAATAATTCTCTGTTCAAAGGAAACAACTGAAATTTGAAAGACCAGATGATTATATAGCCTGAGACACATGCAAACCCACACAAAGCCTATTTTGACTCCTTTTTTTTTAAATCCAGTCAAGCAGTCAACCTTTATCATCATTCAAAATTATCTGGATGATACAATAGTAAGATGTAGCTGATACAGCCGAAAGGTTCTGGTTTGGATTAGTACTGTACAAAAATGAGGAACAGATAATGTTCTTCATGATTTGGGTTTATGAATCTGTGTTATTTCATGGTCTACTGCATTGGAAAGAAAATCCAATAAGCAAAATACCAGAACATAAGCCACATCGGCAGTTATAGGCACAAGAGGGCAAGAAAAAGCAGATATAACTCGATTACGAAAGTGACCGCATTGCTTAGTGCTTTGCTGAGAATCATGTGTTCCAGCTATCACAAAGAACCCTTTCTTAAAGTTCGGCATGAATTTTAAAGCACTTTCTTTTTCATGAAGTAGTACCCTTCTCCATTAAGAAGGTCTTTTAAAAATGAAGGCAGCAAAACCCCCACAGAAGTCCTGGCTTTTTATTTCTAGATTTGTTGAGAAACACAGGACTGAGTTTGGGGGCGGGGGCAAACCTGTACCAATTTTCAACATGTTCTCTGAGGAATCAGACTGAAAGTTAAAGGAACTATATTCAAATAAGAGTATAAAGGTGTGTCATCTTGAAGATATATGTACACTTTAGAAAATGAAAACATTGAGAAGCATTCTGGCAGTTGAAAAGACACAGAAGTATAGGGAAAAAACCCTGTTTTCAATGATGGCTTTGCAAACAGCGTCCAAAGCAGGATTTTTGATAATCAGCAAAACAATTCAGCACATGATGTGAATGTATCACATCCTAGAAGCAATTAAGTAATGTCATCAGCAGGGAGCGACAGGTCAAATCACTAACAGCACTGCGGAGGCATGGGACATCAACATATTTATATTCCCCTAAATACAAAAAAGTTCCAGCACTTAAAAAAATAAACACACAAAGCTCATGCAGACTAACTGAATCACGTCAGTACAATCCTGCACAGAACAGGAATTTCCTCACAAGCAACTTAAATGTTTTCATATACTGGCAAATGAATCTTGATCTCTGTACATCACTGATCCTTTCAGCTGGTTGCAAGCACCCACTAATTCACCAAAAAGTCTATTCTGATGGACAATACTCACATGAAAGACTTCACTAATGTTCCTGAAGTTGAATTCAAAACACTTCTTTTAGCAAAATCAGCAAGAACGCACTTATTGCCCTATAGGACTCTCAAAGTGAAATGGCAGCATGTATTCTTCAATGACTTTCCGTTTTTTAGAAGTTCACTTGAAAGGAACATTATCCGATTCAGACACAAAACAACATTAAATCTACTTTGTAAGAAAATCAGAGAAATCCTATCCATCAAATCTTTATCAGTATCACTGAACAGAGTAATTAGGTATGAATATATCCATTTACAGGGAAAATGTGGACAATTCATTTTAGCCAATCTAGAATAACTGCAAGATATTCTGACATATTGTGATACATTTTGAGGAGTCTAAATGCTTTTCAAAAGGCCTGTTCCAAGCAAACAAAAACATGGTTTTGTTTTTAAGAAAAGCAAATCCACTTTGGGATAATAAATATGTGAACACATCAGTTGGTTAAGACAGAAAAAGGAACCTCCAAATTACATGAAAAGTACCTCCGAAAAAGGATCAGACTTTTTAAAGCAGCCTGCTTTTTCTCTCCATCAAAGTTCTGGACAACACTCAATTGTCTTGTCAGGCAGTGACTTAAGTCAGTCAAATTTCAGCTAAGTTCAGCTTCAGATACTGGGATTGAATACCAGTCTGGTAAGACCACTGCCCTCCCCTCTCTGTCTCCAGACACTGCCTGTCCTTTACCGCAGCAGTATCCTCAGTCATCTGCTCCTTTCTTCCTCCATGGAAAAAGCAGCAATGGAGCAGAAGTAACAATTCTCCACATGAACGTGTCCCACCTTTAAACAGAATATTTCATGGGCTTCCCACTCAAGTACCCCTTATCTGTCAACAGCATTGTTCCTTTTTGTGGAGGAGGGCAGGTCGTTGTTCCTCTCCGCAGTTTTCACAATTCATATTATTTTACTCTATTTTCTTTGAGCCTGCCCCCCAAAGATCCCTGTTTCATCGAGAAAGGGAATTCCTCCTCTTGCTCAAGCTGTGACCCAACCACAACACAAGATGCTGCTTTCAATTAGCAGGTCTACTAAGACAGAGAAATCTTGGCTCAAATCCCAACCACAGGGAAGATCCACCTCTGGATTTTAGCGCTGCTGCCTTCTCGCATCAATACCACCTCAGTGGGGTATACTCTACAGTCTCCTTGTACTGGAGACGTTTTCCTTTTTCTCCAGGCTGAACTGTTTCACAGAAAGCCATTTACTCTGAATGCGGATCTGGGAGCTTCCTGTACACAAGAGTGCTTCTAAATTCACGGCACAGTTACATTCACGACATCCTCTCAGAACGTGCTTCCTCTGAGAGTATATTAAAGTTACTAATAAGGCAATCCCAGACACTTATGTCTGCACCTACACTAAGCAGCACCCGTCCTCTCTTACAACTATTTTCAATTCAGCTTCAAAAAAGCATCCTCTCCATCACACAGTTCTAGTTCTCTTATTAACTTCCACAGCCTTAAGAGGAACAGTAGTAATCTCTGGTGATGACACTGCTTAGGGCTTTCCCAACAACAGCTCCAGCATCCCAGTGTCAAAGCAGACCAAAAATCCTGGACCCATGTACTGATCAGCCCTCCCATATGGGTGAACTCTGTTCATAAATCAGTTTACTGATTACCTCTATCATCTTATTTTGTCTGCAATCAACTCCTCACCCTGCCAGCCAGCCATTTTACCAGTAACAACATAATCTTGTGGTATTTCTGTTGCTTGGAACCATTACCGACACCATTCCTCATTACTTCAGTGTTTCTGCATAATCCTCTTCCTTTCTGCACAAGCTTCTCAGATGCTTGGTGACAGAACAATACACATCTCATGTACTTCCACTGAAAACCTCTGCCTATGGCTAAAATAAAGCTATTGCCATATATTCAAAACAATTTTTTCTACATCCCCCTCCTTAATATACCACCATTCTTTTTGTTCTATACACCATCCTCTCCATTTCACCCATGCAGCCTTTTCTCTTCAATATAACAAAAGTCTGAAGTATCAGTTGCTAGCATCACCTCTTATACATTTAAGACTAATGGGTTCATCTATTTATAACAGAAAAACTGGAACGTGGAACACAGAAAGGCATGGTAAAGAACTTAAAAGGTAATTAGTCCAGTCCATTTCATGAGACATATCAGGAATTTTATTAAAGAAACATTGATTTTCCCCATTCAATAAAGCATTGTCACAGCCACTGACTGTGGCACAAAACTGACATATTTCAGCTACAGTTTAAGTAAAGTTTCTACAGTAATAGTCACAAGCCACGACAAGTCTTGGATCCAGCCAAAACACAGTTCCAATCTGGATTTTAAATGCATTATTTGGTGCATGAAAAAACAAGTTCAGTTGGTTCACTGATGCTGTGGTGCCATGCACGTTTCTTCAGCAGCAGTGCTCACCTCAGCTACTACCACCATCATGTCAGCGACCAACTCAGGGTATTCTTTTCTGCAGGATTCTACTCTTCAGTGTCATTAGCTCCTTGTACCAGTTCACCGAATGACCCAAGGAACCCAAAGAATGCCACCAGAGGGAAGAACAGCAAGAAAAGGCTGCTTGCTCCCCAGTCAAACACAACATGCGGTTTGACTACTAGTCAGCTGGCACAGCCTTCAAAAAAATAAACATTCCCAGTCCCATGCACTCATTCCTACAGCAGGGCTGTCCCCTTTCATTCTAGCAGACATTTGGGAAGCCACATAAGTCCTATGAGAGACCTGACTGGACCATGTTTGTTTTCAGCTGATCTTCTCGTGTGACTGCAACAGCCTCTGCCCTTAAGTACAGCATTGCCTCTATCTTCAATTCAGTCAACTACCACTTTCAATATAAACATCTTAATGGAAGTCAGTCGCTGTAAGACCACTCTTGCAATATGCTATTTCTCCTAGATAACTCTCAAAATTAACAGTATGAAAAAGATTACCTTCAAATTGTCTGCAAAGCAAGGGCAGTCCTAGCAGAAGCAGGCTATTTACATAGCAGTAGCTACCACGAGGATTCACCACGGCAGTGCTCACTGTATCTAGTTAGATGAACTGCTATTTCTTCTTTAGCCTGTACTTCTTTCGCTCTGCATTTGTGCAGTTTGTTCCTCCCTTCAGCTGGGCCTTGGTCAGCAACCCTTCAGATAGCAGCCATTACTACTAAAAGAGGTCCATGGGGGTTGTTGCTTTTTTGAAGGCTTGGAAGATTTTAAATTTGCAGTGACAGAACACATGTGTCTAGGTATTTAGTCATATGGGGGGGGGGGGGGGGAAGCCAAGCCTATGTGCATTTTAATATATTCCCCTCAACCCAGCAAGTTCCTCCACCAACTGTGTATGCAGGACTCCCTGCCTGTCAGCTCTTCACAGGTACTTCAGGGCAATCTGACACTACCACTGAAGTCAAGCTAACAGGGAGCTGTACCTTCCCCTCAACTCTGCTGCTCCAGCCAGGGGGGTTTCCTGCTTCCCTTCACACTACGTACAGAGATTATATGATCACAGAACAAGTAATTTCAGATGGCTGATCCATCACACCACTGCTGGAGGGGGGTGACAGGTAACAGACAGGTAAAAGGGAATGCTTGCAGGTTGGTCTGACAGTCAGCTACAACTGCAACAGGGATCCACAGCTGTTGATATGAAAAGAGCAGACTATTGCCATTAAACTGCCTCATGACCACACAAAACCATACCCTTATAGTCATCCTTTTCGTTCTCTCTGAGCTCGGGTTCAGCCTCAACAAGTCACTCCAGCCTGGCCCCAGGCATGCAGGCAGAGTCCTCCTTTGCAGTCTCCACTGTTTCCAAGGCTCACGTTTCAGTGCTGACACTCTACCTTTTCCCCTTGTCTCCTAACATCCACAGTCATTGCCGATCCACTCTGCTCGCTGAAGCAGGCAGCAATACAAAAATCAAACTGGAAAATTCATCATGCATGGTATGTACACAACAATTGACTCATTTGAGAGCTTGTAAACTGGTTAGGGACTGCTGCCACCCTGAGAAAATCTGATATTCCTGGTCAAACGCACAGGCCGTTTTTCTTTTTTTTAGATGCTTTTAACATACAAAAAAAGCAAGTAACATGGTGATCTTACGCCTGTTTGTATAAATCGGTTATCTCTGTATACACTAAGATTTTCACAGTTATTTAAAAGCTTGCACATTGAAAAGATTTCTCCTTTGGTGGGGCTTTTCTATATGGTCAATTTAAATCAACTTCAGCAGAAAAATTTAAGAGCCACACTGACTTCAACAAGTAACATTTATATCATGACATGTGATGCCAAGAAATCTTTCTATGCCATACACTTCAAAGATTTCAGCCACTGTGAAGATGGATATTTTAGTACATGCACGAGAGCATGTACAGTAGCAAACTACACTAGTATTGCAATGCTTCCCCTCACACGCAAACGTCAGATACTTCCACAAACTACCAGAACCCTCGAAAGTTACACCAGTAACTTCAGCTTCAGGAGTTGCCTTCAGCAATACCTACATTTAGACTCCATGCAAGTGTAGCAAGAACTAAACGCTCACAAACTTTGAGGTGTGTCCTCACCAAAAATAAAGAAATCCACTTCAAATGAAACAGAAAATATACTTTCTCCATGATAAAAGCAATCAATTAAGGAAGGAAAGGCTTAGTCAGAAAACCAGTCTAGTAGTTAGTCTACAATTAAACTGGAGTTTTGTTTACATTTTCCCTTTGGCAAGAAGAGGAAGTTATGTCTTCCAGATTTCCTGCAACAAGCTCTCTCCACATTTCTAAAAGGTTCATTTTTTGTCCTGTAACATGGACACGCAAGTTTTACAGAACAGTCAAAGGAGCATCGCACATGTTGACGTAACATGTTACTCCTAAAACTGGGTGCACCAATCGTTTACGCGTTTAATTTAATTAATTCAGCTATATCTACACATACCTCATGTACACAGACTTTTTAAGATTGCAGAGTTATGAAAGCTTGTGGGGTGGTTTTTTGTTTAACTACTTGCTAAAGCAAATCTGCCCTTTGAGCAGACTGATGATATGCCTTAACTGTTCCCTCTCCCTGCACAAGATTTGAAGCTTTTCAGCCACCCCAGAACATCCAAAAAAATAGATTTTTCAAAGAAATCAAAGAAAAGTTTTAGAAGGAAAGTCTGTTGGACTGTACTAATTAGAGGAGATACTCCATTAAAACAACCCATTGCTCTTAATCTCAGGCCAAATTTTGTTCATTTTTCTCTCTTACTCACAACTGTCCTTGACACTACTGTTTCACACTCAAAGCAAGTGGCGAAAGCCAGAAAGGAAAGCCTTTGCCAGTGTGTGCTATACTTACCAAACCTCCTTTGATTCTTCCATTATTTGAGAAGTTCATCAATATATGAAAAAAAGTCAACGCTGCCACCAAAAAAGCAATCTCACTTCCCTCTCTACCCAGATGATCATTCCCACTCAACTCTCCATTCTCTACTTGCACATTCATATTCAATGAACAAGAACAGTTTTTAGCTGGACCAGTTTTCAGATTAACAAAAATAGAGGGTTCATTTCAACTTAGACGAAACAAGTTAATCTTGTTTATGTGGAACAAAAGGCAAGTTCCATTTCCTTCCAAATTGAAAACAAGGATGAAACTCAGATTCACAAGATGTTTAAATAAGCATTCTCATTACTGTTGAAGATTGCTAGTGCTTAATACAACTCAGCCTTGATGCAGCTAACACCCAGCCACAAAATGCGACATTTTCTAATTTAATTCTCCAGAATAATAAATTGGTAGCTAAAAACAGAATGATGGGAGAAGGAGGAGAAAGAGAAGTAGACCCCTAAGACGGTGGTGGCAAAATTTCTGTATCGGCACAAGTCTGTTAAACCAAACTGGCAAATTTTGAGCCAATAATTAACTGAGGAACTATGCAGTAACAAAATTGCTTTAGATATTCTCAGCAGAGAAACTAAAGTGTCTTGAGAAACTTACAGTAAGACAAACCAAATTATATTTTCCTTAAAATGGAACAGCCCTGAGTAGTATGGACAGATCTTTTGGAAAGTTTGCTTTAGGGCTGTAGTTCTGAGTAACGTAATTTTCAGAAGCCCTGTAATTTAAGCCTGAAAACCAACTTTAAATAGTAAGTGTCCAGGTTACAGCATTGAAGATCTTGGTTAAATGCAGTTAAAGACAAGCAGCTTTGATTCAGTGCAGAAATACATACAAGAGTCACTTTATCAGGGGTTACAAAGTCTTCAGGTTTGTGTCTAGAACTACAAAGTACTACTAGAGAGAGGATAATCTTATACTGTATGACAACCTTACTGTGCTAGAAAGATATTTTGGCATTTCAAGTCCAAATGAGCTTTTCCAGGAGTGTTTAATAAAGGATTAAAGCCTACAGAGATTTTAATGACCAAGTAAGAAGAGGGAGGTACTTTCTGATCCAAATCATATATCTATAAAGAGACATGGAAAAATTATTGTCTTAAATATTATCTTTGGCTATACAAAAAAAAGTCAGCCAAGTTGAGGTTTGAGAATCTGAGGTAGTAAACACACATTCTCATCCAAAATTTAGATAAGCTAAAACCCCAAATGATTCATGAAAATAAACTGCATAGGAGATGGAGATACTTAGTATATTGGGAGGGTGGGGGGACTCACAATGACACTGACCAACAACTCCTCATGCTGTTGTATACATTCCTTTGTGGGAATTATGGTGGTAACATCCAGCTCACCAGCAACAACTGTTGCCTCTCAGGAGCAGAAAAGTATTAACACAGCTTAGATTCTTCCTCCTTCAGTATCAATGCCATCGCTACACTGAATAATGCAAAACTTCCTGTCTTGAGTGTGCATTTTGTCAACCCAGCATTCTTCTACCATGCTCGTGTCTGAAGTACAATAAACAACCCATTTCAAAAACTTTCTAGAAATACCCCATTACAGACTGACAAAGGTATCTTCAACTTAAGAGTCAAATTGCTTATACTGACATTTTATTTCAGTGAGCTGTAGTCACTGCTAGAATGACTTTAAAGAAATCCATGAACCTATTGACATTATCTTCTCTGCCCACATTCCAGAGATTTTATATGTATTTCATTTCGCCTCTTGAGACATTTGAAATTGAGATGCTCATTACAGTATGAGCCAAGGTATAGGACATCAGCCGTTAATATATTCCCATACTTGATTAGTCTGTGGGGGGGTTTTTTGGCACTTTTTTGTTTTGTTTTTTTTAAATGGATGATACAAAATTCCACTACGTATATGCCTATACGCCTCCCTTCTCCAAGATGAAATCTTCTGGTCATTCAGTTAACTATCACAAGCAGCTTCAGAGGTAGCTAACCTGCTATGTATTTTAAGAAACAGACATCTGGGTACATGAGATAAAACCTCTAAATGCCTCCACTTGTACAAAATACTTCAGAACAACCTCATATTAAACACTACAGAATTCACATGGATGAGCAATAAAATTAGCACAGTAGCAGAAAGGCTTCAAATAGAATCACCAAATCCACAGCAAACCCCATTTGTCAGTTCCAATAGTCAAGGAACCACTTCTCCCCAAACCCCCTTTACATGGAGTCATCATGAGAACAAAGCTAAAGCAGGAGAAGATCAAAAAGCTGAAAGAGTAAGGCAGCACAAGTCCAGAAAATATTGTCTCATTGCATTCTGATCGGATTTGTTATTTCAGAAGACTTTTTAGTCAGCTCTCAAGCAGCATTTCCAATATTGGGGTCAGGAGAAAGAGTACAAAAAGGAACTTTTGTCACTCATACTGATTATTTTTAAAGCAATTAGAATAACCTACCCATCACAGAAGTGTTTGACATACTTCATTGCAGCACAGAGACCTGGGGTAGCAGATGATGATAAGCAAAGCAGCATTCTAATTTCTCACTAATGCAATGTGATCTACCTGGTCACTCAAAAAAAATACTTTAATTTGCATATAAGTAGGTATAATTTTACTAAGGTTCGATGCCTTCACAAGACTTTGGTATACCTGCTTTTTGTATTCCAAATCCAAATCCCAGCACTGGAATATAAGAAAGAACAGTCTTCTCTGACCCAAAGTCAGGTATAAAACACATATATGAGCACATACAGACATATTTTGCAGCTCTACTGATCCCACAGAGCTTCTGCAAGTACTGGGTCACAAAACAACACATCCAACTAAAAGACCAAGCAGCAGTCATTTATTACATTGCTGTTTCCACAAACTCTTTTGAGTTTAGCTGTCATTACCATCAGTAGAAGTGTAAAATGGTTTGACAATTATCCTGAGACACAGCTTTAACAGAACTTGGACAAGGCTTCCAAATTAGAGAGGAATCTTGCATACCATTAACTCGCTTGATCTCTCTCTAAAGCACTTCCCACTAGATACCACTGAAGATTTGAAATTGTGAAGAAAGCCAGGAAGAGATTCATCTTAAAAGCTGCAAGTTAGCATGCTGAAGTAATCCTGTATCAAAGAGGACAGAGTAGAAATAAAAAGGCTCTTTAAGAAGATGGAGAATGGCAGTAACAGCAGCACTAGAAAGAGATTCTTTAAGAGAGATTTTAAAAAATTAAATTCTACCCTCTATAATTTACTGTAGTGGACTGGAAACAGGATATGATAGGTCAGAAAAGCAAAGAGGGACAGAAAAAAAAAATCCAGTCTTTCTAATACAGGACAAACTGAACATACAATGAAGTTTGAGTGTCATACAGAGCATTAAGTATGCCCACTGAATTCAGACAAGATTTGAGGACAAAGATCAAACAGGATTTACAAAATGATCAGACATTTATACAGATAACAGCTACTGTTAGAATGTCAAGTTCTAAAAATAAAGCAAGATCTCCAGAAGATACTTCTGAAACTGAGAAGCTGATTTAGGAAGATGTTACCCTCCCTAACCTTACTGAAAGTTGTTTCTTCTTAATCAGTTTTGACTGCTGTTAATTTTTGCATGTTTTATCACTCTGGTATAACATGGTAATTTCTATTTTTCATTTAGAGAAGTAGTTTAAACCTGCTGATGATAGAAAATCCCTAACACACTGAACACTTGCCTGCAAACCCACCAGTTGTTAAAGTACACATTCAGTAGTGTTTGGTGTAACCTTGCACAACATGTATACCCAATGGAGCAATCAAATCAGATCTAAATTTAACTAAGTATATAGTTATGTATGTACTTCAATCCAACACACTTTAGGCAACACAGTCCCACCCCCCAGATCCCCTTTACCTCCCTGACCTTGCCTCTACACTGTGCCAGCAAACAAACTTTCCACAGCAATGCGATGACCCAGATCCGGGACCCGATCTGAAGTTAATTTGTGTTTTAGTGGTTTATTTTTCAGACAGATCAGTTTCCTGCAATGCTTCAGAGTGAAGCCATGTAAACAGCTCTACCAACATAGCTGAGGGGACTGTGCAGGAAGCAGGAAAAAGCAGCTGTGGACTTCAAGTGTTTAAACCAATTTTGCCACTAAGCATCTATCAAGAACCTTATGGTTATCCTTATAAAGCAAGAAAGCTATCTGCCATAGTCCCAAGGACAGAGACATGGGAAACTTCAGATCCCCTTTAGCTTCAGGTGATCCTCTGACATGATCTAATCTCTTTGCTTGAACACTGGAAACTAAAACATCACAGACAGAGAATAAGGTGATGAAAGCAAAATGCTAACACTTACAGCACTTCAGACAGCAAGGTACGAAGTAAGTGTTGCATACACCATCATTGATATTCAACTCCTTCCTAACCATTTTTCCTCTTGCCCATTTCTACCCTGCCCAACACACAATTTTCACTGTTTCTACATAAAACACACAAGGATTTCAGATCTCCTAGCATCCATTCATTATACAGAAGGCATCACTACAATTGGCATCCTTCTTGCGAGACATGCAGGGCAGACTGAATAGGCACAAAACACAAGACTAGCATCAAACTTTGCATCTGCAGTCCCTTCTTGTTATAGTTCAGGCATACTGGTAAGCCAACACATGAAAGAGAATTCTAAAAATCCACAATAGCTTCTGTCCAAAGATTTAAAGACATATTGACAAGCCTTACTCTTGAAAGAACCTGGGTAATGAAACAGATCAATAACTACGTGACTCACTGGAAGCTCATCTAAGTCACATCTGAACTAGGATTCCCAGTCTCCACTGCATGCACAATAAAGTTTGTGCATCAGTTTTCCAGACTTGTGTGAAAACATGGTACAAGCCATTGATCTGGTAACAGAAATCAAAACTCATGTAAATATGTTCAGGAAATAAAAAAAATTAGAGTTAAGACTGAAACTAGCAGTTTTGTAACAGGATTTGCCTTTAGAGCAGTCAGATTCTCATTAGTATTAAGAAGATTGTTATTTCTTAAGAGCAATCTCACATTTTATCTATAGGTCTTTTGTTTGATTAATGTGAACTACATGCAGTCCACACGACATGTCCATAGGTTGTTTTGATGCACCTTACTTTTTGTGTCTGAAAGGCAGCCAGCCACAACTATCTTGATGATCACTGCGCAGCCAAACATCAGAACACACTCCCCTTTTCTTGCACGTGGTCTGGTATATCAAGACCAAACTAGCATCAGGGTGATAGGAAGGGCAGGGCTAGCGTCACACCTCCTCCTATGGCCACTTGCAGGACCACAAGATACCACACCACCAATGCAGCCTGCAAAGCAGGACAGAGAAAGACATTGTCCAAGCCTAGAACTCATCCCCTACAAGCCTCTAGGTTAATTGTCATCAGTGACAGCTGTAAACCTGACATCACATAAGCAGCAACTTGAAAGGCTGCTTTCAAAATGAAGACTCAATATTTTGTTAGTCTATTCATCAAGCTCTGACAGCCCCACTGAAGTAAATTTGAACAGCTGGCTGCAAAGACAGCACATTCTACTATAATTTAAGAATGAACAACATACTTCCACAACACAAAGTTTTGAGCTTCTCAGACAAGCCTGAAAACCAAAAGCGGAAAACAAAAATTTAAAAAAAAAAAAAAAAAATCACTATGACAAGTCCATGCAAGTCTTCCAGGAGATCTTATAAAAATAATTCTATTCTTTCATGTATGACTCTTTGCAAATCAGCCAATGCCAGCTATAAGCACTACACGACTGTATCTATGACTCAGCAAGGGAATCTGGACATATGAAGAAAATTCACTTACATTAGTAAGAAGCAAGGATTTAAAAGAAGCCAGCAATTACAACAATGCCACAGAATATGATCCAAGATGACTCCTGTCTGTGCTCTTTGTATGTTTAAACATACAAAATTAGATTAGAATGTCAAACCTGTTTATATATTGGCTAAAGTTTGAAAGCAAGTAAAACAATGCTTAGTGCAGCTGAGCCAAAATACAGAGGATTCAATAGCTTTTTTCACCTCCAATGAACAGAAACAAACACTGGCTGTACGTTCTACACAAAATACTGAACTCTATTTCCAAGATTACCTGTATGTAGTTCAACTATGTAAGTCTAAATTCAAATCTGAATAAGAAACAGACAGCAATCAGCAGCTTCATGTTGTAACTTAAGATACAAGCTTTATTCACTAAGACAGTCATCCAATGTTTACATATAAGCATGAACAGATAGTAATGTTTACACAACACTATTTGATGCAGCGAAGTAGCAAGTTCTTAAATGGCTCAATTATGCTTTGGTCCATCAACTAAGACTAGCTGGAATTAAATTATTCCAAGAAGGGAGAAAACATCACAAGCCATACCTTTCCATTACATTATCTTCATCCAGATATTCTACAAAATAAGCACTCAGACCTTACCTTTTAAAACACCACAGTCCACAGAGTCTGTACATTACTAAATAAGAGATGCTGGTTCCACATCCTCAAAAATAATTTCTATAGAATTAATTTTATGTTGGCAGCAGATTCTTCGCCAACAAGGGGAGGAGGAGAGAAAGGAGGAAGAAATATTTTCATCGATTCCTTAAGAAAAAGTTCAAATAGAGAGGGATCTAAACTCACCGGATCTAAAAAGGAATTCCTCTCCCTGCACCTTCCCATATAAAGAAGCATACTAATACAGAAATAGGATGAAAATGGTCCACGGTTTACGTGTGAAACAACGAAGGAGAATCTTAGAAGACTAATCCTCTTCCCTAACATCTTTCAGACAAAGAGGGTAAAGCTTTAACTCATCAAGCTTCTCAGTGCCTCAAAAAAAAGTTATGAGCACTAAAAATTTTGTATCTGAGTTTCTATTTTCTCCATTTCTAAATGAAAACAGTATGCAATATGTGGTAAAACCTGAGTTGACCACATCCCAGTGGTGTATCTGCCAAACACTTTGGATTTGTGCATTACGTTACACTGGTTTGGAGCAAAGCCTCAAGCGATGCTACGTTCCCTAAGCGAAATTCTTACACAAATATCATTGCACCAACACATATTTTATTATCTTACTGTCGTATTTTATGTTAGCACTTGACACGTGTGTCATCTTTCACCCAACAGCCTCAAACGGGATGGCAGGGGAGAGCAAGCAGAAGCCCGAACCAACAGCAAAGCACTATACCACCGGCAGCAGGAATATTCCAGAGGCACAAGCACACACATCGTCTACAAAGCTTTCCAAGTTTCTCCAGGAACACCACGAAACACCTATATGGAGAGGAGCACGACGAAGCCCCGCATCCCAGGGCGGCAGGAATCTCAAGGCCACAGGACCTGCCGAGGGACGGGCTGACCAGCCGGGCGCCCCGCAGCCCACGGCGAGCGAGGGCGGTCGCTCTCACGCCGGCCGGACACCGGGGGAGCCCCGCACCGGCTCCTGCGTGAGGCCACTCCAGCAACCCCCCGCGGGCTCCGCGGGGAGCGGTGCCGGGGCCGCTGCCACCCAGCGCCGGAGGCCACGGCGCCCCGGGCGTGCGGGCGGGGAGCGCTCCGCAGGGAAGGAGGCGTTAAGGCAGGACCCGACGGCGAGGAAAGGCAGAGGCGAGGCCGCTGCCGGTGCTCCGGACCGGGGACCCCGGCGGGTTTGGCCCGCCCCCGCCTCCCCCGGGAGCGGCAGGAGGAGAACAGCCGCTCCCCGCGGCGGGAGGCCTTGTGGGGCGGCGGGGGCCCGCACCCCAGCCCCGCCGCACCCGGCGGAGCCGCGGCGGGGAGCGACAAGGCGGGCGCGGGAGGAGCCTGCCCACAGCCGGCACAGCGCGCTGCCGGCCTGGCGGGGCGCGCACCCGGCCCCAGCTCAGGCAACCCCGCCGCGGGGGCGTCGGCCGCCTCGCCCCCTCCGCTCTGCCGCCGTGACACCGAGCCCGGCCCCCCTCCCAGCCCACGCTCCCCGCGCGGCTCCCCGTGGCGCCTCACCTCCGGCAGCCGCTCCGCCGCCGCCGCCGCCACCCTCCCCGCTCAGCACCGCCCGCTCCCTCCCGGTCCCGCTCCGGCCGCCGCCATTTTGATCCAGAGCCCGAGCCTCGGCCGGGCAGGGGGAGCGGGCACGGCGCCTGCGCGGCGGCGCTGCGGCGCCCGGGCCACGTGGTCCGCGGGGGCGGGGGGGTCCCGCCCGCCAGGGGGCGGGGCGGTGCGGGCTGTGCGCGAGGGGGCGCCCGAGGTGGCGCGGGGCCGCGGGCTCTGTCGTGGTGGCCGGGCTCGCCGCCGCGCGGGGCTGTCCCCTGACACGGCTGTGGCGTGCGAGGGGCGGAGGGGGGCGGCGACGTGTGATGGCAGCGCTGCCACAGGGCAGCTCACGCCTACGGGGGCCCTCGGCGAAGCAGCGGCGGGGCGTCACTCGGAGGAGCCTTCACGATCTCCAGTCAGCCCGGGCGTCGGGGGCCTCACCCGCCGGCCAGCAAGATGGAGGGTGGGCAGGACGGGCGGGCGGGCGGGCGGGCGGGCTGCCGCGGGGCTGCCCGAGCGTGGCGAGGCGCCGGCCCGCTGTCGTGAGGGAGAGCCGGGGCCGGGCCGTGGGGAGACGGCACGCCATGCGCGGCCCTGCCCCCGGCCCCTTCCCACACGAGCGTGTTTCGCCTGCCTGTGGGACAGATCTCGCAAGCTGGTTCTTGAGGTGCTGGAGCGTGTTTGAGGTGCTGGAGCGTGTTTGAGGTGCTGGAGCGTGTTCAGAGGCGGGCAACGAAGCTGGTGAAGGGTCTGGAGAACAAGTCTTATGAGGAGAGGCTGAGGGAACTGGGGTTGTTTAGCCTGGAGAAGAGGAGGCTGAGGGGAGACCTTATCGCTCTCTACAACTACCTGAAAGGAGGCTGTAGTGAGGTGGGTGTTGGTCTCTTCTCCCAAGTAGCTAGCGATAGGACAAGAGGAAATGGGCTTAAGCTGCGCCAGGGGAGGTTTAGACTGGAAATTAGGAAAAATTTCTTTACGGAAAGGGTGGTCAGGCATTGGAACAGGCTGCCCAGAGAGGTGGTGGAGTCACCATCCCTGGAGGCGTTTAAAAAACGGGTAGATGTGGCACTTCGGGATATGGTTTAGTCTGGCCTACCCTTGATTAGTCTAGAGTGGGCTTGGTAGTGTAGGTTAATGGTTGGACTGGATGATCTTAAAGGTCTTTTCCAACCTAGATGATTCTATGATTCTATGATTCTACCCAGGTGCAGCGGCTTCTGCAGTCTAAGTGGTTTGTCAGCACACGTTCTTTGTCCTTTAGTCTTCCTTAAGCTGCTTATATTAAGCGTATGTTTAGCTCTTCGCTTTGCCAGACTGCTAGGAGCTTGTTCCAGGCAGGCCACAGATGTCGGTTTTATTGTTCATCAATAGGAATATATACTGTGCGCCTGGAAATAAACTCCCACCACCTTCCCCACTTCTGATAACCTCTCTCAGCATCAAAAACCAGTATTTCGCACATCTAGGTGGAAGTAAGTGCCAGCAGTAAAAATGCTTGTAGCTTTTCCCACCGTTCCTGGTACCACTCCTACATCTTCTTGAAAGAAAGGTGCGTGTAAACACAGTCATATCAGCCACCATGTCTGTAACATTGCTGTTTCTAAATCAGAGAAAGTGACCAAAAATACGTGTCAAATTTTATTAGAACAATAAAACCACTTAAGTAAACCAAACTACTTGTGTTCTCTAAAGGAACTAAGCACCATGTGTCTATATATGAGAAAGTCTGAGAGAAGTTTCATGCATAGGCCAAAAATCTGATGAATTCACGTGGCAGAAAATACTCATCAAGCTGAAAACCACATCTGTGATCATTCTTGGTTGGTAAAGGCGAGCTATGACTGATGATAGCCCCTCCTGACTTTGCTGATAGTCCATTTCTGGAGGGAAGCCTTACTCCCACTTGGCATCGCGCCATCCTCTAACCATCTCTGTAATTAACTTGCCTGAACGCAGCAGACTTCCCTAACTACCACTTGGTGTAACATCCCATCATGCTGAGCTGCTTACCAAGAAGCTAGGGGAAAACCACCTCTAATATATTTGCTCATGCTGTACACTGTTTTCTTACTGGTTTCAGCTCAAAACTGGAGGAGAAACACAGTTAGATGGGCTGATGGACAGTATCTTGTACTCCTTGGGGGTTTAACCATCTTAGTTATTTATATGGTCTCCAATATTGTAGTATCCAAGAGAACCACAACCTTTGACTTCCGTATCAGCACAGTAGCAGAGTGAGATGAGTGAATTTTTATAACTGCAGTTTAATAGATAAAGTTCACACTGTGAGAGTTATGCTTGTATGTTCAAGAGGGACTATGCTCTGTAAATATGCCTTTGCAAGCTGCTGTTGCGCTTGTCAGGAGAGCTGATAATAAGACTAGCAGGCAGAGCTCAGCCTCTTTGAGCTATTGCCTGCTAGAGCCTTCCCATCTTCTATTTCTGTCTCTCTTCTTGCGCCTGCCCTAACCAGCTTTCCATTTCCTGCTATTAGGAACCATGGTCATGGAATACCACATATACAGGATTCAGCTTAGTTCTATTTTACCCTGGTTTTCTGTAGAAATGTGGTATATATGATCATATTGCCTGGCTGTGCATATATGGGTTTAGGTCTATTGACACCTCTGCTAAAAATTTTTTAACTTATTGCTCGGTTTCTCATTTGGGTCCTTATAGATGCTGCAACTACAGAAAAGGCTTCGTTTGCCTTAGCCGTCAAAGTCAAGCAACCAACAGATACAAACCTATAGGAAACTAAACTGCCGTAGTTTTAACGTGCATGGAATTGTTAATTTAAGTATATCTGTTAGGAGAAATGGTTGCAGCCGAGGTGCCTAAAGATCAACAGTGTGAGACAACCCCTGCCTCTGTGTGTCACTCATGATTTGTAATATCATTGTTACCATTTTAGCAGTGGCTTGCTAAGAGCAGCATAGAAATAAGAGCCAGCTGAAGCTAAATAAGTAAGATTCAGGTCACAGAGCTTTTAGACTGAGGGGAAATAGTATGCCAGCTTGGTTTTCAGGTGACAGGAACTAGTTATGAATTTGTTGCCAAAGTTCTGTAGGTAGGTGAAAAAATCCATTCTTCCTTCCAGCAAGCCTGGCTCATACTCTTATGGGTAGTGAAAATGAGAAGAAGAGAAGGAAAAGAAGTCTTGCAGGCTGAATGTTTGCTTTGTTAGTAGTTTTTTATATTCTAATACTATAAACCAAAGTGTAGTCGGAATGGATAGTTAGATCAAAGCGCCAAGATCTTGCTCACCAATAACCATCCTTTTAGTAGCTAAAATAAACCTTCTCTCTTATGACTCAGAGATAAACGGTGTGTTGGGTAACAACTTGGGGAGACAACTGGCAGGTTGGAAGTGAGGAAGGCCACCACGTGCTTTTGCTTCAGACTTTTTAAAGCATAGAGATCACCCCTTGACTGCAGTGCAGTGTCATTATCTTCGAGGACTGTGTGGTCTCATGGGCTAGATGGCTGGGAGGTGCACCAAAAGTAAGCTGACCAGCGCCTCCTGCCACATGGGACCTTTGTGCAGGAGACATTATAAAACACTGAGTTACAAACCTTGCTGCAGAGGAGTGGGAAATGGAAGCTAATTGCATTTACATGCAGGTGAATATGTTTTCTGAGATGAGAGGATAGGCGATTCACACCATCTGACAAACACCCCCAGAGTATGTGCACTCACATCACTTCCCTGATCACCTAATTATAATCCTCACACCATGCTCTCAGAAATAAATTGATCTTCCATTTTTAGCAGGATTGAAATATGTTTGGTTTGATCGATTTAAAATAATCTCTTGATGTCCTAATGAGCAAAATCTTACATATGCCTTAAATATTGTAAAATGTCAACTCCTCTTTAGAACGAAGTGCAGAATGAGATACTGTGTGAGCCACACAACAGTTCTCAGTACCTCTGCTCATACAGAATGATGGAATGCCTTATTCCCATTTTTGCGGGGACTTCTGTGAAATACTTACTGATGATAATCACTGTACATACACATTGAATTTTATCTCCAAATTCAAGAGTGTTAGCAGGAAAAATTGATTATGTGACACCACTTATTAAAAATAAAACCAGTCCAAATGTCCCTTGTAGTTCATTTACCCTTCATTTGCACTAGGAAGCTTAAGCTTTGAAATGCCCTCTGGATATTTATCAGAGTTTATTGAGGAGAAAATGCACTTGGAAAAAAACCCAGTTCACTTCCATTGATTAATTTTTTGTCCATGATTCATTTCATAGACTTTTGGATGTTTCATCCGCTTTGCATTCCAAATGTGTACTGTTTATTATTGTTAATGATGTATTTGTATTGCTGTGTTGCGTGGACGCCCTAATCAAAACTGGGGTCCTGCTGTGCTGGATGGTATGCCAAACAGATTACAGTACATGCTCTAGAGAATTTACAAATTAACTGGAAGGTGTGATCATGCAAGATATAGAAAGCTTCCTGCAAAGCAGTGAGAAAACTGGATGTGCACAATTTTTGGTGAGAGTTGGGGTCGCGCCACATGTTGCGGAAGGTACCTCTGGGTGCCTACTACAGAAATAATGTCAGCTGCCTTACTTAGAGAATGTGATTCTGTTTTCCTGTAAGCAACACCTTTTTATTCATGACTATCTGAAGTGTGACTTCCTAGCATTACAGATCAAATCCTTAAAGTTCAATTTGTCCTGACATTTTTAGTGTGTGTATTTCAGTTCAATTTTATGGCACCCAGGGCAGTAAACCATGGCTAAAGAAAAGTTTGGAATACTTTAAAGTATTACGTGTTTATTGCTAACTAATCCACAATAACTGAATCCTCAAGAGCTGTAAAATAGATTGAAGACTGATGCTTATTACGCTAAACAGGCTTCATTTTTATCTGTGATAATGATGAGATTCTGCAAATATATAGATCTGGACTATCACTAGCTCTTTAATTTTATTCCTTGTCTGTTGTCTTTCTAATATCTGAGCTTTTCTCACTACCTAAACCCACTTCAAAATTTTGTAGAAGAAAGGTATTTGCCATAATCAAATACACATTGCTCATTTTACACCATACAACAGCCCCTCAAAGAATAGACTGAAGTTGATATGCAAGCCACAATAATTTGGTTTCTATAATCAGTGATGGCAGAGCAAGAGATGTGCTTCCTTGTGTGAAATGGGTGGCATGGAAGCACAGCAATGACAGCAACATGCTGTTTCTGCCCTGATTTTGCTCGTTCCTTGAGTCACCAGATCTTCATGCAGAGATGTTCTGGTAAGAGAGCAGAGGAAGGGAGGTGAGGGTAGAGTATTTTGTTTGCTGCTAGCAGGAGAGAAGGAGGCTGCCCTGGGGCAGCTGTGATAGGGACTGCCACGTAACTGGCTGCTATGGGATCTCTGCCTGTTCTGTGATGATGCAAATTCCCCATCAGCACGCGTCGGGAAAAGCTAAGGGGCACACAGCGACCCTGCGCTTCTGGGAAGCCTGGAGAATTTGATGAGGTGAAACAGTTGCATCCAGCAGGAGCCAAGTGCAAACTATTACCTTGAAGGAGGTGTTAAACAGGCCCTGCGTGGGGCAGGTTGCAGAAAATACATGTACATCAGGGGCCTTTGAAGAAGCATGAGGAAAAGAAGTGACATTAGACTCCCATGTTAAGGTGGGGAGGCCTGGGGACAGACATCTGTTTGTGGGACAACCTGGCACCTCAAGAAATGAAGATAAGCTTGGTGGTGATCTATGCCAGGAGGTTAAACCTTACGAAACTAACTGCCTGTGAAGTCCGTGGGCTGAAAATGCTGGGCAGCCCATGGCCATTGCATTTAGAGAAACTTACATTGGGAGACACAATTAAGATCTCAAATTTAAGCACACAAAATTGTTTCGCCTGTGTGACCTTTATGTAGCTAACTTGTGCCCATGCACAGAGAAAAATCTCTCACTGTGATCACCAAGGCATATCCTAAAAGGAATATTACTTCCTTGCAAATCAAATGTCATTTGGATTAACCTTTAGCTGGGTCCTTAAAAGGGTTTTGTTATGTGTACAATTTGTTGTGACTGATGGTAGTGTCACTGATGCTATTGGTGAAGGTATAATCACCCGCCCTGTGGCTGCATTCCTTGGTAAATGCTCTTTGTAGTTTGTCAGTGTAGAGAAAGAGGCCAAAACCAAACCACTGCTGATGACGGCAATTGCTTGCTTTGGCTGTGGATACCTGCACTGCTGGTCTTCTCCTACCACTTAGTACTTTATCAAATGATTCCTTTTTTTTTTCCCGCAGGACCCATTTCTGTGAGCAATGTGCACAATGTAAGATGGTCGCTGAATGAGCAGTTGCTCAATATATTGATCTTTTCTCACAGTTCAGTATGGCACTATGCCTACTTTGCTGCATGCTTCAACCTCTGTTTTAAATGCAGAGTTATTAAGTTCCTAATGCCCTTTCTGTAGCGTCTGAATGCTTCACGAACACTAATGAATTTTCAAAAACCAGTTGTTATATCCACCTTGTAGATTACAATATGAGGCACAGAATTATTCAGGTGGAGAACCTGCTTGTTGTGGGGGCTCAGTTAAGGTACACTTACTGTACCTTATACTTGCTCTGTTCAGTGCATATTTCCCATTCAGTTCAGTTGCAGCTGTGAGTCTGCCCTTTTGCAAATTTGGCACCAGGATTTCAAGTGAAGCAGTCAGAACATGAAGAGCAAACAGCTAACCACAACGTATGAAAAGTTTAAGTGATCAGCTGATTATTACATTGTAATTCTTTGGCAGAGGCAAGGTTGGATTCCCAGGAGAGCACTTAGCTATGAGACAGTCCTTCTTCATCCTGGAATTTCTTGCCTCATGCCATCTGCACTTTCCAAGTTCTGCAACATGCTAAGCAAAGGTCAACATATGGACAACATTTTCTTTTTTAAATGTACATCCCTGATTTATACCCAGAAGAGATCCATCCTGTAAGTTATCTATCTGGTTAGACCCAGCTATGACCCAGCTGGATCTGGATATCGTAAAGTGCAGTTACTGATATTAAAAATAGTTATCCATTGGAACCTAGATACAGCTTTTGAAGTGACATAGCATCAGCTGAATTCATAGCACTGACTGGAACTAGGCTACGTGCTTAATGTGTGGATAAACTGACTGATTAGGAAGTTCATGCTAGAAAGATGATAGTAAATGATCAGTGGGAGAATACATGATACAATATACAAGAACTGATGACATGCACATAAAGCCTGTTCTTTGTATTCAAGTTACTAAACTAGTAATCCTCCTGAGATGTTTGTTGCTTGATCAATGGTGGGTGAATCTTGCAAAGTTATTACTGCTACTTGCTCTGCTACCTTAATAAAAAAACCTGGATGATGAAGCTGTTGTCAAGCTGAGTAGTGTCTGGACAAGACTGAGTGAGTCTGGTTTCTGAAAGAGGTAGGGTTAGAAGCAATCAATCATTGTCAGTGAAAGAGCAATGCTAAAAAAACCTTCAGATGCTCAAAGTTTTTGGAGTGCCAAGTGAGAGCAACAGGCAGAGTAGCCAGCAGTCACAGAGAGAGGCAACCTGGAAAGATGTGGTCAACATGATGGAGATCTCCCAAGCTCCCTAAGGAGAGCTGAGCACTGTAAAGGATTGCTCTCAATCAACAAAATTTTCCTAGTGTCAAGTAGAAATCTCCTTTACTGCAATTTAAGTTCACTACTTTTTGTCCTGTCAACAGCAGACACAGGGAACAGATTATTCTCTTAGTCTTTGCAACTACTTTTATAGGACAAGCCTGGAAGACAGTCACCTTCTCCCCCTCTTCTCTTTTCAGACTAAAGAATTCCAATTTCTTCAGTGTTTCCCTGTGGATGTGTTTTGTAGTTCTTGATCATTCTCCTCACACTTCTTTGTTGTCTTCATGATTAGTTCACATCTTTCTTGAGGCACAGGTCCCAAACTGGAAGCCAAACTGCAGCACAGGTTTTGCCAGTAGCATGTGCTATAGGGGACTCCTTCAGATACTTCACAGATGATGCTTTTGTGTGTATCTCCCAATATAAGCACCTTTTTCTCCAGTAGTGTAATGCTGACCCGGGTTTAATTTGTCATTTAGTGCATCTGTAACATTGTCTTCTGCAAATGATTAAGCCAATTTTTTATCTTGTGCTTTGTGCTATTGGTTATCCTGGGTGCAGAATATTCTGTCCTTTGTTATTTGTCTAAATTTCTCCTCGTTTATGCTGAAATGCCCATGACTGAGACAAGTTGTCTTCTTGTTACACGCATCTCCTGTTCTTTCGTCACTTTGGGTTACCCTGCAACTGTTCCATTCATGTTTTTCTAAGGAAGTACCAATTTTCTGACACTCCTTTTCCCCTTGGGCATATTTTCCTTAGGATCTGTGAGTTTATTGAATTTCGTAGAAAGCAGAGTTCATGATCTTTATTTTTCTCTTCTTCCTCACTCCCTTCATGAAAATGAGGAACGCTGTTATTTTATAGTCTCAGCTACCTATCCTTTCTATGTTCTCAACCAGTTCCTCCCTACTGCTTGCAACCAAATGGAAAGTGAGCTCCCTTCTAGCTGTATTCTAAATAAACACATCACCAACGCCTTCCAATAGTTTGCTGGACAATCTGTTCTGTATCTTTTTTTGCCTAATATATGTACAGATGGCAAAATCTCCATTATTTCCAAATCTGGAGCTTTGGCTGATTCTGCTAGCTGATCTCAAAAAGCCTTGTCTGCATGATCTGCTCTGTTTAGTGTCCCTGTGACACCACCCTTGTGCATTTCCTTCTTTAGCATTACCCATATGTTAATATTATGGTAACATAGATTGTCCCACTCTCAGTTGTGTAAATTCAGTTGTAACTGGGTTATTGTATTTAAGATTCCCAGCATTTCTTGTTCCTGTGTTTCTTGCTGTAATATACAGATATCTGAAATGTTCAGGGAATTGACTCACTGTCCTTCACATCCTCCTTATGACCCTTAAGAACACAAAGCAAAGATACCATCCTCCTTCTTTACAAGGTGGACTGAACATCTGCCCAGTAATTTGTAGAACAGTATTTCAGTGCTCAGAGCACCCCAGTCCTTCTACTGCTACCATTTATGCAGACAAATGCTCATTTCCAAGATGCGTCTCTCACTTCTTGCCCTTAATTCATAACTGGAAGAAGAAAAAAGAGTACAAGCTGATTCCCCTGCTGCCTCACCGTTGCTCTTTGCACCTTGCAGTTGCTTCTGATCCCTTCAGGCACTCTCCTAGCAGTATCCTTGGCACTCACAAGATGAAGAGCATGAGGAAATAATCAGTGAATTGGCAGGGCTTCCTCATCGCTTTCCAGGAGTTTGAATGCACTTCTCTTGCAACAGTATTGCATGGGTCTGCCCGGTTCAGGAGAGGTTGATGCCACTTTTTGTTTCCTCCATGGAGGTTGTGTGTCTTAGGTCTTTTGGGGAATGTGGCTTTTCTTCCTTCACCCTCAGTGCTAAATCCTTGCTTGCTGCCTGGACCCTGGCTCTTTGACTTCAAAAGCAGCTGGCTTCTTGGAAGAGCAGCTTATTCACCCCCAGCTGCTGTTGCTTTTGCAGACTACTCCAGCTGGCCAGCTTTCCTTCTGTGCATGCTGACCTTAATAAAGAGTTTGAGAAGCAAAGTAAGTTAATTAGAAGCTCCTGTCCTGAAGTACTCTCAGACTATGCATGAAAACCCAAGTCCTGGAAAGGACGAAGCTATGAAACATTGACTGAGGATTTTTTTGCCTTAGAAGGCCTCTGACTGAGAAGTGCATGAGAGACCAGAGTTGGCTGTACCATAGCTGCGACTGACCCATGTTTTGCTTCCTGACAACAGCGGTGCTGATTGTGCCAGGGAGATCTGCAATTCCACACTGAGCCACAAGGCATTGCAGGGATAAACGAAATGTTATTAACAAGTTTTGGTTAATAATTAACAGTTAATGAAAACCTATAACTCCTACTATAAGATCGGAGATGGTGTTAAGGGTGTTAGCAAAGTTTCATCTTGGGAGAGAAAAAGGAGGAAAAGTGGATAGAAAATCACACAAATATTGACACTCAGATTCTGATGAGTCTTTTAGATATGAAGGTAAGATCTGAGAAGGTCATGTATGAACTTTTATACACTGTAGTGGGGTCCTAATTTTTTCACGGGATAACTGCTGGGGATGAGGGACCGTACCCCCAAGTCATCACAACCAAGGATTAGAATTTGCTGCACCAGCCCGCCATATATATAGAATGAGTAGTATGCGTATATCCTATGCAAAGCATTCAAGGTAACAGCAGGAGTTACAGCAACTACCTGAATGAGTTAGTTGCCCTGGAAGCCCCTTTTAAATAGAAGTAGGTTTAAGCTGTGTCAGATGGAGTTCTATGTTGACTGACGATTCACAGGTCTTTGGATGCAGAGTATAGGTGCAGCTCTTTAGAGAGAAAGTCAACCCTGAATGCAGTAAACTGAAATGCATAGAACATCACATTGGTTTAAATAAATAATTTGTTGAAAGTCTGGTTTTGCTTATGTTTCAAGCTTTTGACTCCGCCTCTCCTTTTGCCTTTGAAGTTAACATTCATTGTACACTGATCTTTGTTTTCTGCCAAGCACTTTCATCCTCAGCCCCCAGCCATCCCATGTACATGGGAGGAGATCTGTGCAAAAGGCTTTTTTAAAATCCCTCCTTAAAATTGACTTCTGCTATGAATCTCATGAGCAATGGTATGCCGCTACCCGCCTGCTGTGCTGCATATGGCATTTGCCTTGTTGCTCCTCGCTTTTCCCACAACATGTACATTTATTTTTGGCTCAACCTCTGCCCTTTAAAAATAAAGGAGCCTGATGTGCCAGTAGGTGTTACCTTGGTAAGACCAGCTTTGCTTCTGTAGACCTGCAGCTGCCTGGGGATGTGAAAGCAGAAGCTTCTTGTGACAGTGGTGTTTCAGGGTAAAGATAGGCCTCTGAGGTGTTGGGACAGTGACTCTGCCAATTCCTTTTACGAGACTGGAGAACAAAAATGACTTGATGTCAGATCCTGATAATTTCCCCCCTTGGTGTCTGATTCGCTCCATACTTCACTTTCTAAAGAGTTGTTTTGTTTGGCCCGTTTAGACTATAGTGTAGCTCATGCAGTAGTTTGTATGTAGATATATGGACAGTCTTGTGGCATAATATCTATTGGCAGTACATACCCTGCTGAATCAAACCTGTGCTCTGGAGAGACCAATCCAGGATTAGGCACTGTGAGTAAAAGTCTTTTCTCACAGCAGTGGAGCTAGTGCAGCCGAGCTGTTACATCCACACATCACTGCTTGGGGATATTAACCTGACTCCAAGGGTAGTACAGATGTTTAGCAAGGTGTTGGGCATTTCCAGAGCTAACATCACCTCTGCAAGCTCAGGAATGCCTGCATTTCTTTGCTGCACACCAGAGACATGCCCTTACATTCCTATGGACAGAATTCACTTTCAGTCTGTAATTCTCTGTGAGCAAACTGTGGACATAAAAACAAGTGTCGCAGGCAGAAGACAAAGATGTCAAAGACCACCTACCTGGCTCTGGACTGGGCCCCAGGGTTACATCATCCTCCAGAGTTGAACATGGCAATTACTTTGTGATGCCTACCCACAAGAGAAGAAAAAAACAAAAGGTTGTATGTTCTTGGGATCTGATGAAAAAAGAAACAATAAGTGTGGTGATTTAAAAAGTAGGCACAGTGCATTTATCCAAATTGGACAAATCAGGGTACTAAGACTGCTTGCTTTTGCAAGAATGCCTCCAGCTAATGACTGCCAGCCATTGCGATCAGTCTTGTCCAAAATAAGATGTGTTGAACAATCATACCATGGGCCATCTCCTCCCTCTGTCTGGGCTGGCTCACTGCCACCGTCTTCAGTTGTACAGTGCCAGCTCATACCAGCTGGGACTCTAGACTATCATTTGCTTATTCATCAGATTCCAAGGGAAAAATATAAATAGTACTTAGCTCTCTTACAGCTCCCTACAGAAAAACTAAGGAGTCTCATCTTCATTTAAACAGAAGGTAAAAGTCAAATATTGTTAAAGGCGAAGTCTTGAAATTTTGGTGTCTCAAGTAAAAGGGCAAAAAGCTGATGTTGTCCCACTAAAATTGATAGGAACATTATCACTGACTGGTGGATGTAAGATGAATCCCCAAACTGAAATAAAGGTCCTTTATGAAAGTAGAATAGTTTTCAGAGGAATTCAGCATTTCATTGCCTCTACCAGTGTTAGCAATATATTGCTTATTTTTGTGATTGTAAATAAAGGCAGCAACCAGTTCGGGTCCTTACCATATACAGAAATACCTGTTGAAAGAACTTGCAAAATGGTCAGCATTTCTCAAAAGCAGTTGCTTTGTACTGGAACAGCTGTGGCCAGAAAGAGAAAGCAGCATCCTCTACTATCGCCCCTGCACTTCCCAGGAAGCCACATTCAGTCTCTGGTCGGTCAGACTGCCTGCCAGGTCCCCAGCACATCCAAGAGCAGTCTTACAGAGGCTCAAACTTTGAACTGGGGGCTTTGCTGGCATTTCGCTGTGCCAGGACAGCTGGAGGAATCCTAGCCTAGAGTCACATCAAGTAATCTCTGTATTCCAGCTCTTCCACCAGTTGACTGTATCGTTTGAGCTTACAGAACAAAAATGTTGTATACTGTATGCATCAGTCAAGAGCATAGCAGAGAATATCTTTTGTCCCAGGTTGCAAGCAAGTTTTAAGTTGTTTTTCATGCTACTTACTTAGGTGGATAAAAATCTTATCCTTCAGGAGAACGAAACCAGAGCAAAGTCACTGTATACCCAACCAGATGTAGGTAAATTATGAGTCTGCTTTGTGTTGCACAATGATTTAGTGCCATCTACAGTGTGAAATGGGTCTTGACGACCAAAAGCTGTCGGAGGTTTAAATTACACACAAAGCATAACAGCATGCACAAAAAATTACCTTATGATTTTAAAACAAATAAAGACATGATAAAAAGCCAGAAGAAATTAAATTAAAAGCTTTGTATATATTAAAATAGCAACAGAACATTCCATGTTGTTTAGTAAGATTTGTGCTTTTGAATATGCTTGATTCCAACATAGATTGATGTATTCATATATTAAGGGGTGTTTTTTTTTTTTTCCTCAGCTCATTTATTTTTGCTATTGTTGATCAAACTGAACTTGAAGTAAATGAAAAATTAAAAAGTCACCTGGTGCCCTTCTTAATAAGGTTTACACAACAGCATAACAAACCTTCTCTGGGTCCTCTGGTGTCATCAGTACAACTTACCTAGACTTCAGGAAGAGAGAATCAGCCCTCTGTTAAGTAAATTCCATTTTGTGGAGTTTTCCTTGTTAGTGCAGTCATTCAAAACCTAGGAGCATGTCACCCTTTTTGAAGTGCTGTGCTCTTGACCAAGGCCCATGAACAAATTATTGCCCTGAACTTGTCCACCTAGGAAGTTCTCTCCCTTATCTCTTGTCTTATGTGCCTTGTTCAGGCACTAAATCAAAAGGGTTTCTTCTTTTTCCCACATGGTGATAAACTGAATCATTCACTTCTTTCTCCCTGTGTACAGTCTTGCAGTGAGAGGGCTGAGCCTAGGTGCTCTTCAGCCTTTATATGTCATAAATACAATTTGGGATGGAGAATGAGTTTCTGACAATTGGATGTGGAACCATCCTACACTCTTACACAAATTGGCTGTTGGGCTCTGAATCATTGCCAAGGGCAGCTTCCCAATTTCTGCAGTACCTGAGTGCCCAAGTGGAACCTCTAACAGTGATCTCTGAAAGACACTGATAGAGAATGACTTCTCTATTTGCCATTAATGGTATTGCTAAAGTTAAATGGATTTGAGATTAGGAACTGAAGCAGCAGGCTGTGATCTCAAGATCCCTCACAACCTCCCTCACTGCTCTCCCCTCTCTCCTTTCGTCTTCTTTGCTTGTATTTCTCCTTGGTATTTATAAGTCTTTGCAATTAGATCCATTGTTTTCTTATGTCAATGTAATACTTAGGGTAATACACTGACAAAATTCAAGAACGTATTTTCTCCTTGTGTATACATGCTCTGCGGAGCAGGCTTATTAAATGTTGAAGCAATACTTGCAGTAACATAATGCACCAGCATTTCTTTCTGGTAAATTCATAAACAATTAGAAATACCAGTTTTCTCATATTAGTAAGGACAGTGCTAGGTCCATGCAGAAAGCCCGCACCGATTGTGAAAGCCTCATTGATTTCCTGAGCCTGGCAGCAGTCAGGCATAGATTCATAGAATCATAGAATCGTTTAGGTTGGAAAAGACCTTTAAGATCATCCAGTCCAGCCATTAACCTAACACTACCAAGTCCACCACTAAGCCAATTATTCATCCCATCAAACATCAGTACTTAACCAAGGTATCTTTGTTAGGAGCACAGTCACTCTTAAAGTCAGAAGAGGAAGAAAGGCATCTGCATGGTAGATTCAGATCTTAGGTGCACATTAGTAGGAAGGGAAGATCCGTACAATGAAGAAATCAAAAACAACGATAGAAGGAATCTATGGTGTCCACACTCCTCACTTAGATACCTCAATAAAGTCTGGGGGATGAATTCACTGGAGACTGGATTTGAGAGGAAGGACACTGTGGGGTTTTTTTTTCCAAATAAAAACAGTTGTAGAATTATGAACAAGAAATTTGTCCTGACTGTGTTCAAAGACACAAGAATTATTCATCTGCTTTTCTTAAAAGAAGGATTATGTTAAAGAAGTACCTGCCTTCAATTTTTTTTCTGCACAGAAACAACCTGTAGAATATCAAATACTGGGTAAGTGCCCAAAGCAAAAGGATGTCTATAGCTTACCTGTAAATGGTTTGTTTATTCAAAATGTAGTGAGTGTTATTAAGCCCGCTTTGGCAATGCTCTTGAGCAACATGTATTCTGCATTATAAACATATATATAAATAATAAACATATATATAAACATATATATAAACAGGTTTTCCACTTTAAAATCGGAGCGCGGCCCCGCTCTGTGGTCCCCAGGCAGCGGTGTTTGCACTGGGAGGACAGAAAAAGCCCCGTCGTGGCTCGAAGAGCCCGGTTACCCCCTGTGTAGGGGTACTGTGCTCATGCTCGGGGTGATGCCGAGAGGCAGTTTGGCCAAGTCCCATTGCTGCATTCAGAAAAAACACTTCCAGCCTTTTTTCCTCAAAGGGCTTCTAAGAGCCTGTGCAGTTGAAACAAGCGTTCCAGCAAGGTTCAGAACAAAAGGATCATGCATTTATGTTAAAACACACCTAGATTATATATAGCCTAGAAACAGACATTAGAACAGTTTCTATTTGCAAATTGGAAAGTGTGTTCTGTATCTGAAAAAGTGGCTAAGAGGAGAATCACCACCAAATCTTCTACTGTGCTTCTTATTGATCTGCAAATTATGGAAAAATAGAATATTCCTCATATCAGGCACTTTTATAAATATGAAGTGTATTCAGTTATATTGAAGGAAGATTTTTTGATGTGTCCAAGCAGTAGAAATAGAATTATTTTTCTTCTGAATATAAAACCTATGGCAAAAAAGTTACAATATTAGAAATTGGGCCTGCTCTAATTTTTCTCATTAAATTAAAAAAAAACTCCTTCCAAAAAACCAAGGTAATTTTGGTTACTTCTTTTTCAAATCACATACTTAAATTTCCCCATAGTTCTACTGGTTAAATACCACCATCAGTACAACCGTCCTAAATTTACATTGCTGTAAGACTTTTGTTTTGACTTCCTCTGTATCTTCATGCATCTTTAATCTTTTATGACAGTGATAGTTCAGAAACTAGTTCACTCCAACTGAAATGTTTTCATCTGTGAAAAACAAAGACAATCAGAAACAGTCTTTCAAAGATAATATCAAGGGTTTTATTTGTGAGAGTATTACTATAGATAGACCAGGAAAAAAAAAAGAGTGGTTAAAAATTCTCTCCCCAGTGATTTAATTGTTCATTACATTTTATCAGGACTGACAAAACTGTAGATCTGTAGATTAGTGATAAGGAGTCCTGAAAACTAATTTTCAGAGAAGTCGCATGTGTTGCCATTTGGTATGTAATCCAGTAAAGCATTTCACCTATTGCAGAATAGGTGAGGTGGCTGTAGCATGTTGTGATTTCAAACTAGAATGATGTGATTGTCCTGTGAAACCTGCAGGCCAAGGAAGGAGAGATGGTCTGGAAGGTGTTCATCTTCCATTCAGCTAGGGACACTGCCTTTTCTGGCTCTTGCATGGGGTTCTCATACAAGCCTGGAGAATTTAGTTGATCTTTCTGTGTCATAATTTCCTGACTGTAAGCAATAGCGACCCTTCCTTTCTCTTTAAAATAAAGATTTCAATTTCAAAGTACGAGGAGGGTTAAAAATTCTCTGTGCCGCAGGCTTGGTTTCCTCTGAAACTGAGCACCATGGAAAATATGAGCCAGCATTAACTTCCTGCACACCCACTTCAACTTTTTAAATAAAATAAACAAGCAGTCTCATGCTAAAATAAAACTGCTCAAACAGCCTTACACTGTTATCTACAATTTTTCCCCGTGAGCAGATGAGGGAGACAATGAACTACAACATCAGAAGGTTGGTGCTGTCACTGCGTGCGTTAATGGGAAGTGCTTTGCTCTGGTACTGGTGGGGCTGTTACAACCTGTATCACTCTAGCAGTGGCTAGAGAATCTGCTCTCTCAGCCAAGGTGTGAGGAAATGGTACTAGCTAATGAACATATAAGAAGGGATCTCAGTAACTCACAATTAAACTATTCCAGTGGTAGCAGTCTAAAGAGCAAACACTCTTAAAAGCAGAGTTCTGAAAGAGAAGGAGCAAGGAACCATCCTGTGGGATCAGGAATGTTGGGAAAAATACAGAATGTATTTTTAAGGTAGCAGAGAAGAAGAAAGCTGCTGCACAAACTGTGCCAGGAGAGCTTTGAAATCCTCCTGCCACCCTGAAGGGACTGATAACAAACCTAGGAACAGCAAAAGGCTTTTCAAATCTAAAATCAATGTGAGAAAACTCCTAGCGTTCAGAAGCAGCATAGAAGTAGCATCTGGAGGGCTGGAAATGCAAGTATAGGTGAGGCTGGATCAGGCTGGACATCCCCATCTTAGTATATGGGTACTAAGAGACATAGAGTGAGGAGCAAAAAGGCCAGTGCTGAGCCAAGAGCAGCTGAGCCTTTTTGGGGGGAGTTTGACAAATACTGTTCACTGTTATGTAAAAATACATAGACTGGCTGTAAACGCCAGGGTGCAGTGCTACTGTGAGCAGGGCTATGGCAATGGGCGAGACTGGTTTGGACTTCACAGCTGAGTAGTTGGAAGGTTTGCTAGAAAAATAAGATTATGTCTTATTTTCTGGTGAATGTGCAGAAAGCTGGAAAATGATTGCCAAACATGGTAAGATTAATGAGAGCCACTGTTGCTATTGTAGGAAAGTGTTTGATTTCATTTTAATACAGGAATTAATGCTAGAGAGGTCTGTGCAGGAGATAGTCAGAAGATGAAAGGAGAATCTCAGTATAACTTTATGAAGTTTCTAATTCCTCATAGGTGTAGAGAAAAATAAAGTTCATGTAGAAAGCATGAAATCCAAAAGCTAAATACCTGGAAACAAATAGAACAACCCGAAAACTGTTATTTTAAAATATCATGTATCATATATTTAGGACAATCTCTTGGTGTTAGAGGGTCTGTATCAGGAAGTTTGGTTGCTTAGGGTTATCTACTGCATGTTTAGCTGCTATTGCCACAGCTGATGAATGCAAATCAGTCTTTTGCTCTGTAGTTACTTTAAATGCCTCTCAAACATATTTATTTCTGGACAAATTCTGTACTTGTAACAGCCAGGCAGGATATTTAGTGAATGAGGAGGATTTACAGGAAAAAGCCTTGTCTCCTCCTCCATAAAATTGTGCAAGTAAATTTGCCAAGATAACAAAACCACAGAACTGGTAAAATACACTCCAGACATGACCGTTTAATCACTGATCCACTATTGTTTGTTTGTGTAGACTGCTAACTCTTTGCTCTTCACACCTTGCTAACATATTCTGCACATTGTCAAAAAACCTCAAGCTGAGGCTCTCACCATCACCACCACATTGCAGGCTGTCTTGGAATTGAGCTTGGAGGATGCACTCTGACGAGAAGCCTAGAGAAGGATGCCATAGTTGTCTGCTTCTGGTAATTAAAGGCAGGAGAAAGCACAGAAGAAATGAATAAAATGACTGCCGGATGTCTGATTGCTATTGGTGAAAGCTAACTAGCTATAAACCAGCCCCAGTCTGCAGTGAGTTGCTAAATTAGCATGGTGCTGGTCCTGGGCTAATAGCTCCTGAGCTTGGGCTTAGCACTACGGCACCGTAACTCTCCAGCATCCGTCCAACTCTGCGTGTGAAGGAGCGGACACAACCCTCTCTGTGCATGCCCAGCTACTTCTCTTCTTGAGTAATCTCGTACAAGTAATGCTGATAACATTTTTCTTCCTTTGTCTGTTACCCTGTCACACATTCTGTTTGATGCCAGACCCAGGCAGGTGGCTTAACCTTATCTGATCCTCTGTCCCTGCTGTGGATGGCTGCTCTCCCAGCAGGCTGCTTCACAGCTTCTTTGTACACCTGGATCAGCAACGTTTTGGGTGGGATGTGGAGGAAGGAGATAGTCTCTGCAGTGGGGGGCAGGGAGGTATTTTATTTGAGATACCGGTCATTTACTGATTCGATCATTTTGTGGACGAAAGTGGTAAGTGAACTGCAAGTGTGAGCAAATGGAAATTTCAGGGAGTGTGTAACTGACGGTGCAAATAATTTGTGTGGAGAGGCACATGCATATGAATCTAGGGAAAAGAAGACTGTTAAGGCTTTAGTAGATGGGAGGACAGACAGTTTTCTTCATTTTGCCTCACAGCATCATCAGCAGAGACAGACTCCTCCCATCTGCTGTGCTCAGCAGCATCAGTCCACGAGCTGGTGGGAGGTGGCTGCATCATCCCAAGGTGCTCCTTTCCCGGAGAGCAGGCACATACACACACTCCAGCTGGTGCTGACCCAAGGACAGCAGCTACCCAGTATATTTTGGTTTGTGTTGGTGCTTCTTGCACACAACTTAAAAATGAAGAGACTTGAGTGTCAAGCGGAAGGACTCCTTGCCTTCATTGAAAAGAATTCAGCATCCTACAGGCTTTGAGCAATAGAAAATAGCTAAGGACTGGGAAGTTCCTCGCAGCAGTAGTTACTGGCTCGTTAGGATACCCCAGCCGTGCTCTCCCCTCACTGGGATAAAATGATGGGTCCTATAATGCACCATGGATCCCGACTCTTCCTCTTCAGGTCTGCTGGTTGGAGCAGCCGCTGCATCCACAGCTCCCCACCCAAGGAAAAAGTGGGACTGGTGGTGAGTTCTGTCTTTGTGTCCTCACTTTTCCTCTCCTCACCCACAGCTTGGGTGTGAGTCCCAGTCTTCTCAGGAAGAGCTTCCTCTTGCTGTTCTTTCTGGTATAGACAATATAGGTTTTCTCCACCCCAGCTAGAAGCCAGCTCTCCCCAGGAACTCCCCTCCACTCCTCAGAAAAGTTCTTCTCTTCCCACCTCCCAGATGGCAAATTTGTTCCCGAGAGGAAGGGAATGCTCTCACAGCATTCTGTAGACACACGCATCACAAATTTGTATTTCTGTGGAGTGCCCTTTTAATGAGCTTTGATTATAATCTCTAGCACAACTACTCTAAAAGGTGGTTATAGAAGACACATAACTAAATTTTCAGCAGCAACTCTCTCCCCTATTATATCAACTCCCAATGTTAGTTAGATACCCGAAGTTCTTGTATATGATTAGTGGTGAGCTGCACTCCTGTAACTATTAAGGAAATAATACTGTTTCTCTAAAGATTTTATTCATAAAAAGTTCAAGAAATAGTCACAAAAGGTACTGACTCTGTAAGAAAATAAGAAATTTTCCATGTCTTTTAATGTCTTCTATGCTTTTAAATGTGTCTGTGCATGGCATGGAGTAAGATAATTTTTTTTTTCCAACTGCCATAGATTACTAGTGCTTCTAGTCCAAACATGTAAAATAATCTTCTGCGGATTATTTTTCCTTTAGAATCTGTCATGTTTCTGGGATTATAGCTACAGAAGTTCAATAATATCATATAATTTGGTTGGCAGTAGGCTGCTTACCCTGGGAGCATTCCAGTTTGTTTAGCTTTATTTAACCTTATTTCCTTTAATTTAGGAGACAATCATTGGATTCTCAGCATTTTCACTGGCAGTTCTTGGACCGGCTGCATGGTTCCTGTGCCACCTTTCAAGCTATAAAAAGAAATAGAAAACATTCCTTCAAAATTAAGATCTGGAGGCTGCAATAAGCTGTAATACTCCTAACTTGGACTCTCTTGAAAGGGAGAACACAGGGGCTTGAGGGCCAGTTTAAAACAAAATGATTGAACCATGAGTTCAGGTTTCATGTATGTCACATTGCTTCTGTATGAAAAAAAAAAGTGCAGATAGAGAATATGGCTAACTGAAGTCCCAGTTCACACACTACCATCAGTCCTGTGGGACAGGTCCCAGGTCAGAAAGCTTTTGCAGGTATTGTAGAACTGGGCCCACATATAAAATGGTGTAGTGATGCGACATAGTGGTAGGTCTACCCTTACATCTTCTGCTGCAGTTGGACCAGTCTGCATGGACCAGTTGGAATCTGTCATCAGGTACCATTAAAACTTTAAATAAATGGGAGAAAATACAGAAAAAAAAAATAGTACTTTCATTTATACTCATCTCAGACAAAAACTCTGAGAGTTTAAGACGATTTTCTTGAAAGTTTATCTTTAACCTTTACAGGTGTTCTTTTGATGTGTTCCCCCACCTCATCTACTTTTCCACCAGAATAAATATTTTTCTGCAGGTTGTGATTGTCAGATACTTTATTTTCAATTGTTAGATTAAAATTTGTGACATTTGAGAGATTTTCCCGTTGTTGTTATTTGTAATGAATGCTATGATAAATACTTGGAAGTCTAGACTATATTTGAAATAAGTACAATAAATAATACTTGTTATGCCATATATGTTATGTTATTTGTGTTATAAAGGAATGTCTTCTAATGATTTCATGTCTGTCTTGCAAAAAATACAGAATATTAACCTTTTGTGATGCTTAATATTAGTTGTGATGCTTAAGTATTAGTAGAATATGATTTATAATCCCATCAAGTCATTTGTAATGTCTAATAGGAAAACAGATTCTGAAAGTAGAGCTGTCAATGTATAAAAGTGTACCTTCTTGCTGTACTTCTAAAGTATGATTTTCAAATAAATTGTCTGAGTTCCCTTCAGTCATTTAACCACAACTGAAGATTTCAGAGTGAGAATGGAGGCACCCTGATTGTTTAAAGAAAGTGGTATTGGTTTATTTAAAAAAAAAACAACTATGGCTTTTTCACTGAATTGAACAACCTGATCTGAAAGCCTAGTTATGTACGTGGAAAGTTTCCCACAGATTTTGATGAATTTTGGATAGGTGCCTACATACCTGCTATCCAGAGAAAAACCCATGCCAGTAACTGAAATGTAGCTGGGCAAATACCCTGTGAAACTGCTCCTGCAGACCGTGAGCGCATCCACTGAAATCAATAAGGCTATTTTGCAGAATCTTTTGTAAAAAACAGTTTTGAACATTTCATTGTGCCTGCTTGTCCTGCATCTGATTTTGTTCTCCATCTCTCACCTAGTAATAACTAAATAAATCAGTAAGATATATTTCAGTCGCTGTACTTGTCCTCTTAAATTATGGCAATAAATAATAAGATTGCCTGGTTATAATGTGTACTTGGGGTATATGAGTGAAGTACTGCAAATTCCACTAGATGAAATGGGGTAAAAAAGTCATCTGGTGTTTAATATCTGGCGATATATAGGGATGTTTATATTGAAGCAGGGATAATTTTTAGAAACTGCTTACCTAAAGGACTATTTAAAATGTAAGTATTTTTCATAAAATTTTTTTTTTTTCAGATTTCCAGTCCACTTGAAGCATTTCTTCCTAAAAGTAATATGGGTTACACTTTACAGGTGTTTTAAGATACTGCTATTTTCATGTAGCCCTCTTTACTGATGGATTGCAAATGGATTTTTAACCCTGAGACTGGAAGCTCTGGGGAGTGTGGTGTACAGAAAACCAAGATGAAAAGGAGGGAAGCCAGGTCACTGCAGGTGCCTTTATTGCTGTTAGTGTGGTATGAGTGAACTGATAAGCTTTACCAAGTGCAAGAGTTTTTCTTTTCTGGCCTAAACCAGCCAGAGTTCAGCCAGGGCTGGGCTGATAAATGCATCTGGTGGTGCCCACGGCTCCAGATCCTCCAGCTCATTTTTCCTTAAGCTTCCTGCAGCTCCCAGAGCCATTTGGTCAAAATGGCTGGTGAATTCTGCATTTCAGCAGCAACTTGCAGCCCGATGGGTACCACAGTGCCAGGGCTCCCTGCTAGCTCAGGGCTCCCCGACCAGTGCTGAGCTTTGTGTTGCGGACATCAGCGGAGCCCTTTGCAAAGAGAGACAAGAGCCACCCTCCTGTAATTCTACAGATGGGGAGTACCAAACGTGAAGCGCCTGCTCGAGATCAGGCAGCGTGTTAGGAGGAGGTGGAAACAGACGGTTGGAGGAAGGTTCCCTGCTGTGTTTCTCATCATGTATCTACATCAATGGTTTGCATTTCTTGCAGATGTGCCAAAGCTGGCTTTAAGCTGGCTACAGGTGGTAGCACAGGTAACACATATATGCCTAAGGGTAAGCGGCTGAAGCCTGTCCTTCCGTAGGGACATAAGTAACAGCCATTCCAGCTAAGACAAAAAGTCTTGTATTGAATTAAACTTTGGAATATTTACATAGTTTGTGATTATAGTTACATGCTGCAGTACGTATTTATGCTGAAACACTCATTATAGCTCTGAGTAAGTAGAAAGAAACGTGGCCATGGTGCCTTTCAGCCACTATATTGCCTCTTCTCAAGAACAGATGCTCTGGATGAGCTCACACTTAATTTAAGAGACCCAGCAGTATTCATCTTATGGTCCATACACACACTGGGTCTGCAAAAAGTAACTGGGGAATACTAACCAATTGTCACTAGGCTTAAATTTGCTATAGATAGGGCAACACATCCACTTGACAATTTGTAAGGCCAGACGAGAAAAATACGACATTCCTGTGTAAAGTGCAGCAGCTTTCCTACAGGCTGCTCTAGGGGTGCCCTGGTTCTGTCAATTTAGTTCACTTTGTCTCTTGATAGTGTACCCTTCAGTTCATCTTAGGTAGCTCCCAGACCCCTACGTGGAGCATACCAATTTGGAGGAGAGACTAGCTAGCTTACTGGCTGCTAGGAAGGTAGCCTTCAAGCACGTGAGCAAGGTCAGTCAACTTTAGTTGACTGGCATGACCTGGCATGGGTTGCAAACATGGTACACACAGAATAAAACGCCGAGGGCCTCAGCAGCCTTGCATGTTGTGTGCTTTCTCCTCACCTCCTTCATGGAAAATGTCATGCCTTCTTTTTTGCTCGGTGTTACTGTTCTTGCGCAGCAGAGGCCTTTCCCAAACATTTTTACTTCAGTGTAGAAATACTAAGGCAAAATAAAAATTATGCTCTGGGTTTCTTGTCTTCCATGTTCATGTCTTAGCCTTTAGGCCATGACAGATTTAAGAAGGCAGTTTTTTGACACTTGTCATTCTAATTCCCAGAGCATTACTAACACTAAAATGTGCTTTTACTTTAGCCATGTAGGTAGTTGGTGTAGTCAATTCTGCACAAGTCTGAGATTAAAGGTAACAAAAACATTCAAGGTATTGGGGGAGATCTAATTCAGCCAGGGGGATGCTAATTTTCAAAAACACAGCATAGTAGCTGTCACAAATACTGTGCTTCTTAGAGCTAGAAAAGCCAATCTCTGATTTTATAATAGTCCTAGTACATGCTCATCAGGTTTGTGCTACTTTTCTATGCAGGTCACCATTTATTTCTCAAAACTCCACTGCTGTGGCAACAAATTAAGTATTTTGTTCACTTAGAGGCTAATGAGATTACTCAAGAAGAGAAACTGAGGCCATTTATCAGAGATTTTTTTTACAGTGACAGATACCGACAAATGTAATAATAAAGCTAACATCCACAGAGTTAATTGAACTAATTGTCAGAATAAGAAGAAAATTACAGATTTGTAAATACAACCAAATTACCACTGTACTTCCTAATGATGGGGTTTTTTTTTCTGAGGTCTTTATTATTCTAAATTGGGGAGGGAAAGAAAAAATATTAACATCACAAGCTGGCTACTCTGTTGGGATCACAGTACTAGTAACGAGACCTGGTGCTCTTTACTGCTCAGTTTCTCACTTTAAATCAACCCAAGCCAGTGATGACTGAAATGCATTTGTCACATGCCAGATGGCATGATTGATACGGGTTGGTGGCTTCAGCCAAGCTTCTGATCACATCATGGTCGCTTCTGCCATGATGGCCAGCACTTTACTTTTCTCTTTTTCTTTTTCTTTTTCTTTTTCTTTTTCTTTTTCTTTTTCTTTTTCTTTTTCTTTTTTTTTCTTTTCTTGTCTCCTTTTTTCTTTTCTTTTCTCCTTTTTTCTTTTCTCCGTTTTTCTTTTCTTTTCTCTACCCTATCCTGATCTCTATCCTACCCTAATTTCTATCCTACTGTACTCTACACCTTTCTCCTCAGAATAGCTACATTCCTGTCCTCCCACAGCAGGAGGTCTGGTTGATTTTTTTTCTGTACATACTGCTGTGTGATAGTCACACCAAAGGCAGGTTAGGAAGTTTTCCTTGCATTTTTAAGTTTCAGCACAGACTAGATAATCTTCTCCTGGGAAGAAATTCTTTTCCTGCAGACTACCAGCACAAGACTATGCAAAATGTCAGTAATATTGTGTTACTTTTGTGCATAGACATGATTTTGTGTGAGCAAGAAGAGGTGCCTTTCCTGTTCACTGTCTCTTAGCTGATGCCAGTCAACCCATGTGTCTGAGCCCTGAGGAACAGCTCCAGAAATCATCCTGTGTCAACCAGGATACATGCTGTAGCATATCTGAGTTGAGCCTAATGCTTCAGTTTAATCCCAGATAGACATTTTCCTCAAGTGATTACCTATTTGACCATCAGTCATGAGGATTAATGCTTATAGAGAGTAAAGATTTAGGGACAAATTAAATTTAATGGGGTCCAACTACTGCTGTCAAGTGCACATGTCTGAGCCTGCGGGACTCCATCTGCTGTTTGAACCTGACAGGGATGAGATCAGTCCCTATGCAGGTCCTGTCCAGGGGCTCCAGTCCTGTACTGAGCACCGTGCCTCTGGGTTAGGTCAGACTCGAGGCAGTGGTAGATACCCAGGGAGCACCATATGGGTTGAAAAGTCCTGAGTGCCAGAGAAGCTCACCCTCTCCTGCTGCTGCTCCAGTTGACTTGTTGTGTTTGGCTTTTTCTTACTGGGATTACCACTGGCTCATCAGTCAGACTTTACTCTCCTTTGCCTCCTCTACATTATGGCAGAGCCTTCAATTCAGATAGGCCTGTAGTGATTAAAGCGAGAGTTTGAGACATTCCAAGCATTTTTCCACCTGTACTGCAGGGTTTAATATCCCTATCACAATGCAGTTAGTGATAAGCTCCTGCCAGAAATTGTGAGCAAGTTTCAAAAAATCAAGACATTGGCTTAAAATAAATTAAAGTGAAAGTTGGCTGGTTTTATTTGTTTTGTGTTTTTTTTATAAAACTTCCAAGGCATTTAGGTCCTTGCCTCTCATTTAGGCATTGAAATCCTCATTTGTTTGAAACATTGTTTATATTGCATTTGAGTTTCTGAGTGTCAGGTAAGAACTAAATTTTATTTAAAAGTCAAATACAGATTCATGTAATTACCTGACTGTGGAAGCTCAGGCTTTAAGGAAAACACCATGAGAATGTTTCAAGAGTGAACATCTCTGTATACAAATGTGTACGTATATACCTGTAAACAGATACGTAGACAGATTTATTTTTTATATATGCATGCATTCACTTTAATTTATGAACAATTTGAGAAATCTTCTGTACATGATTCAAGGTAGGAGAGCTTAGGATTTTGTATTGTTCAGAAAGGATTGCCTTTCTAAAAGTAGATTTGTTAATGCTTGGAGATTAAAAACAAAATAACAATACTAGATTTTGTGTCTCTGTTCAGAGCTGAATACTTGAAAATGTAATTCTAAGTGACAACAGTCACATAGATAGTAAGTTCAGCTCTGGATGACTTCTTTCCTTCTCACAGTATATTTCATTAATTTATTCATGAATTAAGTTGTAATTGCAATTCACACTGTTATGGCAGACAGATTTTAGTTAAAAAACAGCACAAAGCACACAGTATGTCCCCCATCCCTTCCAAACCTTATCTACCTTACCCTGCAAAACCCACAGTGGAAGGAAATATGAGAATTAAAGTCTCTTCAGTCAGTGAAACAGAGAATGTGGTTTATAACCAATTCCTCTGTAAGAGGTAGGTATATTTTGTAGCTCTCTTGAATATACTTTTTCACCTTAATGTTCAGATATCCAGCTGACTGATTTTTAAGGATCACCTCCTTCAACCGCCAGAATGGTCCCTCCCATCATGGAGGAAGTCAAGCACAGGTCACAGGAGGCTTGCATGGATGAACAAAGTGTTCCTGACAAAAGCCAAACATAAAAAGGAAGCGTGAAAGCAGGAGCAGGTGACCTATGAGGAACACAGAGACACTGGCTGAGTGTGTAGAGATGGGGTTAGTTAAAGCAAGGCCCACCAGGAATTGAATCTATTGAGGGAACACGAAGAGCAACGAGAAGGGCTTCTACAGGGACATCAGCAGCAAACGGAAGGCTAGGGAAAATGTGGGCCCATTGCTGAATGGGGCAGGGGACCTGCTGATGAAGGACATGAAAAAGGCCGAAGTACTCAATGTCATGTTTACTTTGGTCTTTTCTGGTAGGACTTGCCTTCAGGAATCCCAGGCTGCTGAGGCCAGTGGGAGATCCTGGAACAAGTAAGACTTACCTGTCAGTAGAGGACGATCAGGTGAGGGAATATTTAAACAAACCAGACATACACAAGTCCATGGGACATGATAGGATGCACACACAAGTACTGAGGGAGTTGGCCCATGTCATTGTAAGGCTGCTTTTGATTATCTTTAAAAGGCCAAGGCAACTGGGAGACAGTCCTGAGAAACAGAAGAAAGCAAATGTCATTCCTATTTTCAAGAAGTACAAGCAGGAGGATCCAGCAATCTATAGGCCAGTCAGCCTCGCCTTGATCCCTGGGAAGATGATGGAGCAAATAATCCTGGAAACCAATTCCGAACACATTAAGGACAAGAAGGTGATTGGGAGTAGTCACATGGATTTACAAAGGGAAAATCATGCCTGACCAACCTGATAGCCTTCTACAACAAAATGACTAACTCAGTGGATGAGGGGAGAGCAGTAGATGTTTATCTTTATTTTAGCAAGACTTTCACCACTGCCTCCTATAACATTGGCATGAACAAACTGATGGCGTACGGACTAGGTAAGTTGACAATGATGTGAACTGAAAAGTGGCCAAACAAACTGCCAGGCTCAAAGGGTTGTGATCAGGGGCACAAAGTCCAGCTGAAAACAGTCACTAATGCTGTACTGCAGGGGTCAATACCAGGGCCAGTACTGTTTCACATCTTTGTTAGTGACCTAGATGATGGGACACCCTCTGCAAATATGCAGATGGTACAAAACTAGGAGGAATGGTGGATACACCAGGTGGTTGTGCTGCCATTCAGATGGATCTTGAGAGGTTGGAGAAATGGGCCAACAGGAGTCTCATGAAGTTCAACAGATGAAAATTCAAGTCCTGCACCATGGGAGGGATAACCTAAGCACCAGTGCAGGGTAGGGGCTGACCAGCTGAAAAGAAACTCTGCAGAGAAGGGCCTGGGGGTCCTGGCAGACACCAAGTTGACCATAGGTCAGCAGTGAGCCTTTGTGGCAAGAAGGTCAACAGGATCCTGGGCTGCGTTAGGAAAAGCATGGCCAGCTGTTCAAGGGAGGTGATTATTCCTCTCTACCCAGCACTGGTGAGACCCCTGTCTGGAGTGCTGTGTCTTGTTCTGGGCCCACCAGTACAACAAAGACATGGACACACTGGAGTGAGTCAAAAGAAGGGCTAGATGATGAAGAGACTGGAGCATCTGTCACATGAGGAGAAGGTGAGAGAGCTGGGATTGTTTAGCCTCAACAAGAAAAGTTTTGGGAGGGTCATGTCAATGTGTATAAATACCTGAGGGGAGGGTGTAAGAAGATGGAGCCAGACTTTTCTCAGTGCTGCTCAGTGAGAGGACCAGAGGCAATGGGCACAAACTGAAACACAGGAAATTCCACTTAAACATAAGAAAAAACTTTTCTACTGTGAGGATGGCCAAACCTTGTGTCGTGGTTTATCCCCAGCCAGCAACTAAGCACCACGCAGCTGCTTGCTCACTCCCCCTACCCCGATGGGATGGGGGAAAGAATTGGAGGAGTAAGAGTGAGAAACACTCCTGGGTTGAGATAAGAACAGTTTATTAATTGAAATAAAGTAAAATAGTAATGATAATAATACCAATATAATAATGATAATAATAATAATATACAAAGCAAGTGATGCACAATGCAATTGCTCACCACCCGCCGACCGATACCCAGACAGTTCCCGAGCAGCAATCGCTGCTTCCCGGCCAACCCCCCCAGTTTATACACTGAGCATGACGTCATATGGTATGGAATAGCCCTTTGGTCAGTTTGGATCAACTATCCTGGCTGTGCCCCCTCCCAGTTTCTTGTGCGCCTGGCAGAGCATGGGAAGCTGATAAGTCCTTGACTAACATAAGTGCTAGTCAGTAACAACTAAAAACATCAGCATGTTATCAATATTCTTCTCCTACTAAATCCAAAACACAGCACTATGGCTGCTACTAGGAAGAAAATTAACTCTATCCCAGCCGAAACCAGGACACCTTGGAACAGGCTGCTTAGAGAGGTTGTGGGGTCTTCATCCTTGCAGATATTCGAAACCTGACTGGACACAGCCCAAGCAATCTGCTCTAGTTGACCTTCCTTTGAGCAGGGAAGTTGGAGTAGACAAGCTCCAGAGGCTCCTTCCAACCCCAGTGATTCTATGATTCTGTGAAATTTCCACTCATTAACTCAGAAAACTACCATTTGTTCTATTTGATTTTTATCAGTTGGTATGTAAGTTTTCCATTCCCCATTCATTTATTGTTAAGAATATGTTCTTGCATTAATGACTTGTGGACCTTCAGATGTCTGCAGCTTTTATGTGTTCTCTTAACTGAGTGCATGCAGAGGTAAAAAGCATACGGACATAAACCTTAGCTGCTTAAAAATATTTCCAGTAGAGCACTGTACCCGTTTTATTAGGCAAATTCATGAGGATCTTGCTGAGAAATGGTGAATTCTATTCAGCACAGAGACTTGAGAAATTAATTCCAAGAGTGCCACGTTCATGTATTTGCTCCTTTATGACATTTGTTCACAATTCAAAGCACGAGTCTCTATACTTGTATTAACAAACCAGGCAAATCTGTCAAATTGTTTGACCAAATAACAGCTGACTTGCATCAAGATTTATCTGGGGCTTAGGCACTGTTTAGGCATGCAGAAGGACTCATGAGCAATAAATTGCTTTCTGTATACCTGAATTACATGCTGAACTCTGTAGGACCTTGTTCAGTAAATGCAGCCATAGCTGCAATTTTCAAGCACTTAAACCAAAGAAGAAATTTTACATGAGAAATGGAATTCATATTTTCTCAGTGTATTCCCGCTTTATCAAGCCGAGTGTTTTTAGCAGGCTCACCACTGCAGTATGTGAACACTTGGTATATTTTAAAGGATACCTATGGGAGCTCAGTTCCTCTCAGTGCACAGTTCCCTATTGTTCTGTAATGAACAATAAAGCAATTCAGATTGATTTGTTGCATCAATAGACAGAAATTCACAATAAAGATGAGGCCTGCCTTCAACAGCTTATTTCAGTGAGGTCTGAAAGCCATTTGTCTATATTATCATCACTTACGCTCTGTGTTGTGAGACCTAGGGTTGAGGGAAGTGGGGCTTGTAGCACCACATGACCTCCCTGGGCATTTCATTAAATTAAATAAATAGAAAAACTCTCACTGACTTCAGTAGGATCAGATATCACATGTCAGTTTCTAATAAAATAATATGCTTAAATGTTTACTCTTAAATGTAAAAGAGTAAACTTGAACATTCAGGTAGCAACCTATGGGATCTTGCAGAGAGCCCAACAGGAATAAGGAGAAAACCACATATGGGAATGGGCCAGTGTTCTTTGCTTTTGTGAAGTACTGCTCAAGCAATTGGAGGCAACTCCTCTCCCAGTTAACTCATGCCTTTCAGTTGCTGATCAGTCCCACTAGAGTCATTGCAGCTTGTTCATACTGGCCAGCGGTAGCGATTTAAGTTGGCTCCTCTCTCTCTTTGGCACTCGCAAGCAGTAGGGAGTGTGGAAAGAACTATGTCCTCAAGCAAATGCATTAAGAGCTCTGTTTTGGACCTAATTAAGTGGTGTTGGAAAAACATTGCACATTCAGTACTTTTAGAAGATTGCTTTGAGAAAAAAAGCCAACCTGCTAAATGCCAGCGAACAGCATCTGCCCCTTCACTGCAGTTCCCGGCATAGAATGTGCATCATCCCCAAATCAGGGCAGCAGTAATTTGGATGCACTGCCTTGCATAATGAATAATAAAACATACCTGTTTTCCTCCGCCTCCACAGCACAGTCCTCGTTGGCTGCCGCAGGCCTGCTCATCTAACGCAGCCCAGCCTTTTGAGGAGAGTATGTTGCAACTGGCTTTTTATCCATAAACATCAAGGCTCCCGTGTCCTGGCCGATGAAATACTACTGCTTCACCTCTCTCAGAAGTGTGAGGATGTGAAAACGTGTTATGGAAAGTTTCAGAGAAGAGACATAGCTAGCCATGAATTTCTGAGACCTGGTAAAGGCCAAGAGGGGACGCTGGGGAAGCTGACAGGACACGCACCACTGAAAAAATTTCTCAGAGCAAATGAATAGTGATTTAAATTATGTTGTTATTACTGTACTCCCACGACGACTCGTCTTTCCATCCCACCTTCATCCTGCTCTGACGGCGCCTGGGGCAGCAGCCATAGCTGGGAACCGGTGACAGGGACGGGACAGCAGGTCTGAGCTCAGCCCTCCATTTTTCGGGGAAGGGCAGGTAGCGGCGGGACCATCCCCGAGACGCTGGGCTCACCACCGAAACAAGCGGGGATCCTCGGCCAGAGGCACCTGACTGAGGCACAGCGCGGGAGCCCAGGGGGTCGAGGGCAGGAGAAGCAGTGGAAGAGACAACATTCCTGTTTCAAGCAAAGAATAAACCGGAGCGTACAGACACAGCCCCGTGAACAACCCCTGACAGTAATGCCGCCGTCCCTGGCCTAGCTCAGTGCTCCCGGGCAGGGGAGCGGGCCGGGGGGTGCCCACCACCAGCCCCCCCCCCAGCAGCCCCAAACACCCTCGAAGCCCCGGGGGGCACCGCCGGGGCCCGGGGCGGGCTCGTCAAGATCATCCGGCCCGGCAGCTGCCTGCTCGCTGCTCCGGCGGGATAACGTCCCCGCCTGGGGCGGGTGCTCCAGGGCTGCCCCGGGGCGGGCGGACCTCCGCCCTCCTCGTCCCTTGCGAGGCCGCCGCCGTTCCGCCGCCGGCCGCGGCCGCCAGACGCGCTTTCCCTTTAAGAGCCCGTTCCCGCCCAGCCCCGCCCGCCCGCCGCTCCCCGGCCCGCAGCCCTGCGGCAGCGGCACCGGTGCTGAGGCGAAGCGGTCGCCGCCGCCGTTACCGCGGCCGGGGGCAGGCGCTCCTCGGCGGCTGAGGGGCAGAGCGGGGCGGCAGCATGTCCACCAAGGCGGAGCAGTGTGAGTGGCGGGGCCAGGCGGCGCGGGCCGGGGCCTGTCCGAGGGGAGCGGGGGGCGGGCGGCCGGGGGCGCCTTCCCGCCGATGGAGCTGCCTGGCTGCCGGTGGCCCCGGCGGGGTAGCGCCGCCCGGCCCCCTACCGCGTTATGGGGCGTCCGCGCAGCAGCTAGCGCAAGGCGGGGGGCGGGGGGGGCTGCCTGCGTTCTGGCTCTTTCTGTCTCAGCCGCCGCCGAGTGCTTGGTGGCGGCGGCCCACGGAGCATCTCCCCTCCCGCCCCGCGCCTCGCTGGCGGCGTGGCCCTTCTGGGGAGGCGGCGTGTGTGTGCAAAGGCAGCGCCGGGGACCTGAGGGGGAGACATAAGGGATCGGGGGATGGGGGTTAAGATTGAGACCGGCGGCTTGGCCTTCGCCCCCCCGGCGGGAAGGGTCCAGCCTGCCCCGTCTGCCGGTGCTGTGCGTTGTCCCGAAGGATGTGCCCGCCTGAGAGACTGGAGATCGACTGTAGAGACCAGAGGTGACCCGTGCGTTGCCATCTTGAAGGTGGTCTTGCTGTGAGACAGAGAAGGGAGGTGTGCTGTCATTCTTGCCCGTGCTGTTCACCTTTTGAGTGAACGTAGGCTGGGTGTTACTGTCTGGCCTGCCACAGCCCCCAGGGTATCCCAGCAGGAGCCCCCCGGGTGCTGGTGTTCCCCTGCCCGGGGCCTGGCGTGCCTCCTCACAGCCACGGATGTTTTAACAACCATGTTGGCTAGATCTGATCACAGCAAGATTAGATGGCAGCGGTGGTTGGGACGTCAGCAGCTGGGCCATGCTAGTGTTCCCCACTGGTGATACTGCTGATAACAACTGGTGCCTCTGCAAGAGCCCTGCTGGGAGGCTTAAAGAACACCAGGGTAGTCGAGCTTGTCACCCGTATCAAAGCTACTTGCTCTCCTGATACAGTGTGATGGGTGTGAGCCAGGCAGTCTGCGACCAGTAGGTTGGATTGATGTTTGTCATGATGACGTGATGTGATCTGACACTTCACATGCTGAGACTTTCTGTCTCCTTCCTCCAGGTCACTGGGAAGGATCCTTGTATTTATATATGCCTGTGCTGAACTGTTCTAAGGAAAAGAATACTTGTATTTCTTTCCTTTAGGGTTTACTGCTTATTTACAGTGATGGATGATGTTGCTATTAAAATATTATGTGAGTGCTAATTTATTGCTGTAGTGATGCACTTTTGGCCTCATAACTACACAATGTCCTGACCGTGCCGCAGCCCTGAAGTGTGCAGTGTTTGGATCTGTACTGTTCTGTTCTTTCTGACCTTCCCCAGCCCCCACCTGAGTTCTGTAATTGTTTCTTCTTTCTTGTGATACTTATATATTAATTATGCTTCTTTCACACTGGCATGTGGAAGAATTTCTGCTGCCTTTCGTCCCAACACTGCCTTTGGCATTTTCTGCCTTTTCTATTCTGTCTTCTGTTTTCCATTCCTAATGTTTTTGGTCTGCTCTGTTTGAGCTTCTCTTTCATATTTTCTCCTTGGCTGTTTTTTCTTTTCATCCCCTTGTACTGTTCAAGACACTGCATCTTGCCCTGCCATGTCTCTGTTGCTCTCTGTTTTAAGATTTACTTGGGGTCCAGGTTTCAGATCTTTCCACCTCCTAACATTCTTTTTCATGATGCTCCAGGTAGAGTATTCGGTTAATGGACATATCCTGTGCGTTCTAACCTACTTGAATGTATTTTGTTTACCAAGGCTGCTCCCCTGACTAGTTCTTATGGCGTTACCAAATGTTTTTGTCTCTATATAACTTCAAGATTCCCTCACCTGCAGTTTTTGACAAATGGTGACGGACTGCGACAAGGATTATATTGATGTGCATATATCACTATCAGGCAAACTTTCAAACGCCAGCTGTTGCTGTTGTTGCTTCTGCCCTCATTGACTGACAGGCAAGAACCAGAATGTCTTGGGAAGGAGTCAAGTCACAAGTCATAATCTCAATATACCAAGAACAGCAGCAAAACACTACAAATGAGGAAACAGACTGATCAGAACAGAAGAGGCACTGCTCTAAATCTGTGGCCACCCCACAGCTCTTTGGCAGGCTGTATGAACAACAGATAAAATGGTGGCCATCTGGGAAATCGTCTCGAGAAGCCTCCCTTTTTTGTGACCACATGCATCTCGTATCTCATACCACCAGTATTGACAGTGGCTTTCATCATTTGACTCATCACGCCATGCCTGAGGTGTTCTATTGTATTCAAAGAAAATTAGTTCTTTTTCACCTTGAATAGCAGTAACTGGTGTTTAGTTGTGGTAAGTAATGTCCTGAGGATTCCTGATGCCTACTCTGTTCTTCTCCAGGACAGTGGAGCAACCAAGACCATCTTTAAAGACTACTAATGGTTTCACTCTTGATTCAGTGCTTACAAGGGGGCTAGGGAGTTTAGTTAGGTCTATGTAGATCCTAGAGAGACACTCAGCAAAGCACTGTGGAATAACTTTTTTATTTTCTTTTTTTTTTCTTTTTAAAATTTGTTTTATGTGATGACCCTATGACAATAGCTAAGTACTTCCACAGAGTGACATCACTTTTTGAAGTGTATCTCTGGGTGCTCAGAAACTCAGAAAATTGGGTCATTCACACACTTCTGTATCTTTAAAGTTGGCAAAGTTTTGCTCTGGGGCTTTCCTTCAGAAGTTTCTTTGTGTTCTGGGAGGCTGTGCTGAAATTGTCAGTATTCTGGGAAACAGAACTGAGAGGTGAGGTTAAAACCTTTAGCCTAAAGGTAATGTTAATATTTAGGCTTTATAAATAAGTTTTCTGGTTTGGTATTTTACCTGATACAATTGCGTGACAATGCTGATTAATAGAAATAAATAGATTTACTTCTCTGTTAAAAAAAAAAAAGTGATTCTAGGTATTCTATACCCTTGATTGAAAGTAAGTAGCTGTAGAGAGGCAGTTGTCTGAAATAAATCTAGACCTGAATTCTGACATCATCTTTGGCATTTTGTTAATCCAATTCACTTAGAGATATCTGACAGCAAACCATGGCAGCCACAGTAAACTGTGCATCTTGCCGGGAATTGTTCTTTGCTGGGTACTGTGAAATGTGGTCTGTTTTCTTTGCAAATATGCCTGGCTTCATACTCTTCCCCCCCCCAGCAAGAGAAAGTATATATAAAATCACAAAATATATTTAAGAAGTAATTCCTTTCTTAATCTAACCTAATCTAGATTAGCTTTTATAGGGGTCTTCATGACAGTAAAAAAACCCCAACAATAAAAAGTGTCTATCTTTAGATAATCTGGTAAACCGACCTGCAGCTCTGGGACTGAAACTGAGATAGTGGGCAGAAAGAATGAGGTGTGGGACAAGGAGGGGAAAACAGGTCTTGGACTGCTAAAATAAATGCTGTAACCTGGAGTGAAATACATCGTGACCAAACGTTACTACCCCAGTGGTTTTGGGGGCGTGTAGGAAGCTAGTTATGGCTGGTCTCACAGAGACAGGGGTGACCTACTGCAGAGCACAGTTCATGTGCCACTGGCCTGTGTGGAGGCCTGAAAGGCTCTGCTCTTGCTCCTAGCTGTACTGAGGTAATCTGAGCCCATGTGACAAATCTTTGTTTTCAGTTGCTTGGGGGGAAGAAAAGTAGTGATTGATTTTAATTGTCCATGAATGTCACCTTAAAATAAATTTGTGAAGTAACACTGAGGAAATATAATGAAAGTTGCTTATGCAGCCTTAGTTTACTACTTTTGCATATGCATTATGACAGTGTCCCTAATTGAATTTTTACTTGCTGTTTTCCCATAGATCCCAGCCCTATTCAGACATATGATGGGCTTTCTCCCTGTGATAAAGCAGGGTAATATCATGAGGGGAGACTTTTGTCTGTAGAAGCTTCACTTGCTGCAGAAATTGGGAGGATATGGTCAGTACAGCAGGAAACGGGAGAAAGGATGATCATGATGAGGGCAGTTGGGTGCCGGAAGGCTGGGTTTCTTGTCATGCAATTCAAGCAGTGTTCTTCACTTGATTATTTGAGTGTTCCTCATTTTACGGGTAACTGACTTGAAATTGTCAAACCTCATTTGTTGTGTGACTGAGCACTCACAGATGCTTTTGTTTATTCGACTGAAAGTCCAGTACATACTGCTATCTATTCTGGCAAGATGGCTCTCTCTCTCAAGCTGAGCCTCCAACAGCAGTTGCAGACACTTTGCTCTTGGGGTCTGTCCTTCAATCTTTTTCTGCAGTATGAATATAATGTCACCCCTCCTCATTCAATTTGTCAGTGATACAGAAAAAATCAGAATGCTCATGAAATGTTCAGATACAGTAGCAGCAAGAGGCATAGGGGTCTCTCTCAGGAAGTTAGTGCCTTTCTGTTCAGCGGAGGACTTAATGGTATTCTTTCTTTAATAAATGCCATTTGACAATGAGAGTAAAACAAAGTATTGACTGATTGCTCATTTAGGAAGCACAATTTATCTTCCACACTGAATGAGCCTTGTAGGGGAAGAAGGTATATCCTGGTGTAGTGAAAGACTGTCATAATCCATATGCTTAAGGGCTGAAGTCATTCAGAAGCATCTTCCCTTTTAACTGCCTATTACATAGTCTTGGTGCACTTTTAACATGATTAAGAGTTCCCAGCCAGCTCTGTTTTTACTGAGGCTGTGTCCGCACAGAGTGATGCTATGAACAACTGCTAAGCAGTCTAGCTGGAAGCGCAGTTGAGCTGGTGCAGCCTTCTGCCACAGCCAATGCACTTTGTTTCTCAGCACAGTTGATTAGTCTGAGCAGAGCAAAAAGAGTTGAGAGTGTGCCCAGGTGTCTCTGCATGAGACTGTCTTGTGCCATATAGGCAATGCAAGGCATTGCAGCTATGGTGGGTAGTCACTTGTTTTCCAATACTGAACAAGGATCTCTATTAGAAAATAAATGCACTATTATTTCTAAAAGAAACAAAAAAAATGGTTTCAGTAAAGGTGTAGAGCTTGTACTATTCTTTGAAATCCGCTCACCTGCTTGATCAGACTTCCTAAGACAAATAAAGAGCACAGATCTTTTCATCTCTTTAGTTCATTGCATAAAGTAAATGTATAGCCTAAAGTAGATCACATGAGCTGTCTCTGCCTTAGCTTATGTCTCTGCTTTGGCTGTAGAAATACTTATCTGTCTCACATGAACCTTCTGTGATCCAATGACTCATTCATTATAAATGAATCTTGAGATCCTTGGAGACACAGAAGAAGTGCAGGTTTTGGGTTTTTTTTTAAATTTGCTGGCACTAAGTTGGTCTAATACAGATACAGGCATTCACTTCCGTGTCTTCCTATTGGCACTCTTGCATTGGAGTGTCCAATTTATTCAGTCAAAATGGAAGGAATGTAGATAATTTTCTGGTTTTTACAATTTAGTTCTTAAATAAAAAAAGTGATCAGATATGGTAGGAACAGACGTGATTCTGTCAAAGTCTGCAAAAAAACTAAATGAAAGTTTTTGTGTTTGTTTTTTGTCTTTTATGTAGTTGCTTCCAAAATCCGTTACCTTCAGGAATACCACAACCGGGTTCTCCACAACATTTACCCTGTGCCCTCTGGAACTGACATTGCAAATACTCTGAAATACTTTTCTCAGACGTTATTGAGGTAAGTTTTAACTAATGCTCTTGAAGAAAAAAAGAGCTAAAGAATTGTAGGGGGTATTGATTGACTTTGAATTGGTTGCAAGATTTAATGGGTCAATGCTCAGCCAAAAAGAGTCAGAGCATAATTAACAAAGGAATGGTATGAATTAATCTCTTCAGTGGCTGTTGCCCAATTTGCCCAGTTGAGCTGCTTATTGAGTGGCTGATTCTAAAATAAACTTGGTTGATTACACATTTGCTTGGCCCTCCCAAGACTTAGCTGAATGCACAAAACATGCTGAACTTGTGAAGAAAGGAGTTTGTGACCTACAGAGTTTTAGATGTATATACTCATGACCTCCTTGACAGTCCTGGTGCCTCAGGATCCTAGAGCAATGAGCCAGATGAGCAGAACTAGGTTCTTACTGTGCCATAGTTCAGCTGGCTGTCAGTTTGGATTCTGGTTCAGTCCCTTGTAACAATACAAGTAGACACAGAGTTTGTATACAGATCTGGATTTGGATGGCAACAGCAGGTCAGGATTGTTCTGACCCGGGGTTTTGATTTAGCCCAATATTTAGTAATAATATAGAGTACTAAATACCATACTGTCGTGGTTTAACCCCAGCCAGCAACTAAGCACCACGCAGCCGCTCTCTCACTCCCCCTGCCCCAATGGGATGGGGGAGAGAATCGGAAGAGTAAGAGTGAGAAACACTCCTGGGTTGAGATAAGAACAGTTTAATAATTGAAACAAAATAAAGTACAACAGTAGGAGTAGTAATAACAATATAATAATAACAGTAATAATAATATAGTAAGCAAGTGATGCACAATGCAATTGCTCACCACCCACTGACTGATACCCAGACAGTTCCTGAGCAGCAATCGCTGCTTCCCGGCCAACCCCCCCAGTTTATACACTGAGCATGATGTCATATGGTATGGAATAGCCCTTTGGGCAGTTTGGGTCAGCTCTCTTGGCTGTGCCCCCTCCCAGTTTCTTGTGCACCTGGCAGAGCATGGGAAGCTGAAAAGTCCTTGGCTAGCATAAGCAGTACTTAGCAACAACTAAAACATCAGCGTGCTATCAGCATTATTCTCATCCTAAATCCAGAACACAGCACTCTGCCAGCTACTAGGAAGAAAATGAACTGTATCCAAGCCGAAACCAGGACGCATACGATTACAGAATACATTTTGAATAGGAAATACTACCTCTTGTCTTGATAAAAAGATATGAAAAATTGTAAGACTTAATTAGGAATGACATACATTCCACTGTGCTACCTAGTGGATTCATATTTTCAAATTGTTTTTAAAATGGCTCTTGACAGTGAAGACATGATTTTGTCTGCTCGCGTTTTGGCTGGCACTGGTTTTCACATCCAGGAAAATGCAGTTAAAGCTGCATTTCTATGCATAGCTTCCTGATTTATACCTGGAAAGATTGTCCCTGCTGTCAGAAGCTAGTTTGGAAATACAGCTTTTTTTGCCTTATTTCTTGAGGAAACATTATGAAATACAATTAACCCATATATTTTTACACATAACCCCTATGATGTAGATAAGTTGAGAAGCAAGAATTTAAACTTGAAAGAGTGACAGTAGTTAATTCTAACATTCATTTAAAGTGCCTGGGATGTATCAGAATTCTTTCCTTCTTACAAACAAGTTAAAGATACATAGACAGAAATACTCATTATCAGTGGAACACCTGTTCACTGCAAACTTAAAAACCTCCTGTTTTGAAAATTTCAAGAGTAGAATTGTTTAACCACTGTGAAATTTCTTTCCCTCATCATTTAGAGTGTTAAAGAAACTTAGGGCAATGAGTAGGGCTTTTTTTAATGATTAATAAATTAAATTTTGTCTCATCATATTGCAGCAGTGGGAAAAAATGTTCAAAGTCACTGAAGATATCTCTGAAGTGTGGCTCTGTTCCCACATCAGGCTGTTTTGATGGATTATTTGTAGAACACACGCACAAATAGCATTTTAAGTAACATTCTGTATGACAAAACAGCCTCTGCTTAAATGCTGTGGGCCTTTAAGCTGTTAAAGCAAGAAAGTTGGACTTGATTCTGAACATTTTCTCTCTGTAGCACTTGCTAGCTACAGCTAAATGAGATCTGTTTCCTTTTGGGCAGAAGTCCATTGGGACAAGATAGATTTAGAGTCTGCTGCTTAAAGAAAGTGTCTTTATACCACCCTGTTGTCTTCATCTTTCTAAGCAGTACAGCTGACGTGTCCTGTGTGACAAATTCTTCACACTCCATGAGCAGTGATTTTTCTGGCCTTACTGAAAAAGCTTTATACTTACCAACTATGAGAGCAGATAAGAAACTGGGGCAGCAATTGCACAATTGAGCAACGCCATTTCGTTATTTCCTGTTCAGAATGGGACTGAACCAAAATCCTCCTGTTGATAATGCTGAACCTCATGGGACAGAAGCGACACTCGTATCTGATATACACAGGTCTACACAAATGACTTTGTCCTTCATGATCTGGGATCTGATCAGCCTCAGCTAAAAGGGCACCAGAATTTGAAGCCAAAACTTGGATTTAAATTTAAGCGGACTGAGTTCTGATACTCAGCAAGGTCAAATCCACATTCTAAATCCCCGTAACTGCGGAATATGAGCTGTGAGTCAAAGCCTGAGTGCTGTGGTTGAACCAATGTAAGTTTATACACTTGCTGATACTAAGAAAGAAGCTGGATAAAAAAGCAAAACAGAACACACCCTGTATTCAGTGTGGCAGATGGAAAGAAGGAAACTCCCACCCACTGTGTGCAGATCTCTGCAAGATTTACCCTAAAACTAACCAGACTGGCTAAGAACCTTTCTGAAGAGCGTGTTCAGAAATTTCCTTGAATATTTTGCATGCTGAGTCTTCTTTCTGCCTCCTACACTGAGACTCTGTTGTGCAAGGTTTAACATCAATGATAGAAGTACATGGTGGAGGATAATCTTTCTAGCTTGAGACAGACAGAGCATATGCAGTGAATTTGGGCTGCTCAGAGAATACTGATCAAACAGTAGCAAAAATGCCCATTGATTTCTGGAGATTTTGGATCTGGTCTTCAGTTTGCTTGTGCTCATCTACTATTTTAAAATAACTTTAAAAAATATTTCCCAGTTTGCTGTGTACTCTTTGCAGCTGAATTTTTTATGATAAACGTTTCTTGATGAACATATGTAGTCAAAGGAATAATGGAGGAATAGTGATTAGTCAGAGAAATTCCATATGATGATTGGGTTTTACAGATGTAGCTTTTACAGTTTATTATACTTTTTACCTTTCCATGTTATGGACACGTTGGCTGTGTTCTTTGCAGTGGGACATGCCCACTGCTTTGGATCACATTCATATCTGGTGTCATTCTGCTAGCTATAGTTGGATTGCGTAAGGGATTAATTTGCTCCTTTGCTCTGTACATAGCCTCAATAAATTACAAGCTCAGGGGTGGGGGGAACAGATGTGGAATGGCTGAAGAAAATAAATTCCTTATTTCTATGAACAAACATCACATAAAATCACCGTACACAATGCATAGCACATTGATTCATTTAGTTCTTCCTTAATTTTCTCTTTGGGCAAAAGCATTTCTTTACATTACAGCATGAATTTGTTTCATGCCCTGCTCATTTTCAGTGTTTTCTCCCTCATTTGAGGAATGATCTAAGACTTAACAAACATCTTGCAGAACAGCTCATTCTTTCACATTTTCTTGGAGAAAATTCTCCATATGTATTTCTAAGTAAAATGTTTTTCATAAGGAATAGTTATAAATGCCCAGTGGCTAATTAATGGTCAAGCTTGTTTTGCTGCCTTGGTGAGATGCCATTCTCTTGTAGGAATTTTAGGAGACTTTCCTGGAAGGCAGGAGTTTTGGGATAGATTGGCAGCAAAGATTTACATATCTTGAAACAAGACCTGGTAGCTTCGTCACTTGTCATGGAGCAAGTTCAGTATGGAGTTATGATCTGCAGACACTGCAGGTTCTCAGTACTTGGTTTGAACAGGAACAGGAGCAAACTGCAATCATTGTGTCTTGGTCTTAGGGGACTTCCTAGATTTTCAGTTTTGACTCTTCTGCTTATTGCTTTTAAAACATATAGGTCAGGCAAAAGCCTGCATCTGAAAGTTGTTTTTTTTTGATTTTTTTTTTTTTCTAAATTTGGCGTGGTTGCAGCTGGAATTTAGATGTGGTCTCATTGCTGTTCCTGAAGTGAACAGAAGGATGCCCTGATCAAGATACAAGATGATGTGCTTTGGCTTGTAATCCAGATGTGCTTTGGCCTGTAATCCATAGATGGGGCCAAAGCTCAGTGTTAAAAGGAAGGGAAGCCTATAGTGTAAGCTCTTCATCACTGCCTTAGACTTTCCAAAGCAAGCATTAATTAATACAGTAATATCCTTTCTGGAAATAAGTGTGCTTGAAGTGATGTGTTGGCAAGTAAAGGGATGGGTAATAGGTATCATCTGTTGGTAGACTGGGAAGGAATGTAAGCTAGTACCTGCATATCTCTAAATATGAGCTGCAAAGTACAGCAAATGAACATCAAGCAAATAAAAAGGAATCAGCACTCTGATCACTTGTTTTTAAAGTCATACTAGATCTTAGGCAATTTTCTGATACGATTTCATAAATACTGTCATGACAGTCACCATGTTTCTTGTACTGGACATTGGGTAACAGAAACCAAAATAATCTGCCAAATGTATAAGGCACAATAAAAAAGGAAAGAAAAAGTATGTAGTTTCTTAAAGCAGACTGTCTGCCATCTCTGACTGTAAGTGTGATGTGATAGTAGCCACTTGGCATAAAACTGTACTTGTAAAAGTGTTTTTTATATATATAGCAAATGAATGACACCTCCTCTTATAAGCACCTTAGCAAAGAGTTTAGCTTACTTGTGTGAATTGTTGAATTGACTTGTGAGGTAAGATGTATCTGTGCTAAGGTGATTATATGATAGGGATTTCTGTACTGTTAAAGAGGACAGAGGTTTCCGGAAGTGCTCCCTCTTGACATAACTCTGCTCTTCATTAGTCAGTGGAAATTTTAATGCCACTGACTTGTCTTTTATAAGTTTTGACGCTGAATTTGGGAGCAGAGTTAAGCCAACAGCAACTGCTTTTGGAAATCCCAACCATTGAGAGGTGCAAAACGTGCTTAAAAAAGAAAGCATTGTGTGTGGTTTAATACATTTAAAAGGTATATTATATTTTATAGGCACATATGAATATTATGAACTAACCCTATAATTGCCTGATAACTAAAATATAACACTGCTTAAGTGACAATTTATTTAAAATAGTGGGTTTTATTTTTTAATACATTAGATTAACATGTTTACAACCATGTTTACAACATTCTTAAAACGCCATAACAAGCTGGTTGACGTATAGCCTCTATTTTGATTCCCACTAAATCCTTTTTATTTTTTGAAATTATCTCTCCTTTAGTTTATAGTGAGTTTTGTTGAATAATAACGTAAGTAACAGCAGGAATGTATGGTAACATACTGTCTGATCTGCAGTTACATAATTGGTCTTGCTTGCTTAGCCCTTAGATTTTTGAAGGTAACTATTTACTCAAGGAGTGTTTGTATTCATAAAGTAAAATGTTTCCTCCCTAAACATGGGCAAAATTAAACCCACACATAAACAACCATTATCATTAGCTCACAAACATATGCTAAAGACCATCTACTATATATTATTTTACAAGTTTTCCGAATGTAGTTTAGTTAACATTTTAGAAATATTATATTATTTCTAAATCCATGTGCCTGTTTAAACTTCATTATCTCAAATGATACTGAGTGAGTGGTCATGAAACAGTATCATAAAATACATACAGACATTATTTTAATGCAATAAACATGTGATTTTTAAGACTATCTTAACAAACACACATGTTTATTCTTTGCTAAAACATGTTTCTGCAAGTGCCACACCTATATTTTGCATGTTTTCAGTCAGTTGGTTCAAAAGACTATAGGGGGGGAAGAAATAAATCTCTCAAAATCTCAGAGCAAAATACCAGCCGATTTTGACACAGCTATTTTTACATAGCAAACACTTTTAATTCTCAAAATTTTTCTTAACTGTGAAACATGGGTAGGGCACTGAAACATGCATTTTTATATTTTTGCTCCTTATGAACCAGATAACACATGAGATGCAATGAAATTTTCCTAGGTGTCAATTTTTAATTCTCTTATCTTCAAGCATGAAAGTGAATGGTTGCTAGATTTGTAGACAAACTGGTTTCGGTAGCGATTGCATCTTATGTGGGATGTATCTGGTGTTTTATTATTTGTTTTATAGTGTCATTTCAATGTAATGTGCTGTTCTTTGTGTCTTTGTTGTCTCTTTTTTTTCTTTGTCCCCCCAACAGCATTTTGTCCCGCACAGGGAAGAAGGAGAATCAAGATGCCTCCAATTTGACAGTGCCCATGACCATGTGTCTTTTTCCTGTGCCATTCCCACTCACCCCATCTCTAAGACCACAGGTCAGTTCCATCAACCCTACTGTTACTCGCTCCCTCCTTTACAGCGTCCTGCGAGATGCTCCATCTGAACGTGGCCAGCAAAGTCGTGATGCTCAGTTATCAGACTACCCATCTTTGGACTATCAAGGACTTTACGTGACACTGGTGACACTGCTGGATCTAGTTCCCTTGCTACAACATGGTCAACATGGTAAGCAGGCCCTTGAACCCCTCCAGTATGCTTAACTTCAGTGCTGTGAATCCATGAATGATGCATAAATGCAGTAGAAGAGATGGGCCTAAACTGACCTGGATCTGGAATTCGAATCTCCTGGGATGTGTTTATATCCAAGTGTTTGGTTTGACTTTCTTAAATAAAAGATTTTTTTTTTTTTTTTTGCTAACTGTGGATTTGGGTTTGAATTCTGAGGTTGTCTGATTTTTAGTGTTATGCTGGTGTATGTAACTAAAATACAATGGTATGTAACAAAAATAATACAGATGAGTCTAAAAAAATCTGGATTTTGAATTTGAATCTGCTGGGATATCTTCAGACTGGTCTTTTTGGGGTGGCTCTCCTAAAAAGGCACAGATTGCTTGCAAATGTGTATCTGGCCTATAACGAATATGCAGATTGAGTGTTTTGGTGAAGGTCCATCTCTAAATAGCACATAGTATACACACAATTGAAGAAAAACCGTGGTAATGGTGATTTGAGATGGCTTTAAAATATTCTTGGGTAAAAAGATAGCAAATCTCTGTCTGACTTACAGAAAAGCCGTATTTTCTTATGGTCTGGATTAGTTAATAACAAGATTTTTTGTGACTGTTGTATTTATATTGTTTTCCTTCAAGTTCTGCATATGTCTGGCTTCTTAGTCTGTGGCTTTCCATGCTGGAATTCAGGAGCCCAGTGTTCTCCCTATGTTACCTAAGCCAAATATTAATTTTCACCATGGCATCAGGGTGTATTACATAGTTCAGTATAGGAAGATTGTTGTCAGTCTGATACACTGCTGAAATTCTTTAGGACGAAAGTTGTTGCTGAATTCCTTCTGAGTTGGCAGCAGAATGTTTTGAATCAAAGACTACTGCGCTAGGAAATGGTATGATCATACAAGAGGGGGGCTGCTAGCAAGTTATAGACTTGTTGACTTAACTTCAATTTCTAGAAATGGTGGAGTTAATTATCAAAACAGTCTTTTTCTGAAAAGGTAACATGGTGATAATTAACAACCAATGGAGACCTGTAAAGAACAAATAACATTGAGCAAACATAATCTCCTTTTATGGCAGCACAATGGCTCTCCTGGTGGGGTTTTCCTGTCCTTAGTCATGCTTTTGTTGCTGTGTCACTTGACATCCTAATAGGCAATCTGGGACATATGGTCCCCTCTTGAGTGAGGAAAACACTCCAGGAGTAATTACCAGTGGCTCTTGTCAGCTGGAAGGGTATACCAAGTGGGAATCTTACAGGAGTCTGTGCTGGGTCTAGTGTTATTAAATATTTTAATTTTTTTACTTGGCTGATAGAAATGAGAGAGCACTTTGATTTGCAGAGGTTGTCAAGATGGCGAATAGCGTGTCCTTTGTGTGAAAGATACCCGATTCAAAACAATCTTGGCAAATTGCTTTCTGTTTTGAAACACCTTCAAAGGAGAAATGTAAAATACTGTGTTTAAGCGGGAGGAATCAATGGCAGAAATGAAATGGGGAAATACTAGTTTGAAAGCCATACTGCAGAGATCTGGGTGTTACAGTAGATCAGAGGCAGACCATAAGTCATTAATGTGTTAGTATTATTCTAGCAATATGTATACAGGTGTTTTGTGTATGAGACACCCGAGGCATTTTGTTTATCATTCTAACAGCCCTAGCAAGGCCTCAGCTGGAGTAAAATTTTCAGATTTGTCCATCTGGCTTCAAGAAAGACATGGACCATTTGGGAGGAGTCCAGGAAAAAGAAACAAAAATGATTTGAGGTCTAGAAAATGTGAACAGTGAGGAAAAATGGAAAGAATTTGGTTTGTCTACCTTAGAGAAAAATGGGAGACGATTTTTATATACAAATGTGTAAAGGTTGCTGCAAAGAGAAATAAACTAAACCAAACTATTTGTGGTTACAGTTGATCAGGGTAAGAAATTAGAGGCTTAAACTACAGCAATGGAAATGTGAAGAAAAAAAAAAAGGCCTTTTTATGATAAAGATGATTAAGCACTAGGATGCTTTGCTAGGAGGAGGAGTGAACTGTCTTGCAGATTTTTAAGAACAGTTTAGATAAATATCTGCCAGGTTGATTTGGTTGACTCATGCTTGGGGCAAGGGGAGGTCACTTGCTATTTTCTATGGTTCTGTGTACAGAGAATTAAATTTTGCAATACAACTTGTTATTTATTTCTCCCTCAGCTTAGCATTTGACTAAAACATTTTTTTTTTTAATCAGAACAATCAATGCTGTTTGGGTAAGTAGAGCTGGTGTGCTAGGCAGTCCTGAGCTTTGGTCCAATCAGATTATACAAAATTCTTAATGCTTAGCTGGTAAATATGTGTTGCAAGAGAGAAACACTCTGTAGCATTAAGCATCTAGTTAGACGCTTGCATAGAAGGCTTGCCAGAACCACTGAAATGGAGTGCTAATTTTAATACTTACTATGACTCATGATGTTTACAGCACTTTACAGAAGCAGTTTTAAATCATCCTAGTTGTACAGATGAGTCTGAAGGCCTGTGTAACATACTTAAGGTTACGGACTGAGTAACAAAAGGAATCCCTGTCATGCAGGGGCAAAGCCCTGTGATGTATTAGGATCATCATAGAGGTTCAGACTTCTGTTTCACTGAGTGCTGTAACCTTTCTTGGAGGGCTGTTGGCCCCAGCTCAGTTCCTCATTTGGAAGAGGGTATAAAGATGCCACAGTGCCCAGGTACACAATAACATATCCCTTCCCTTTGGATCTTGAAATGTTGCATTTCTTAAGTATCCCTTCCAAAGAGTTGTAGTATAATTAATTAGAGTAAGTATGGAAATTCTTGATAAATATTCCTTTCCTTTTAAGCCTTGGCCATTTTTGGCCTCAATGTCTTCCCAGGAAAACAAGATCCATAGTTTAATCACATGTTTTTTGAAAAATACAGTGATGCTTCCTGTAGTGTCTATGTGGGGGCTACTTTGCACCTCTCTTGAGGGTAATTAAGATCAAAATACTATTTTTCTATGGCTGGTAAAGACTAGAATGTTTTTTGCAAAAGCAGGCCTTTCAATACCAAAGTGCATATCAAATTCTGATAACATCTCTGCTTAAATGCAGGCCACTGTATGTTAATCACTGTATGATTAAAATCAACATTGATTTTAATCAATGATTTTACTGGCTGTGGTATTCATATTCCCTCCAAACTCTTCTGAGTACTGTTGAACAGCAGTTTCCCTCCATTTTAGGAGAGGCTTAAAAATGATGGGTGAAGTCGCTTGTCTGTAGTGATTAACTTCCCAAATTACTTTGAGGGGAAAACTTGAATTAAATGTAATTTTTTAATACAGTTTTGTAAACAAAACAGTACATAGTCATAACTATTTTTCCATTGTAATGATTCTGTATTTATTTCATTTTATTCAACAGATCTTGGGCAATCAATTTTTTACACTACTACATGCTTACTTCCTTTTCTCAATGATGATATTTTGAGTACTTTACCCTATACAATGATTTCAACACTAGCTACCTTTCCTCCATTTCTGCACAAGGATATTATAGAGTATCTCAGCACATCTTTTCTGCCTATGGCTATATGTAAGTAGAACTCATTCCAGTATTGTTACATCTCAGAAAATGTGGTGCGCTGCTATAATAGTATCAGACTGTAGAAGTCAAAGTTTGATCTGTCATAGAAATGTAATGGGACATCAGTCTACTGTATGTGTGTATCTGTGTAAAATAATTCCATGTGACTTTTTCAAAGGGAAATAATTCTATAATTTTTATTTATTTATTATGCTCTGTTACTGTGTGAATTCTTCCTTCATTTAAAGGTGAAGTTTAGCTTCTTTAAGAAATACACTGTTTTCAGACTCATAGAACTGTCAGTGCCAGCAGTAGGCGTTTCGAATACAGAATCAATGGACAAAACTGCTCCTGAGAAACGATAGATGCAATAGCAACATAGGTAATTTTTGCATCTGGACTAAACCTGGATGTACAAGAATGACTCTTCTCAATATAATGATGTGATGAATTTTTGGTTTTTCTCCCTCCCTCTCTTCTCAGAATTTTCTCTTTAAGTTTTGTACTAAATAGCTGTGCCTGTAATGTCTCCTATCCATAAGTGTTAAGACTGAATCTGACAGTGCCTGCCTTTTTTTCTTTCTTCTTTTTTCTTTCCCCCCCCAAGGGTTCCACATGATTCCATAATTTCATAATCCCTGCAGAATGTGAATCCTGAGGTGTGTTCTGAATGCTCATCTATGTACCTGATAAAAAGCTTGATGGGATTTCAGTAGTAACAAGAAATTTAACCATGTTCTGCAGATGGAAGCACTAGGATTAATATTAAAAGTCAGTTTTAACCAACAAGCCTTTTAGTGTGTAGGGTGATCAAACACTGGAACAGTTTGCCAGAGAGGTTGTAGATTCTCTATCCTAGCAGATGCTCAAAACACAACTGGACACGGTCCTGAGTACCTGCTCTAGTTGGCCTTTCTTTGAGCAGGGCGGTTGGACAAGGTGATCTCCAGAGGATCCTTCTAACATCAACCGTCCTGTGATTGTGTGAGAATGTCTCCTCCTTATCTGTATTCCAGACCTTTAAGGAAAAATAACAACTTTGTACAAAGATCAACACTGATGTCTTTTAAGGATGTAGAAGATGCTGTTAGAACATGGAAAGAAGCATGGTCCAGTGTTTTGAGATTAAGATTTTATGGAAATTTACCACCTACATTTTCTGGCTCTACCAGTCAGTGATCTTGGAGAAATTCCTTAACTGTTCTGTACCTCAGTTTTCCCATGTAAAACAGTCCCTTGTAAGACATGGCTGTGATGTTTTCTCTGTTAACTTTGACAGGTCTAATAACAGTATGCAAATGAAAATTACTAAGATACATTTCATACATACATGCAATAGGTCCTCTTCGGGTTGAGAACAGAATGTTTCATTAAACTCCTTTTTCTTCCATTACTGTTACCTATTAAAGAACAGCTGGTGTAGGTGACTTAGCCTTTCCTGTCTATCTTCAGATCTGTAAAACTGTTCTCCAGAACAACAGATTGAGCCAAATCTTTGGTTTACTTAGATAGGTACTATTCCCCAACTGCCCTTGACAGACATTGTATCCATGTAGAGCATGGGAGCAACCTTTGTCATGCTGTCTTTTTTGTCAGTTTTGGTTAGATCTCTGTATGAAACCAGTCTACTGCTCTTTAAATTTAGCTTCTGGTACTGTGCCTTACTTTTCTGCTGATGGCCACATTTTAATTGCCCTGTTAGAGCTGCTGAGTGTTTTGCAATTTAAATCCATACAAATAGACCTTGCTGTAATAATTTGGGGGGTGGGGGTGGGGGGGCGGCTCATGTGTATGGATGAGATTCAAAAAAGAATGAAAGAAGTGCAATGTAGAGTCTTTCCCTACCGGGAATGATCTGGCCCTTTATAAGACAAGTGCAAAACCTTTCCTTCCCCTAGTGCTCAGCTTTGAGTCAAACCAAAAGGGAGGATACAAGACATTGTGTAAGCAGCTGGAGAGCCAGATGGGAGGGATGAAAGCATCTCACTGAACTGGTAGCTACAGTTCTGTGCTTCTATCCCAAATGCTTGGTATTTGGGTCCTGGCAGTCATGCTTGGGAAAGTGCTGTGAGTGAGGATGGGGAAGATACATGCCACATCTCTGTGTAGGAGGTTGCCTTCAAAGCCGTATTGCCGTGTTATAGTTCAGCAAATAAACAGCTACAGTCTGCGCGGTTTTTCCGAGTATACCATTTAATACTAACCACTTCATAGGAGACCAGAAGGAACTCTAGCCACTTTATGTATGAAATCAAAGTTACAACAGCTTAGCTACACTTTAGTGCTACTGTTTTTCATAATCTTCACACAGTTCACATAACAAGGGGGACTAATTTTTCTGGTATGTAGCTATAACTTGAACGCATAACGTGCTCCCTGAGAAGTAATCTGTGCCATACACCAACAGCCAGCAGCTACCACCAGCCCTTCATCAGTGTACCTTAACAGCAGGCTTTCCATTTTTTCTTGTTTCTTTACCCTCCACTTCCTTCTTACCTTTCCTACAATCCAAGCCCTAGGTGCACTTGACTATACATGTGACATTGTTTTGACCAGTCTGTGGGTTCTGAAGGAATGTGCCTGAGAAGATCACTGTCTTTGGTTAATGCAGCTCTGAGAATGAAATCTTACTGATCTGGAAAACCAGGTGTGCGCTCTGTGAAGCAATACCATATTCTCAGTCATCTTTCTCTTCCAGCAGAAAAGGGGTTTCACCCCTTCCAATACAGAATGTTTCTAGTTTTTTAGGGTTAGGAATTTTATTTGCATCAGTTGGAATTGGTTATATGCTATTCTCACCTAATTTTCCTTGTTATACAATAGAAAATGTTTTCTTTTTTTTCCTTTCTTTCAAGTGGGATCCTCAAAAAGAGAAGGTGTTCCAGCACATGTCAATCTATCTGCATCATCTATGCTAATGATTGCAATGCAGTACACGTCAAACCCGGGTACGTGTAAACATGCAACATGGTATCATTCTCTCTAAAACATGAGTCATGAAGTACTGTGTCAAATGCAGTCAGAAAAGTTCAGATGGGAAAAATCTGTTTCACTATCCAACACAGGATGAAAAATAAGTGATTTTAGTCAAAATGAATTTCTGAGCATCATGCTTGAAGTAATCATTATGTAGATAAGAGATCTCATTGTGGTGAAGAAACAGGGTTTGGCCCAGGATTGGAGACTATGATCTACTCTTGCTTGACATCAGAAAATAGTGTTGCTCTATAACATCAGTGGGAAAGAAATCACCACTAACTTTGACTACAGAAATTCATAGTAACAGTTTGTTTTATACTATGATTTGTATCCCACCAAGTTCACAACTGACACTATTTTTTAAAGAAGACAGGTAATGCTGGCTGCAGGCTCAACAGAACTATAATGAATTTAAATGTGATTATAAGTATCTAAACAGAAGGCCATTCTCTCTCACTGTGGTGCAGTCCTAGTTGAATCAGTGGGATCACTTAACCAAATTGAAACAAAATTTAACCTGAGGGAGCTGTTACATTGCACAATAGTCATCTATCTCCCGTTTTATGTAGATGGGTAGATGGTGTGTGTGGGGAGGAAGCTCACACTGCATTAGGTGTGTGAGAAGTGACACATCATGCTAACGTAGTTCAGAGCAGTAAATAAAAGCAGTGCACCATTTTTAAAAGCTACTTGCACAAGTTAGTTTTTTCATTAAATGTTCTATATTTTTTTTGTGAATTCCATGTTCCAGCCATCTGAGGAAAATGTTGCCCTGTGGTTTTTGGGAAGTCAAACATGTAAAGTAGTTCATTTGGCTCTCATGTTTGTTTGATGCAAAGTGGCTCCTATAGCCTTTGATATACAGGGGAATAATATATTGTTACATGTGACTTCCATTTACAGCTTTACATTGTGCAAGAGGGACAGAGTTTAAGTGAATTAGCAGGTATTCTTAAACCAGATGTGTTTGAAAAAGATCTTCATTGCTGTGCAAAAAGCTGTACACTCATAATACTCATTATCTTACTGCATTCCTTGACAGAAACAAGTTACTAATATTTAATTTCTAACCTTTTGTGATGACTCTCAGGGCAATGATTCTTCAGCAAACCCTTTAAAATAAAAAGTAATTAAATGAGGTATAGAGTTTTGGACAGACAAAGCAAAGCCAATCAGCTAATTACATCACTTCTGTAACTTGAGTTTCCATTTCAGTATTATGTCTATACTGTCTTTTCTCTCTCAGTGTATCACTGCCAATTATTGGAATGCCTCATGAAATATAAGCAAGAAGTATGGAAAGTAAGTTTATGATCATATATACTTTGTGGAAATGACTGTATTTGGATAGTAATGAAAACCAGATGGCTTGAAAATTGAACTGACTGTGCCAAGAAGTTACAAATGATCTTTATATCCAATCCTCCTTCCGGATTATGGAGAGGAAGGTCCCTCTGATTTTTAGCTTACAGAAGCAGCTCCATGTTTTGTAGAACAGAGCTCCGTTTCCTAAATACTATGTGGTTGTGGCTCCAATTAGCAGAAATGTTAATAATGACCAATCTTCTCAGTTCATGTGGGACTGAACTTTTATGAGGACTGTTTGTGAGTATTGTCTTAGCCTGAATCTGATCTGGATCCAGTTATTTATCTGTATCACACCTCTTTGCTCCATGGCTAGACAGAGGCTTCTTTTGCTATATGTTAGTATACTGTGTGGGGTGGGTGGTAGCCGTTGGATGCTCCGATCAAACTCAGAGGCCAGTTGTGAACATGTTGTTGAATTTAGTCATCTAATCTACTTGTAAGGGTGTACAAAGGATGTTTGGTAGGGCATGAAAAACATATGTTTTGTGTGTTCAGTTAGCTTTGAACACAAGTAACATATTGAATTGTGTTTGTTACTTTGCAAAATAAACATTTTGTACATGTCTTTCCTTAGGATTTGCTGTATGTAATAGCCTATGGACCATCTCAAGTTAAACCTCCAGCAGTACAGATGTTATTTCACTATTGGCCCAATTTAAAACCCCCTGGGGCAATCAGTGAGTACAGAGGACTGCAGTACACAGGTCAGTGCAGCTGTTTTTGTACAGGTCAAAATAAATATAAAGGAAATTATCAGAAGTGTGCTAACATCACATGTTTACGATTCTACCATGTATTTTGAAATCTTTTGTTCAATAAGTTGGTACTTTCATAAGTATATATAATATTGTTTCTCTGTATTTTCAAAAGATGTTATGAAAAATAAAACTGTGATCGTGGCTAGTAAATATATTGTGTTACTCCCAATACTAACTAAACCAGAACAGAAGAAATAAATACAATGTTCCAAATAGTCTGTGAAACTGCCACCTTGGCCTCACAAGGGTTCTGGCTTATGTTCCTTTCAATTACTGCTTCAGTTGCTTTTGTTGTGCCAGCTGCTATCACTGCTGCTGTTGCTAAGACTCCTTATCTGGCTGTTACTGTCAAAAAAAGTCAGGTGATGTCAGTTGCAGTCAGTATAATGGGTAAGTTCTCAAGGTTGACTATAGGGTGAAAATGAGAGACAGAGTCAGCAATGCAGCTGGAGCTGAGTAGGCGAATGGTACAAAGTCCCCTGTCCACCAAACTCCCCAATGATACTGATGGGATTATGCTTCTACCATCCAGCAGCAATTCCTGACTTGCTTTTCCTGGTTGCTAGTCTTAAACTGGTTCAAATAATCTCTGTCATATGGGATATGTTTCATTCACTTTTAAAATTTCTGGACCAGAATGTGACATTTTAAATAATAAAAATGAAGGATTGGAAGAGACCTTAGAAGACCACCTAGACCAACTCAAGTACATCCTGAATGTTCCTGACACGTGTTTATCTAGTCTGTTCTAAAGCCTTCCCTTGAGGGGTTGATAGATTTTCTTGACTTTTTTTAAAAATCATTTTTCTTGTACTGCTCTGCATCACTTCTTTCATGGAAGCAGGTCTGTAAACTAAGCATGATATTCCATCTGAACTGTTACTAGCACTGGGTAGACTGGAATAATTTTCCTATGTATAAATTTTCTGTTAATGTATCCCAGAATGGGATGAGTATTATCCGCAGTTGCATGGCATTTTGACCGGGGGGCATCCCATATAGCATCCAAGTGATGCCACTTAACACCTTTGTTGTTTACTTCTTGTCATTACCAAGCTAAGGCTCTTTTTGTGGCTGGACTATTTTTCCTTTATCGTAGCTGTGTTTTCATTTTGCCTGAGAATGCTACTGAATTTACTCAGCTACTCCTACCATCCTGCTCCTGGAGTGGAAGGATAATTAATTAATTCAAGGCGTTGGTGACATCAGGAAGGGTCTACAACGGGGATGTCTGTGTCTTACTTTTTCCATTTCTTCACTGAGTTCACGGTTCATTTCATAATTATATCCCAAACAAGTCAGTAAGCATATATATTCTAGGTTGTTTATTGTAATTATTAGGCTTCCTGAGGAATGGCTAGGTCTTCTGTCATATTTGTATAGTATGTAGTACAAGAGGATCTTGTTCTCAATTGATACCACTAGACACAAAGAATATGAATATATATTCTCCATTTATTAATCAGCTGTGTTTTGGTTTTGCAGCCTGGAATCCTATTCATTGCCAGCACATTGAATGCCATAATGCGATTAACAAACCAGCTGTGAAGGTACTGCTATTTATTCAGGGGTCAAACCCAACTGTCTGGGGGATGGGAGGTTGCACTTCAACCCCAGCCATACGCTCTGGTTGTGTGCAGGTGACCAAGAGCAGGAGCTAAGGGAACAGTAAAGCCTGTCGAGACCAAGGGGGCCAGAACTTTAGGAATATGTTCTTGGCTGCCTAAAGCAAGATGTGGTATTTCCTCCAACTACTGTGGGCCAAGTCTTGATATTAAACATGAGGATTGTTGCAGAGCACTTTAAAGAATTCTGAGCTGGCTCCTGGCTAACCCATGTAAATATTTTCCTGAACACATATATGTGTGTAAATATGTGCATAAGTATTACTGCATACAGGAAACATTATGTCAGTTACATAGGTACACATTCACCTTGGTATCTTGATTGAGGTCATACAATGCACCTACTCTGATTGCGATCCTTTGCTTGGAACGCGTCCTAAAGCAAATAGCAACAAAGCTTTACGTACCTCTTCTACAGCCCTCTGAGGGAGGTAAACACTTATCTTTCCTGGGTGACAAAGTAAAATGGCTTGACCAGGATGATAGCACAATTTGATGGCAGAGGCAAGAACAGCATCCCAAGTACAGAGCATGCTACAGTTAGGTGTACTAATTAATTAGATTTGTATCTAGTTAAATATGTAGATACAACCAATTTTCCTGGCATCAACTCATATACTAACATAACTACATTAGTCAAACAGTTCTTCAGTGAGCATTTTCCACAGGCTATGATACTGCTAGGCCATAATCATAGAATCATAGAATTGTTTAGGTTGGAAAAGACCTTTAAGATCATCCAGTCCAACCATTAACCTAACATTACCAAGTCTACCACTAAACCAATTAAGGGTAGAGTAGCAATTTCATTTTTCCTGGCTTGGTGGCTGGATTATTTATAATGAAAGTAAAAACTAGGAATCATTAAGGTTGGAAAGGACCTCTAAGATCATCATTCCAATTGTCAACCCAACACCACCATGCCCACTAAACCGTGTCCCAAAGTGCCACGTCTACCCATTTTTTCAACACTTCCAGGGATGGTGACTCCACCACCTCTCTGGGCAGCCTGTTCCAATGCTTGACTACCCTTTCCATGAAGAAATTTTTCCTAATATCCAATCTATCTCACAAGTCCTGCAAGGGACCACTTTCCTGCCCACTCCAATCATTCTCCATGATCCCTTTTCATAATAAAAAAAGCTGGAAGGTGTTGCTTCATGTGTAGTGATGGCTAGATTCAGACTAATCACTGAGGAGAGAAAAATATCAATGAAATTTACAGTTCCAAGCTTTGCGGATGAAATACCTGAAGATTTTTGAATGATCTCTTTGCTTAACTTTGACAGAACCAGTCTTGATCAGTCATCATTCGGAAAAATGCAGCCTGTTGTCTCTTGGATACATGAATATAAATTTGGTTAACAAAGATGAGAAACATTCAAAGAGGCATTTGTCTTTATAAATAAGATCTTGCACTTGAATAGTAAGAAACATTTTGATTTAAGTGGTTAAGATATTGTGTATACATACTACTGTTCAGCTTTTCCTTAAATAGTACAAAACACAAACGAATGTGTATGTAACTGGCTGTTAACTGTAACTGTTTTCTGTAACTGGCTAATGTGGAAGGATAAAACCTAATGCAAGACAAAGTTTGGACCTATGCTGCCAAGGGAACTGTGGGTCCATAGTCTTCGTTCCGTCACTGGAATTGTGCTGTGTAGTTAACTGTGATGAATGAAAATTATGTTTTGCTGGAAGAGGTGTTACTGAGAGAGAAAAATCTAGACTTTCACATTACCTTGTCCTAAGCAATGGATCCTCTAAGTGACTATCTCTTTGGAAAAAAATAAAAAGTAAGTCTGTCATGACTATGCAGTGTAAATGTGTAACACAGAATGTACTTGTCTTTCAGAGAGTGATAATACTGATATTGAAATATGTCTCTTCCCATTAGCTCTCATTTTCAGTTACATCCCTTTCTTTGTTAGAAATAATTTGAGATCCTGTACTGCTAGATGCAGTGTACCACCTTTCAGAATAGTAAATGCTCTCAACACATAGCAAAGCTGTGTTATATTGTATGTCCTAGCATTAATGTGTTGAACTTTCTCTGTGAACTTCAGTGAAGAGGTGAGTTAATTCTTTCCCTTCTCTGTGTTTCAGATGTGCATTGACCCATCCTTGTCTGTGGCTTTGGGTGATAAGCCACCTCCCCTATATCTTTGTGAAGAATGCAGCCAGAGAATTGCAGGGTAGGTAAACTAAGAGCTGGAAAATGATCAGGTATAGTCAGACTCCAGAGTTCAGAACTCTGGGGTTGTGCTTTATCTCAGTATGATTAGCATATAATTTATATAGATAACCATGTTGAAATATATGGAGCATGCTGCCACTCAGTATGAATAAGGATTACAGAAATTTACCCCACAATAGGCATTTCCGTCTGGCTTGAACAGTAGTGAGTTTTAAAGTTAAGATCTCTGAATGAATAGATACTGTGGGATGCATTGACTATCATAGGAGAATCTTATTAATGTAAAGCTTTTAGTTATGAAATGTTTTTGCTCCTCATCCTTTAGTTGTCGTTAAAAGCAGGACATTACAATGAAAGCTCTTTCACAGAGACTTCATAGTAATGAAGTAACGTGTATTTCTGTAACATGTATTTCAGATTATTCTCTAGGGTATCCTGTGAAGCAGCAGAGTAAAGAATTGAAATTAGTCCAGGCTTGTCCAGAACCTGGAAGGAATATAGCCTGAGATGAATTAACCTCACTTTTTAAATTTTATTTTTTTTAAATTGATAATTTGGTTTGCATTACTTTACAAGATCTACTAATACTTATAGGGAGTTCCAATCATTAGTTCAAATGAACAAGGTTACAGGTGGTTCAGAAGCTACATGGGTTTTTTTGTCCCCAGTTTAAGACACCTTTATATCATACCAGCTGTAGGAAAAGCAATTTCATCTCACCTTAGATTTTAAGTTGTCATTGATTTAAAGCTGCAGGAAAAAGTAATTGAATTTGGTAGAAGCGTAGCTTCTAAGGAGATTCACAGAAAATGGTACTGGTACATTTGTTTTTTCTATGTTCATCTGTTATTCTTCACTGTCATTTCTTAGCTGTCAGACTTTCAGAGCACACCCTATTTTAATTTGATAAATTTATGCCTTAAACGTAATTTTTTGAAAGCCTTGAACATGGTGGACCAACATCAGCAAAGTGGTAATTTGCAATAAGACAGGCACAACAACGAGAGGTAATGTAAAGTAGCCTGCAATTTATAAAACTACATTTGTAAAAAAGCAGCTTCAGAATAATGTCAGTCCTACCACATTAATTTAGATAAATTTCCTCTGTGCAAAAATAAATGCGTATGTAAATAAAAAATGGAAAGCTAATTAGATATACAATTTTTATAGGGATCACAGTGAATGGTTGATTGATGTTCTTCTACCACAAGGTAAGAGGTATTTTAAGGGTAGGTACAATCTAATCATAATAACCCTATGCTTAGTGATATTGCTGCATACTGTATTACTTGAAATGCTGCATTCTAATCTAAAGGAATTTTTTAGAATTTTAAGGTAGCTTTTACTTAATACTGCTTAATGTCCTTAAAGTACTATGAAAAAGTGACTAATCCTCTATCTGAAATATTATGCAACTCTTTATGAGTCAGGAAACAGAGACAACTGAACAGATTTTCAAATCTTGAAGCATTCGGAGTTGGGGCCAAGTTTTTTAAAAGTATTTGTTTCCCACACTGTTGTCCAAAAAAAGGGGCTAGCTCTTCCGGTAACCTGGATCTGATTCAAAAGCTCTTAAGGCTTCTGAAAATCTGTTCTATGAACAGAAGGCTGTAAAGGATATCAGAAAAGGACATAAAATATTTTTCAATGATCCAGTCATTGATCTAATCATTGTCCTTTGGGCAGTGAGAGAGCCTCTTATTCTATTATCTACCAGAATGCAGACAAAGCTTGTTGACAGACTAATGGGAATTTCCTGGGTTTACAAGGACAGTCACATATTCTCTAAAATAACCCTTTCAAGGGCAGATCAAAGGCACTCCCTCTCTCTTCTGCAAACTGAAAATTCTTAGGCAGTGGAGACTTTTTTGCTGTCTCATTTTAGTTGAAATCTAATCCAGATTAAGAATGTTTTATTTACTTAAGGGAAATACTTCTTTTTACTCAGCCGCGTATATTTACTGAATCAGATGTTGCCCTGGCAACAGGCTCAATAGCTACTGCTTACAGGTTGAATCTGCAAGCATTTTGCTGTGGAGTTATGGGCCACAGACATAGTGGCTGTTTCTACATTGTTCATCCATATTCACTAATCTTCCATCCTGAAAGCTTTCACAGGCAGTGTAGGCGCATCTGAGCATGTCTCCTACAGCATGCCACAGTAGTGTACCTACAGGTGTACTTCTATAAGTCCATCTGTGAGGCAGAAGCGTAGAAATAGCCAGTAGGCCTAAGTACACAGTGTCCTACCTCATGCAGTCCAACAGGCTTAGAGGTTTCAAGAACATCTGGAAAGACAAGTTTAGCCTCAGAGACTTCCTTGCAGCAAGTCCATTTTCCCATGGCTGCCAAAATAAAACAGAAGGATTGTCATTCTGTGTTGATGTTTTGTATGCCTTCCCCTTACAGCTGAAATTTCTGCTATATGTCAGAAGAAGGTAAGACTCAGTCATCTGTGTGATGGGGCATGATTTGATGTTGTGTGTAGTGTCATTCCATTACTATGTGGTGCGTGCTTTTTTGTACCGTTCCAAATTTTCACAATTTATCCATGAATGCGTTTGTTGGATGGAAATGATTCAGCAGCAAGGTTTCTTTTTGTTGAAACTGCTGATGTTTAATTTGAGTTGTAGGTTTTTGTTGAAATGGCAATTAGTAAAGCAATCAATTATGCAGTTGAGCTTAGTTTTTATTCTATAACTCTGCTTATGAAGAGGATAGAGCAAGAGATTAATTTTAAATCTAAGTGTTTTTATCTTCTCATCTTCTTGAAGTCTTGGATTAACACTAAATTGGAAAAAAATCCTACTGTAAACTGTATATTTTTAAAAATATATGGACTGAAAGTCTTCAGTGCTTGGCTCTAGAAAGGTTGCTGACAAAAAGAACCTGCTTGCAATACATACCAGCTAGTGTGTTTTAATAACATTTTAATAATGAGGAATACAGTGTATAACATATCCTAGATCTCATGTGGTAAAGAAAGCTTTTATGTTGGGCTGGATCAGCAGGTGGCAAAAATAAAGGTAGCGCATATTTCGGAGGCTTGGACAGTTACCTGTGATAAGGCAGATCCTTACATAGCATGAACTGATGTGGCACAATTGATCACACTCCTAAAGATCTGCCTGTTGCTACATGTAACTTAAAAAGACATTCTGAAGTACAAGCAGGGATTAAGAGAACTACTGTAAATTTTAGAGGTTGCTCCAAGCCAGAAAGCTGAGGTTGATGACTTAAATGTTGGTTTGGTTTGCTCCAAAAGAAGAGCAACCATGACATTTAAGTCCAGGCCCAGCATTTAGGCCTGAGCTCATCTTTCTGGAAGTTCAGTGACACTTCACATCAAGAGTTAGCACACTATAGTGATTTTGGAAATGTGCACATTGTGTGCACAAAATAGTGATTTTGGAAATGGCCAACACTTGAGCCAGTTCCCCGGTGCTGGCTCTCATCCCTGTTTTCAGTTCCACTTCCTGATAACTTGTGGCCTGATAAAATCTTTTTTATTTTCCAGAACTGTAGTTCACATGTCAGAAGAGCTGTTGTCACGTGCTTCTCAGCGGGCTGCTGTGGCCGCCACGGCAACAGGCCAGTGCGCTATTGCAAAAGATGCCATTCGAATCATCACAGCAGTGAAGTTGGGGCAGCCGCAGAAACCCATCTTTATCAGACATCACCACCCCCTATTAATACCCGGGAGTGCGGGGCAGAGGAGCTTGTGTGTACTGTGGAAGCTGTGATCAGGTAGTATGGCAGCTTATGAGGCATCAATTTGTAAAGCAGCATCAGGCTTTCATGTAAATATTGCCTGCAAATCTTGTGCAAGTTGATTTTAGTTTCACCAGGATAAATTCAGAGCGGGGTGCTGAACTCCTGCTGCGTTAGCAGAGTACCGATCAGCTGTGGGTGTTGTCCTCATGAAGGAAGTCAGCCTTGAATCCTAGAATTTGATGTTATTTTATTACTGTTCTTAGGAAAATGAGGAATCAGATGCCTTAACCTCTAGTTATTCTTGATCAGATACCTGTATCCAGTGCAGAAAAGCTGCATTGACTGACCACAAGCTTGTTTTATAGCTTGCTGAAGGAAGCAGAGTTTCATGCTGAGCAGAGGGAGTATGAACTCAACCGCAGGAGACAGATGGGCCTCTCCTCTTCCCATCACTCCCTGGACAACACAGACTTTGATAATAAAGATGATGACAAGCATGACCAACGCCTCCTGAGCCAGTTTGGAATCTGGTTCTTGGTAAGAAATTCTTGCTCTCTTCTCTCTTCTTGCTTCCTTCTCCTTTTTTTTCTGAAGCCTCAACTTTATCTCTTTTTTTCCACTTCTTGGCTTTAGTTGGATACTTTTCTGACTTATAAGCAAAAAGAAGGAGTTCTGTGAAGCTGTCAGGCTTGGAGATTTCAGAACTAGTTTGGGTGGAGCTGGTCACTGCCTTCTGAGTCCTGTATAGATTGTATAACAGAATTATTCACACTCTCAGGTTTTTTATTGACTTTCTATGTGCTGTCATCTTCTGCAAACAAGCGCCCCCTGCTGAGTGCCATTATTTTAACCTCATATATTTTACTACGTATTACATTACCTTTTGAAATGAAAAGTCATTTTAAAGTTCAAACCAAAAGGTTTCAGTTTGTCGAAGCATTCCGTATTGATATTGTCAGTGTTGGAACTAAGACACAAAAAATTCAGTGCTTGGTTTTTTCCCTCTTAATATTATTTTCTGGTTTGGAAATGTTTTGTCAATTGTCCTGTACCAAACTCTACTTAAAACTGATCAGCTCATTTGTCTTCTATGTAATCTGCATCCTCGTATCTCTGAGACTATGCAAAATATAGTAGACAAACAATTTGCCACCTTTAATTCTAGAAATGAAACTTGATTTGTGTTTCTGTCTTCCAGGTGAGCCTTTGCACTCCCAGTGAAAATACACCCACAGAGAGTTTAGCAAGGCTGGTTAGCATGGTATTCCAGTGGTTTCACTCTACAGCTTACATGATGGATGATGAAGTTGGTAGCCTGGTTGAAAAGCTCAAACCCCAGTTTGTGACTAAGTGGTTGAAGACGGTTTGTGATGTCCGGTTTGATGTAATGGTTATGTGCCTCCTTCCTAAACCAATGGAGTTTGCCAGGGTAAGAATAATTTATCTGAAGGTTCCTTTATTTGCCACAGAGATTAAAGTCTTAAGTATAAAGACCACTTCTCCCCCAGCTCTGTCAAGGCAAAAGACCAAAACCACTCTCAGTGGTTGAGGGAGCAGTGGAGTTCAGGAGTTTTTCCTCTTCATAGCATTTTTAGTTTTACTGTGTTAGAGAGTGGGAATTATTTACAGTAATATGAAGACAGGTTGGAAGAATATTATAGGAAAGATACAGTACATTTTTGATAGCTGCACATTTCCATTATGCTGCTGGAGCACCCAAGCTTGTCTTTAGTAAAAGGTACTATTTATCCGCTCCCAGATATAAGCCTGTCCTTTACTAGTTTGCTTTACTAATGTTTCTCTGTTCTTTGCAAACTTCATCTTTGCAGCTGTGAATTAAAGTCCATGAAATCACACAGTTGTAACAGAAACGAACTCTGGGCATTCTGGTGCCCTGTAGCTTCAGATATCTAATTTAAGTGACTCAGTTAAGAGACTAGTCTGCCATGGTTTGCTTTATTGTGGATGGAGAGAAAGAGACTTATCTGGAAGGTCATTCAGGGTGCCTAAGTGAGACCATTGCTGGAATTGCTTCTAGAAAGAGTCTTTCTTTCTCTCTATGAATTATGAAGCAGAACTCGCCACTTAACCTAGGTAGTGAAGACAGGCAACAAAGTCAGGCATGTGAGTATTCCTCTTTGGAAAATGAAACATTAGCATGAAAATAGGAACTTTATGTTTGTGAGGGGTTTAAGACTTTTTCCTCGTTTATCACTGCTTGCATGTGCTTTTGTAAGAAGACTTTCATTTTGTGACCCTCTAATGTAAAATGTCCAGGGGACATGTTGGTTTTGTTTCCTAAAATGAAGTGGCTAGACTAGGAAGTGCCATAAAGACTTGATGTGGTATATTACATCGTCAGGGATGAAGTGTGCATCCATGGATTTTTCATGACGTAGTACGTGCGATTCGCTGTACGTGTGCAGACCAGCAAGTATATGTGTCTTACTCTGAACCATCGCCCTGAAGGTACCGCTGGCTGTGGGAGGATTGGAGGGCAGCTGATGAAATTTGAGAGGTGGATGGATGAATTGAATGTTAGAACTGAAGAAAAGAGATCAGGGCTTTGAGGCTAAAGGGGAAAGGAAGGACTGAACCTCATGCTGTAATCTGTTATGGATCTTTTTCTTGTCTTGGATCCAGCCCCTTTTTTTGATTTTTATTACCCCCACTGCAATACGTAAGACTAGACTGACAACTTGCCAGATTTGCAAGGGTTCACTAGAACATGAAGACAAACAGGCATGAAATTAGCTGTGATGAATGGAGAAAAAATAGTTTGTTGGCTGAGATTATCAGTAGTTGCTGCCAAAACAGCAGGCATCTCTAGAGCCATTAGTTAGGAACAGCAGATGTGAGCTGAGGTCAGTTAGAATAATTAATCACTGTAGGCCAGTTACTTATTTACTTCTAAGTATATTTTTTTGCTTCCCTTACTTAGAACCTTCCCTCAAAAAAACACAAAACAAACAACAACAAAAGAACACCTGATACAGACCAAGTTTTTCAAAATAAAGATGCAGCACTGTAACAAGTTGCCCAGAGCAAATAATTGGAGGTGCAAGTTTGACCAAACAGATCTGTCCCTTGTTGAGAACTGTAAACGATGAGAGTTTACTCTCCATCATGGACTGGAAGTGAGCAAATTTCATCTAAATCTTGAACAGTGCTTTTATGTACAGTGGGTCAAATGAGAGAGGAAAAAACCCAATGCAATCCCCATGGCTGAATTCCACATTGCTGATGACCACCCCCCACGATTTCTTGGCTGCAACACACTGAGCAAATTTATGGTGCTGGGCAAGGTACAGGGACTAGAAATATCATTCATCAGTATGATTGCTGGAAATACCCACAGGTTGGTGGATACTGGGACAAATCGTGTAGTGCTGTGACCCAATTAAAAGAAGGGCTGAATCGAATCCTTTGCTTGATTCCATACAATGTGATAAACCAGCCGGTGTGGGAATGTATCATGCCAGAGTGGTTGGAAGCCGTAAGGACGGAAGTGCCTGATAATCAACTGAAAGAGTTCCGGGAAGTGTTGAGGTATGTAGACATAGGTAGGAACCATTCTGTCGTTGCATATGTTGATTATTGAGGGTTTTAGTACGATAAGATGGTGACAACAAATAAAAATGCCAGTGTGTAATAGACAGTAGTGAGTGAATGCTTCTGAATTTTTTATGACTTCTATTTAGACTAAAGCACTTAAGCTTTGGGGAACATTCCTTTTATTGCTCCTGATATCCTAGAATCTGTATCAAGAGCCAACTACATGGATGCTGCTTTGCTGTGAGCAAGGCACATTTTCAGTGGCTTCCTGCAGCATGGTGGAAGAAGCATCTTTCTGCTCCTGGCCAGCTGTTGATGAGAAATAGTGGGGAATAGTAGAGCTGGCATTGAAAGAGTGATTATTTATATTGATTTAGCTAATATCTTCCCCTGTTGAGCAAAGAAAACCAGAATAAGAGTGGTGGCTGTCTGAGTCATAATTTCATGTCTGGTGTATGCCTTTGACAATAAAACTTCAAATTGCCTTTTAACTGATGAAGAGGCTCTGAAACTGGCTGTAAGTTTATATTTGTAGGTATTGATATAAACTTTTTTAGTGTAAACATGGAATAGTGGAGGAGCGGTGAGATGAGAAATTTTCCAATTTTTGCATTGGATGTTGAAAAAGTTATTGGTATCAAATGAAACTGGGCCTGATATGAGATGTGATGTAAATTCTTAAGGTGCATCACCAAATTCAGAGATGACCTTGTGCAGTCAGGACAGGTGGTATCAGCAGCCTAGCTCAACTCCCGTGGAGGGTGGGGACACAAGTAAGATTACAGAAGCATTACCCATGCTGGTAGTGAGATTGCCTTTCTACCAGTTTTCTGTTATCTTTCACACAGTGTGTGCCATGGTAACTCAGTGATGCCGTATTTTTTTTTCTACTTTTCAGCAAAATGTTTGACATTGAACTTTGCCCTCTCCCTTTCTCCATGGAGGAGATGTTTGGCTTCATTAGCTGTCGATTCACAGGGTATCCATCTTCCGTGCAAGAGCAAGCATTGCTTTGGCTGCATGTAAGTGTCATCTCTTGACAAGTCATGCTGAAGCAGCTTATGATTTTGGATAACGAAAAAAAAAAAAGCGGGGGGGGGGGGGGGGGGGGGGGAAGGCAGAAAGAAACCACTTTTCCAAGAACCATGGAACTTCTCTGCCTTTTGCTTGGCCCCAGTGTAAGGATGGTTGGTAGACAGATCCCGGGATGCTTTACGTTACTAGCCCATCATGGGCAATATAATGGAAGCCTGGAAATTCCTTTTACCTTTGAATGTCAGTTGTGTCTTTAGGGCCATTCAGCTGTCTGACTTTTTGCCAGCAGTAATTTTTAGTCTCTGCAGAATTTGGTCTGTAGATTGCAAAATTAATTCCAGACTCCAGAAGCAGCTGTATTTGTTCCTGCATGTGAAGATCTGGATTAGACTAGCTCTGTACCCATCAAGCTTTCTGCTGCACTGGCCCTTTTGTGCTATATTTGCCCACAAAGCTGGCATTCACCCAGTGTTCGTATTCAAAAGCTACAGGGACAATCATGTCAGCTGAAGGCAGCGAATTCAAAAGTGTATAAAATTTTCCACAGCACCTCAGAATAATACTTCTGTTCTTCATTGTTGCTTCTTTGCTGCTGAGGGTTATTTTGGTTAAGCCTCGGCAAAGACCAGTTTACCTGATGACTGTAGCAATTTTCATGTATGCAGAGTTTTCAAGTAAAGTATGATTTTTTAGATTTTTCTTGACCTAATAACAGTTAATGACAAGTATGAATGAGCTCATATTTGTCTGAGTGTTGGGGACAAAATAGATGATGAATATTCCCTCAGTGATTTGCAGATAACCATCCTGTCACTATGTTGACACCTGTAGGCAACCGTTCTGACTGGATTCTTAGAATAAATACAGGAATTCAGTTTTATGTAATAATAAGTATAGTAAATAGTTATTCATCCAAGTATTGGTAATACTTTTGGTTTACAGAAGTACTTTTGTGGAACAACCTCACACCCCTATGTGTTTGTGCATAAAACTGATCTCAAGGTGCACCAAGCAGATGCCAACAAATATTTTGAAAATACCCTTTTTTTTTTGCCAGTTCTCTTTTGCCCTGCTTCTAACAGAAATCTAAGCCTGCATCTCATCTCATTGAATCCCAAAATTAAATGCATGGAACTTGCTGAACAGAGGGTCATATGATAAAGGTGCTTATGAAGTGGCTGGCATTTTTGATCAAACTTGAAACTCATGCTTTTTTATTTATTGTCTTTCCTCAGGTGTTATCTGAACTAGACATTGTTGTTCCTCTTCAGTTACTAATCAGCATGTTTTCTGATGGAGTTAATTCTGTAAAAGAGCTAGCAAATCAAAGAAAATCGAGAGTCAGTGAACTGGCAGGAAATCTTGCAGCTCGGAGGGTAACTGTTATTTATCCTGTTTATTTTTTTGGTTAGAACAGTTTTCCTAATAGAATGCATGTGAAAAAGTAAAAAGTCATCTTTCATTATGGCAACATTTGATTTGAAACACTATAAATTTTGAAAATGGAAGAAAATTGGCATGACTTCTTCGATTAATACCGCTCTATTACATGGTCAGTGTAAAGATAATGCAGATAGGAACTGCAGAAAAACTGCAGTTTTTCCATAGTGAACTGGTTTGTTTGAGCTACGTTTAGAGTGTTCTTGGTATCTTTTCCAACCATTTTCATTCTCTGCACCTTCTATTAATAACCATCAACAAATAGTTGTTACGGACACCTGGTCACCCAGAGTGAGTTTTTGTATTCACAAATATAAATTTGGTGGGCCTAGGTATGTCTTGGTAGGGTGACAGAGCAGAATTTATTTCTGTTTCCCTGCATTTTTTTTCCCCATCGAAGAGATGCAAAAATTGATCTAAAGTTGTCTGTCAAAGGCTTACGCTCTGGAAGAAAACATGTACAAATCAGTAGGCACTACACATACTTGGACTGATGTGACTAACTTCCCACTAGTCTTGGATGGAGTGCTTAAAGGACAGCAAACACAACAGTGCTTGAAAGGTCAGATCTTTAGATTAAAGGAAGTACAGCATCTAGGCAGTTGATGATTCCTTACATGTGGTCTGCCTGCCTTCTGATGTAGCTCTGCAGAAAGCATTCCAACACCTAGCCCATGACCACTTCTAAACTAAGCAGAAAAAATAGACAAACTTATTTTCTGGTCTTTCAGACCGTAGCTGGCTTAAAAATAAACCTTGTGTCATCTAACTGTGTATCTCCCTGCAACACTTTGAGGTTCTCAGGGTGTTTTAGGTGGCCAACTGTGGTGTGGACATAAATCAATGCAGACATGCACATCTTGTTAGTCTTGTGTCTAATTCATTTCCAGCTACCTGTATCCTTGGTATAGCCTTAGGTACACCGTTCTCTTGAGATAGCCTCCTTTATTAGCCTCCTACTATTGAAGTTCGTGTCCCTGGATCATGGAGCAGATCATTGTCACCCGATAGCCACTTTACTGCCTGCACCAATTTTCTGTTTGGTTTATGACGTTAAAATTCCTCCTTAGTAGGAATAAGATAATGGATGTCAGTCACTTAGCTTAAGAAAATGTACACATCTGTGCAGACTGTGATTCCTGTACTTCTATCATATTTTATCATTTAATGGCATTAAAGGGGCATGTGTAGATTTTGCCAAAAAGCTACCAAAGGGAATATAGTAAGGCTGTCAAAGTTCTTGCCATTTTCTGCAATTTCATATAGAGTGAGATTGCTTAAATGCGTAACAGTCATTTGGACATGTTGATTCTTTGTCTTCAGGTAAGCGTCGCTTCTGACCCTGGGCGCAGAGTTCAGCACAACATGTTGAGTCCTTTCCCAAGCCCCTTCCAGAGCCCTTTTCGGAGTCCAATACGTAGTCCTTTTCACAGCCCTTTCAAGAACTTTGGACACCCCAGTGGAAAGGCAATTGATTTTGACTGTGAAGATGATGAAATGAATCTTAATTGCTTCATTCTGATGTTTGATCTCATCCTGAAGCAGGTACTCGCAGAAGAAGAACACCCACATTGAGGGGATGCTGAAGTTCTGTAGTCACTTTTGGCTCTCCTTTAATCCTGTATTGAGTCCCTTTCTGCTAAGGGACTGGCATGAAGTAAAAGGCATTTAAATCCTCCTATAGCTGTCATCTGCCTTTACCCATACAGGAGTTACAGGTTCATGTTCAATGAAGACAAGTTAGATACCTCCACATTCCTGTTAGATAGCTCATATGAGTGAAAGGAACTTCTCCTTGCAGATATGTTTACTTCTACAGACTAAAAGCAGAGGCTTGTTGATAGGCTTAGATTAGATGTATAATTTTTGGATAGCTAAATTTGTACATTGTGAATCCTAGGCCAAGCGCTTTGGATAACTGTCTCCAGGTAAAATTCATGGACCCTGTGCTTGAAATTGTCTGTTTACTCTAGCTGTTTGAGCATGGGCCTTAACACCAGTGGCAATTTAAAATTATGAATTCCAGTTTATCTCGAACTCTTCCCAGCACTGCAGTGTAACACTAGCAGAAATGTAGGGATAGGCAGAATAGTTAGAGCTCTGGCTTTTAAATAAATAATAAATTCTTACTCTTTTCACTCTCTTTCAGATGGAACTCCAGGATGATGGTGTCACTTTGGGCTTAGAGAACAGCATTTCAAAAGATATAATATCCATCATAAACAATGTGTTCCAGGCACCCTGGGGTGGTTCTCACACCTGTCAGAAAGATGAAAAAGCAGTTGAATGTGGTCTGTGTCAGTCCAGCATTCTGTGTTACCAGCTGGGTTTTGAGCTGCTGGAACAGCTTGCTCCAAAAGAAGAAATCAGGCTTGTGGTAAGTAGAGCAGGAAAGGGCCGGTATTATTGGTGTGCTGAAACTCTTCTTCTTCATTGTTCTCATTACACTGTGCACAAGGGAGCAAAGCTGTGCTGGCCTTTGGCATGGAGGCTTTGGGAACTTAAAGCAAAATGCTGTTGAATTGTAAAATTTGAATTGATTCAAAGAACCCAGGGAAGATGACAATATTCATCCAGTATGAACTCTTCCCCATCAACACTGAAGTGCTGTTTCACTTTGGAAGGACACTCCTATGATACTGTGTCTTAAATAAAATGTGATATGTTAATACTTAGTGCTTTTCTTCTTCTTTTAAAAGCTAAGAGTGGGTATTTTGAAATGGGTAATGATTTTGAGTGAATCAGTTGTCAAGTGAGCAAGCCTTAGTTGGTGCTTGATTTTTGAAAATGCTGAGCACTGTTGAAAACCAGAATATATTTCAGGTTGAGTATCCAACTTTATCAGACACAGATATGTACTCTCCAATTGCTAGTCATCATTAAAGTCCCCTGTAGCTTTGCAGAAGAATTGAAGCATTACCTGTGGTGTGATGAATTTATTTTAAACTGTATGTCTGTTATATGTAACTGCTCCATCTGATAGTTCGGAAGACAGCATCGTTGCCCTTATTCTGAGTGCTCATTTGCTGTGGCATGGTAGTGGCAGGGTGTTTGTTAGTAATTTTTTTTTGGTGGTGGGCATAGTGGTGCCTTTTGCTGCGTAAAAGTTTCGGAATTCCATTTGGATGTGTATGCTAATAGTAGGTATTGTGCATGTGGTATTCAGTAACTTCTGCTAGAAGAATCATCTCATGCCCTTTCAGTTCAGATTCTCACCTCAGCCGAAAACTAGAAAGTGGTAAAGTCTTTTGAGTGCTGGGGCTCAGTACCATTTTCTAGGATCTACTTTGCGATTTATAAGATAAAGGTCACAATGGCAACCTGTAATCCTGAGCTACTGGCCACAGGCAGAAGTAACTCCAGCCTGGCCCTTTTTTCAATATAAAAGTGATTGAGGTAGCTTCTGCCTCTAAGCCTGTAACTCCAGGAGTGTAGGAAATGCACCCTGCTCTTGTCTGTTACTCCTCTGAGGCAAGGATGACAAGTTTGGTGAAACCACGGCCCTGTGATTGGATCCACCTCAGCTCTAAAATAGATGTACAGTTTCTGTTAAGTGGTATCACACATGTTTGAAATACAGTCTTCTTGTTGCATCTTGCTGATGTAGAATTTTAGACACGCAGGTGATTTGAATGCACAAGTGTATGTAGAACTAGACAGTGTCTGCCTCATTTGAGCTCAGCTTATCACACCAAATGTAACAGCAGGATATGGCCTCATGTGTTTAGATAACATCAAGAAATGAATTAACTTATTATATTCTTAAAGGAGCCCACAGATAACCTCGAGGATAGTCTTCTGTATACTAGACCTGAGTTTATTATAGGAACTGAAGGAGAAGAGGAAGACAAATTGGCACCAAAACATGGAGAAAACCCAGGAAATCACACAGAGACCACAGAAAATGCTGGTAGGTGGAGGGTGAGAAGGTTGAGTATTGCAGTAGGGCTTTAAATGAAACGCTTCTACTTGTAGAATACAAGGTTCTGAAGCAGCCTTTCAAGTCCAACAGTGCACAGTCACTTTTTTCTCATGCATTTAATTTTTTCTACATATTAATTAAATAGGAACACTGTATTTATGTTGCTAGCAAGTGTGACTGTCTCTCAAAAAAGTCTTAGAAGAAATCTTGGCTTTTTGAACACATAAAGTAGCAAAAACATTACATGCCAAACTCTGTGCTGTTGTAACTTTACTGACTGCAGGGTTGCTGTGGCTAGAATTAATTTATTTCTCATCACTTTGACATTCTTTAGTTTCATTTTGAATCGACAGATGAGAGAACTTTAACAGCATTTTATGTAACTTACATTTTTAACAGCGATAAAGAATGACCCAGAAAGAAAATTTTGTTACCAGCAACTTCCAGTTACCTTGAAGCTCATATACACTATATTGCAGGTAACATTGATTATTTGTTTGTTTAGTCTGAATTTTTGGTTAAGTGGTGTCATTGTGTTGAGAGTAGTACATCTGCTTACACAGGAAATGTCAAGATTTGAAGAACCAGACATTCTTTTTAACATGCTGAACTGTCTGAAGATCCTGTGTCTTCACGGGGAATGCCTATATATAGCAAGAAAGGACCATCCACAGTTTCTTGCCTATATTCAAGATCACATGCTGATTGCAAGGTAGGTTTTTATTGCACATTTCATTTTCATACTTTGTTGGTTCTCCAACTATACATTTGTTGTTGGCATCAAAGAATTTGCAGGTTTAGTATGGAAAATTAAAAAAGGGTGGTAAGGAAGTGTGGAAAGGTTCAGTTAACTGTATAAAGGCACAATGCACAGGCTAATTAAGAAGTTGCAAATGCAACCAAGGTACCCTGCATTGTCCATCATGGCTACTCTGTCATGCACCACTTATTTTACAGTGAGTCAGAGTTTCTCATATTGAATAATAGCACTGTCTGAGAGTGAGGCATCTTGCCTGACTCTACAAAATAAAATAAAGGATGATGTAGAGGCAGGCAAACAGTTTATAGGGCTTTAGTGTTAAAGCTGAGAGAACAACCGTATTGCACCTTATTTTTGAGAGGTAAAGGAAGTTTTTTTCATTTAGAATCAGAGTGAATTGGATTGAAATCTGTGCATTTTAATATTCTCTTTGGAGAAAGGGACTTTTGCAGAAAACTCACTGAATAAATATCAGCATACAATGTTCTGAAATAGAGTGTGTCAGTGCTTACAGCTGCTCTGTATGAATTTCACTGAGCATCTCCTGAGACTGTAGAGTTTTAGCAGGCTGGAGAAACTGTCCTGAATCTAAATACCAGCAAATTGTGAACACTCGACATCTTAGTCATTCGTATATGCACAGGTTTTGTGGTGCCAAGACAGTTCATGTAGCTTATGCGCTGAAGCTGGTCGTGCTGAAACTGCTAGTTCATAGCATAGATTATGTTCCATGCCAGTTGTGCCTCAAATTAGGCAAACTCTGGTCAAATCTGAAGTGTTTTAACATAAGGAATATTTGAACCTGGATTTGCAAGAAAAACTGCTGTAGTTGAAGATTTGCAGGTAGCTGTGTTCTTCTACCAGCAACTCTGTAGTATTCACATAAATGCCCAGGATGACTCACAGAGATTTTAATGAAGTGCATTCCAACCAACAATACAGTGTAGACATTTAGAAGAAAGGATGTCAAGGGAGTGTTTTTATAAGCAGGCTTGCTCTTTTTGGTCTTTCCAGCTTATGGGGAGTTGTGAAGTCCGAGTTCTCTCAGCTTTCTTCCCTGGCAGTCCCACTTCTTCTTCATGCACTTTCGCTTCCCCATGGAGCTGACATTTTCTGGACAATCATAAACAGCAATTTCAACAGCAAAGATTGGAAGATGAGATTTGAAGCAGGTAGGCCTGAGAAATGTATGCTATTTGCTCTTTGTTGCTTCACTGAAGAGAGAGAGCTTTCTCTGCTGAGGAGACCTATAATAGATGATTATCTTTTTGCTGCTTTGGGGACTTCTGGAGATAGTCTGATGCAAAACTGTGGCACAACAATGCAGTAAAATAGAGGAGAACATGAGACATTTTAGACAATCAAAGTAAAATCAAAATTATAACACTTGCCAGATATTTTTTTTGTTACTTTCTCAGATGTGCATGTTTCTGGGAGAGGTATATTAATCAGGACATAAAGAAGCCATTGCCTAAATTAATCTGCATATTTTCTTTGTCTGGGGGCATGGCTGCTACAGTGGAGAAGGTGGCTGTGTTGTGCAGATTTTTGGATATTCACTCTGTGACAAAAAACCACCTACTGAAGTACTCTTTGGCACATGCATTCTGCTGTTTCCTGACTGCTGTGGAAGACGTCAACCCAGCAGTAGCTACAAGAGCTGGACTATTACTTGACACCATAAAGAGGCCAGCTTTACAGGTAGGCTCATTATATGGGAAAAAATACATTCAAACAGGAATCTGGGTTTTCACCCGAAGTTCAAAGCAGTTCAGGCGTACAGCATCACGGTCACTGCTAATACCTCTTTAGGCAAGCCTTACGGGTCTTGGTAATTGACATATGCACAAAATAGCCAAGGAAAATGATAGTGCCCTGGCCCCAACTTAGCATCATAGAATCATTTAGGTTGGAAAAGACCTTTAAGATCATCGAGTCTAAATGTAAAAACTTTGACTGCAAAGGATTACTATTGCATTTGATCTGCTACTGTAGAAAGCTGTAAATGTTTTTTATTATTTTAAAATTTAGTAACATTTTTCAATTTAAAAAAAAAATTTGTAAGTCTCCTGACACCCTGCTGAGCTGACAGTGAGAAAATATACTCAAGCAAAACCAAACATGGTCTTCATCTTTTCAAGATTTACTTAGGCATGTCAGGATTAAAACTAAGCAGATATGAAAGTGGATCAGAGCCTACGTATACAAACAATACAAAAAAAAATCTCATAGTACACAATTCAGTTCTAGTTCTCTGGAGAATAGAATGAATATATATTTTAAAAAGTTCATTGTTAGTGCATATAAAAAGCTTGTTAATACTTGCTAGTTTTATTCCATATAGTGCCTTTTCAAACTAGTTTCCAGAGAACTTGAATTCACTGAGTTCACTGAGACTGTTAGCAGTATACTGCACTTCCATGTTTAATGTGTGGGTTTTCTTCTCAGACATAAGTCTTGACACTACACCCAAAATTCTAGTGCAAATAAAATACAGAAACATTTTGAGGCAAAGCGCTTCTGATACACTTCACACTTTCTTCCTCTGTTTGGGCTTGGTGATTAATTCTTTCTGTAATTAAGGGCTTGATTCAGTTGCCTAATTTTCTCAGACAGGGGTACGTGAAGAGAATACTTTGATACTGTGTACCAAATGTGCAATAGGACAGAACTTTGCCTATACCTTTATATTCCTCACAATCTTAGCAAATTCTACATTCTAACTATGATGTTCATTTATCGCCTTACTTACCTTACTTTTCCATTGATATCAGTTGCATTAGTTCTGATTTAAAGGACTTGGTAGGAAAAAGGAGCTAAGCCTTTATCCTGTACTAATGAACAGGAGAAGTTGTGAGCTTTGTCCTCCATTTGCTTTAAAAAAATGCTTAAAGTTTTCACATCTCAGTTCTGTGTTGGTTTTTTTTCTTTTCCTCTATAGGGTCTCTGCCTCTGCCTTGATTTCCAGTTTGACACAGTTGTCAAGGACAGGCCCACAATTCTTAGTAAGCTTTTGCTACTTCACTTTCTAAAAGCCGATATTCCAGCTTTGAGCTGGGAGTTCTTTGTGAATCGCTTTGAGACCCTGTCTCTGGAAGCACAACTTCATCTGGACTGCAACAAAGAATTCCCTTTCCCAACAAGTAAGCAGAGTCCAAATCAATCTGATCACCTTTTATCAGCTTCTGGAATTTCAGCTGCCTGCCAGGGGTCTGAGAGAGATCTAGGCTTCACCTGTATAAATTCTATAAAATTAAGTAATCTTTCAGGCCAGAAGAGAATATTTCGAAGTGAGCATTTTTTGACTGCCTGAATACAGATTAGGCTATATTCTGCTGCACCTTTGGGCGTCATGTTTTACTCTCACTAGGATGTGATTGCCAGCCTTGGTTGAAATTCAGTCTGGTTCTGTGATCAGCTGCAACCTGCATTAACCCACTTGTTCTTTTGTAGATGTTCTTATGCTATCAACATTGCTATTCTCAAAGGCCTAGGTCATGCCTGACCCTGTTCTGTAGTGGTCTGTACAAAGACAGCCCTAGGAGCTGTATGACCCTTGGAAAACAAACAAATACTTGGGGCACAGCACAAGAGGTACACAGACTCTTAGAGCCAGTGCTTGGTTAACTATTGCAGCAGTGACAAATGTTTGTAAATGTTTGTCCTGTTTATACTTGGTTTCTTGATGAGACACCATGTCTCCTTCCATTCACGGGGCGGGGGGGGCGGCTAAAAATAATTTGTGCATGATTGTTTAACATGCTGTGTAATTGAAAACTTCCTTACCCAAGTGGTGGCCCATGAGGCAGATCTATTTCCATCTGATCTGCTTGGAGGAGGTGGGGACAGCTCTTTGGACAGCGTGTGCTCCCTCAGCAGCCTAATGCCTCCTCCTACACTTGCTTGGAGCCCAGTGCCTAAAAAAGCCCAGGTGCTGCTGCTGCATTCATACAGGAGATGGGTGGAACTGCAAACATATTTTCTTCTCCATATGTGAGTAGCTTGACCCAAAGCTGGGAACTGCTGCTGTGGCCTGAGGAGGGAATCTCGGCAGTAGTTTCTAGCAGCTCTGGCTGCACATGTAGGGTCATATCTTTAAAGATGAATATTTGGGAGTGATTTAAAATTTAAAATATGCAAAAGATATTTTTCAGGTTTCTTTTTAACCTTTCTCTTTGCACCACTTAGTCTTCGAAAAGGCAAAGGATGGGCTCACTGGCTTTAGTCACTCAGATAATTAAACTCAAAGGGTTTGAATACACTATAGACATGAGCAGAGAAAAGTATGGGTGACCCCATTAAGACATGCAGTGATACTGCTGGTAACACCACTGTAAACACGTAATCACACTCAACAGATTTTTGAAGGCGCTGTTCAAATCCAGGATTATAGGTGTAGGCAGGACAGGAGGTCGGCGAGGCAAAACTAGAGGCCACGTTTGGGTATGAGTGCACTAAATGTGATCCATACTCATGAGATTCCTGCTGTTTTAAATAGAGGGCACCTCATATTCCCTTAGCCTGAAATTCAGGTTTTGGTTTCAAGAACCTGTTTTTGTCCAATCTCTAAAGAAAGGAGTAACAACATAATTTTTTTAAACACAGTTATGCCATTTGGGGTTTTATGGATTTCGGAATGAGAGCATGCAAATGAGTACCTTGCAGATGGACCCCTTGAGCCCATATGAAGCTTTCTTGACTTGAGTGGGACCTGGGGCCCAGTTGCATTTGGCACTTGGCAGCATTAGGGCCTCACCATGCTGTGGAATGAATCCTAACTTGGTCAATTGCATTTGCAAAGCTATCACTGCTGTCCGGACAAATGTCGCCAACCTCAGTGATGCAGCAATGTGGAAGATCAAGAGGGCTCGTTTCGCACGTAATCGTCAGAAGAGTGTGCGTTCCCTGAGGGACAGTGTGAAGGGACCAGTGGAGTCAAAGAGAGCGCTCTCCCTTCCAGAAACCTTAACCACCAAAATTCGTTGAGTATCTATTTATATTTTTGTGACACGCCTGTATCTTATCCCTTAGGATCGTATCCTATTGCTGGGTACACATCGGAATTGTCAATATTTATCCAATTGGGATAGCACATTTAGGTTTCTGACTGCTTTGGGCATTATTCAGATAATGACAAGTTAGTGAGTTTGACAAAGAACACAGACAAACATTATGTCTGTGTTTGTTTAAAATGCCAGAACAAAATGCTCCAAGACTATTTTGTGGATAGATCTTAATTTTTATTTGTGGCTAATACACAGTAGTTTTGTCTAAAATAGATAAAGTGTTTACAGAAAAATTCCTCTGTTACTAATTTATTTATTAATTGTAATTATTAATCAGTGTATGCAGCATATGCTAGACATCTTAAAAACAACTGTTAATGTCTCAAATGAGCTTTTGGATATCTTCAGAATTCCTTTGTTAAGAAAACAATGTCCATGCAACATATCCTTCCTGCCAGCTTGTATAGGAGGACCTAGGTGCTGGAAATCCATAGGCCTGTATGGAGTGCTGTACAGATATCTTTCCCAGCAGAAATAAAGCTTACCCATTCTCATGTAGAGAATTTTACAAACACTGATTAGTCTTTATATTCAAATTGGACCTCTCACACTGCTCCTACCCATATAATAGGAACTGATAAAATGTTCAAACCTGGGTGCTGGTGAACTGTTAAGTTACAAGCTAACTTATTTTCTCCAAAGCAACCACCACCGTATTTTGGGACTCTTAGGTGATCCTTCTTGACTGATTTCTGATCCTGCATAGGGGCTCCTGTGTGGTGACTCTTGTACCAGCAAAAACGAACGATGGAACTAGAGTTATAGAACATGGTGCACAAAATATGTAGGGCACAGAAGTGACATGTTTCAAATGGTTACACTCGCTGCCTGACAACAGTGCTTGAGTATATGAATATAAATACGCTAGCAGTGAATATATGCTGAAGTATAAGATGTCAGTACTGCCTTTTTAAACAGAGTTGCTCTTGTTTTTTGTTTTTTGGTTTTTTTAAGCTGTGAGCTTGACCAGACATGAGCAGTCTGCTCCAGCACTTGGAGGAACACCAGAGCAAACACCAGGTGGGTTTGACAAGGGGGGTGTTTTGATGGAATAGGAAAAGGAGGGCACTAGTGCTAACTTCCTTGCCGACTCATGAGATAAACACGCAAGATGGAAGTTGTCTAAAAGGCACAGTGAATCACGTCTCAGCATGGTTCCAAAAGGTGTAAATTGAAGTCTTGATCTGTACTGAAAACTGCCCCCAGTTGTAAATAGTATTTCGGGGCTGGGAGGAGGCTATTCAGAGGTGGTCAGCTATGCCAGCAGTGCCTCACCCTCCTGTGTTTCATTGCCCACAGGAACAAGTAAATCTTTAGTAGGCTGGCCCCATGGGTCACCTATGTTCAGCCTGATCTTTGACCTTCAGGTTTTAGAGACAGCAGAGAGAATGCTTTTGATTGTCAGTACTGTAAATCACACTTGTCTCCTCAGTATGCTTATAGACATCATAAGTCCCTTATTTTATATTTACTGACATTCTGTGAAGATGTCACCCTTTTGTCAGGCATTTGTAGAATAGCTAGCTCAGCAGGGTCCAAGTAACCTCTAAATAATTGTAACTACTGACAGTTCTTGCCCTGAGTCCTGTGTAGACTGACCATTTGGAAGTGAAAAAGGTCAGATTCAGATCTTTTCATATTCCCTCTTCAAGACTTGCAATATTTCCAACAGGCACAAATTCAGAATTAGAACAGATCAGCTTACTGGATGATCAGCTGAAAGGAAAATGGCTTGCCAGCATGGGCGCTGACTAAGCTGTGAAATGGAGTAGGAGAGCTTCTGAATTAGCAGTATATCGCCCTATCATACTAGCCCAGTGAAAGCTGGAAATCAGCCAGTTCCTTGCAGGACATACATGCGGGTTGTCACAGACTTATAGAAGGAACAGGTGAAATAATGGTGCGATGAACAGATGTGTCAGTGAATGATTGTTCTTCATTTAATGGCACCATTCACCTGCTATACACTAGGCTTAGAGAAACTTGCCACATAAGAGGTGCCAGTCTCACAGTAGGCATTGTTAGCCATTGTGATTTTATTAGATGTATTTTGGTATTTCAAAGCTTCAGCTTCCAGGCTCACGTAATTAATCACCTAAGCTGCAAATTCAGGTTCCAGTAAAAATGTATATATAAAAAGTTACATGTAGCTAGTAACCACTGGTATGAAGAAGAGTCTGATAATATGATTCAAAATTTTCACAGATGCTTTGGAAACTAGGAGACAAATGACTGTGCCTCTCCTCCTGCCCAGCATTTCTTTCTTTCTAAAATTCATTTTTTGTAAAATAGATTTTTATTAAGGTTTGACTCATAGTTTCTAACACTTTGTGTTGGCAGCACTGAGCATATCTGATTCTTCTAAGGAACTAACTGACTCCTAAACACAGGCTGTACATCTGCTGTAGAAAAATACTTATTTTATACATACCACTTGAATGAACCAGTCCTGATGCTCATCTGTTCTTTCTCGATCTAAAACTGTAATCCTTGCACAGTTCAAATGTAAGGTGAATTCAATGTGCATTCTGTGTGGATTAAACACCAGGATCATGTATTTGTTCATCTGTCCTCTACAATTCCCTGGACAGTCACTTAGACAGTTTCATTGATAGGCACAGGGATCACAACTGGGAAGAAGCATGATATAATTGTGGTCTGATGTTTTATGTTACGTTGTGATGTACCTTAAAGTAATTTGAAGGTAAAGGGGTCTAAGGTAAGGGACAAATGAATAAAGAGATGAATCTGTGGACATAGGGATAGGTTGAATTCAGGAATGGTGGCTGTATATTAACTGGCAGGGTGTGTATTTGGTGATGTGAGAAGGTTTTTGGGGTGAGGGGTGTATGTGTATACCTTGTATGCATGTGTATGTATGTACCTTGTATGTAGGTGCACACACACATGCACACAACGTGTATGTGCACACAAAGTGTATGTGCATGCATTTTGAGGGGTAAAAGCCACCATAGCCACTGTAAAGATGGGGCTGCCTTAGTTTTGCATTCTTAGCTTGAATCTAAACAGCTTGATTTGGTACAGGATATCCTATATCATGTGTTAATGAAGTGAAGGTTTAGTTCAAGCTTGATATAACTTAAGACCCATTTCAGACAGCAGAGGAAGGTTTTCTGGACTCTGAAAGTCTATTGCCTAAACGGAATTGTAGGGTTTTTGCAGTTTTAAACAAGCAGTTCTCCATTGCTGGTTCATTGCCGGTTTCTGGATTAGAAGTAAAACCAGGAGGTGATTGACATTCCCTAGACTTGATCCTTAGTAGAGCTATGACAAGCTATTCAGGGCGAAGCTCTGTTCACTGTGTCCTGCTGTATGGTTTTCAGTGAGGGTAAAGTACGAGAAATGAAATGTAAATGCTTCAGAAAGTATCTTTCTGGAAAATAAAATGTCTAGAAAAGTCCTGGGAAGCGTCTGTTAACTGGTGTTAGTATTACAAACTCATGGCAAAATGGAGCGTTTTATCACTGAGCCTCTAAATTTTGTTGTCCAGTAAGTGAAAGTAAAATAGATTAATCTTTTCAGATTAATTACTCGTTGAGTTCCATTTGGAGAACCAGGACTTACTTAGAGCCCCACAATCCTTTGACTCATTCCATCTGATCTGCTGCTTTGGTTTGTGGAAAATCTCACAACATGTAATAGAGATAAAAAGTAGGGCTGAAGAAAGCAGTCTAGTATAATCTTTGTGAAAATGGTGTCTTTTTGATACAATTTAATGGAAAATTTTAACCTGGGTATAATATGTGGAAAGATTATTTCTCAGTTGATGACCACAAAGATAAAGTTATTTTCTATATACATTTTTAATGTGCTTCTGAAAATGGAACTTGCTGTATTTCTCATTCTAATTATTTCAGAATTTATTATTTTCTTTTTGCATCCGCAAATCTTGGTCCAGCAAAAGTTTGGATAGAGAATTTTCATTTTGAAGGAAGGTTTCTGTAAATAAAAAAATCCCAGTGAAAACTGTTTGGAATAAAAAATATTATATAATATAAAATTCATTATTTCTTTTTACCAAATGAGACCAGTAAAGGAAGGTTATTCTTAATAGAAGTGATTCTGAATATTTCCCCCCCTAGTTTTCATTTTCAGCTATCACAGAAATAGCAACATTCTCCCATGCTCAGCAAAACAGCCAATCAAACAAAACCCTTTACTCACCCACCAATAAAATGTAAAATATTTAAAATAATTTAAAAAATGACAGACACGGCAGTTTTGCTGGTGAAGAACCTAAGACAGATGCAGTTGTACCAGCAAAGGAGTCCCTTGTCAGAATAGCATATTACATTGAGAATATGGGTAAATTAGAATATTAAATTAATTTTTAGTATTTGCTATAAATACATAGCTATGAATTTACGTAAACCCTAAGACATGTAAGTAACTCTAACAGACTAAGTGGATATTAGTTGCTGGCTACTAACCCTAACACAGACATGCAGGAGCAATTTTAAGATTATACTTTGAGCTAATCTTGCTTGTAGGGTCTGTCCTGCAAACTTCAACTTACTGTTTTTGCAAAAGTAAGGACTATTTCCAACAGTTGAAAGGATTTATCCTTGGAATACATACAAGTGGGTCATTTTATAATTCTGCTTCATAACCAGCTTGCTTTATCTCAATCATTTGCTGTTTAGACAGATTGTTAACCATGGTTCAGAAAATACACCAGAACACATTTTAGGGACAATTTTATTTTTCAACAGTTATAGTGTTTAATGAACAAACTAAAATTAATGGTGTAATAAAAACTTAATTTTCAAGTATTGCCCCCTTTTGATGCGGTCAAAATAATATTTTTTGTTTCCTTTGTTGATTATCCTAGTGGAAATAGTTTTTATTTATTTTGCATATAATGCATATATAATGCATTTTATTTATACAGAAGCATTTAATTTAAATTCTTGTTTTAAAATGGGACATGTTGGAATAATATACTTTGCTGTCCTTTAGCCACGCATTTATTCAGAATTATTTAATAAAAAGAATCTGATATACCGATGCGTGAAATAGCTGCTGCTTTTCATGAATTCAATTCCTAGTGTGAGTATAACTTAGATCTTTAGGAACTGCTAAGCACTAAAAAAAGGCCTTACAAATAGGGTGAAATGGAAGAGGGTAACTCCAAAAGCAATTACTAGAGAATTCTAGTAACAATAAATGGTCTTAAAAGTAACTGGAAATACTGTATTTAAAAGAAAATATTAACGTATGAAAATGAAATACTTCCCTAGTTGGCAACGTTATTTGCAGTGTGTCTGTTTTGCTTGGACAGTGATAGTCAGCACCCAAGCTTCCTTGTGCTTTGTGAGTAGCCTCTTGTCTTTCACATGATCATATTCCCACGTGAAGTATTATTTCCATTCAGTTTTTATAAAACCAAGTCTAAGGCTTCTTCTCTGGGACAAAGTCATCAAAGTTTTGATGTAATACACAGTGTCCCAAAACCTAATACATTATAGTGCCTACATTTTGGCCCAAGTTATTTGAGGGAAATATGGGCTCAATGCTAAAACGGGAACTCTTCATTCTTTGTTTAATCATTATTTGGTAGAATTTTCTCCACCTTCTTCCTTTGCTGTTTTGTACATCCTCCACTGGCAAAGACTAATATGCACTAACTTATGCTGAGAAAAATCTGAAAATTATGCCAGGTGAGAATTTGGTGGCAATGGGATTTGATTCTCCTTAGATGTGAAGGAATAATAACACTCAATTTGTCAGAACACTGGGAGGGGAAGATAAGCAGCTTGGTTAAACATGGGAAAGCTGAGAAATGGAGTTCAGTGTACACAGTAAGTGTTAATGTGCTGTTGAGCCTGAGGCAACAGAGGAACAATGCCCTCAGAATCGCATGCCTATCTTCTGTGACTTCACCATGTGTATTTGGGCAGAAACGGAGGAATGAACTCTGGAAAAAAATTCTGATGTATTCTGTACCTTGTTTACAGTCTTACCCAGCATCTGATACCACTGTCTGTCTTGTGCCCATAGGACAACCTTCCCCAGAGAATGATAATACAATAAAAGACCTGCTGCCAGAGGATGCTGGGATTGATCACCAGACTGTCCACCAGCTCATTACTGTGCTAATGAAGTTCATGGCAAAGGATGAGAGCAGCGCTGAGTCGGACATCAGCAGCGCTAAAGCTTTCAACACAGTCAAACGCCATCTGTATGTCCTGCTTGGTTATGATCAGCAGGAAGGATGTTTCATGATTGCACCACAAAAAATGCGTGTTTCAACCTGCTTTAATGCCTTTATTGCTGGAATAGCACAAGTAGGTGAAGGCACTTACTACTTTTTGCAGCTATTTCTCATTGCCTGTTGTTGAAATGGTGGTAGCACAACCTTTTTTGTACCAAAACAATGGCTGAGTGTGGTCATCCTACTTAAACCTTAACACCTCTTCAGTTGGTGAAAGAATTTGGGAACAAGGATGGCTGCTTGTTCTTTACTCTCAGAAGGTTCTGCGTAGCCTAATAAACTGCTTTCTGTAAGTTTTTGCTTTGCAGTTAAAAAGTAAATAGTTAGATAGAAGTATGTTCATTTATAACTTCCTACTAGTACTCTAAACTTGCTGCATCATTGGCACAGAGATAACGGTTTTGTGTGTATGCAGGCACGCAAATAATACCACTGCATGAAAAATTAGAGACTGCTCCAAACCTGCCCTGTTTCCCTAGCCTTTGAATGCCTTACTTTCCTCACGTGTCATTTCCTCCTTTCCCATTCAGGAAGACCTGGGATGCACGTGTTCTTGCTTGTTTCCCTGCATGAATGGTCTGTAAACTCTCTGACAGTCTTCACTTTGCAGGAGACTCAATTCTCCTTCCTTAGAGTGCACCAGGACTTTCTGTTCTCCCTTTCCTAGGGAGTGATGCCACCATGGTGAACTTCTACCTGTATTGCTGTGATAAATGGCTGAGCACATCCTTGCCTTGTGCCTTCTTTCTCCATCTTGTAAGGAGGACTGTAATTCCCTACCTTACAAGGCTCTTCTAAGGCTCAATTAATTCTTACTGATAGAGCAGTTGGTGATGCTAGGCTGAAGAACATTTCACACTTGCAGAGTAGTATTATTATTTGCAATGAAGCATCATCATCACTTCCACACTTTTTCCTTATCGCAGTCTCACATAAAGGATTACATATGGGGAGAGAGAGGGCTGTGATTTCAGATCTCCCCCAGCTCTTAAAGTGCCCACTGTAACCTTCAAACATTGCCCAAAGTTATCGTGGCCTCTTCTGTATCTGCAATTCTTACCAGGATTTTCTGGTTTGTACATTGGAATCAGTGATTTTTCAAAGCCGATTGTAATGTAGATACTTAGATAAACTTTCATAGTCATGGAGATGTCGGGTATCTATGTTTCAGCAGGCAAAACAGAAAGTTTTAATGCAAACTGGGTAGCTGCAAATGCATCCTGATCCATTGTCTTGGAGCACCATTGCTATGTGGTGTTAATCATCTTTTACTTGTACAGTTTTAAGAGGAAGCATGCAAAAGGAGATTCAGGCCTCTTACCGTTGTATTCAGAGTCTGGAAGCAGCAGTTTAGATCCCAGGGCAGTATCTTCCACATTTCTTTACGTGTTTTCCAGGTTTGGATTCCCAAACTTCAGTGATCATAATTGACCTAATTTTCAGAATTACTGCAACGCTAAATATCAGCCCCTGTTTCCTCTTCCGCCTTTAAAATGTCTCGGGATAGCTGAATTCTCACCATTTCTGTTTGAAAAGCTTCATAGTTGAATCCTGGCTCCCCTGACGTCAAATGGAGTTTGAGAACTTCAATAGGCCAGGATTTTTCTCCATGTAGCAGACATCAAAACTTTAATTTATATTTTGGGGGGGATCTTTTTCTTAGCTGTAGGACTGCTTTGTGTTGGGAATCTCCTTTGCTGCAAGAGAAATGCTATTTGGAATCTGAAGATGTGTTTACAGAGTGAAAACTCAGTATGGAGCTCTTAGGAGATCTATTTCAGCTACACTCCCTCCCCTAGTCATAAATATTTGCTTTCCCCAGTCAGCTCCACAAAGGTTGGCAGTGGGCTGACTTGCTGGTTCATTGGTTTTGATTCCAAGCTTGATTGGAATGGTCAGTTCAAGAAAAAAACCTAAAATTGAATGTCTCTTAGTATTTTGCATCATAAAATCTGAGTATTTGGAATTCTTGAAAGCATAAAATGCCTTTTTCTCTCCCTAGCAGCAGAAGTGGGCAAGTTTTGGTGTTTGCAGTCAGTGTGGTATTGCCCCGCGTGGTGGCAATGTTGTACAAGGTTGTCAGAGTGGGGAAGCCAGCAGTGCGGGGCTCTGCTCAGCATCCCAGGCTCAGCTCTGCTCAACATTTGCAGCATCATTTATTCTAGATCTTTCTGTCACAACTTAAAAAATGGGTCTGCTCAGCTAAAGACGTGTCTGCATTACAGTATGTGCTGTGTTAAGGCAGGGGTCTGTCTTCCTTGTATGGATGAGTTTTTCCTAACCGTGCTGTATAACTGTATCTCACCCTGAGGGCACAAGGCATTGCAGGGTAGCACCATATTTGGTGATTATACATCATCTGTTCAACAGACTAGCCCTACATGGACAGACATGGGATTCATCTATTTAGGTCTATGCATGCAGCACAAAAATTTGAGACAGCTACACATCGAACTAGAGAATTCTATAGGCAAAAAGGTCTAGTCAGCTTGTTCAGGAGGGAACTTGAGAGGTGGGTTCTGTGTTTGTAAATTAGGATCATCCCCTTGTTCTAATAAAAACAAAACCAAAAAAAGAAATACAGAGCTCAAGGAAGTGGGTGATGTGGATGAAGCTGATGTTTGTGTCTCTTTAGATGTAAGTCCACTGAAACTGCAGGGATGGGTTAGAGCTTGGGGGATGTGCTGGAGTTTGCTTGGCCTGCTGTTCTACCTTCCTGGGTGTCAACCAGTATAGGCTGGAGTCAGAGACAAGGGCTTTGTGGATCCTTTTTATGATCTAGTTTAGCTGCTGATTTCAGGACATTAGCTATTTTTATTTAAAGCCATATGTTGGAAGATTGATGAGAAGATAACGAAAAATAGCAGTGCAGTTTCCATCAAAAACACGGTTGTGTCAGGGCACTGAGAATATATGCTCACACTGCACCTAACCATCAGGATTCAGATCTCTAGGATAGGCACCAAACAGCATGATGCTCTTCAAAGGTTGCAACGGAAGCAAGGCTTATGACTAGCAGTAATAACAGCAACCTGTCTACAGCAACACCACCACTTAAAATTGATGAGCATTTTGTTCAGAGCAAGATATTTTTCATTAGCTTTATTCTTGGATCCATTAGGATTTGCATGCTTAGAATTTCTGCATAACATCACAGACACAGCCTTACCTTTGCTATAGTGAAGAGTGGCATTCTTGTCTCATTACCTGATTCCAGAACACGGAGCTTAAAAAAACCCTACAGCTAATGTTGCAAGCCTGATGAGAAAATAATGAAAACTGGGAATGCAGTGTTAATACAAAACCCCAAAATAACCAAAACACACAAACCCGCCCTCTGAAAACCTACAGTTGCATCATATCTCTTAAACCTGGGATATACCTAATACGGTTTTGTCTGTTGAAACACGATCAACTTGTGCTATAATACAAGGCTATCCCAGCGTAATATATTTTATGAACTTGCCCATGTATGTTAAGATTTAGACTGTGCAGGATGAAAGGCTTTGAGAACACACCATCTTTTGTTTCATTTTGCCTGTCTAGCTAAAATGAGAACCTGGCAAGCTGGCAGAAAGCTTCTAACTGATAGTGAGACTTCCTTAAAAATGTCTGTTTCTTTTCACTTAACTGATACAGTTGAGGTATTAGTTATTTTGCTTCTCAACATCAGTGGATTTGATTTGGGTGAGCTAACTCCTGTGCTGATACTCTTTTCAGGTGATGGACTATAACATCAACCTGGGAAAACACCTTCTTCCTTTGGTGGTGCAGGTGTTGAAATATTGCACTTGTCCTCAGCTAAGGCATTACTTTCAGCAGCCTCCTCGCTGTTCCCTCTGGTCTCTCAAACCTCACATTCGGCAGATGTGGTTAAAGGCTTTGCTTGTCATTCTCTATAAGGTGAGTGGTCTTAAAAAGACACTGTCCGTCTTAAAATTTACATCAGTTTGAAATTTATTACCGGGAACACCTAACTGTACTGCAAGTGAAAGGAACTGTAAAGAACCCTTTTCTTTGATTTGCTTACTCACTGTATTTAATTTCAGTGTCTGAAGTAGTTAGCCTTTCATCTGTGCTACTGACCTATTACTTCTGCTGTCTATATTGTCTTTCACATGGTTACCTGAGAAAGAAAAATACAGATTTGAAAATAGGAAAATGCTATATAAAGTTCCAATGAATAGTATTTTGAGTGACTTAGAATTAGTTTAAAAAAAATTGAGTAACTTTAAATGGGGGGGTCAGCTTGTATTCTTTAGTTAAGTGATGCTTTTTAGGAAGTGTTGTTAACATGTAATGTGTTTTTATGCACTGAAATGGAGCTGTGAATACTTTTGATATGCTTAACAAATTTTTAGCAGGTCTGTAGGACATACAAGGAAGTGGAGACACTAGAAATGCTAACATGCTGATTGAAATTGAGTATTTGGAGAACAGTTCTGATGAGAGACCTTTTGCATTATTATTAATGGTTGGTTTTGTCATAAAAGTCAAGAAAACAATATATTAAATCTTACTTACAGGGTTTTTTTAAAAAAAAATTTAAATAATTCTGTGTACAAAGCTGAAAACAGTCCTGCTTCTCATGATGTATTTAGAAGTGTATGATCAAAGGAAGGCAAAGGGTATCCAGCTGACAATATGCTTGTCATTTTTCTATTTTACTGCCTAAATGTTTATCCAAGGAGAAAAGTTAGTTTTTAAGCTGAAGTTTTTCTCTTTCACTAAACAGTACCCCTACAGAGACTGTGAAATCAGCAAGATTGTACTTCACCTAATCCACATCACAGTCAATACCCTCAACGCTCAATATCACAGCTGCAAGCCCCATGCAACTGCTGGTCCTTTGTATAGTGACAACAGTAACATAAGCCGATACAGTGAAAAAGAAAAAGGTACTTTCAACTCTGTCATTTATATGATAGTCATTGATTTAATTCATTACGTCTTGCAGATGTTGTAGAAACGGGTAAATATGGCCTGAATTTTAGAACATAATACTCAGAATTAAGTCCAAGGTGTGACTTACCTGACCAGCTATAGCCATGTACAGCAAAAAAAATTCACAATTTCTCTGTAGGCTAAGCATAGCACAGCAGTCTAACTTCTCTTGGAGGGAGTGTACCTTAGACTTAGTAGTTCAGTCACCATGCCTGGATGGTCCTTGGCCTTTCTATGATAATATTAACTGATCATGTCCACACACAAGGTGTGCAACCAGCCTGACACTGCATTCTGATTATAATAACGTGGCATAGTGGCAAATACTTGATGTTGAAAAGAGAAAATGGTGAATTCAGTCTGTAGTTTGCTTTTGTCTGTAAAAGGAGCTGAAGTTGACTAGCTTACATGCAGATGTATATGATGTAGATGTCTAAAGGGGGAAGAGAATGGTTCAGCCCTTGGAGTCTGTGTCCAATTGTTAACTCTGTATGCGCTTGCCAGCTGTAACAGGTACTCTGATGGTGTGAACTGGTATAAGGTTGGGGCTTGAAATAACATGGTGTTGCTGAGTGTAGGTCCTTAAAATTGTGAAGTTTATTATGTGATAAGTATTTATGATCCAAGCTTAACAGGTTCTTTGGATGTTAATCGGTAGCTGCCTTTCATCTATTTTACCTTTTAGCTGCTTATGTGCTATTTACATCGTCCTTCTCAAACAGTCTTCCTAGTGTGCAGCAAACTGTTCTGAAGAAGAATACGAGAAGCATTCTTTTTATCTGTGTCAGCACTTTTTCATCTTTTGCTGCTTGTTGCTCATAAAAAGATATCTAGCAGAACAAGGACACAAAATTTTGTTTACCTGAACACCCTATTACACAGCTCTAGCAAATTAAAGCAACGTTAAAATGGATGTAAATGATGTGTTGCATATTCTCACTCACTTGAATGTTTTGTATTGCTAGAGGATGGCTAAGAGCGTTCAGGTAACTGTGGACTTACTATGAATTTGTCTTTGTTTTGAGCTGAGTTAATGACTTAATTCATAATAACTTAAGAATGCTGGGGGTAGTAATAATACATTTGTATTAATATAATAGTAGTAGTAGTAGTAGTAATACATTTGTAAAATGCATTCCGTTTCTGGATTGATTCTGACACATTTCTAAGGCAAAGCAAGGTACCTAAGTACCCAGCTTGCTGTTCACAGTAAGCGCCAAGTTAGGTTTAGAAAACACATGTTCCAATCCTGCGTCCAAAACTGATTCCCTGGGTGGCCTTGTGTCGCACTTCATCGTTGTTTCCCTATGTTTAAAGTAAGGAGAATAATATTTACTTGCTTTCCAGAGCTGTTGTGAAGGGCTTGGGGCTGCTCAGAGGTGAAGGACCATAAATGGGCAAATTTTACTCTGTAAATGCTGACTTAATTGTTGGGCTGATTCTCTTCCTTTGCTGAAGTGCTGCAGAAAAAAGAGGATGTAGAAAAGTTTTCTTCCACCTGCAAGAAGCAGCTGATATAATTCCATAAGGACTTGGAAAGTTGAAGCCTTTCCCACCATTTCTAAGGCTTGTTTAGTCTCTGGTCAGGTAGTGTGTGTGCTGCTGTCATCATCAAAGGTGGTGTCTAGATGATGAACAGATGAGGATTTCATTGTCAGGAAGCAAGAATCACTATGCTAAAGATGGATTTTCCCACTATTGAACCTTTTTCCTAATTTTTCTGCAAAGCTTTGTTGGGGGGATCATGGCAAGTGTACAGACTGCTGTAGAGCTGATGATAAATCTTGTGAGAAGAAGCATTTGTTGCCAAGGGGAAGAAGAAGTTAGACACATAGGGCATGATGTTAGAAGTGATCTCCTAACTTATTAAACCTAGTCCCTGTAGAAATTCTTACTATCAACTTTGACTGATTTTTCTGGATTCATCACATCAAGTAGGTATCTTATCCTTGATGCTTTTAGGTGGCAGTTCCATAGCTCCACGTGTAGTAGAAACTTTCCTCCAATTTCAAAGCTGAAGATATTAATGTCCATTCTTCAGTTTTTGGCCATTCTAACTCTTTGACTTACTTGCCTTTTCATTCCTAGACACCAAATGCATTTCCTCTCCATGTTTGCTTATTAGAATAAACAAGGCAAACTTTTTTGTTTCTTCTCTTGAGTGCTCTGTTTTCTCTATTGTCCCAGTAGTGTTTCTTATTTCCATTAATATAAGTGATGTCGTTATTTTTTGATGAGTAAATAGATTTGTATCTTTTTTACTGTCTGCCATTTTCAACCAGCAAGTCTCAAATTAGAGCATAATGTTTTACTATTACTACTTAGATTAGTAATTTCATAATTTATCCTCTTAGGTCTTACTCTACTGCTGTAACCAGCTTCCCAAGATTACCCATTTCTTCTTTTTTCACTTTCCTGTTTTGCTGGTTTATTACTGACTTCGCAGTTCTGATACTGATTTTGTTCTTCAATTTACCATTTCTCACTGAGCACTATAGAAGTTATTTACTCAAGTCAGTATCCAGATATATTCTATTCCTTCCATCTAAAGAATCCGTATTATTATTAGTAGGAAAGATCAGCTTAGGATGGTAAAAGCTTTGATACGCTTTTGTGCATTGTAACCCATTTTTCATTTATCTTTGTCCTTTCTGACCTTAATTCAAGATGTAACAAGAATGGCAAAGTTATACCTGGAATATAAATTTTCTTGCAAACTTCAGGTGATTCTTCATTTTCCAATTCAAGTTTAATTGAAACTAGCTGAGGTTTTGTTACACAGACAGCTTTTCATTCAAGGAATTGCACTCTCTTAAGAGTAATAAAGTTTTTTCTTTCTCCAGCAGAGGAAGACAGTGTTTTTGATGAATCTGATATTCATGATACACCAACTGGACCTTGCAATAAAGAATCTCAAACTTTCTTTGCAAGACTGAAAAGAATTGGTGGCAGCAAAATGGTGAAATATCAACCAGTTGAGATGAATGCTCAGAGAAGTATGAATTGTTTTGTTGGTATAAACTCATGCAGAAATACAATTTCCTAGTCTTAGTTTCAAGCTACCACCTTTCTTTGTAGAGTTTATTGCACTGCCTAATTTGAATACAAGGACTCTGTTTGACTTTTGAGAGCAGGTACTCCTCATTTCCCTGAATGAATGCTCTTACAGGAGTCTCAAAGTAGGCACTCCAAAATAAAAATATCTAAAATCAGCAATTGTTTTCTGAAAATTTAAGCTCTTTTGAATGTAAAAATGTGTAAGAGGATTTGTTGCAATTTTCTTCCACCATTGGTCTGAAGATTTTTATTCAAATTTATTCTTTTCCAGAAACTGATTTTTTTGATGAGGTGAGACTCTAGGGTAAGCAAATTCATTGTTGCTGCTGCAAATATTATAGTTTTCCATTGATAAAAAGGGTCATTTGGTCGTTTCAAAAAACAGGAAGGATTTTGTTTTCAAATTAGGTTTCTGAAATGAATACCCTAAAAAAAATTGAAGAGATTTCCACCACCACCCACCTGCCTTTTTTTTCTTTCAGGTGTTTCCACAGGGGGGGAATGATTCTGGCTAGAGCAAACATCTACTTTAACTTTTCTCACTGCTTTTTTTGCATAGTGATTCATATGGAAACATTTTGAAATATGGGGATAATAATGATCAGGAATATTCTGTTTTATGTGAAAATATGTCTTTCATAATAACAACAGTGATAAAGTTTTAAAATGTTCTCAATGAGTGTGTTCACATAGTAAAATACCAACGCAGTGGTAGTACCAGCAAGTATAACTGTGCTCACTTTACTCCTCCCTGGGACGGGGAGGTGTGACTGTGGTGTGATAGTTGCTAGACTCTGCGGCGGTCTAGGATCACTGGGGGAAAAATTCTCTAAACACCTGTCTGATCTCAGGCTTGTGGTGCTGCATCCTCACTGCTATTGCTACCCTTGCTTCTTGAATTAGAAGCATCCATTTGAAGCCCACTTAGCTGCAGTAAATAACATGTAGATGTGCTCTAATATATGCTGATGTCCAAATGGTGTCCACAACGCTGTAGTCCAAATTTATTTTGAAACCTCTTCAGAGTGGTCTGTGTAGCTCATTTCTTCTTTCATCTCTGATGCCTAATGTAGCCATCCCAAGTGTCTGTAGAAATTACTTGCCTGTACTATCTTCTATTCAATGCATAAGGTTAAACAGTCTATCTTCAGGGTACATCTATCCAGGATGAGTAGAATTTGGACAGAATTTAGATAAACCCTGTTATCCAAATAGTGTTCATTGTAAAAATCTGTAATGTGGCTTTGAGGTTAAAACAAAATTTAGACAATTTTGACTAATACTGGGTTTGTATTTGAAATGCCAGTCACGTGTTGAATTGTGAGGTAAAGATGAAGATATCTGCCATAAGTCTCCAACTGAGGTAGTATTAGCTCTTTCTGTTTTAATCAGGTGAAATAGAGCTGGCTGAATATAGAGAGACGGGGGCCTTACAAGACAGTATTCTACGCTGTGTGAGAGAAGAAAGCATTCAGAAAAAGAAACTGCGCTCTCTAAAACAAAAATCTCTTGATATAGGGAATGCAGACTCCCTGTTGTTTTCATTAGATGAACATCGCAGGAAGTCCTGCATAGACCGGTGTGACTTAGAAAAACCACCTGTCCCTGCTGCTTACGCCATACACAGGCAGAGTGATTATGGACGATCTCGGCAGAATTCTTCTACTAAAGCTGAAAATACAGAAACACAAGAAAATCTTCCTCGTACAGAGAGTTTCCAGGAAACAAGAAGACCTGTCATACCAGAAGTTAGGTTAAACTGCATGGAAACCTATGAAGTGAAAGTGGACTCTCCAATTAAACCTGCTGGTCCCAAGGAAGATTTAGATCTGATAGATTTGTCCTCTGACTCAACATCGGGTCCTGAAAAGCATTCAGTACTCTCCACTTCAGACAGTGACTCTTTAGTCTTTGAACCACTTCCTCCCCTTAGGATAGTGGAGAGCGATGAGGAAGAAGAAACAACAAACCAGCTGAACGATGAGGTGTCTGGCAAAACTGCTGCGTCGTCTTCCTCAACTCCTGTCAATGCCTCTGCACTCAGTCTCAGCACGACTCCTTTGGTCCAGTTCAGCATTGAAGATTGCTCCAAAGACTTTAGTTCTAAGGATACAAGCAACAATGCCTCAGCAGGAATAGAAGAGATCCTTTCCACTTCTCCAAAAGATCAAAAAGATTCTTCAGAGTTAGTTAAGCCAGAAGAACTTCAGGACGTGTCCTGTGGGAACCCTTTAACACTGAAACAGAAAAGGGACCTGCTGCAGAAGTCATTTGCCCTTCCAGAAATGTCCCTTGATGATACCTCTGAGCTCAGCATGGAGGAAATTAGACCTAGTGGAGCAATTCCAAGCCCAAATGTAAAGACAGTCCTTATTAAAGTCCCCGAAGATTCTGAAAACCAAACAGAAAGTGATAAACTTGATACCAACACAGAGTCTGACACAGAACAAAACATGGAGCAGAAACAAGAAGAGGAGACTGAGGAGTCAGAATTTAAGATTCAGATTGTCCCTCGCCAGAGGAAGCAGAGGAAGATTGCTGTGAGTGCTATTCAGAGAGAATACCTGGACATTTCCTTTAACGTCCTTGACAAGCTGGGAGAGCAGAAGGAAGCAGGTGAGCTCAATCACTGACCCAATCAAAAGGCTTATTACTGCATGAAGGTTTTAGTAACAGACCAGTGTAGGGAGAGATGTGTATATGTATTGGGAGCGATGTGTATACATAGCATCGAATGTGGTCTGAGCTAGCTGAATGCTTTCAGGTGTTTGTTTCTCACAAGGAATGTACTAACCACACAGGTATGGTGCATGTGTGAGGGCCCATTTGAAAAGGAAGTGGAGCTCAGCAACAAAAATAGTGGTTCTGATATCCAAGTTAGGGAGTGAAACTCTGTGGCCTCCTATGCGGGGGGTCAGAAAAATTGTCATATTTCTGTGCCTTTTATCCTGCTAACTTAGTCCATGCTACACTGATTGTCTTTTGTGTGTAGTGTTTTTTGGCCTTTATTTCTTCTGCAAGCATAAGACAGCGGAAAGAAGACTGGATCATGAAGTGTAAAGCTGAGCAGGCTGTGGACTTCAGAACTAAGAGCACTTAGAATTAACCACAGTTTGCATTCAGGATCAGACACACACATATTTTGTTTTTATACACTAAAAACTTTTTGTAGCCTTCTTTGTATTGGTTTACATGGCTTGTGTTTGTTAAAGACTTCAAGTTCAAGCATGGGGAAAGCCATACAGTGTTTCTGTGTATCCCAAGTTTTTTCAGGTCACTTCAATACAGGGTTTTATTACTAAGTTTTTCACGTGGAGAGAAAGTGTGTTTTAGCTGTTTCCACAGTTTCCAACTGGATGTATCAAACAGCTTTAAAAACTGTATGCTGCTGCCTCTTTACTTCTGTGGCTTTTTTCCCAGGATTTTTCAGTTATTAGAATTTTGCCAATCTTCTTTTAACATATTAATTAAAAAAGGAAAGAATCCTTCAGGCCCAAGTTCTTTGTTGCCAGTGAAGTGAGGGGGAATATTTATGCATTCCTGACCTCACTTCTTTCTTAATTGCTTCAGAGGGAACTATAGTATAATTTCCTATTACGATATTGCACTTTTACAAGGAGAAATCATTCAGTGTGATTATAGTTATGCTGTTCCCTTTATATTTCAGGCCTGTCATCCCATTTATGGTTCCAGTAAGCTGAAGAACCTCTGGAGCTTTGTAAAAACAGAGAGCCGAGTGCTTTTGAATCATAGAATCATAGATTCACTTAGGTTGGAAAAGACATGTAAGATCATCAAGTCCAACCGTTAACCTAACGCTACCAAGTCCACCACTAAACTATATCCCTAAGCACCACATCTACACGTCTTTTAAATACCTCCAGGGATGAGACTCAACCACTTCCCTGGGCAGCCTGTTCCAATGCCTGACAACCCTTTTGGTGAAGAAATTTTTCCTAATAGGCAATCTAAACCTCCCCTGGTGCAACTTGAGGCCATTTCCTCTAGTCCTATCACTTGTTACTTGGGAAAAGAGAATGACACCTGCATTTGTTATTGATTAGTTTATTTGAGAACATATGTGTTGTAATTCATTTAAGTAGGCTTAATGTTGCCATCGTGGGCTGATTATAATTTCGAAGTCTTATTCAAGCCTTGTCAGCCTATTATACTTCCGTATGTTTTAGAAAGGCTTCTGATATAACTGATCTCTAAATCAAATATCCGCTAATAGGTTGTTTCTTCAAGTGCACAGTGCTGGGCTACAGAGTTTCCCGCCTGAGACTTTTTACAGCACGGTTACCTATTCATTTTCATAGGATATGCTGAAACCAACCATCAACACTTGAAAATTTCTTTGCTTTATTCTTCCCATATTAACAGTACCAGTTATCATAAAATAAAAACATTATATGGGTTATTTTTCTTTTCAATGATGGAATCTTAAACTCTTTGAATCTTTAGGATCAACTGCTAGATCAGCAGCCTTTTGAATTAAAACTGATAACAAGTTGGAGACAAGGCTTTTAAAAGACGCTAAGCTGTCACTTAAACTAGCTTTACATCAGTGGTACCTCTCTTATTTCCATGTTGATGGTTCTGATAATCACTCTGTGAGTGGGATCAAAATCAAACTCCATGTGCATTTATTAGTTCTGGGCTTTAAAGAGCATAGGTAGAAATCTCCTTTAAAAAGTTATTTTAAGCAATAGATAACCTGTGTCTCTATAAAAATTCTTATGACACACACATTGAATCCTTTTAAAACTGCTGGGAATGCCAGATGATGAATGGATTACTGACAAGATATGAAAAAGGCATCCAGGGAGAAAACGGATGGAAAATATTTATTGATTCTTAACACTGAGAGTTTAAGCACAGTTTTCATATGCAGATCCCGCTGCCAAAGGACTTTCAACACTGGAAATGCCAAGAGAGTCATCATCTGCACCAACCCTTGAAGCAGGTGTCCCGGAGACAAGTAGTCACTCTTCTATATCAAGTAAGTTTACCTGTGGCTTGAGGCTTAAATCTAAGTTGCTGTATTTGTGCGTCAGATGCATATCGTGTTTGGTAAATGCCTTCCCCTGAGTTTCATGCAATCTTGGAAGTACAGCTGTGTTGCATACCATTAGATCTGTTAAATCTCTGATGGTCAGTAGGATTTTAGCAGTTAGTGGCTGCAAGATTTTCTGTTGTGACATGGCAGATTTGACAAATGTGGTAATTTGTCACTCAATTTCTTAGATTAGAGTAGGTAGCAGCTAAAAGCAATATTTCACTAAAACTGAATGTTTATTTTCCAGTGAGAGAAAGCATTGTCAACTGCCAGTGCACAGAAGCAGAGGATGAGAACTCCACAAGGCTTTTACTATGGTCTTCAGTACATTTCTTGCTGTACCTTAGGAAAAAAAAAAACTTGCAATTTTTGTAAAATGCCTTGAAATAAATACTACTTCCTCAGCTGCTTGCTGAAATGTGGTAACTATTTATCTGAGACTCCCATACCCATTTCAGTGGAAGGTGAACTGGGTTGGTTTAAGTAGACATTGACACATGGCTTAACAGAGCAGATGTAGATAACGTTGGAAGGTGGAGGCATCTTAGGACATTAACAAAATCCAGAATGGCGTGTCCATCTAGGTAATGTTAAGTAACACATCTGAAGGTTGATGGGGCAGGACTCTTGACTAGGACAAAAGGGAGGGGAAATGATGACCTGCTTTGATACCAGTGAGCTGCTAGATCAGCTCAACTGTCTTACTAAACTGCAATTTCAGATTGCTGTAGAAAAGTAAAATTTTAATTTCTGAAATTCAGTATCTGCTGATTTGATTTGACGCAGTGTCTGGCCTATTAAAGGAAGATGTTATTTTAGACATGCTAGATGAGGACTCCAAATTAGAGGTTTCCTCTCCAGTTTTAGCACAAGTGTCTTGTGTCATGTGCCTCTTGTAGTCCGAGTACATTTGTTGGCGACCTAATGGTACAGATGTCACTTAGTAAAGCACCTAAAGAGGTGCCAGTTAAGGCCTATCTCTGTCTGGTTTCACTGAGTGCTATGTGTTCCTGTAAATTCCAATATATGAAATCGGGAATAGTATCTATATGATATTGAGCCTACATTCCTTTTCTCTTTCTGTGTGCCTCAGTTTGCAACTGCAAAAAGGGACACAAATGCTTCTATTGTGTCTCTTGTCCATTTAGACTGAAATATTTTTGACCTTCTACTCTGTGTCTTTACAGTGCTTTGCATAATAAGCCCTGATCAGGACTGTGAGCGCAAAGCACTTCTGTAACACACATACATAACATCACCTGTACAGCCAGTGCCTGGCTGCAGAAAGCATACATCATTAACTCTAATAAGAAGATTTTGCCTTTGGACTTCTCTTCTTGAGTAGAGAATTCCACAGCAATGGAGGGATGGTTGACCAGATCACTAGCTAGCATATGAATGGCTCACCAGCTACTATGTGAAGTTTACTGATCTTATCATGATTGTTAGGTTTCTTGTAGAAAATCTGATCAAGGAAAACTTCCTCTACTCAGTCATAGGCACGAAAAGTCACATGCTGGTCCACAGCAATCAGCCTGGCTCCAATGCTGTTCAAAGGCTGGCAGCTCCCTGGGTTTTTTGTTTTTTAGATTTTTTTCTTAACTTACCAATATCTGAAATCATGGCTGTCCTTGAGAAATCAGGTAAATAACCCTGGAGATCCAGACCTGCTCAACAATAGCCTGATAATGTGAAATATGCATGAAATCTTTTTAATTACAATCGCAAAAGCTGTTATGAACATTCAAAGAGATAATTTTCTATATTTTGACTGTCATCTGCACTCCAAGCAGTCTTGTCAGTTCTAACATTAATTGCTGTTCTTTCATCAAGAAATTCTATGCTTGATAAAGTGATAAGGCATCTATTTAAAATCCTTGCCCTGGAAACGATGGAAATTCTATTTTTCTCCTAATTTGCTGTGAAAGGCAGCTGCAATATAACTTTTAAAAGTGAAACATGGAATGGTCTCTTGGTCTGGTTCAGTTCCAGAAGTTCAGTTATACAAGGACTGCTTTGCAGCAATGCTGGAGAAGTTTGTACTTGGACCAAAAATAGAGTTCAAATGCACTCTGATACATTGAAAGAATATAATGAGGGAAAACTTAAAATACTTCACCTAATAAAATAATTTCAGTGTGCAGATTCCCACTGAAGTTATCATTGTGTTTCTTATTACTCAGGGCCTGTATTTGTTTTGTTAGGGAGTACTCAGCTTTCTCTGAATTTGAAACTCTCAGATAGAAACGGAGTAGAGCAAGTTTCGGAGAAGGCACTCAAGCCCTCAGAGCTTTCTGAAAGTTGTAGTTTATCCCTTGTCTGCACTTCTTCATCACAGTTAATGATGTGAAATGCTGGGTTTATTTTCAGAGCTTAGCTGTGTCCTGTTTGGAATTTCAGAACGGAACTACCTGATACTATGTTAATACTCTTTTAATGATGTTGAATGTAGCTGCAGATGAAAATAATCATTAGGAGAAGAATTTGCTTTTTTGCTGTTGCTTTAAGGCCCTGTTGAGGAAAGACTTAAACATATGCTTAAGGCAACATTTTAAAAGCTTTCCTGTATGGAGATGCGTGTCAGCAGTCTCACATACCTTGGTCAAGCAGGGCCTTAGAACTCTGTCTTCATACTGTGAACAATGATTGTGGTTTCAGTGGTGGGAATATATTGCTCAGACTCAACTGTCAAAGTGAATGTATTATGTTCATCAAATTTGAATTTTCTTAAGAATGGAGAAAAAAGAGGAGTTGTATATGATCTGTTTCTTCCTCCATTTAAGCACTGAGAAAATACATGACCCAAAAAGTCTTAAATTTTAAATCCACATTTTTTTTGTGTGTGTGTGTGTGTGTGTGAGCATTATCCAGTGAAACACATCTCTTAAAGCAAAGAGTAATATCCATTTAAAGAAGTATTGTAAATAGTCAGATGAGGAAAAATCGAATGCTTGTTGCTTGATAGCTCCATGTAAGAAGAAAGGCAGATGAAGGCATGCTGGCTTCACACTTCAGAATAATGTCCAGGTGGTATGCCTGAGTGGCAGGTATTTAGGAGGCCTGTTCAGGTTGCATCACCCATGAAGGGTGCTGGTGTTACGCAGTTCTCCATACTTTGCTGGGAGGAGACTGAGTTTCCTTCCTCAGTATGTTGTATGTGAGTGAGATTCAAGTACACGTTTATCACCTGTCAGCATGGGAATTTTGGGGTAGTATCTTACACTTCACAGATACCAAGTGTTTTGAAGAGCTTTCATGATATTTGGAGACAAAAAGGCACTGACAGTTGGCACAGCAGATGAGATACTGAATCAAAGTCACTTATGACTGATGTCATTGGGGCCAGAATTGTACCCTGTGTAGTTGTGTGAAAAGTGCATATTGACTTGAGCAAGATCCTCAGAGGGAGCAGTCATTGTCCTTTCAGTATTTATCTCATGCTGGCTTGTAAGATCAGGAAAAAAGAGTAGTTGTTACATGTTGTCTGAGCCCCTGAAATCCTTTTGCATTTCTGACTTGCAGCTCAGTTCAGACAAATGAAAAGAGGCTCTTTGGGAGCTCTGACAATGAACCAGCTAATGAAGAGGCAGCTGGAACACCAGTCTAGTGCTCCCCACAATATCAGCACTTGGGATACTGGTGAGCTGCATTTATTGTTCTTTATTTCTATTTCCTAAACCAATTACTTTCTGTATCAATCCATTAAAAAAGTGAGTATTTCTATTTTACTGTTGCAGATAAGTAATCAATTTCAAGTCTGAAGTGAAACTTTATAGTGAGTACCAGATTCTCACCTGGTATGAATCGGAATAGTTACATATTTGGGAGGTAGTCCCTCTGGTACAGTGGTGTCCCCACAATTTTGCATATTACTTGGATTATTTCCTGGCCTCACTGAATGAAATGGAAGTATCACTGTTGATTTCATTAGGTATAGGATTTCATCCCTGGTGCATGGAATCATTTATTTGCATGTGTGTTTACAATGGTGTTGGTACACCAAGGAGTTGTGCCTTATACCAGCCAGTTTTATTTCTCTGTAGAGAAGTTTCTGCCAGCTCATGCTGAACACCTGAAGTTTCTGTTCACTCACTGACCTGTTTTTTCTCCCTTTAAGATGAATGCAAAGCAAGGAAAACTAAATTAAGCACATAATTTCCTCATTACTCAAGTGGTTTATTTGTTTTTTTTCTTCTATAGAAGATTTTCTGTTATGACCAAATTCATACCAGATTTCACTAAACAATGAATTAGTTCTGGTTTATCATAAATGCTAGATATTTTATTGCCTGTCTTGATGTTAGTGACGTTACAGAATCATGCTTCTTAGGAATTTATCAGCAGATCCAGATACATCCATAGAAAGGAGTGCTTAAAATGTTATATGGAACTTAGCATGCTGAATGAATGTTTCACCACCGGTTCTGGACAGCTGAGTTAAAATTTTTGCTTAATTCAGTCTTCAGCATCAAGTTCCATCAAACTAAGTCTTGTAGCTGAAGAATGGCTAAAAGTATGGTATATAGTTCAGGATTATCCTTTCTACTCCAGTCTGCTGAGTGGCATGCTCAGCATGAGATCCTTAAATCATAAAGGTCAGAATTTGTCAATGATAACAACATTTTCTTTGTCCTATTAGCAGGTAAGTTTGTTTATTGAAGAGACTTAGCTGGTATCACCTAGTTGCTCAGGCAGGGGTTGAGAGATGAAAAAGTTATTGCTCTCATTCTGCAAGACGTATTCAAGAGGAACAAGTCAGTACTCAAAACCACTTAGGAACTCTGTCTTCTGAATCTTGTTCCAAGTCCACTGGCTTTCTTCACAACATCTGTGACTTTTCCCTCCAACATTCACACCAGCTAAAGGCCTCCAAGCATGGAGATACAAAGTATCTGGAGATACAAAGCTGGGAAGCTTTGCATCTCTCAGTCTCTTTTTCAAACACTAGCTTAAAATTAAAATTATTATTTGGACAGAAAACAGGGGTTTTTTTCAGGACAAATGCTCAGTGTGACTATTTGTCATTTCAATGTCACACCACAATTTTAAGACTCATTATACTCAGGTATAACAACTAGGAAATAGTTTTATCCCATATAAGTATATGATGCGTGCTTGGTTCATGCATGCTTTTTTTTTTTTTTGCCTTTTTTTTTTTTTTACATTGGCAGGTATGATATGTCTCTTTCATTTCTTACTTCAAACCACTCTTTTTCCCAAGCTTGCTGTCTGCAAAATAGAATCATTTTGTGTCTGACTCCTATCAGCACAAACTATACCTGACTTCTAGTGTCGGTATTCCTAAACACTTTCTCTTTTTGTGACTCATATATTCCATAGCTTGTTGAATCTTTACGGCTAGCACTTCCTTTCTTGCTTAATGACACTTACTTTTCTAAAATGCCTTCTTTGGTATTAGGTTATCTGTGTCCTTTTTCCTTTGTGGACTTCCTTCATCTCCCTGCCCCACCCCTCGCCTTATCTGTGCTTAAAAAATGAACTTTTTTCTTTGTTTTTTCAATAGCTGTTGTATTTGTTTTTCTCTTGTTTTAACTGTTTAAAACTTGGGGAGCTGGTAACAAGTGCTGGATTCATAGTTCTGGAGACTGAAGTTCTGTATTTATTCACAGAGCAGATACAGCATGGAAAGCGGCTGTGCAATGTCCCTGTTTGCCTAAACCCTGACTTGGAGGGACCACCGCTAAGAATCAGAGGTTAGTTCAGTGTCCATTTGACCTGATATCTCTGCTAAGACTGCCAGGAAGGTTTTTTGGTTAGCACCAAATGGTGCTGAATTTTATGTTCCAGTCAGCTGTATTAAAGCCCTCAACTGTCCTGCAGAATGTAGGTTATTGAAGAATTATTAGACAAGACATTTCATTCAAGACAGGGACAACTGATAAGTACTGGCTTTCTGCTAGTACGTGTTTTGGCTGTCAACCTGGAAGTAAAAGGAGTCTGTATACAGAGTGTGGTTGAATCTCATTCCTTTATGAGCTCTCCTCCCTCACAGCTGAAATACGTCCAGGCTTTCTTAGAGCCTTGCAATGGAGCAGTGACCTACCTTCTTTGCCTAAATCATGTCTTTTTCCTACTGTTCAGTGCACGAGAGAGGACATTTTTGAGTAGTTAAGTCTTATTCCAGCATTGTAACCTGCATTATGGCAGCTTTTTTCATTTGTGTGCTGCAGTGGGACTTATATCTAGAAAACATGACAGTGAAACTTTCAGAGTCATGGTAGAAGGATCTTTATTCATTTGTGAGGGGGGAAAAAAACTGGCTAGAAATATGTGAAAATCTAGTCCTATTCCTTGCATTCTGGGTGGTGTCCTACATTACTGAAGAGTATTCTAGGCTTCCTGGAGTGTCTGCTCATATCCAGCAAAATCTCAGGGGACAATTATGAAGTACTGAACTCCATATGTAAAAGAAATATTTCCTTCCATACTTAGTAAAATGATTGTTTAAAACCTGTCTTATGCTTGTGAAACAAGCCTTCATCACTCCACATATTTTGAGTTCAGAAACTGTGGGAGCTTCTTAGATTATTTTGTCTGAGAGCTGATATTAAATTTGCTTTTCCTGCAGTAACTGGAATTATCTCATCAGAAATTCCATCTGAACCTAGCTTACGTGGAGAAGCTTCCTCCTGTTTCCATAGTTAAATATTATCAGAACAGGCTAATGTTAACATTAAATCTGAATCTGTAGATTGAAGCAACCAGCAAGAAAGTTGATAATGGATTACTTAATCTGTGGTTGAACTGGCACCAAAAGGGCATTGGTACTCTTCTAAAATTGGTTCACAAAATCAGCCTTTCATAGATTGGTCTTTAGAATGAGATGCCCTTGGGGACCGCTTATGTCACTGAGAACTATGGGAAGACAATTCTCCAGAAGTACGTGGGAAGACTGCAAATCTTCTGGTGTCTAGTCTCATAGCAACTGTAGAATCATCCTCTCTCCCTAAAAAATGAGTAGCTACAATTACATCCACCTGCTTGGAATTTTTGTTCTTTGTTATCTTTTTTCCAAGGATTTCTAAAAAGTTCTGGTTTTTTTTTTAATTGATTGTTCCAATTACCTTGAACTATCTGGCAGAAGCAAGGAATGTGCTATATATCCTTTTGTAGACACACTTTATTTTTTGTTTGTATGCACAGCAAAACCATTATGGCTCTTCTTTAGAAGTCTGCTCTTCTAACAGTTTGGATTTATGTTTAGTGATTTTCTTTCCTTTTTAAATTTTTTTTCCCCCTAAATGCCTTAAGGTGCCACGAAATCTAGCCTGCTGTCAGCACCCAGTATAGTCAGTATGTTTGTACCTGCACCAGAAGAATTTGCTGATGACCAGCCCACTGTGATGACTGACAAGTAAGTTCTTTTTCTGTTCCTTTCAAAGAACTAATTGAACTTCAAATAGGTCAGTTAAAGTATAGATATACTTTATGGAAATATAAAGTCCATTCTGGCATTTATCTCTATGCTAAGTTTTTAAATTAATTTTTTTACCCCAAGGTAAACATTTCCTAAACACTGCCAGCAAAATGTACTTTTAATTCAGTAGGACCTGTGTGAGTTTGCACAGGTGAAATGACGACTCAGGTTATTGCATGTGGATGAAGGGCAGGGGAAGCATTTTCCATCCTATTTTAAATCAAGGGTTCCTTGTGATCTGTCAGAAACCACTTTTGCCTTAGGGGGAAAAAAAAAGCTCTTTTTTTAAATTCCTTCAGTTTCTGTTGAAATAGATTACATGTGATTACATGTCAACAGTTACCAACCTAGCATTTTTAATGCTGATGCTCACTGATCCTGAAAGCTTTTGCAAACCTTAATTGGTTGATTAAAATGCCTGTAAAGGAAGTATTAAATTTAAGTGTACTCATTTAATGAAGAAGCAAAGCAGTCAGCAGGGAGTCGTACACTGATTTGGTTAAAAACTGGGAAGAGAAACCGTAAGTTCCTGCTTGTGCTTCTGCACTCAGTCCAGTAGACAGACATGCCAGGGTGATCACTGAGAAAGACAGGGCCATTGTGCAGGCTGTGACTGGAAGTGGACCTTATTGTGTGACAAAGTGAAGCATCCCAAAAGTTAGGCTTGCCTTTGGCACTTCCTTTGGCCGTTTCGCCAAAACTATAGCACTACCTATTAACATACAGACCAGCTGAGCTTGACTTTCATGACTTTGTTGGCATATTTTCTTTCTGTTCAGTAACAAAGGCAAGAAAATTGCCTGTGCAGTTCCATTAAGTTAAAATATCACAATCTGTTGGAGTCATTAGCAACTGATTGATCAAATTAAGCAAGCCTTCCTAGTGGGCTGAGATAAGCCAGTTTCCCACATTGGTTTGCCTTTTTTGTAGGTTGTGAAAGCCTGTCTCATCTCTCCTAAATCTGACATCCCCTTTATAATTAGACATTACAGAGCCCTTTCAGAACTTCATGAGTTGTCTTTGAGCATTTCAGGAAGGATAAGTGACTCAGCAGCAAATCTGCCCTGGGAAAGGGAGACTTCTCTGAAATCTAAGGTTCTGTGCCCCTGGGGAGGTCCTTTCATTTCTTTCTTAATAGCTAGAACTGCTGTGGGAACCAATCAGATCATTGTTTCCTAATTGTATAATTTGTTATTCATAATTCATGACTGACAGAAAGGACAATGTGAAATTGTTCCATCTCTTTAAGATCATCTATGAGTGTCATCGTTTGTGTCTATGCTACTAAATAGAAGAGTGCCAGGGACTTGAGCCCTCGCCTGAGCCCAAGTCGCACAAACTGACTGGTGTTCACGTTGCTGAGGGCTAGTCTTCACTGCTGCAGATTTCTCTTGGATAGTACAAGCTGAAGCAGTCCAATATAGAGTGAGGGAATTAGCTAACAATTACCAATGAAGGACCCAAAACAAGGCCTGCTGTGTGGCCCTCTCTCATCTGTCAGTGAAGAAACAGCCAGTGCAGCTAGTGAGAAGCTTTATTAATGTTTGAAAGCCATGGACTGTTATTAATTATAGAAAGATCACAATTACATTATCTTTCTAAATAAATTTTGAGTGGAATGTACTAAATAATAGTACTTTAAAAAGACATAATTATACACATAGGTATATATAGTAATACTTTGTTTTAGATTTGTTAATGTCAGTTTTTGAAACTGTTCTTTGCAGGTGCCATGACTGTGGGGCTATTCTTGAAGAATATGATGAAGAAACACTAGGCCTGGCCATAGTTGTGCTCTCAACCTTCATTCACCTTAGTCCAGACTTGGCTGCTCCTCTGCTGTTGGACATCATGCAGTCTGTAGGAAGGTAAATTCAGGACTTTCCTGTCTCCCACATGATTGAAAGAATTTTGTGCCTGGAATTGGGTTTACATAAACTTCACTATATGAAGTTACATATTTTAGAACTCTTAAGTGAATAACATCTGGTTCTGTGTGCTTCTTTGTAACTCATCATTTTATCAGTTTCTTATGTAACTTCTTCCACTGTCACTTCAATTTTGGGCAGCTCTTTTGATGTCCTCCCCTTTTACCCTCCAAAAGGAGGTTCCAGCTAGGGAATCTGCCCAGCTGGTCCCACTGTAAGCAGCGATGTAAAGAATTAATTAATTTTTTCTGCAGTACCCTTATCTTCCTTGAGTACCCTGTTTATTACCTGAACAGCAATTGATGCAGCATACTCTCTGGTGTGCTTCTTGATCCCGTTTTATTTGAAGAAAAATTTGCTGTTATTTTTTATTCCTTCTGCTAGTTGCTCCTTGAACCGTTTTTGGCCTGCCTTCTTCTGTTTTTTTACATTAGATTTGTCAGAATTTATGCTCTTGTCTACTTTATTTGAGACATGACTTCAGCTTTTTGAAAGAAGCATTCTTTTTTCTAATAACTTCCCTCACCTTTCCTTTCTTCTGCTCTCTTGAAGTCTTTCTTAACAAGTGGGTTACCTTGGCCCTGTGCTTCCAGTGTAATGTTCTTAAACAACTTCTGTGCTTCTTGTAAAGACTGAATTCTCTTTGCTATCGCTTTTTGCTGCTTTGACAGATTTTTTCACTTTTATGTAGTTCCTGCTTTAGAAGTTATGCACAAATGTGGTCAGCTTTTCTGAATTTTGTTGTTCCTGGAGGACTGCTGACTCCTAGGTGTGATCATTCGTTAGCATACCTGAAGCTTTTCAGGCTTTTCAGCCATATCTTGTATGCTAATTAAGACTAAGTAAAGAGTTGCATCTCCTTATGAGAGCTTCCTAACCAGCTGCTCTGTGAGATTGTCTCTGATAAGGTTTTAAACATTCAGTGTCTGTTATTTTTCTCTTGTGACTTTTACCCAGTGTGCATGAGATAATTAAAGTGTACCATTACTATTGTCTGTCTTCTTGTTGCTGCCTTGGCCAGTTCCAAAACTTCCTGCCTAAGAGGTGGGGGGGATGCATTGGGGGTGTTTCAGAATAAACTTCTGAGCAGCACTAGAAGTGTAGAAAAGGTGCACAGCTCTCCTTTTCCATGTTCTTTTCAGTGACTGAAGTTAAAATTGCTTGACTGTGACTTCTGCAGGGGCACGGCTCTTCACAGCCCTGCCTCTCCACTATCTCTCAATTCCATTTAAACACAGCAGCTATTCAAGTCCTCTATTTCCATTAATTGCAAGGCTGCAGTTCCCTGCTGTCATTGCTAATGAACCCTGATGGAGGCAAAGTTTCTAATCTTGACAGATGCTATCCATTCTGTGTGATTCTTGTAAATACAGCAGTACTACAGCCACAGAGAGTAAATCATTTGGAAGATAAATTATCAAGGGATGAGGGCCTAGTGGGCTACCTTTTTCTGTGCTTTGAGGAGGAAATGCTGCATCTTTGAGTGAGACAACTGATTGTTTTAGAGCAGCAGATGGCATGCAACATGGGGTATTCCTGGTAAATACCCTGTGTTGTTCCTACTGGCTGTCATTTCTGACAAATTTTAAGCCCAGTAAGAGGCTCTGCACAAAGGGATTGTTTTGAATACATGCAAAATAAGTAACATATACAAGCAGAGAGTCATTCAGGTGCCTCATATATAACCTAAGTTGCTGTCTTTCATCAAGCAGTGCTGTATCGTTACCTCCAAATACCCATCTGACAGCAGAGATGAGAATGAATTAGACTTCTTGCATTTTTATTCTTAGAAAAAGAACTACTACTTTCATGCTTAGAAGAGGAAACAAGGAGTTAGGAAATCCAGGGTCTTTCAGAATACCTAAACAATACAGAGAAAGATTTTCAAAAGTTATTTGGGTACCCACAGGTACAGATAGGGATTTTCAGAAGAGAAAAAGTTCTGGGTTCAAGTTACTGACAATTAGAGATTGACATGTTTATAAGACTCTGGCATGCACTTAACTTTATGCTGTAGTTCCTGAATCAAGATTTTTGACTTTTTGATTCTTATTTCATTGATTTCCAGTGAGATTTTGGTTTCCAAGCATCAAAGCCCTGTTTGAAAATGGCATTTAGGCTCTTGAGTTAGTGAGGAGCTTTGAAAAGCTTAACTTCTGTTCTTAACATGTATAAATTTGAACACATCCATTTACTGTGTACTGTCCATTTACTGTTCTGCTTGGTGGTCTGCAAGTGGAAGTAATGATGTGGGTTAATGGCCTTTGTGCAACAAAATATTTAGAGTAGTAACGATAAATACATACAAGCTGTAAAATTCAAAAAGTTTCAGATGCTTCCAAGTGTTTAGTGTAGTTATGTCTCATGAAGTTTTTCCCAAGTTAGAAACTAAATGTTTTGTTTATCATAAAAACCACACTTGCATTATTTCATCCAAAAAGAGAGAAAAACTTTGCATAGGACTTCGATTTCTTTTAGAAGAAATATTTTATGCTGTTGTATTTCTATGTTTTAGTAGATTTTTGAAAGTAAGTGTAATGTCTATTGGGCATGTGATTAGTCTCATTGCATTCTGCAGAAATCCTCATGTGCTTTAATGTAAGCAGATGCTACAGTTATTCCAGAATAAAGGTCTTTAATGCTTGAAGGTGGCTTCAGACCTGTTTTCACCCAGGATAAGGTTTGCACAGCAGAATTCATATGTTGTATTTTAGTTTGGACTCCTCTTAACAACAGTGGAGTCAGGGGCTCTAATGAGGTTTTCTGTTTTATGCTGGGACAACTGAAGAGAATATAATCTTCAATCCCCTGCACCACACAGCCTGAGATTATTGCACTGTTGAAAGTATGCTGCGTTCCCAGCTTGTCATGCATCATTAATGAAAATCACCGTCCAGTTTGGTTTACTCTGATGCATTCAACTGAGCTGCCTTAGGGTTCTTTTTGGACTTTGCAGTGGTGACTAGAGAGGAAACTGTCTTCTGAACAGAGGCTGACAGAGGATTGAGCAACAGCTGAATCCAGCCTAAAAGGATCATGAATCAAAGATAAACATTGAAGGCCAGATCATCAGCAGATGTAAATTAGCATAGCTCTATGAACTTTCCATTTAAACATACCAACTTATTCCAGCTGAAATGCTGATGCGCAGCAGATAAAAGTAAAAATTGCATGGCATTTTGTATGTAAGAGATGCTTCCAGTGTACATTTTTAAAAATCACTTTTTAGTGGCTTTTAGTATTAAAGGTGTGTTGCTTTGATATTATAAGCCCTGATTCTGTTCGTCTACACCCTGGATATTGAAGTGCATGATTTTGCTTTAAGATTGTGTTCAGTATTTTTATCACTGAATGCCCATATTTGGCTTCAAAGTCTGTATTTAGGTACTAAAATAAATGACCTGATTTTTGAGAACCCAGTGTTTCTCATCTGACTTTGTAAGAGCTCATAGGTACTTAGTGTTTCTGAAATCAGGCCAGTTAATTTAGGTGCCAAAATCTGGAACTAGAAGCCTCACTTCTGACTGCCAAGTAGAGAATTTTGGCTTAGTCTATGTTGCTGTGTTAATCAGAAGCAGTTCAGTCAGTAGGCAGCTTTTGGCAAACTGTTTTTTTTTTTTCCAAATCCCTCTAGGTTAGTAATTATCCATGATGTGCATGTAAGGCAATAGGTTTACTTCTTGCTAGTACAAAGAAGCAAGCAGAATTGTCTTTAGAGCTGTTAAATATTTGTGAGACTGCAAGACTGAATAGAGTTTATATGTTGTGCAAATGTGATTTGACTGAATTTAAGTGCTCTTCAGAAGACCTTTCTGGTGACATTTTAAATGTTCTCTAAAATTCTTGTTTGTTATTTAAAAAAACGTATACTTTATTGGCTTACTTAAAAATGAAACGCAAAGAAAGCATATGAGCTTCAATATATATTTTTTTTTTTTTTTTATTCCAGGTTGGCATCAAGTACCAATTTTTCTAATCAAGCAGAAAGGTATGGTAGCAAAGGATACTCTGGCCAAAATGAAACAGTTAATCTAAAGCATCATTCTCCCTGGCCCTGAAAACAGCTTAATTTAACTTTTTAAAAATGTATTTAAGATTTGTGAGTAAGAGGAAAAACCTGTCCCTTCCCACTTGTTTCAAATATCTCATGTATTCTGAAGATGAACAGGAACCCATATTCGTAAGTATTGATCTTGAAAAAAATCAGATTGAGACGTAATTTAAAGATGCCTTCTGGTTTCACAATTCCAGTGCAGCTTTTATAGCTGCTTCTGTGTTCAGTATTTCTCTTGGTAGACTATCTCCATACATTCAGTCAAGTGAATCATCCTTGGCCATGGAGAACCCCTGATAGTGATACCTTATTATGTAAATTGGATGCTGAATAGAAGCTCTAAAGAATGTTAAGATGTGCAGTTTATGAGTAAATAGATAATACTTTAGCTTTTTAAATAATACCATTCATTTCATGAGTGACTAGAAAGTACTTCCTCTCTTGAAGGAAACTGCAAGAGGCAAATTAATATTATAATGTGTGTGTTTACCTGTTGCTCATGTGTTCTATGGTAAAGCCAAGAACCTCATCCTGATACACAAGATGGGAGCAGGATTATATTTCAAACTCAGATGACTCACAAATAAACCTATGTGGAGAATCAGGAAAAATGCAACAATTTATTGAGACTTAAATACTTTAGGTATGTGTACATAACTTTGTCAGCTCTGCATAGTCGAGCTGAAGTCATAAAATCAACATGTTGAACAGTTTTTTGGGTTCAGGACAGTTCTGCTTTTGACAGTCTCACACATAACTGAACACTTCCATAATTAAAAAGAATAGGATCATCTTTATTTTCTCCATGTAGTCAACTTTGAGAAGTGTTTCATCTGCAATGCAATTTCTTTCTTCTTCCTTTTCATTCCTTTCATTTCAGCATGATGATCCCTGGAAATGCTGCAGGTGTGGCCAAGCAGTTCCTCCGTTGTGTGTTCCATCAGCTGGCTCCCAACGGCATCTTCCCCCAGCTCTTCCAGAGCAATATTAAAGGTAATGTGCGGTACCTGAGTGCACTTCTGTCCCTTTCAGTTACCTCTATATGGACAGTCAGCGTAAAACTGTAATTCGAATTTCAGATGGAAGTTTTTTACGGACCTTGGCCACGTCTCTTATGGACTTCAGTGAACTGAGTTCCATTGCTGCGCTGAGCCAGCTGTTAGAGGTATGTTGGCAATCAGCTCTGTTAATGGTGCTAGTTTGATTAGTGTTATCAGGCATATTGGATCATTTCTCCTCATTCATTAAAAGAGTTCAAACTTGCATCACCAAAAGCAATGTGAATTTTTGTTTTGTCATCCCTGCAAGCAGGATTAGGCTGTCCTCACCATTTTCCTTCTGGGTTTTGCTCTCACTTGATAGCTTTTTTTTTGTTTCCCGCCTCAGACCAGCTTCTGGAGCTGACCTACACATTGGTAGTGTGGGCCATCCCTTCCCCCAGCACTATTGCTGGTTTTCAGGAACATTTCTGCTCATACATCTCAGTTCTCCCTCTCTCCTGTATGTGCTGGCAGTTTCTCTAAGTAGTGCAAAGATATATTGCCTGCCTTTCACTGAGTGACTTCTGTGCATGTGGCTTGTTTCTACTGTAACTTATCCTTCCACTAGCACTAGTCACTTGCATGTATCCTGCTCTTCCAAGAACGTGGCAGTTACTTCACACAAAGATTTTGACATCACTTTAAAACTGCTTATATCTTTCCAGTCCTGACCCTAGTACACAAGCCAAAAAAGCATACATGGTCTACTGAACATTAATGAAGATATCTTGTTTAAAACTGTCTGAAAGAAAACATGGGCAATCCACTGGTGAATACTTTACAAGTTCTGCTTTTTTTACTGCCATGCCAGTCTAAGCAGGTTATGAGTTAGGACCCTCCTTAAAACATTTTGGCTCAAAATCTTTTGGTCAATACTTTAGGAACTGAACTAGACTTAACTGTCACATACACAGTTTAAATTCCCTGCACAGCATTTTATCATTAGCATTATAGTAGAGGTGAGTAGTATTTGGTCTGAACAAATTAACCTCAGCATTTCCAAATACTGTTTAAGGGACCGTTTCTGCATGTGTACATTTGTTTACAGTTCTTGATTTGTTTCCCAGGGTTTAAACAACAAAAAGAATTTACCAGCAGGGGGTGCGATGCTGCGCTGTTTGGAAAATATTGCTACCTTTATGGAAGCCTTGCCGATGGATTCGCCCAGCAACCTCTGGACCACAATTAGTAATCAGTTTCAGACCTTCCTTACTAAACTCCCTTGTGTTTTGCCACTTAAGGTATGATGTATGGACAACTGAAACAAGCTATACTGCCATTGGTCAGGATGTACCGAGACAGTGGGAAAGCTGGGGATGAGAAATTGGAGCAGTTGTTGTGAATATCTTCTAATGATTCAACTAATGTTTCCAGAGGACTGGAATTATTGTATGTCTGATCCATCCCTTTAATTATGTTTTCTGTGGGTAACAGTAACAACTCTGACCAGAGTACTCTTCAGGTCTCTGTTGGCTTTTTTCCTCTACACTTTCCATGCCCTGTCTTTCCCAGATCAGAATACTGCATTTGAGAGAATCAGCATTTTGGCAATGAAAATCCATCTGGCTTTAACTGTTAAAACAAAAGAAAACTCTCAAGAAGAGGAACACCACTTGAGATTTGCTAAAAGTACACAATAGTTGGACAGGCAGAGAGAACTGAGACTACTGGGAATTGAGCCTAGCCTGTTTGGCTGACCAGGTTGTAGTTCTGGCTGTAATCAGGATATAATTGCAGAAACTGAATCTAGAAGCTTTGGGCTCTGATTTCTGAGTGCTCAGAGGACATACAGAGGGATCTTATCTCCTGGTGTGTACATTTCCAGATGTCTTTTCAGTAAACACAGTAAAAACTTTTCTGAGGCTTTCCAGTAAACATGGCATTCTGATGTCCTTATTCTGACTTTATTTCCTATGGCATGAATGACCCCAGTGGTAATTTATTCTGTGTAAAACAGTGTTGCTCAGTATGAGCTGAGGGATCCAAAATCTAACTTTGTGACTTATAGTATTGTTTTTTAAATTGGCACTATTATGCAATAGTCAGGTCTTGAAACCTCTTTAGGTTTTGGTAAATTGAGACGCTATCCTGCAGCACTTACTAAGCCAAACAGGCAGTAACAATTCCCTTTGCATATTAGCCACCCCAATCTGTTTAATCTTGTCTAATTGAAATAAATAAAAACAAATTAATTGGATTTTAATAGTTCCAACTGCATATCTGCCATTCACAGAACATTTAGATGGAGTGTTTACTCTGATTTCCCTTTTATTCATGGGAGGTATCACTAGCGATACAAGTAAAACAATTGCTTGCTTCTGAACTTTCCATCTCCTGTTCCTTCCTCTAGGGTCATAAATGACTCTAGATGTTCTAGATGTTTGCAGAAGGGATGAGGCAAGACAATGGATAGACTCTGAAAAGTCCCATTCACTGCTGCAACCTGTGTGATTTATGCAGAAGAAAAATCAGTTACACCATAAGGAACAACTTTAGAGGGGCCTCTGGAGCAGCTATTGCCAGGGCGCATTCTGATGTTATGGGGTGTGAGTTGCAGCCCTGTCTTAGGGTGTGGGGGAAAATGTCATAGCCCAGGGCAACCACAGAAATATAACATGAGGTAGATGGTGCATACCTCCTGCTAACCCACTCTTTTTTTTTCTTTTTTCCTCCAGTCCATTTTTTATTACAGTGAAAATATATTTCTAGGAAATTTTTGTCATAAAAGGGGTAATGTTAACTTTTCTAAACTAGTCTTTTAGTGAAATTTTCTTATGTCAAGGCCCATGCTGTGGTATGTTACCACTGAAGGGGTATGATTGTGTGTTCAGCAATAAGCCAGTTTAGGCAAAGTAAATAAAGATCAGTCATCAGGGACCATTTTTCAGAATTCACATATAACTTATTCATAGCTGCTACCACTAAAAGCAAGACATGTGCATGGAAAGGTACTAATGCTGGGTTTTTTTCTTTTTTTTTTTTTTTTTTCTTTCCTGCCTTCAAATACATTCACAGTGTTCTTTAGATTCTAGTTTAAGAATCATGATTTGCTTGTTGAAGATACCTACCACTAGTGCCACCAGGGTAAGTTCCAACAAGACAAAACTCTGTTGCCTGAGATTTAGCGAGCCCGCGCTATTCTATGAATGTCTTCTTATCCCAGAGCTAGGAAAGTATTATATATAAGCATAAAATTGTGCAGTCCAATTCTCTTTGGAGAATGATAAGAGCTTTGGAATCTAGGTTACAGTAAAGTGTGGGTGGGATTACTTTCTTGTGTGGGTGTGAATGTATATCTTCTTAAAGATTTGATGTTCTCTCTTCCCCCACCCCTTCTTTTTTTTAATTTAAAAAAAAAAGATAGTAATGAACTTCCTTAGAAGTTCTGCAGTACAATTCCACTGAGATCAGTGAGGTTTTCCTGCATAAACACTGCAGAATGTCTTATATCTCATAAGCACTGTGTCAGAGGTGAAACTTTTTCTAATTTTTTGCTTCTACTTTCTGCTACAAGCAGGAAGGCAAATGGTAGATAGAATAGCCATTTGACAGAAACAGTGTAAATCCCAGCAAGATAGCTTCTGAGCTAAAAATAATGCTGTTCCATTCAGGTATTTCAGAGTTGGAATGCTTTTTGTTTTGCTGAGCAACCAGTTATTGATTTTTCTAAATCATGTCATTGCAGAGTCTTCTGGAGCCTTTTTCAAAATTACTAAGCTTTGTAATTCAGAATGCTGTCTTCACTCTGGCCTACCTGGTGGAACTGTGTGGTTTGTGCTACCGAGCCTTCACTAAGGTAATGATGAGACTATATCTTCCTTTAGGACAACTGAAAATAGGACAGACAAAGTCCTACTTCCCTCAAGTAGTATGTTTGTAAGTAAAGATGAAATCGATGTCAAGTTTCAGACATGTCAACAGTTTTAATGTAGTTTGGCTAATCAAGTAGTGATCATGATTCAGCACCTTTTAATAATACTGAGTTTCACATTCGCAGGATAGACATGGATAAAGGGAACCTGCCAAAAACAAACATTGCTCAGAAAAGTATTTTGGTGTGATTTCATGACTTGGAAATTATTTTCTCCTGTAGAGATGATATCCGGTATTCATGCATGACTTAAAATGTCTGTACAGTTGTATCTGTGCACAAGTTTAGCCACATACCTTGTGCAGTCAAAACTTAAATATTCCTGGTAGTGCCTTTTGAGAACACAGCTGTGAGGTGAGGCAACAGATAGCGAAGTAAAGTGGAAGACTCCAAGTTAGGAGCTTCTCAGCTTAGATCCTGTTTCATTCTGTATTAGGCATCTCACTTTGGCATGCATGGCTGTAAGCTGTGTAGAAAAAAGAACAGTATATGTGCACCTTTAAAAAGTTTTTAAGATTCCTGGATGAAAGCTATGGTGTACAAACAACACTCAGTTATTACTCAAGTTCATTTTTGTAGCTATTGGTGAGAAGTTGAACAACAAAATCCACAAAAACCAATCAGACCTTTTACTAAGGCCCTATATACTCCATTATGTAGATTGTTAATGTACTGAGTGAAAGTGTTGCTTCAGCCACTAAGTACACAGTTTTCCATCCTCAATACATTTGTCAAAACAGTAATTAATCCTCAAGAAATGTTCTCTCCTAAGTAGCTACATGATTTTCTATATTGATAATGTACAACTGGAACACGTGTTGCTTCAGTCGTGGTAAGACTTAAAATATCACTGGACAAACAGTTCAAGGAGAGGCAATGATAAAAGCAATGACACTCTTATAGAAAAACTGCACAAGAAAATAAGAAAAACTTTTACCAGATGTAATGGTTTGAAGCATTATAGAGAAACTAACGGTATGTTTAATTACACCAAACAAATACTACCATTTTCTGTCTCATTTGAGAGAGAAGAGCTTATGAAAGAAAAAAAGTCCTGAATACAGAAGAGACTGTCCAGCTTTGGGAAGTAATTTGAGTTAGATCTATAGTTAAGCCTTTGGGCAAGGCAAAGTGAGAAAAATGTTAACTTAAAGTCCATCAGTGGGGTTTTTTCATTGAAACAAAAAGAGCCCCATTTAAAACTGAAGCAAAGACATTCCTCTTGCATTTGTGGTCTGATAAGACTATTTCATGTATGCCTGCTAAAGCAAATTGTGAAATACAGGAAATGTTCCACTCCCCTTATGCTCCGCAGTTTCAGTTATTTTAAGAAATTTTTGTTAAACCCATGGTATTAAAAAAAACCATGCTTTTCTTACATGGTTCCTGGTTCAATGCTCTATTAATATATTGAGTACTTAACTGCACACAGGAAGCTTGGATTATAGCCCTTGGTAAAATCTTCTTGATTTAGTTTAATGCAACCTGGTGACCCAGAAATGGAATCATTAGTAAATGGTCTCCTGCAATTTATAGCCACAAAATGCTTAATTTAGTGGAACTCCACACTACATTATCTTTGTTATTTCTGAAAGCTTACCATGGTTTTGCATTAGAAATATCAAATTAATGACTGCTGTTAGAAAAAAATTAATCACTTGCGATGCCTGTGTTTCTCTACAGTGGAAATCACTGTAGCCAAATAAGAGTGTTGTTTGTAATAGAATACCACATAGGAGTAAATTCCAGAAGGAATATAATCTGTGAACATTGAAACTATTCAGATTGTTTTGCAACTTTGAATGTGCTGGCTGGAACAAAACACCAACTTTTAGCTAAGCTATGGAGGTTTCTTGCCTTTTCAAAGACCAAGCCACTCTGGCATGCACCTTGTAGAGGTCAGTGCTGTACAACCACTCTAAATCTTCTTTCCAACATTTTCCTAATACCATGTGGCAGGAATATTGCAGTTTCTCTTGTCTTGGAGCCTGAAGACTCATGTCAATCTGATATTTCCTTGTCTGAGTTTCTGTTCCAGGTCAGCAATTTGATTTTTTCAGTGCCTTTGGAACTCTGAGCTCAGAGTAGCATCTCTTCTGTGGATTGTAATCTTCTTATCTTTAGTTTTCCTTTCAAGTATCTTAAGGTCCTAAATGGACACATTTTGGCTTTCTTATCTCTTACAGCTGCAGAAGCTTCAACCTAAACTTAGCCTTTTGCTAGCATTCTGTTGACCCTTATTAAGTAAATGCAGAATGCCACTGAATTTGACTTGACATGATTTTGCAATTGAATTTTTTTAAAGAATCTTGAAGTGGCTGATCTTCAGTATTTGTAATTACTATAGTAGCAACAGAGATAAAATAAAGAATTTTGCTTTATACTGGCTTACCTGGAGGATAGCATACCACTCCATTAAAGAACCAAATTTACTATTATTACTAAGTATGGGCCCTGAGATACTGCTAAAAACCAACTTCAGTAGTTTCACATTCTACACATAGACCTCTGGCAAGTTACAGTTTGAAGGTTGCAACACATTTTTTTATAGGGATGCATAGACATTCTAGAGGATTAATTTGGCTGAACAGAGGCTAAAGGGGTTCTATTCTTGACTCTTTGGTACCAAGTTTACACATGTGACTCCCCTGGGTGTTATTCTCATGGAAGTAATGCCCATTTACAGCTCTGTTGCCAAATATAAAGTTCTTAAAGTAAACCATGTTTATACATATTTATCACCAGTGGAACGGTAGGAATAAATAGACTTTGATAGGAAGGGTACTCTGGGCTATTTACTTCACTGTCATCACTCCTGATTTACAGTGCAGGAAGCAAGAGGATGCATGTCAAAAAACGTTTTGCTTGATTTTGCTTCATCTCTCTGCACTGCATGTGCTTAACAAACATTAAGAGTTTAGACTGTGAGACAGGAGACTTCTTTGAGAAAGAGATTGTATTATCACTGTTGTATTATCCTTAGAGCCAAGGAAAGCTGGGATTCATGAAGTCTATGCTTCCTTCCCAGTGTTCTGACAAAGCAATTTATTATGGCCTAATTATGTCCTGTGTAACATAGGTGTTAATCTGTAAAATAGCTGAATGCTTTTGAAAGGGTATTGCCTCTCTTCTTTTCCAGTATGTGCAGGCTACTGTACTGGGTTACTGATAGGAACTTCCGCGTCCAGTATTCTGGGGAATGTAATTGTCAACTGTCAGCATGGCACTGCATTATGTATGTGTCTCAAGACTGTGAAGGCATATGATGGTGGGAAGGGTCACTCTTGCTGGTGAATTCTAGCAAGTAATCAGGGTCTATTGAGTAATGTGCACTGTTGAGTATTGTGCACCGTTCTGGTTCCCCATTCCCAATAGAATATAGTAGAATCTGAGAAAGTTCAGATAACGGTAACAAGAATGATCAAACAGTGGGATGAGTTCCACATACAAAGCAACTGAGTTAGGTCTCTTTAATCTGAAAAAGCAACAACTGATGGGAACGTAAGAGAGGTCTGTAAGGTCACAAGTGACCCAGACAGGGATGGTTAATGTCATGCCTTTCCAGTACAAGAACAAGAACATACTAAGTTTGTAGTAACCAGGGCCAAAGCAAGTAAAGGGAGGTGCTTCTTCAACAGTGTGTGACTCCTTGCCAAGTACTGTGGGAGCTAAAAGTTGACAAGGGTCCAAGAGGTCAATGGATACAAATGTGGAAGAGAAATCCACTGAGAATTATGAATTATACAGAAACCACACTGAGCTCAGAAGTTCCCTGAGCTGAAAACAGTTGATGGCTAGGAGAGTAGTAGTGGGAATTATACATGCTTGCCTTGTTTTTATTCTTCCTTTTGCATCTGCTTATGTCCTTGTTGGAGGTAAGGTACTGAGGACATTTGTTCTGGTCTGACCTCTCCTGGATATTGTTATATGGTATTATTCTTATCAGAGCACCAGTCATGCATGTGGGATATGTGACTTCTAAGTACTTGTCCCCTCATGTAATGGTTTCATAATACAGCTGAACTGGTCCAGTGTTTGATGGTCCCATAAGGGAATGATTTTTTGGTTAAATTTTTTTTTTAAATTGATTTTGGAGTGTTAGCTTCCTGTGAGTTAAGCTGCCTAGACTGCAGCAATGTAGTCAGACAAGGACCACTGCAGTTTGGGGACCATTTCATCGGCTAAATGTGTTGTCTGTCAGCACTCTCCACATAATTGAAGATCAAACTAGGAGCCTGAAGTAAGGTCTCTTGATTCATAGACTGGTGTCATAATGTCCATGAAAGACATACCATCTGTTGTTTTGGCACCTTCTCCCAAATCAGGGGCTGATATTTAAAACCTGGTTTCATTAAAAGGTGTGTGGGTGCTGTGGGAGTGTGCTGGTTTTGGCTGGGATAGAGTGAAGTTTCTTCACAGTAGCTAGTATGGGGCTATGTTTTGAATTTGTGCTGGAAACAGTGTTGATAATACAGGGATGGTTTTAGTTATTGCTGAGCAGTGCTTACACAGGGTCAAGGCCTTTTCTGGTTCTCACCCCACCCCACCAGCGAGTAGGCTGGGGGTGCACAGGAAGTTGGGAGGGGACACAGCTGGGACAGCTGACCCCAACTGATCCAAGGGATATTCCATACCATATGACGTCATGCTCAGCAATAAAACTAGGGGGAAGGTTGACTGGGGGCCACTGCTCGGGGATTGGCTGGGCATCAGTCGGTTGGTGGTGAGCAATTGTTTTCATTTGCATGACTTGTCTTTCTTGGGTTTTATTTATCTCTCTTTGTTATTTTCCTTTTCATTACAATTGTTTTTTTAATATCAATTATTGATCTGTTCTTATCTCAACCCAAGAGTTTTCTCACTTTTACCCTTCCAATTCTTTTCCCCTCATCCTGCTTGTAGGGGAGTGAGCAAGCGGCTGTGTGCTGCTTAGTTGCTGGCGGGGGTTAAACCACAACAGGGAGGTACGCATTGTTGCTGTAAGCTTTGTTTGCCAGTATGCTACGCAGATACAGTGTGGTGACATCAGCTTTCTGAGGAGGAACACTGGTGACTGGCTTCTTGGTTTGCTGCAACCAAAGCTCACTCTTACTTCCAGCTATTCATCTCCTCCAACTCCTTCCCTTTTAGCTGCACTTGCTACTGTGTGCAGCTGAAGGTGGCCTTCAAACTGACCCTCAGTAACTAAACCTCACAGGACTTCTCTGAGGAAGAGGCAAACATTATTATGCCATTTTACAGATGTCAGAAAGGAAATGAGGGCCTGACTGAGTAAAAAGTTCCACACATTTAACTTAAATGAGCAGGCAAGTGCATGAGGTTTACAAGATGGAAGATACTAGGCTTTAAATCTTATGCACACTTTGGGTATGCTCTCTTCATTAGACAGCATTGTTTCATTTCTAATGGTCATTTGAAAGAGAGCTCAGTGTAAGTCTTCCTGCTGATCAAAATTCTTGAGTTGCTGTGGTCAGTAGTAGGTTACAGATATATTCCACATTTTTATCTTATCTTCGAAGTCAGAGAATGTCAAAGTAAGATGTATAACAGGCTCATCTTATCTCTTTTACCTCCTTGCTGTCTCAGCTCTACAACTCTATTCTTAGGCTTCTGTATTCTAATCTCCATTGGCTGATTTTCCCCTGTGTTTTGTAATGTTTCTGTTGTAGCAGCTGTAGCCAAGACAGTTTTTATTGTGTAAGTGGAAAAGTACTGCTAGTCTAATGAATCAAAATAGATGTCCAAGCTGCCTTAGTACAGGCACCCTTATTTTAAGGGGAATGACAATAGAAAAAATGTGTGGTAAAATGTAGACTGTTTCTGACAGGTTTAGTGAAAGAATAGTCTAAATCCTATTGCCGGTTTTGTTCTCCTGTTCTCCTTACTGCTTTCCCCTTTTCCCTTTATATGGAACTACTTAGTGAAAGCTATGCTGCATGCCTGGGCTTTATAACTGGTTTATAAAATCTGTCTGTATTTCACGTGTGAAATATTAAAATCTTGGATATAGTGCCTGATACAACATCAAAGGAGAATCACCCTCATTGATGTCTGCCTTTTTATAAGACAGGAGCAACCAATACACTTTTTTAACTTCTGTATTCTCTAACTTAGATAAAAAGTATCTTTATGGTTTACTAGTGGGTGTCGGTGAATTTCAGGACATTGATAATTCTGAGTTTTTCTGTTGTAGGAAAGGGACAAATTCTACTTGACGCGCAGTGTCATATTGGAGTTACTGCAGGCACTCAAGTTAAAGTCACCCTTACCAGACATGAATCTGCTGCTCTTGGTGCAGGTATGGGAGATTCTTATGTAATTCTCATACTGATCCTATCTCGGCCCAAATTTGGGGCGGGGGAGGCGGGGGTAGAGGGTGTGTGTGTTAAAAAAGGCAAGTCCAACATGCTTGAAGAAAGTACCAGCAATGTCAGGGGAAGCAAGAATTTTTTGAATCAAAATCCAAGCCGGTTACATTTGTAACCATAGGTGCATACATTTAGACTCCTACACTAAAATTTAAGAAACTGAACTGGGAATCCACATTTCCCAGGATGATAATGACCTGTGCATCATTGTGCATGTATTGAGGATTACAGAATGTATCTCGAGTTGGAAGGGACCCATAAGGATCTAGTCCATCGAGCATCATACCATGTCCCAGTGGGACAGCTGCCCCAGCTGCTGCCTTGTCTTCAATCCTAGCCCCAAAGCCAGTGAGCAGTTGGTGTGGGAAGGGGTGCTAGCTGATCATAGGCCAGAATTCAGTTGCTGTCTATTCAGGCAGGCAGTAAGCTGCCTCCAGTCCCTGAAGGCTGTTCTCTTTTAACATGGAATTTTCCAGCAAAGAATACATAGACAGTATTTCTGTTCCTTTCATTCCATGGATTGCTGAGGTAGGAGTTAAGTTAGCTTTTTCATAGGACAATCTGAGCAAGTAAGATACAAACTTGTGAAAAAATCTTTCTGCCTCCAAAATGCCAAGTGTGGCACTGTTTGGCACCACAAGCCTGTCCTGCAAAAACAATTTGCTGAAGTCCATCAATTTGAATCACAGGTAGTGGGCTCTCATTGTTTACAATGAGCTAACCATTATATGCATTTAGTAACTTTAAATGACAGGGGACCTGCATAACAGCACTCCATAAGGTTCAAGCAAGATATTTGTTATGTAGATCATTCATAATGCTCCAAGCATCACAGCTCCATTCACTCTTTCCCCTCCCATTATGGAGTCAAAGCTTCATACAGCTTACTATGGGCTCATTTTCTGTTGAATACTGGTACATTACTCATAGTAAATAGTTGATTGCCAATTGACAGAGAAATAATACTGACAAGTGAAATTATATAGCAGTTAGGATAACTCTGAAAACAATTATTATGCCGTCAGTGTTAGGGAAGAAGTTGAGGTGGGGAAGAGTAACACTTGGGTTTTTTGTCTTTTGATGGTAAAGGGTTATTGTTTTTAATCCATTTTAATTTAAAAAGCAGAAATTTGCCACCTTTTTTTTTTTATTTTTTTAAGCCCAGACTTCTTTTGTCAGTCCCAGCCAAGACCATCAAATAACTTAACAACCACCAACCTCTTTCTGCCTTATGGTTGCAGTGATGCAGCTTGATACCATGTGCATTGGTGTTTGTTGACTTGAACTGACTTTTCTTGTATTACTGTGTCGGCTTTGGCTGCAATAGAGTTACTTTTCTTTATAGTAGCTGGTATGGGGCTATGTTTTGGATTTGTGCTGAAAACAGCATTGATAATACAGGGATGTTTTCGTTATTGCTGAGCAGTGCTTACGCAGGGTCAAGGCCTTTTCTGCTTCTCACCCCACCCCACCAGTGAGTAGGCTGGGGGTGCACAGGAAGTTGGGAGGGGACACAGCTGGAACAGCTGACCCCAGCTGACCACAGGGATATTCCACACCATATGACATCATGCTCAGCATATAAAGCTGGGGGAAGAAGGAGGAAGAGGGGACGTTTGGAGTTACGATGTTTTGTTTTCCCAAGTAGCCGTTAGGGACAGTGGAGCCCTGCTTTTCTGGAGATGGCTGAACAGCTGCCTGCCGATAGGAAGCAGTGAATGAATTCCTTGTTTTGCTTTGCTTGTGTGCATGGCTTTTGTTCTACTTATTAAACTGTCTTTATTTCAACACATGAATTTTCTCACATTTACCCTTCTGATTCTCTCCCTCATCCCACTGCAGGGGAGTGAGCAAATTGGCTGTGTGGTGCTTAGTTGCCGGCTGGAGTTAAATCATGACAATTACAGAATAAAGCAATTTTTCTGCATTGCTCCATTGTGTAGCTCAGTCCTGTGACTACCCCAAAGGGTGACAATGCCACAGTCTAGTCAATCCTGAATTCCTCATTTAAGAATGCAAACATGCCACATCAGTTTCGGCAGTGGGATTTAACTGGTAAACACTTGTCCTTCACATTGAGTCAATTGCCTGATAGACACAGTAAGCAAAATTCTCTCTTACATTATCTTTATCACATAAAGATAAAATGATAATTGCCTGGGTTTTCCTCCTAGCACTGTTCCCATATGCTGTATTCACTTTGGGATGTATTCATACCTTACACAACAGCACGTAATGTGGATATAAATGTCTTTTATGATGTCCCTCTTTCAGAGGCTGATGAAGTGATTCATATTTCCTGCTATCCAAAGCAGCCAGCTTCTGTTTTTATGCAGTCGGTGGTAAAGAATAGGGGTTGTATTCAGACCATCTGCTGTAGATGCCTACTGGAGCCATGATGACTACTTCTCCCATTGACTGTGCAAATTGGCAGCTCTCGGTAGTATGTGGTCTGAATCATTCAACAGCCTCTTGAATTTAAATACCATAGTAACCACTAAGCCCATCTTAAGCACTGTTGTAATTTAAGAAACCTACTTGTAAAAACACATATGTATCTGGTTATTTTAATTTTCTTTGGTGTCATTAACAGAACGAAGGGATTGGTTCACCTCTTTACCACACAAAGCCACTACAATATTAATTCAAATTGTATGGTTTTGAATCCATAAAGCTGTAGCAGGGTTAACACACCACCAAACAGAAATGGTTTTAATTTCCAAGACAATCATTTCCCCATGGACATGTTAGCCTGTATACAAGATTTTATACAGACAGTGCACACAGAATACAGAGATTCAGTCAAAATATTTGAGATAACAAAGGAGCTAGGAGTACTTTAATTTAACAATAGATCAGTCATGGGCTGACTAACAAAGGAATTCCTAGGAATGTACATTTGACACCCACATTCATCCAGCTTACATGGTGCCATCAGTGTTACTGGTGACATCAGTGCTAAGATGAGAGTTAACTTTATCCCATTTAACAAAGAATGAGAATTTTAACCAGATCACCCCAATCATTGCATAGGTGTCCTGGATGATAAAGGATACAGAAAGTCTGTCTCCTTCATTTGTCCTAGCAAATGAAAGCCATCATGTACATGCTGTTGTTCTATGGGTTTCCATAGGAACTGCTTCTTCACCCAGCATTTTTTTTCCCAGTACTTTCCTCCCACTTACATTTCACCAGCACACACCTTCAGAATTTCCATTGACTTCAAATTATATTAGTGTCTCATTAGGATTTGCTTGTTCAGTCAGGCTCTAAGGTTTAGTGTAGCTGATCTGTTTTGTTCAGGTAACTCCTGTTTTGGGCAGGACTTTCAGCTAATGTAAATCAGTGTATATTTAGTGGTTCCAGTTTATGTTTCTGTGAAGATCTGGTCTACTGATTACTGAATAGAAGGATTTAAATTTACATAGAATATGTTTGTAAGGATATATATTTTTAAAACTGATTAAGAATGGAGGTATAATATAGATAGATTATGGTATGTAGGTAATTCACTACAATCACCAGACACTCCCATTTAGACATTATTCTGCAGGTGTGTCTCAGCAGACAATGCTAGTAAGAGGCATGGCAATTATTTGCCCATTTCTCATCTTTTTGCAGTGTGGGGGTATTTTTTCTTTCCTTTTTTCTTTACATATAGCTGGCGTTAAATCTCTTGCAGTGACGTCTTAATGTATTCTAGTATTTGTAGAGGGAGACAACATAAATGACAGTGAATTGGACTGGAAATGTAAGAAATTTTTCATTTTGAGCTTGGTTTCCCCATCCTCTTTTGACTGCATTGCAACTTTAGGAAGGATCCTTAGAACTGGCAGTCTGATGATCAGAAAGATAAGCTAAACAAGGCCTAATTATTAATTAGAAATGGAATGGAGTTTGTCAGCTGTTTTTAACATATAAATTAATACCTGTTATTTAACCCAAATGCCTCGGTGCAAAAGATGTAGAAAGCTTACAGGAGGCCAGTAGAGGTTGCTTTGGCTGCTGCTTCTTATTATTGTTCTTAAAAGAAAATGTTGTCTGAAATAAATGACCTTTGTCTTTGGCAAGGGTTTTTTGTTGACTTACATGGTGAGTGCTGTACAGTGTCTGTAGCAGTGCACTGAACTCACTGTTGGATGCTAAATATACTCAGCCAGATTCTTCAGGGATTGTGGTCCTTTTTTGCAGCAGATGTAGTACAAGGGAACCGTAATCTACACAGAAATGGTTGACAGAAATCCTTCACACAGGAAGACAACATGTCTGTTGTCCAGCAGACCCAGCATCAGCATTGCTCTGAGATAGGGTGCATTAGGAGAAAATCTGTCATCTATTTGCCTAAGTCCATTAATGGTCCTTCTTTTAAAAGAGAAGTGGAGAGAGTCATGGCTGCTGTTTGAACTAAGACTCAACTGTCTTTACTGGACTGATACAGCCCGTAACCCTAAGGCTTTCTTTTGCTTCCCATGTAATTATTAGAGCTGTGGTACAGAAGAGCACCAGGCCATATCTCAACTGAAATATGAGTTAGATTCTTCTTTTATTTCCATTTGGCTTATTCTGGTGTAAAATAAATTCTAACCAGAAGAAGAGTCAGCTGGAGCCAGGCCTTGTGTCTAATCTAATTAGATTATTAATCTAAACTCAGGTATGTCTTTCTGGTATTTATCCCAAAGAACAGAATCTCCATCAAGACATAGGTTGAGTAGTTTCCAAGTCTTGGTAGGAAGTCTGAGTTCAGATTAAATGTGTCATTGAAAAGTAAAGCTTGTGGAAGTGTAAAAGTAAATTCTAGGTCTGTAAAGGATATTTGGAAATAGTTTCAAGAAGAGTGGTCAGTCATTGTGAGTACTGCTAACACACATGCATCAGACAGTTGTAAAACATATTGTGTAGTCAATGTCTGTTTCAGTTTGTGAAGGTACCGCGGTATTAATTTTCAAGAAAGAAAATTAAGGCTTAGACCTTAGTTTTACAGTTCTTTTCTGTCTGCTCTTTCATAGAAGGTTATATTGCATCACAATGGACAGAAATTGCTCAAGTGCAAATACAGTATTGGGACAACAAGTTGTAGGAACAAGCAAATAATCTGTAGGGTGTCCAGTGCATTATTGAAGCTTATAGTGATTAAATAACAGTGTTAGCAGGTCTAATGCATGAATGACATGGACATCAGAGATTTTGGGTCAAGGGATTTGGAAATAGAAAGAAGGGGGAAAAAAAAGCAAGGAAAATAAAAATATAAGAAAGGCAATTAGAGATATTCTACTATAACAGAATGATACTGACCTCTCAGAAACAGCTTGTATTTTTGTAGTATTGTGGCCTGTATTATGCAGAAGTTATACCACACTGTACCAGTATGTTCTCAACTTCAAAATTGTTCATATAATTCATCATTGTAGAACTTCAGTGCAAGTGTTGTAATCACAGTGAAGAACATGGCATGCTGCCTTATCCTCTATCATGATTTACTCTATAATGAAAGAGGAACATGTGATATATGCAAGGAATAGCAAAGATATATATTTTTGCTCATAAAGAAGTCTGATTTATTATATAATATTCTGCAAATTGCTCCTGCACAGCATATATGTGTTAATTAAGCACATTACAGTCTTTTTCATTAAAATTAGCTCATTTATAATGATGAGTTAACTAGGTTCTTTATAAAGAGAGAGAGCTCTAAAGGCAAATTACCATGAATAAAAACAAGAAGAGATCTGAACTGATTTTAATAAAGTCATGAATAACTTAATAGTGTCTTCAGGTTCCTCCAAAAATAATAAAAAAATAACTTGTCTTTTACTTCTTCTTAGTTTGTTTGTGCAGATGCTGGAACAAAACTAGCTGAGTCAACAATCTTGCATAAACAGATGATTGCGTCTATGCCTGGAGTAAGTACTGAATCTAACTCCACCCCTTAGTTTTGGTTTTTAAAAAAATTATCTTATTCAGCTAATATTGCTTCATTTTAATGTTCTTTCCTTTTCATTTCTCTTCTGGTTGTCAAGGTGTATTCCAGGCAGAGGTTGAGATGCTTCTTCCTTTTTATTAATGTTGGAAAAGTTGTGAACTTGATGTTGCTTCGCTTACTTTCACTGATAATATTTAGTCATGTAACTGACTTTAGCTGGAGCCTGCAATCAAGAAGTCAACATGTGGGGAACAGACCAGCTGAATGCCTCAAAAAATGGTAGCACGGAGGAAAGCTACAAGCCATTGCCTCCATTCTCACAAAAGATTATGTGCTTAAAGAAGGGAGTTAATGGTATTTTTCTGGTAATGTGTAAGGCATTCATCTATATCCTGCTGATGAGTGTAGCTAAATTACCAGTACTCATAATTGCCTAGGTGCTGAATATGCACCTGGTGAATATGAGAGGAAGTAGCACAGTTGGAGGTCTTGACTTGTTCTATGACACATGTGACTGAGTGCCCAAACAGATGGATGAGGGTTAAGCCCAGGTCTGCTTCACAAGCTGAGGAAAAGTCGTTTCCCTGTATGTGTGTCTCTGTCAGGTTTAGGGGTGACCTAATAGTATCTTTCCCGTATATAGATGGTTAGAGAGAAGTCTTTTGCAATTGAGCATTATTTTCAGAGGTTTGAGTATAGTATCTTTTATAATTCTATTATTCAATATTTTAGAACCCATGTGGAATCCTTAGTCCACATAAACTGGATGGAGGATACACTGACAGGGATGCCAGTGACCTTGTTTTACTGTTTGTTATTCTGTCAAGGGAACTGACAGGCATAGCATTTGAAAAGCCAGAAGGTGGTATAGTTCAACACTGTGTAGATTGGTATTAACATAGAAAGATGAGAAGCGCTCAGGTCAGTTGCTTAAAAATAGAATGCCAGCAGTTTTTCAAATTTCAGCCACTAAAACTCAAATTATGGCTTAATAATTTTGTGATCAAAAGTAGATCTGGTTCATTTGTATACTCAGATAGGATAATCGGCCTCTGTGCTTCCAAGTGTAGGTAATTAAATAGAGGGCAAAGAGGAGTAGTTTTGTGCTGTAAACTTTACTGCAGTGTTTTGCCCTGAGCCTATGACTTTGGATACAGTAGTTTTTGGTGACTTCAGAAAGATACCTAATTTGATAATTTCATCCTTTAGCCTCCAACGTTAAGCATTGCTTTTACTTGGCCCCTAAGAATGAGGCATTCATAGTTCCCCTTGAATTCAGCTAGCATTATCTTCACTTCAGACTATTAACGTGTAAACAGAAGTTTATATGATACCTAGTGGGTCAGTCGTATCACCTTCTGAAAGCTTCTCTCCAGGGTTCTCTGGTCTGTTCAAAGCCTTTATTTAATCTGACAGCTTTGTTATGTTGACTGCTTTGCGTCTTGTACTAGCGGAAGGGCAGATTGGTATTTCTCACTGTGTTCTAGGAAAAGGATTATGAAAATTTGTACTGTGGGAATACAACAAGAACCACATTGAGTCCTTTTGTTTTCCCTTTGAGGATGTTTTTGCTCTGGCACAGGTTGCTTCTCAATGCTTACACCTTTACGGTCAAACTGGAGCAGTTCGTGAAGGATTTAATTTATCCCTTATAGTCCTTGCCTCCCCTTTTGAAAATTCCAACTAGCTGAAGTGCCATTAGAATGCTGTATTTAAAATTATTTTGCTTCAGGAATATCCCAGAAACATTTGTTAGTTAAAAAAAAAAGAAAAGGAAAAAAAAAAGTAATACTTAAATTTCAGTGATGTTCATTTTAGTGATGTTTACACATAAAATACCTGAAGCCAGTCATTTAAACTGTTTTTCCATCATGATTAATGTGAACATAAGGGCATCTATGCCTGTAACTGAATTTTGTTTTCTGGGATTGTAGCTGATGGTTCCACTTGCAGAAATGTTCAGCTGCTTGAAGAACTGAGTTGTTAAACTCTCACTGACTTTTTAAGACTTTGATTCTGGACCACTGTAAATTTCAGGATGACATGACAAGGATATTCTTGAAAGTTTCATCAGTTAATCTTTTATTGCTGTCACAGATAAGAGTATTTTATGATGCATGAAGAAGCTACAGTGACTGGGCTATCTTTTTATACTATCATGAGATAAGAGGTCATATTACAGTAAGAAGAAAAACATCAAAGAATTCCTGATTAAATCTAACTAAAAAGTAAAATAAAGGATTTGAGACAGACAAATTGTGTTCTGGTGAACAAGAAACAAAGAACAATGAACAATGAACATACCCAAAACCTGGTACTTAAACTAACTTCTTTTATGTTCTAGTGTGGAACAGCAGCAATGGAATGCATGAGGCAATATGTTGGGGAAGTGCTGGATTTCATTGCAGATATGCATACCTTAACCAAATTAAAGGTTGGTTCTAGGCATATGTTGATCTAAAGTGTATGTGCTTTTTTAACAAAAATATGTTTTCTGTAATGAACTTGCCTGGGAGAAATGATTGAAATTCTTTGAGGATGACTGACAGGTTTTTTTTCTTTCTTTTTTAAAAAATGTTAGTACTGTTGTAGATTAGACACTTCTGGGGGATCAGTAAAAAGTAGCTTATACAGTGTTGAAATGGAGGCTGATTCAAATATAGTGAGTACACAATAAAAATGCAGGCTTGATTTTTCTGAAATGTTGATGATAAGCTAATGTCATACCAAAATCACTGTGAGAAGTAGTAATTTTTCATATAACCTATGGAAACATAAAACTCCTTGCCTGTACAACTAATTACACTCTCCTGGAGGAATCCTGTGTCCCTCATATACACAGACAGAAACTTAAGTTAATTGGAAGTTCAGAGGTTATTAAAATGCAGTAATTGACCTAAAAAGAAAAGGGGGGATGTGTGTACTTTTTCTTATGGATACTGTTGTTTTCATTGTCAGGTTATATTCTGTTGAGGTGGGGAAAACTGAGTGGTTCTTACCTCTGTTGTCCAAACTGCTTTTTGGTTTCTGTACATCAGTTTGATGCCAAATTTTAAGAGGAGTGACAGGAAAATACTTCTGTCACCATGAAATATTTTATTTAGGAATGAATTTCATGAGAACATCCTAGTAATAATTAGCTGGTCAAAACCTGGAATTTCTGTTTCATGGGGGAAGCCAGTATCTATTAAATTTCCTACAAAATGGAAATTCTTTAAGATGTTTTAGAAAAGAACTAGGCTAAGTAACATCGCTGCTGTATGATAGGAAAGAAGTGTAGCTGTTTCAATTGCTAGCAAAGTAGCATCTATTGTTAATAGCTTAAATAAAGGTTTAATGTAATATTTCAGCTAATATATCCCTAATAGTCATAATGCTGTGGAGGGGGCAATATTTATTCTATTTAGCATAACACTATACCATTAGGTAGTTTTATTGTACCACCTGAAGCTGAATACTAAGTGAGCACTGAGCTGGAGGTGAAACTTTGGTGATTAAAAGCCCCCTTTTTTAGACGGAAAACACCTGTCTTATAGTGGAACCATCTGTCACTTCTTAATGTCAGGCAAAGTTAGAGCGCAGTCTTTTGAGCTACATACCGGTACCCTGCACAAGGGTGGATTTCCTTCAGCACATAAAATGGAGGCAGAGGTGTGACTACGCCTTGATGGTTCTAACTTCTGCAAAGCTGGCAAGACAAATGAATGGTGTGGGAGCGCAGCAGAGGAACCGTTACAGATACGGAGAGTCTGTGCTGTCAAAGATGCAGCCAATTCTGAAATCTGGCAGTAGAGTTTTAGTCCTGGTATGCCAGCAACTTGATGATCCAAGGGGAAGTTGGTCAACTGAATGAGATCATTTCATCAGTGGGCACAGTCAAGTAGCTGCCAAGTTGCTTTTATGTGATCTAAAGCTCAGTTGACAGATGCAGAAAAACAGTTCTGTCCTGTTCTGGCTAGTACGAATCGTATTGCCATCGCTTACATGCCTGGGCTTTGGTGCATGTGGTCTTCTAGGGAAGTTCTTTGACTAAACTCTTGCATTTGTTTCTAACCTCAAGAGCCACTGTGCTTCCATAACACAGAGCGCATCTGCTAATAAAGGGTGTTGATGGTCTGTTTTCCTGATAAATCAGTATAGTGTTTCCCTGAAAGGGCCCCTCTACTACTGCAGCAGTCCCCTGCTGAAAGTTACTGGAAATGCACTGGCGTGTTTCATGCCACAGGTTTATGCAAGCATTACGTTGCAGGCAAGACAGAATAAATGATAACCTGTAGTGGATTTCAATACTGGAGTTTACTTATGAAGCAATGAGATGAGAACTTTTACCCTACCCCTGCTAGTTTCCTGCACACTCACTTGCTCACTGTCCCCCTGCCCTCTCCATCCCACCTCATGCCCCAGAGGGGACACCTTATTGCAAGTTAATAATACCACAAAGGAAGAAGAAACGCAACTAAACAAACCCATGTCTCTTGAAACTCGTAGTAACCTTGTTTTACTGGACAAAATATCTCTTTTGTTAAATTCTTACACTGTTGGCCCTATGCCTTGAATCCCATTGAGTTTTAAAAAAATACTCTAATAAGGGAAGCAGCCTTTTGTGCTGGGGTAGAAGTTTACTTCAAAGCACAAACTAATTAATCATTTTCAGCTGAATTGGATTGCCTTCCCACTCTATCCTTTAAAGTTATTCACCCGTTTCTCTTACAGTTCAGAACTGCTTTCAGAATAGGTAGGCAAATGAATCATAAATAAGGGAGAGATACATCTGGTTTGCCAGTTCCACAGAAAAACATGAACTTATCTGAAATGAGGAATGGGGAAAATTTATTTATAAATACTTCCAGGTATTGTCTCTCCTGTGTAAAATGTTTCTGTAGAAAGCTCTCTGCCATTTACACTTTTTCCTTCTGTTCCTTCTCCCTTGAACTGTAGCCTGATTTTTAGAAATACTCTTACAATGCTTAAGTCTGATAAGATGATAATTTCTTATGCTCAGTAGGACTATTTATTTATTAAATTTTTATACACAGATATAGGTAGGACATGCACTAAAAACTTTACCCAGTTCTTCACTTTTATGCTTTGAAATTAGACAAGAAGCTTCCCAAATGTGTAGTCTGTGCATTTGAAACTAAATCAGAACCAAATGGTCTAAAATTTCGTGTTGTTTTGATTTAGCCGTGTAATACAGGAATCTGAGAACAAGATTAACATAATAGGAGAGTTAAATATGACTATAATTTTATGTATTGTAAAGAATAAGGTTTGGCTGTCTTTGGAAAATGAAAAGGCAGTTCTTATTTAACCTGACCATATTATTCTTATTCTTATTCTGTGGTTCCAACATAGTTGGGAAAACATTTGTAAGCATTTCTAAGTTTACAAATATTCATAGCTTCAAACAAATTCACAACATCTAGATTCAAATTCTTGTAAGCTCATTTAATATAGTTACTTATGTTGCTTGGGCTTTATTAACAGAGGTGTTCCTAGCAAGTGTGTCCCAAGATTATCCAGCTGTACAATTTCTTACTATTAGTATATATTATCAACAGCATCTGGACTACCAAACTAATGCAAAGAATACCGTATGATTTATATGGCCAGTAACCATCCCAACAGCAAAAGTTTAATTTTGGTTTTCAGATATTTAATTCGGTGAACAGAAATAGTTAAAGTTGTTTTATGCGTTTCCCATGTCTTATTTTGCATGTCTGAGAATAGTTTCTTTGAAAGAGGTTATTTTAGTCTGGCATATTAGCAACTACTGGAATATGAAAAAGGTATAAATGTTAATTCTCAGGATAATCACATTCCAGTTTATTGTCTGTTCAGTTTATTATCTTCTTTTCCCCTCTGGGATGACATTTTAGTTGGTAAAGCTCAGCTTTACCAATTTTATTTAGAAAATTCCACCATTTTTGAAGCAGTGTAATGTATCTGCCTGCATACCTGTCTATCCTTTTTACCTGGCTCTATAACAAAATCATTAGATATTCATGCTGGTACCTTTTTTTTTTCCTCTTGAAAGAGGTTTCAAGTAAGTGATTTTTGAGAGTGTAAGTTGCTGGGCTTATAAAATACTATTGGTCCACTGATTTTTATCCTGTTATAATAATTTAATAACTGATGACCTGGATTTTCTTGTGCAAAGCATATGGCTCTCCTTTAAGCTGGCAAATGAAGTCAGCATGTGTTCTGTTAGTCTAGTAACAGAAGGTAATGCAAAGTTACCTTAATTAGAAATACAGAAGTATCTCAAGAAGCACCAATGAAACATTCCTTAGAGCTGGCAAAGCAGGATAATAAATTATCTTTCCAGGCATAAATATTTGCATGTTTCTTGGTAAAAGGTTTAGCCCTTTTATTTCCAGTGCTTAAAGGCATTTGTAGCAGCTGAATAGTGCAACATAGTCATATTGCTGGTGAATGAGTGACAGCTTATTTCTGTACATGTAAATGGAATATTGCACCGGGAAGTTATTTCCTGCCCAGATGCTATCCTGTTAAATGGGTGGATTCTTTCATCTTCACTTAAGCTGTCTGGATGTGCAACCATGAGTTTGTATTCATCAGCTGTTGAGTTTGCTGATACAAAAGGTGCCTATACATTTTGCGCAATTCATATTTTGAGTTTTGTTCTGTAGTTTTGTAGACATAGTTAGAGACCCTGAGAAAGGAATTGAAGGAAAATGAAATAGAATACACTGTTGCTTGGAAGAACTTAGTTCAAGTGAAATACTCTTTTCAGGTAGGAAATCAGATCTTTGCCTTGCAGAGTCACATGAAGACTTGTTCTCAGCCACTGCATGAAGACACATTTGGTGGACATCTGAAAGTTGGTTTGGCTCAGATTGCTGCTATGGAAATCACTCGGGGAAACCACAGAGACAACAAAGCTGTGATCCGATATTTGCCTTGGCTTTACCATCCTCCTTCTGCAATGCAACAAGGGTGAGAATGCTTTTCCACAAAAAGGAATACTAAAATGAGTTAGAAATCTTCACAACATTCTGTGTTTATTGCCAGATTTCATAGATAAGACTTGCAGTAGGGAATGGCAGCTGTGGGACATTGAAACAGCTGGTCAGCAGCTCCCTGATCCTTAACTGAGGAGTTCATCAGTGCATTATTTAAAGTACATGCCAGAAGGGCAGTGATGTCACTCCGTTAGCTTGACTGGTGTTACCCTGGAAATTAACTCGATTCTTGATCTAGATACAGACAGTGAAGAGCACACAGGTACTTGATCAGTCCTAGAATTATAGAAAATCTGTTGGAATTTGTAGAGAATACAATGGGAAATGTCCTTTGAAATTATGGAGTGCAAATGAGCGAGAACTGTTAAGTGTAAGCCTATTGATATGATGATAAAAATACCAACTTCGTCTGATTAAAGTTAGATAAGAGCAATCCTGCTCTTCAAGACATGCTTTTTATCCCTTTTCACTGTGAGAAATCCTAATCTGCAGTGTTTTACCTTCAAAGAGAAAGGAGGTACTGTCCCTTGTCTCACAATGACAACAGACAAGTTGTTTTGAGTGTAGACCATTGGACTGTCTTTCAACACACGTGTATTCTTGTCCCAGCTGTGTCCCAGACTCCCTGCCCCAAGATTCTGGGGACTAAGCTGCTTAGGCTCCAGTCCTGTAGATACGTCTGCATGTAGTTTCATGTAGACCATACCTAGTTTTGGAGATACGGAGTTGTTATCTCCTTGCACTTTAGTTTCTTACATGTAAAAAAAGGACTGTGTGTTCTGAGTGGAAGTTAGTGAATTCTTTTAAGACCCTATAGGTACTTGAAGAAGAGCGTTGTATCAGAGTCAGTTAAAAAAAAAAAAAATTGAATGCCTCTTTGGTGCTATGAATCCTTGACAATGACATCAAATTAGAAATAAAAAACAGTAGTGAGCGTGGCCTAGTAAGTAGTGATTTATTGATCGAAAAAGAATTATTTTTTTCCTGTGCCTGTAAATTCAGATGAGTATGTAATCTGAACTTGGTGGCAGCAAGGGGACAGACAAGATGACACCAGAAAAGTGTTATTCCTTTTTAGATGGTATAAGCACATTGCTTTACAATTAGACATTGCACTAGATGGCGGATGAACACTTAAGTGTCACAAAAAAGCATAGTTCCTGCCTTCAAAAGCATGCAGTCCAAATGTCCAGGGAGAGGCTAGGCAAAAGAGAAATTAATTCCACTTTACCGATGGAGAAGTGGAACACAGTGGAAGTAAGGCATGGCGCCTGCCTCAGAGCTCTCTATGGAATGAAGAATTTCCTGCCATTGCCCTGTCAGCCATGTACTGTCCAGGGGAGCTGAGAGGAGCATTTCCACTTGTGCAACCCTTCCCATCTGATGATTTCTGTGTGAAAAATCACTGTGTATGGAACCAGTGAAGCTGTGAATGTTTTAGCCTTTTATAGGGACTGTTTCTTAGACCCACCAAATATGTTCTGTTGGACTTGTTAATGATACGTCAAGTCCACTAAGTTCTCTGTGGTTCTTTCCGTAAGCTGTACCAATGATCTGTGCCTCTGGCACGCTGAGACCGTATCTGCCTACTGTGCATAAGGAGACTCTGTATTTTGGGGAAAACCAGAAAACTTAGCATCATTGTAAAATCCACTCTTTCTTGACAGGCCCAAAGAGTTCATAGAATGTGTCTCACACATTCGTTTGCTGTCCTGGCTACTTCTGGGGTCTCTGACGCACAATGTTGTCTGTCCAAATTCTCCATCATCTTGCATGCCTATTCCACTGGATGCGGGTTCACAAATTGCTGACCACCTTATTGTTATTCTGATTGGGTTTCCAGAGCAATCAAAGGTAAGGGATTCTGAGTTTTAAGTGGAGATGTGTTTTATATTGATCTTATTATTGCAAACACTTATTTATTTCTTCATAAGAAAAAAGGAGGGGTAAAAGCTTATAAGAACCTGGGATCTAGGGAAAGAAATCTGTAGTTTTTCTTGAATAGCTGCTGCTTCATGTATAGAAAACTGGTGGTGAAATCACTACAGTTAAGTTTGAGATTCAACTATTTCAATATATCTCAGCACAGGAGTGGGGAAGGAAAAACTGAATTCCAAATTGAAGCTTTAGCAATGACTATCTCTGTAACAAATCTCTAGATCCAAATTGAAGCTTTAGCAATGACTGTCTCGTAGCAAATCTCTAGAAAGTTATTTATTCTAGTTGTATAGTAGAATTGGATAACCTATAAATAATGTTATGATCAAAAGTTAATTATATTGGTTCAAGCACAACTCTTTTTCTCAAGGTGCTCTGGACAAGAAGAGTTATTGCAGATCATAAGACATTTGTGATAGTAATTTAACACAGATATAGCAGCACTCTTTGACACCAACCAGGTTTTTATTAGCAACAAGCAGAATGATCACACATTTATCTTGTACATAAAATCCCCCTTTCTTTCCCCTCACCCGGCCAAGACACTGGTGCTTCCCATTCATTTCTTTGACCTTTTTTTGCTCTTTCAAATACCTCTTTCCAGTTACCAAGCAACCATTGCAATGTTTGGTGCAGTCATACTGCCACAAAGCATGAATCACTGTTGCACTTGCAAACTGAGAAAACATCTCTGACCAGAAGCATCTTTCTTGTAATGAAGTGGTTAATGTCCAGCACTCTTTGAGGCTCAGACACTGTGATAAGGAGCTGTGCTTGAGTATGCAAAATGAATTCTCTGTTACTTTTCAAAACTTACTTTCCTTGACAGTGAGCAGTTCTGTCCCAGCAAGGTAGAAATGGATGACAGATTAACAGAACGGATGTGAGATGATGTATTTTGTATGATAGGCTTCCTTTCAGGTGATCAGAACCTGAATGACTTACCCCAGCAGCATCTTTGAAATGTGGTCATACATGCCAGAGCCTCCAGGTCTTTACCAGATTGTGGTGGAGTTTTCCAGCAAGAAAGTCTCAACTAGTCCTGTGTAGCTGTTCTGCAAAACTAACCTTGTCTTTAAAGGGACTGACCTTAATGCCATACACTAAGATTGCATGGGAGTGTGTGTTTGCAACTGTGGTTTTTAGTCTGTAAATACAAAACCAGTTTTTAAACATGGAGAAGATATTATCAAGCATACTTGACTTACTAGTTCCTAATGGGAGGGAAACGTAGGAAAGTGAAGGGCAAGACTGCACAGTGGGATGCATGACACAGGAGTGCTTTGATGAAAGCCTCTGCACTGTTTCCCGATACACTTATTTAAATAAACATTTTCCTCTATTTTCTATTTCTACAGACATCTGTTCTGCACATGTGTTCCCTTTTCCATGCATTTATATTTGCTCAGCTCTGGACAGTGTATTGTGAACAAACAGCAGTAGCTCCGACAGTCCAGAATCAGAACGAATTTAGCTTTACAGCAATCCTTACAGCCCTGGAGTTCTGGAGCCGAGTGACACCTAGCATCCTACAGCTAATGGCACACAACAAAGTGGTAAGCCACGTGCTGTGTACAGATTTAGTACAGATTAAACTCAGAGAGCTTGGCTTTGTTACAGTGGAATACATCAGACTATGAATAACATCATAAAGCAACTTTGATGCTTTTGAGAAATTAAAGGGAAAGCTAATTAGTAGTGGTTTAACCTCGCAGTGGGCCTGAAACAGGATCTAGCCAGGATGTCCCTGAAACAGATTCAAGAGCTAGACTTGCTGCTTGTTAGATTAAGGGCTCCCTGCATCGGGTCTTATTTTATATATCTTCCTGCTCTTCACTGTGATCCTGTTGTTTCATCTGACTCTGCCTTACAGGAGCAACTGAGTGTTTTAGGATAATTCTGTGAATATCCATTTGAATATTTTTTACCACATGATGGTGAGAAAATACAGAAATGCTGACACTTAACTACTCATAACCCATTGGTTACTCATCAAAAATAAGCTACATAAATATCTCTGGAAACATTTTTGAGTAACGAATGACTTGAAGGAGGTATCTTTAGAGATAAGGTTTGAAAGGGAAATGTTCACTCTGTCCAGAAATTGTCCAGACTGTTTTTTGGAAATAACTTTTTAAGCATTTATCTCAACTGCTCACTGCTGTTGGAGCAGCTTTGTACACTAAGAACCCAGAGAAATTCCAGCAGCCTTCTCATACATGCTACCTTTGCTTCCCATTAACTAATGATTCTCTGTGCCTGCAGGCTTAGGGTTTAGAGCTTGTTTCTGATGGGCAAGATGTATTGTGTTTCCCACTTCCCAGAAAGTCATGACAAGTCTGTCATGACGTGTCAAAGCTTTTTAACTTTAACTGAGATGGTAACTAGTAGCTCTGGCTCTGGAGAACCTGATACTAGCTTTGAGTGAGAAAGATTCTTTACATGTGGCCCAGTCCTCTAGGTCAGATGCTCTTAAGGTTTGGGATTTTCATTCTTTGTTTGGTTTGGGTTTTTTTCTTTTTCTAAATGGAGACCTCCTATCTATATGGAAATTATTTGATGTAATTCCACTTTCCCAATGTGAAACATCTTCCACCCCAGGCAGGTATCGACCTTCACCCTTTCAGTTGTAATTACATGGGTTGCACTTTAATGTCTTTGAACCAGTTAGTATTCCCTTGTGTTTTATCCATATCAGGCAGGGACCACCTAAAGCTGCCTTTAAATGATATTTTAGCCTCTCACATCTGGTGAGGTCTCTGTGGTTGTCAAGCCACTGTTGGGAACAGTAGTTCATGAAGCTCCATTTGAACGAAGAGGCAGTGTGCATAATGCTTCTAGCTAGCCAGTTGTTTAGTCAGACACAAAGGCTTCTTGTCAAGCCTTAGGACAAGAATATGACCTGGAAGTCCCAAGTTCCAATCCTCACTCTGAAAGTATCTCATTATGTGGCTTTAGTGCAAGTTATTAAACTCTCTGCCCCAGCTATTGCTCTGTGAAATGTAGATAATAGTAGTTGCCTGTCTCACCGGGGTGTTGTGAGGTTAATTAGTGTTTGTAAAGCGCTTTGAAGATGAAAAGCACTACATAAAAGCTAAGTTTATTATTATCAAGGGAAATTTACACATAGTTCAGACAGGCACTGTAAATACTCACTGCTGGCTCAGGGCATTTGTCTTGTACCTATGAATTTACACAATATAAAACATAAAATGCTGTCTAGTACCAAATAACAGATATTTGCATCCATCATAATTCATGGTACAAAATAGAAGAATTATGGACTAGCTGCTCTTCTGATGGGGGGAAAAAATGATGTTCTTTCTGGGTATGTTAATTTTCAAAGATTCAGTAAATAAAAATATCAATTTCTGACACAGTGATTGATGAGAACTATACAGCAAAGGCATGTAAAAGGATTTATGTTGTCTGAAAAGAACAAAGCTGAAGGCAACTTGTTTTGATGTGTGATATGAATTAAAATACATCAAGCACTTTGAAATATTTAACAGATAGGTGTTGCCGCATCAGGGGAAAAATAAATAAAGAGAAATGTCCCTTATGTGCTCATGTAATATTTAATCTTATATGTCAGTGGTTACTAAATGCACATCTAGTGATTCAGTATAAATGGCAAGCAAATACAGGAAGATTCTTTCTAGAGAGTGTTGGCTTAGCTTACAGCACTATTAATGCTGGACACTAATTTGTTTTTATGCTTGATTTTTTTTTTCAAGATGGTGGAAATGGTGTGCCTACATGTGATTAGTTTAATGGAGGCTTTACAGGAGTGCAACTCTACTATCTTTGTAAAGGTAGGCATACCACACCATGAATAAATATTCATTCATTATTAGTTAATGATGTTGCCTGTCTATTGTGATTTCTAGACATACTGTCCTCTACTTCCCCTCCCACTCAAAAAAAGAAAGTGGAAGAAGTGGCGGTTGAATGCTAATGCAGAAATAAAACCTAGTAGAGCCTAACAAAAAAATAAAATCTCTGGTAAGAAGTAAGACGAGACCATAATCTCAAATTCAAGTTCTCCTGTTTTTTTGTAAATGAACTTCTGATCTACTTCCTCCCTCCATTGTTGCAATGATCTTATTCCTCTAATAGACTCAGCTGGTGTCACTGACTTTGAGAACCTCAAGGTACTATCTGAATTTTCAGCCATTTTTTAACTTTTAATCATCATAGGTCCTTTGCAGATCACCTCACTGTTCTGATCCTCACATTTCCCTTCCTCCTTCTTCCCCCAGCTCTATATGCTGAGCATGACATCATATGGCATGGAATATCCCTTTGGTCAGTTGGGGTCAGCTGTCCCAGCTGTGTCCCCTCCCAACTTCTTGTGCACCCCCAGCCTACTTGCTGGTGGGGTGGGGTGAGAACCAGAAAAGCCCTTGACCCTGTGTAAGCACTGCTCAGCAAAACATCAGTCTGTTATTAACACTGTTTCTGGCAGAAATCCAAAACATAACCCCATACTACTACTATGAAGCAAATTAACTGTATCCCCACCAAAACCAGCACAGCTGATAACAAAAACTTTGTTCCCCAGTGGTTTTCTTGTTATTATATGCCTACGTGTCTGACTCAGTCAAACACTATTTGACAGTGAATATTCTTCCCCTAGGATGTGTAACAGGGTATTCTTTGGTTAGAGAATCAAATCCTGCATGCTCTATTCATGTAAAATTATTTTTTTGGAAATCAGTGGTCAGTCTCCTGTGGGTCACCACAGCATTTTCAGAACAGATTCCCAAAGGATTGGGCTAGCTTCACAAGCATAAATCAATTTTACTAGCCTTTTTTACATGTTTTCCCATTGCATTATTCTGAAGGGAGTTTTCACATAAAATGTCAACAAATCAAGCAGTTAAAGGCACTCTGAATCTAACTGAAATATGTTGGTTTATATAGTTGTTCTGTTGCCATAAAGGAAACTTCTGACTTGTTTTACTTCAGTCTTTTATGATCAAACAGGAATTGAAAATAAAGTAGCTAAAATCAAAGGTCTTGGTGTCAACTGGCATGAAAGTATTCACACTCATTGTGAAAATCCAAATCCCCTTTACTTAGCCCTAAAATGAAATCCTGCAGGAACAATATACATACATAATAGCATTATAGGATTCGTAGTCCCAGGTTACTAATTTTTTTCGAAACTAATTCTAAAAATAGTTATTGTAGATCTGAAAAGTAAGTGTCATGATTGGGGGAAAGACTTACTGTATGTTTGAAGTCCTTCAGAGAGGCAGAAGTGTAAAGCTTATTCACAGGAACCAGTAAGTGAGCGGCATCTCTATAATTAAAAATTATCAACTTTGAGACTGTCTCTTCTTCAGTGGCATGAAGAAGATCTGAACTTTGTTACTCCTACTTCAGAAGTCTGCAAGGATGACAACTGTTTGAATATTAGTTGACTGGGCATTTTTTTGGTAGCTTGTTTTATTTTAGACAACGTTTTACTGCCCTTTCTTTGATAATGAAACAATTTTATCTTGTGCTTTAAAGCTTTTTTTTTCCCTTTTATTTTAGATATAAGCCTTTCAAACAAGGTTTAGTTCTCACTGAAGGAAAGGACATAGTCTAGTGAGAGAGATTTTTTAAACAGAACTTTCTTAATACTCTTTCAGAGATTCATTAAGCAAAATTAATAATTCCCAGTGACTTTCTTTTGCAACTGAGCACAGTAGCACTGATAAATCCTGACCATTTATCATTCATATATTCATATTTACTGCAGTGCCTTTTATTCCACCTAAGGAATCAGGTGCTGCAAACTTCATTTGTTAATGAAGTCGTTGCATGATTCAACACACACATATTTTTAATGCACCACAATTAGAAGGTGGTGCATATCACATGATGCTAGGCGGTTTATGGGATAGCTATCTTAGGTGGCCATTTTCTGTATGACAGGTGAGGGGAAAATACGTCCTAAAACAAGAGAGAAAGAGAAGATGTAAACAATTCGGCTCTTCTTCACTGAAAGAAGAGCTTTCTTTATGCCTGAGATAAGCACTCCTTCATCTCCTCCTTGTGTTGGTGCTGTGAGGTTTCTTCCTCCTGGTACCATGTTGGCCTTTGCTATTAAATTAAACTCACACTGATAGCATTGAGACATGTCTTGATTGCTTCCTATAGTCTTTGAGCCATTCCTTGTATTCTCAGAGAATATTTTTTGGATCTGATGTTAGACTATCTTTACCAATCTGGTGAGGAAGCCAAACTTTCTTTCCTGTGAAAACATTTCAACCATTTTATGTATTTATTTATTTACTTATTCATTTGTATATATTATTTATTGTAGTGTTAGGTTAATGGTTGGACTTGATGATCTTAAAGGTTTTTTCCAACCGAAACGATTCTATGATTCTATTTTTCTTTCTAAGTTGGAGAGAGAGAGATACACACATTTACGCAGATGCACGCATACCCACATATATATTTAATTCATTTTATTTTCCTCTGAGGGGAAGCATTCTGCTTTAGGAGGGCTGAAATGAAAGTGTTCAGCTTTCCTCCTGTTTTTCTGTGTCAAAGGAACTGGGAAAGTAGCCATCCCAGGACAGCCATTGATTATGGAGGCCAGCTCCTTGCTGACCGCAGCTCTCTGTCTGACCATCAGATGTATTTCTGAGGAATTTGGGAGCCTACAGTAGTGAAGGGAGCAGCTCAGCAAACTGCAACGCCTTTTCCAGAGACCCGGGGGTTTTAGGCAGCTTCAGCAGCTGCTGGGTAGATTTCTAGAGAACTGGGCAGGCAGCAGAGTAGGTGAGCCAGAAAAGCACAGTGACTGTTCTCCAGCCTGGCTTCCATCAAAACTTGCACTGGAATCAACATAATTCTGTTGAAAATACAAAGTCCAAAAAAATTGACATTGTCTGACAGCAGTCTGTTCTTCCAGCTGTTCTTTCTAACTAGCTTTATGTATTCTTCCTTTGTGAAGAAAAGGCTGGCTGGGGATTAGGTAATAAAACTCAAGTGCTTCAATAAAAATGTCTTCTTGTCTCATGTATCTATCTGGCAGCTGTAGGAGTGGAGGGTTTGCTTGCTTGTGCCTGCAGCAGAATGTTTCGTTTCCCTAAATGTGTCCCGACCCTGGAAGACAGAAGTGGCGCTGGAAGACAATGATCTGTATCTAACCTTAGACCTCTACAGCGTAGATACCAAGAGCTAGTTTCTGTGAGCGCCCTTTATAGTCAGTGGAGATAAACAGGTATTTTTGGACGTGATTCATCTTGATCTATTTTAGATACCTGCTTTGGGACAAGATGAACTGGATGTGAGAAGTGCTTGATTCTCTCAGCTGGCTGTAAAAGATGTCCAGTGAATTGGTTCAGATACAGAGGGGTACCCTGGGTTTTCTGCCTAGCTTCCCTCCTTGCTTGACATACTTCTGACACCAGTCCTATCACCACTGGCTAGCTCCGTAGGAATGTCATTAATGCTGGAGGAAATTTTCAGTGACATTTTGTTGATGGCAGTGGGGCATGGAGCTTGGCTTCTCAGTATGCTTACCTGTTCCCTCCTCTCTAAAAAAACACATCAGGACTTGAGGTCACTGGATCTTATTAAGCACTTCATTAGTGTGAGAGCTTACAGAAGGATGTACAGAACTCGCACGTCTGCTGCATCTGGCTGCATTCCAGCTATTTTGGCATTAATCTATCTGTAAATGCTGAGGTTTGAATATGGTTTTTCATGTGGTAGACTAAGTAATCAGTCCTGACAGAGCTGCATGATTCTCCAGCAAAACAGCACTGAAATTGAAACAATTATTGTTCCTTGCACAAGGGAAACAGCACTTTATCTAATGTTGTCAATAGTGATTAGGTTTACCTTGCAGCTCCCAGTAGCATAACTGGCAAATTGCAAATTTTAATGCCATTTGGAGGAACATTTTGGAACAATAATCTCAATGGTTAAATTAATATTAGAGAACATGAATACTTTTGCTAGAAATGCCTCTGTCTTCCATAAGCTTGTCATGTTATACTTCCTCAGAAATAAAAGTTCTCTGAAGAGCAGGAGACTGAAATACATACGGATCCAATCATGGGTGACAGATTCGCAGACCTCCTCGCGTTGTTGTTCTGGATAGTTAGTTTTCACCTGTGCTCCCAGGTCACATTCTGCAATGAAACACTGATGTGACTAGTGGCTTATAAAATGCTGGCTACCATTTAAATATCTGGCCAATTATTAGGAACTTCTGCAGCATGTTTTTTCAGTTCTTGATGTATACCTTGCCATGCAGAATGTCTGCTGTGTTTCTTCCAGTATTGCTTACCTGCATGTACAGAAGCACCCTCACAAGGAAAATAAGAAGCGATTTCCTTTAACAAGTTTTTATTCTGTACTCTCATTGTTGACTTAAACAGGATATCAGTAATTGCTGCTGGTGATTCATCAAGCTACAAACAAGGGAAGCTGGCTTCTTTACCTCTCAGAGTTACCTGCCCCAAAACATATGCATAATTTAAAAATAACCACATTTTCAGATCTGTGGTTCAGGCTATGTCTATCCAGACAGCTAAATGCATTCAGTATACCCTTCTCTGTCTCACAGTAACTGGAGCATGTTTACAATCACTTGTATAATAAAATATACCTCTCTTCTTACAGCTCATACCAATGTGGCTGCCAATGATACAGTCAAATCTAAAAGTAAGTTGTTTCTAGTACATTACGCTTTTATTCTTAGTGTTACACATTTCTGTAAATTCTGGAAATAAGATCACTAGATGTGGTCTCCAAACTTTCTGAAAATAGATCGCTGTAGCATATCCAGATGCACTGGATGGCTCAGCACTGAAGATCTCAGGTGTGAGTATACATGGAGGAGCATCATCAGCTAAGATACCTGTCCTGTAATCAGTATTGCTCTCCCTTTCCCTTCTGAAACACTTTCCTCTAACCAGGCTCTGCAGCAGGGCCTTTCCTCCCTGTTTACTGAGATTGCTTGTTCCCTGAGCTGTGGTTTTCTTGATGTTTTAGGCTTGAGAGTCCCCTCACAAATCAGGATTGGGACTCTTGACCCAGGAAATGGATTTTGGTTCTATAGCAGATATTGTGGGCCTGCTTGCTTGGGTAAAACTGTGCCAGCTGGCCCTGTTTGTAAGAGGGAGCAAGGTGGATCAGCGTGGTTTGCCAGTCAAGAGAATTTTGTTGATGACAAAAATAATGACAAAAACACAATAAAGGTGTTGGAGTTGATCTCAGTAAGGAGTTGTTTCTGTAAGCACATTTGCCTTTCATGGCAACACTACAGTGCAGGATGTGGAAGAAAGAAATGTGACGTTGGGGCAGTGGAGGAACTCTCCCTGGCCAACAACCAGTATCTTCACAGTGCTGTATTAATGTATGTATTAAAGGAAGGAAACTGAATGTTTTGCATTATTTCAACAGCATTTATCTGCTGGACTCCAGCTACGTCTCCAAGCCATCCAGAGCAATGTCAACCATCACAGCCTAAGGATGTTACAGGGGTCAGGACAAATGAACAATAGCTCATCTGTGCTCCGCAAATGGCTACAGTGTACCCAATTTAAAATGGCTCAAGTGGAAATTCAGTCGTCAGAAGCTGCATCTCAATTTTATCCTTTATGATTCATGTCATTTGTTCCAAATGTTCATTTTTAGCCTAGCAATAACAGGGTTAGAGCTGTAAAAGACCTTTTGTATAAATCGGTATACAGAGTATATACTGTATCTATACTTTTTAGCCTAGGACAAATTGTGGAGAAGCTTATAATGGGTGAAGCTAAGAGCCTGATCCTGCCAGTCTTTAATTACACTTACTCAGGATCAACAGGTTCTCGAGTCTGCATTCATGAACATGTAGTATTTGCAGGATCGGACTCAAATCTATCACATTGTACATATCTCTGATCATGGAAATATCTTGTTCTTAAATGTTTCTTTACATTATTTTTGAAGCTAAGATAAAAATCACTTTTCTTTAACTTCTATTTTTTTTAAAAATAGAATTGTGGGTATTCACAAACATGGAAGTGCTATGTTGCTATTTTTTGACGATAAAAGAAAACAGGGTTTTTAGGAACCTTTATAGGAGTTTTTTGGGGTTTGTCTTTTTTTTTAGATTCATAGCTGGCAATGCAATAAAACCTGTCACTAGAAGACAGTCATGTTCTAATAAGGCTTTTTGTCATCTTCATCTGTGAAAACAGCAGCTTGTAAGGAGAGGTATTATAAAGTGCACTTAGAAATTAGCTTGTTAAACTGTGCCAATTCATTTGTCTTTTTCTTCAGTACTGTTTTCCAAAACTGCCAAGTCTGATTTATTATTTTTTGAAATATTGCTTTTATTCATTGATTCTGTGCTGCTCTTCTTTGTAGGTTTCATGGAAGCCTCTTTAATTTTGTGACTACTGTATTGTATTCTTCTGTCAATACTTGTTTACAGTGCAATTAAAAATGGATATTCCAGACTTATTCTTATTGATGTCTACAGAAATTACATTGCAGACTTCAAGAGGAGCATGAGTGGACGTGAACTTTTGCATAATGATATCTACAAATCACACCATTTGCACACTATTGTATTAAACATGAGGTTTAGTAACAGATGGATTTTTAATATCATTAAGGGACTCAGCCAAAGCCCATTGGAATCCAAGGATTCAATCAATTCAGTGGATTTTACATAAACTCTTGAGAGCACCATGATTTGCCACCTTTTGTAATTAATACTTAAATCTGTGCAATCACAGTTGTATTTTCTGTATTTATTCCTGTGATGCACTGATTAGAAGAATAACAAACACACATTTAAGTTGTGTATTAGTAGGCTATTAAATTCCTAGTCTTTATTACCACTCTCAGAATCAACATTTTTCCTCCTTGATTGCGTGGAAGTGGAAAGGCATACCTGTAAAGAACTGCCTGAGTACATTTCATTGTTGGAGGAGGTCAATATTTCCTCAGTGCATTTACCACAGAAAAAGTGGAAATGTTTGCAGATACACCATTAAAGTACCAGTATGCTTTAAAAAAAAACAAACAACCCCCCCCCCCCAAAAAAAACTAACCAACCACCCAAACAAACAAAAGACAGTAAAGCGTGTGCTAGCTTGCTTAAAAGATGCCCCTGTCTGTTTTCAGTGGAGAGAAACTGATTTGGCTTTCTTTGCTTCCCAGTTTTTCACATTAATATAGTCTAAGCTTAAACTGGACTGGTCTATCCAAAAGAAAATCTAAGATTCATCATAAGCTAGTTTTGCTGGTATTTGCTTGAGGCAAGTGACTTGCATCTGACTAAGCAGAGTTTTTGAGTTTCTGGAAAACATTTCTGTCTTGAAGATTATTAAGAGATCCACCAGATGATAATTTCTCAGTGTTTCAGGCATTGTTTTTTGTCAGGCTGAATTGAGATGGCACAGACCTGCATGCATTGATAAGGGAGGGTTTCTTCCCAAATTTTCATAGTGGTAAGAGAGGGAAACAGCATTCTTTCTCCACCTTTTGACTGACTTAGGGGGAAGAAAGAAAAAGGTGATACAGAAATGATTATACATGTTCCTATCCCTTCCTTTTTCTGCTCCCTTGTTACTTACTAATCAGCTAATAGTGATTACATGATCATAGAATCATAGAACCATAGAGTCATAGAATGCTTTGGGTTGGAAGGGACCTTTAAGAGGTCATTAGCCCAACCCACTGCAGTGAGCAGGGACAGCTTTAATCAGATCAGGTTGCTCAGAGCCCTGTCCAACCTGACCTTGAAGGTTTCTAGGGATGGGGCCTCCACTACCTCTCTGGGCAACCTGTTCCAGTGTTTAACCACCCTCATTGTAAAAAATTTCTTTCTTATGTCTAGTCTAAGTCTATTCTTCTTTAGTTTAAATCCGTTATTCCTTGTTCTGTCACAACAGGCCTTGCTAAAAAGATTGTCTCCATCCTTCCTATAGGCCCCCGTTAAGTACTGAAAGGCCGCAATAAGGTCTCCTCACAGCCTTCTCCAGGCTGAACAACCCCAAATCCCTCAGCCTGTCCTCATAGGAGAGGTGCTCCAGCCTTCGGATCATTTTAGTGGCCCTCCTCTGGACTGCTATATGGATCATAGAATGGTTGAGGTTGGAAGGGAACTCTGGAGGTTGTCTGGTCCAGGCCCCCTGCTCAAGCAGGGTCACCTAGAGCCAGTTGCCCGGGAACATGTCATGGCTTTTGAATATCTCCAAGGACAAAGACTCCACAACCTCTCTGGGCAACCTGTGCCAGTGCTCAGTCACCCTGAAATTACAAAAGAGTTTCCTGATGTTCAGATGGATTTCTGAAGGCCGGTCTTGCTAGTAGAGGCTGAGACAAAGATGACACTCAGTATTTCAGACTTTACCATATCCTGTGTAACCAGGTCCCCCATCTTATTCAGCAGTGGGCCCACATTTTCTTCAGTCTTCCTTTTGTCACCTGTGTACTTATAGAGGCCCTTCTTATTGTCTTTGACATTCCTTGGCAGGTTCAAATCCTGCTGGACTTTAGCTTTCCTAACTTCATCCCTGGATGATTGGACAATGTCTCTATTCCTCCCAGGTTACTCATCCTTGCTTCCACCTTCTGTATGCTTCCTTTTTATGTTTGAGTTTGGGCAGGATCTCCTTGTTCATCCACACAGGTCTCCTGGCTTTTTTGCCTGACTTGCAGCTCATGGGGATGGACTGCTCTTGAGCTTGGAGGATGTTATCCTTGAATACTAACCAGCTTGCTTGGGTCCTTCTTTCTTCCAGGTCCTTGTCCCATGGGACTCTTCTGAGCAGATCTTTGAAGATGCCAGAATCTGCTTTCTGGAAGTCTAGGGTTGTGAGCTTGCTTTTTACCCTGCTCCCTCCCCTCAGGATCCTGAACTCCTCAATCTCATGGTCATTGCAGCCAAGGCTGCCTTTGACCTTCATATCCCCAACAAGCGCCTTGTTGTTGGTCGGTATGAGGTCCATCAGAGCACCAGTCCTCATTGGCTCCTCTATCACTTGGGTGAGGAAGTTGTCATTGATGTACTCCAGAAACCTCCTGGATTGCTTATGCCTTGCTATGTTGTCCCTCCAGTAGGTATCAGGGTGGCTGAAGTACGCCATGAGGACCAGGGCTTGCAAATGTGAGGATGCTCCTATCTGTCTGTAGAAGGCCTCATCCACTTGTTCTTCCTGGTCAAGTGGCCTATAGCAGACATCCACTACAGTGTAACCCCCTACGTGTCTTCTCTTTAATCCTTGCCCATAAGCTGTCGGCTTGCTCCTCATCTATCCCCGGACAGAGCTCCATGCACTCCAGCTGCTCTCTCACAGAAGGGGCAAACCCTGCTCCTTGTCTACCCAGCCTGTCCTTGCTAAAGAGCCTGTATCCCTCCGTTGCAATGCTCCAGTCATGGGAACCATCCCACCATGACTCTGTGATCCCAACGAGACTATAGTCCTGCAGCTGCACACAGATCTTGAACTCATCATGCTTATTCCCCATACTGGGTGCATTAATGTACAGGCACTTCAGGGAGGCACCCCAGCATGTGGATTTCCTGGAAAGGGTTTTGGGGGTTTCTCCATCATGGTGGCCAGTAGGCTCTTCCTCGCTCACATGCAAAATGCTCATGGTGATCCCAGTTGAGCCTGTTTTGTTGGTCTGTGATCCCTTCCTGTCACATCACCTCAGGCCCTTCATTCATTGAACCTGTCCATCACTCCCTCACAGGGCTGCAGTTCAAAACTGATTATGTGGAAGCCAGTTGTAACTTTGGGTTTCAGGCAAAAAAGAGCTGTGGACTGTGTTTTCTGTGGGACTGACTCTTCCATTCCCGGGCTGTGTCTTCTTCATGCCTGTGTCTTCTTCATGCCTGTGTTTGCGATACAGATAACTTTGCTGGGTAACCACATAAATAGGGCCCAGGCTTATTGTGGGGTCTAGTGTCACCCTAGTGAAATGGAGGTGTGTCATGGTTTAGCCCCAGCCAGCAACTAAGCACCACGCAGCCGCTCGCTCACTCTCCCTATCCCGATGGGATGGGGGAGAGAATCGGAGGAGTAAGAGTGAGAAACACTCCTGGGTTGAGATAAGAACAGTTTAATAATTGAAACAAAATAAAGTACAACAGTAGTAGTAGTAGTAATAACAATATAATCATAACAGTAGTAATAATATACAGAGCAAGTGATGCACAATGCAATTGCTCACCACCCGCCGACTGATACCCAGACAGTTCCCAAGCAGCGATCGCTGCTCCCTGGCCAACCCCCCCCCAGTTTATATACTGAGCATGACGTCACATGGTATGGAATAGCCCTTTGGTCAGTTTGGATCAACTATTCTGGCTGTGCCCCCTCCCAGCTTCTTGTGCACCTGGCAGAGCGTGGGAAGCTGAAAAGTCCTTGGCTAACATAAGCAGTACTCAGCAACAACTAAAACATCAGTGTGTTATCAACATTCTTCTCCTACTAAATCCAAAGCACAGCACTGTGCCTGCTACTAGGAAGAAAATTATCTCAGCTGAAACCAGGACAAGGTGCTATTGGACCCCTTAAAGTGAGACAGAGACGAGAGAGAGATTCCTGTGTTTGATCTGTTGTGACCTGGTGAATCTGAAAGACAAAGGCAATGAGAGGGAGGAAATATGAGGACCTTGGGTGTGAGGTGGGTATATTCAGATGGGTATAGCAGGGATTGTTGAAACTTAAAGGATGAAAACAGATGATTCGTGGGGAAGAGCAGAGCCTGAGAAAGTTTGTCCTTAAAAGCCTCTTCTAGAAAGTAGAAGCCATGATCAGGCATCTCACTCAGCGGATAATGAATGTAGGCAACATGGCACAAGTGCTTTCCCTGCCTAGCAAAATTTCTGCCTCAAAGCATCTAATATTCAGACTGGCAAAACACACAAAAAAAGCAGACATAGTGGTGGGCTGTTATTAAGCCAAAACCAGACCTGCTGAATCCAGGTCCATAACTAAACACTTCAAGACTTTGTGGGAATTTATATCTGGCTTCAGCTCGGGGTTTAGAGATAAAAGTTGGTCACAGAACGTACTTCCATACCTGAACATAGGGTTTAGTATGCATCTGTCACCAATTATAATTAATGTGGTTCTTACAAAGCTGTTATATATAGGCAAATGAAGACTGTAAATATGAATTGAGAAGCTGCTTTAGCATAGAGAATACAGCCTGGAAGAGGGTATGACTGATGACTGGGGATGTGTTGACTAATAATAACAAATAACATGGGGCTTGAGCAGATGTGCATGGTTTAACATCTCATGAAAATCTCTAAGTGCACTCCAGGCATCTTCAGAAGTACAGATATCTGCATTAATTGTTTTTAAAAGCACTGTAAAATATATCTTTACGGTGCCTGAGGTCAATATAGAACTCAAGTGAGTCACTCACATTATCTCTCTGAAATAGCCCAGAGCAGCAATTCTTTATAGTCTGTAGGAAGATTAGGAAGTAAACAACATTTGGTGTTCCCTGAAAATGCTACCGAACAGCAGAGGCCGGTCTTCCTGCTCTGCCACGCTCCCAGCATGGCTGTGTCTCTGGGGATGCGTCACCAGGAGCAGAATCCATGCTCTGATCATACAGAGCTGCCGTTTAGGAACAGCGTTCAGTCGTCTGTTGCGATAAGCTGCTTAAATCAATGCCTGTTACCAGGCCTGACCCAGTAAAGGAATCAATTTACCCTGTGCCGAACTGTGAAATTTTCAACGGCACGGGGCACTTTGGATGAAGCAATGGTTGAAGCCCCACACCGGCCGCGGCACGGCGCGGCGCACCGCCGAATTAAGTGACTTGGTGTCCTGAAAGCGAGGTTACCGCCCGCGCTGGGCACCTCGGAGCGCTTTCTGCTGCCTGTTGAGAGCGCCGCTGTCTGAGCTATGTGCAGGCCCATGCAAACAAAAGGCTTTCGCAGCACGTCAGTTACTATCTACATACGTGCCTTATCTCATACGTAGCATTTCTGTGACATCTCGTTAGAGCCGCAGCAGGGTGAAAGGCCCTACAAACACGCAGTCGGTTTTCTGGCTCTGTTTTTCGTGCTATGACAGGACTCGATGTGCTCTAGGACTGACGAACGTTCTGGGCCCGAAGATCTCTCTGAACTCTGGCCTGCACGGCCTCCTTTCAAGCTGGATGAAGATTACCAGAGCCCAGGGCTGTTTAGTCTTCGCTAGCGTGTTCTGGAAAAAGAGCTCTGCAGCAAAGGTTCCTCTGCTGTTCCCCCAGCTGCACGCCGCCCTGGGAGAGTTTCATCCACAGTTTTTCTTGTTGCACCTTAATGCGACTCTTCAGCAGGGCCAAAGTCTACACTCTTTCAGTCAGATCTGAATCTTGATTGCACGAGGGCGGTTTAGTCAACGATGTGGGTCTTCGTCTTAGCAGTCTGCCTAAAATCAGGCAGAGGCACCGGCATTACAGCTGGCTTCAAGTTGACACGCCGTTTGTTTGGCTTGATGCAAATTTGAAAGGAAAGGCTCTGCGTTCGTCCGTTGATTTATAACTCTGAATTACTCCATTCACTTCTGCCTCTCCCTGCTGAGCACAATTTCAGCTGGAGGCTGGGCATCAAGGTACGGCGGAGAGAACAGCAGTTGGAGGGGAAGGTGCCCTGATGCCTCTCCAACTGCAAGGGGATCAGGCAGGGAACCTGAATCCACCCTTGGCATCAGCCCCCCGCAGCGCTTGCTGCTGGGCGGTCAGGGGCCGCCTCTGGAAATGCCTTGGGTCAGGCAACAGAAGGGCACGTGAGGGTGAGGCCTGGCCGGCCCGGTGAGCTGCTGCGGTGCCTGAATCCTGCCGCGGGGAACCGGGGGGCTTTCAGCTATCGCTGCGTGTGTATTAAAACTTGTGTGCGAGGAGCAGAAGGTTGTGAAGAGCTGGCAGCGCTTGGCGAGGGTGGCTGGTTTCTCATTCATAGTTATGAAGCATTAACATGGAAAAGCAGAACTCACGATTCAATCAGTGGAAGTCTACATCATGAATCACTTATCATAGAATTAAGAATCATAGAATGCTTTGGGTTGGAAGGGACCTTTAGAGGTCACCTAGCCCACCCCCCCTGCAATGAGCTGGGACAGCTTTAACCAGATCAGGGTGCTCAGAGCCCCGTCCAACCTGACCTGGAATGTTGCCAGGGATGGGGCCTCCACTACCTCTCTGGGCAACCTGTTCCAGTCCTTGACCACCCTCACTGTAAAAAATTTCTTTCTTATGTCTAGTCTACTTTCCAGTATTTTGCTGGATTTGATGGATACCACAGGGCTGCCAGCTGACTGGCAACCAGCCTTCTGTCCACCGCCCCAGGTAACCTACCCTGACATCGCGTTTAACGAGCTCCCCATCACACCTGACAAGCCATGACTGTGAGCTGGGACGCTCTTAGGTTTGATAGACACGACATAATGCTAGGTCAATTTTCTCGATGTATAATTCAGCAGCTGGGCAGTGTAACTGCTACGGCTGGCTTAGTATTTTAAATCCGTTCAAGAAAGGTACAATAGCGTGCCTGTGAAGTTTTACACACGGAATAAAAATTTTATAGGTAATCCTTTCTTTAGGCAGGTTAGCTTTTCTGGCAGATCCGTGGCTTTCATGCGAAGTCAAAGTGATTGCACAGAGTTCTTTACAAAAGCTTTTCTGACCCTGTGAATCCTTGCCATGCAGCAAAATGTCAGTAAAACAGAATATAAAGGACCATCACTAAAAGAAATAAATAATTCATTAAAACCGTTACCCATTTTGCACTACTGAGGATATCCTGTGTACACTGTGTTGATTAGTGAGATCCAAAGCAAGTACATGCTTCCAGACATGTACTGAAATCTACAGAGAGGCACAGTTTATACCTGTTAAGGTTCAAACCCCATATTTATAGCTCAGAAGGAACAAGGATTGATACTGTGAAGCAACCGAGCACCACAGCAATATGCATTTCTGGTGCTAGTTGATTCCAGGGAGGTGTCAGATTAAACTGCTAAACTGATGCCGCCATGATTTGATCTTCTTCCTACAGATACATCTGTTCAACACCAGGTTTTGCCATCATTGCACAATCAAGCCAAGAATGGAGGTTTTCTTCATTGTCGGGGGGGTGTGTGTGGGGCACATTTGTTCTCCTGTTTTTGTCTTGCCTCTTTGGTTTGCTCTAATCACACACACCTCAGAGCTCAGCATCTTCCTAAATCATCTTAGTGCTCCAGTAGCTGTAGCTCTACTTTTGCTCAGGAGATCCTCTTAACTGTACCTGACCAAAACATTTTTCAGCCTTCCAACAGCATCTAAAATACCACTGGTGTTTCCCTCCCAGTGATAGCCACCCTGAAGACACTGAGCTGGTTCAAGTATCAGATGCTCACGTGCTCTAAGTGTGTGTCACTTAATAACAATAGCCCAGACATGTTTCCAAGCTTTCCTAGGAAGAGTGTGAGGGCCAGATAGATCATTTTACCAATTGATATTCTTAAACCAGCTATCAAATTTAAACCCATTTCTTTCCCTCTCTTTGCACCAGATACCTGTATCTCAGTCCCAACATCTATGCCTGGATCCCAGTCAGAACTTTCTCAGCCCATCTCTAATTGTTATTTAAGATCCATTGAGAGCTATCAGGGTGATGAAAGCCATACAAGTCAGGGAGAAAATATGTTTCCCACCCCAAGGATTTTATGAAACTTAAATCTATGCATTCTCAGCCTTTGCACACAAAAACTTCCACTTTGTGACTGCCTTCTTCAGAACCTTTTCAGCAGCAATATTTATCTCTGTTTCATTGTAACTACTTTAATATTTTTTAACATTTATGTCAAAAATGAATTGCAGCTGATTCATCTAATGTGTACTAATTTGCAAATTAATTCTATTAACTGAATTAGGCTTAACTGATCTGCGTTGTCCAATTATTTATCTGACTCACCCATCCATATACAGGAGAAGTAGCCTCAGTGGGTTATTGTTCTGTTCCTTTTGAATCACAAAACAGCTGCTGGTTTTCCCCAACTGTGAGGCTGAAATCAAACATTAGGGCTGCTGAAGATGCTTTGCTTCAAATGAGGGTATTAAAATTAGGGAACTTAATAATGTTGCCTCAAGTATCACAAAGTGGAGCAGAATCACATGGCTGGGAAGTTAAATGCAGAGCAGCGTTTCGAGGCTCTGCTTGGTCCCCACTCAAGGGTGTTTTCCTGTGTACTGTGGCATCTCTCCTGGGCTTCATAGGGAGTGTGTACTAGTTAGGATGTGTAAAGGAGAGGGGGACAAATAACTGATGCCCCTTATGGCATCCATTGATGGACCAACCCCAAGTGTGACATAATGCTACTCCCTCACCACTCAGCAAAGCAAGAGGGGACTTAGTGAGACTTTGGTCTCCCTTACCTCTTCATGAACGCACAGAGCATGGCCCATAGACACATGAAGACCCAAGGAGGAGCTGTTCCTGCCCTGTTCTAGGTGTGAGTGGGAGAGGTCACCATTTTGTGCTTTGGGATGTGCAGTTAGATCTGTATCAGTCTGATGCTTCCCTGAGCAACTTCTCCAGCTGGTGATTTACTGAGGAACCTGAATCTTAAATTTTAGCCAGAGGTTATTTTTCAGGGAAGTGATAGAAGCTGGGGGTATTTAAAAGCACACACATACTAGGGTTCAGTTGAGGTGTTACAAGGGAGTTCCAAAGCAAAAGCTAGAGATAAGCGACATAGATAATGTAACCAGCACAGGGTCAGTTTCTTATAGGTTAACTGGCATCTGAAGATGCTGGTAAACTCTTCAGACTAGATCTTGGTTCATAACTGGAAGGGCACTGCCTCACATCATGGGCATTCGCTCCTATCCTCACCATGGCCAAGGGGCATGGCCTTGGAGGTAGCATATCATGAGCAGGAGGGAGTAGCAGCACATGTCTGAGTTGTGCCCAAGCTGACTTCTAGGGGCCTGAGACCAAGGGGTGTCTTGGGCACAGCCTCTACTGTACTTCTAGGCAGCCTGAACCAAGTTTCAGAGGTTAGGAACTGAACCTTGTATGATGGGACATTTACATCCCTTGTTAACCCTTGCAGCTAACTTTATTGTTTGACAATGAGAGAGATATTTCTGCTGGTACCTAGAGCAGAGGGAAACATAGCAGGCACCTCAAATACATCTGTGTAGTCCGGGTTGAGATTAGATCTAAAGCTAGCAGGGACTTTATTGTGATTCCAGTGCAAAAGGAACAGTTGGTCTTATAGTCACAGACAACATGAGGGATCCTGGCATTGTAAAATAAAAAACCTAGATGTGATTTAACTTAATATCTCTAAGCCAACAGCATCTTACCTGAGCTCTCCTGTGATTCGAAAGCGGACCCAGATCTTACATGCCCACCTTAGTCCGCTGCTATTAAATATCTCAGTAAAATATTAATTTTCAGTGGTGTTGTCATATGAAAAGCTGAAAGTACCAGTGAAGTGTATGGATTTTTTTTAAAAGTGAAAATTGAGTCTCAAGGGAGTCTGCCTAGCTTGGAGGATTGCATAGTACACTGATGAATCTGTCAGCCATTGCCGTCTCCAGAAAAGAATGGTAGCTCATGGTTGTACAGTGATGCTTACTTTTGGCTCACTCTCAGGGAATAAATCCCTTGACCCTTAGAGGTCAAAGGGAGCAGGAACTTGAAAATCATTGCAGTTCTGGGCTAGAGGCCTTCAATTACTGCTTGATGCTTAAGTATTTTTTGTTTTTAGAAGTGTTCTGTTGCTGAAAATCTCCCTTTAGGAGCCTTAATAGAGACGGATAGCACTTTAAGAACTACATAAAGGAAAATATATTTCCATCACTGAGAGCACTGAATTATTTTTTTTCAAGATAAAAAATATATTTCAAATTTGATGACTGCTTCTCTGCCTTAGTATGCTTAAGCAACAACATCAATATAGCTCAGAAAAAATGCGAGGGTGATCCTTAAAGTGTCTCTGTAAATACCATCCTCTTTGTGCTCCAAATACTGCAGAAGCAGTTAAGCTTCTCAGAACAACTTTTTAATTAAAGCAACAAAATGTGTCACTCACCACAGAACTGAAGTGGCCTCCCTTTTGCCTTCTAAATAGGAATTATGATTTCAGCTTCTTTATTGCCACTTCTACTAAGCAAGAATCAAAAAGCAATCAAGTCTGAAGGACCGTAGGAATCTCAGATTAATACAATCAGCCTGACAGTAGGGAGACTTCTTTTTTTGGTATAAAAATAGCAAACAGCAATGCCAAGTAGGTCCTGTATTTTTTTTTTATTGCCACTTGTTTCACACCATTAAATGCTTTGGAAGAAAGGTAGGGTAACTGCCGCTTTTATAGGTAAACTTGAGATGAATGCACCTGTCAGAATATAAATGAAATCCTATATCACTTTGCTCATTTCGTTTTGTTTTCCCCATCCTAAATGAAATTACAGAGAATTAAATTTTTGAAGCATGACCATTGCACAGAGAATTATTCAGCTAAGAGCTGGCCACCTGCAAGAGGTTCTCTCCTCCCTCCCCTTAAGCTTGTTATTCATTGTCTCTGTTACTAATTAGGTTTTCTGACTTAAACTTAGTTTGCAGATGATGGATTTTAAAGAATATTGTAAGGGACAAGACATCAAGGTCAATATTTGAAACTGGCAGAGAAGTAACCTTCAGGGGGCTTATACTCTGTGATAGCCCAGGAAAGGGAGAGGCTGTGTGCTGAGCTGACGCTTTTCTTAGTGTTTTTTGTTGTTGTGGGGTTTTTTTTTGGTTTTGTTTTTGCCCCACAGCATGCAGCAAATAGCACTGCTGGTAGTGACACCGTAGTTATGAAAGTTAAAAGCCTTACTCATTAAAAGCAGCACCTGCTATGTGTGAAGGTCTTCCCTAGATGTCAGGGAAATGCTTCCAGGGTGGATAAACAATATATTTTCTTGCAATCTAAGGACAAACTGACAAGGAGCACAAGTGAAGCATTATAAGCATTTTAGACAAACATTGACTGTTTTATTGTTGACCGTGAATTCAGAAAGGGAGCTTTACAGGGCTGAAGGGAGAAGAGTCATAACTGGATCCATGGCTAATTCTGCAACAGCGTGGCGCAGTCACAGCCTAATCTTTCATATGTATAAAGTGGAAAATTCCACTTCAGTCCCGTTCTGGTGCTAGATCTACTTTAAATAGCTCTTTTCTCCTCCAGTAGGCCTAATGACTTCATTACAGTCTCTTGTGATCTAAGGAACTGCTTGGAGCAAAGAGGGTGATTGGAGTATGGTCCTCCACTGGTTTCATGGTTCAGGAAACCATCTCAGGAGCAGAGTTTCACCATCTGGCCTATGGGGGCTAGAAACCATAAGGAGAAGAGAGAACGAATCCGTGGTGAAAAAGCAAGGTCTTTATGATTTAAAAAAAAAGAAAAGCACCTGCTGAACATATGCAGTACTTTCAGAGGACTTGGCTGTTGTAAACAGCAGCATCCCTGTAGCTATCAGGACACTGGCTGGGACCATGATCTCCCATCCTGCTGATATCTGTACGCTTGCCTGTCTGCAACAGCGAGCCATGTCCTAGCTGTGCTGGTGTGGGCTCATTTACAGCGGGTTGTTCATCCCATGTGGGAAGGGAAGTAAGCTTTATTGACAATGGGCACCTATATACCAAGGCACCTGTGGCCAGCAGTAGTACTGCTCCAGCAGAACAATTTTAGGCTAAGTGGTACTTTTGGTGGAGTCTCGTCTCTTTGTTCAGACAGGCCGGGCAGTTTCCTTCCCTGACTGATATGGTAGCGTTGGACTTGTTCTGAAGTCCGGCAGTCTTCCTTGACTTCCACAGTGCTTTTAGTTTTGCCATGGCGAACATACACTTTAACTTGGGATCAACCCTGAAGTGGCCAGGCAGTTCAACTAGATGATCACTGTAGGTCCCTTCCAACTGAAATTATTCTATTCTAGTCTCGCCTATTCCTGATCCAGGGTGCCATGTCCAAGGCTGGGAATCTGTGATGCCTTTGTCCCTGGAGGCTCTTCTTTCAGCATCAGCTGCGGTCACAAAGATATACAAAAAGGCACTTGGCCAGATCTGCAAAGGCTTATTCAAGACTTCTTCCTATGAGATGCAGATGGTTGGGGCTAGAGCCTTGAGATCTTCCCTAACAAATCTAATAAGCTGTAATTGTTATGACTCATTCATATACAAAGCTACACCCAGGATGACCATCTGAAATAAACTTGGAATCAGCATTCAATTGGTTTACTGAATATTCCAGTAATTCATGCAGTACTGACAAAACAATGCAGGTATTTCAGGTCTTTATTGCTCCATACTTGCTTGAGATAACTTGGTATTTGTATGTGCAAAGTCTCGTTTTCTCACACTGGGATTAAGTGGAGGGAATCACTAATTTCAATCAGTCTTACATTGGTAATAATTCAGCTCTCCCCAGCAGGTTGATTAGGTTCACTGGATAAGACAGCTGTAGGATATCCTGCAGCAGGAGAGAATGACTGTTTGCTGAAACGCTGCTATCCGTGGAGGCGGTTCACTTGGGAAATGTCAGCAGTGGGTGAGATGGAAAGGCTGTGTCTGAAAGCTTAAAAGCTAATGGTGGGGTAGGCTGCTTACTACAAGAGAAAGCAGAGGACTTGGAGTAATTGTTGCTGCTTTTATTCCAAGTCATTTCTCTTTATTGGATTAGCCAAGCTAAAATCCCCTCTAAATTAATGCTTGGAACAAAACCTTTGGTATAAAAGAAATAATATTTACATGATTAAATTTGCTGGTCCTCAAATTATCTGATCCCCTTTGCTATCATGCAGAGTCACATTTTCAAATGTATATACTTTGATACTACATTCAATTCCAACATACACAGGTTTAAATTGTCCCTGAAGCACTGAAACAACTGTTTTATGCTTTTGTGAGACAAACTAAATCTGGGACTTGTATAGACCTGCTATGTAATATACAAATAGGAAAAAATTTTGTTTAATCTGTGGTATTCATTAAGTGAGATACAGTGATTACATTGACTTGAGTCATTGTCAGCAACCAAATGAGCCTGCACAGGAATGCCCTGGGACTGGACGTGGAGAAGAAAGGTCTGGCTTCCATCCTCTTGGTCCTGGAGTGGGACCAGTCTTAGACAAAACATCTGTGTCTCAGTTCCTTCATCATACTGCGAGAGAAGTAAGACTGACATCCCTCAGAGCAGTTCTATGAAAATCATGTTTATAGTTGTGAAGCCGTCTGAGAAGCGTAAAAGGAACTTGCCCATGTGCAGTGTCTCTGTGTAAAGATTTGTGCACAAAAGATGATGAGCAGGTTCAAGAGGACTTTGAAAGGCCCAAGAGATGGAGATCTGAGGTAGCTATGGGGTCTTAATGGGCCAGTGGAGGAAATTCCACATGGACCTATAAGCAAAACAAAGCAAGCCAAACCAAAAGTTTATTTGACAATTCTTAGTAGATTCCAGTACTCACAGAGGGAAAATTACCCACTCAAAAAACATCAGATGCAACTTTTTCTTGATGTGATACCTGGCTTTGAGGGCATATCAAAATTAAATGAAAAAGTAGATTAGCTCACATAGCAGATGGAGCAGAAAGAGAGTTTAATTTATTGAACTTTTACAGATTGCAACATGTTTTGAAATTTAGAAGTGAACTTAAAGTCCAGATTGAACCTGACTGTACTTCATGCCACAAAGACAGATTATAGTCTAAGAAGGGCAGCTCGATATGTTTTCATAACAATATTTTGTTAGTGTTAATAGTCAGGCAAATGCCAAATGGAAGATTAATTGAAGCAATAGACAGGAAAGAGCAGAAGTTTGGCTGGGAAGTCCTTAATGAGCAAAACACAAATTGTGTATCATTGTCAGTGACCCATAAACATTTCTGGGATGAAATATTTCTCCTTGTTAAGAAGCAAAGAGACGTTCTTAAATTTAAACAAAGGGGAAAATTGGGAAAGAAAGGTCTTAGCAATAAAAGGTCAGAAGGAGGAAGAGATGAGCAATAATCTGACAGGCTGTTGGAATAGTTTGTGTTTTCTCTAGAGAGATGGCTCTTAATTTTCTGAATGTCTGATCCCTTCAGTACTTTGTATCACTAAAGCTCTGGACCCTGATATACCATTGGGTGTACATGACACAGTGGACGTCTGATCTCTTGAGGGGAATTTATAGCCCTGAAGTAGCTCCTTGGTATGTGTAGGACATCCCCTTATGACACAAGAGGGGTATGTTAAATTGTCCCTTCTGTGTCAGGTTGCTGTAGCCCATCTTCCCCCAGAGGAGCAATGCGTGCAGATTTGCTATTAGGAGAAACTTCTGCTAAAAGTCCAAACTTCTTCACTCCTTCAAAGGTTTGAAATCTAGTCATCAAAAACCCCAGAGGACTGAAAAGAGGGAAGTTTCCAAACACCGGACCAAAATCCAGTACTATCCTTTCGCAATTATCAGTAATGATAACTCAACATTGGGCTGGCATTAGAGTGGATTCAATGTAGTAGAGGAGAGATGGCAGAATCTGGCTCATAATGGAAATCCAGTCTGTATTTTTTCTCCAGACATCTAAGTAAATGAATTTTGCGAGTGGGAAATATTGCTGCTTACAAAAATAGAAGATGTTTTCATTTTCTTAGTTTTAATGAAGTATTTTAGTAAGAAATATTCAAGGGTTAAGGCTTATATCAAATTCTGATCCTGCAGGAAACTTTTCCTCCTCAGATTCAATTTCTACCCTTGTTTTCCTTAGCAAAACAACCTCAGGCCTTGCATGGCAGAGGAGTAACATTTATTAAGCTTCAGCAGCAGGAACCGATTAGCTTAGCAAAAATGTCACAGGGTGCCTCACGTTCAGGCATGTATATAGACTAACAATTCAGAGACAATCACTTAAAGTCCAAAACAGGCAACTTCTTGATCAATGCCAAAACACACTCAGAAAATTAAATTGTTAAAAGTCAAGCTTGGTCATCTATTTTCTGGAGAGCATGATGGAGTAGGAAAAGCATGAAAAAACAAGCTCTCTGGACTTGGAAGACCTGATCTCTACCGCACTCCTGGTTTCCTACTAAATCCCCTCTGTGACAGCCCCGGGAGGCATGTGAGCCTGTGCTGGAACAATTTAATTACCGATCCCAGAAAATTTGCCAGGGATGCTATGCAGTTCACCTAGGGGAACCTTGGGTCTGGATGCAAGCAGTCTCCTCTCCTCTGATCCTGACACAGGGAGGCTAAAGGGACCCTATGAAATGCACCCACTTTCCTGCCACAACTAGAAGACTTTCAAGTTTTAATCTCAGAAACTTCCCTGGGGGAGGGAAGGAGCAGAAATGTGCTGACGAGGCAGTAAAGCCTTTTAAGGTCTGGCACAGTGATGGTCTCAGGGGTGGACATTGCCACCCCACTGCAGTCTGCTGGCCTGCCCCGCTCCTCAGCTTTCTTCTTTGTGGGATGAAGGTGTGTGAGTCCAGTGCTGGGCATGGGCCTGCCTCGCTTGCCTGCTTGCTGTGCTACGAGTGCAGTGTGGAAGAGCCATCCCAAAGGACAGATATTTGTTTCCCTGGTGTTGTATAAAGTGGATCAGTGTCCATTGGCTTCAGTGGTGGCACTTTATATGGGATAGGGAAGAGGGGTAATGTATCATGCTATTGCAAGATATGAATATTTATACAAAATATGGAAGCATGAATAAGTTATTGCAAGGGAATGGAGTCAAGGTATGCAAGCTCTTCTGCGTGCCCACTTGTACTCCGTCATGAAAATGGAGGTGTTTACTTTCAACGATGATTCACTCAGTGTTAGCTAAGGTACCTCTGTATACTGCTGAGCGAGCAGACACGTCTTTGGTCTCTAACTTAATGCTTTTCAACACACTGGGCTCCTGGGAGCCATGGACTACTTCTTGGGAAGCTGCAAAAGCTGAGGAAGACAAGCAAGCTTGTATATACCCACAGTAATCTTTGTGTGTGATGTTTCTAGAGGAGGCTTTCCACAGAAGACCACAAAACAGAAATGACTGGCCACTGCTGGTCTGGCTTGTGGGCTTCAGTGCCTAAATGATTCCTGGAGGTATCTGCCTTCCTCGGTGCAGAGTTAGCATTTGTGAAAACCGTATTTAAACACCTAGTTTGTTTTAGTTAAACACCTAATTAATTTCAGTTCTACTTGCATGCAGTACATGGTGGGACATGGGGAGATGCAATGTTTCCCACTTCTCTGGCAGATAAAGCAGCGGCTTTGCCAATTTGATTTATACTGATATCTGAATCTGGCTCTTGCCTCCAGTCTGTGGCCTTTCCTGGCATTGTTGGGTAGGGATTTCTTTCTTTTCTTTGCTCTCTCCCCACTTTGCACAATATTGCCCAGACCAGGGCACTCATTACGGCTGGCTCCTGCCCTGGTCAGTGCCCTAACCCCAGGCTGTAAAGCCAGAGTCTTTGTGTGCATCCCAGTTGGATGGGGATAGAAGAAATGATGAGTTTGTGATTCCTGACGAGTTTTAGCACTCAGCACTGCTTGGACAGATGGAGTCATGTGTGTGCCCAGAACAGAGCTGCTCTACAGAAGGGATCCCAGCAGCCTGGGAATTTAAGCTCCTCTCAAGCCAAGTGGCAGCTGAAGAGGTGCTTGAAAGCCCTGCCTTTTGGATTGCTCTATCGGATGTCTTCTGTGTCATGTACATGTCTTACAAGAAGTACACGACAGAACAGGGATTTACATTAAAATGTCCTGTCATCCATCTCCCTGTCATTTTTTAAAAATAAAAATCTTAAAAGGAAACTTATTTTGGAGTGAAACTAATTGTTGAGGGAGGGATAAAGGAAGTTGTTTATAAAGTCTGGATCATTGGCTTACAAGGGAAGAGAGAGTAGAATTTATGTAATAGGTCACATAGGTCACACTGTTCAAATTTCAGATTGTGACTGTTTAGAGGAAAAATTTCTCATCAAACTGTTTGCAGAAGAATGCCTGTATATTTGGATTTGTTTAGATAAGAAATAATGAGAGATCTTGCATGAAGAATGGAAGGTCCTAAATGAAGAAAAAATGTCAGGTCAGAACATCAGCTGCTTAACTCATTAGCTTAATGGATTTGGCTTTCTATAGTAGTAGTTCTGCATCTTTTTTCCCCTCATATTTTTTGTTGTTGTTTTTGGTTTGGTTTTTAATTCCACAGTTGTGGACTGTTAACTTTAATCTGATTCTTCTAACCCTGTGTTGTCTCAATACCCCAAACCTTCTATAGAACATTTTCAAATACAATAAAAAGCCAAGGCCCACCAACATTAAGCCAAAGGATGCAGTTCTAGTTTTATGCCCACTGGGACAGTAGAAGCCTAAGAGGCTTTGCTGATCTTGCTGGATAAATTCACATTTTGACCTTTCTCTGCTATGAAACTGATAAATATAGCCAAATGGGTTTTCACATCTTCAGGGTAGATAATTTTCTGTTTGAAATGCTACTCTGAGGCATGTTCCTTTTGTTTTATGAACTTTCTCCCGAGCTAGAAAGAAAAAAAGAAACTTTCCAGTCCTAACTGGTTTGGACAAGCAAACCACGAGGGTCTGCAGATGTTTAATGTGGTTACAAGGAAATGCCAACATATATGACCTCCTTTTTCTCTTTAGAAAAGTTAGAGGAAGATACCCTGCCTTTGAACTGCTTTCTCCATTGAAAGAAAAACACATTTCTTCCAAAAGGAAAAATGCTAAAGAAAAAGCAGCATCAAAAGGCAGTCATGTCCACCACAGACAGTGACAGAATATGGGTTGTTGTGGCTCAGAGTGTAGCTGTCACCAAAGGTTGTTACTGGGGGTTTAGGGCCATGCTGACATGGTTAGACTCTGAACACAGAGGCAGCTTCCCAGATTCCTGCTGAGACCTCCACAATTCACTGGATGCCACAGGCATCCCAAGAAGTGTGGGCTTTTGGGCTATCCCTTGTGAGGTTTCCTTTTTGTGCAGGTCACCATGTCCCACAGTTTTCCCATTTTCAAATGGGAGTAAAATTTCTCAATTTCTCCTAGCTTTTGCTATCTCTTCAGTTCTTTGGAGACTGAATATCTCATTAAGTGTATGCACAGTGCCCAGCATAACTGGACCTCTCTCATCATATGGCCATCTGCAATGAGGCAGAGTCTGTAGCTAGATGGAAATTCATACAAAGAGCCGGAAGAAGATAATTATCTTTCTGCAACAAAGGAAACTTCTTTTCCAGTAGATGAGTCATAAAATCGGGACTGACTCTTATAGGTACTTTTTCCTGTCTTTTGCTCAGAAAGAAGCCATTTTCCATCTTATTTCACTATCTATATGAGATTCGTATATCTTAGAGTTCCTATCTTTTTCAAATGAAACATGGTGACCTGCCACATTTTTTAAAGACAATGTCCTTTTCTACTTGCCAAGGTTTCTAGGTAGCACAAAAAGCATATCTTGTCCTAAGTAGCACAGCTAGAGCCCCCGGAAAGTGGCATTTGAAATGCTGTTTGCACACATGGCTACATTTACAGGATTACGTTTCTGAGAATCCCTCCTATAATTTGAAAAATTATAGGAAGCCAGAGCATAAGGAAAATATACAGCTTTGTCTTTCTCTGATTTTTTTTTATAATCTGGCATTTAAAAGAAATAAACAATCCTCAAAAAAACATGTAAAATAAGTATGTCACCCAAAAAGCTCTGTATTGCCTGACTGCTTTGCTACAGTATAGCTTCATATAATTCCCAGGATAAAATAAATGTTACGGGCTTCCTCTTTCCATGTAATTACATGGTATCATACTTAGCCCTGGGACGTCCTGACCATGGCAACATTTCATGGGCAGGAGAGAGATGAACATAACAGTTATCATTAACATGTCACAGCTTCAGGACATCTTGGCTACCCTTTGCCCCTGACAAGCAATGTAAGTGCGTTAAAGCTAAACTCCTTTGAATGTGTGACACACGCTAAACAGATGAAGAATGTTCTTCAAACTGGTTATTTAACAATAAACATTAAGAAGGCAAGTTGCCAGGTGACGTGAGAAGAGCAAAACAAGAAGCAAAGCAGTGAAACACAGCTGAGCAGGATCAAATGAGGAGGGCAGTACATCTAGTACTGTAGCATGGAGATCCCCCTATTTACAGAACATTAATCAGGCAGTGATTGATTTTTAAGGAGAGGCTGGATACTGTGGATAAAGGCTCATTATTATATTAATGCAGATAAACTGGCGCCCTGCAACCTGTCTGGAGAAGTGTTCTGCATTTGTCTAAATAATGAATATAAGGTAATGAAAAGCTCTGGGAGGCTGGAAGCCGTCCTCAAGCTTCAGGCGGAGGGCATAGCGCTGTGCAGGAGCAACCACAGTCAGCGCTGATGGGGAGAGGGAGCAAGGCAGATACTGGCTCATAACAGGACTGCTTTTTTTTTCTGGCATCTTGGTGAAGGGAGCAAAGGGGATGGATCTTTGCTTTCGATAAAACTGAAGTTCCTTGACTCCAGTGGGACTACATGACTATTTACCAGGTGAAGATCTCAGTGCATTTCTATGAATGGAGCAGGTTTATGGCAGCTGCTCTATTTTGCATGAAATAGGGCAATTCTATGGGAGGGATAGATTACAGCATACAATCATTAGTGGGGCAAGACTGTGCATTATTTCTGTTCTTGGATGACTCTTCTTTATCAGAAATTGATAAGTTACCTGTAAGACAGTTCTTTCTTTCAGTACCCCGGTTTTTGTGAAGAAAAAAAAATGCTATAAATCATGGTAGTATCCAGGAGGTTAGGCAAAAAAATGTAATGGGGAAAAAACCCCACCCATGAAGACAGAATCAACCAGTAAATAATTAAAATATTGAACAAAAGAGAGAAAAGAGAAAACATAAAAAAAGAAAATGTTGAAAAGTGGTGTCATTTCTGGAGGTAACTCCATCATTTGAACTGAGTGACTGGGAAATGGGATCAGAGAAATTACCTTTTTGCCTAATTTATCTTTTTCCACAGCACCCACTTCTGGTAGACATAGGGTATATGACCCCATTGGGGTGCTGAAGGGGCTCTGTCTGAGGAGTCACATTTGCCTTCAGGGAGGTGATGGGTGCATATGAAAATAATTACCTCTGGTTCCCCAGGGCACTGGAAAAAAATTCTCCTGATTCCAGAAGATGCTTTTTGCAGGCCCTGCACTGCACAGTTGCCTCAGTTTTCTTCAACTTCGAGACTATATTCACTGATGCTGTCTAAGAGAGAGACCAGCCGTACTCTCTGTGAACCATGAAGGCTAATGCAAACTCAGCGTGAGGTCATTTGCCTGTTGCCTCTTTCATCCACATGGTCCAGGGAGAAACTAAGGGTTTAATTCCTTTGTCCAAAGCTTTAAAGTACAAGCTAAATCCAGAAAGTATTTATCCTTAAAAAAAAAAAAAACAAACCCACAAAAAAAAAAATGCAGCCATCTATGAGAGAAGATCTGGGTAGGCAACCAGCAAAGAAGAGGCAAATGCTTGTATGAGGTGCAGTGCTGTACTTGGAGATGAGCGTCTGGGTACCTGCATCCCATCAGAGCCTTACATCATCCACAGGCTCTTGTGCCACCAGGCAGGTATGGGAGGGTGCATCTACAGCTTCATACAGGGCCCCCCAGCCTGCCTGGGTCATTGGGAAAACCTCCCGCCACAGTCCCTAATTTTGAAAATTCACTTTCCATGCAGCTGGTGATGCTACGTGAGCCTCTGGGCAACCTCCACATCTGGTTTGTGGATGCAGGTGGTGTCCATCAGGGTACAGTTACATTTATAAAAGCAGACAGGGGAGTTTTAAATTTGGCCTGAAAATGTGGCTTTGAGCTAAAAATTTGTCTTTTTGTTGAATTATTCTGAATCAAGAAGATGAAGAACCAGAAAAACCACCTTCCTTTTCCAGAATAGTTTCAGATTTTGTTTTCAAGGACCCAATACCTGTTTTCATTTATCATATCGAGAAGACTGATTCTCTAAAAGTTATATCAAGAATGCACAGGCTGGCCTTGTAATTATCATTTGACATCGATCCAGAGAGGATAACGTGATCTGCACTGTGGGTGTCAACGAAAAGTGACAGCTTTTCCCTTCAGTGCATTTCTAGAGCTGTGACATTCTCCAAGGATGGCTGCATGCGGCACATGGGGCTGTGAGGCAGAGCCAGAGCACTAACGTGGCAAGCGGGATGGGATGCCCATTGCTCAGCTCTGCTGAGTCAAATATTCAAATAAAAAAAAAGGCATCTGCTGAGAAAATCACATTTAATTAGAAGGGAGTAAAATGAACATGCTGAATAATAGGAGACCAGAGCTGCTGCAGAAAGGAAGTTGAATTAAACCATCTGGGAATTCTCTGAATAATGATTATTATTAATAACTGGGAGCACTTATGTAGCATCTTTTGGGTCAAGTTCGTTGCTGTGAATCATCACAACAAATGTGGAATGTAGGTTATTCTTTAGCATCCAAATGTCACATCTAATTTATATTAGTTTGGTTTTCACTACCATATGATACATGGGTGAATTCTGTCTTTCTTACGGAAGGTTTTTTTTCCCCTCTTCTGCAAATAAGAATCTCATCACTTGTGCATCTCCTTAGTCTGTCTCCTGCCATGTTAAGCATGGGATAAAATGTGCAGAACATAATGTGGAGTAATTTCTGTCTCCACTGTCATTTTAAAATATGTTCCTTTATGCAAAAGGAAATTTCAGACAAATCTTCTATAGTTTGGTTTCAACAAACATCCTCTTATCTACCTCAGCCCCCAGAACTCTGCATGAAGTGTAACAGCACTCTCTTTGGTCTTGAAATCCTGAACACGAACCTGCCAGCAGCCAGATCCTACACTAGCCAAGTCCACGGGAGCCCAGCCACTGAAATCAGTACACGTAGTGCACCACCCTATAAAAAGCATTAACCACAAAACTCTGCTTCCCCTCCTCAGTTCTTCAGATCTGGCAGCATAAGCAGATCCTTAATCGTTAGCAGCCAGGATCATCGGCTGGGCACCGTACTTTCTGCAACACCTTTGATAGTTGGGATCCCCTTCTCCCATCTAGCATCAAGGCTTTGCAGCCTCAGCTGATGATCTGTCTCGTGGTTCATACGCATTATTTACAGGTCATTGTATTAATTCAGCTGCAGTTGAAAATTCATACAGATCAAAGCAACAGTTTAAATTATGGTAGCTTCCCAGGCATACTCTAGAGGTACTGATGTTTAATCTGACTGAGAGAAATTGTTTTGAAGCAGATCTCCCCTTGTATAGACAAGTTGTTTGTGTAAAAAGGAGAGCAGTGACCAGGCTTGAAAAACAGTTGTGAAACAGCTATTTTAAAAAATTCTCTTCATACTACAAATAACATCAGCAGGAACATTCCTGGAATAAAGGTGTATTTTCCTGGACTAAATGGGGCTTGAGAACTTGAATGTTTTGGGAAAGGTGGATTGGTAGCTGGTGGATTTTAGATTCTCTTTTTTTTTTTTTTAGATTTTTTTTTCTTATTTCTGCTGATTAAATGTAAGTCAAGGCAGAAAATCCTTGAAAACCCATAGACACAAACTGTGCTGATTGTTTTTAAGCTTGCCTAAGTTGATGGAGTGTCATGTTGCTTTCAGCTGCTCGGTTCCCTTGGAGAAAGGGCATGTCTGTGCAATGCGTGCTGAATTCAGGCAATGGTGACAGACTGCAGTCATCAGAAGTGATGAGCTGGCTTTTCGGGCACCTCCGGTCATTCTTGTCGACAGCGTGTGACCAGGCAGCTTGGACAGATGATGCAGCCCCTTGCCCTGGAGGTGAGCCGGTTCAAAGGGTGTTTGCTTCCTCACTTACATGTCTGAGTGGTTTTCCCTGATACGAGAAACTACTAAAAAATAGGAGAAAAAACAGAGTCGAAGGTGTTCTATGGCCACTGCAGTTTTTCTTAACCTAAAACAGAAAATGGGTTGTGGGGAGGGGGGCACCATGTTTCAGTATAATAACCTGCATCTCCACGTTCACTTCAACACTGGAGAGATGGCCTTGCCAGAAAGCTGGGCTGGGACCCTGGGCTCCTCTCCTGTCTGCTCTCCAGACCCCTGTGATGTCCCAGTTTGGGTTTCTGTCTCTGGAGAGGGAAGCTGAGCCACTGAGCAGCTGCGACCACGCAGTTGCTGTGGCAGCCTGCACTGCGCATGCTCCTGCTAACCGGGAGTGAGGAGGATGCGCCGCAGGATTTTCAGTTCTCCCGTTCAGTGGATGACTGGCCAGATTGCTCAAGTGACCTCAAAGTATTGTCTGCCCAAGAATTATTATTTTCAGGATAACATTTTTCTACTCAGGCTGAGCTAAATTAGACACATGTGTGCACATACACACATGTGCGTGCGTGCACACATGGTATTTTTCTTCAAATGTTCTAAAGTCTTGTTTTGTATTAATTAATCCACTGTGCTTTCCAGAATGAGGTTGGATTTTCTGTACAAGTTTGTATAAATATGTCCAGTTTTGGATGGACTGTTTCTACTCTGATTATTGATTATTACCTAATTTTGCATTATTTCTCACTAGGATGGGCATGTCTGATACCATTGGACTGGATGATAACCCGCTGCTGAAACGCTGGCATGCAGCAGCATCTGCCCTCTCACCATCAATAAATTCAGACCCTGGGAGCCACATCCCGTGTTGCAGCAGGTGTCCCTGCCCAACCAGACAGGCTGGGGCTGTTCAGCTCCCCAGGTGTAAGTACTTATTTCAGGGTAAGATGAGTTGCCATCTGGAGGAGCTGTATTTCTTCACTGATGGTAAGATTCTAGATAATTTAGATATATTAAACACCTAATTTTTAGTTTAGTTAAAATTAGGTGAGAGGAATCCTGCCTCAGGTATTCAGTGGCTTCATGAGTCAGGCTTCATAAATCATAGGTGTTGAGAATAAACCTCTTCTCCCAAATGACAAATGAAACTGCAATATTATTGATAACCCTCAAGGTCCTGACAGCAAAAGTTGAGTCTGTTCAGATTATACAGTGCTGGGCAGAGAGTGTCTCTCACTGTGTCTATACAGCAGCCAGCACAGTAGAAATTTCATCACAAGACTCATTTTCATAAGTTAAAACTCTTTTAAAGGGAATGTTGAGTTTAGAGCATCCTTCGAAGTTATGATGGATCAGTTTCCTGTTTGTACAGTAAATAGCATTTGAGAGAGGACTTTCTTTTTTAAATGGTAAATTTTAATTCTACAAAGTGCTTGACTCCATCTTCTGTGGTATCTTAACCACACAATTCCTACATGAAATTACAATTACTAAAATAAACTTCTGCTGCTTTTTCCCGTGCCTATTCCTATGGAGTAGTTCTACTGCTTTTAGTAGGGCCAGTGAAGTTGGCAGGTACCTTGTGGATACCATAGGGTCTGATGCCTCAGCTAGGGAACTGCTTGCTAAATTTGCATTTTTTCTTCTTCCTGGACAACCTCCCTGAATACAGCTGTGGGTCAGAAAGATCATAATCTGAAAATGATGAGTAGCTCAAATGCAGCCAAAAACCCAATTTGGAGACCTGAATTCATATTGCAGGTGATGAGGCACAAGGAGAAAAACAACATAGCTGCTGAATCTGTAATTTCTTCATTCTTCATGGAGGTACATTCCTCCATCTCCATAAAGCCTCAGTAACTTCAGATGTACACCATCAGTACTTAAAAAAGTCAGGAAAAGGGATAAACCCAGAGATATCTCCCACTCCATTTCCCCTCCTGTCATTTTTCAAAGGAGAATCAGATTATAACAATTTTGCCTTAGTGACTGGGGCAGGGAGAAAGGTTTGCTTCAAAAGATGCCCTGAAACAGTTCATGCCATATTTTCATGGAAAAATTGCAAATAGTTGGTGCTCACTTCTAGACAGGCACTGTGTGTATATGTATATCTGCGTGTGTACATTGGTGTGCCTGCACCCAGGAGGCATGTTTGGATAGCTGTTGAATTGTAGCTTTGACTAAGCACTACCCACGTGTCCTGGTTCAGCTGGGATAGAGTTAATTTTCTTCCTAGTAGCAGGCATAGTGCTGTGTTTTGGATTTAGTAGGAGAAGAATGTTGATAACACACTGATGTTTTAGTTGTTGCTAAGTACTGCTTATGCTAGTCAAGGACTTTTCAGCTTCCCATGCTCTGCCAGGTGCACAAGAAACTGGGAGGGGGCACAGCCAGAATAGTTGATCCAAACTGGCCAAAGGGCTATTCCATACCATGTGACGTCATGCTCAGTGTATAAACTGGGGGGGGGGCTGGCCGGGGAGCAGCGATCGCTGCTCGGGAACTGTCTGGGTATCGGTCAGCAGGTGGTGAGCAATTGCATTGTGCATCACTTGCTTTGTATATTATTATTATTTTATTGTTACTATTATCATTACTATTTTACTTTATTTCAAATATTAAACTGTTCTTATCTCAACCCAGGAGTGTTTCTCACTCTTACTCCTCCGATTCTCTCCCCCATCCCACCGGGGCCAGGGGAGTGAGCGAGCGGCTGCGTGGTGCTTAGTGCTGGCTGGGGCTAAACCACGACACCATGGTACCAGGAGAGAGGAAGGTGAGGCAGATTCATGTGGTCATTTGTCTGAGGGATTTCTCTTGCTGAGGTTTTGCATGTATGATCAGCATCACCTTTTTCAACTGCGAGACATTGAAAATGTCCTTCATTCCCACTAACACAGCGAGTAGAAAGAGTCTCTTTTGGTGAGACTGTTTATTTCTGCTAAGTAGTTTCTCTGTTCTGCTAAGGTCTGTTTCTACCAAAATATTCAAAGATAAGAGCACATTCCTCTAAAAGTTTGGCATTCGCTCATTGCTTCAGACACAGTGGAGCGGATGAGAAGAACAATCCAACCTCTCTCTGCTTTGGTAATGAGATAAACATGCAATGTTCAGGGCTCCCTGGTAGACCTGGGCAAGTACTGAATTTTTAGCTTATTGGTAGAATTGGGGGGGGGAGCATAGAAGGAAATGTGTTCAGGTAGAACCAAAATAAAATGTGGGGTTGTGTTTGGAAAAATCAAAAGATTGTATTTTGGGCAAGTCCCAAACATTTTGGAGTTGGAATATTCAATCTTTCTGCTGTGTCTGAGTCTGTGACACATTTTAATGTCCAAAATAAATGTTTTGCCATTTCAGGGTACCCTCTTCTCCATTCCATTTTTAACTATTGCAAATATTTTATGAGTAAAATTCACTGCTATTTTTTAACTGAATTTGCAAATAGTTTTGATCTTCCAAAACTGTAGTTTTTAAAACAAATGAGTTGAATTGCATTTATTCAGCTCTACCCTTGTCTTTCTTCACAGATATTTAATTGATTCATTCTTGGACAAGAACTGACTGAAATTCAATGTCTTAATTTCAGTAGGAGTGTCAGAGATGGAGCAACCTCAGTGCAGACTTTCCAGAGGGTTTACCTGTCCAGTTCAAGTGGCCTGTAAAGAAGGGAAACCATGAGTTTCCAGAAGCTTGTAACTGGCAATAAAAGCATTGATCTGCTTGTCAAATTTAATCCGTTCTCCAAAGACTTGAGGAATTAGAGACTCTCAGGAAAACAGTCAGAATTTACTGTTGGGTTTTGTTTTAAAGTCTTTTCCCCAAATATTATTCTTGGAAGCAACGGAATTGTTCTTCTGCAACTCCTAGACAAACACTAAGATCAGCTTGCAGCAGACAGTCAGCATGGAAAATTTCAGCTTAAACTGTTCACACTTGAATAGATTATAAACACACTGGACCTGGTCTTCAAACAGAAAGGTTCAAGGAAAATGACCACTGTATCTGGCATCCACATGTACTATATGTACTTTTTGGGTTTTTAACCATCCAAACTCAGTCCTGCATAATGCTTAAAATGAAGAGGGAGTAGGTGTGATGCATTCCTGAAAAGTTTTGCAGGTGAATTTTCTGCTCCAGACATTCTCTGAGGAACCATTGAAGGGACACCAAAGGCATGTAGCCTGCCAGAAAAGTTTTACTTGACTATTCATGGTGCTTTCATCTCCTGCCTCTAACAGTTGTTACCAAAAGAATGACTTTGAGCAGCCCAAATCTGTATCCATGAAAGCAGTCTTGCCGCCAGCCACCCAGCCAGTCGATAGGTTAGCATGACCTTCTGCTTCCAGGGCAGCTTGCTGGGGAAAAGTCTCATAGCTTTCCTTCCCCTGGATTCAGAGGTCACAAGGGACAACGTGTTTGACGCAAACAAGGCTCTGAAACATCCTTGTTTTAAATTCTCCCTGAGGTTCTCACATTATTATTATACACAGTATTTCAACATCACTAAGTTATCACCCAAGCAGCCAATATCTCTGTTTGGTGGGCACAGAGCCATGCACCCCGTAGTTATGCCCCGTGAGGATTTGGCTGCTGGTGGCCAACCGGGGAGGGCAGGGCAGTGGGCACCGGGCTTGGCCCCTGACCCCTTGCAGGCTCCACACGTGATGCTGGCTGTGTGCAATGGGCATGGTGATGGCGTTTCCTGCTCTCCGACTTCTCCCTGCCATCTCCGAGCGGGCCACGGGTCCGGGCAGGACTTTCTTCTGCTGTATGGGTACAGTGCCAGGACCTTGGCATCAGGTGATGCCTTCCGATGCCTCAGTGCTATTGAGCACGGGCAGGAGGGATCTGGCTTTCATAAGCAGCTGCAGGTCCCATCCATCTTGCTCCTAAACGCCTGCCTTTCAGCTACAGCTGGAGAGGTGGAGCGGGCAGGTGATCAGGTGCATTTGTATTTTAATATCTCTCTAAAAGGTATATACAGGCCTTGAAATATTCTGTAAAGCAAATGGCTGCAAATGAGGTGTGAAGCCCCCAGCCAGGATATATGCCTCATTCTGCCAGTTCTCTCACCCGACTTCTCCCTGCTTGCCCCCCCCTTTTTTTTTTAATTTTCCGGTAGGCATCAATTAGGTGAGCGCTTTTCATTTTAAACATTGGGATTTTTACTCAGCCTGCTAAGGCTGTCAGGTCTAGTTTGCTGCTGAACAGTTCATGCTTTGGTGCTGGACAATGCATGAATGTTTAAATTGCTTGAAATGTCTAATTGAATTATCCTCAAATTACAAATCAAAATAGGAAAGGCTGTCTCTGGCTCACAGGCTCATTCACTGGGATGCGTCTGCCAGACTGCTGCTTTTCTTTATATTTTCTGCTTCCGACTACGACTGTGTTAAATGAAACCTTAAATACCGAAAGCATTTCTGTTTGCATACGCAGGGGGAAGCGATGCTGAACGTAAAGGGAAATTTATTCACGTTCCGGTTCCGAGCTCTTTTTGTGCTGCACGAAAATGAGTTCATGAAATTTATATCAATGCATAGGAAAGCAAAACAGCCAGCTGCTATTTACAAAGAAACTTCCTTTCTCTTTCAGCCAGTGATATATAATATAAAACACTTTCAGACAGATATATATATATATAAATACCATTTAACTGTGTGGGTTTTTTTTTGGTTTTTTTTTTTTTTTATGAGAGCTCACAGATTAAGGAAACCAACAAGCCAGAAAGAAGTTTTGATGTATCTAGCTAGCCCTCATGATAAAATCAGCTTCTTAAAGCCTTGCCATTTATACAGCAAAGTAGAATTTAAAGCCCCTAGGATTTTCTTTTATAAGTTGTTAAGGGAGGCAGAGCTGGGTCTCCATGCATCACATCTGCCCTGTGAAGCCCCCTCCCCAGCAGCACCAGACACTGATCAGAAACTCTGGTCAGTGCAATAATGCTACTTTCATGGGTATAATATTTTTATGGCATTTTATAATAAATGATGAAGGGGGTTTGACCACCTACCCCCAGCCTTAATCGTTTTGCTGCTATACCTTAACTTGTTCCGTGACTGTCTGTACTGGGGGCACAAAGTGGGTGTTGGTGCTGCATCCTGCATCCAGCAGCTGCCCCATCCCTCCGTTTCCCCAGAAAATACCCTTTCAGGAGCCGCACTCTTCATCCAGGCATTGGTGCCTCCCCCTGCGGTGCCAGGACACCCCATGTGCTGTACGTTAGCCGCTCAGGTAAGGAGCCCTTGCCAGGGCTCGCAGCACTGCATGGGTGCTCACACCGGGCTGGGCTGGGCCGGGAGGACACTGGCATGGCACGGGCACTGCTCAGATGCTCAGTGTAGTCAGGAGAATTGCTAATCCCCAGGGATATATCAAACCGTGACACGGTGCAAGACAGAAGCAGCAGGACAAGTGTTTAAATATGGCAGTGAGTGCTTTTGTTTTAACTAGAACCCAAAATAAAACAAGTCCAGAACATGCCAGGAATCTTGGTATTAATATTCCCAGTATTTTTTCCTGAATACTAAAAAAATTAATTAGATCCAGGCCACTTTCAAGGGCAACTTCTCTGTTAGCTTGCAATTAGACAATTGTTTCTGTGCTATAAAAATGGTTGAAGACATAATAGTTATGAAAGAACCTTAAGGAAATGGCTTAGATAAAATCTTTATTAAATAGAAGATATTCTGAAGGGATATTTTTGATAGAAGAGAAATATCTATTTTGATAGAAAAGAAATATCTATTAAGAATTTTAACACTTTAGTAACTGAAGACTAATACATACTAAAACATCTTGTGGGGTTTTTTTAAACATCTGATTGTTTTGGGGGCAAAGATTACACCTGCATGAATCTGCCCAAATCAGAGCATCTTTCAGAAACAGAGAAAACTGTAATTTGGAACTAATTGTACCGGACATCTATTAAAATGATGCAGACCTTGGCAATGCACGTGTCCAGATGAAAACAGTGAAATACATTTGATAATGATTGTGTATTACCAAAATCACATAATACACTGCATCTCTGTCATTACAAATCTCTTGCTCCCTCTCCAAATAATATTAAAACCCAGTAATCTAATTTCTCTCTTCGCATCATAACGCTGGTTCCCAGTGATGGGGCAGTGGAGGAAGAGCACACCAGGCAACACCAGGCTCTTCAGCACGGCAAGTTGCTGTGTCTCATATTATTTAGCAATATTTCAGCTATGCTCAAGACATAACCCCAGTTTTAGATTTGCAACTCTTCTGCTGTGCTCTAGTCTAATCAGATTTGCACCCAATACTCCCGTTGCTTGCTGAAGAGCACTGGTACGTGGGTCATTTTTTTAACATGCTTATGCATCGGTTCTTGTGACCAACTCACCATGACTAAAGCTTGATGAGAGCTCAGCCAAATGGCAGTGAATTCTGGGTTGATATTTTTACTGTTAGCAGGATTTAGGGGACCTCACCTGAATTTCGCCAGGGCTGTGCCCTACCTTTTTCTGCTGACTGGTTTCCCAGTGGTCTCTTCCCTGTCGTGGCAGTTTCCTCTTCAAAGCAACGTCCTTCTGCCTCTGCTGCAGACCAGAGGAACGGATGTTGACCCGGCAGCTTTGACTTTGACGCCTGAAGCAGGGGCTGATGCCTTCCAGAGTCATTTTCTTTCTCAGTGGTCACAGGGGGATTTTAACATAGAAGTTTTCTTTTGCAAAACATGTCTGATATTTAAGTCTGCTGGATATCATTGTATATGGCATAATGGTTTTTGCTGAATTTCATTGAACTGCCACCTGATCACTTTGCATTAGAGTTGGTCTGTGCTGTTTAAGGGCTTCTTTAAACTGGGGTATGAAATCATTCCCAAGGGACCAACGAAAACTGTTAGGGAATACTGTCGTGGGAATTAAAGGCAACCAAGGTGCCTCCCCATTTAAAATAAAATCCTCCCACCCCCTGGCTGGTATTCAGCTGACCTCACTTAGGCACCTGGCCGTCCCTGGGGAATTACTTTAGGCTACTTCTGTGGCTGGGGAAGGAAGAGCCCCGCTGTGAAAGAGGGTTCAGGTTATGATGGCCCCTTGGCTTCAGAGGACCTCACACAGACTGTGCTCTTCACCCCCGCCTGGTAAAGGCATAAAACTGTGAGGGGTGAATCCCGGCCAAAGGATCCGGTTTAGCTACTGTAAGTCAGTGTTGATCTGCTGAAGGACTGGTCCATAATTTACCTTTGTTCTTGTGTGGAAAAGGGAGTTAGAATATAAAATGGTGCACATTATCTCTTGCACCAAAATAAACAAAGGTACGGAATATTATGTGAAAGATAAAGGAATCACTGTAAAACTAGAGTATGTTGTTAGGGAAACTTGCAGCACCTTCAGCATAAAAAGAAGGGGTTTCTTGAGGTTCAGAGGGGCTGCAGGAACATACAAGTGTAATTCCTTTGTTTCTGAAGCACCAGCACTGCACATATCTGGAAGTAAAACTGCAGGGTTAGGGGAGACAGAACCAGAACCCAGGTGAGACAGAAGCAGAACAGGTGTGAGCAGCAGCCATGAGCGTCTCCAAAACCAGAACAGAAAGCGTTCAAGCAAGCAGGGTTAATTTGGGCAGTAAAAAAAGTGCCTGAAGAGGCACTGCAGCCATTTCTCCCTTCAGCATTTCTCTTCAATGTGTAGAGTCTGTTCTCAGCTACATAACCAACAGGACACAGGAAACTTTTTACAAGTACATTTTTATTTAAAATAAAAATTAATTATGGTGCCTTTTTAAAATAGGGTACTGCACAATCTGTATATGCAACACAGTTTTTGGTACGGAACATATTTATTGAGCAATATCGTTAAATACTAAATATACATTAATGGCTTGTTTGAGAAACATGACAACATCAATTCTGATATTTTTTTCTCTTTAGTCATTTAACCACTGATACAGATTTCCTATAAACAATATTTGTTTTCATCTGTACATGTGGTACACAGTCAAGAAGGCAGATCTTAGAATATTTACATTCATGCATTGATTTAAACACGCTATTTTGCAGTTTAAAATAAGATTTTTTTTTTTTTTTGTACAGGTGCAGGGAGTATTGTAAATACATATCTACCATAGGCCTGATTCTCCATTGCTTGGCAGCATCTATGGTCATGACCTGGTTGGAGCAGGAGGTCCACACTCGCTTCACATGCTGTGACCATATGGCATGCAGGACTGGACAATTAGGTCTCTGTATAGATATATATCAGTATAGTTATATCTTATACTTTAGTAGAACTCTCCTCTTTCCTTCCATGTCTGTTTTTGCAGCATCTATCCTTGGTAGAGATGCTTTCCTGCTCACACCTCTGTGCTGGGTCTGAGCCAGGAAGGGCAGCAGGGCTGGGGCTTCAGCTCCACCTTCCTGGCGCTGCTGAGGACTGAGGAAACTCAACACTTTACAGCTCAGGCCCTTAAAGTGCATTCCCTGCTTGCATCTGCTAGTGGTGATCCTTGAGAAGAAATTTTGAGTTGATGCTGTCCCTCAGACTGAACACATTCTGAGTCTGTCTGGTGGTGGTCAAAGGGGTCAGAGCAGAGCAGTTAACTTCTGCATAGAAACTGGCCACCTTTTCATCTGCCAGGGATCTGGCTATTTTGTGAACGGAGCTATGCAGGACATTTCTACACCTGATATTTTGGTGGCTAAAAATAAACTCAAAATGCTTGTAAAGCTGTATTTTGGATTGCCAGTTCCCCAGATCCAGGGTCGCTGCCCTTATCCATCAAGCCTATTCCTTTCCCTTTATATTTAATTATAACACAATAAGGAAGCACAGAAGCCTCTTTTATAACAGCTTTGCAAGTAGTCTGTAGAGTGTTAAACACAACCTTAAACCATGTCAGCAAACTTCAGAAATCGTTCCTCAATGACACCACCTTTCTAGCCTCTCTTTTCTGAAGACTTACACCTGCTTCCAGTATACTCTTCCAAGTGCCTTTCTAAAGATCACCTTAAATTTTGGTGAAATGTAGTCACCTGTACTTAGGCAGGAATCTAAAGGCAAAACTACCCTGTGCAGGATTTCGTATCTCTCCCCGCCATGAAGCTGCGCGAGTGCTGGGAGCAAAGGCTCTGGACAAGCAGAGGAGCAGCTCTCAGCCTGTCCGCTGCTGCTCTTCTGTGGCCAACAGACTGAAAAAGCACACTGGGGAATGTTTGTTTATGAAATATTATGGCGATGATGTGCCCAAATACATTTATTTAATATCAGCATGTTGGATATAATGATAGAGTATATCTGCCTATGCAAATAGGATACATCTGTATCTCTGAAAATACTGCCACAGAGCTTGTAAGTATTTTTATCTTGGTTATACAGACGGGTAAACTGAGGCACAGAGAGGCAAAATTATGATAGTAAACAGCAGATCAGTGGCAGAGTCGAAAGTAGATCCCAGTTCCCTCTTGCTGCTCCTTGAAACGTCCTGCCTCCCTGCTCTCCATGAAGTCTTTAATGCTTATGTTCCACTGAGGAGACCTCAGGGGGCCTGGAGTGGGTTTGCTTGTGGGTTATGTCATGCACCAGTGTTTTCTCTCACTGAGGACATTTTGCCATTGAATTGAGACTTGACACTTTCACTGAAAATCAGACAGTGTGACCATCTCTTTAGACTTTTTCTTGCAAAAACAGACACAATTGGATGGACATAATGAGATTTTGGCCTTACAGAACATGCCTTTAAAGCTGTATTAGGAAATAAAATCAACAACCTTTAGGAGAAAGTGCTAATCCTGAACCTGTATCATGCTAAACTAATCTGCATTCATACTTTATACTCCCAGCTAAACATGCAACCAGTCTCAAACTATGCCACATTTAGGCAGAAACAACTGGAGTAAAAAAAGAAAGGCAAACATAGGTAAATACACCAAAATAAATGTTATAGCTTAAAAAATATTCTAGAAATATACTTGCAATATTTTTATTATAGTATTTAGGGGCTAAGTGCTTTAGGCAATCAACATTTGGGATACTAGACCCAAAGTGTAAATTATGTCATTTTAATCCCACTTTAGATCTAAGAACATATCACTGTGACTTGTGCAAGCTCACAACATGAATATGGCAGGGAATGACCGTACTCTTGGGCAAAGGGTTACTTATTCCCTTTCACTTCTGTAATTGCATTTACTTCTCAAGAAAGTCTAGCCTTTAAAAAATAATTTTATGTAGCTAAACTTCTACAAAGTGATGACAGGCTAAAAAGCTAAATGAATAACTCCGAAAATTCCTCAACAGCAGTATATAGCAGCATTTCATTTTATCATTGAAAAGATACTTATACATACATACACCCTATTGTTCAATAGGCAATAGAAAACTAGAGATGGGCCTGAGCTGAAACTGCTGATTTGAACATCCTGGAGCTTTTTTGGGGAAGGTCTGCAGAACATCATCTTCCTCTGCCATCAGCCCAAACTCTACATCCCAGCAGTAGACCAACCGCAGACAGGAATGTGTTCAAAATCAAGGTCTGTTTTCTGCAGTTCAGGCACATCCTTATATAAAACTGAAAGCATCGGTGTGTTGCAGTACCAAGGGACGTGATGGCCGGGGCACAGTCTGGGAGTTACTCACAGACATGGAGACCGACTGGTATCAAAGTTTGACGTCCAGACAAGAAGCCAGGGTGGAAATCTCTCTTTCACTGCATCACTACTTTCAGCACAGAGGTAAATGGAGACATACATGTGGAGGTGTGACGTGAAGGAGAGTTTTCAGGAGGTGGGGAAAGACCAGCGTCTCGGCTAGTATCATTGTCTTTATCCTAAGGGTTGCTTACTGAGTCTAACCTGAGATCCTACATGAAATGAATTTGTGTGGATTCAGCTTTGCTTTAAGTAGACTGCAATCCACGTCATGGAAAGTACAACACTAAGCTATTATGCTGAATTTGGCACGATCGGCAGTCTCTGCCCAGGAGAGGCAGAGACTGAATTAATGTGGGCACAACCACCATACCAGACCCTCAAAAGCGGTCCTCCAAGCTATACCTACAATGTCCTTGGTGGGTCAGTTCAGGAGACTTGACACTTTCAGGAAACAACACTAATCAGTGAATGAAGAGGACTTCAAAGGGCTGCTAGTTCTTTCAGCGCAATCCTGCCCAAATACTCACGCCAAGATGTAAATAACATCTTTCCTGTAGGGGTTTCCCTGGGGAATCGGCGTGATGCAAACACAGAGAAACGTGTAGAATTTCACAAAGGAAGAACCTTTTTAAAGATAAAAAATGAAGTGTGATGCAAAAAAAGGAGGTGATTATGAAGTAATAACGTTCAAAGCACCTCTTAATAATATCTCTCTTTCAACAGCAATGCTAATTGCTAAAATCTTACATTTTGATTTCTTCTGCCTGAAAAGTCTTCAGCCATGGAAATTGCATAGTCACCAGCCTGCAGATGAATTTCCTGGGATAAGTCACAAGTTCGTGCAATTTTGGTTGCTTGATGGCTTAACAGAAACCTTTATTCCCTTTTTAATAAAGAAATAATAAGAATGCTAAGAATGACGTGTAAGTGTACGAAACTGCACAGGCTGGAGAAGCACACAGGTGACACCTCCCACCCTTGACCCTCAGACCCATTTATAATAAGCTGCTGCCACTCTGGCAGATCACCTCCTCAAAAGATCCTATTTCAGCAGGTTTTTGTGGACTGAATTCAAACTGAAAAGTGGGGAGGAAGAGAGGAAGAAGAAGAAGAAGCAGGAGGCATCACAACATTGCTTTCATGAGATGCAGCATGCAATGCTTATGCCTTTGTGAGGCCTTTTCTCCAGGCAGCCCGGGTGGGTGAGTTTATTCTCCCTCGGAGAAGCAGCAAGCCTAAAGAGCAGTCTGCTTTTCTCTTCTGAATCACTGATGCGTGCGCTATTTCTGAAATGAAGTCCTTGGCCACAGAGCTCCTTTCGTTGCCTTGTTTCACCCACCTTGCATACTCCGTGCGTGTGCTTTGAAAGTTTACCACCTCCTGCACCTCGGTGGGGTTTTGGGGATTATACGACCGCATTGTTATCAACTGTTTTGTTGTTTTGGGAGGAGGTCATTGCATATTCAGCCCGACTGGTTCCATTCTCTTCTTTTCTCATTGGTTTCCTTGGGTGATCCCAGGTTCGGTGATGTGTAGGCAGGATGGGGGGAGAAGAAAGGACAGAGATAAACATCTTCTTTGTCAACAGATTGAAAGCAAGGACATGGAAGGTGCATCATAACACTGAACTTTTCCTCTTTATTTTCCCTTTCTGAACACAGGTCAAACCAGCAGTTAAATTTTGTCAAGCCTCATGATCCACCTGGAAGATGAGGGGTCTGGTCCTAAGCCCTGCTGATGGGCTGTTGGTCTCCCCATGCTAGCCTGTGTACAGATACAGGTGTGTATGTTGCATGAGACAAAGGCTGCTGGAAGGAGAGCCCTCCACCACCACGTTCCTCCCTGGAATGGAGGCCTGGGCGCTGGATCAAGCTCTGCCTTGGGGCAGTCCTGGGCCTTTCTCCTCAAAGTGCAACATTGTTCAAACTGGGATGATGATGAGTCTTGTCCACTGAGGACCCAACTCGCTCACCAGTCATCATAAAATCACCATGTTTGGTCACAAGGAGAGGACTCATCTGACCAGCGTAGATATGTACATGTGTGGTGACCACCCCAGACTACCTTCACAGTCAATGGAGGTACCTTTAAAACACAGTTCAGAACAGCTTAAAGTGGATAGCCAAAACAAGTCAGATGCTTCGTGCCCAAGGCGTTCATGTTTCTCTGCGTTGTGTGTGAAGGAAGGCTAGTTTAGCCCAGACACAGATGTTCATGTTCTAGGTGTCTGAGTGACTGACACATGGTGCCTGCTGTGATCTACCAGTCCCCCAACACCAACCACTGAAGCATCCCCTTTTATTTTGTTTGGTGGCCATTGGCACCATTTGGTAACACAGGCCAGGACCACCAGTGCTAATTGTGAGGCAATTCAGGAAATGCCCAGCAAGTGCAGAAATCTAACAAGCATCTGCACATCATGGAACAAAATCATGGGATTTCAAAGTGACTCTGAAAAGAGACACCTGAGCATAAGTCCCATAACAGACCATGTTACATCAGGTGAGTGTTTCCCCCACAACTTCTCAAAAGTGGTGTGACCTTTATTTAAAGCTGAAGGTGTACACATAGTAGGAGGAAAAAGCTTTGTGATTTCCACATGGCTATTTCAGACATTAGTGTTTTGAGTTTAAGGTGCTTCTAAGGGCAAAAAGAGGACCAGATAAACAAATGTATTACAACAGTCAGTCTGTGCTATTGTTCTGGACATCATTTAACAAAACAAACAATTAATAAAAAAATAGTTAATGACATTGAATTTCAGCAAAGTATTAGTAAAAGATTTATGGAGGATGATTACAGGGAAACAAATCTGTTTTGCTTATAATCTCAAAGAAAGTAGTTCTGATTGTGCTATCTTACACCGCTCTTTAGCTGGTAAGAGTTAAGGCTTGTTAATATTAGCCGTGATTCCAGCTGTTAGAGAATGGAAATGGAAGGGAAGGGGAGACTAAGAGCTTTGTTGAACCCCTTTTCAGCCATTAACATGCTGTGCCTGTCTGTATCTGACACAAGCTTCTGTGGCTCTGTCTTTCACAACATTGTAAAGCACCCACCCACCCCACCACATCCCTGACAAGAGGAATGGAAAATCTGGTGGCAATACATCTCTTAGTTTTTCCTGGGCAGGAAAAAGGGTGTGGCTGTCTTTAAACTTCTCTGCTGCTTTCAAAAATTCCTTCCCCCCTGCCGCCAGTTCCAACCCTGACATTCAGCTCTATGAATGGTCAAAAAATGAAGACATTTTGGCCACTTCTACTTGCTATCTGTCTCCTGTTTACCCCTTCTTACTTTATTTTGGTCTCCTATATGTTTCTGCACCTCTCCAGTTCCATTTTCTTTCCCTGTTTAGCCTTCCTCTTCTTTCTTCATGTTAAAAAATGTCTTCCTCTCATTTTTATCTACCTTTTTCTTTCTTCTAGAAGTCATTTCAAGACCAACTTCTTCAGTCCTCCTGAAACTCTTTTTCCTTTCCTCCCCCTTTTTTTGCTTCAGTTTTTCTTCCTGACAGCAGCCGTTTGCTCTTTCCCCTCCCCAGGCTGGTCTCCCAGCACAGGCCTGGGAGGTTCGGAGACTCTCCTCTGATGGTGCGACCTCTCTGGAGGCACTGCTGGAGAGGTTGCCTGTGATATTACACCACTGGCAATACCATGCATTGGAAATGTACTTTTTCAGAGCCTGCAAATAGTGGAATGGAGATTTTATCAGGGTTCTGCTTCTAACTGCTCAGGGTTAGCACTAGCAAAACAGAGCAACTACTTTCTGGGGTCTCAGTGAAATGGCTATTTGAGGCATTTATTTATTTATTTATTTTTGGCAGACACAAAAGTTCAGGCCTGGAGAATGCTCTGTTTAACTCCTTCTCAATTTGTTTCCAAATGGATGTTAGGCATGGATTTGGGGGTCAAACTTGCCTCAGTTACACCATTTAAATGACTGGCTTGACAGACTTGTATGCACTTGTCACAGTGATTAAAACTGACCTATGTATTTAGCTATGCAAAGTCATTTTGGCCTGTTGCAATTTTTCAACTGCCCTTTTGAATTAGGGCACTAACTCTGTGTCACTAGCTCTTTTTGACCTCAAATCTCATCCACTGTTGCAATCCAAGCATGCAAGTTTTCCTCTTACACACCAAGGGGAGGCCTTTTATCGTATTTTCTGCCTGGTAAGCTAGGTTGTGCATGATCTTCCTGTGTGTAATACTCCAATCCCCCTTTCAGCTGAAGAGCTGTGGCCCTGTATTTATGCATTTCCACTCCAGGGTTGCTCTTCACTGGTGAAAGCGATGTTTCAAATTAGTGAGGGAATGAGTAGGGAACTGTTCGTATCTGGGACATACTCACTTGGTGGCAGGTGAAACAGGCTGTTTGCTAACAAGTGGTTTGCATTGCTTTACAGTATGATTTGCTACACATTGTGCTTTGATGTTTAGCAAATTGGTGCACTCTTCATGCCAAACATCTGCGAATGAAAGGTACATGCAATTCTGTACAGCTTAGTACACTCCTGAAATGATGCGTCAGGGTCCGTAATGACCTCTCCACCATGCATGCCTTAATTTGCATGAGTCCTAAAATCAAGAAAGCATCAAACAGCCATTTAATAGTGTATTTCACACGTCAAGCTTCAATTTCAGATGACGTTCTGATCACATTATAAATCTTATTTATCAAAGAAAGTCATATTGGTTTGTCATATTGGCTTGTACCTGTTCTCTGCAGAGTCCTGTGTAAAGGTCAATGTAACGATGCACAGTCAAACATAATTTGTATGTTCTGTCTTTAGAAAATTTCTTAGAGGAGACATAGTTTTTGGCCCTTGATCATGACTAGTCACAAAACTCAGTTGGTATATTTGACAAAACCCTCCCTGCTATCTTTGGCTACTGGTATAAATTTGGCATAGCCCTACTGTCTGTAGGGCAGTTGTGCAGTTGAGTACTAGGGGAGGGTTTCACCTCATGTCTCACTTGTGCACACTTAAGAAAAAACTATATATATGACTTTTCAGACAAAATCAAGCAAAAGCTGAGCAGACTATTCATTTAATCAGGACTTTATTATGCCTCATTACTTATAGGCTTATTGAAGCTTTGAGGAGAATAAGATCACCTAGAAATGGGAATGGAAGTTTTGTCCAGAAGAGTAAACTGCAACAGACACAAGGCAATCCACATGCTCATACTCTTCAAGGTGCTTTGTGCTTGGAAGGGATGAGAGTTAAGAATAAAACCTGATTTCATAAGACAAGCCTGAGCATTGCAAATCTGTTTCCTACTGCCTACCTCCATAAGAATGTTTCTGTTGAATGCTAGTGCACCATGGCCAGCATCTGGGAAGGTTGGGCCCCAGGGAAACCCAGCCAAGCTAGGATGGGGTGACCTTGGGCTGGCAGCAGAGAAATTAAGGGATCTTAAATTCCCCTCCGTCTGGGTCTCCCACACCTGACTCAGCACTGCCAGGAGATGCCTGCTTCCACATGGGATTTGCTGCCTTGAATTATCCTCTGAGGGAAACACCCATACTGTTTCTAAGAAAACAGGAATAGCGTGTCGTTCTTCTAAAATGCAGTTTGAGGAAGAAAGGCCGCTTTGCCCTCCCTGCCCTGTGTTGTTGGAGGACATGCCCAGTGCTCAGAAGACCACAGTGCAACTCCACTCTTTCCTGAGCATAGGTACAAAGTTGTAAATTGTAGTTAAAAGGCACCTGCAAAAATATATATAAAAGATTTCATTGTATGGGTATCAGTACCAACTGATAAAAGATTTTACTAATAGTGAAAGCTGTGAGGCATCTCTGTACTGCCTTTGCATGGCTGTACCTGTGCCAATGGACAAGGTACCTGTGCCAAAAATTATTTCATGTTTTCAGTTCCTCTCATGAAGGTGCTTTTAGTAACACATAAAGAACTTGTGTCTCCTCTTAAAGCAGTTTCACCTCGAGGTGGCTCCTACCATGAACAAAGCTGCTACCAAGCTCTGTGGGTAGCCCCACTTTTGCGTGTCGTAGCACAGGGCTGTGCTATGGGGAAAGATAAGCAGCCGGCAAGCTGCTCTATGGGCGAGCATCACCGTGGCTTGCCCACCCCTCCTGCATTGGCAGTGGCAGGCATCGGGTCGTGCATGTGCCTGATGATCCCTGGGGCAAAGCAGCAGAAGGGAAGAGGCAAATCAGAGAGCTGAAGATGTATCGCTTATACGTGCGATGACTTCAAAGCTCTTCTCCATACTGATGAATATTTCATTACCTATCAACACATAAAAATTAATGATTTTCAGTAAAACTGGGTCTCATACAACACACCCATTTGCTTCATAGGACTGGTCTATCCTGATGTGCCGCCAGTGCACAGCACAAATACCACAGCTACCTATATACCAGTAGAGATCCAACAGCAGCAGCATCTTCCTGGCTTCCAAAAGTTGTCTAAGAAACAGGTAAATACCTGGTAGGTATATTTTCACTCAGCTCCATCTCCTGGGCTAGGATGCTAGCAGTACCTGTGGCAGCTATGTTTAGAGCTCTTGGCTAGACTTCACTGCTAGAAGCCCAGACAAGATGATGTGTGGGCTACAGTCACACTTCAAAAACACCCTTATTTAGCAGATACAGGATAGGAATGGAAGAATAGGTTTTGTAATGTTATTCAATCACTGGACCATCTCTGCCAGTAATCTGAATGTTTATAAGATCATGAAGAAGGTGAATGGAGGCTGTTTACATCTCAGTAGTGGGGGCATTCATCAAACAGCTGTTTGATTCATGGTGGCCAACAGCCATCAGAGGTGAATGAGTTCCTGCAATAGGAACTGGTGGGAGAAGCCAACTTGCTTTCTAAGACTGGCTTGTGAACAGGGCCCCTGCTAGAGGGGCTCAGTACACTGACAACAGCTGCTTCCTGGGATATAGCCATCGAATTCGTGTGCAGCCGCCAACCAGGAGCCTTGCCTAATGACTAACCTGGGCTGGCCAGCCTGGTGCTAATGCCCAGACATATGGGGCTTATGCAAAGGAGGACAATTCTCTGGAGATAGTTTTCAGAGTCATGGAAAGAGAGTCACATTCTGACTTCTCCCTTTGACTGTCTCAGAGGGACCAGAAAAATTCAATCTGGATATTTTTTATTTGACAATGTAAAGATAGAAATCAAAGAAGAAACCCTAATGGTGAAATTCTCTGAAACCTTAGTTTTCTCTATTAAATTAGTTAAGAGCCATATGTGAAACATCTATCTGTCCAGAAAACAAGCAGCATACTATCTGTTCCTCGTAGGAAGAGGTTACTGGCTCAACTACCTCCCACGTACAAAGCAAATGTTTTACAGCAATAATAAAAAGCAGCTCCATCTGGACAACTTTCAGCAATGCACTCACTACTGCTCAATGTTTGTTGAGGACCAATGTTCCATACTCTCAGGCTCCCAAGGCTTTTAGATGTATTCCCTGTATTTCCATCTTCAGTCTGGTAAGTTAGATAGTCCAGCATCTACAACACAAACAAACTGTCTTGCCCCAGTGTTTATTACTTATTATCCCAATATGTGATGTTTTTCACTTACTCTTCCAAACTAGAAAGTCTTATATGTAACCTGGATGATATTACCTGCACTGTTTGGAAGGACTGTGTATATTGGGTTACTTTCAGTTTTGGACATTTGAAGGAGGTCTCTTTCCTCAAGCTGCATTACCCCTTTGATCTTTGTGGGGGAAAAAAAAAAAAAAAAGGTGTCTTGTGAATCAGAGAAGGCCATTCTTTCCCTAGAGACCTTTGAATACTTCAGTCTTAGCCAAACAAAACTAGTGGTCAGCTGATGAATAAGATTTACAGGAGAAAGTAAGCGTACCATTTTGAACATCTTCAGACCTTTTCTGTCTCTCTCACATGTGGTGAAGGGGAGAAGATCTGTACAAGTGCCCAGTGCTAGGACCATTATGCAAAATGTGAAAGTCTCTTTCACAGCACTGAAAGTCATGTCGCATCAGTAGGCTTTGATCTAGCCCCAAGATACCATCTCCTAAGGAGAGTTTCATCTTTTATGGCTGTTCATGTGAGCATTTTAAAGCCTGCAATTTATGGCTAATTCAGCTCTCCCTCACAGCCATTTTTAGCTGACCAGTTTCTGGAGTATATTTAAGCAAGCCCTGCAGGCATGCGGGTGATTTCTGTTTTGGGGTGTTTCACACTCCCCTGTGATAGTCAAATCCCCCTCGCTGTGCATAGATTGAAGATCTAGCCTTTGCTGAGTGCTCCTCTCAGGGAAAAAAAAAAATCCATATGGAGCCGCTCTGCAGCCATTCATCAGCACTTAGAGATTCCCTGAGCTGGTGCGCTTGGGCTGCAAAATGTGGTGGGCAGATATCTTTCTGCAGAAGTGCATCTATCCCAGCCTGCTGAAGTTGCTCAGGGTGTATCTGAAGGGATGATTTGGCCTGTTCAGATTGCAAGTAATTGCAATAGATTGCTGAGACACATGTGAAATTTAAGAAGTGGAGTTTAGTCTTCATTTATTTTCAGCAGTGCAAAGTTAAGAGTAATTCTACAGACTTCAGTGGACTTGAGAAGGATTTGTTCTGATGTTACAGAGGAAGATCTGACCCTGGAAGACTAAGGTGATGCAATCACATTTCCTACTAGGTCTTCAGTTAAGCTAACTTCAGAATTATGCTCCTACACAAAACCAATCTTAAGGAAGAGAAGCAACTATATTATTAGGATACTGGACTATTAACTGACATAATTGACAAAAGTACTTTCTGTGACCCCTCATATTACAACCCTTTCTTTGCATTCCCTATAATGATCTTTAAAAGGTTTTATTGACTGGAGGGATATTACAGCTGACGTTATCCATCGGGTGTTCTCAGTGCAGAATATATTGTCCATATGTTTTGATGACAAAAGGAAAAAAATGAATGGGCCTAATGTAAAAAAATGAGCTCATGTTGCCAGCCTTGCAGCCTGGTAAAAAGCCACTAAATTAAAAAAAAAAAAAAGAAAAAAGAAAAAAGAAAAAAAAAAAGAAGTTATTAAATGCATGGCACGAAGGCACCTGCTTCGAGCAAAGCCAAAACACATCTGGAGGATGGCCACGGCCATTGCCATGCCTGGCAGCGTGCTATGCACTGGCTGGGGGATGAGCCAGGCACACTCCTGCTCCTCAAAGGCCTGTCCTGCCACAGAGCAGCGTAGGCAGCTAAGGTACGTTCATGGAGCTCAGTTCATGGCACACCACACTCTGCCAAGCAATGCAGAAACAGCCTGGGATTGTCAATATATATGTAGCTCCCAGATAACCGGGATTATGTGTAACTTTATTGCATTAGGCAGGATCTGCCCTAACAAGTCTGTAATTTAAAGAGAGAAGCCAGCTCAAATTTCTGTCCTAATTTCTTACAGAAGACAATAAACAAGCTTGAATAATCTAGTCTAAGGAAAAGAAAGAGGAGACAGGATTGGTCTCAGGGAACACCAGAAAAGGAAAAGGTCATATGAATGGCAGAAATGGGAAGTAAACGTGGGTAAATTTAGGCTGGAGATGCAAACAGGGTTATTTTACTCTCAGAAGAATAATGGTTTGAATTGGGACTGCTGGAGGAGGTAGAAAGGAGAGAGGGAAAACTACACAGCTTCAAGAAGGAGACTGGTACGTTTATGAAAAGGATCAAATGCTACAGTGCCCACAACATGGGGGACACACAGGGTGACCCAAGGGTCTTGTTCCAGTCCCGTGTTACTAAGATGTCTAGGCTGCCACCCTGAACAATCAACAAAGGAATACCGACTGCCTCAGGGAACTGAAACAATCAATGTAACAGGAGAAATCATTTCACTGAACTTCAGGTGCAGCCTCAGTTTCCCTGGGGCTGATTCTCAATACCTACAGTCAGAGCTAGACATGGGGTGTTTGCTCTGCTATGACACCCAGGTCTGGGGGATGGCTGTGAATAGGTAACAGCTAGATAATGAAGGCAGCATGCTCTCTTACTTTGCTTTTTTTTCCCATTTCATGTGGATCCGAAGCAGGAAGAGAGTAGCATTTTCTGGAACCCTCCTGTGAATATCCTCCAGACTAGTGCAGACTGGATGCATTACTGTAGTAGTGGCAGTATGCTGGTGCCTTACTAAAATCAAAGTCATGGAGCTTGTGTAATGATGGACAAAAATTTAAGGCTGCCCCCAAACTGGACTGTGCACAGTCTCTGGGCTTTTGTGCCCACAAACTGAATGCACATGCAGATTTGGTCCTTCATTTCTGCACACATCTATGACAGCTCTCCATGACCCACAAAAAACTGAGACATGCACGTTCTCACAGGTGCTGGCACGAAGGCAACAAACACTCCTCTGCTCATCTGCCACTCAGTAATACAAAAACACCAGTGGAAGCCCAAACTGTGATCTTTCTCCGAGTCCTTTAAAATTCTCCACTCTTTCTGGAACAGACTGAACACCACCTATCATGATTCAATGCTTTCTATCTTCCAAGTGCTTAACAAACATTAATTAGGACATCTGGAGAAACATGCTTTTCAACATGCCCAGCTGTACCAACCCTGATCAATACCTTGCTTTTTTTATATAGACAACACATCTAAAAATATGCATTGAACAAGACATGACAACTACCTAACTGCTTCTGCTCAGCTACAGCGAGGCCTGTAAAAGACATTTATAAACTGCTATTTAGCTGGTCTCCCAATTAAAAGTTGTCCTTACAAAAAGGTTATCTATATTGGAGGGGAAGTGGAGGAGGGAAAGGTGCAGGAATCCCCTACCATGTCTGCAAACTGGCTGGCTGTTGGTTCCCTGTGCTCCAGGTCATGGTGGGCATCAGTACTGGAAAAACATGGGGTTGGAATAATAAGGTGGCAGGGAGAGGAGATGAGCAAGGGCTGCTCTTCACTGCTCTCTCGCTGTATCTGAAGGACAGTACATCTCTCACCAGCCAAGCAACAGTAGATATTGCCATTATAGGCACTGGACTTTTCCATCCCTAAAACAAAGTTGATCTTCTGTGCTACTTTGTGCCCAGATTTTTTGCTGAATGTAGATAACTACCTTGCTTTTTGATCCCTTGCAAACATAGGCAACAACTTGAATGATGGACTTGATCCCTACAGAACAAGGCTACTGCTATTTCACAGAATCATTTAAATAGAATTTCACAAAATTATTTAAATAGTAATGATTAATTTCTGTGAACAAAAATTCTCTGCAGATTTTCCATTACAGAAATGTCTTTAATAGAAGAGTGTCTGCAACACAAATAAATGCAAGGAGCTGAGAAGAAAATTAAAATTTGTAAAATGAACTGACCTTTGCAACTATCGAGCTCACTTTGCATTTGAGGCAACCTGTCTCTGCCACAAACTAGAGTAAGACCACTGATTTCCAAGCAGCTGCTTCTGACATTCTCTGCTCACAAAGAAGGGTCTGTAGAGCCAGACCCGGCTCTTTGCAGGATAAATGCAAACCCACCGTAAGTGGAGAGCACAAGGTGGTCCCAGCCTTCCCATACTCTAAGTGTGCAACGGGGCAAGTCCATACAGAGACAGAGCAACCAGCAAGCCCTACACACCTTGATGTCTACACAAAGATTTGGTTTTGTGCAGTTTGGGAACTAAGCGGCTTTAGACAATTGCAACTGGGGACAATTTCTGAGGAAGGATTTGAGTTCAACCAGTCTCCAAGCTGGCTTCCCAGGGGTCAGAGCAACTGAAAGGAAAAGCCAGGTTACCCTGCAGTTCCTGCTGCTTGGGAGTATTAACATCTTTCATAAGGTTTCATGTTACTGCCTCAAAAAGCAGACACCGAAGGCGGCACCATTTCTTAATGTAGGACCTCTTTTCAAAGGCCAGAATGAGGAATGACTCTATTTTCCCACTCTTTCCTTGCACATAACTGGGATAAGACCCTTTACATCAGACCCCCTGTTAGCGCTTCACTCCATCACCTGGCATTAACTTGGGGAATGGATGCTACGATGCTTAGCTGCACAAATGCCCTCTGATATGGCTATTTAGCCAACTCTCTGAGACAGACAAACCAGGAGCATTGTTCTCCAGGCCAGATGTGTTGAGTGGGTGGCCACGTACCTGCTGATGGAGGGGACACTGGAGTCAGAGCGAGGGAAATGTGTGGCTGAGCAGGACCACCCCTGCAGATGCCGTCTTCTCCCACCCCCAGCTCTGCCCACACTGACCTACTGAGTGTCTCGCCTTCATGGCAAGGCTCTCCCAAGCAGGGAGCTGTGTGCTGCTTAGCAACTTGGGAGCATTATAGATATTTAGCAGTAAGTATGGGGGGGTGCAGAGAAGGAAGGACAGAGGTAGCAGAAATCAGACCATACAGCCACACAAGTGGTGGCAGCACAGCTGCAAGGGGCTTGAGGGTGGCTGCAAGTGATCGATGTGTGCCCAAGGAGCATTGCAGCTCTGCGCAGGGGGACCCCCTCCACACCCTTTACGCCTCGGGCACTGTGGCTGCATGGTAGCAAACAGCACAGCAAGGCAGGTGTGTGTGTGACATGGCCTCCCTTCAGAGCAGAGGGGACCCCTGAAACCAGCTGGTGGGGACAAGCACCCCTGAGTTCTTTTATCAACACCTACTCTCAGCTAGGGCATGGAAAAGCTGAGATCTTGTTTGAACACCACGTTGTGACGAATTAGACAAAGGTGTGAAACTAATGAACATAAATTACAGTGTGAAATAATGCCGCTGTGGTCAGATGCCTTGTTACCTCTGGCTGAGATTCCCTGCCCAGGAGGAAGCGCGTCCAAGTGCAGCTCCTGCTGTTCCCTGAGCTCTACCTTTCCCCAGGGTCTCTGCACAGAGAAGTCCAGGTTAGAGCCAGGCATCAAAATCAAAGTCAGTAGAAGCCAAGAATTAGAGGACCCAAGGGCGGCCCCAAACCAAGGTTTCTGGCCAGAAGTGTGCTGAAAGGTCAGTCGGGAAAGGGGTACCTTCTGTATGGTCAAATCTGGGGCAATGTGGGGGTGATGCAGGAACCAAGGCTCTGTGGAAAACAAGAAAGGCCAGAGACTGGAGGCGAATGGGGCATGCACACAGGACTGAGATGTGCTGAACAGTCCTGAGCATCCTGAAGGTGGTTGGACGCGTGTGACGGGTAGGGGACTGACTGGTGCTTAGCTGCTCCACGGTCAGGTCTGGCTTCTTGTCACCCCGAGGCAGAGCAGAGTGAGCCCGGGCAGCTTCCGCCTGGGGCAGCATGGGGCGTGTGTGGGAACTGTTGGGGCATTTCCACACTTTTCTGGCTTTCTCGTTCTAACTTTTTGGGGTTTAGAGCTCCTGCAAAACCACTGTGTCTGCTGAACTGACCAGGAGCTGCAGTTGTTCAGCCACTGGAGAAATCAGGCTTTGCTGCTTTTACCCCAGATGTACTGCAAATCCTTCATGGAAAGGAAAAGGGTGCAATAAAGGCACCCAGCAGGTTCATATGGGATTCTTGTTGTGTAGAGGGAATTTCTGGGTGATACAGAGCTGGATTAATGCATCTATACCCCCACCCCACTACCATGGGTACAACTTCCTCTGAGTCATAAAAAAAGATTGCCCCAGGCACCTAAGGGTTCTGCTGCTGGGTTCTTGCAGGCTGTAACAAACACAGCCCTAAGCTCAAATATCCCAGATAATGAAACCAAAAACTTTCTTCAAGTGTCCCTGCACACTGTGCCAGGTACATCTCAGTCACAGCTGTGGCTTTTTACCAGCAGGGTCAGCCACAAGTACCCTCGTGTCACCTTGTAAAAACTATGATTGGCTTAAAAATTAAATTAATTTCTAAGAAAAGTTTATTTCTTTGCCTTGTAGGATTTTAAATATGTAAGAGTCTTGAGTTTAAAGTCAGTTTTTAGACTAGTAGGTGAAGAGAATCCTGATCTCATATTTATTCAGATTACTTCAGAAGTTATGCTTCAGGAAAAAGTATAATAAAAAACTATGAGGTAAACCTGGCAACTCTCCTATATGTTTCAAAGTTCTAGTATCCACTTGTATCTTCTAATTGTGCTGGGGTAAATCAGGAATATTTCAACCAATATGATTAGACCAGCATGAGCATTGTATTATGGCATGAGCCTGTAAAATCCACCTGTGGCTATTACAGAGTTCCACTGAGGTAGTAACTGCACAATACTTGAATGTATTGCAAGATTTCTGCCCATTTGATGTGGTACCCTCATCAGCAGTAGAAAACAGAAAAATGGCAAGTTTGTTTCTGGTCACAGTGAAAAGTTAATGATCACAGGATAGACCATAATGCTCTACAGATTTCTGTTGGCATCTTTGTCAATACATCACAAATTAGGAGTGAACAAGTGAAAAATGACCCATAGGAGAGTATTCCATGAAACACTTGGACCACTTGTTTTATGCTAAAGACTAAAGCCTCCTGAAGGCTTCTAGTGTTCCTGGTTATGAGAAACAATGGAGCATTTTATCAATTGCTGACAGCAAACTTTCTCCCTAGCAGAACGTGACTTTGCTATAACTTAAAAGAGACAGCGAAATCCTGCCCTATAATAGTTACACAACCACGTAGTGCTTCTAAAAGTCCCAGACTGACAGCACTGAAGAGCAGACCCTCCTGCTTATCTGACCAACACATACTGCACAGGCAGCAGCAAAGCAAACTTTTCTGCACAGCACTGCCCATGCAGTTTGGCACATCCATCTCTCTGAATGAAAGGCTATTTTATCCACTTTACTCATCAGCCCTTGATCTGTCAAATGAACCTGCTAACAAGCACTAGCAATACTTCTGCTGTTCTACTTAAAAAAGGAGGCCAACCCATTTTTTGTCTTGATGCACCCAAAAAGCATTGGGCAGTGCCAACACTTAGTCCCCTGTCCAAAATCCCCAATGGTGCCACTGAATCAGCAGAATGAATACAGCAGAGCTCTGGCATCTCCAGTGGGCTTGGGTCAAGTTGCAAAGCTGTTCAACAGCTTGTCTCATATATACTACGCTGGAAATTGTTGCACAACCAACACCCAGACTTCAACACTGGAACAACAACTGATTTTCCTTGGACTAGCCCTCAGTTTTCTTCAAGCAGAGCTACATTTAGTTTAATAAATAGTGATATCTTTGAAAGAACACAAGAAAACCAACAAGAACTCAGAAAGGTTGTGGACTCTCCATCTGTGGAGATATTCAAAACCCAGCTAGACACAGTCCTGGGCAACCTGCTCTAGCTGACTCTGTTAGAGCAGGAGTTTGGACTAGATGATCTCAAGCTGTCCCTTCCAACCTCAATTATTTTGTGATTCTATGAACTCATTTCCCGATGGTTAAAAAATGGGATCTCCTGCAGAAAGATCGGTTGCTCAGGGTATGTAAATTGTCATTAGTAGATCATCTGCAACCTTATTCCAAGTTTGGGAGTAAATTCACCACTAGGAGATGATTAGACATAGAGACTAAGCAACACATGGGGACTTTGGGCTTTGGTTAGAGGTGGCAGAAGACCTGGACCGTGGTGCTCAGCAGTAGATGCCAATCCTGTTGTTGAAGCATCAACATTCAGCCAGTGGAAAAGATAATCAGGTTACAGCGTGACTGTCTTTTCCTTGCTCTTCCAAAATTTTGAAGTTTGTCTTTCAGCTGCCCTCAGTGACAGTCGAAGTCTTCACGATGAAGACTGTATTCCCTTTTGAATGGCACTTTTTAGGGGTTGACCATTTTGCAGTGCTGAACTGGTTTGACGTCAGGGGATTACATCACACAGATCTGCCCCCATAGACCTTTGTCTTCCCTTTGAGTGTCCCCGACTCAAACAGTACTTTTTAACCCAGCTTTTCCACCAACTACCTCACTTTATCTTCTGAGTAATTACCATCTTTCCAGCCATGTGCTGATAATTAAGGCACCATTTCAGTACAAACCCTTCTAATGTGTCACAGAGAATAGATTAACAATCTTGACACACCTTGACCTGTCTGCCATCAGCCATGCCTTGAATATCCACTTCAAAGCAATTAAGTAAGTTTAGGACACTGTTCTGCCTTCTCTCCCCACATGGAAAACCATTGTTTTGTTGCAATTAGTAATGATTTTGGACTAGACTGTGCTCAGCCTCAGTGCTTCTCGTAGGAGATGGCCGTGTGGAGGACTACACAGTCCTTGCTCTTTGGGGGAGTGAGTGACACAAAATGGGCTGGGCAAGAGGTGTGGGGCTGTGGCCTGCTGAGCAGGACATACACCCCTGAACCATGGCACACACTCTTCCACACATAGCAGCTCACCACAGCCCCATATCCCACTTTTTACCCTCCTTAAACAAGCCTCCGTGTTTTCTCCTTGCAAGCACCTGCATCATTTTGTCAAACAAAACCAACTTTCTGAGCCTTGCTCCTGCTACTGAAACTAGACCTTGCAGTACACAGGGTCCATAAATCACACACTAATGCTGAATACCCTAGAAAATACCTGAGCAATGAATTCTAAGACAGTTTAAATATGACCTGTCATTTTATTTCAGTACAATGTTTTCTTCCATTTAATTATTACTTGAAGGTGAACTCAGTGCCTATTTAAGGAAGTGCGTATGTAGGCACTTACGGTACCTTTCTCTCGGGCTGTGGGACACATACAAAACAGTGGCTTGACAAAATTAGGATAGTGCGTAAAAGGTATAGCATGTAAATCTTTGCTGTCATCAGCCTGCTTTCTCTGCTGACTTAGCAAGAGGGCTCTTTGGCAGCAAACCCTGTGGTACATCTGAAAGCAGAGGTATCCATCCTACCTAAAATCCAGCAGAGCCAAGGAGTCACATCCCTAGGCACAATGGGCTGCTCATGGGTCATATCAGACCATATGGATGTTCTGGAGATACTAAATACAGGTTTTTTCACATGCTGGCAAACCATTCGAAACACCTCCTGCCAGGTTGCATAGCTGGTGCATCAGCTGGCACGGAGACCTGGTTGCTCAGCTTTGCTTTCCCCTTCGAGGTTTGAGAGATGGCTCCAGTACCTTAATTTTATACAGGGAGGCAGGGATTTATTTTTCCCTTTTATGTAAACGTCTTACTCCCCTCACAGACACTGACACACCAGTGAGCTGCAGAAATAGGATTACATACTGCAGGTCCCTCTCTCCCCCATCTCAGTTGCTTATTTACAAAACAACTCTCGTTAATCCTCTTTACTGTGTTTACTTCCCACTTCCCTCCAGTCTTACTGTCTTACTATTTTATTCAGGTGCTTGGAGATGTTAAAAAAAAGCTTGAGAGACAGCCACCTCCAGAGCTGATTAAAATGAATCGAGGTCCACAGACTGTTTTTGAATCTGCACCAATTTACACCAGATGTACATTTGTTAGAGCTGCTGGCATTGACAGTGCACTTGCCCCAGTCCAGTCCATAAACCGTGTAATACTGAAATGATCCAGCTTCCTCCAGCCTGTGCTAGTTTATGAATAGTCCTTGGACCTCGTGCTTTTACTTCTTGGTGACAGTCTTCCAGGGAAACAGAAAGACTGGCAGGTTTTTACAGAGAGACATGGTAGAGAAATACCTAGAGGTATTCCAGATTTTGAACCAGTTATTTGTCTGCTCTTGCTATGTGTTACAGAATTTGGTTGTGAAATCACTTTCCTTACCCATGAAATGAGCAGAAAAGTCCCACTGCTTACAGCGGGCCTGAGCCCTGGCCAGTGAGTGATTAAGCCTGTCCTAGAAATCTACAAATATTACAGACTGGGATTGCTGCTGGCACTAAGTGCCAATCCTTAATTTTTTTTTCTAATGTGCCATGAAAATTTTCTTAAGAGAAAATTCACATTTTTAAAAGAGAAAATATCCCTCTGTCACCAAGACCAGAGAAAATAGCTGTTGCCCCACTGCCGAACTGAGGGTGCTATCACCATGTGTGTAAGCATGCTGCAGCACAACACAGTATCACATGCCATCTCTGCTAGTGCTTGATCTATGCAGTAGCACACATCTGTACCTGGAGTGCCCAACACTGGAGATGCCAGCATCACACATAGGAAATTTAGAGACTGCTTTAAGAGCCTTCGAAGAATCGCCCCATATGTATCTTCCCAAGAGTTTAACCTGCCTAGCAGTCATCTGAGTATTAAAGCTGATTGACACAGCTTGGTATTAGTTCCCTCATGGACCAGAGAGGTCAAATCCATCCACTGGAATGGATTTCAGCATTTCTTATGACCATTTCATATCGGGAGAACCTGAGTGTTTCGAGGGGAGATGCAGGGATGGAGGCAGCAGCACACTGGCTCGGTTCTGGTAGGGTATTTTATTCAAAGAAGCACCAATTCACTAGGTTGTATTTTATCACAAAAAGCCTTAGTGCCTAAAATTGGTGATATGCTAAAGTTTTAGCTTTTACGAGGGAAAACAAACCACCCCAGGAGAAACAGTTTTTATACAGATTGAATAAAAATACAGTTGTGCTATGATACCTCGAGGACAGCCACTCCCTCTCTTCCTGCTACAGAAAAGCAGACATTTGATTGGGTCTGGCCCTTTGAAACCAGTAAATGAGATTTTAACTTAGGCACAATAGGATTTTTCTTTTTCTTTCTACTTCAAATTTGATTCTAATGAAAGTGAGGGATTAATACAACAGATCCAAGCTCCGTGCAAATAAATCTCTGCCTGCACTTTCCTACTAAAACATTTAACTCTTGCTACACCCTACAACCAGATGATTGCTGTTATTTCACTCTCACTGCTAATTAAGCTGAGCCATATGTTTTAGGCTAAATAGGATATAGATAGCATTGATAGTCAGGCTGTAAACCCCACTTTATTTGGAAGACAGAGAAATCAAGTTATTCCAGTTAGGCTTTTGGAATACTGTCCTGTAATACTTATGGATTTGTCACTGGGAGATGTCTACTATATATGTCTACTATAGTAGATACATAGGATCTACTATAGATAGGCTACATAGGATATAGAGAGATGCATACATAGGATACATCTATCCATGGGTAAAACTGGTACTATCATCCGATCTGAACTCACATTCGATAGGTACTTGGTATTTTTATTTTGGTTTACCTCTTTTTTAACTGATGGGCTGGTGAGAATTTTTAATGTTTTTCCTGTTGCACCAAAAAGAGATAGAAGCCATCTGCTGCTGCCAAGCCAGTTTTCACGCTACCGGCAATTCCAGTTTTTCTTGTACCCCAAGCTCTCATCAGAATAAGGGTTTCCAAATGCGAAGACATGGATCTCCTTCCCCTGCTCCCCCAGGAAGAGGTAAAAATATTCCTGTCTAAAACTGCTGGAGGGTGACAGTCTTATGCAAGGTTTTAGGCAGCATATGTTTGGATAATAATTCTTGCCACTTTCACATTTATACTGCTCATTAGAATGTAGGTGATGAATCTCAGTGACACCCCTGAGATGTAGGCAAATGCTTTGATATCTGTTTCAGGAGAGGAAACTGAGCAGGAGAGGGCTTCGAGGGTCAGTTTGTGATGGGCACTGTAAACAGTCCCCTCCTCAACATACTTTGCCATTCTCCTGGTCCCCCCCGTAGTGCCAGCTACATGACAGCAGGGAACCGAGGCTGGGATCCCTCTGAAACCTGCAGGCATGCCTGACATGGTGGAAGAAGGAAAGAATGCTGTTCAGTGGTGAGACACAAGGATAGCCTTGTACTTGATAGGCTCTAGTACAAGGATAGAAAAGCAGTACTTCAGACACATGTGTTGGATAAATGAGAGAGAATTAAAATGAGACTGTTGAGGCCAAAGAGCATGGTACTGTAGTTGCAGAATTTGGAGGGGAAAACCAAGACTTAGGTATGTCAGACCAGAAAAGGGAAAGAGGAACTGATTTTTTTTTTTCCAGTGTTACATATACTCAAATGCTGTCATTTTGATGGATTTTGATCCTCATCCAGACCTAAGAAAGAGTTGGGGCAGGCAAAGGTGGGGTCTTCAACCTGGGTTCTGATTTCCACGTCAAGGCAAACGGCATGTGCCTTTCCTTGGACGACGAGCGTTATGCCCTATTGAGGTTACAACCCAACCTAGATGCAGCTGGAGGACAAGTGGGTGGCATTCACATCTAAAGGAGATGGGTATATTATAAGTAAGCAGACAACGTACTGCCTGGGAGGTGGGGGACAGATTTGGTGGAGATGAAATGGCAGAGGCCCCAATTCCAGGAGATGCACAGGAATGAGAGCCCAGGAGGAGGACTGCAGAGGAGAGCTGGTGGGATGGAGGTCAGAGAAAGGACGGGCAGAGCATGGTTGAGCCGGAGGCTGAGAACACACTGGAGGGACTCAGCTTCAGCATCACCCAGATTAATCGCCTCACTCTTTCTCTAGCCACCTCTACCTCCCAGCAAAAAATAGAGTGAAGGATTTCTCACACTAGCTAAAGGCAATTCAGCTAAACAATACAGGATAATACTCCATGTCAAAGGCAGAGATGTCTCTCTTGTGAAGCGTCTTATCTTATTTCCCAGCATTTATCAATAGATACCTTTTACAGCGGATCAAGGAACCTGAGGAATGCTGCCAGGCACTTTAGGGCATCCTTTTAACAGACTTGTTTTAGGAAGGACTCATTGATGAAAAGAAATGCTCTAGTTACTCTGTAAAAACATAATTAATAAGATTTTCTTTCATAGCTGTCCGTCCCACATCTGAGCAGTTTTCAGCTTAGCATTTGTCAGCAGTGTGAATGTCAACAATAAGAAGATCTAAGACGAATTTTCACTTTTCTCTGAGCCTAATGCCTGTTCAAGCTGCTGACTTGTACATTGATATTCACTGTTGACAAATAATGGGTGTCTTCATCAAGTATCTGTATTATTCTTCACTGACATGAAACATAAGACTTTGTTATGTGAAGTCCTACAACATTTTCAGGCAGCTTTAAATTTGTCTGTTTAAATTTCTTTTCTGTATCTCCCATCTACCAGCATCAGAGCAGATTTGAAGAGCAATTTCTCACTAGGCACAAGTTACCCTGGAGGGTTTCTGCTCCCATAGGTATATTTTGCAGCCTTGGCAGAAATCATTCACAATTTGGCACTAGGCAGACAAATACAATTGCTGGTTTTGAAACAAATACAACTTTCCACATGGAATTGGACCAATCCCTTATGAACAACCAATGGTAGATTAGGAACTACAAGTAAGAAATCTTGCACTGTTACCAATCCAATTCGACTCCAATTTCAGTCTTCCATAGACGATTTTTAAGAAGTTCAGTAGACAGAGTGAAAGCCTTCCAACTCCTCAAAACTAATAAGCATTCATTTTAGCTAAACTAAAATAGCAAAGATACTTATGTAAATTTAATAAGAAATTAGATACAGACTTCTGTCTTGTTTGAATCCTCCCTTTTTGATGCTCTTGGATATACCATCTTTCAAATTCTGCATAAATTTTTCAGACAACCACAAAGCATGTCCAATGCTCTACCATTGTGATATCCCTGCTGAGGCTCATCAAAAATCTTGCATTTGCTTTGCATGCAGATAATATTTTTCGTGAAAGGTATTTTCTTTTCTTTTTTTTGCCCCCCAAAAAATCCCAACGCTGATAAACATCATTTAATCCAAACTCTGATTCAGGTGTCACTGCAGTATCGCACAAGAGTTATGGATTTTTACTTTTTCCACTCGAAATGTGAAGTATTACTTAGCTGAAGAAATTGTTCCCACTCCTATTTTTCTAGGTAACTGAAGTCAATAATTTCTAACTACCAGAGGCCTATGCAAGTACATGTATTGCAAAGACAGTGGTAGGGGAGCTGAAATGGTTACTACACACCGTGTTGTACATAGATTTCACATAAACTTTTAAATTAAAAGAGACAGGTTTTGAAAGGGATTCTGTAGATGGTAATTTTGAAGCAAGAATAAATTAGAAGTAGATAATAAACTACACAAATTACCCTGGAGTTTGGGTTAGAAGAGCTTGCATCAATCTGAAATGCTATAATTAGTGATGGGCCTGCGCCAAAAATCTCACATCCCACATGTAAATTTTGAATACTACCAGAACTGGACAGGACAGTGTTTCCTGCCTCTACACTTGGCCAAGCCAAAGCTATCAACATTCCCCAGCAACCTGCAGCAATTTGACTTTGGGGAGTTCATATTAATCTGAACATTGTGGCCTTGTCCCATTTCTAGTTTTTCTCCTCCTCATGCCCATGACTGTGCACTGAACTTCATCCTTTACACAGGCAGGATACGGTACATACAGTGACTTTCCAATCAAAACACACATTGACTACAGGATGCATCTTGCATTTAGGATGCCTTTAAACAAAACGACGTGTCAGCCAAGTCTTGGGTCAACCTTTGTGGGGTTGCATTGTCCTAAGCACAGTAAAAGCATCTGGAGTCTTACCTTTTTATGGCTTTGTAGCAAATGATGACAACTACGAAGAGGAACACTAGTGTGGCGCAGCATACTGCAATGATAATAATCAGGCCTGGCCACCAGGTCTCTTCAGTGGGACAAAAGGTAGACTTGGGAGCTGTAAAAAGTGTGGAAAAACACATGAGTTCTCCCAAATAAGCAGTGTATAATCAGATACTCTTTAGTCACCCACGCAATAGCACTATGCCAGGGCCACAGATAGAGGCAAAGAGGATATTTCAGATTTAGGACCCTTGTTTTTTCCAAGCAATCAACTAGTTTGGTACTAGATATTTCTTATCATGGCCCCCAGATGAGCAAGTTCTCTGTGTCAGTGTTGTCCACACGCTCAGCAAGAAGAAGAAAGGCTCAGCTCTGCAACCCATGGGAAACCTCTCCTCCCTCTGCATTTTCCATCTCCTGCTGCATCAGATTTCGTTTTAGAGAGAGATGTTATGCTGATAAGGGTACGCTTTCAAAGCCCATTAGGGGAGGTTTATCAAGGAGCCGCAGCAGTGCCTACGAATCAGTACTGCAGCTGCTATCATTGTAACCTTGGAGCGAAGAAGGAGGATTTGTTTTAAAAGAACAGGAATTTTATTACCTTTATTAACTGCTTTTAGAGGACTAGAGTTGGCAAGCTTCTTTCCCGTTATGTTGTCTTTGAATTGTATGTCCAATAGTTAAGAAATGTCAACATTAAAAAATGTTAACCCGTGAAAATATAAGCAATTATTATTACATTCTTCTTATTCAATTTAGGGCCAGAATTGTCTATGTAAGTACCACTCAAAACAAGCAATAGTTTGCATCAAGAGTAATACTGGTGGCATGTAGTTCAAATCTTTTCCTTCAGGGCCATATTCCTTTTCCCATGCTTTGAGGGGACACTTACTTCCTGAAGGATGGTGAGCAACAGACAATGGCATGAGCACCACCAGTGTGTTGCAGAGGGCGAAGAGACCCTTAACTCAGTGTATGCAATGACATAATCTCCATGAGAGTTTGGGTCACCCTAAATGAAGTTTAACAATGAATCAGTCAATGGGACTGTCTAAATCTTCATTTTCAGTTAACTAGTGGAGAGAATTAAATATAGCAAAAGGCTTTTTTGAGTCTGTTTCATCTGATATATCCTAAATTCTGAACTTCCGGTTATACACATAAATAGGTGCTCAAGTTAAAATATGTCATCACACCTGCATCATTTATTGCGAGCTGACATCTCCTGTGCCTCCTGTGTTCGATTAGGAAAAGACATACGCATACTCTTAGGTTTAACACTCCTTAGGTAAAATCCTGACGTACACAATTACTGAGAAAAGATTATTTTCCAGTTGCATGATCTATGGAAGAATTGGCAACATTCATACAGAGAAATCTGCAGGACCACCTTAGAAAAAGACTTGGGTAAAGAACTATAAGAAACAATCAAAACAATAAAGCCAAAAGCTTGATAATTTATAGGCAGTTCAGCATTTGGTACCACATAAGAGGTCCTATCTCTCTCAGACGCATCAGCATTCAACACATGTTATCACTCTGATCATACTTGTCTAGAAAACATTGCCTTCAATTTATGGTACAGATATAGACTGTGAGGGTGGGGTCTTTTGTGTTTGTGGTTTTTCTGTTTTTTTTTTTTTTTTTCCTATGGGAGAGAAAAATAAAGCTGAAAAATTAGGTGATTTGAAAACCTAATGGTTCCTGGCTCCTCTTTTGACAATGTGTCCACTCCCAGACTATCTCAGCAACTGAATTTCTACTTCATTACTATGTCAGCCACAGAAGTCAGTTTTCAGTGGGTGATGGAACTATTTATCGTGTGGTGATAAAGCTAATGTTTTTAATATTTTCTGAAAGTTTTCAGTATTATTATTTTCTAAGATTCCAGAACAGAGGGCATTTCAAAGATGACAAAATGTTTGCATGAAGGAGCAGGCAGTCTCAGGCCAACTCCACCATCCTGGTGTTGCCCTGACAAACACAAAAGGTTGCAGTGAAAGCAGAAGAAACATATGCATCAGCAGATGCCATGTAAAATTAGATGAGATCATAAAAAAATGGGGCAAGTAGGACCATCCTTATCTTGTCCTTGTTCTTCCTCCAAGGCGGGATCAACCAAACTATTTGTAAAGCAAATCTAGATGGTGAGACTGGGTTGCTCCTTGGCACAACACGAGACTGACAAATGGCAGAGACAGGGTATAAAGCAAAGCTTGTCACATGCCTGTGTACCACATGCTCCTTGATGGTTCATCACAGTATTTTTATATGGAGAATAAACACATATATGCGGGACTGAATAGCGAATATGATTCCTGACAGCCTATATGTAGCTGTTAATGACAGGAAAATAAGAACTGCTGATGTGGAGGCGACCCCTCATTCACCTGCCTCAGTTCTCTTCCCCACTGGTCCAGACCAGGCACTCAGAAAGCAGCATGAGAAATCACACTGGAAGCTATCGAAGCCTTTTTCTTAGTGATTAGTGGGTTCATACAGCTTTAAAAAGTGTTTTCTATTTCTACCCCTTATTATAGCAGTGCTAGGTAATCTTATTTTCCTTATAAATGTCCACTCTTTTTCCAATAAGCTCCTGGTTGCGTGCTATTTTCTGCCTTTCTAAGTATGCATTCACATAGCCTTCATTACCATGGCATTTCTAGGTCCTTAATGCATTTCTCCTCACAATTATCCTCTGAGGAAGAGCAGAACTGCTTCTAATCCCCTTGTGCTGATGGGAAGCCCAAGCCTGGCCTGCATGGATGCCTCCATGCGCCTGTCATGTTGTGTGCCTATGAGCAGTAGCTGGGAAAGTCAGCCGAGAGGGGAACTTCCCAAAGAACCAGGAAGGTGCCGGGGAAGTGCTATGTCCCCAGAGAAGAGCCTCTTGGTGAGTCCCGCACTGAGCTCTTGATGTTAGGGAGGCACTGATGTCTCCATCCCCCTGGAATGAGGCTCACAGCTCTTCTCCCTGCGGCAGCCCAGGCCTGGGGAGCCTCTCCATCCTCCTGTGCCTGGGTCCCATCCCCCAGCTCATCACCCACGGTGTAGAAAAAACAGGTTGGACCTACGAGGGGCTGAGCCCGCATGTGTCACGCCCTTAATGATGAGAAATTATCCTGGGGTGAGGACACCCATAGCACCCTCTTGCAACTGTGCCACTTGCATGGAATAGCAATGCATTTCTTTGGCACCCTGTGGAAGAGGGAAGACATGGGTCCCAAACCCTGCTCTAATACTGAAATTACTATAGTAAACACTGAGCAGAAGATGTCCCACACTACCTATAACAATGACAATGTCCATTTGTTTCATTGTCTTGTAAAACCTTTGATGAAATGCAGGAAAACACTTCGGTTATCATGGCTGCCTCCTTCTTTGTACCACTTCTTTCAAATCCATTATAAACCCCCAAAAGGTGTATGCTTTCAGAACCGAATCAGAATGTTTTCTTCAGAATCCTTTCCCTTGTTGTGTAAAGGGACAAAGCCACGTACTGCTGTCATTCACAGCAGTGTATCTGGGGATTGGAGGACATCTCTGGGCACAGGGAGTCCTTTTGTCATCACCGTGGGGCTACTGAGAGCTGAGGGCTGGCTAGTCTGGCCACGGTGTTTGCTCCCTTGGCACCCATCGCCGGTCTCACACGAGCTGTTTCAGTTGCTCAGAGCATGATTGTCCCCTGGTTTGACTCATTCTTGGCTGCTCTTCACTGGTCTCAAAATCAGCTGAATGGAGAAAGTGATTTTGACAGTGAAAAAAAACTCGACGAAAATGTGTTTTTTCTCCTAAGCCCTGAAGTGTTGTTCTGCACATTGAACATACCATTGGTGGAAAGTAGTAGGAAAGTGGTGACATTTTAAAGAAGATAAGCAGAGTGAGCTAAGCAGTCACAGCCTGTCATTCTGTCAGAAATCCTGCCAAAATAATGAAAATCTCATTCAATTAATAAAATATTAAAATAAATAATTGATGCTAAACAGTATAGGTTTAGGAAAACACATCTTGTCAAACTAACGATATTTTCTGAGGAGATTACTGGTTTGGTAAATAGATGTATTAGTGCTGGTGTGATAACTTCAGACTTTGGTATAACATTGGACTTAATTCCACATGATGTTGGGATTATGAAACTATAAAGCTATACAGTAAGTGTGGCACACAGAAAATGAGTTAAAAGCCAGAGAACTGGTATGTCTCAAAATCTAACTATAAATGGAAAGAGAGAATGTGTTTTTTAACAGTGACTCCCCTCTTTCGCCCAAATTAGGGTGGTGGATACTGGTAGAGTTTGTAAATGACTCAGGAATGTACTCCACTACAAGTGAAGACTAAGCATATTTAGATTAGAAATAGGGTAATTATTATCATTAAGGGCAATTATCTGTTACAATAGTCTATCAGCTCTGGTGGAGTATTTCATTGAAAAATTTAGTTTAAGGTAGACTTTCCATTTTTTCCTAAAACAAGTCTAAATTCAGCTAAAGATATTGCACTCAGCATAAGAATTAGGTAAAGAAAATGCTCTGTCTCTGGAAATGCCACATGAGCACAATGCCTTTTTTTTCTTGGCTTTAAAATTTACGAAGTACAAATGTTGGTTAAGTTTACACTTAGAGGGCCAACACCTTCAACCATTCCCAGCAGCACCAGGCCTAAATAAATACAATGAATAAACAGACCAACTTCAGACCTCCAGTGCGTGGCTGGATCCAACTTATTGAAAACAAATTGATGAAGAAGTACTTTTAGAGCAAAGGCATCCTGCAGACTATTTAAGCACCACAAAAATCTCACACACTTGCTTTCTTCAGCTAAATTTGTTTTGAAGGCTCAGCATAAAGACACGGCTCCAGTTCTAATGTTAGTAGGTATCTGTACACACATGGATCTAGCCAGAAATGTGCATACCAGGCAAGATTAGGTCAGCTACAGAGGGTTTCCCTCAATGTCCAGGCACAAAAATAGAGGCTGTGTCACTGGAAGGGAAGTTTCCATAAAATCACAAAGAAGTCTCTGATTTCTTTTTAGCAAATCTCAGAGTGGGTCACTCTCAAAATTGCCCTGAGCTACTAGAAACAAAAAACAGTGACGAAGCTGTTTTAATCTTCTGGATTAAGCATGAAATGGTTTTGTATATGTTATAAAAGTGACACATACTTGTACTGCCTGCAACAGAATATAGAAACAGGACTTGGAATCCTTGGATATGCCTGCAGGTTATATTTAGTGGTCATGGCTGTACTTTATACAGCAAAGATTCTGGAAATCTAGTACTCCTGTTATTTATTTTGATTAGGGTTATTACTTTCCATTGCAGTATGGGTTGTGGGCTAATTGGTCTTCGCATGGGAATGCCAGGACATTGGAACCTAACACCGCCAAGTCTGTCAGGAGAGAGTAAGTGCTCCATCATGGGGGTTACGCTGGGTTGCATTGGTGCCTCTGTGCAACCCTCGGCAGCGATGCTGAGGCAGGGAGCCTGCATCAGGGCACCCCTTTCCACTGGCTCCCACCCATCAGCCAGCCCAACAAAGCAAAGCAAAGCAAAACAAAGCAAAGCAAAACAAAATAAAACAAAACACAGGGTTGAGCCGGAAGATAGCTAAGGGAGGCAGTGACCCATGCTCCCATGTGCAGTCACAAGGGAGGTGTCTCTGGCCAAGGTCTGAGTGTGTCAATCCACTTAAAGGCTCAGTCCCAAGCCGCTGGTGAGTGTGCGCTGATGTGACATGGAAGGGTGACAGTGACCCCCCTCACCTCTCTATAACAACAGTAACTTCATGCCTAAAAAAGGAAGAGCACTTTCAAGACAAATCAAAACTGATTATTATTTTTCCTCTTGCTTTTATTCCTGTTCTTGCAGAAAGGTCAAGAGTGCTGGCGTAATCATCTTTATGAGACATCTGCCCTTTTTTAATATTGTATACTCACAACAGGCTAAACCCTGCCATCTCTATGCCTGCAGCACTCCTCTTGCTATTGTACGGCTGCCTGAATCAGCCATGCTCTTTCAATTAGCATGCTAGGAAGCAAGACTGGATTTTATTTTGAAGGCAGGCTCATATTCCAAGGGCCTCAAGTGTTTTATCAGTCTTGTTGGAACTTAAAAGTAATTGGAGATGCAGGCAATGTGTTTCTAGCAACCCCTATGGATGCCACATATTTCAGAGACCTGTTGATCTGTTGACTAAGGTTCTAGTCTCATCTTCACACTTATTTGCCTCATTATTTTGATATTTTCACACAATTTGCACATTGGCATCTCCATTTGCAAGACAGAGAGAAGCAACTAGTTCCTACAACCATTATCACACTGGGATGCAGGAACAAGCCCAGAAAACGTGGAGAGGTTTAGATGTGGTTTCAGATGTCAAAGTATATGAAAAGGCTCCTAGGACACTCCATGACTAGTTAAATATGGAGAGGTATTTTGAATCTGTTGCAGCTTGGGTCTCTTGCTATCAAGGTGTTTCATCCAATGCCCTGTGGAATAGAGGAGTTCAATGAATCCCCTGATTAATGTGAAATAACTTGGGTTCTGGGAGGAGAAACCCTACAGAGGAACAGTTACACACAGAGAGACACCAAGGCTTGGACGCTTACTCTATAAGCATTGTGTAGTTTAAAAGATGAAATGCAAAAAGAGCCTCCACCACATGCTTACATCTTTTCTGAGAAAGCTGATTTCAGTGCTGAGCCTGAGGTCTCTTGCCTGCTTTCATGTAAGGCCCTTCACTCCCTCCAGCAGTGTAAATTCACCCCAAAGTGAGTGCTCATTAACTTAATGCTGATTAACTTAATTGTATGCCAGAATGAAGCCTTGGGCAGCTAATAAAAAGGGCCAAGAGCTCAAGTGCTGTAAACTAGAAGCTGTCCCTGCTCATTGCAGGGGGGGTTGGACTAGATGACCTGTAAAGGTCCCTTCCAAACCCCAACTATTCTATGATTCTCTGAAACTAGTATAAGTCCACCCAGCTGTGAGACTGGTGCCAGCTGAAGACCTTGTCCCAGCATTTGCATGATGATGCTCATAAGTGCTGCTCCAAATTTTGCCGAAGGTCAGGAGCTCAGTCCCCAGAGCCCTGGAGGCTGTGGGCTCTCTGGGTACAGGTTTTGTTACCTAACCCAGGATGATGTGGAGAGATCTGTGAGTCAGTGTCAGCTCAAGTTTCCTCTCTGCTATAGTTTGTTATGTAGGAACCGCTACAGATGTGTTTGGATAATCCACGTGGTAGGAACATGCTGTGTGTACCCAGGGCTGCTAACAGTGAGAGGCAGTTGGCATGGGAAGAAGAAATCCTTCAAAAGAGCCTTCTAATGATGTCTGTGGTACTGCTAGACTTTGACACAAATATAGATCTTCAGCTGTTATTCTAAAAGGCATTTCAGGAACAGGCAAAGTATGTGTTCCCTTCCAACCATATCCATTGACGCTCTTGGATTTGAGGGGAGAATTTCCTGAGAGGATGGTGGAGAGGAGGCTGACCAGCAGATGGGGGGCCTTCGTGCCCCCTCCCGAGGCAGAAAACCATACATGCATGCGTGCCATGCAGCAGCTCCTCTGCTCGCCCAGCCTCATGCCTGCCCCGACACACAGGCCTGGGACTTGGCATGGCCAGAGGGAAACCTGAGCTCACGTTCACGTTGCAACCACAGCTGCATGCAGAAGGCAATGCTCAGGCTAGTGATCATGTACAAAGATGGGCTCACAGAAGGAAGGATTGCCATTTTCCACTGACAGATGAAGAAGAGGCTTGTCTAACCGTGTCAGGTTTCTGCGTGCTGTGAGAGGAACTCCCTGGTGTTTGTGTGTGTGTGTGTATATATATATATGCGCATACATATGTGTATAACACACATGTGTATGTAGAAAGGATATTATGATACATACATATTTAATGTATGTATATAAAGGGGTATACATACGCATCCATATAAATGAAAGTGCTGCCAATAGTTTTGTTAAATGTGTTTGCATTCTGAGTGGCTCCTCAGAATTAGTTAGTAAGTATTGGTGACAGAGTATGTGAGAAACTCTACCAACTCCTTTTTTTCTTCTCCCTCTTCTCTGTACTTGAGTTTTCTTACATTGGCTGAACACATAAAGGCAAACATTCACATTTGGGGCACCTCTGTATGTGTCTGAAATGATTCATTTTGAAGATAAAGGAGCTATAAGATACAAATGGATGCACTTTGCTGTCTCCCTGACAGGTCCAAAAATCACCTCATCAACCTCCCTTCACAGTTGTTGCCTGCAGACAACACACCTGGCCATGCTTGAACTGTTGGAAGGAAGATGCAGGAGCACATCACATCAAATGCCAAAGGCAATGCTGGTATCAACAGGAGCCCCGGGGGCTGGGTCAGCCCCCCTCCCCAACTGGCTGGCCACAGCCTTGGAGACAGCCTGCAAGAGACCATAATCCTCCTCTGCACTGCCTCCAGACCGCACAGCAAATGCAGAGCAAGGACTGTGAGCAGACTCAGGGAGGGGAAGATAGAGGCATTCCCAGATTTCAGCTATGGTGGATCTAACACAGGAGGAGTCTGAGCAGGTCCAGCCTCAACCACATGAGCTGTCGGCGGCACCAGGCACTGTTGCCGGTGGCATGTACACACAATTAAACCTTGAAGAAAGATAAACTGGATTTGGCCACAACTGCAATGGGACAACGTCTTTGTCCCATGGTAAGCTATGGTCATAACCAAACCCATCCAGCTGCTGGCCGGGGGGCTTCAGCAACAGACTGCCCCCCTCCTGGCATCCCAATGGCAGCCACAGTCTCGGCCCCCTGGGTGATATGAAATGACACAGAGGAGATACTGGGAACACACCACTTTAGAGGAGCATATGCACTGCCGTATGCTTGCATGTGTTTGCCCAGAGAAGTTGTGGATGCTCCATCTTTGGAAGTGTTCAAGGCTAGACTGGATGGGGCTTTGAGCAACCTGATCTATTGGCAGATGTCCTTGCCTGTGGCAGGGGGGTTGGACTAGATGAGCTTTAAATGTCCCTTCTGACCCAAACCATTCTGTGATTCTATGATGTTTAAATGTCCGGCATGGAGGTGCTTTGGCATTGCAGCTGCTGGGCACAATGGTTGGGACACGGCCCCAGCCCTGCTGCTGCTTTGCCCTTGCTTCCCCCTGAGAAGCAGAAACAAAGCAAGCTCCAAAGGAGAGCTCCAAACACTAAAGCAGTAGATTAAATCCAGAAATACAATAAAATACAAGATTCCCACAGCACTGTGGCTTCCCAGGACTGTTCTGCTCAAAGTGATGGACACAGTTACCTGTTTAGAGAGTCGGGGGAAAAAGGGCACAGGATGGGCAGCACAGAAAGCCAGATCTATTAACAGCTACCATTAACTCAAGGGATCGGGCCAATGCAGCAGGAATGTAAAGCAGGAATGGATGACAGCTTCAGTAACAGATGAAATCCACCTGGGGCAAGTTCATCTCCAGTAAATCCGACCATGATGGAAAGGATTTGGATTATCACAGTCCCCAAAGAGCAGTGACCCAGAAAGCTGCTCTGTTGGACTCGTTCCCTGAGATCCTGCCACAAAGAACAGGCACAGGAGGAAGACGCTACCCAGCAAGGAAAGACAAAATAACTCCTTCAGACCAGCAATATCCTATCCTACCACCCTCACCTCTGGAGCATGGCTGTAACTCTACAGGACATGCAATAGACTGGCTTAAAGAAAATAAGAATCACCTAATTTTGGAGCAAATTTTGACCCAGGAAAAAAAAAAAAAAAACTATGTTGGTTTTCTTTCATTGTTTTACTTCCTTATAAATCTGTGCCCTTCCTGCTGCTTGTAAACTTAGGGTCATTAGCTAGTCAGGTAAACAACTACTATCAGGCAATAAATAGTGGTGTGCTCAGCAGAAAGCCTGTCCTGATTTGCTGTGTCCCTGGAGCAGCTAGGTTAAATAATACTGGTGGAAATCAGCTATTCCTGTAGCAGATGATACTTCTGTTTATCACATTATGTTGCAGACAAGTTTATATCATGCAGCTGCTCTGTGCATATGTTCCTACTACACTTTTAAGGGGGATACTGCAATCACTACACAGCGGGAACTTCTGCTGTAATAAAAACATGTGTGGGATGATGCTGGAGAAATTCCCTCCCCCGCAGCTTTTACACTGTAGACACTGTTATTCTACACTCTCGATTCCCCTATCTCCTTAGTTTTCTCCCCCTTTCTAAAAATACTTCCCTTCTGAAACAAGAAACATGTTCAGTTTTGTGCTCAGTTTTGGAGACTGGAGTTTGCAGGAGGTGGAGGAAAGGGGCAGTTCTGCGGGAGTTTTCTGAAGGTCATGGACGATAGAGGAGTGCACGGCTCATTGCGAGAAATAGGATTGGAACTGCCGATGAAAAAAACTGAGCCTGGATACAGCTGGTGGAAAAGAGAGGACCTGGGTGGGGAGTTCTAAATGTGGTGCTTCAGATATAGGCTTTAGAGGTTATTGAACCTGCACACATTTAGGTTTGGGTTTTGCAGTGGATTTCACTAAAGCCCCATGTTGCTGTGCTGCCTTGGTAGGTCTCGTGCAGCTGCTTTTCCCTGACAGATTTGAGAGTCCTTTAAAAAATGAACATACCTTTAGGACCAAAATAAAAATAATACCAGATGAAAGTATCGGTCACCCAGGCATAAGTGAAGCACATTGCGAGGAAGCGGCTTGTGCAAAGTCACCGCAGCTCAGTGAAAAAGCCAGGAAACAAAATGTCTTTTGAGTCCCAGCCAGTCCTACCCTCTGGATCGTGTTGCCTCCTCCTTGGGAGTCAGACGCAAACACTGTTTTTGGCCGTAACTACATGACAGGGATGGCAGCAGCAAACTGCCTTGTTGACTTCCCAGGCAGGCGCCAGATCTCTGCCCCAAGCCGGCACGCTGAAGCTGTGCCCAGGAGGTCTGTGAGGCCGAGACCTATGGACAGAAATGAGGTGGGATCCCATAGAGTGCCCAGGAAGAGCTGATGCTAAGCTTGTAGGATAACTTGTATTGGTTTTGGCATGGCTGCAGAGGAAGACTAGTATTTCAGTGCAGAGTCCTACATGCTTATGGATGGATGATGATGATGCAGATAGCAGAGCAGTCAAAGGACTATAAAAAAAAGTAGGTAGGGAAAGTCTGTGCTCCAAACAATCGGCAGGCTGAGGGCCAGATCTGCCAGCCTTAATCCTATTAGGTTGTCGGTGAAGCTGATGGGACCCGCCAGAACTAGGTACGGCAAATAGGAGCAAAACATGGTTTCAGCTGCCAAGGTCTTTTGGAGGAGAGCGGGGTTAGCGAGCACAGAGGGAGAGTCTGTTCTCTAAAGCATGATCTGGAGAAGCAGTAGCGTTTAAAGGCCTTGTGGAAAAAAGGCTTTTAAGGACATTACATCATAGCTAGCTTCTGTGTTAATACTCTGCTCTGGCATTTATCTTTACAATGGGCACTCACGTCAGCCACTGCCCTCTGATCTGACATCGTCACATGTTTTTCTAACCAGCGGTCTCCCGATGAGACGCCGTTTCTCCCTCGCCATCAGATTGTCCCTCAGCAAAAAGGATGGAATTGTTTTTACCCCATTAAATCACACACTATCGTCTTCTGTCCCGAGCAAATGAGAATTGAAGCCTGTGCCTTGCAAGGCAAGCCTCCTCCTTGCAGCAACATGGCCATTCGGGAGAGCCTCGTGGGCACCATCACATTTCCCCATTCTGTGCAACCTGGATCAGTGCCAGACTGGGCAGCACCGAGATAGTCCTAGTGACACCTCCAGATAGTCCTAAGTGCTGCCTCCCCGTGAGAGCCGTCGCTCAGGTGAACCCTGCTGTACTTGGTGGCCTGCTTTCCAAACACAGGAGTCGTCGATCAGATTAGTGGGTATCTGGCACCTCTAAGAAACAGGTCACAACTGCCTGAAAATTTGCTGTTAAATTAGTACCTTTGAATTTATTTTAGAAGCTGACCTGATTTCCAGAAGTTCTGAGCACTCAGAGAGCCAGGATGCTTTAACTTGGGTGCTTGAATGTAGATACACAAGCTTAAGTTTAATCTTCTGAGTTTTATGATATAGGCTTTAATCTCTCCTTAGGCGGAGTGTCACAGTGGGTAGAGGACAGAAATTCCTCTCAGGACGTGGGTTCCAGCCTCAGCTCTCCCCCTTGCTTGTTGGGTGATTTTGGAAAGATCTTCACCCCCAGCCTCTGATTCTCCTTCTCCAGGATGGGGACAGTAGTCCCAGTTTTCCAAACTGTTGCAAGATGTTGGGATAAAATGTGCAACATAAGGCTGCATGTCAGCACTGTTGTTACTCCTTTCTCAATTCCCTCATAGGGCAAATAGGTAAATTTATAAGTACCTCATCTATACTTCTACAAGAACCAGCTGTATTTCCCTGACTTTCGCGTCAACTACCTATTCAAGCAAACACAGCAGCAAGGCCACAGTCTACAGCAGAACAGCAGCAGCATGGCACTGACCTGGGGACAGTAATTCTCAGTTCTTTTGAACAGAGGCACCACTGAGAGGCACAGAGATGCGCCAGCACAGTACCATCCACTTCATTGCACAAACACACAGTCTGGCTCTCCAGCGGTGTGACGCATGCAGAAAGCACAGGCTGTTCTTCAGCAGGGAAAATCAGTGCTGAGGATCATCTGCTTGCCCCAGCAAACTGTGGGACCCCATCACATTACAGCAGCCAAAAGAGCATCCTGGAGAAAAGAGGCCTGAAAACACTGAACATTCAGACTTACACAAGTCTGCCTTTGCCATTTTGGCGCTCTGGTACCTGAAAGCATAGTAGCATACTATTTCCATCACTATTCAACAAGCACACACACATGCACACATACATACATACATACAGATATCTATAGATGTCCCTCCCCCATTCTGCTTTGGCTGGTACAGTTTTCCTAGAGAGAATGTAAAAACAAGTATGATACACAGGGATGAGCGAACTCCCAACACTTTTAAAGGAGGAACTTAACACCTGTAATAGGTGTCAAACCATCAGCCTTGCAGACCAAGCGGGTACTGCAGCCTGTCCCCTGCCAGCGTGCCCCAGGTACGCCTGCCTTGCAGCTACTTCTGCGACAAGCCGGTCGGCCACCCCGCTATGCGAGCCTCTGGTTCTTGTCCAGCGCCTCAGGCTGCCTCCTTTCTTTCACTGCCATGCGGTGACGGCATGGCCATAGGCTCTGCCTCTTGCTCCCGGCATGGTGAACACCTCATCCTCCTTGCTGTGTGGTGGTGCAGCCTCCTCTTTGATGAGTGGTAGGGCAGCACATAGCTGATCAATTCTGTAGCAATTACTGTTCACTTTTGAGCCTAAAAATAATAATAATCTTCAGTGCTTGAGATCCTTTAGTCTCAAATCCAAAGTTTACAGAGGTGAAAAAATATCTGCATTTCAGATAGGATAACTCTGAGTGGCTGACAGGGTAGTTGGCTCTCTTGGGATGTCCCAGCACGTCAGTGGCAGAGGGAGCAGCAGCACCCTGGACTCTCTTTTTGCCGTTCACCGCAGGGTGTGCAAGATGCCTCCTTTGCGGGAGTCACCGTATGTCACCATAAAGTCTTCTGAAAGCTTATCCATCTTTCAGCTCTTGCAGCGAACAAGCCTTCAAAGGAGGGATGATACAGACTACAATTCAAACAGCTGAAATATGATTTTGGAAGTCTAAGCTCCTACATTGATGACCAGTCTTTTGCCAGAGAATGATTAATAAGATACCTCAGGGTTGACAGATTTTCTTGGTATAATGTTCTATATATAGATCAAATTAAGGTCCAGATCTGTGCAACTTCTTCAGGCTGCACAGTATTCACGAGTGGTCCCATTAAAGTCACAGGTTATGAAAAGTAAGTAAAATTCAGTGCTACTGGTATGATTAAGATATTGTCTCTTAGATCCTTTACTGGCTTTTTAAAGAACTCAGGAACCTCCAGCTAAAAGCAAAGATTGGACAAGCCTCACATCTTGGAGCTAAAACTTTCTCAAAAGTTTTTTCAGGGAAGGCAGATACAAAACCAGCTTCAGCCAACTGCAGACTGAATTTCCTAACACAGATTGTGGAAGACTTGGAAATACTTGGAATATTTTCCTAATGTGTTAGTAGCAGCAGTTTCTAAGGCACTGGTTTGTGTCCATCTCTGAAAAGTTAATGGCTTGCCTGCTGGGCATTCAGATACTATACAGAGAGAGTGACTATAATAGACATATACTTTAGATTGGTAAGTACAGACGGCTTTAAAGAGTTCACTGTACAAAGAAAGCCATATTGCAAGTCGTATGTCTGAGTTTAGGGAACAGCCGGCTGACTCTGTAGCAGATACTTCTGCTAGTCTATGGCATCTATACAAACATAATCCTCCTGTTTGATATGACATAGTTTATTCCTTGTATCACTTCAATGGCTCAGTTATTGCTGGAAGTAAGGGCTACAGCTACCACTTAACAATGTCCCTGAGGAGACCAATTAATAATTCCCATGCCTAGTGCACTCAAGTTCCTTTTCCAAATTGTATTCAGGTTCAGCTTAAGGGAAATAAAACTGATGACCCACCCAGAGTAAAATGGAATTGAAATGTGAAATGCCTTCCAAACCAGGGGTAAATTTAATCCTAATAAAAATAAAATTACATTTATCAACTGATAAATTTTCATGCAGTGTCCATAAAATACAGAATACTTAAAATGGCAATGACATCACATTAACAGATCATATTGTTTCACCATGCCAAATGACCAACACAAAGTCCTCAACCATCACTCAGAGTACATTTGTAACTCTCTGAAAGCCAAAAGAGAAGGCACAGGCTACCTTACAGTTACATAAGCAAGCAAATTGCTTACTGTTTGCTACCTGCACTTTCTTCGGGCTTTACACAGAAGTCTGGACCTGCACAGGGGAGCTTTTGCAGAGATGCAGCTCACCATCACTCCCTACTGAAGCCTACAGCAGTAGGCAGCCAGCACTGCAGAATGATGCCCCATAATGCTGAAGTAGAGCACCTGCAGCTTGCCAAATCAAACTGAGGGTTGAACCAAAGCCTCCCTTTGCTCCACTGATAGTCATTTCCTTTGATAGTGGCTATGAAATAAGATTATGCACCGCTTCCAAAAGGAAAGGAAAACATCCAGGGATGATTCAATAGAACCTGCTCCACTGGTAAAAGTCCAGTTTAACAGTAGCATTTGTCAAGGAACAGATTTTTGTGTAAAATATTTCTAACCAATGAACTGATGAAATATCAGCTCCATTTAAAAGACGCTTCAAAATTATAACACGATTCATCTTAATAACAATTAGGAATTCACAATTTGCTACTATATATGTGGTTATAATGTGATATGATTTACTAGTGGAAGTGTTAAATTAACTTGCATAATTATTAAGGACAATTTTTGGCAGTGGCATCAGTTATTAACCTATGTTTGTACTATATTAATGGACACTATATACTCACTTTGGGACAACATCCCAAATGTCCAGACTGCTGCTTCCTTGATCTGCTATGTCAACTTAAACATTACCTGTAAGTTGCAATTACACAGGCAGTGCAACACCTTTATATCATGTTTACAACAAAGACAATGCATAAAACCATTACAAGAACATATGTTTCTGTGGATCTACTTTACCAAGGTCAGCTGCTTGGCCCTCCCTGTTAGAACAGCTTGTGCCAATTAAGAGTTTGAGATGAGGCACAACTCCTGCCACAGGCAGGGGAACCTACAATTACTTGTAAATCAGCAGCCTCTGACTCATCAGTAACTTCACTGAAGATTTGTTATCTTCTTAATCAGTGAAATGGTAGGCATGTACACATGGACTGCCATCCACATGGAATTAATGTCTTCAGCTTAACCAACTCCTTTTGCTTAAAAAAAAAAAAAAAAATCACAGCTGGAGTATGCATCTCAGAGTAGAAAGGACTGTTCTACTGCAGAATGAGTTTAATATCTGATGCTTCCTTTTTCAAAATTAGACAATGCTTTTAATCTATAGATAACAGAACTCCCACTGATTCCTTCACTGCAAAATCTGGCCTGAGGCTCTTACTTTTAAATACTTCAAAATGTATGAACGAGTACATTTTCAAGAGAGTGGATTTTTCCATAATATGGATTTATTACTGCATGAAAAATTCAAAACAAATCTGCAAGGTCCCAGAGCAGGGGGAAGATTCATCACTTGCCTAAATAAAAATTAGACTTGACAAAGCATTTCAGAATTTATTGTGGTGAAAAACTCTGAATTGGGAAGCTGTGATTTGACAGTCTGAACTAACCAGTGTTTTACAAAGATAGACAGAGAGTTTACAACAGCCCAATATGAGGAGATGTTAGGTGCGTGAGTGACAGCAGAATCCTATCATGAAAGTATTAGCATGACCCTTCCCAGTCTTACCTGCTTTCTAGCCACTAATCCAGCTCTTCAGACTTAATATAACATCCCAGATGTCCGAACTATTTCAAACTTCATATTTGATTGCTGCTTAAGGAATCTCCTCACCCTAAACAATTTTCTCATTTTGACTGGAAGGTGAGGACCTGTAACTTTTATTCCTATGCCAGAAATAACTGTGCTAAATGCAAAAAATATCAGGATTTTGAAGTCTTTATACTTTTAGTGATAAAATCAGAGGTGCCTGCAGTTTGAGGCAGGAAATCTAATCATTGCATTTCTGATTTAGGTGGGTGAATTCTGCCTAAATCCCATCTTGGGTGCTTAATGATTTGGTTCACTGTGTTAACAGAGAAAGTAGTGTCTGTGATGTGAAAACAACATGATGGGGACCTGGACTAGACTCCGCATGTGCCATCATCCATGACTCCAGGCTGCGGGGCTGGATTTCAGTTTAGATTTGAAAGCTTCAAAATCCTACTGCCAGTTCTTAGAGTCACAATCAATCCTCCAGTAAAATGAAAGTGTATGTGAGAAAAGACAAGAATTGAATTTTAGTTTTGCTTTGTAAATTATAAACAATGCTCTCACACAAGACTGTAATTCACAGTATGACAGCTGTGTTACCCAAACTGAAAGGGCTTCCCTGTTTCAGCATTCTGCTTGCATTTAAAAAAAATCACTGTCTAGACCAGACTTGTGGTAAAACAATATTCTCTCACAGTAGCTGTCATTACCATAAATGTTTTGGTGTAGGAGACGATGTGCCCCCTGCCATTTTGGTGCTACTGTAATTCTCTTCCATTACTGTTCAGTTTTGGTAGTCGCTATGTTGTATGAAGTATGGAGGAAAATATCTTCCCCATATTATAAAACAAAAACACCCCCCTTCTGTTTGCTAACAATTCCTTTGGGCATCAGCACTTTGGAGAAGTTAATCCAACACTCTTCAAGAAGTGCACCCAAATATCTCAAAACTACTCAGAACCGGTGCTTCTGGCATAAGGGTGGTAGGCAAAGGCTGGTCCAGTCAGCTGAGCCCTTAGGGTCAGAATTGCATTTGCAGCGGCTGTTTGGAAAGGTGCAAAGCACTCATAAGTTACAAGGCTTACCCAAAGGGAAACAAAGTCAGAGCTCTCTGAGATGCTCAACCCACATTGCAGCTGCTACACTAGACTGCCTGCAGCAAATTCTTTGGCACCTCATGTTTTAAAACATGTAGTGGCCTTCAAGGAGGATTTCAATTCTGTTTGCAATCACAACCTCCCCTCAACTCCTGGGGGACAATCATAGACCTCTGCCAAGAGCAAATGTCTTTTGGTGTTGTGTAGGCAAGCACATCAACATCTGCACTCATGTAGTACAAGAAGCGATGTGAGCATCAGGACCATGCTCAGCTCTCCTGCTTGAATGGCCACGTGGAGACAGTGCTCTGCATGAGGCTCAAGCTCATTCTCTGGATCCACACTGGGTCACTCTGTCCATTCTACCACTAGGACTTAGGCTGTAGAAAAGCCTAAGGAAAAACCATTTCTTATACTTTTATGTCCCAGAGCCATACGGTTTTTATTTCTATAACGAGTTCTTGCTGTGAAAGGCTATGTTGTTAACAGTCAGCAAGTCAAATCTGCAAATTTTAGTTGCTTTATAACCTACTCAAAGTTTAAGAAGTTCCAGACTGTTCCTGTACTTCAGATTCCTGCCTATACACACACATTGTGACCATCTGTCCTAAAAGATCCGAATGTCCTTAGCTTTCCTACTTGCACTGAAGTGACCCTGCACACTTTCTGAAATTAAGCTATACATCTGTGCTCATATAGTTGGCAAAAAGTTGCACCCTTCCTGCAGTTGGTCATTTTATTTTGGCATTTTCACCAGCCCAAATAATTAGTTAATTAGATGCACTATCACCAAAGATAACGGAAAAGATTTCACCTTGAAAAACAAAATCGTACAATTACAGCCTGGAGATTAGAGTCCTCTGCAGTGATGTCATTCATCTTGGCTTTGCACTGACTTGATTGTGCTTTATCTCAACTGATAGCTCAGGGCAAACTTCCACTGAAGTCAGGAGCTGTAAAGACCTCACTGTGTACCTATGTGCAAGTGTCCAACAAGTCAGAGGTTGGGTCATGTATCCAGACTCAGCTGTACTAGTACAGCTTGTAATGATCTCCAATAAAAACTTTTATTTAAGTTTCCTCCTTTAAATTTTGACGGAGGCAATGTTTGACTGGCCACTTCCATCATCCAGAGAGGGGATGGCAGTACCACAGACTCCTCACCCAATGCAGGAGACGGGCAGACCAGAGACAGCAAATGTTGCCAACCAGCAAGTGAGGAGTTCATGCTGAACGTCCTTTCTCTTCCTTGTACCATTTTGAAGAAGTCACTTTAGAAATGTTTTTTCCTCAAACCTTACACAGGTTAAAACTGATACTGACTGCAGTGTATGTCTAGCTTTAACCCTTTCCTGTTTAAAAGCCTAGCTTCTACTTCCAAACAAACTCCTTTCTTCTTTGCAATGCCCCTGGAGAAACCTGTGTGCTCACAAAGTATTTAAGGGTTGACAACAGCAGTATTTTAGATTTTGAAGGGTCAACATAATTTGAACTAGCTTAATCTCGTGGGTCTGTGAAGCTGGGTTAGAAATGCTGCCTAAACAAGTACTCCATCCACCTTGCCTTAGTCCTGGCTGAAATCCAGAGACAAGGAGGAAAGCAGATGGGGGGTCGGGGGAAGAAACAGTTAATTAAAGGCCAGGTTCTGAGCATCTCTAGCTCCTTCAGGCCATTACAGCCACATCTAGGGAACACAATTTCATTGAAAGTTCGTCCTTTGTTGTCAGCATCTAAGCTTAGTTTGCCTTAGGCTCCTCAGAGCCTCATGAGCTTTCCCTTCACTTCATCAACAAGCAGTTTTCTAGGCACGGGTTAAAGAGCAGGCTGCTGCTTGCATAAGGAGAGTTACTGTGGGAACATCAATATGCTAGACCATCTGGAGGAATCACAGTTGGCTCAGAGACCATGTCTCCTGACAGTCCCCACCAACCTACTTACTTCTAACACAGGTTGCAGCCCCTCTCCTTGAGGACCCTCAGCAAGATACACATCTATACCGAACAAGGCAGCAGTATCTCAGTGGGATGCCCACAAACTGCATCTGGAATGAAGCTCAGGAAACTCAAAACTGAAATGGAAGGGACATTAGAAACTCCAGTGGTCTGTGTGAAGGAGTTAGAAATGTGGGAAAAGGAGGCCTGGGGTCATGGCTGAAGGAGGACAAATGCAGTCTACGTTTTCTTCCCTGGGGCCTGGATTTCTGGTGGCAGAGACATTCCCTGAATTCACCAGTCCATAATTTTGTTTATATTTGGAAAAATATGGGCCACATGACCTAATTTAATTTCCCGTGTTCATATTGTTGAACGAATTATATTCCTCCTTAGGGTGCACTGAAACACGCCACACGTTCCTGTTGTAAGTACACGACTATAACAGTGAGGTGTCTCCTAAAGCCTGGAAAGTTGGTGTTTCTGCCACCACTCGTATTTAGACTGACTGCTAAGTTGTGTGTGATTCTACTAATTTTCTGTGGAGGGAATTAGCTTATTGTCTGTCAGAGTAAACACAACATTTACCAATAATTATACGTGAATTCTGGAATTCACAACATTTAACAGATTTCGTATAAATCTATCTGCAGGAAGCAGAGCTAAAGATTTGTTGCTGGATCAACCTGTCAATATTGAAATGTCTAAAGACACACTAAATGCACTGTAACTGTTTCCAAAAGTCCTCAGCTCTCCTCAAGCACAATAAAAACCTTTCAGGGAGTGATTCAGCTGCTCACAAACAGCTACCAGCGCCATCCCATACATCCAAGTAGGGTTTGCAAAACATTCAGGTAGGACTGATAGGAAGGACACAAAGAGGGTCCCCTGCTTTTCCACAGCAGTAGCTGGAGACCAGACAGGACATGTCGAAGAGCACTAAATGGCTTCATTTAGCAGCTAACTGAGCTGTCAGTTTCTGTAGTAACTGGATGGACAGGAATTTTGTATCCATTGACTTTAATCATCAGACCCAAACCACAGTAGCTGTTTTAGAAGGCTGTAGAGATGATCTAAACCTCCAACAATGTTCAGTTTGATTGCAAAAAGAGCTTTTAAGGACAGTGCCTAGCAAGCTGCAGCCTTTTGCGGTTCACAAAGCTCCGAGAGCAATACCAGCATCTTTATGAAGTGCCTCATGGCACAGACACTGTACCTCGTAAAGGTAAAAAACTTGCAGCTCCTGGGCTGCTGCTTTTTTGCAGAGGTCTTTCCAGTACTTAACTTTAATCACTTAAGAAGTGCAAAGTGCAAGTCTAGCATCAATCACTTAATAATAGCTTGTCTTGTCCCTTTATTGCCCTCTCCTCTGAATGCTGTTTAAAAGCGGTGTCTATAACATCAATATTTAACCATGAGGCTTGCTCATGCTCACAAGGATGGAGATTGCTGTATGCGTGGGCTAAATCACAGTGCCTAGACAGCTGATAATAACGAAAGCATCTTTCCAGATGAGGCACTTGATTGCTACTCTAAAGCTTACTGGTGAAAGGAATGTGTAATCTATTTTTTTTTATTGCATTCAAAATTAAATAACTTGTTTAAATATTAGTCATCTGGATTTATATAGCTCATTTTTAGAACTGGGTTAGCACCTGGCAATCCAGCCTGAGTAAGCATGAGGCTATCCCAGTCGCGGGCCCATTTGATTTCTCTTTCCTCTTTTTGCAATGTGTGACAGACTTCTTTTTTTCTTGTATGATTTCCTTCCCAATTCACAGGAGACAAATCCACGCACTCCGACCAGCTGCCTCACGGCAGCCCGGGGAAGGGAAGCGGGCTGGCAGCGGTGCCCTCCTCCCGGCGCAGCTGAGCAGCAGGGCTGGTCCCTGTGCCGACACTGCTCTGCCCCGTCTCGTGGGTAAGAGCAGCTCCCTCAGGGCAACAGGGTCCCCCAGGTACAAGAAAACAGAGTGGCGAAGTACTTTATTTTCTGACTGTGAGCCAAAGATCAAGGGAATTTTCAATATTACTGTCCATGACATTTTCCTGAATATTGAAAGAGATTTCTTCCTGCTATAAAAAAAAACCCTTCATCTCTGCTTTTGAAGCTATCTTTGTATGTCCTTTCCCAAGCGTTTCACTGTCGGTTTTTTCCTACCTTTGCCTTAAATTTCTGCTGTATGGCACAAATATGAAGCACGCTCCTGGCAGAAAACACACAGCAAAATTCTGCCTATCCTCTGTCTGGCTAAGAGCTGTGCACAAACCTTCTTTGTGTCTTCTGCACATCTGGGGATGGGGCTGATAGAGATAAACAGATTTCTTTTCCCTTGGGGGAAGTGCTGAGAAGGATACTGGATATACTTTGCAACACTCTTCCCAGAGGAGTTTATCTAAGCGGGGAGAAGAATTAATAGGCAGCTTTTTAGGGAGAGACAAACTGGCGAAAATGCAGAAGCATTAAGGGGATGTGCTGGACCACCAAACACCTGGATCCTGGAATTGTCTGTGCCCAGCCCACGTCCCTGCACCCAGCCAGCACAGGTAGCACTGGCGAGCTCCGTCCCACTGTGGAGGGACTGCCTCTCTGGGGACCACCAGCACAGCTATCACTCTCCAGAAAGGATCTGTGCATCAGGGATCACAGGAATACCGATGTGGAAGGAAGCTGGCAGAGCTAGCCAGCAGGAACTGCAGGCACAAGGTGTGCCAGACATGGGGATGCGTGGCTGGAAACTAGGAGGAGCTCAGATGGGCTGGATAAGGCTTGGGAGCACTGGTTTGTATGAAGAGAAATAGATGAGTCTTAGCCTGTATGTGCATTAGTGGGAAAACTGCTCACTTGCCATTGAGTCCTGACCTGCCTCTGACTTTTGTTACACTTGTAAACAATTTACAACCAGTGAGCCTCACTCACTGCTATGGTAAACCAGTAGAGCTCTGGTGTCTTGAAGACAGCCAAACCTGCAGGATAGTCTAGGCAGAGTGTTTGAATTTTTGCCTGCTTATAAATTAATTTGCCTTGGAGTACCCGGACCTCCAAGCTACACACCTGGTGAAACACGAGGTCATGTAACTTAAGGGGAAGCACAGCGCTATTTCTCCATAGGAAGGCATTTCCCAGGGCTAGGGCATTAGGGAACCATTTAAAGCCAGAGAATCATATATAATACAATGAAAGGAGGGAATTTCTCTGGCTTTCCTCCAAAAGCCAAGCATTATTCATTGATCAGAAAACAGATCTCCATCTCTACTGAGAACATTTTTTCCTCCATTTGCTAAGTGGGAAATAACAAACAAGCTAGCTGTGCCCTCTCCCACATCCTTTCTCCATCCGTCTGTCCAGGAGTCCCCATCGCTTTGTCCTCCCTCAGCACACCACAACCGTACCAGCGACTACTTACTCGGCACCACTAGCAACCTCGGGGGCGGTGGAGGTGGAGGAGGTGGTGGTAACGGTGGAGGTGGCCTGCACTGGCAAATTTGCTGGCAGCTCTCTGTGACTTTCTCTGCTACAGGCTTGGAGCATGACTTCTGGGGCTCACCCTGAGTGATCTGTGAAGAAACAAGTCATTGCATGAGCAGCAGAAACAGTGAAAACTGATTTTCCATTAATGTGTTTCTTGGACTTGAGTACCTGAGTGGCACCTCAGACCTGTAGAGAGAACTGAGCTCATGTTCCTCACTAAGGCCACTGCAAGGAGGTGTCTTCCCTACGCGATGCCTCTTTTTTTTACTTAACACAATATGTTCATGACCTCTTTCCCTCCATCAAATTTGGTTGAAATTGGCCAGCTGGTTTCTGAGTTATTATGGGGTAAGGAGAAGGTGGGTAGTGGCAGACAATATGATTGTGTAAGCCTTCTTTCCTTAGGAAAGTTATCTAGCAGCATGCATTATTCACAGGGTCGCTCCTGCAAGCCAAAGAGAGCTAATAAAAATTACAAGAGTTAGGGTCAGGATTATGTTCTTTTTCCTTATGGCAGAACTGAAAGCCAGAGGAGATCTATCCTCTGCTTTGCCAGCCTCGCCTCGATGTTCAGAGAGCATTTCACAGGGTGTTTCACTTCCCACCAAGAGAAGAAGGAGCCCACATTTTACTCATCTGCGGACCAGAGCAATGACATGGTCAAAATGGAAATGCCACAAACTGTGACTTGTAGCCTCTGTAACATGCAGCATCAGCTAGTAATAAAACTGAGAAGGAGGCACTGCAGAACCCAACCATAGGCATCACAGAACCCAAGTGCTTGGCCATGGACAATGATTTAGCCAGTACTGGTATAAAATGTATTCAATAGCTCGATCTAGTCATGACAAGAGACATTTATTAACAGCGTATTTTTCTTACCATCAGTGATATTTACATGACTAGGGATTTAAGGAATATTCAGTAAAATTCCTACTCTAACACTATGAAACGGAGTAAGGCCCTAATGAAAAGGAAATTTGCTGAACATCGCAGGAGCTTCTGAGAGGTGTTAACTCCAGATGTGTCTAAGCCAGCAATTTTTGAATGGACTGATAATCAGATGGAAAATACTGGATACAATTTTAAGGAGACAAAGCCTAAAAGATGAATAAGCATGCTATCTAACAAGCACTTTCAATGTACAATTAGGAGACTACCTGAGACAGACTTGTGACTTGCTGAAGCTAAGGATAGTTATGCTGGCATTCAACTGTTGCCTTGTACAATTTGGTCTTGGGCGGGTTATTGTTCTAATAGTTTTGTCCTAAGATCATCTTATTTCATTAGCTCTTTTCCATGACATGTTGGTCATTAGAAAGAGGACGTCTCATGCCATGCTTTCTGACCTCTTTTAGGCAGGCCTCTTCTGTCTCCCTGCCTATCCCCAGGGTCACCCAGGGTTGCCTTCTCCCCCAACTCTTCTCTCCTGCCCAAGCTTTGCTTCCCTTGCCCTGCCAGCTCTGGGCAGAGTCTGTCCCCTCTCCCCTTTCAACCCTAGCCCCTAGCCCACAGCACAGCCAGCGAGCCTCTCCCACCACCCACAGCTGGGCACCAAGGGTGCTGTGCTGCCCCTTGGCTGCAGGAAAGCTGTACACAGTGATTTCATGTATTTCTGGCCAAAGAGAGATATGGCTAATTAAAACAACATCACTGCACAAAGGACACGTTCATATGCGTAGGAGGTTTCTAAACACAGAAAGATGCATTTCCCTGGCCTCAGGGAAGTGGAGGTAGGGCTTTGTTGGTTAAATATTATAGAGAGGGAGGAAAGAATAGAAGAAGCTACACATAGCTGAGTTGGAAGGACGGCTTGGCACAGCACAAGTCAGAAAGCTCAGTTCTTTAAACAGCTTGTCAAAATCCATTACCAAACATAGGGAAAAACAAATTCAGCGCAAGTGCTTTCCAACTTTCCCCTTCACCATCAGGTAACAGTAAGAGGATGGTTAAAGACGATCCCAGACAGCTTCCAGGAACTTACACAAACTCTCTGAATGCTCTAATGAATCAAAGTGACTTGGCTTCATAATCCCTCATGGCTAGTAATAAATCTGTCTGCTGAGCAGACTTATTTATTTGTCAAGTAAGGATCACAGGCAGAAGAATATCCTCCGTGCTGTTTCAGCTCTTCAAATGCTCTTCACATGCCGGGTTGGGGTGTTAGGTACTCTCCCAAGAGGAGCCCCATAGGAAGAGCACCTGCTCCATGCGGCAGCAGTGGCACACCTGGGGTACCTCCTAGTTGTACTGGTGTGACAACATATACTGTGCTGACAGAGGAGGCAGGGTAACATCTCTCCACTCACCCCAGCAGCTGATTAGGAAGCAACTATTAACTCCTAGCTGTAATTACTGTCCCCTACCTAGTTCCCCAGCTGCTGAATCCTACGGCTTGCTACAGTCTCGTAGGAGCCAGTGCAGTAGGAGAGGATAGAGACAGGGAAGAATAACATTGAGCAGACTTGGAACCAGCTTCGTTTGCAGACCAGAAGCAGCTTTGTATATATAAGTCTGAAGATGGTGCTGGTATGAGAAGGCTACATTGACTTATTGCTCTAACTTAATATCAACCAGAACCAAAGGCTTGCTCTTTCTTTTTTTAGAACTATTGACTGGTTTTAAATCCCTGGAGGCTCTCCTACCTTAGGCTGGTAATAGAGTGTCCTCAGAAAACTGAGTGTCCTCAGTGGATATTTTTCTCAATTACTTTGCGGACAAGATTAACCCTATACATGCCCAGCCACTCCCTGTTCCTGCGTACTTTTAAAATATTATTTATTTCGGGGGGGGGGGGGGGGGGGGGGAACTGCTTCATCTCTCAATACCTTAGTCTGAACCTTTATCAAAATTTTCCCACGATCATTTTTAAATGGTCAGGAAAGAACTGACATTTAAAAGCATGGTCTTTATCACCTATTTGTTTCCCTTCTCTTGTCACTCAGTAAAATGTCTGCTTGTTAAAAGATACCTGTAGGAACACAGATATTATCTTGCCAGAGGTTTGTCTTAGAGGGTTAGTTTAAAATAACAAAGATATCGTAAATTGGCTGCAATCTGGCAGGAAAAGGAAAGACCTGAATCGAGGTTGAGGGCCTCAAGGAGAAGAGAAATAGTCAAGGACTGCTGCAAGAAGATTAACTAACAGTAGCAAGATAGAATTAAGAAGAAAACAAAATACATTTGGCTCCTTTTCAACAAAAAAAAAATATCCCACTGTTGATATCTATCAGTCTTCTTATGAAAGAAACGAAGGCTATTACTTGTGTCTTCTAAAGGTAAGAAGAACAAATCACTAGAAAATATGCTTTAGGGAACAATCTTGCTCTGGCAGAGGATGATGAGATAAATTACTCCATGTTTCTTTCTCACTGTCTATAATTCAAGGTAAGCTGCCTTTACAGTAGATGGCAGGAGAAAAAAGACATGCTGAAAGAGCCTAATCTTTCTCTGGCCAGGTCTGCTAATTTGAGTCCAGCCTCAAACTTTACTGCTTGTTTGTTCTGCCGGACACTACCACGGCCCCAGAATGGCTTTGAAAGCACTTTGCAGATAATGACTAACCAGACACCCACAGGGCTGCCAGGCAGTTCGTAGCACAGAGGTTGCCTTGGCAAGGGGTCATCTCCGGAGATGGACCACACAGGGCTTGCTCCCTAGTTATACGTCTGCACCTTCCAGCCATTCCTCCAGGTGCTGGAGGTGCCATGAACACATGTCTCCTTGGCCTGTCTAAAAGTTGGTTGCTTGTTTGGCATGAGGCTTTCTTAACACACTCAGCAGTTGGCCAGTTTGGACTTATATGTTGCCTGGACTTCAAGCTGATGCATTTTTTGCCCTACTCTGAAAATACATGGAGTTGACTTTATGGGTTTGTGCATTTGATGTGAACATGCTTTGCAAAAAGGACAAATGTTTTTAAATATTGGAAATGAAAATCTGATCCACAAATGTCTGGGGAAAAGCAAACAGAAAGTGGTGACTGGTGGTTTCCTTTTGCAGTTTCTCTGTTGAAGTTTGTGCCTGTGACGTATTTCTTTTTAATCCGAGATTTCCTTCACAAACAGTGGTCCTAGTCCTGCTTTACATAGAGTGGAAGAGTAAACCTGCATGTGGTCAGAGCTGTTTAGTATTTCAGAAGAGTCCCATGGGGTTGCAGCAGTCCACGAGCATGCTCTACAGAGTGGGATGGGAAAAGAGGATTAATACAGTCCCCGGAGGGTGGCCCTCTTGCAACTTTTTGAATCAGGCAAAAGGAGGAAAGCTTGAAAAGTGCAGTCGACTGAAAAGGCACAGACACCTCTAAAAGCCTGCTGATGTGGCAAGAGCCTTGTCTCTTGGAAGCAGTCTACAGAGATGAGATCTCAACACTGCTGCGTAAATCCCAGGATGGCTCTGCATAATTCACATCAGAGTTAATCCAGATCCATGTTTACAAAACCTGAAAAAATGTGACCCTGCTATTTATAATGACACTTACTGCTCTTTTTTTTAATTATGTCAAAAGCCTCAGACAGAATCATCCCTTCCTTCTTGTGACAGTGCTCGCTACAACGCTAATAAGAAAAGATTGTGGGTTTTGGTTCGGTTTGAGGTTTTTTTTAATAAGATAAATGTTTCTCCTCTGATTAGCATCTGACTGATTCACTTAAGTGCCTCAAGGCAGGGCCCGAGGAGGGAACGCAAAGATGTGGGAGGCAAGGCCATGCCACACATAAGTCATCGCATGGACAAATGGGTGAAGAGGGGCTGGGAGAAGAGATGAGAGAAAACACGATGGCTGCTATAGATGCAGCAGGGGCAGGGGACTGACTTGATGGGACATTACCAAATTAGTCGAGAAGAGTATGGCTTGCAAGACTTTGCAGATAAGAGCAAGGATTATGACTCAACACGGGGAAGGGAGTCATGGGAAGGGTTCAAAGATGAGGGAGTTTCAGTCACAGGAAGGCCAGCATGCTGGTGAGTGCTCCACACCTGCCCTTCCCATTGGTACCTGCTGATGAGAGCCTTAGATACAGCCTAGTTTTGGGAGAGCTGAAAAAAAGCTTGAGTATGAGCAGATTTATTGATCGCCCTTCCACAGAACAGCAGGCAATAGCACAGGTACAGTTGATGAATGGGACAACAAAACTTCCAAATTATTGCAAGGGAAGGCTGGGCCCCTTGGTTTTTGCATTTCTCAGAGCCTGTTTCAATTCTTATAAACGTAATTATTTTTGAAAGATCGGCTTATATCATCCGAGTAGTTCACCAGAAAGGTGTTTATGCAAGGTTGGAGGTTTTTTTTTTTTGTCTGCTTGATTGACTGACTGATTACAGGAGAGAGGTTGCAGAAGGCATCTCTTTTTACACAACTGAGTTTCCCTTAAAAATGCAGTTACAGTTTTAACTTAAGCTTAGCTACCTGAATACTTGAGCAGGACAGCAGGAAGGTAGCGCCGGCAGAGATTTTTATGACGGGGGCATTGTTTTAAAGGAGGTTGTTTTTGTTGTATTTTTGTTCATTTTAATCTGTAAGGAGCACAAATCCTCTTTGTCATTCAGGGCAAGAGACAAGATGCTAAAACAAACATCATCTCTCTTTAATCTCTTGGGAGTCACTAAGTTTAGAACAGGGAGTAAAAGACGTGGAGTCTCCACTGTGCTTTCTCCAAGAAAGAAACTGTAATTGTTCTGTTCTTGAACAGCACTTGGCTGGCTCATCAATCACTCCTCTGAAGACATGTATTATAAATAAACTTGAAAATATCAAAGTGACGCATTTGAGTTGAGCTTTGCTGCCGTTCTGATTCTCCGAACTGGATGGGCGCTCTCCCACACCGTATACTAATTCCTCCCAGCGCATCTTGCTGCTCACCCCACACCACAATCAAGGTCACACGACATCGCAGCGTCGGAGTTGGCAAAAGCCGATTCAGCCCTTTACCCAGAGAATCCTCAGTTCGCAGTCAACACCGAAAAACCACGGCAAAACAAGACCAAAACGAGCCGGCCGGACATCCGCGCCGCGCCTCTCTCCGCGCATCTTGCCCCCTACAGCAAAATGCGCTTGCAGAGCCCCCGGCGCCCGAGAAACTCCACTCCATCTCGCTCCGGCGGAGCACAGCGAGCCCCGCGCTGCCGGGGGCTGCGAGCCGGCCGCCCACCCCTCACACGCTCCGTCCCGCAGCCGCCGACGCGGGGGGGGGGCGGCGCCGGGAAGAGCAACAGCTCCCCCTGCTCCGGGGGCCGCCGCCGCGACCCCCGCCCCGCCACCAGCCGCCTGCAGCAGCCCGCTGCCGGGGTGCCGGCCGGGGGGGCCCCGCCTGCCGCCCCCGCGCCCCCCCCCCCGGCCCCGCCGCCCCCCGCTCGGCGCGGCGCCGGGCAGCCCTACCTGGACGGAGCCCCAGAGCGGGTGGAGGGCACAGTGCAGCAGCAGGGAGGGCCAGCAGCAGCGGAGCAGCCCCAGCAGCTCCCGGAGCAGCATCCCTCCTGGGCGGGCGGGCGGGGGCGAGGGCTCCGGGCGACCTGGGGAGGGAGCAGAGCGAGCCGGCAGCAGAGGCGTTGGCTCGCACCCATCCCCGGAGCGCGACTGTCCCAACTTTAATTCTGGAGGGGAGGGAGGGAAGCGGGGGGGGGTGGGGAGGCAGGGAGATGGGCGGGTGGGGAGGGGAAAGGGTGGTCGGGAAAGCCCAGCGCCCTGCAAGCCCCGGCTCCCTCAGCGGGGAGACATGCCTCCACCCCCGCCCCGCCCGCCCCCCTCCCCGCCCGCCCCGCCGGCTCCCCCTCCCCGGGATGCTCCGCCGGCCGCCGCCGGCAGCCTGGCCCGCCCCGGGGGCTCCCCGGCCGGCGCTCACCGCTGAGCCCGGGGCTCCCTCACACCCCGGGCCGGGGGGAGCGCGGGGGGGAGCGGGCGGCGGAAAAAGTTTGGAGCCGGGCGCGGGGGGTAGAGGGGCCGGGCGCTGCCGGGGGCGCTGCCGGGGCCGGGGCCGGGGCCGGAGCCGGCGGGGAGAGGCGGGGAGCGCGGCGTGGCAGCGCAGCCCGGGGATTGCATCTCCCCCCTGCCCGCCGCCGCTGCTGCAGTGATTTTTCAAGCCCATCCAGGCAGTCCCTTGCGCGCTCGGCTCCCCTCGGCTCTCCCTCCCCGCCCGGGCTCCTCCCGGCGGCCGCTTCCCTCCGCTCGGCCCGGCCAGGCTGGCCCGGGGCGGGGGCGGCCCCGGGGCGGCTCCGGGAGCCCCGGCGGGACCGGGAGGCGCCGCACCCGCCCCCGCGCCCTCCCCGCAGCCGGGAGCGGGGCCAAGCCAAGGGGAGGCGAGGGATCAGCTGGCACCCCCCGTGTCCCGGAGGAGCCTCATCCCAAATTGCAGCAGGGTGGGTTTTGGGTTGGTCTTTTCTGTTTTTTTTTTTCCCCCCCCGGAGTGATGCGAGGGCTTGTCCTGTGACAGGCGGGATTTGTCGGGTCCGTGTCCCCAGCCCGGTGTCTGTAGGATGTAATAAGGAAGATGCTTCGTGGCATTCGTGTTTCTATGTAATAAGAAAGCACGCGGCAATGTTTAACAGCGCTTGCAGGGAGCTGGATAAAGAATCCCCTAATATCAAGGCACCGCAGCCCAGCCACCCTGCAAAGAAGACACAGGAGAAAAATCAAAGGTGAAGAGTAGCAGATCAAAGATTAATGTGGTTCCACATCCAGTGAAGCAGTTAATGAGCAAAACAACTCCTCTGTGAATGGTGGTCGTTGCCGCAAGTTGGGCTTGGCGTGTATCAGGATGCCCATGAGTGTCTGCCGTTGGGTCAATGGCACGGGGGTCCGTTTTCAGGTTTGAATGAAGTAAGCAAATGGGTTTGAAGAAACTATTAGGCCTAGGGTTTGTGTTTCATACCTAGAGATGAATGAGTTTGAGGACACTGATTTTACTTTTTCTTTGTATTTCTGGCACCCACCAAGCCAAGTTTAATAAAACAGTTTCATAAAAATCTTCTCAGTGAAGCAGGAATGGAAATACATTTACTTCTCAGCCAATACAGGGCTAGAATTCTCTTTTCATACCACCGTTACACCAGCCTCCATTCATTTCAGCCCAACAGACACTGGTTTAAATGTCAGGGCTATCAGGCCCAGCAACATCCTAGAAATGAGAACAGCATACTGGAATTTAATGGAGTTACACCTGAGTTGAGGTAGACCCACTGAACCGAGACATTTATTTCTAAATCCCTGTCTTGTGGGTTTATAAGGGCAGAATACAGAGAGACAGAGACATCATGACCTGGGTACAGGCAGTAATTGTACAGCAAATATTTTTTCCGTAACGATGCTGAAAAAGATGGTGTCCTTTTCTGTAAGTCTACTATGTAACATGCAGTGCTTAATATATTGTGCTCATTCAATTATAGTTTTAGTGAGCTGGAGTCACAAGAGACAGCAAAGCTTTTCAGGCTTTCTGGTGATTTCCTGAAGGTATTTCAGCACTTGGTCACAGTACAGAACATAATAAATTGCACCATCTGTATACATAGTCCTTGGTTCCTGACAGAATGAGAGATAAGGCTTTAGGCGTTGTACGCCAAAAAAATACAACACAGATTTCTTTTCTTTCAGTATTTACAATGCCTTAATGTCAGAAGAACTGCAGATTTTCCTGCCATTAGCAATTGTCCAAGTATCCGTCTCGAAGCGTTGTTCCTGTGATTCAAAGTCAACCCAGGGAACTGAGGACACAGGGCCAAAGTCGACCCGCAGTCGCACGGAAGCAAGTGCAATCAGGGATATTGTTCTGACACAAACAAGAGCAGAGTTTGGCCCAGGTAATCAGCATCTTTTCTGTTTCACACTGGTGATTGACAGTTCCCTTGGGGAAATGATTGGGCTGCGTATGTATTAAATCCAGTCTTTGGCCCCAGTCATGTGGTCCACACAGAGGCATATTTCCCATCAGACTGAATGGCTGAAGAAAGGGCTGAATATGTGCCCTATTCTTGTCCACATGATACCAGCATTTTTCATTAATTGCATTGGCTTCTATTCTGTAGTTTCTATGGAGAGAATATAGAGTCCAGGATTTTTTCCCGCTTATAAGGAAGAAAAATGAAATGGTGCTTGTAAGACTGCAGGCCTTGAATCAATGACAGGCTTGAAATATGTTTGGCTTAATGACACATTAAGTGTTTTGTAGCACCAGGACTGGTGCGAGGAAGAACATGATGATTTGTCTGTAGCAGTCACACTACTGAAGTACTGAGGTGGGTATTGGCTAGGGCTACAATCCCTAAACCAGAACCAGGATTTCCTGGGTAGTAGCCTTACTACTAGCCATGACTTCCTCTGCTACCTTGGGCATGTTTTTAAAATCACCTGCACCAGGTTTCCCACCTGTCAAAATGGTGTGGCCAAATCCAGCTACCTGAAAACAGCAGCGTGTTTGGTGGTGGAGACAGTAATGGGGTCCTGTCCTCCAAGATGTATTTAGCACATCACAGAAATCAGGAGCAATGCCAGATCCTTTGCTGGTGTGATCAGCACAAGGTCCATGCTCTGGCTCAGTGCTCTGGAGATGAAGAGTGCCTTTTAAGTAAGTGTCACATCTCAAAACAAAAACTTAAGCTATTTGAAAAGATTTTTTTTTGTTTTCAGAAAAAAACCCCCACACAAACAGTACCATCCAAGCAGCCTCTCAAAAATTTAAGATGAATATTAATACTCAATAGAATGATGACCATTACTCTTTTTGTCTTTCATCTCTGGTGTGAGAGTATTTAATGTGTTTGCTTTGTGGTTTTTTTAAACAATTGCTGATAATCAGAAAAACCATGATTAACACTCCAATACAGCAACTACTCAGGAAACATTAGTAAGAACTGCAACACTGATTAGCTGTACAAACAAATATTATCATACTCCTTTAATCTAAGTAGCCATGATGGTTATAATGGACTCTAAGAGGCTATTTATTTTGTCAGTATAGATTGAGTTTACAACATGTATTCAAGCATTCAGAGGGCACAGGAGAAGGTTCTCTTCCACGTTGACTTGTCAAAACTACATTAAAATAAATAGATGTTCACCAATCTGACTTTAGGTAGACTATGTCTTCTGATACATGGGAATGGGCTTTTAGCTGGAGCCAGCAGCAGAGGAAGTGAAGGTGACTACTTCTCAAGCTTTGTGGTCAGTCTGGCCTAGGAAGAATCCACTGAAGCTTTTTTTGCTAATGACATTTCTGGATGCAAGTCAATGAACTCAAGAAGAGTGTCTGGCCTGGTGAAACACTAGCGAAAACATAAACGGAAAACATTTCAGCACTGAGATTTCAAAGCTCCTGCAGCCTGAAAGCACCGTCTCTCTCAGGATAATTTTTGGGTTTAAGTCTAAAACACCATCAACAGGCTGGTAAATGTACAGCATCGCTTCACTTTGAACATTGGCGTGCACTGAAAATATTTTCTTTGCTATTCTTTTAAAGATGTTTTTATTGCTCCATATATCTAATGCAGTGCTTTCAACATGTGGAAAGCAAATTTATTGGTTTTGGATTTAAAGTCTCTACCCACGAATCCACACCTTATTGGGAAGTTTTTAGGAGATCACAAATTAATAAAGGTCACAGCAGCAGAAACAGTGGAGGAATTTGCAGTTCTCCAAACACTGCCATTAATTTTCAGGGAGGGGAGGGCATTCTTCTTGATGGTCCCAATTATTTTAAAGAATACAGAAAAACACTAGGCCTCTTAACAATATTTACACATGCAAACAACAGATTTGATTTTTGGAAGACTTGACTGTTCAATTGTTTGATAATTCCAGCTTGTGCGAAAAGATTCCCAGCTTTGAGCACATCTAGAATAAATTGCCAAGACAACTGATTCTTTAATTGTCAGTATATTAAATTAATAGTTGATCAAATATTGGAAGTGGGTTTTATGTTTTAAAAGTGTCAGAATTTCAGGAAGTGCTTTTCAAGTTTTCTCCCAGGTATATATGGGCTATTGCACTGCATCTGGAAAAAAAAAGGCAGGGTATCTCCTTTCCATTGGTATAAGTCAGGAATACCTTCGCCGAAATAGATGGATCCATGTGGGAGAACACATTGCAAAGACCTTCAAAAGGACAGTGGGGGTTTGTTACGGAAAGCAGCATGGCAGGCCCAGGTCTTCTCCTGGCCAGGAAGGTCTTAACTCTGGTCACGTCCCTTTCTCAAGGCAACAAAGACAATGGGCTTCTGCCTGCAATATCCAGTATACAATGGCAAAATTACGTCCCATACGTCTAGGACAATTGTGTGGAGCTGGACTCCAGACTTCCAGTTCACTGGCCAGTGCTCTACAGGCGTGGGCACACACAGGCCACTGCAGGCATTTCGGCTCCTCTGCCACAGCTGGGACTCTGCAGGGTTGCTGCTGTCACCCGGCCTATTTATTTAGGGGAAACCAGAAGATGGCAGCTAAGGAGCTGATTATATAAATAACATAGTATTTCCAAGAAAAATTAAGCTGTCCTTTGCAAACAAAGATACTTCAAAGACAGGGAATTGCTTATCACTGCTTGCACTTTATACCTTCTCACTGGGTGCCCGTTCTGCTCTTTAAGCCCATAAATGTGCTGGGGCATCACTGCCTATTTCCCAGCATTTGACTAGGGCCTTATTATGTGAAGCCCCAATATTAGCTCATCCCTTGGCACTGCAGTAATAAGGACAAGGAAATAATATTCATATTAGACAGCCACTATAGCTTTGGATACAAAGAAAGCAAAATGGGTGCACTTGTTCATAAACAGAGAAATGTTTCTTCTGATTATGGGTTTCCTCCCTGCTCATTACAAACAGTTGTCAACTATTCCTGCCTATGGTTATATCAACATTACTCATCACCAAGTTAACAGCAAGGTGATCCACAGTTGCTTCTGTAGTTCAGGTTTAGAGTTATTACAGCAGCACTAGTGAGAAGGATTAAATGAGAAGGAGGGTATGCTGAATACAGGAAAATATTATATGCAAAGTGTGATTATTCAAGACTGAGTCACAAAAACTATGTATTCAAAATCTGTCATTACTTAAAGTTTTAACAATACAATGCTTTGCATTTATGTAATGACTTTCATCGGCGGATCTCGAAACGCTTTGGGGGCACTGAGATGAATGCAAAATAATGTCAGTCTCACACGTGGGGTCTGAGTGCATTTCTTTCCAAATCAGCAGCTAGTAGGGGCTGATGCACTTGGGATTTGAAGCGAGGGAGAAACTAAAGGACATAGGAAGTGTCATCAGAGGCCTAACAGTCAGTTAAGCAAGACTGGTCCTCCAAACATGGGGACAGACAAAACAGTGTGAGGGGCAGTCAGAAATGTGAGAAGTACCATGCATTAGTGTGTTACTTCCTGGGGAGCGAATGTCCCCAGCCAACACTTCTGTGTGTTGGGACTGTGTCTGTGTGCTTAGGAGGACACTGCGCCAAGGTAAGCTGAAATGTGTCGTCATTAGCAAAGATCGGCTACTGTTGCCTCAATTATCTCTTCATAACACCTTGCACACCAGTTATCTCCCACCACTGCATCAGAGAAATGGGTGGGAAGCTTCCTCAAAACAGTGGCTCCCAGGGGTTTCTAAGACATCAGAATGTGAAAAAACAAATTGCAATTTTAAAAAAAAAAAAAAAAAAAAAAGCACACAGACTCTTCCCCCACCTCCTGCACAGAAAAGTGGGACTAACAAGCAAAAAAATGGAAAAAGGGAAAACATCAACATTCAAAACCTAGCCCATTTTGAAATGAAAACCATTGTGAAAACATGGTGCAGGGTGATACTTGGTGGTCTGGGGAACAAAAAAGGATAACAAACCTGGATCTGATCCATCCTTTAGTCCCCAAACAGGTTCAGTCTCTGTTGATCCTTACAGATGCATTTCTAACATCCTTTAAAATATCCAGTGATAGAGTACTTAAAATTATATCCAGCCTCTTTCTTCTCTCTGATTATATCACGGTGTCTACAGGTAAGCAGCAAACAAATATGTTGCAAACACAATAATACCCTGAAAATGTACTCACTCAGCATTATTAGTGCCAGCAAAAATGTGATGTGGCCCATCACTCACCACAATGAGAAATCCCTTCCCCAAAGAGAGCATGGGAATTTTGCAGCATGTTTCTTCATACCTTTTCACATAGGCTGAGCAGGGATGGTGGAAATTTAAAGCAAGAGAGCACACCTCAATCTGTGTGGAACAGACCGTGGGTACAGAGAGACATGGTGATGGAAACCTTAACCACCGTCTTCCTGGGACCTCCTGAGAGCTCTCACACTGTTTGGTGAGACAAAGCAGACCGCAAGATAAAGAGTACTCCAGGGTATAAGTTCTTCAGCTGGAGGAACTATGGACTGCCAGACCCTATATAGAGAGCTTTCTTCTTCTACCTAGTATGTATTTGCTAGGACAAAGAAGGAAAAAGAACAGATCAAGGATTTGAATGTTTCCAATATAGTGAAAAATAAAACACTATAATCTTAGAAAGCTAAAGATGGGGAACTGAGATTTTATTGATAGGAGATAAATTTTTTAGAATGCAATAAAATCTAACTCCACTGGCTGATCCAGAGTGTTGAAACTGTAGACTGATAAATGCTTGCTGATATTGGTGCCCTTAGTAAGAGGACATCCTAGTATCCACACATTTTGCATAAGATTCTGCTGGGAAAGCAATTTGGAGTTACAGTGACAACTTGTGATATAAAAGAAGTTACAGGCAGTGTAATTTGTGTTCTATTTAATGAAAATGTCCATAGCAGAGGCTCAAGGTAAAGTATTTCAGAACTTACACTTTTGTTTCTTAGAATTGTAATTTTCTAAACATATTTCTGTCTTTTCTTCGTGTCTAGCTGAGAAAATTCTTTGCAATGTGTATGCCACCAGGCCTACCCCTGTGGTGAGCCTTGCTCCCAGAAAAATGCCTTCTGACCTTAGAAAATACTCAGAGGGGACAATAGAAACCCACAGGACACTGCCTGATAGGACTGCTTTAGAAGCACAAACATGGTTGTTGCTGAGAGAAGTAAAATGCTTTGCAGTACCTCAGTGTCTAAAATATTTTATAATGTAGATTTTTGAACTTCCATAACAGCTTTCATCTACATTCTTCAAAGGCCAAGCAAGGATTAGGGCATATGTTTGTCTGTCTTCTGTACAAGGAAGGTGATAAGGTCTGTCAGGCAGTCTATGTATGTGGCTTTTTGATAATCAGTCTAAGCCACGAGGAACCATGCTCCCAGGTACTGGCCTAATCTAACAAGATTCTAGCAATATCTTACCAGACATGAAGATAACCCTCCACCTATGGTCAGCAGGCAGATCCCAGTATATCTTCTGCATACCAGAAAGTGTAGGCACCAGTTTAGGTGTCTGTCTTCTCTTTCTTCAGATAGATGCAGATCACACAGGATCTAAGAAATGACAGCAGTGGCCAACTGGATTGGTGTGCATGCCTTATGGTGACTTTAGACATAGATGATGCAAAAGACTTACAGAGATTTAACATCCTGTAAAAGCCTAGAAACCACTGACAAACTGATGGATCTTACCAGCTGCAGACAGAACCACAGTATAGTTTCAGGAGAGTACAGATGTACTGGACAGTTTTGAATTAATATACAAAACAAAGGCCTTACCAAACAGAGACTGGTTGGGAGAACTGGGAGCTGCTATCAGTAATGCCACTGGGAGCTGCCAATATTTGTCCCAGAGCAGTGTTTGGTTCTCAGCATCCAGATGTTGGAGAGAAACTCTCCCCATGAACCCCAGTGCCATCCAACTGCAGCAGATCTCAATGGCAAGCTCTGCTGCCAGTGGTGTCTTTGTCATAGTTCCCCACTAGCTATGACTAATAACCTATCAATAGCGCTTGTTATGAGACAGATGGGCCCATTACAATGCGACCTGTTTGGCATCTGGCTCTTAACTCTTAACCTCAGCTGATATAAAATATTCACCAAAATTCTGTGTTAGACATTGGCACAACCTCGTATTTCTTCCCCTGCCATTAACAAATGTCACACATTTGTCAGTGACACAGATTATCACATCCACCTCACCACAATGGATGCCACCCACATTTGTTGAATGTATTGTTAAAGAAACAGCAGAATGGCTTTTTACCAAAATCCACTGTGGAGCTTATGGGTAAGTGAAGAAAAACAAAATAACTTTGGGTGTGTTTCTACCAGTATTTTCTTACAACATTTAATAACACCTTCCTGATTTCCTCTGGAAACCAAGGTCAGGCACAACTCACCCTGATGAAGTTTGGCAGAGTTTAGCCGTGCTTTGCTAAATGGCAAAGGGCCCCCATGTTGCCTTCCTAAAGGAGTGTGAGTTTGCATGTTTGCTGCAGCCTGGAGTGCCCTTGATAAGGGATCTCTGCAAAGGAGGCTACAAGCCTGGCCCCAAGGGACAAAGGTGATGGGAAGGTGGGGGGAGTTCTCCAGGGCACACAGTTTATGTGCACATTCAAACCATGGTTGTACACATAGTGCAGTGATACAAACCTGACACTCCTTTTACTTCAGCTGTCCGCATAGACACACTCCTGCTCTTCCCTGGGTACAGGCTACACCTCACTTCAGCATCCAAGCATCTCCAAGTCTTCCTGATGGGTCTTGCAGGCTAGGTAGGATGGGAAATAGTGAATGAAAACATGGCACACACATCTCAAAAAAACTCATTATAAAGTTACTTTCTTTTCTCCTTTCAATGACTGTCCGTATATGCTCATACACATGGGTAATTCTCTCCTTCCTCCCTACACATGAATATGCCTCTCAGATCCCCTTGCACTGTGGGGTAATTTGCAGGTGAGGGAAAGGTCCAATGTGATTTGCACAGGATTTTCACAATCAACGCCCTCTCTGACAAGATGTATGTCTGGTGTGCGCTAGCAGTAGAAGAACTGAGGGAGGCAGACCACTGAGAACATCTTTCCATCCGTTTCTTCCTAAGTCTGTGCTCACACAGAGGTGAATGCAATGGCACTGGGCTGCTCAGTTCTTCAGTGAATACAGTCACTCTCTCCTTCTGTCACCCCGTATTAACTGCTTGCTTGCCAAGTCATCTGCTTGGCTTCCTGTGGCAGATTTCAATTTTTTCCACTCACCTATAACAGAAACAGCTATTGCCTGGCAATAAGTGAATCCCTCGTATCTATTCCCCCATACACGAATATAGGCAGAGAAGTGCTAAATCAAAATGGAGGGAATGCTGCCATTGTGTTTCAAATATATCCTACTGATCAAAATAATAAGGAAAAAAATTGTGAGAAACTATTTACAAAGCTAGTTTTCAGTGGAGTGTTTCTGATGGCTTTTATTAATTATTGAATAATTTCATACATTATTCAAGCTTTTCCTGCAGTTTATACTATCATCAAACACCCTTATGGACTGGAATCAATCGACCAGCACCTTACGCTCCTGCTTCCTGTGTAAATGGTGTGCTTGCATGCAGGCAGGCAGAGAAACTCTCTGTGCCAGAGCTTTGCTCTGCTGGCTGCTGTTTCGCCTGCTACCTTGTGTCTGAGAAGCTCTTCTTGGATTATTTCCAGTCACTCTCCTGACCCCACACAGCAGCACGATGGTCTGTATTGAAATGCAGAAGATGTAGATGCACATCAGCTCTGCTCTGCTCTCTTTCATTGCACCTCCTCTGAGGATTTTGCACTGTGTTCTTCATCCTTGCACCTGAGTGCTCAGGTCAAAGCATCCCTACAGTTTGGAACCCAGATATGAATCCAAATGGTCTGTGCACTCAGAGCCACAAAGACAGGTTGGACAACGCACACCTGAGATCTGCAGGCCGACAGCTTTCTAAAATTTGGTTCCTAATTTTTCAGATTAGGAATCATGTTGATTAGAAACAGAGGTAAGAAGTGACAGAGGGAGGGCAGAAAAAGAGAGAAATGTTCTGTGAAATGACCACCTTCCAAGCATTTTTTGATAAAAAGTCATCAAATATACAGACCTACAGACAATGGTTTTCGTCACCAATTCAATCATATTTTTGCTGGGCTTAGAAACTCTTGGACTTGTTGTTTTGGGGAAGATTCTGATGCTTGGGGTTCACTAAAGAGACAATCAAAATTAGACTTCAGCTTTCTTTTAATTAGATCAGTCAGCCCAAACAATTAGACCAAAATATGTGCAGGTTTCTACTTGCAGGGGGACTTAAAAAAAGAAGCTATCCTGATAGCTTTTTCTTAGAAATAGTGATTCTTCCTCCTTGCCTTTCAGCTGGAACTACTTACGCTCCTGTACGTTTACTCAGCCTCATCCTTGTCATCTATCTGTTTCCATTATGGCCTGGGCAGTCATGGTTCTGGTCTGATTTCATCCTTCATCTATAACAACCTCAAGGATAGTAGAGAAACACATCCTTAATAGTAGTACAGAATAAACAGTGAGGTATCTTTTTAGGCCTTACTAAGGTGTGATGAAACTAAGGTGATGAATATCACCTGATCAGCCATTTTCCAGTGGAGCAGCTACAGACCATAACATATTAGGCAATTGTACCGGATTTCCACAGTAAAGTGGATGAAGAATTCCTCCTGGAAATGTGTAACCAGCCCTGCCTTTTACATCAGATCTGCAAGGGAGCCAAACAAAGTCCAAGAGGAAATGTGAAGGCAATGTTTTCATATTATCTTTTACACATTCCAGTAATGAGTATGTATTCTTCTGTAAAGACAGATGAAACCTAAGCAGCAATGAATATTGAGTGTAAAAGTGATACAGCACTTAAGTGATTCCTGCAACCTGCAGTTCACTCAGGATGTAGGGACTTCATTATAATAGCCACAAGAGACTAAGAATGTAGTATCTGTAAGGAGAAGCAATGCGTTGTGTAAGCAATTGATAAAGCTGAAAAAACCGGACATATTTGGGGGCATACAAGCCCTTCCTCACATCTGGAACTTTTCTGGCCACTTTTAATAACTAATCCCACACATTTTACCTTTACATTTATAAACAAAGAACAGTGATGCTGCTGAGCAAATCCATTTTCTGAAGAGCACATGTGAGAAACTACCAAAAGTGAGTAGGCAGGAGGCCTGTTTATCATTGAATGCAGTATTTCAGAGCTGGAAAACTGAAAAGGCAAGAACAGGCTTATGTGATGTATAGCCATAGCTTTTCTGGCCATGAATACAAATCTGCGATGTTCTCTAACTTCAGGTGCTAGAGCACAAGCTAAAGATTACATGAAGCAGCTTTCCATGTTGATCGTATTCACTCCTTGTGGCTCCTGAAGAGGGTATATCCTATGGCTCCTTTCATTATGGGGGATTTTAGCTGGGATGACTTCTTGTCTGGGGGAACAAATGTTTACTCTTGAGTGAAAGAATTGCCTTGCAACAAAGCTGTTTTACCAGATGCTGCTTTGCCCCATCTCTCTCCTGCACTTGAATATATTCTCACAATGCTAATTTTTTTCTGGAATAATCCAGCATCAGCTACGTTGACAATCCCACACAAAGCTGTTTAGAGCAGCTAAGAGCTGTTTTGGGTTCCAGAGCAAATAGATTGGTTCTCTTCCCCCATGTTCCTTCCTCCTTCCTCCTATGAGTTAACCCATTGCTGACCTCCCCCTCTCCCCAGCTCTACTGGTGGTGGTGGTCTAGAGGCACTCACTGGGGTGCAGCTCCAGAGTCCCAGGGCATTCATCCCTGCCCCCTGTGCTGTTTCTGGTGGGCTTTGGCATCAGTGTTCAGAGTGCGCATTAGTCCTTTTCTCTCCAATTTTATGGTGCTGGAGCACGGTTAGCTCTCAGCTAGTACAGGTCTTGCCCTCCTCATATATTCAAATGTAATCCAGTCACCAGGCTTCTTCCCAAGCATCTCATACGAGCAGTTATTGGATCGCATTTTGCTCTTTGAATCTGGAAGCTGAACTTGCCACTGCCAGCTTGGAAAATAAGCCACCACACAGCTGCAGAAAGAGAATAATTGCACCGGAATGATTTTTGTTGGAATTACTTGGAGTAAGCTGACAAACTCTCTGGGTGCTTTTTCACGTGCTGGCTTCAGTGGGGTAACCTGCCTGCAGTGAGCCACCTGTGTGCGGAGGCTTTCAGGCACCTTCATCTCTGCTAATGTCCTCTGTCTCTCACAGTTCAAACTCATTTCTCTAACTAGCTCAAGTGCAAGAAAAGACTTAGTCTCCTCTCTTCACAACCAGTTTTAGCTAGAACCAGGTTTTAGGCAAGTTTTAACTTCGGCTTGATTCAAGCAAAGAGTTGTGGTTAGCACTGTGAGAGCCTGCTGGCACCTACAGTGTGTGAAACTCCATCAGCAATGGGCACTTTGCAGAGTTTCCTTTTGGAAAGGGGGGAAAATTGTGTCCAAAACCTTTCTCCAGTGTCAGCCAACTGCTTTCAAGAACATTTCTCTTTGTGCTATTTCCAGTTTGAACTGGGAGTGAGATTTAGCCTTTTTCAGATACTCATTCATGCTTCCTTTTCATTTGTTTAAATTACACTCATTCACCTTGTCCATCAATATGGTGCCTTGCTTACCACAAAGATAATAAACTCCTGCACCCATGAACACTTTGGTCCATAACTTCTCTCACATAAATATGCTCATACACTTTTCTACAGGATGACTTGCATGAGGAAGATGACATATGTGCTCACTAGTAGGAAGATAAGAGTCTGACGTAATTGGATTAGCTGTAATAGAAAAATGGGTGAGCTGCAGGGATGGAATTTGCCCAGGACTGTTTTGGAGCACAGAATATCACAGTGCTGCAAATCTGAGAGCAAATGATGCTTGTTTAGATGGCAGTTCAGGAGGCTGTATAAGTGTATATCTAACACTGGATCTGTGTATCATTTGTAGGATGTAGGGGCCCATGCACCTCCAGATACCTGCATACAGTATTCTTTGATGAAAAGGGGCCCTGATGAATACATTTATTTAGGCTAAGAAAACCATAGGAATTTCACCACATTTCCTAATCCAGTAAAAATAGTTGCCCCAAAATTCTGAAGTAGCAATGTGTTCTGCTTTCCTTCTCCTCACCTTGAGCTCTCAAATCTGGAATGACCCCTGCACCCTCCATGCCATCCCATTGGCATCAGCTGCAGGCACAGCTTGTAGGGAATACTGTATGTTTAGTTATGTGAGAGGTTCCTCAGAGCTAGCTTGAAAAGAACAGTATTGACCTTTAACCCAAGGAAGGACATTTAGAACCAGTTTTCTATAGAAGACTTAAATAATGTGATTCTCCCAGCAGGCTGGCTGCAGAAAGACAGAGGTGGGATAGCTCACACATAGTGTATACACACCCATGACTCATACCCATCCACTGGACAAGGTGAACTTGCTCAGTTCTGTTGACCTGTGAGGACTGATAGTGCCATATGTTAAAATTTAAAGCCTCTGCTATGTTGTCCCTGTCCCTCTTCCCTCTCTCCAATGACTTGCTCCTGCGCCCTCCTGTTGACAAAAATTTCAGGTTTCCTACTGATCTCCTTCCTGGAGCAGAGATATTTATTCCCTACAGTGGTCTTCAGGACCTGCATGTGGCTCATGGAGACTTGAAGTTTCATGTTCAACCTTGTCGAAGGTGACCCAAGAGTCAGTTCTCCAGGGCCTCTTGGTGGCTGAACTCAGCTGGCATTGCCATGATGTCTGGCTGGTGCTGAGTTGCCAGTGATGAAGCTGTTGTTTCCAAACCCTCTTTACCCTGTTTCACTTTCATTCAATTTATAGTTGTCTCTGATAGTTGAGATTAATGTGGATTTTATTTTATGAGCGAGATGGAGTTCATTTGCAGGTTATTTATTGCCCCAGGCACATAGACGAGATAAATCACCTTTGAAAGAAAAAGTCCTGTTGTATGCAATGGGCTCAGTAAGTTCATCTAAACTCTTAAAAAGTTCCCACTTAATCTCTGCCTGGGGTTAAGTCCTGTGAAACTAGAACTGAGCAGGAAAAGTGCAGTAAGCAATACACAGGACAGGCAATAGCACAAGAATCCAGTTCCTGCTGCCTCCCTCTTTCAGGGGTACTCACCCCTTACTTCTTCCCACAGGCTCTTAAGCTCTTATTCTATGCTCAGTGGAGACAAATATAACATGCCCACAGCCCTCTCTTGAATGGAATAAACTCATTTATTTATATATTTACTTACACAGCTATACATCGATGTATTTGTTTTAAAAAAACCCACTCACCTACAAATAGCTCTCCACATAAAATGATCAAGATTTCCGAAGACAGGTAATGATTTTGAGTAGCATTGCTGAGGGCTCAGCCTAAGACAACAACAGTAACTTCATTGAGATTTTTGGGACATATCTCAAAACAGTGATGTCTCCATTCACCAAAACATTTTTGTGAATATCATTTATGCCTTCTGTATTACATCAGGTCAATACCAGCCTGACTGCTTACATTTTCAGATAATTTTCCACCCAAGCACATATGAATCTACCCATTTCTATATTTCAACATCACCTGTGAGGTAGCTAGATATACATTGACATCTCAATCTGGCTAGAATTGGCCATTTTGGACTTGCTTTATAGTAAAAACTTAATTTTATTCTCTATTATCAACCAAACTATTCCTTGTGCTTGTGTGGCAGTCAGGTGTCCATTTAGAAGTGTCAGAAACAAATGTACCTTGTTACCTTGCTTAGTAAATGTAGTAGGAGACCCAGTTCTAGGTCATCCAGAATGGCAACTTCATCTGCTACCTGTATGTTCATGTACATATTTTGCTTTTGCACTTTGCAGTCCGTACTGATTGTGACGTACTTTCATACAAAAAATAGTTGTTGTTACTGCATACACGGCATTCAGCAACTCCATGGGGTTGTTGCTATGCTTATAAGACTTTCCATTAAAATGCTAAGTAAGCACATGTTTTCAAATAAACTTAACAGATCACTTTTATTTGTCAGCAGTTTACAATGGAAACCTGACAATCTTTTTTATTTCTAAAATTTGTCGCGTCTCCAATCCTGGGTATTGAAACATTGGAGAAAAAAGTGTCGATTTTCAGACATTCATTCATTTGGCTGCTTTTGATGAATACCCCAAAATGTCATGTTTGATTTTGCTTTCAGCTGCTCACAGAAAACCTGCCTATTCCAAGGGGACATGTTGGATTAAATTAAATAACCATTAGATGAGGGGGTTGTTTCATTGTGATTTAGCAAAGCAGAGCAGGCTACTTCTGCAGCTTAGAAGAATAGGAATCAATCCCCTGCCTGCCCCAGCACCGTGTCCATTCATATCTCTGGGTATTTATGGACACCATACATACTTGCAAAGAAAAGAATGCTGTAACCTTATTGCTCAATACATACATATTTGAGAGGTATATCATTTCAGCTTCTCTGTGCTCAGCGGAACAACTGAAGAAGCCCGCTAGTTTACCGGATAGGACAAATAGCTAAACACAGGGACTGAAATGCTGATAATGCTCTTAGTCATATGGTTTAGTTTTAGGTAGTCCTGTGAGGAGCGGGGAGTTGGACTCGATGACCCTTATGGGTCCCTTCCAACCCGGGATATTCTATGATTCTACAACAGATCCAAATCTCTGATGTGCTTACAGTAAAAGCCAGGAGAGAAAGGACCCCATCTAAAATAAAACAAAGCAGAAAACAGAACAAGTATGAGCTGAAGTGATAAATTATAGAGGACTTCATGTGGAGAAATCAAATAAATCTCTTTAAATATTTTTAGTACGCTCACTTTCCTTTCAACAGCTCAACAGGAGGTTCAGTGGTCTCACCTGACATCTTCTTAATACTGCACTGATTGGTGAGTGTGCAGGAATGGAGCAGCACTGGCATCTTGGTTAATCACGTCTTCTAGGATATTGTGAAAATGACACAGGAGATACTTCACAAATGGTGAACTGAGGTTTTGCTGCAAAAAAAAGGTCTGTTTTCACAGCAGGTGGTCAATAAATCCAGCACTGTTATGGATCATAGCTATAAGTCAGTTTTCAAATATTCCCAACCTCATGTAGCGTCTGTCTTATTCAGGAGCCTGATCACAAACAATCCTTGGTGCAAATGAAAGATGGAGTTTCTCCTGCATTTGAGCTTGCTTACTTTTCTTTCATTCATGGCTTTTACTTCAGCTCTTCTTCGGATCCTGATATTTCAGAAGACTATTTTTGATCAATATCATCCTTCTGCAGTGCCTAGTGATTTCCTTATTTTGAACTAAAAATGTCTTTTATAGGCAATTCCCTGTAGAAATGTTACTTGTAGTCTTATGCACTACTTGGATTTTTCCTCAGGGATGGAATGTTATTTTTCCTTTTAATTCTCTTTAAACTGCTGACACTAATGCTCTCTATAAAACTTGTTGTGGGCCCTGCTTTGTATCTCATATATATTTGGGATTAAGGAGAATTTATTACCATGTGGTCTTAAAGCAGCTTTTTCATAAGTCTTGAGTACACTCTCCTGTCAGGTGAGTGCTGATTATATATCACAGGAAAAAAAAAGGTTTTAAAAATAGATCCAAGAGTGAGAAAAATCTGAAGGCTTGAGATGAACAGTTAGGAGAAACAAGACTGGGAGGAATTTGCAGCAAGAGAAAAATCTTAGCTCCTACGGAGGATGCTCAAATGGTGGATGATGTTGTTTCTTCCGAATGGGAGAAGCTGTGGCCTAGGAGGTGACCCACTACTGCTCAGCACCACGATGGCCACACAAGATGGGATGCCTGAGCTCACCTCTCACCAAAATACAGGATTTGGAATCTGGGATTTTGATTCCATTCAGTGGGGCTGGGGACATCCACAGCAGAAAACGGATTCACCCACTCAGAGAGCTCAATGCATAGGCACACACTGCATATATAAATACACATGATCTTTTGGAACATGTACCAAGCTGAAAATTCACCCTTTGAATCAGGCTCTTTTCAGACACACCAAATCAGATGCCTAAATATGGAGACAACTCCAAAATCAATCCATTTTGAATGTGTTGGCCTGGCATTTCCACTGCTTTTGGAAGAGGTATGTAAAGTCACAAAGAAGCATTTCATGCCTTGCACTTAAAGTGATTTCAAAGGCAATCACTCATTGAAGAAAAAGAAAGTATATTACTTCTCAGTGGTCTCTAAAACACACAAGTAAACAGAAGTCTTCGTGTTTTGTGAAGGGGAAAATATCAGAGGTTAAAGGTGCATGTTGCAGAGAAAAATGCATTTTAGCGCAAAAAGGTTATTCTAAATATTGTCGTCCTAAAATTGGTATTACTCACCACAAGCTTGGGAACTGTTCAGAATTTGTAACCTTGATAACTTCAGCTGCAGCAAAATATGTATAAGTGGACCAGTTTTTAAAATGTACAACTGCAAATCTGACAGAGATAAACCCTTCAATGAACCACAGACTCAATTTCTTGTTTGAAGTTAACAGTCATTTCATTAGATTTGACTTCAAAAAAACACCTTGCCATGATTTAATATCATAAATTATGAACTATTCAAATGGCTCACTGAAAACATATTATTTAAAGATGTACTTTAAAAGTAAGCAAATGTAAGCAAGCTGTATATTTAATGGGTTACACATTTCATTCCTGGGAGACCATTTCACACTGGGAACTATCACGCTAACTTGTCAGTGTGATCTAGGCGTATGAGCAGGAGTGTAGAAGGTGGTGGTTACAAGGCAGGTGGTATGTGACCTTGAGAGAGACATTTCAGCTCTGCATTGTTTTTTCACCTGTAAAATAGAGAGCAGGGGAAAAGTGATGAAGCTCTCCTGGGGTCTGCACTAAGTTAATGTTTGTAAAACACTTTGAGGGTTGCAAATGGAAAAGGTGCCAGAGAAGTGTTATAACTTATTTCTAATTATTTTTTTCAAGCAGGGGTCAGATTCCCACATTTGGCCTTTTTAGTTTGCTTCTGTGTTGCAAAGAGATTGTAAATCTGCCCTAGTAGGAATCCCTGCACACTGTAAAGCTGCCTTCCTATTTATTTCTGCTGCAGTTTGACCCATACAGAATTATCCAGCTCCTTTTTCACTTGAAAGTTAATAGAAGACATATGATGGAGGTAAAGAATTAAAATCTTTGTAAGAAAACCAGAGTTTCTCCATTCTTGCCTAAACCAACCTCCCAGTGTATCCATCATACTGGCTGCTCTAACTAGCACTTCAACTCACTTATTCTGGTTGCATTATACAAGCCCTAAATCATTCATTTCCTTTGCTGTTTCTTAACTCCTTGAACTAGTAATTGGCACTAATGACTTTAACGCTGGCTGTCTTTGTAGTTGACTTTGATTCATGTATATACAGCAACACTCAAAAGCATTAAACATTTTTAACATGTCACCTTTCCCAGCCTTGCAGGCTCCGGCTATAATTTCTGGACTTTCCCATTAGCAAAATTTCCACCTTAAATGTTCTGTATCTCTGAAGCCAAACTGCTAATTCTAATAATTAGTTATAATAATGTATATAAAATTCAGTTCAACTTAAAAAAAAAATCTCCAGAGCACTGGTTTGTCTTTGTGTTTATCTAAATATGAGGTTTGGAACATGCAAAATATTGTTTTTTTTAAATCATGAGAGATAAGAGGTTAATCTGAGTGTTCATAAAGCAGTGATCAAAATTTTAGCAGGACAAGAATGTGGCACAAGGAACATTTTAGCAAAAGGAGTATGGGTTCAAATGCCCCATGTGAGGTCTGCTGCCATGGGGCACTATAACACTGAATCCTTGTCCTTCCCATAGTTTCTCCTTGCTGTGGTTACTGGGGACCTGATGACCCCCTGGAAGGTCCTGTGCAGTCCGGGACATTGCCTGGTTGGGGAACATCTGTACCCCTTGTAGACTGATCAATTCTGATTCACATTCTCTTCCAAAAGAAAGGTACTGGTACATTATAAATAAGAATTTCTTCTGTGCTTGATTAGTGCTGGCTCTCATGAAACCCAGACTGCTGGCTCATATGCTTTGAGTCTGCCACCTCTTTTTTTCTCCCAGTCATAAAAAGGCTTTCAGGAAGGCAAATTTAATAGCAAAACATCATTGAAACATGGGCTAACTCCCATTGCGTAATTCTAACCTCTGTCTCTGAGAGTTATTAGCTAGGATGACAGGCTTTGCATTTATTTATTCTTCCAGTGGCAGCAGGAACATCAGAGAGCAAAGGTCCCTAGGGGACTGCTCCATCGCATTCCTAATTGGTATATTGAATAGTTTCTACCATAGGCCTCTTAAGGTTGAATGTGAACTGTGTCCTATTAGCCAGAAAACACTGTTCAGCAAAGTGACAGTCAAATCTTTTAGAATGGTATTGTTATTTTTAATATACTAGCCTAAGGCTTTTGGGTGAGAAAAAGGGAGAAATAATGGCTTAGTACCGAGAGGCTCAGGCACAATTTAGGATCCATCCCTATCTATTCAGGTAGGGCAATTTCTATATTGTATATCCAGGAGAATTGCCAGAAATTAGATTTGCACTTACAGAAACAAATGGCCTTTCTTTTATAATTGGTTCCTGCTTAGAGGAAACCTGTCAGCACATTCTGTGAATGTATTTTAGCCTAATCCAGCCTGGAAACACCTAAGTGATTGAATTGTCCTTCTGCAATACTTGGTCTCCAGGGGACTTCCTCACCCTGGCACTAAAACTAGCCAGGCATGCCTTGTAGACTCAGAGTTCAAAGTTCACTCCCCGTTCAGTGCATTGACAGAATCCAAGAGGGGTAAAGTTTATTACAAGATTGTGATGTTTTGCTGTCAAGAATGCTGGGTTTTTGTTCCAATATTGAATATATGCTGTAGAAGACCCAAGCGAGAGGCTTTAAGTCCTCAAAAGTTCTCCAAACATTACCTGCCTGGTGTTGCCCAACAAATAACCAAGAGTTCAAAATAAACATGAATTTCACCCATGTGTTTTACTAAAAGGTGATTTTCAAAAAGAAAAGAAAACAGAATGAAAGAAGCTCGTGCTTCTTTCTGCTTCTTTTTGATGGGCAAATCTTGACAAACATCTATTTCCATCTTGTGGCATCATCACAGCCAAAGTCACATATCAAGCATGTGCAGACACTATGTCAGATATCAACCTATTTTTGCTGGGTGTCTTCTTTATAGTTCCCATAAAAGCTCTGTAAAGCCCAAATTGCCAGCCTGCAAGATGCTTTATGCTGTTTGATATTTCCAACCAGATATTCTCTGGAGGACAGAGGGTACATAAAGATAAGTGGTAGAAGGGAATGCATTAAGGCGAGAGGAAAAAAAATTACAGACCATGCTCAAAAACACAGGGTATTTAAGGTATGGTTTGAAAGTATAGTAAATCAGAGCTATTGTATATTCAGCATGGCTTATTCCTTCTTTTGATGTATATTGTATCACAGCAGTAAGCATCTAACCAATCACCTTCATTCCCATTTTTATTGTATTGCCTTTATTTGCCAGTGAGTTGTGCCAGATTTTGTAGTGTATCTGAAACAGAAGATCGTGATATAGATGTCTGACAAAGCAGAGAGGTCACATGGAAGGACCTGGTTATTAATTTTGAAGAAGAATGTGTGCACAAGGCAATAACAGACAAACAAGCTGATGGCCTTAGGGAAAGAGGACATACTGAGGGCCAAACTGACTGTGGTAAGCAATAATCTCCATACAGAACAAGAGGTTTCTAATTAACTTCAAGGGGGAATGGCTTAGTCCTCAGTCTGAAGGTCATGATTTAAGAACCTGTGCTATTGTACAGCTGCTCCTATGTGAGGGAACGCATAGAGCAACCTGCTTTATGTATATGCTCTTACCTCAGCTTCATATATCACCTCTTACCCATCAAACACTCCAGATAGACTGTATTCTTGCAGCTTTGTGGAAAAGAATATGAGACAACTGGTACGCAAGCAAACTGTCCTGAGATATGTGCTTGCATTAAAAAAATATATATCCTCTTGCCTTGTTCAGCTCCTGTCTATTAATCTTCTTTCCTTGGCAGGATTATTAAGAACAACTGGCTGAAGCAGCACTGCTGTTAGCTGAGATTCTTGGTGTCCTACGAACCTGTCAGCCAAGTTACAGGAGCAAGTATAGGGAATCAATAGTCTTTTTGGCAAAGAGAAGGAGCAGACATTGATTCTTCCAGCTCTGGCAGCTGCCTTTCATACTCTGCCCTTTGATGTGTGCTCAAGGCCTGTTTTAGGCATGTTGTGGTCCCGTTACAATCTTGTAGGTTGTTCAGCATAGGAGGAAGAAGGAGACCCCTACAGAGCCACATCTTCCCTAACTTCCATGAGTTAAGGACTGGGCGAGTTTGACAAAACTTCAGACTTTCAGAGGGATAGATGGGACTGGGTGAGAAGGCTCCTCTCACTCCTTCCTGGGGAAACAGCTCTGTCTCAGATGTTTGACCGTCTGTTGGTGTTCTTATTTTGAGGAAGTGCCCTCAGTGGACTTCTGGAGAGGTCTTCCATTATAATTTAATATATCTGACTAGATAACAAGATATGGTACAGAACCACTATTAAATGAATAATTGTATACTACAGTCCCAAGCTATTGTATAGACATACAAAAGCTTGAACTTGCAAAGGAGCTAGTTTGCTGAGATTTAACACAGGCAAAACCAGAAAGGTGGTCTATCCACATTATGATAAAATTTACAAGGCAAGGAGTCATGATATTGTTCCTCCTTTCCCCCATATGTTCCTATCACTGCTCCTTAAAAACAGTAAATAATACCACATTTGACTGATGTTGCTTTGCAGACCTTTGGAGTAGTTGCTTTTTCTCAGGTCAGTTGTGTTTTGAAATGCTATGCACCTCTGCAAGAGCCCAGTCAGAGGTGGGCAGAGGATTTACTTTGTAATGATTAATCTTAATACTAAATGCCACCTCATAAAACAATCGCTCATAATTTGACTTCATTAAGCATTCTTTGTTATACATCTTTAATTCATTAACCTTGGCATTGTCGGCATGTTGCCACAATCAAATGCAACTTATTCCGTGTTGTGCAGTGAGAGCTGGGGGCAGATCTCACACTGGGCTGTCGACTAATGGATCTGAAGCGCCTGTTAAATGTGATGACGCACTGTCCTAAATATAGGCATCTAGCAAGGGGAGAGGATGTATGTGCTGGAGATGACCCGGTATACGTCCAGGTGCTGAGCTGGGCACACCCAGACCTTTAACCCCAGTTTCACCAAATACCTGACAAATTTTCTAAAGCCCAGGCTGATTCCACCTGTGAGCTACAGCTAAACTTGAATTCACCATGGGGCTGTTTCAATTTTGCTTACTTGGATGCTGTTCTTGGAGGAGGAGAGAACTGACATATAGGCTTTGCACAACATCTGCTGTACTTTTCAAACTGCAGATAATCAGTGGCTAATGCCAAATGATATAATTTGCATCAGAAAGATAACTGAAAAGCCTCTTACACATATTAGGGGGCATAATTTAGCCCTTTGATGTGAGAACAACAAAAGAATATTAAAGGCAAGTTCTGCTTTGTATAATATGTGCTGATAAAATAGCTGAAGCCAATGGCATCTTGCAGATCTCTGCCACCTTTTTTTCACGTTGGCCTGCCTGTGGCCAGCTCCTAAAGGTCCCTGTAGAGCAACATGGGATGCAATAAGCCCTGGACCCAGCTGTTTGGAAAGGGTAACATCCTCAACTCAGGGAGTCAAAAAGACCTGCTAAAGCCAAGCACCCTATCTAGTCCTACAAAGGGAAGAAAAGTGATAAGAAGCACCTGGAGAAATTTCTTTCCAATCTTGCTACAGGTAAGGATAATTGAACTGCTCAAAGCTATCATAAGCAACTTGTCTCTATGTTACAGACAACAGACCTGGTTTTGAAGGTGATGATTACATTGACTTCCCAACAGAAGCTCAATCAAATCTGTGATTATATGGTTTCCCTCCAGACTGGACAATATGGCAGTGCTGGTGTTATTTCATAGTGTTTTTGTAGGTATGAATTTACCAAATGCTTCCTAGCTGTCCTTCCCTTCTGTGGTTGTGTCAGTCCAGACTCCACCAGCAGGAGCACCCCATCCCAGCTGGGCACGCCGGCTGCCTTCATTCCTGACTTTCTGCCTGGTTTGCTCAAAGCAAACACAATATGCCACAGCATTTAGGCCATGTCAATAGTTTTTAAGAGCCATCATTTCCAGTATTATCTATGCTCAAGAAATAGCATGGTGAGAGGTAAGTGCTGTATCTTGGAGTCTGTGGTGTGTTGAAGGAAGATAAAGTCAGTTACTGCCACGTGTGCAAACAGAAGAAAAACACTTAGCACTTTCAGCTCTATAAATTATGTTTTTGGTTTCAACTTCTGCACTAATATTCCGAAAGATCGTTGAGTTTTCCACCAGCTCTTAGTCTCTAAAGACAAATGATTAATTCATTTAAAAAGGTGAAAAAAAAATTGTTTCATTAAAAAAAACCCCACCAAAACACCAATGTAAACATGGTAGATTTTACAGATGAATATGATACTTACAGGAATCAACAAGCCCTTCTGATCCCTAAGATACTCTTTTCCAGAACTCCAGATTTTTATCCAGCCTCTTGACAGTGTCATTTTACTACTACATCTGAATCAACATACTCTGCTAATAGCAAGGCCCATTGCCTTTTCTGCTTAGTGCCCATTTGACACCTATTTATTGACTTCGTTCTGGTGCCTGGCCAGAGTTGTCCTTAGGATCTCTCCTCAAAGTATTCTTTACCTTTTAATTGCACCAATTAATATTGCAAACTGCCTATCAGCTATCAAACTTTCAGCTGGAGGCCTAACGATATTTTATTGCTAGTGATTTGCCCAATTCAAGCTATAAAACAGCAATCAGTGTTTTGATGACAAATAACATAGATATTTATCATTGCAAATAATGGACCTAACTTGGACTTCACCTACTTATTCAGATTATTGCTGAGTTATGCCAGCATGCACAAAATCAAATCCCCAGTCTTCTGGCACTGGAGATCAATGTAACTTCCATGGAGCTGAGCCTACGGAGTCAGTAGAAGATCTGGCTGCAAGTGTAACTTAACTGAATGAAATGGCTCCTCCTGCTCTTGTTAAACTCAATGGGAAACACCTACTAAATCAACAGGATCAGGATCTGGCCAGCTGGGGAGTCTCTGTTTATAGACAGAACAGTTATTCTCCTACTTCATGTGTTTTGAACTCCTTAAACTCCTCTGACTTCAAAGGAATTAGTCTGGATTTACAGCTGCATGAACGAGAGGAGAGTGAGACTCCAGAGAGAAAGAAAAAGAGGCCACTAAGTGGATTTGTGGATTTCCTTGGGGGAGGTAAGAAAGTACAGACAGTGTGGGCTTTTTTTTTTTTTTTCTTTTTTCTCCCAACAGGTATTTATTTACATTCTATGGTTTCTTTTATTATTAGCTTTCAACCATACACCTAAACATTTTGGTCCCATGTGCTAAAAATACACCTGTTTTTAATATTTCTAGCACTGGCTTATAAAAACTCTTAAGTACAAAGCCCTAAGTCAGTAACAAAAGCCCTCTCCTATCTCAAGAGGAATGACTGACGCATATGAAGACTTGAAAGTTGGCACAAACATCTTTGTCAAGCATTTAATGATAATGTCTCCATATAATATATTGGGGGTAGGAGGAAGCTGGGGGAGACCAAAGGTACTGCTGTGGCTGGCTGCCTGCCTCTGCAGCAACCACGCCATAGGAGCCCGGGTACGGTATTATCTGCTGTCTCTGAGTGAATTAGGAGGCTTGCTCCATGGCTTGCATGGAGTCCTTGTGTGCAAAGAAAAACACCTTCTTCCCCACTCCTCAGCCCTCTCCATGCACTAGTGAACAGCACAACACTTCTTAAAACAGATATATACTCTTGCAATTTTTATTTTTGGTAAAGATCAGGGATAAGTTTGCTTTCCAGGATAAACCTCTCTTCTTATTAGAAGGAACTTATGAAAAAAGGGAATGTAGGTCTTCCTACCTCACCCACCTTCCCTTTTCCTGTACTTATAAGGACAGTAACAGCAAAGACTCATGGGCACACTGGGCCTGGGAACCAAATGGTGTGTTTTTCATTTGTTGTTTCTTTCCATAATAGCTGAGATAATTTGTACAAATCCCTTCACTTCATAGCGCTCATCCTCCCTATTTCTAGATTAGGGATAATACCTCATGCAGAAGAGGTCATTAAGAGAAATATCAACGCCTGGTGGCACGTATCACCTGTCACTACCATAGTTGGATAAATTGCAGGCAAATCCTGACTTCTTTAATGGGCATGAGCTTAACTAGGTACAGGGTGTGGGAGTTTCTTGCTCATTCATACCTATGGTGTGCACTGAGATATTATGAGGAGAATGCTTCTGAAATGTCAGGTCCCTCTGCTATCTTAGTACTTCATCTTGTGTGCTTTGATGGTCCTTTGCTGACTTGTCTCAAGCAACACTGCAGCCTGACTGCAGTCCCAGAGTCCCTGCAAGGGAATTTAGAGCTTGTTCAGAGCTTTCCTCTCTTGTAAGAGCTAATACAAGTAATACAGGCTGGACTGCAACTGATGTACCTTGACATGGCTTCTTTAACTGCCAAGGACCTGCACAGGCTTGCCCTGGTGACAAAACTAATTTAATTTACCTGGTAACAGCATGGTCACTTCCTTGGGATGTAACAGAGGTAAACACATAGCTCTCATTCCAGTGAGCTGAAGCAGTATTGTGAGCCCACAGGTTCAGTAAACTGTGGAGCAAAAGAGTGAAACCAATTGTGGGCATTTTTTATTTGCTTTTTGTTTTGCTCTATTTTGTTCTCCCACCCTGTCCTCCCCGTTGACTGGGGCATTGGTTTGGGACATGAGGTGACTGAGGCTGTAGTAGTTGTTCCAGTGAATAACCAATAGCTATTTCTGAGTTGGGTTTTTTATTATTTATCAAAAACCACAGCTTTGTCAAAGCTAAGGAGTCTGATGAATACTTCCTGCTTTTGAGAAAGGCTGCACTGGTGGAATATGTTATTCAGTGTAATGAGAACAACTGCCTGAACTTCGAGTGTTTCAGAGACAGGGTCCCCAGCCAGAAGGAATGATATTTAACTTTGTTCACATGAGCAGCAGCCTTGAGAAACAGATATTATCTAGCAAGGTTACTGCTGCTGGTTCTGTTGAAATTTCTCAGAGATGGAGGAATGGGATTGGGGGTGGTGGGGCATGGGGAGAGACACATGGCAAACACTTGCAGCAGTTTCAGGGCATGTTACCACCTAGGCAGCACCAACAGGGCTTGCTCAGGTTACAGCAGTAAAGCTTCGGCAGTCCCATTAAAACAGCAGAGAGCAGGAGAGCAAGGACAGGCCCCCCTCAGGCTTGTGCTCTCTGTCCTTGGCCTGGAGATCCCCTGCTCGAGCACAGTTTGCAGGAGCCACTGCACCTGCTGATTTACTCTATGTGCTGTGCCCTCTGTAGTGCTTAACAGGCCTTGTGGTCCCCGGGAAAGTGGAAACATGTTCAAATACATGGAAGATCTCTGACTGGTCCTCCTGCTCTGCTAGCTGCCTCTGACTGCAAATGCAAAGCCAAGCTAAATGCTCCCTTCTGCCTCGTCGCTCAACTTGTTGCATGCCAGTGGCCGGGCAACTGATGCTCTGGAAAGAGGGTCCGTGGGGATGCACAGTGCCTCATGCAGGCAAGGGTCTCTCTTGTCTGTCCCTTTTCTATTGTTAGCGGCACACGCTCAGGGCCCTGACAAAGTCACAGCCACCTGCTGAAGGTCTTAATTTACTCACTGCTTTTATGAAATGAGGGTGGAAAACACAAATGCATAGAGGAGACCCGAGTGAGCTCTGTCCAAAGCTCTCTGACATGGTGTTTGAGGTGTCACCACAACTAGACTGGAAGCACGCTCGCACACACATGTATTTGTGGGTGCAAGGGTGAGCTCCCCAGTGCCCTGGGTGTGAGCTGACCATCCCAACCCCGGGCTCTGCCCCATGCTCCATGCAGCCTCCCTCCCTGTGCAGGTCCAGGTGAGCCAGCCTGCCACACTGTGCTCCTGCACCCCATCTCTGCAGGGCAGAAATTACTGAAGACTGCTTTGACTCCAGCTAGGCGACTCATGACTGGCAGGAGGATGGGTCTCGAAGTTCCCTCAGCCCCATGCATGTAGACAAGGATGTCATACAGCTGGATATATCAAGTCATTGGTATTGGGAAGGCATCTGTGGTAAAGCTGAAGGTGATGGGGGTTGGACTCCCAGGCTGCAAATTGATGTAACATGCAGGGGCATCACTCAGTCCAGGGAGGAGTATGTAGCACTTCTCACTGAAGGGCTTCAAAAATGGAATAAGCCAGGCTTTAGTACACTGCAATCTTGTTTAACTGGCAATATTTCTCTGCAAATGGATAAACCAGGCAGTTCTGGAGGCAATGGTGATCCTTTAAATTGGTTATTTATTTTTGTAGAATGGCTTGCCACTGTTTTATGGAACAAAAATGTAGTTTCTGCAGCTGCTCTCAGTCAATGCTTCTGAAAGCTTTAATAGGGCAGTGTCTAGTGTCTGACTATTCCCATGGATTAATCACACCCCTCCCCGCTTTTTGTTCTGAAGTCCCTAAGTCTGTTTTGGTTTTACCTTGGGGAAATCTCTTTCTGATTTTTTTTTTTTTTCATTTTGCAGCATTGAGCACCATTGAAATAATTCTTTCCCATGATGTTCCTGTGCACTGTGCTTTTTAAATTATTTCATGCAGCTTCATATTTGTTCAAGGAGAAATGCTTAAAATCCCTGGCAAGGGGTGTTGTTATCAGGGGTAATCACCCCCCCCTGGAGATGTGAAGTACAAGGTGTAAATGAGTACCTTGGCTCCCAGAGGCAGTGTTAGCCAGCAACAGCCACGCTCCAGGAGCTGTCTTAGAGGTATTGTAGAATGTCTTGTTTTTCCACATAAATAATTTAAATAAATTACCATGATGGCTGGAAACTGCTGGCTGATACTCAAATGTCTTAAATGAAGACACAAAGATAAATCTTTTAGGCACTTACCATCATGCCATGTTTCATTAGTCCATTATTATTTAATTATAGGCAAGAGACAATGGCAGGGAGGTGAGCAGGGGTTTGTGAAAGGATTTTCTCCTTTAGATAAGAGGCAACCAGAGGATGGACCAAGGGGCCAGCTGAAGCCACTACACTTTCAAAAGAGGCTGAAGAATCCTGTCATGCTGCCCTGTAGTTTAGGGGTGCCCAAGGTGGCTTTCACCAGCTTGCTGGGGCAAGCTTCCCATCACGCAGACCTCTGTGCAAGCTGGTGTTGCTGCTGCTTTGCCAGCTCCTAGTGCCGCTGCTGCAGGAGATCTCCTGGCCTCATTCCCTTCACATCACGGTGCAGGTGTCAGCCTCAACTGCATGGGTGAGGCTTTGTCTGGATCCATCCACCTGTGAGATGGACAGTGGCACCTGAAGTGCATGGTGACTGCAGTCTGCCTGAGTTTGAGACACACGTTTTGCTTACCATCTAGAAAAATAGCACTCTCTTCTTCCCATCCTTCATCCTGGTGATGGGAAAAAGGATGTTGAAAGACACTGGGAAGGCTTGAATGTTGCTAGCTCAAAAAAAGAGCAGTAAGGCACATGCAGGGAGGGAGATCTGCTGTGCTTGACATGACCTCTTCAAGCAGGTTGCCGAGGGTAAAAGACCAAGCTATGGACAATGTGGCTGTGAACTGTGTTTAAAATGCTCCAAAGCTGGGGTCTTTCAGGTGTGGACGCTGTCTGTGGGCTTGCACAGAACTCAATACTTGTCACACCTGGTTGTGACTCATGATTTACGGCTGATGAAATTACATGGGAAGGCATAGTCTGTGATTCATGTGCCAGGCTGCATCCATTGCGCTTACTCTTGCAAAACAGCCGCAGGCCGTACGTGATCGGAAGCGGTCTCGCTGACAGCAGTGTGCACGGGCCCTGCTGGCACGGCTCTAGAGCCACCTCTTCCAGCCAGTTCACCATCCACGATCCCCCCGGCACAGGAGAGGGCAGTACTGTCAGCTCTGCATCACCCACAACTACTTTATCTGCATTATGGATTAGCTGCTGCACAGAGAGGGCCACAAACACGCCCAGCTCAGGTACCTCTGGAACAGCCTGCAGCAGGCTTTTCCCCTTTTCCCTTTTCTGAAGCACCCCAGAACAGAGCTTGTGACCCCAGGCTGGTGACTGGCAAACCTGGCTGAGGCAGGAGCAGGGCTAGCACGCTGGAGACAGGGTCCTGGAGAGGAGGTGACCGTGGGCTGGGGTGGGCTGGCATACTGGAGCAGCCATGGCAGATGTGAAGAGGCAATAGTGGGTCTGAAGTGCCCACAGTTGTCACAGCAGTAAGGTACGGTGAGGGGCTCTTTGAGCATCAAAAGCATAGGGAGCCTGGCACCTGGGACTGAGGGTGGGCGAGGTGCATCAACCCCCACCACTCCCTGCCAGTGATGGGAGCAGTGTTAAGGCAGTCCAGGGCTCATTCTACATCTGCAGACAGCTCTCTGCTATACACTTATGGCCATTTGCAACTCCTCTGGACCAGGCATCTCTTCTCCCTGGGTTTCTTTCATTTTTTTAGTACTCTTCCTACTGGGGAGAGGTCTGGATTGGGCCAGGTTCAGATGTAAAGGGAGGAGAGAAGATCTCTGGGGTCATATAACCAGTGTTCAGAGCTTCTTGCCCCAAACCAAGCCCCTGCCACTGGCATTACAGGAAACTCCATGCACCTTTATAGGCTGCCATGGAAGAGACAATTTTTATATCGCAGAGCTCCCTGTGTCACAAGCCAGGAGTGTGCATCACCCCATGCTTGTGGAGTGCCCTTGTATTAACTAAAGCAAGAGGAAAAGCTTAGGTCTAGGTATAAGTAAGCACAGAATGCATGTATAGTGTGCAACTTGCTGCCTTCACGTAAGGCTCCTCTGCACAGGCAGGGACAGTTTTCTTGCCATGTAAACCACAGAGCAGTGTGTTCCCAACAGCTGTATTGGGGGCATGTTAAGGTCCACCACTGGAACAAGGAGGTGATGGAGCTGAAAGACTTATTTACATTAAAAAGTAGCCAGATGGGAAGCCTGTTGGAAGTAACAGCCATTATTTGCTGTGAATCTCAGCAACTGATGTGTCTATCAATACACACACCCTCCTCCATGCTTGCAGAAGTCCTCCCCACTCCCCCATCTTCTGAAAAGCCCTGATATTATCTATATTATCCACACTAACCAGTCTGTCATCCCTTCCTCTGTTCATGTAAGATTGGTGGATGGATGAACGAAGGGACTGGGAGACGCAGCTCAGAAAGCCCCCTGCCCTGCTGCAGGGCTGGGATCCTTGGGGAGCTGCGGCACAGACTGGGGTGGGGGGGCTCACAGGCAGACCCATTGCGCTGCCCCTCTGCTGTGCTCCCCCGCAGCCTGGCTGGGCACCAGGGTCCCTGCATTAATCCCTTGGATACTGCCCACTGCACCAAACAGTCCATCCTGAGGTGTCACCCCTGTGTGAGTTTTTATTCTCTCATAATGGCAGTGTGAATGGGGTCAGACTGATCCCAAATACCTTTGTGTTTGATGTGCAAAACGAAATGGGAAAGCTCAAGATTATGCACTGAAAAATGGCACCTCCGTGTATTTAAATGAAGTAGGGTGCATGAATTCATTATGATCTGAAAGCTCTTCAAACACTGCCTAAGTAGGTACAACAGCCTCAGATGAGCCTCAGGACTAGTTGTTAATGTGTACATTTGAGAAAGTTTCCTTGGATTTTTCCCAGTGCCTACTTACAGCTGCAGAGCTCCAGCTTGTAAAGAGCATCCATGCAAAAGCAGGTACACTACAAGAAGCCAAAAGCTGCAAAAATATCTTCAGCCTAATTTAACTCTTAGCTGCAGGTCTGCAATTTTCAGGACTTCCCCTCCTGTCTATGTAGACAGGAAACAAACTCTGCCTTGGTTTAGACATTACTAGTGATAATGATTATTATAATGCTGTAGCAATGAGCAGACATTTTTATGTTGCACAGAAAATATAACCTTTCTATAGTATCATAATTTTGAAGCTTAAAAGGTTCACTATGATCATAAGATTGTTATGATCATCTTCTCTGACCCCGTGATTTTATTTTTTGTTTGGTTTTTTTTTAATCATTTAATAGAGAATTTTATCTTGCTGTGATTTTTGATAAGGCTGCAGGCAATAAGCCTGGCATTGCTATTTCCTACAAGGAACCAGAATCAGACCCCAGGCTGTTGAATATTTGTTTACTTACAGGTATGTAGGAAACTAAGAAAATGCCCTGTAGCTGTGGTGAAAACGTCTCCACCCCCTTGCTCAGTTGTGTATGTTGTCTTTGTGAGTTCGTGTACAGACATAACTTGTATCTTCATCTAATTTTTCATCTGTGCTAAGGAAGCATTTCCATCTCCCGCACCGGGCATGCGGGTTCCTCCCCTGTCTCATGCAGGGTACAGGTTGCAGACTGCAACAGTTCACTGGCTCTGCAAAACGTGGCTTCAGCTTTCCAAACCCTCGTGGCAGCTATGGGGGTTTCAGTCTATTGGCAAGATGAGCTGGCGGCAGTGTTAGCTCTCAAACCCTCCCAGAGGGTGAAACATTTCCCACCACAAAATGCCAGCACAAGGCACACTGGGAGGGGAACGAGCTATGTGCTATCGTCACCCAGCTGGCATCAGGGCAGGTCCTGCCCTGTGGTGCCGTGGTGGGAGATGGGACCTACACTCAGGCTCCGGCAGGTCTCCTCCAGCCAGCTATCCCTCCTACCATCACTGGCCCATGCTGCAGGGTGCCCTGGAGTTGGGGTCCAGCTCTTGCTCCTCACAGCCAAGCAAGATGGAAAGCACAACCGCTTCCCCGTGATCCCTCACGTATTATTTCTGACCCTGAATGAGCAATCCCCCAACTCCCCTCCCTTCTCAGGGTAAGTTTTTGGTCTCAGACCAAGACCCTGGGAAGTGAAATCCTTTCAAGTCCTGTTTTCAGGAGCAGCTCATCTTGCTGCGCATCCCCAGACGCAGGCGGAACAGCTTTTCAAGACAGTCCTTCACTTCTAAGAGGAAAAGGTCATAAATATCAGTCACTCTAAAATTCAAAAGGCTGCTTCTTCCTAATCAGGGAGGTGAAATGTCACTGGCAGCAGCCAGTGCTTTGCTTTGAGAGTGTCAGAGATGCTTGGTGTTATCATACACACCCCCACACCCACAAATGAAAGGGGATCACTGGCTGATCAACAGCCTCCACTGCTTGGGACCAGGTCTCTTACTAGAAGTGCCGCTGAGCTGGACAACAGGCAAAGGCGTGCTCACATCTGCAGTGCGCTGCAAGTCACTGGAGATGAAAGACCAAGAGATGGGGGAATAAGGGACATACATCAGGCTCTCTCCCTACCCACAACGTGAGCAGTAAATCACTACTGCCATGCTGGCAGGAGCTGAGCTGTTTTGCTGGAGCAATACAAAGCAAGTGAGAAAGAGTCAGAGGGAAACAGAACCACCTTTGATCAGCAGCCATGTGTTGACGAAGACCCACCACTTGGGCCTCCCAAATATTGTAGAGTAGATATTTAATTTTCTACTTGCAGTGGATGTTTGCAAAGAATAAGTACTTGATGGACATGCTGTGCAGCTGGGTCAGCTTCAGGTTTAAATTTGTGGCTTGCCCAACAGTTTCCCAAAGTTCAGCCTCCTGCATTGTGGGGAAGTAACCACAGCTTTAGCTTTAGAAAGGACTCGGCTGTCTTGGAAAGACAGGGGCAAGCACAGGAATAAAGCCTACTTGTGCGACTGGGATGGGACTCAGGAGACTCAGGAAAAGGTAATTAGAGAAAAGGTGGTTGTTTTCTGCTTCTCGGACTCTGAGTGCTGGGACCTTCCACAGAGCAGCCTGGCTCAACCACTGGAGCTCACTCAATCACCATGGGGCCATTCCCTGTTTCCAAGGCGTCTTATTCCTTATTGCTCAGCACCTCCAGTATGGCCCTTGGAAGAGGATTTGTCCCAGTGGGAACTAGGGAATAGACCTTTGTTGTTTCCTGGCTGGGAGGCAAAAGCAACTTCTCCCCTCTCAGGGGCTGGTGTGTGTCTTGGAGGAGCAGACGATGTGCAGCCATGTGTCAGAGACCTCACAAGCAGAAAACTGGGTGGATCTGCCTCAGCAAGAGAAAGCACACACTGTCTCCTCATGTATCATTAGTATTGTTTTATATCTTGCGAAGAGTAGGTGCAGCACTCAGCTGTGCCCAGAAGCAGCTTTCATTTGCCTGACAGTCCCTTGCTCAACTCAAGGCAGCAAAGCAGGTGTCCCTGACCTTGGCAGCATTACAGGGATCTGAATTTCACGTGGATGAACTGATCTCACACAGCTGCTCCCCATGTGTGAAGTGTGAGCAGTTTCTCTGCCCCACACACTTTTTCCCTCCCCAAGGCCAGCAGGCTGCCAGGGCATAGGCTGGGAGCTGGGCAGGTCTGGGGTCTATTCTAGCACCAGAGCCACTGCAGCCTGCGTCCAGATGAGAGCTTGTCCTGCTCCAATGCTGTTGTCTGAAGTTGTGCAGAAAGAAAATCCAAATCCAAATGGATTCCAGATGGGAAATCCAAATGCAGTGTGTGCAATAGGGAGAGCTTGGGATCTTAAAGGTCTTTTCCAACATAAACGATTCTATGATTCTATGATTCTATAGCTGTCCTGACTTAAAGCACCCTGGGCTCTGCATCTGAGCAGCCTCCTCTGGCCTGAACTGGGCCTGGGGAGAGGTGACTGTTGGTCACAAAATTCTGTCACATTGGACTGAGGCCGAACTGCAGCACTGCTGCAAGCCCTGTTAGAGAGGCGTGTATGCTGCCATGCCCTGACTTAACCCACAGATTGTATTCCTAATAATCTTTCCTGCTTTCTGTCACTTCAAGCAACCATGGTTGATCTGTGATATTTCTAAGAGCCCCGAGTGTTAAAATGTAAATGCTGAGCTGTGGAAACCTGCAAGTTGTCCTGCAAATGTTCTTATTTGGCCTGCAGAGCAGCTGCCCTTGCTGTGCATTCGGCTGTTGGCTGCTCTCTGGTGTGTCAGTTCCCACCCGTACCGTGGCCAAACAGCTGCAGCGTGTGGGAAAGGGCTGCAAGAGGCTTGGGCAGGAGGCAGCCGTAGGGATATTATCCCTTAAGGCCACCTTGTCAGGATGATTGGTGCTAGAGATTGATTGATATCTCTAGACTGATACTAGAGAAAGAGACCTTCTTGATTTAATATTACCATAACTAAATTAGGTAGGAAGTTAACTTTATCTTCTTCACCAACATTTTTTGCAAGAATTGTAAATTTGTTGTGTATTTTGAGGCTGTGAATAAATTTTTTTATTTGTGTTTTACCTTAGGTTGGCTTGAACCAGATAACCCATGATAATCAGACAACAACAGGGATCTGCTGTTCGAGAATATGGCAGCCCATGACCAGAGCACCTCTACAAGTGTTTTAGCTCTGCCAGATGAAGGTCCCCAAAGTAGCTAAAGGGCAGCAGGATGGCTTTTGCTGCATGAGGGAGAGGTGAACTGGTATCACAAGGGTCAAGAGAGGCAGAATTCTTTCCTGGTGGTTGCCCTAGGTGCTGGGACCCCAAAGGCACCAAGGGGTTTGCAGCAGTTTAGAATGCTGTGGGTTTCAGCTGAGAAAAAAGGGGAAAGGTACGTGGGAAGCTACTGCTACTGAAATTACATGGAGTAAGGCAGTAGCTGCGGGGATCTGGGCCAGGCTCCTCCGCCAGCAATAGTGAGAGGAGGGCAACCCTTAACACCCCGATAATATGCATATCCAAGAGGTCTGAGGAGGCCCAGCAAGGCCTCGTGTGTGGTCTGGTGCCCCCAGGCAATGGCAAAGGGACGGTGCTGGCAAGGGAAATGCTCTCCTCTTGCCAACCACCATTACATTTGTCTTCACTGCTTAAGTCGGAGCCAGCTCTTCGCTTCGCTGTCACGCTTCACCCTCCTGGGCAACCATTAACCATCTCCTTTGCACAAGATTTCCAACCGAGAGAATACAGCATCCCCTGGGACTCCCAGCACCTAGATGTCAAAACATCACTAAACTGAATGGATGAAAACAAGGATACTGAGAGGGAAGAAGATTTTGCTGAGGGAAGGGGCCTCATAAGACAGACTGTACCTGAAAGCCAGCGCCCTGCAGGCTGCGTGCACAGCGGGGGAAGGCAATATGCACTGCTGAGCCTCGGCAAGGCTGGGTGCTCAGATGCATACAGTATGTGTAGTGATCCAGATGCAAACAGCATGGTCTGCAATTTGCTTTAATCACTGTCCAACAGCATCTTTGGGATAACGCCATTTCCCAGCACACCCAGAAACTCAGGGGACATGAGGGTGCTGCTGCCCTTCTCTCCCTGGGTGGCCAGCAGCCCCAGAAGGGCCTCCAGAGGGTCTATGCCCCAGCAATGCATTGGGACTGAAAATGGTCCCACCAGGGCATGGAGGCATGAGGAAGACATAAAGATGCTCTAACACCTTTTACCTCACCCCACTAGGCGCTCCAAAATTGCAGCTGCACACAAGTATGTGACTGCTGAGCACACCCAGGTAACTCAGTGTTTCGAGGGCTCTGGCAGAGGGTTTAAAGCAGACAACTTTAGTCATGTCCTCAGGATGATCTTCACTTACTTTCAGTTTTATCTGTTACAAACTTTGGTTCCCAGTCTGCATAAGTGTGATCACTTTCTTCCCTTCATCTGGGAACAGGGAAGAAGTGAATCAAAAGCCAGAGAATGTGGTCTTTCTGTACTGAGTTTTTTGTTTGAGTGAAACTTTGTGGCATCCTCAGTGAGATGCTCTTGAACTTCTTGCATTTTCCAGGCACTTAAACACACTGTGAATTACAATGTAATTGAAAAATGAGCCTGTTTCTTAGAAATGAAGTGTAACCAATAGCCCCGGTCTGCTGACTTAATAGAGAAGCTTAACATCATTATATCTGTATTAATAACAAGGCCAGTCAGCCATTAGCAAGAGGAGTTCATTCACTGCATCTCTCTGACGCTTTCCAGCTTGCTTTTTTCATGGTAAATGAGTGTTGCTTGCGCTCATTTTCTATTCAGATAATTCCCATTAGCAAGATAAACATGTGGGTGCAAGATCCTACTTTCCTCTATTTCTAAATAAGAGCTGTTAGCAAGATCATGATAGAAATAATACCAAACTATGACAGAGGAAAATACAAAGAGAAGAAGGACCCATAGAGAAAGCAGTCCTGGCGCAGGAGAGCAGTGGAGGATCAGGAGGAGGGAGCTGGAGCCCTGACCCAGAGCAGTTCAAGCCTTTCTAACCACTCACCCCAAGCTAAAAGAGACTCGCTAATGGACAGCAGCACTGAAGGGCCTGGGACACAGAGACAGACAGCTGAATGCACTGGAAGCTTATCACGTTTAGCTTTATAGCAAGCTCCTAACCAAATCAATATTAGCCACATATATTCCCGCTGGTCTTTCATTCTGCCCCACAATCTTGTTTTGAATAAACATCTCAGCATTTGAGAGACATGTCAGACAGCTTGGATGTATTTCATTGACCAGATGCACTTAATATAATCTGCTTGATATAATACTGTGAAAGATCTGTTCCATTTTCCTTGTCACCCACAGATCATGTGTACTCAACAGGTTAGCTCACCTACCTAAAAAAAATCACAGCTCTGCTGGAGACTAGGTATTACCAACTCAGCAAAGAGGTCGGTTTTGTGGTATATAATAATCTCCTCTCTTCCCCTCACAAAGCTGCTCAGGGGGTAGCTGGTACTCTCTGGGCTGCAGGACTTCATTGTGTCTCCTCTTGCTCCTTTCACCTGCTCCACAGGTACCAACCAGCCTTTGCATGTAATCAGTCAGTGCCATTTTTTAATCAAGTATCATAACTAAATTAAACTCAGCTTGAAGCTTGATGCCTGTTCCAGACCCAAAGAATGATCTGTGTGTTCAAAGGCTTACCTGCTTTTTCCAACTGTATCCAACTGTTGCACCGATTAAATGTATTTCTACACCCTTTTGCCTTGCTTCCATCTGCCTGAAGCAGAACAGTGTGAAGTCTGGCAAATGGCAGTTTTTAAGAGAAAGCTATTCAGCTTCTGATGTGTAAAATGCAGATGCAACTAAACAAAGTACAGCCTTCTTTTGTGTCAAATACTCAGCAATCGGAACTTATTTTTTCTACAAGCCTTCCTGGAAATGGATTATCTAAATCTTCTGCCTGCAAATCAATATTTCCACTACCAAGCAATCTCTCCAGAGCCAACAAGCATTCAGACTCTTAATGCTCACCACAGTTGCTAAATACCAGGCTGATATGGCTTTTGTACTGGTGATTAGGGCTGCCTGCACACTGCAAACAGCATTTGTAAATATGTGTGAAAACCCCCAGACGCTGCTGGATTCATCCATGTTCCTGATCCATACACTAGTTACTTTTTCAGATATTTCTAAAAATTCCCCCCCTCTCTTTAGTAATTGTTGGAGAAATAGATTTTCATGACTGAAGCTCAGCCTATACAGAAGACTAAAGCAAAAGACAATAAGGTCCTGGTATGTTAGGGCTTCTGTGTACTATGGTTGCAAAAATAATACTGAATGGTTGATGGGCATGCTTGTACATTAAAATACAAAAGCAATTATAGAAAAAAAAATCTTCTGAATTTGTTCAATTTTCAGTTGTTCAGTTTGTTCAATTTAAAATTGTTTCACTTGTTTTTTTCTTTATTTTTACTAATGTTTTGATAACAGCTATTCCTGGGAAAGGCATTCATATAAAAAAATTAGACTCAGTACAGTGGTGACAATAGGTGTTTAAAAGGTTTTAAAAAGTCACTGTTAAATAAAAAAACCCCTGCACACCCAGGTAATAGTACAAATAATTTTGTAGGGCCAGTTAATTTTTTTCCTACAAAAGGTTTGTAAAAAGGGGATGTTTCATTCATAGCATTTGGACCAGGTCTGCAATGACATTTTCAAACGCCACTTACTCCCTGTGCAGCTGGTGTGCTGCATTCACCCCATGGTGGCTGGCTGCACCAGCCTGGATGTAATCTTGTTTGCATAGTCAGTCACACACAAAACCAAGAATTACTCTACTGTATGAACAGGGTATTCATTACTTGCTACATCCCATTTTAAAGGTTTCATTCACCCAATCAAGAAACAAATATGACACAATGTGACCTAGCTGAACTGACATAAAATGAATTAAGCCATTAGCTGGAACCTGGGTTACCTAAAGGGTCCAGGAAACCATAACTGGATAATTAATGACTAATTCTTAGAAAGAAAAGAGCTTTATTTTAGTCTCAAGGGGTTTCTGACCACTATGCTTGCATAAATATGAACTAAAGGAATAGCAAGAGAAGGAAGACACTAATGAACCTGCATCAAGCCAGCGAGGCTACCATGCCGGAAGTCCCTGGTAGTATTCAACTGAGCCTGTCCTAAAGGTGGCACACAAAAGTTAAACAATAAAAGCTGTTCAGGGACAGTTTTGTTCCTAGATATCCTGGGATCACACCATGCTTATAGGCCAATTCAACTGATATAATAAGCCTTGCCAGACTCTTGATAGATCTATTGCTTCTTCCCTCAAAACACATTTAGCAGCATCCCCAGTTTGGTCCACCGAGTTGCTTGCACTGGTAGAGACCCTGCACAGGGAACAGGGTCTGGTCCAGGGTCTGGCACACCGAGCCGCCCCTATTTGAAGCAATCCTACCTGGTGACAGAGGTGGGACACTCAGGTATCTGTGCTAGCAAGTATCTGGATGTGATGGCCACTAGATTGCTCAAAATAACAGGTGTGTTCAGAATCATAGAATCATAGAATGGTTTGGGTTGGAAGCAACCTTTAAAGGTCATCTAGTCCAACCCCCCTGCAGTGAGCAGGGACATCTTCAACTAGATCAGGTTGCTCAGAGCCCCAGCCAACCTGACCTGGAATGTTTCCAGGGATGGGGCATCTACCACCTCTTTGGGCAACCTGTTCCAGGGTTTCACCACCCTCATAAAAAATTTCTTCCATATATCTAATCTAAATGAATCTTCTTTTAGTTTAAAACCATTACGCCTTGTCCTATCACATCAGACCCTGCTAAAAAGTTTGTCCCCATCTTTCTTTTAAGCCCCCTTTAAGTATTGAAAGGCTGCAATAAGGTCTTCCTGGAGCCTCCTCTTCTCCAGGCTGAACAACCCCAACTCTCTCAGCCTGGCCTCATAGGAGAGATGTTCCAGCCCTCGGATCATTTTTGTGGCCCTCCTCTGGACCTGCTCCAACAGGTCTATGACTTTCCTGTGCTGAGGACTCCAGAGTTGGATGCAGTACTCATGAGAGTGGAACAGAGGGGCAGAATCTCCTCCCTCAACCTGCTGGGCACACTTCTTGTGATGCACCCCAGGACACGGTTGGCTTTCTGGGCTGCAAGCGCACATTGTTGGCTCATGTCCAGCTTTTCATCTACCAGTTCCCCCAAGTCCTTCTCCGCAGGGCTGCTCTCAATCCTTTCATCCCCCAGCCTGTATTGACACTGGTGGGAGCCCCAACCCCAGTGCAGGACCTTGCACTTGGCCTCATGAAGTTCACGTAGGCCCACTTCTCAAGTTTGTCCAGGTCCCTCAGGTGTGTCAACCACACCACTCAGCTTGGTGTTGTCTGCCAACTTGCTGAGGGTGCACTCAACCCCACTGTCTATGTCATTCATGAAGATATTAAACAGCACTGGTCCCAGTAAGGACCTCTGAGGGACTTCACTTGTCACTGATCTCCATCCAGACCAAATAAATCTTTGGAAATGTTCTGGGACCTAATGGGCTACTTCCTCTTGTGGACAATATTCATCCTGCTTTCCTTGCCTTTCATTATTTATACCTGCCTGATATTGTACCCCTGATGTTGCTGGTATCCATTTATTAGAAAACAGGGAAAGGAAAGGTTACTTTCCATAATAGCTTTTTCATGTTGCATAAGGTAGAGTGCAAAATGACTGCTTTTTGGCTGGGAAAAAAAGAAAAATTTCTCTATTGTCACAAATCACTGTCTGCATTTTATGATACTGTATCTCGCTGAGCAGTTGCAGTCTAGTGTAGGGATTGCCCTTCTTCAGTAATACGAATGTGTCCTTAAACAGCTGGAGATAAGCATATTCAGAGCCTTACTGAGAACACACCACCACATTTCCATTGGTAATGAGCAAAACATCTACAGTACTTTCCATCTGAAATGAGATTTACTGTAAGCTAAGACACAAGCAACCAAGAAAAAGTATCATGTCAGGTGGGCAGTGGCCTCCTGAAAGCACGGTGGCTCTTGCCATTAGTGATAAAATTCCTCCCTGAGATATCTCCATTAGACACAGATGCTTACTCACACCTACAAGGGAAGTTTTTCTCATTCCTGGAGTCATAACAGAGATGATCTTGAACCAGAGAAAGGTGTAAGACTGTAAACAGCAGGGGTACTACATGATATGGAGATGTAATAATTACATGGTTGCTGTATGCTAATACTTCAATTTTTATTTTTTTTTCTCTTGCTCACCCAAGTTCTTGTTCCTGTGTTTACATGGCAACTTTTGTCAAGGGCTACATGAGACAACATGCTGTGCAGCAGCACTGCATGAGCATAGGCTGCGTTTGATGTTTCTGCTTTAGGATCAGGGCTCATGGCAGAGTCTGGATCCAAACACCTCCCCAAATCAGTGGGTTTCTGAGCTGCTCTCTCAGGTTGCATACAGGCTCCTGTGGACAGCTGTGGTGTTACTTAGGCTTGCGGAGCTCCTGCTTTGGGCAGGGAAAGACGAATCCCCTCGGCCACAGCTGGGCTGCCAGCATGAATGAGGCAGGCTGAGTTTGAGCCTCCAGGCATAGAGAAAGGACCCCATGCTCACCTGCCCCAAAATTACTTTTTATGCAGAAGTTAAGAAAGGAAGGAAAATATGACTTGGACATAATTTTTGCTCCCCTGATCCTAGGCTGTTTTGGTATGAAAAGCTCCTGAATTGGCTTTATTTCCCACTGGCTGCAAGTAATGTTGGTAGCAACCAAAGAGCCTGCTGAGCAAATAATGATGGCTCCTACCCCTTCCTTGCTCTGACAACCCCCCATGTGGAAACGGGGCTGGCTGGCTGGAGTAGGAACAACATTGCTGAGTCCACACTCCACAAGTAATTCTTACTAAAGGGAATTCTAACATGAGGCATCTTTCCATCTGTTCTTCCATGCTGAAGGAGTACAAAACCATGCTCCACTCAGTCCCTTTTCTAAATGTACCTGTGGTGCTTGTCTCACTGAGACAGATGCGGTGACCCTACAGCCAAAGTTTGGGCTGCACAACCAACTCTCGCAAGTGTTACTGGCCATTTTTCCTTTGTGGGCACTTGGGCTGGGCTGTGGGCTAACCATGGTCTCTGGGCTCTTCAGGTCAGCTGATGTAGGAAGAGGCACCATTACCTCCTGCCTCAACAACAAAGCTCCCCAATCCCTGTGCTATGGGATCAGCTTCCATGGAGATATGCAACAGGGGGAGTTGAAGTAAGGTGTCTGGGTGAAGCCTTTGCTTTCGCTCCTGTGTCAAACTGCCCCTGGTGCCCCACTGCCCTGTGGTCCCCAGAGGAGGAGAGTCATCCCTCAGTGGAGAGGAGACAGGTTGACGACACATTTTTTATTCATGACCCCACGAGATAATATGGGAGGTAATAAAGCTGTATCTGGATTTACATGAACAAGCCACCCATTGAAAAGCTTCAGCATTTTCAAAAATCCTGATTAATAAGTTTCACTTCTAGCTCCAAGCAGGCAAAGACTGCAAATAAGACATTGTCTCTCTCCTTTCAGTCTTCTATTGGGAGAATTTTGCATAAATTTAAATTAATGCATTTTTTCAACTAGGTCAGTGGAATGTAAATGTTCTGTTCCACGGAGGATTATACATCGTAACTCAGTTAAGGGACACACAGCACAGATCAGTCCTGCTGCATTTATCAAAGCTGAGCCGTTTGGAGCGGAAAGCAACCAAAGGTTTCCTACCAAACATTTTGTTACTGTATCTGAAGGCTCATGGGGCTGAGGATGGGTGTTTGTCATGCTCCTGGGAAATCTCAAAATCTTTCACTTTTGTCTATGTATCAAATGTTTCCTCAAATGTAGCCATGAAATCTGTGTGAATAAAATGGGACAGCGCTAAGCATCTCAGTGCTTTTTAGCTCCAGCGGGAACATACGTCCCCTGTGTTTGCAAACCAGGCAGAGCAGCTCGAGACTCAGCAGCAAGTTGAGCAAAATTGAATTTGTGCTGCCCCACGAACATGGAGCTTGGCTCCTCCTGCCGCCAAGCCCACATCTGGCTGCTGCCAACTGCGTGCTGCCCTCAACAACTTTGTTTATGCCTTAGACGCCATAGGCAGCCCTGGATGCAGACACTGTGCCACTGAACTAGTGCATCTGAACCCTTGATGGGGTGCAAACCAATAAACAAGAATGAATGTAATTTTATGTCTCTTTCTCTGGCTTGGATTTCTCCTGGGCCCCAAATCTGCAAGCACATGCACACTCATGTGTACTGAAACAAATGGCCACCCTGACTTCCAGCCACACTGGAAAGAGGCTTCAGAGGTAAGCATGTGTGTGGCTGTTTTCAGAACTGGACTGGGGCTTTTGTTTTGATGGGCTCAATACTGTATATTCTGGTTTAAGAAAAAATGCTGCGACTGAGACTATAATACAACAGCAACCGAAACAAAATCTTCTTGAAAAAATAACATTTTTTTTCATGATGGATGGCACTTTGAATTATGCTAGCTCCCCTTAGAGCAACCTCATCTTTCTTCTAAACAAGCATCATAAGTAAATATTTCTGAGTTGCAGACTTCCTTTTATGAGCATCAGAACAAAATTGCTATGAATGCAGAATAGCCCCAAACAAACTTGTAAACAGTAGGTGGAAGGAAATGGGACTTTGTTTTTCACTGTTCCAGTACACCCTTTCCTTGCCTCGCACTGCACAATCATACCCAGGATGCATTTTCCCATTCCTTCAGATAACAAATGCTCTAGTGAATGAGCTGAAAGGTCTCCCTAGTCCAGTATCCCACTTCAGATGACAGCTTATGTGGACATTTAAGGAAGGACACAAGGACAGGGGAAGTACACAGTGATCAGTACCTAATATCCTCTTCTGGTTTTTGACAATCAACAGTTTCAGGAGTCCCTGAGCTACAGGTTGAAGGAAGATTTTCCAGGTTAATAATGGTCCTAGATGGCATGACTTTGTCTAATTCTTTTTGAAACTCATTTATACTTTGGCAACAAGTCCCACGGTTTAATGCATCATGTGGAAAATTCCTTCCTTATGGTTTAGACCTACTGTATGATAATTCTTGCATTGGAGAAACACAAATTCACTTTGTTCTCTTTACCTTCTCCATGCCATTGGTGATTTTATACACTTACATCAAGTCTCCTCAGGTAGTTTTCTTTCCAAGCTGAAAAGGCCTAATTTAGTCTTTCCTTAAAAAGGAACTCTTCCAAAACTCTGACCATCCTTGCTACCTGCTCTATATCTTTTCTGAAGTTATTAGCTCAGTGCTGTAATACTGTTTTCTGTCCTATTTTATTGTGTTCTCTAATTCAGCCATTCCTACTATCCAGTTTGCCTTTTGACTGTTGCAGGGCAATAAGTGATGTTTTCAGAAACCTCATACCTTAATTTCAGTTACCCAAGATCTTTTTTGAGTGTTGCTATCTAGAGCCTGTCACTGCAGATGTATAAGTAGAGTTATTTTTTCCCTAAGTGCCTTACTTTGCACTTGTCAATACTGAATTTCATCTGGCACTTCACTGTCAGTTGGTATTATAAGCTCCTTCTGCAACAGCCAGCTTTAGCTTTGATTATTATGAATAATTTTGTATCATCTGCAAACTTTGTCAGTATTCACCCGCTTTGACATGCCACATACAGAGATGGTGAACAGCACTGATCCAGCATAAGCCCTTGGGGCACTCCTCTGGTAAATCTGCCTCCAGTCCAGAGGAAACATTGCTTTATTTATTCTGTTATTCATACAAGTACCTATCACATTACTCACCTTTGTTGCTTGGGGTGAAGGCTGGCGTAAGCTCTGCATCGGTAGCTCAGCAGTTTCATATTTGAGCTCTTCCAGCACACTGAGTTGAATGCCATATTGTTCTCATGGTTTGATCCAGGTCAGTTTATCCAAGAGGGTCTGCTTTCCAGAGGTTGTCTGTGCTTCTCTTTGACCAAAGATGTTCCACCTCACCGTCAAAGCTCCAGGTCTGGGAATAATGCCAGTGTAATGACTTATTTATCAGAAAATGTCAACCTTTGGCATCTTCCAGCAAAACTAATCCCTAAAAGAAGGGCCCTGTACACCTAGATTAAGCTCTTAGACTGAGGGTGATTTGTCCATCAGCTCAGGCCGGGGGACTCCTTCAGTACCCACAATCTAAGTTCCATCAGTTACAACTGGATATCTGTTTTAAATATATTGCATTGCAAACCTGGGCTGCTGGAATTAGCATTCTGTTGAGCATGTAACACAGTGGAGTAATGTCCTTCTGAGAACTATTGTCCAAAAAAAGGGGGGTAGGGGGAACTGGCTGCTGAACTGAAATAACTACCTAATTTAGTAGAGTCCATCTGAGTAAGTGTGTGTCGACACCTGTAGAGTTGCACATAAGTGCGTGCTCATGTGTTCCCCTGAACTGGGATCTATAGCAACACACATATATGGTTATACCTCTTCTTGTAGGTGGGAAGGTGACTCCTAGCAGGGCAGCAAGCTGCGTTTTGACCTTTCCTTTTCCCATTTACTTTCAGTGCAGGCAGCTCTATGGTCTACAGATCTTTCTCTGATAAGCGTATGCAGAGCTTTGCTTCAGCCAGGCTAGCAAACTGGTAAGCCACTGGTCTCTTCTAGTTAACTTTGTGTCACCCCTCTGTGCTAGAACAAACAGCAATCGCTAAGTTGAGGGTTGCCAAAGTATTGCTTATACCACTCTCTGCTGTCCTTGCAGCCTGGCTCCACAATACACTTTATGAATAAATTAATACAAATTATGACTAAGTATTTTAGGTATAAAAGCCTCCTCAGATATAAAAGCCTCATCAGATATAAAAGCCTATTATATTTCGTTGCTAAGGTGCAAATCACACTGCAAGCAATAGACATATAAGCTACTATTAGAAATAGCTACAAATGCTTCTCATTCACCATGAGCCACTGATAATAGAATTTTGTGAGTGAAGCGCTACTTTAAAGCATCATCTATCTGGATTAATTTCCATGGTCCCTGTGATGGATCAGACCAGGCTCTCCAGTATCACTGTCTCTCATGTGGAGCTCTGCACATGCCTGGCAGCTTGATGCACAGATCTAGCTTGTGCAACAGTGACAGACTTTCCTATGTATCAGATCCACTGGGGGTAGAAAGAAAAGAAGACAAATGACAGACTTGGCATCAGAGTTGCAAAAATTGGCATGGCCACCCAACTTGGACAATCTATTCTTATTGCTATTTGTCATAAACAAATAAAATATTCATTTTGTTTCTTTATTAGCATTCTCTCTGCAAAAGATGGTTGAAGAGACTGTGTTAGGGCCAATAAACTTTTTTTTTTTTTTTTTTTTTTAATTTCAACACATTGATCTCCTGTTCTAAGTCCTTTACATTCTGCAGGAGCACATGCCAAACCCTGCTGCCTCCCATCAACACCCACATATGGGATACCAATGGACATACACTGTGGTATCCCAGACAAGCAGAGCGCTAATCTGCTCCAAGTACCCATCTCTTGTGTTTTTTAACAGAAAACTTGTGGGGGAGCCTAATTTGGCACCTGTAGAAATCCACGCCCAGCTCAAATTTGGCTTCAGTGGGAGTAACGAGCCCAGAAGTGCTGTAGCACACACCTGAGCTCCAGCAGAGACTGATTCTGATCACTGATGTTTCTCCTAATATTGGCTTTGTGATTTGTTAAATTTCTTCACTGCAGTATGTACTGCAGATCCTATTTTCCTCTGAAACTTTTCCTGATGCTTTATGAATGCAGCATTGGTCCCGAAGAGCTGGACTTCACAGAAAGGGTGGTCAAGCATTGGAAGAGGCTGCCCAGAGAGGTGGTGGAGTCCCCATCCCTGGAGGTGTTCAAAAAACGGGTAGATGTGGTACTTCGGGACATGGTTTAGTCTAGTCTACCCTTGATTGGTTTAGTGTGGACTTGGTAGTGTAGGTTAATGGTTGGACTGGATGATCTTAAAGGTCTTTTCCAACCTAAACGATTCTATGATTCTATGACTTGAGCACCTGGAAGGTGCTGAGAACGCTCAGGCACCATTGAACTGAGGGAGCTTCGAGGCTACTCAGCCATCTTTGAACCTTTTGCTTGTGCAAGGGGCTCCTGAACACGGGAGCCTCATTTGTTTGCCTGCAATGGCTTCTCCTACTGCGCATCGTTTAAGGAGCAGTACTGTGTCAGGAGAACACCTCCCGGACGCGCTCCGGCATGACGGTGTGAAGGGTGAGAAGAGGGTAGGGGAATTTTACGTTAATGACAATTAAAACCCTGATGATGGCTTTTCTGCCCGGAGTAATAGCGTTTCTCTAGCCGCTGCCGCCCCGTCCGGGCGTAGCGCTGGGAGGATCGCGGCCTTGCCGCGATCCTCCCAGCGCTACGCCCGGACGGGGCGGCAGCGGCCAGAGAACCGGCAGCTCGCGCTCGGGCGGGCGGAGCCGAGCGGAGCCGAGCGGAGCCGAGCGGAGCCGAGCGGAGCCGAGCGGCGCCAGGCGGGCCCCGCAGTGCCCTCTAGCGGCGCCGCCGCGCCACGGCGTGGCTGGGGCTCGGCCAGGGCCGGCAGCCTCCCGCCTGCCCCCGGCTCCGGGGCCGGCAGCCTCCCGCCTGCCCCCGGGCCGCTCCAGAGCCGGCAGCCGTGCCCGCGCTGCTGGCATGTGGGTCTTGCTGTGCCACCAGGCTGGGAGTCGGTGCCTCCCTTCCTGAACACCCACAATCCTGCCCTCCCCTGGAGCTGGTTCATCGGGGCGTGAGCGCTGCTCCCTCCCGCTCTGCGGCTTCGCTCTACAAATACCGTCAGCGCAGCCCCGGGAAAGGCACACGGGTGCCCACCGCGGAGGCGCGCAGCGGGCAGGCGTTTTCCCCAGCTGATGGCCAGGTGGCTGTGTTAGCGCAGCCCATGCATCAACTGCATCACGCCGAGAGGCAGACCCTGGCACACCAGCTCAGCCCCGAGGTGCTCAGCGCAGGGGTGCAGGTTTGGGCACCGTCAGTGCAGTGAGGATGGCAGCATCCAGCAGAGAAGCACCTGTTTCTCCGGTCCATATGATGACCACTGCCTCTCCCTGGGAAGTTTCTCCATCCACCCATATTGCAGAAAAGCGGGCCCTGCAAGGCTCCTTGTCCCCAGGTTGCTTGGCAAGTGCAGCGTGGTGTTCACATTTCCCGGCACTCACCTCCCAGGGACGCTTGTAGGGGTTCCCGGGGTGGTCCTCATCAGCAACTGCAACCCTCGTCACCTTTCCACACTCCTTTGAAGCATAAGGACAACTTTAGAGAAGGACATTTCCAAAACTGGGATGGAGGGATGACACTGAACTTGGTACAGGCTGGTGCTACTTCCTCAAGCTACTGTTGCCTACAGCAAAGGTGGCTGAATGCCCCAGACTATGAACAGTGCTGAAGTTATGAGTCAAGACAACAGATGGCATAGAGAAGATTTAGAGGTCTCTCTAGAGTTTTTGCTAGGCCTTCTGGATGGATAATTCAGCGCAGCTAGGCTGGACACTCAGCCTTCATCCTAGCATCCCTCCAGGAGGGACACTTGGGGCTGGAAGAGCTCCCTGGTAGCGCCCATATTTCAGACCACCAGGAGAGTTTGAAGACCTGGTCCAAGGAGAGGGGTGTAGATCATCAGCTATTTCTAGCTGTCATTATAGGTTAGAAGGGATTTTTTTTGGTTTTACAATAATGACCCATGTTATTTCTAACTTTGTTTCTCAACAGAGAGAAATTAATTAGCAGTTAGGGTTAGTTTTTATTCTATCAATCTTATGTGTGAAGTACCTCAAACAAGTGGGGGTCTGAGGGCAATTTGTGGTGCGCAAACACAGTCTGAGCTGGGACTGCAATGCCACAGAAACACAGTATGTTACAGACGTTGTGGCCCATCAATACGAGGAGAGGAAGGAGGCCAAAGACACCCTTCTTGCTCAGACACTACCTTGCTCACCCTCCATGGAGATGGCAAAGGCACTTTGAGAAAAGCTCAGCCTCTCTGAACTCCCCTTTTGCTGAGCCGATGCACCCACAGGTCTGCAGGTGATGCTCACCCACCAGTCAAACTAAAGCTCTTGCCCTGCTCTACACTCCATGGGGTGTTTCAGCAGTGCTGGTGGGCAGACACGGTGTCTGGAAATGCAACGAGAGGCAGGTGGAAGGAAATGTTAGGGGTATAACCACACACCGGTGCCTTGCTAGATAGCTGCCCGCCTGCAGCCTCACGGCTGGACCACCGCAGGCAGCCAGCTCAAGGCAGCGCTGCCTGGGGCTGCCTGCACCTTGTCCCACTGCCAAGGGCTGCCTGGCTGCAGGTGCAGCCCTGGCTAGGCTGTGGGGCGGGGGCATGCCCTCTGCTAAGGAAAAACAGGGGCAGGAGTGACAGGGGTGTGCTTCTGGCTGCACCCAATTTGGAGAGCCTGGCACTGATTTCACTGCAGAAACACCCACGTGGAGAAGCCCCATCCAAGAGAGTGGAGCCTGACGAAAATGTGGGCAGGAGGAGCACTACCCTGTACCATAGGCTTGAGATCCAGGCTCATCTGCTGTCCAGAGCTCACTGTGTGTTTCTTTTTTGGCAGCTTTTAAGATGCCAAAGCTTTTCACATGCTCATATTAATTTCTGCATTTTTTAAAATCCTTTTTGCTGCACTATTTTTTGTCAACAGAAGCTCTGTTTAGCTTTTGGCATTGAACTCGTCACTGATCTTGAAATACTTAATTACTCCAGAATTATGTAAAGAAACCTATATTTGGCCCTGCCGCTGCTTCTCAGCGCGTACCTGCTGTGTGGGGAGGCAGGATTTAAACCTCCAGAAGGACCAAACCAAGGCCACGCTCATTTTTAAACATTATCTAATTTACCAGAAAGAGAGGCAGTGAAAGGCAGGATGGGCTTTGATCATGCCTAATTATGGAGTGTAATATTGGATACATGGATACAATATTGCCAGGGGTGTTTTTTTCTGCCCAGAAAAACAAAGTTTTCCTTAGAAAACAGCTGTGTCCTGCCTGCAGCCTGCAGAAGAATGGCATTAGTCACGTGCAGTCCAACACGTAGCACAATTGTAAAGTTCGCTCTATGAGACTGACAGGAGCTATTCATACCGGCCCCCTCCACCATCTGCCTGAATGGCAGGCTGCAGGGTAGCAGTGGCCCCCCCTCGCTGCCTCTGCGCGGCCTCAGCACTTAGTGCCTGCTCAAAGTCTGTCCCCAAGTGCAGAAAATCGGGGACTGAAAGCAAAGAGAGGATGTCACTCAGGTCAAAGCAGATTGTGATGAGGAGAAAAAAAAAAGTGGGGGGGGAAGAGTCAAAGCTTCTTCTGGTGCGGGTGCCAGGTTGCTCTTCTCCTGGGAGCAGAGGTATTGGCTCCAACGAGGACATGAGGAGGGAGAGCAAAGGGGATGACAGGGCAGCACGAGTCTGGGGGGAAATCCCATATAGTCCCTCCTTCTTCCCTCCCTGAGCTTTGAGAACTCAGCTCCGGGACAGCACTAGGCTGCGTGAGGGTCAGTGCCAGGGTGAGACGTCCCTACTGCTGTCTGCAGCACCTGCATGCTGGGGTGCAGAAAGGGATGCCGAGGGCTTTGGCTGCAACCCTGTGCACACACTGTCAGATGTCCCTTGGGGGCTGGTGACAGGGACCACAGACGTGCAGTTGTAATCACCATTTACCTGTCCCAGATGTCCTTCAGGTCCTTGGACTGGGAACCAGGCTGCTAGCTTTGCCCACACCAGTTTTCTCACAGATGAATTTCATCCTCAGAAATATTTATGAAGGTAACCTAGAGGGTTTTTTTCCCTTTCAGAATGAACCTGCAGGTCCTGGGACGGACAGACTCACGTTCCAGGTTGGGGCCAGGCTCTGAGTCCAGAGAACAACCTATTTGGAGGCCTGAACACCATCAGTGCCCCCCCCCCCTTGAAAGTCGGACTGGATGGAGGATTCATTTTCATCCTATGACCTATTTTTTCTTCTCATTTCCGGACAGTGACATCTTTCCTCATGGCTGAAATTCCTGCTATCAGTACCTGAGGTGCATGGCTTAGAGTTACTACAGTCCTTTCCTCTCCTATTGCATTCACTCCTAAGGTCACCCAGTTCTTGCAGTATGATGTTAAATAACATCTTCTATTTTTATGCCATCAGCACATCATTAACACCCTCCACTTCAGTCACTGTCAACAACAAATCTGAAATCAAGACCCCTGAGGAAGAGCTTTAGTGGTCTTCCTCCATCCCAATACTTCTCCCCTCCAGGCCAATACTTCTGTTTTCACCATGAGCCATCATCGCCTCCCCTCAGGCTCCTGGCTCTTCTCAAAACCCTTGCTCTCTCCTTTTCCAAGTGTGAAGGCAGAGCAGAAGCTTAGGAAACAGCAGGTGCATGAAAAGATACCATGCAACTGAAATGTCTTTGCTGTTATCTGCCCTTAATGGACAAAGAAAAGGGATGATTCACAGGTGGCCCATCTGGGAATTTTCCAGCTTATTTTCTTATTGTGTTTCAAAATGGTTGGAGCCCCATTTTCCCTTTGCTTCAAAGTGTACATTCATTAGGCTCAACAAGGAGTCACGGGATTGTGACCCAAATGGGGAAAAATAGTTGAAATTTTCCACAAAACAATGGAAATCTGTTTTTTTCCTCTCCTCTCCTAAACAAAACCAAGCAGAACCTCTAGGGAATTTCTAAAGAAAATCTTTTGACCATTGTTAAGAAGCCTTATTTTTCAAGTAAAAATCTGAAAGGTTTTTTTTTTTTTTAATTAAGGGAGATTGCCTAGTTTTAACACCCATGGGGAAGAGATGAGAATAACAGTGCTTACCATACGGGTGTGTACCTCAGACAAATAGATACCCCAACTCAGGGAGGGCAAGAAGCCACCGAGAGCTGATTTCAACCCAGGCCTGCCCAGAAAGTGTACCATGTGATACTCAGAGCTGTTATCCTGACAGCGGGGTGAACCCTGTGACAACACCTGTTGCTCAGGCTAGGATGGAGAAAAAGCTCCATTTTAGGGGAGGAAAAAGAATTTTGAGTAAAGTAGTGCCAAAACAGGGATTTCTGTATCATCTCTGTACTGCTCAGCTGTCCACTGAGCTGCTCTTTGCTTTACAGACCATTAAAATAACAGCAGTGATTTGGGTGTTCATGCTATTTGCAGTGCTCTGGGCACTTATGGTGGGGGGATCCCTACCCCAGTTAATGGTGTGCATTGCAGTTAGTGGGTCTGCTCACGCAGTCCAGGGCAGCCTGATGCTGGAATACCTTTGCTGAATGGGCTCCTCAGCCTGGAAATAAGCTGTAGGAGGTTTTGGTGTAGAAGTGGATAAAGATTGACATAATTTACAATGAGTGACACTTTAAAACCACTTCTCAGGTATTTCTGTGTAAGCAAATCTTCTTTTCTCTCTCCTTTATTCAGTCTTGAAGGAAATACTGCATGTTTAGGAGAGGCCTGGCTGCAACTTTGAAGTGAATGGATTTATTCTTGTGCTTTACTTAAAAAAAGGAGTTGGAAAACTTCACATACCAAAAATTCCCAAGAAGACAGCTGTCAGGGGGTGACATGTCGGATATGAAGTGGCTCTCCAGCTGGTCCCTGTCTGCATGCTGGGAAGGCATGTGGAGACATTTTTTCAATTGCTGTACTAGTTTGACACGTTCACAGTGGAAAATGATGTATCATTCTTGAGCCTTTGGTTGGTGGACACTTCAAAGTGCACTGGATCCTTGGAGAGGAGTGCCCTATTGTTAATTGTTCCTTTCACATGTACATTGGGATGAACACGGCGAGAGCAGCGAGGAACAAAAGGGCTCCGGTGGCCTCTTAGAGAAAACCCTGTGCAGCTCAACCTGAGTCTGACCTTGAAAGGGTGGGTTGCTCTGGTTTTTAAATCCTACTCACCAGTTCATTCCCCTCTGGCTCCCTGCCGTTACTCAGCTGCAGGGGAATGGGATGCTGGAGCAGCGAGCGCAGCGGGGCACAGGGAACCTCCACTGCTGCCATGTTGTGCCCAAGGAGCTGCATCCTGGGAAGCGTCCTTCCAGGAGGGGACAGGCATGACTGGTGTCTGGGAGCTTGGAGAGGGCTTCTACAATGTGTGTGTTGGAGGGGTTTCCCTTATCCTCCCTCCAGTAAGCAGGCGAGCCATATTGACCCTCCTCAATCTAACTGGCCCACTAGCCCTCAGTCTCAGAGCCCAGCCCAGGGGTCTTGAGCTCCTATGATTGGCTATAGGGTCTCATAATATGTGGCATGAGTTTCCCAGGCCTCTGAGGACACAGTTCATTAACATCTTGAGACAATCCTTTGCTTCCAGGCACCTGTCCCATGTTTCTCTGTCTCTCCTTGTCACCCCCTTGGGCAACCAACTACGTCTGTCGAAGAGAAGCACTGTGCAACATGGTGTCCAGGTTGGGTTCAAATGCTCAAGCACAGGAGGCAGCTGGTTTCTACAAGCAGAGATGTGATCCCTTGGTGGGCATCTCTTTCAATGAGCTAGACAAAACCCCTCCCTGTTGTCTCAGCTGCACAGAAGGATCTGTGTTGGGTCACCGAGAGGCCAGGCCCCAGCTAGCACATCCTGAAATAGATGCTCAGGCAGGTGACTGGAAATTGCCCCCACCAAAATGAGCCGAATGGAGATTGTGCAGAGATTTGCAAGCTGGTGTGAGGCAGATGATAGAGGCTGCAGGCAGGGCTACCTGCCCCAGGTCTCCCAGGGAATGAACTGCTTCTGAAATAGAAACTGGAAGGAGAGAGGCACAGTGGCAAATCAGCCGCTGTGTTACAGCTTGCCATGGTGCCAAAGGCTCTGTAGCACCTTCTGCTGCAGGATGCCCTGGCTTGAGGGTCTCCCTAGACCTGAGACACCTGAGCAGGTGTCTCCGCACCAGGACACCGGCACATGTGGCTTTGGCCGGACTGGGAGAAACGATGTGAATAGGGATGGCAGCACTGGGCACACCAGTAAGGGGACACTGAAGAGTTGTCCCTGAGGCCTCTGCCCAGAGTTTAGTATAATGGCATAGTCTGGATCTTGTCCTTCTCTGAGGAAAATGAGAGTGATAGAAATACAGTAAAATGACTGTAAAATGTAGCTGTTTTCAACCCTCAGTTCTCAGGCCTTTGATCCCTCACATGAGTAAGGTAGATTTTACCCTCACATGAATAAGGTAGATTATTTGCAAAATGGCTTGGACTTCAGTCCCTGCTTTCCCCAGGGCGTGCGTGTGTTTGGTCCAGAGCTGGCAGCATCTCCCAGACGGTGGGTGCACATGTCCTGTGCCCCTCTACACTCTTCTCATTCCCAGGGTGCTGCGGCTGGAGCGCGGGAGCAGTGCTGCTCCGGCCGTGGGAGGCAGCGAGTCCCAGGCTGGCACACAGGCTGCCGCCAGCTCTGTGTCATCGGTGTGTCCGGTGCGCACCGAGGGCAGCCCTTCTGCTCTCCTCTTCCTCCAGCTCTCCTGCTATTAAGTTATTGCCACCCCTTAGGGACAAGTCTGCGAGAAGGCGGAGGGCTCACATAACTCTAGATCAGTAAAGGAAGCAGCTCAATTAGCATTTCACACGCCTTTTCTTCCCTCTCTTCTTACCTTCCCTGCAGCGGGCATGCTTTCCCCTTAAAGGATTGTCCTGTTTCTGCTCCTTGCCAGCGTTGGCAGGGTGACAGTAGTCGAGTGTGCAAACTTGTGCTATTGTCCCCAGGCCAGGGGGAGTCATGGAGACCCACTAATATGACACAGGAAAATGTTTGCTGATGGCAATTCTATGGGCTTTGTCTAACTCTTTCTCCATCATGACGACTCGATTTAAGTCTCTAACTGTTTGACTACAGATGCAAGAGTACTATCCAACTCCATCCTTTTGTCCGGGTAGTTTGAATGGGTAATTCAGCTTTTGTGTAACTCAATTGAGGGGGCAAACATAAAGACAAGATTCTTGAGCGCTCAAGCTCCCTTTCCATGGATATCTGCACATCTCTTTAGAGATTTGTTCCTTTCCTACCTTTTTCTGACATCATCCTCCCCTTAAAAAAAAAAAAAAAAGTCTCTGATGGGGAACGGTTAAAAGTAGGCTAGCCTGGTCCCCCGTATTACATTGTCCTATGCCAATGAAGCATGGTTAGTATCAGCCCTCAGACAGCTTCAGGGAGTGCGGAGAAAAGGGTGTCTAAGCTTTCCTAACTCATCCTCAGCATTTTTGCTTTGGATTGTGTCATTTTTAAAAAGAAAGGCCTCGGTATGGGCGAAGAGGATAGGGGAGAATGGTAGAAATCGTGGGGAAATGATTGTATTTATTAGCTGTCTTTCTGTGGCTGTCCCCATGGCGACAATTTGTGATGGCAAAGAATGCGAGGAGGGGAGGCTGATGCCTGATTGGGATGCTTTGTATTTGGCAAAGTGGCTTCTGATTGGCCTGGGAGAGCCCCGAACTCGCCGGAGTCGATATTCATTCAGCTTGCTCAAGTGCTTGCTAAACTGCGTCCAAACACTGGCGGGCCCCGGCTGCCTCCGCCGAGGTTGGCGGTGTGTAACCTGCCTAACGAGATTAGCGGGGAAGGGGCTCTTCTCCGCAGCGACGCCGCAGCCACCAGCACCGGCCAGAAAAGCCGCCGCACGCCGGGTGAGTGTCCGTGCTTGCTTACAGGGAGGCGGGAGCGGCCGTCCCAGCTTCTTCCCAACCTAAGTGCTACCTAACAAGATTAGATGCCAGGCTGGCCGGCACTCGTGAGCCAGTCCCCGTGCCGGTGCGTGCTGGGACAGTGGTGTGGGGCGGTGGGCTGCGGGAATGTGGCGGCTCTGCTGGGAGTTCGCTGATGGTGGCAACCTGATGGACAACTCGTTTGCGTTGCTGAGAAGCTTGACGTGTCCCCCCACCCTTCATTTGCTTGGTGCTTGGTGCTATTTGAACAGAGGCTTCCTGATCTTAAGTCTGCCTGTTGTCTTTCGCAGGTTTGCCAAGGTTGGTCCAAAGGCGGATTATAAACTTTTCATGGGAAACTCTGCACGGTGCGTCCAGTGAGATGGCATCAGACAGTGAGGTAAAAACCCTACTGAACTTCGTCAACCTGGCCTCCAGTGACATCAAAGCGGCTCTGGATAAATCGGCTCCTTGTCGCCGGTCGGTTGACCACAGAAAATACTTGCAGAAGCAGCTCAAGCGGTTTTCTCAGAAGTACTCACGGATCCCACGGTGCCACCCCAGCAAAACGCCTGAGTGTGGCTGGCGCAGGGGGGCAGAGGACCGGGGCCGGGGCCCGCAGCCTGAGGCACCTGACGCCAGCCCCCACAGCGGGGCCGCCGCCGAGAAGGTGCTGCAGACAGCCGAGGCGGAGGAGAGCCTCGCCGGGGAACGGGTTTTGCAGGAGCAAAACCCCGAGGCCGCCAGGCCAGACCAGGTGCCCATGAGGAAGCGACAGCTCCCTGCCTCCTTCTGGGAAGAGCCGCGGCCGGCCCAGAGCCTGCCAGCCAGGGCCTTCCCCACCGGCCCCGAGGGGCTCCCAGCCCCCAGAGACCCTCCTCTCTATGAGGGGAAGAAAAGGAAACGGAGCTCAGACTCCGCCGGCCCAGGGAGCCCCCCTGAGTCTGCCCCGCACACTGGGGAGACGGACCCTGCCGGGGTCCTTTCGGGCCGGGTGGGTGCCTGGACCTGCTGCCCCTTCCCCTGCCCCGGGCCGGGGGTTTACCAGCCCCCGGGGGCGCTGCCCCCGTCGCCCTTCCCGGGGCTGGGGCTGTGGAGGAAGAGTGCGGCCGCGCTGCCGGCAGAGGTGCCGCCCTTCTGCAAGGAGGCCGATGGCACGGGGCAGAAATTCTACCGGCCCGTGGTTTTGAAACCCATCCCCACCAAGCCCGCCGTCCCCCCGCCGATTTTCAATGTTTTTGGCTATCTTTAGCTGGGGCGGGTATCAGAGTCGCGCTGAACATGACAGCTCCTGAGAGGGAATTGAGACGCCTGGTCAGGCACTGGGTGCGAGCTGCTGGCAGCGTGGAGCTGCAGGGGGAAGGAGGCCGGTGATCGCACCCTCTTCCTCGTGGGCGGGCGGGAGCAAATTATAACTGTTGGGAAGCTACTCGGGCTCCACTCTCCTCTCAGTACACGGGTGTAAATCGGGAATAAGCCTTACGAAGCCGGTGGCGTGGAGCGTGAGGCAAACCAGGGCTCTTTCTTCGACAGGCATTGTCTAAGCCGCGGTGAGCGGGGCTGCGGGCCATTCATAGCCGCACTTGTAACACCTAGGAGACCTCCTCCACGTGGGAACATCTTTCCGGGGCTGCCCTGCGGCAGCAGCAGTGAAATGAAATGAATTAAACCCATTCAAAGAGTTTCTGTACTTTAAAGTAATTCCTGAGAAGTCAAGATATTCAGGTCACTTCCTTTTGCGTGCAAGAGACTGGAAGGACAGTATTTAATGTAGAAACCACGCTTATGAATTGATTTAAGCTCTTCTTGTATGTAAATACTGAGAGAATTAAAAGGAAAAATTAAGGGAAGAAAGGAAGTAATTTTATTTTGGTGATTCTGCAAATGCAGTCTGTTTATTTTTGCCCCACCGGGTAGGGACAGGTTTGATATGCAACTGGTGGGTAGATATGAGGGCTGAAATCTCTGTCTATTCAGAGTGAAGTAAATAAAAAGTAATTCTTCTGGGGCTGGGAAATTAGCTAGTGTTAAGCTGGTGCAAACAGAAGCAGGATGAATTTCCGCATCAGGAATTGCTCTGCATCAACAGAACAAATGAGAAATTGTATAATTAGCTGAATACAAAACCATAAAATAGACGGAAGAAAAATGGTTATCGAATAGCCTGCCTTGATTTCTGGCTCATAATCTTTTATTTTGCCTGATTTTAAGATGCTATCACAAGACCTGGCTACAAATGATTCACCCAGTATTTTCCCAATAATTTTAACAAATTGGCATTGGAAAATTAATAGGGGATTTTTTAAAGGTAGATTTCTCTTAAACCCATGGAGAAAGTGGTGCTAAAGCACAGAACATGAGATCTGAAAGGTTTACTACTGCAGGCCTATGTATCTACTCAGTTATACTGGAGTAAATCACTGAGGTCAAGAGAAGAGGGCCAGAGAATGGACACCTGTGATGGCCCAGGGCCTGAACCTGCTCTTGCTGAAGCTAATGGGAACTTCTCCCAGGATTCAATAAAAAGCGGCCTCAATTGGCTTGGTCTCTGGCTAGTGTAGCTCCCTGTGACTCTTGGTATCTCCATAAGGGGAGAAACAGGCAACATTTCTTTCGAGCACATTGCAGTCATGAAAAATTATCATGTTAAGATGAGTATCATTTTGGATCTTCTGATGGGGCTTGGTGTTCTGTAACTAGGTTGCAACTTCTGTTAGGACATGAACTACTCTCAGGCTAAAACCAGCTCATTCTTTCCCCAAACCTGACAGTATATCCCACCAATGTTTACTTTTATGGAAACAATGGCTGTAAAGTGTTAGTCCAGCTGGCCAAAAGTAGAAATGGAGGTGGCTTTCATTGTTTTCTCCATGCTACCAGCACTTAATATATGTATCAAGCCTGTATAGACTACTCCTATAGGAGAGACAACAGGAAATGGCTTTGGTAGCACATACCTGCAACTACATGCAACGTGCAAGGTGGTAAAGAGCCGATCTAAGGGTTAAAGACATCAGGTTAGCTCTTGATCCAGAAGTGAATATATGAATATACTTAGATGGCTTTCTGTTTTTGTCTTTTTGGAAAAAAAAAATCCATGAGGAGACTCTGTCCCTCTCCACGAGGAGACTAACAGAAACAAGAGGCAGTCCCCCATTTAAGTTAATGGGAGGAGAGCTATGGCTCTTAATTTGCAGAGCTATAGGCAAGGAATTTTTTACATGGAAATAGGGGCACTTTCTCACACCAATAGCTCTGTGTCACTGTTGCAATCTAGATGAAGCCAGATGCTGAACTCTGTCTCAGTGTTCTCAATGCAGAGCAGCCTCCTTGGCTTTAGACTGGATTTCCATCTGGGTGACCAGAGCAGGTCATGGAATGAACCACAGGTATAGCAGTGATTACTGTGGACAAGTATTCCTGCTTGAGTTCAGAAGGGAAATTTGAAAGTGCTGTGTATTGCACCAGAATACGGATTTCTATCAAAATTGTAATACTTGGCAAAGTGGATAACCTCTGTAGAAATTTTATTTCTGAAGAAATCCAGAGAAAGAAGAGAGTTGAAATCAAGTTTCTACCTTTTGGATATTAAATTCTTTGTTTTCTTTTTCTTCTTTTAAACTGTTTCTTATTTGAATGTATGTTGCTGTACATTTTCCATGGAGTAGAATAGCATGTTTTTAAGTTGCAGTGAAGGATTGAATCAGACTATTCCAAATGACCTCTGACACACAGATATTTATACACTTACTCTCAGATTTAAACTGATGTTACTTTTTAAAATCCTTAAAATCCTTTATGATGTGGAACTTCCATCCCCAGCCCTGGGCAGGCGGTGGCCCTTGCTGGGGCTCTGAACTGGAGCAGCAATGAAGTAAAACGCAAATGAACAGAAGACAATTGTTAAGTATATTCGAAATCACTGAATGGGGATGTGTGAGACGTTCCGAAAGGTTTGCAAAGAATAGCAGCTCTGTCTCCTCTCTAGCAATACTTACTGTTCTCTCACCCCTGAGATTAACATCAAAATTATTAATTGTTCGAGCTTGGATTGATTCAGACTTTTCCTGGCTTTTTTTGTGTTTGGTTGTTCAATGTTGCTAGTCAGGACAGCTGATAGCCCTTCAGAATCTACTTGTTTATTCATACTTTGAAAGATGGAAACATAACATTTGAGAGCTGTTATTTACTACAACAATGCAAATTTAAACTGTTAAAACCACAATAGCTTTTATAAATAACAGGAAAGGAGAGGTAAATGAAAAAGCTTTCATACAAAATGAAATAAAAAAAATCAAAAAAGTGCACAAGAACATCAAGTGAATTGCACATGTTGCAGTAAAAAAAAAGTACAGTAACCTGGTCATGAAATATTCCTAGAACATTTCACATAAAGTCATCATCTCTGAAGGAATCTATCTATCACACTCAGTAAAAACAAGCCATTTTACCTTGCACTAGAACTACTGATCTGCTTACAAAGCCTGGTTTGTTTGGGTTTTGGGGTATTTGTCTTTTCACAGTAACTTCTAGATAGATGCATTAAATGCACATTGAATCTGTGCAGATTCAGTATTGCGCACAAAATATTTTGTCAATGACAGGAGTGGAGAGGTAGCACGCTCCATTTCAGTGCAAATAAATGTAAACCGAGTGTGTGAAGATGTGCTGTAAGGATCAAGCAGAAAGGACTTAATAACATTACAATTACCAGATTCCCCCTGTAACAGGCTCTTCTCAGTTTCTGTGCTCAGTGTGCCCTTATCCTTCCCGCAGTTGCGGTACATTCCCATCAGACCAGTGCTCTCCAGCTCAAAAACTCTCCTGCTCATGACAGATGGTCAAGAGCAACCAGTACATCGGTCTCCCAATAGAGATGAAGGTCTCTTGGTTGAAAGAAGAAATGGACTTTCTGTATTTGCTCCACTCAATCCCAGTTTCAACTTCTCCAAGGACATAAAAAGAAATTGCAACTTGCGAGACTTTTGCATACATAACAATGATGGCTCAGGGGAAATTCCCATTTTGGGGTAGCTTACGAAATCCCACCCCTGTGGTTATACATGCAGTTGGTGATTGTGAATCCTTCTATCAGTCAGCAGTCTCCCAGGCTGTCACTGCACACCAAACAAGCGCTTAAGTAAATGGTCTCTACCAAGTCGTGTCTGTATTCATCACCCTCTACGACTCTGTTACACTCACTTAATTTCAAGGAATTTTCTTCTGATTTATATCAATGTGAGTAAGACCCAGACCTTTGCTGCTCAGCCCCGTAAAGTGAGAGATGCATGAACTCCACAGGTGATTCCACAGGTGATTTTCTCTCTCTCAAGCTATCGCTTACCAATGCAGGGCCTTCACTGGCAAAACCAGTCTAAAGATTTCCTGTTCCCCATCGCTTTCCCTCTGCCCAGTATTTTTCCAACCTGATGCAATTCTCTGTTCATGCTGCAGGAAACAAGGGGGTAGATCCTAAACTGGTAGTAATGGAAGTCACTGGATGAAATTTTAGCAGTGGGGGAATCTCACCTGACTTTCCAAAGCTTTGCAAGAAGATCACTGTTCATTGTCATATGAAACTGTTGGTTTTTCAACTTCTTTTGCATCTGGGAAGGGGACAGCTATGGAGAGAATGCCCATAGCTGTAACCAATTCTTACTCTGCTCACAACCTGTCCCACAAGTACTGAACACATTTCACACAAAACCATCACAGAATCTGAACTTCTGTGCCCAGATAGACTTGTATGTATGCAACACACTTTTAGTCCTGTGTTAAGGTATAAAACTCCACACAAATAAAACTCGGTGCAATGCATTTTCCCTACTTACATTTCTATCTGATTCCATGGATGGTATGCAGACCAACAAACAAAACCTGATCTGTCAGGTCTCTGGTGGGGAATCCAAACGAACCACGGTGCACAGCTCTTTTGTCACCTAAGGTAAGAATGAGTGTGCTTCTAGAATAAAATATGCAAAGATGTAGTTCCAAATTAGGCTCTTCCATCCTTACTTAGGTGCCTAGTCAGGAATGAGGCACTCATCAAATCAGTGGTTCAGCAAGTCACACCTGTCAACTGAGCTGTAGTCACTGCCAATTACTGCTCATGGGCTCCTCGGCCTCCCCAGCTGTGAGGGAATGTGACTTGTTAAAAACTTCAATAAAAGAATTTCACGGACAATTATAGCGGTTCAGCTGATAGATGGTAAGTTGTTAAGCTGCCATAAATCAGTTGTCAATCTGAGCTGTAAATAGGTGACCTAATTTTCAAAGAAGCTGAGATAATAACTTTCATCACTGTCAAAGGGAGCTAATAGATACTTCAAACTTCTAAAGTCAGGAAATTCAGGGCTAAATCCTAAGACTTTTATTCTGCCTCAGTAATATCTGACACCAGATGTGGTCCTATTGGTTTAAGTGGAACTACACCTGGCGCAAGCAGCTTGGCATTGTTTAGGCACCTGAATAAGGATTTGGAAGCCTAATTCTGGGAATTTGTTTTCATAAATCTGAAAGTCTGACTTTCATAACTTTGAAATAATCTCTCTTTTCTTCCAGTGATGGTATTGTTATAGCCATGGAGGCCCAAGGAGGTAAGAGAGGCTGGGCTTTGTAGGGACAAGATCTTCTAGTGGAGCAACAGATAAAGTTGGTTTAGTAGTGTTGCCCCTCTCCCTATGTACCTCACTTGTCTCCTCCACATCACTTACTGTTCATGCTCATCTAGGGCTTTATTCTGTTCTGACACAAGCTTCATGACAGAGTAATGGTACTGGTTACAGTGCAGCTACGACAAATATACACCAAAAAAAAAAAAAAAAAAAAAAAAAAAGAGCTCAGAGTTGCTTTCACATCCCCAGTCCAGGAAATTCTCTCAAGCAGAATTTCACCTCCTTCTTATTGCAAAAGTAATACAACATGAACTGTATTTACTATGTGCAAATACAATTCTTACATCCTTTTTAAATAAACCTTCCCTTGAATTTTAAAGGAATCAGCATTTCTGGATTTTAGTCTATTAAAATGTTCTGAGCTTTGAATGTTCAGAAATCAAGTACTCAATAAGAAAGGTCCAAAAAATGAAAGCAAAAGTGTTAGCAAGATGGTGTCAACTTATCAGAAATAAGCAACCGGCACACTTAGCAGAAATCCATAAAGTAGAATAGAAACTAAAATAAAAATCTCAGTCAGTGAAGGAAATGTGATTGTTTTCCAAAATATGTTGACTCTTGACAATTTCTGAATTGTGATCACAGCAAGGATGCTAAGCTCCACCACAACCCCAGGATACCTTTGAGTTCCTCATTGATACTTGCTTCAGCACTATTCATTTTTCAGTGCTGGCTTTCATTTCTTGTTCTTCGTGGACCAAGCTCTGAGGTGAATCATATGGGTTTTCTCTTGGAAAACCTAACAACAGTCCTATGTTTAGCTCTCTGTCTCCTCCATTTTCTTCTCACTCATGCTTCAGAAACATATTTTTCTTAGATTAGTCATTGGAGGGTGCTTGACCAAGCCAGCAGCAATTCCTCCCCACCATGCACAATGTGCGCCCTTGCTATGCTGATGACGCTGCGTGCCATGCTGGGAAGCCGCTGCATGTCTGGTGTGCCTGGAGTCACTGTGTGTAATCATGCTGTAAGTATCGAATCAGTCTGTCCGGGAGAGGCAAGGTGTCAAGAAGTTTAATGCGGTTTCTTCCAACCAGGCTTCGTACCTTGATGCGGCAAAGATGGGAAAGAGGTCGTGGGGGCTCTGAAAGACAGGCAGGTCAGAAACATGAGCACAACAGGTTTAAACTTGAGAGGGACAGCTTGGCTTTGCCAGGATGGTGGCAAGAGGAAAATGGGAGAAGGAAGAATGAAAAAGGGGGGCTTTTCTCTAATGGAGGGATGATGCATCTGGCATTGGTGGCAGCTCATCTATTCTGAGGCATGGCATAAGGAAGGAAGTGGGGCTGGCAGATGGAGTGCTGTACCCCACCTCAGCCTTAGCAATGGGCTTTCTAGGAGGATTTAAACAAGCCACTTCACAGTACTCAGTCTTCCCACAGAAAATAAATATACTATGTACCAAATTTAGCTTGGTGCCAGAAAACTAATTCTGGTAATGTCTATGAAAGACTTGGGATCCTGAGAGAAAGGATGTTTAGGAGAGCAGAATATTAGTAAAGTCTTTAAAGGCCACTGGGGCCTGCTGGGCTGCTGTGGAGATAGTCAGGCTGCCCACCTGCCCAGATCTAACTGCACCCCAGGTGCAGACAAATGGGTCTTCCTGCACTGGCAATGCTCATTCCCAGTGGGTCAGATGCACAGCTGCTGTACATTTAACATCACAGAGTCAGTGACACCCCAGCAATTTCTAGTGCCTCATACCTGGTCCAAAATGTAATTCAGTCTCAGCAGGGAAAACCTATCAAGTTTAAGGGATGAATACTCAGAGGAGATGGTGACTGAGGTTTTGAGTCCGATAGTGGGACTATTTGTGCCAGAGTCTCTCCTGGTTGACCATACCTGCTTTTTCTTTAATTACAGCCCAGTCCTCATAGCTGTCGATATGCTCCTTGAGCCGGGAACAGAGCTGCACATTACCCACATAATCCAGGAGAACATCAATGATTGGCCCGGCCCAGCGACTCATCTCTGGAGTAGACACCATTTCACAAAACTTCAAGGAAAAACAGATTGACTACAGTCAGTGGGACATGAATACACCCGTGGAAACTGCAACAACAGCAACAGTCCCGACTGCGTTGGTGATCCCACCCTTCTACCAGCTGTGAGAGCAATTACCAGTTTCCCCTCAGAACTTCAATTAAAGCCTCTTTTGTTGCAACTGAGGGCAGAATCCCCTCTTTACAACCACAGGAGGACACAAACCCCTGGTGGAGTCCTAGCTCTGGAGCATGGGAAGGATGCTGAATTATTTACAGGGTCCAAAAGTCCTACTTCCACAGAAATGGGAGGGCAGAGGAGTGCTCACAGCTTTGTCCCAAACCAGTAAGGGAGCTGTTGAAAGATCCATGCAGCCCAGGGCACCATGACCCAGTGTGCTGGGTCCCTTTCCCTTCTTGGGAGGGGCTCTGTGGGAAAGCTGTGCACAAAGGAGGCTTAGGGAAAGAGAGAGATTCAGCAGAGCACTGCACCTCCTACTTCTGGTGAACCCACTGGTATCTGCAGCTTTTTGGGGACCAAACACCTCACTAGAAACAAGTCTGGGGAAATCTCTGCAGAGATGAGTCTCAGGCAGTTTTACTTGCCAATGGGAGAACTATCCTGGGCCTAATACAGAACAGAAGCATCTTCCTTACTCAGTCCTGGATCAGGCAAATCTTCTGTTGCCCCCAGTGTGAGCTGCAGAGTACTCAGAGCCATTGCATGGAGGGTTGCTTATGGAGATACTGAAGAACAGACTTAAGGACCTGACTTTAAGCAGTCTCATTTCAAAAAAGTAGTGACTTCTCTTCCTACTTTAATGTAAATATGTATATTATACCAGATAGCTTCATCTATCTGTTAGGGTGCTATATATGATGAAGATATCTGTGGACTTATCTGCATGTGAGCAGTCAGAAAATTTAAGATTAATTAAATCACACTGTGTGGATAAGAACTCAGGCACATGGCTGAACCCAATTTAATGATAGTGGCTTAAGCACCATCCATCAGCTTAGTCACTGAGACTGTCTGCAGGCACCCTCCAAGATGACCCCAAAGAGGAAAGAAAATGCACCAGCTTAAACCTCTTTCAGTTTAAGCTCCTGTAGCTAGATCACATTTGTTTATACGTTCATGAGCCCTAACTCAAAATGCATTAAACTCTTGCATGGATACTCTTATTCGGAAATAAAATTATATCAGCTCACCTAGGAAAGAACAAAGCTGCAGAAAATTATAAGGCCATTTTATTCAAGGTGAGAGCATTCACAGAGGTGTTTTCTACTCTTCTGACTTTTTTTTTCCGCTGAGAATCACCACGTAATGTTTCCCAGGAAAATTAGATACAGTAATGTTGGGAGTATCCCAGTGGGACAACCCCCAGTTTCCTACCTGGACCACTTATAGGAAGTTCAGTTTAGTGTATCTGGCTGTCATTCTCCAGTGCATATGCAACTGCCACCCAGTTACCCATAGGATGTGCAAAGTGGGGATCTGCACTACCGCCTCCAAGCAGTAACGCCACTTTGTCAGAGTTTAAATGAGGACACATGCGTAGGGCAATAAAATACTCGATCTTACGGCTTTCCTCTTCTTGTCTCCACCAAAGACCTTGCCTGCCTTTTTCTCTCTTCCCTATTCACAAGCTCAGCCTACAAAAATGTTTTCTGGAATAAAAATGTCCCAAAACATGTTTCAGGAAAAGAAGCACAGCGAAACAAAGCAAAACAATGCAAACCTGCAACTACAGCCCATGGGACTGACTCAGGGACAAACTGACTCTGGGCCTGGGACATACTTTGCCTGCAGTCTCGGTAGGCCCCTGAATGCCCTCTCGCGGCCGTACGATACTTCACTCCCCACATTCACGGTTTTGACACTGCAATTCTGGAAATGTGGAGTGAGGCAGCAACCATTTTTTTGCATTCTCTTTCTCCAGGACACATTAATTTAGTAGCAACAGTAATGATCTATAGTTACTCATTTTTCAAATCCACTTCCAGTAGCTCATAGTCTTTACTGTATAAAGACTAATCATTCAGATTTGTTATCCTTCCTAATCTTATACAAGAAAATAAAAAGTGCACATCTTTTGCGTGGAGAAGGCTATAGTTTCATAAGATCCTCAATACGTCAGAATACAAACCATATCGCAGCTACATCATGAAGCTGCACCATACAGGCCTTACTTTTATTAGGCAAATTCCCAGCAGTAAGAAGCAAATTTAAAGTAATATCAGAGGGAAGGGATTGCTTTTTCTCTGTATGCGTTTGTCCCTCACCGGTCGCTCTCTAGGCACAGATACAATTTTACACAGCTTTTGCTATCTCTGCCTCATGTGGTCTGACCTTTGAGGTGATGACTCTGTTTGTGAGTGACCTAATATTTTGTTAGGCACTAGAAGTAGTTTTAGGTGAGATCCAGAGGGAAATAATGTGCTTAAATAAGCAAAACCAGAACAGTTTTTGAGTGGCTAGAATATAATAGAGGGCTACCGACAAACCCTCTCTCCTTGCCTTGGAATTCCAGCCCTCTGTTCACTCTACATGCTACCATATCATGGTTCAAGAACTAGAGGTGATATATTTTATTAATTTTACTTTGACAAAAATGTGGTGTCCTGGAGCAATTTTACTGTGACAAACACTCTCAAGAAGACGACAGCTCTGTTTGGGATAAGAGATTATTTTGATGGTTTTTTACAAACCTTTTTCTAGGATTTCTTTTTTTTGTTTGTTTCCCAGACATGTTACTGGAGAGTAAAGTCTTTTGGAAGACAGGACTGATAACAAGGTCAAGATTTCCTAGGATCTTTTAATGGTTTCCTTTATTCTTTCCACCACCAAGCAGCATTTACAGGTGACCATCTCTTTGCGCTAAATGACACTTTCTTCTGAATCTCTCAAAGCTACTCCTAAACTAGACAGAAGCTGATTTATTTCTTCCTTGATTCTCTGCAAAATAGAAAGACTGTGGTGCTCAGATTTCTTTATTGTGTTGCATGTTGAAGCCCCTCTCCAGGGCTGCTTATCCAGTAGACTTGGAAATTGCAAGTATTTACATTCATTACTTTACCCTCATGAAGTGAAGCACGAGACAATTTTAATTTAACTGGGAGCTTAAATTCCCTATCAGACAAAACAAATCTTACAGGGCAAATAAAACAAGCAGGTTTATACTGCCCATATGCTACTGCCCATATGCTACCACCCATATGACACTGCCGGTCAGGAAAACATGCTTCACTCCTGGCACCTCAGGTTCAGAGGAAAAGCATATTTGTAGATCTGACTGCAAGGCTGTCAAGATGGCTATAATCCCCTGCAAATTCAAGCTAGGGCCACAGCGGTTGTTGCCTACCATCCTGCTCTCATTGAATATGGACTTGGAACATTCACAGACTCTTACTGAACTTTTTTTCCTGTAAATAAAGGCATCTTCTCTCATAGGAAAGTTGGGAGAAAAAAATACATTCAAGTTGTCAAGATACATGGGTAGGAGACATCCTCAGAGCTACTGTAGGTAGACTAGGCAGTGCTTACCTGTACTATGGTTGGCTCCTTGGGCAGCTGAGGATCATTAAGTCTGTCCCGTCTGTAATTTAATGCAGGATGTGGGCCGTTTCCATACCGACACTCAAAACAGGAACCTGCATCACAGCCCAAATCGAGGAGATACTTCAGCACGGAAAGGTACTTCATTGAAAACATGATGGTAGCTGGAAATGCGGTGGGATGGCTTGATATATAAGCATCGATGTTTGCTCCATGGTCAAGGAGCAGTTTCATGGTCTTCAGGCAGCCATGGCGGATGGAGATGAGTAATGGGTTGATGAGGTCAACATTGGGGTTGGCTCCAGCTTGCAGCAGGAGTTCTGTGGCATAGATGTTGTTGTTAAAAACAGCAAAATAGAGGGGGGTGGTGCGTCTGTCCTCGTAAAGGCAGGACCGTTCGTTGGAGAGGGTGGTGTTGACATCGTAGCCAGCATCAATCAGCTCTTCCAAGATGTCATCATTGTTGCGTTCGGCTGCTAAGTGCAGGGGGCTGATGCCGCTGCGCTTGACACGGGTGCGGCTGGTCACAGGGATCAGCATGGAGACAATCCTGCCAGGTGGAGAGTCAGTGAACATACCAGATCATGGGGAGCCAAAAACACAATTAGAAAAGGGGAGAAAAAGAAATAAAAATATTTCCAGGTTGGGTTCCAAGCTTTAGCCCAGGGAGAAAAAAGGTACAGCCAAGTCCTAAACCCCAGTAATCAGGGATTGCTATTGGATAGTGTGGTGTGGCCTTAAACACAGCAACATAAATCAAGCTGCTCTCGTTATATAATGTGAAATTCAAACAGTCACAAATCCATGATCATTTTTATGTTTCCATAGGTGTCATTGGAGCTACCTGACCAGCCCCATGGGTTAAACCCTCATTTCCTGCTCATAATGTTGGGTGGTTTAGCCAAGGCACTAGATTGATTCTGTAAATACAGACAAATCACCTTAAGCTACTTCCAGAAAGAGACTAGGGACCATCCAACCTGAGTCTGCCTACTGTCTCAGGAGATGCCCATGCTCCCTATATAATGCCTGTGGAGAGAGGGATATCTAAAAAGGGAATTTGTGGGACCCAGTAAGCCAAGCACACCTTCTCCTCCTCTTCTTCCTTCCATGTAGACTCCTCTATCTAGCAGTCAAAAGCCCTTCTAACACAAAAACATGCAAAGCTCAGTTTCCTACCATGTAGTGTGTCTCCTTTAAAATGCTGCATGTCTTCAGCTTGACTACAATGGCTAGTCCCAACACTGGGCCCCCAAACATATATTTACATAATGAACTAAGCCAAATATAAGTGCTAGTCTCAGGAAACCCTTTGTCTGTGATGCACTGAATGATCCTGTGAAGGACTGAGCCTCCAACGCTCCCAGGAGCTGAAATAAGAGTTGAAGATGCATAACACTTTACAGGATTATGTTCCTATTTACATGATGGACTGCTGATGTCTCCAAGTTACTTCTACCTCTCATTTTTAAACAAAAAAGCTTTTTAAATTATGTAAATATCTTGGGAAATTAAGTGCAGGGTTTTTTTCTCCAAGCAGCCTCACTAGTCTTCCAGCTCTGTGACGCTCACCAGGGAGCAGGAGGTTTGGGTGCTGGCGAGCTGGCAACTTCTCACCATTAGCAAATGTTCTGTAAGAGCCATAATAACAAAAAGGGCATAGAGCACTGTGAGGACACCATGCCAAGTGCCAGCATTAGTCATCCCATGATCAACTGTTTTGAAGATTTAAGGGTCTGTTTTGTTCTTTCCCTCCAGCATATGTTCTTCAGCCAGCTCTTCACATCTGAGTTAAAGAGGCACCATGTCATTTCTGTCTGCAAGGGGGACCTGAACCTCACCGCAGGGGTGCCACACTGAGGCTCTGCATCCAAATGCTGCAGGTCCCAGATCTCAGTACACTCCCTGTACCCCAGATTTATTTTGGGAGAAAAAGCAGGAAGCATCAAATTTGTGTTAGAGTTTAATTTTGTAGCTTGAACCTGTTTCTCTTCCTCATCCTCCAAAGTGGGTTGGTTCAGTAATATGATGCCTCCACCTCTGCAGTCTTTCCTGTCTATCTAGAGGGATAAGGCAGCTCAAGTGAAGGCAGCCAAGGCCAGACAAGTCAGACCGCATCCCACTTCTATCACAGGGCTGATCTTCATGTACAGTTTCAAAATAGTGCTGGGTTTCCCCTCATCCCTGACACCTGCTTCTGCAATTTCTATTTGTTAAAAATTATATGGAGGAGGCGGCAGACTATCCTTAGTATGAGTGTGCCAAGAGTTTATTGACTTGCATTAACTTAATAAATCTGCCCACACTTCACAAAGTCTTCCCTTCTCAGCATCTCAGTTCTGTGGGGGAAGGAGTTAAATGACTGCTTGTGATTGTCCTACAACTGATGAGATGACCCTTATGAATTTCAGGTCAGTATTGACAAGGTGTCATTTAAAATAAACAAACACCAAGCCATAGGAGTTGACAGTTGAGCCTTGGGACCACATTCTTGGCTTTTTGATGGTAGGGAGTCTTTGTGCTCTGGCAAAAAGTTGAAGCGTGGAATTCCTGCAGAATTACGTATTAAATTTGCAGGAATACAAAAAGAGGTCACCATGAAGGGTGTTATTTTACTGAATACCAAAGGAATTAAGAATGATCAGCCAATTGGGCTAAAGCTTTGTAATTCAGATAAATATTTATAAGAGAAAATATTTTTCTTTTTTCTTTCTTTTGCACTTAGTTTGCAGGAGTTGTGCACAAAAATTTGTGCTCAGTGTTTTACAAGTGAAGAAACTCAGAGTTTGGGCTGAATTCTGGTCTCATTTATCCTGCTGGTTGTTATAATAGATGTGAGGTCTGAATCAGGCCCTTTCTTTCATGACATGGGGATGGAGTCAGGTTGCAGAGTTTCCATGTAAATTTCTTTTCACGTTGGGGTGTGGAACTATAGAGGGGAGCAAAAGATTCAGAGAGCTGGTCCAGATTCTATATACAAATTGGATTCAGACCAACTTCCTGTACTTTTAGAAGAACTTTTTTGAAAGTGAGCAACTGGAACTGGGTTCTGTCTCTGGCACATTTCTCATCCAAAATATGTTTGTTTTCAAGAAAATGTCTTTGTAACTCAAACCCCAGAGAAAATTTTGAATCATGCCTGCATTAGTCTATGCAGGTTATTCATGTACACGCTGTAAGCCTATAAACCCATTACATAAATTCACGCTGGGTTGCCCTCTAGAATACACAGCTTGCACAAAGAATCAGGGCTACTCCAACTACACAAAATGAATATTCTCAGGTCTATCAAAGTGATTTGAGAAGCTTAACTGGGATTCCCAGGCAGACCTAAACACTAGGATAAAAGATGCTATGGGAAGGTGTAGTGCTGTCAAAAGTTTTCATTCCTCAGACACTGTGAAATAGATAAGAATCTGCTCTAGCAGTTGTCTGCAAAGATAGCTTACTATGCAGAAACAGCCTTTGCAGTTGGATAACACTGGGTGGGAGTGTCGATCTGCTTGGGGGTAGGAAGGCCCTGCAGAGGGACCTGGACAGGCTGGACCAATGGGCCGAGGCCAGCTGTATGAGGTTCAACAAGGCCAAGTGTCGGGTCCTGCACTTCGGGCACAACAACCCCATGCAATGCTACAGGCTTGGGGAAGAGTGGCTGGAAAGCTGCCTGGCCGAAAAGGACCTGGGGGTGTTGGTTGACAGCCAGCTGAATATGAGCCAGCAGTGTGCCCAGGTGGCCAAGAAGGCCAACAGCATCCTGGCTTGTATCAGGAATAGTGTGGCCAGCAGGAGCAGGGAGGTGATTGTCCCCCTGTACTCGGTGCTGGTGAGGCTGCACCTGGAATACTGTCCAGTTTTGGGCCCCTCAATACAAAAAAGACATTGAGGTGCTGGAGCATGTTCAGAGAAGGGCAACGAAGCTGGTGAAGGGTCTAGAGAGCAAGTCTTATGAGGAGCGGCTGAGGGAACTGGGATTGTTTAGTCTGGAGAAGAGGAGGCTGAGGGGAGACCTTATCGCTCTCTACAGCTACCTGGAATGAGGTTGTAGTGAGGCGGGTGTTGGTCTCTTCTCCCATGTAGTTAGCGATAGGACGAGAGGAAATGGGCTCAAGCTGTGCCACGGGAGGTTTAGATTGGATATTAGGAGAAATTTCTTCACGGAAAGGGTAGTCAAGCATTGGAACAGGCTGCCCAGGGAGGTGGTGGAGCCACCATCCCTGGAAGTGTTCAAAAAACGGGTAGACGTGGCACTTTGGGACATGGTTTAGTGGGCATGGTGGTGTTGGGTTGATGATTGGACTGATGATCTCAGAGGTCCTTTCCAATCTTAATGATTCCTAGTTTTTACTTCCATTATAAATAATCCAGCCACCAAGCCAGGAAACATGAAATTGCTACTCTGCCCTTAATTGGTTTAGTGGTGGACTTGGTAATGTTAGGCTAATGGTTGGACTGGATGATCTTAAAGGTCTTTTCCAACCTAAACAATTCTATGATTCTATGATTCTATATACTTTCTCCTTTGACTATTGCTGAAAGGATTTTGGTAGAAACTGTGATAGTCAGAAGAGTTCACTACAGTCACCAAAAGGGTCTGTCACTGCAAGATGTGACTGTGTTTTGCAAAAATAGCTGTGGGCCACTCACCCTTCTAGCAGCAAGGAGTTAAAGGCAGGAGCAAAAACTTGCACTAGGATCAGAAGTAAATGCTAAGGAGTTCAGGCTCAGAAGCATGCTGCAATGTCCCAGGTCTTGAAAGAGCTAGGTAAACACTATTTACATGACAGTGCAACAATCCCATCCCTAGACAGAATCTTCTAAATTGATATCCTTTATCACAGGCTGTAGAGTTTCTTCCCCTCCTATAAATGCCTGTACTTCACAGGACTGGTAAATCTACCCATTCCTGGTTATTTTTTCCATTAGTTACTTTTCTCACTGTTTAAAGAATGTGCTCAGCTCTATCCCAAACATTTCATTTCAGAAACAAATCACTGGATCCTTTTATGCATTTGTCCATTACGTTTAAGAGTCATTTAATCATTCACTAATAAAGTATATTTTCTAGACCATGAGTAATTCTTGTACTTCTTTTCTGAAGCCTTTCCAATTTCCTGAAAGGTTTCTGAAAGGGAGGATACCAGAACTGGACACCATATTCTAGCAACAATCTCACTAATGCCCTAGAGATTCACTTAACCACTTCCTTCTATCAGCATCTGAATTATTGCTAACAAAACCAGAGGTGAATGCGGCATGTTCTGCTTGTGCAGAAGAATCACAATGGGCTCATGTAGGAAAATGATTGCAAACTATGTTGCAATAGCTATTGAGGACTAACCCCCCACCCCACCCCCCGATGCTTTTTTATTCCATCTGAAGCATATTTTGTGGAGCTCAGTTTAATCCACTTCCAAGATACATGAAGTTATTTAGCTGTAATAGGTGACATCTTGGCAAAGCTAAAGGGATCTTGCACCCCACATTCCTGCTCACCCCATCCCAACCCGCAAACACACTCTTCAGTTTATAATTTCCAACCTGATCTCTGTCAAGTGGAAAGCCCAGTTCTCAACTGGCAGCTACCTTGCTCACAAGGCTCAGAATTAGATCTAGGACATTACATTCTCCTTTTCATAAGGACTTTTGATTCTTATCTGAAAGATGAAACTATGAAATGAACTAAAACTTACTCGCAAATCCCTTTTTTGGCTGCTATGTGAAGAGGTAACAGGCCATCCTTATTGGGTTTGTTAGCATCTGCTCCTTGGGATAAAAGAAACTCCACGACAGGGATGTGTCCATTTTTACAGGCTTCATAAAGAGCAGAGGCGTTATCACTGGCTTGAGTATTTATATCAGCACCTAGGAAGGAAAAAAAATCTTTGTAGCACCGAAAGGTTCAAATCAGATGGAAGCAACATACTTTGAATGAACACATAAGTCTCCATGACACTTGAAGCTACAAAAGGTGCAGGAAGAGGATGTGAATGAGGTCATATCAGAGCAAAAAGTAAAGGTGATACAGTCATATCAGTTATACACAGTTATGTCATAGACCTCCACTGGCTTTTACTATGATCTGAATTTTACGAGCGAGAGTTTAACACGGGTGGCAACCATTAGCTTCCAGCCCTGAATCCAGGCTCTATTCAGCTGTATCTCAAAGACAAGAACTTTAAAATGTGCTCTTCTTTATACAACATGGCCTTTTCTTTGAACACTATAATTCCATTAGTATTTATGTGTTTACACTATGTATATACACTGTTCTTGAGCAGGAGTTTGTACCAGATAATCTCAATAGGTGCTCTCCAAAATTCTATGATCATGTATTTATGATACCTATTTCTTTATATTTATACATATTATTTACACTCTACATAGTCATACTTTAAATACATTTATACTATATTTTAATTTTAGTACATATCCAGGCTAAAAAAGGACTCTCTAAAATGCCATCTGCATAGTACAGAGCAACAATTCTAATCAGCTTTTATCTGGGTATGCCTTAGTCAATGAATATTTCATTTCAAAACTCAGCACCTAAGGCCATATCTCTTCGTTTCACAAGGGTTCAAGTTAGGATCCAAATGGTAAGTTTTACCACAAAAAGATGAATATTATTAATGAGCTACTAGATTATTTGAGGCATTTTTTTCTAGTGTGTGCTTGGCCTAATAAACAATATGCAAGAATAAACCAAGACCCAATACGTTTTGGCCACAAACAATTTGGAATCTAGCTTTTTCTGTTCTAGATATTAAGGGCTGACAGCCTGGGTTTTGACTCTAATATGCTGTACCATGTTGTCCTCAGGAAGGTTGCTCGTATCCTAAATGGGAATGACAGTTCATTGGAGTTTTGCTTCTAAGCCCCAATAAAGAAGCCAATCAGTCTCCTGTTTGATCATGAAAACTCCCTGCCAAAGAGAACATTTTCCTGTGCTCTCACCCCAAACAGAAACATCTGTGTTGTGTTTGGCCCTTTGAAGATGTTGTAGCTGGAAACATCAGGAGAATGACAGTGACAAAACATAACACAGGACTATGTTCCTAATGAAAAAGAACTGAAAAAGAAACCCTATTTATGATGAACATTGCTCATCATAAACAATGCAGTGATATCATTCCTGGGATTCTCAGAGGAGCATTTCAGGGCTTGAAACAATTGGACAGTTTTATTGGATTTTCTCCTGTGTATTTTTCTCAAAATTGAACTTTAAGGAAATCCTAATATCTATCTAAGTTGAAATACAAATCACATTCTGGCTTAGTTTCTAAAATTGTAGGCAGTGTGATGGACTAGCCAGTAATATAAAACTGACTTGACAATGCTAGCTGGACAGCAGAACACATTTTTTGTCCCCCAATTCTCATATCTGTCTTAGCCATACTAAGAGCTTCAGAAGTTTTTCTTATCTTCATGGCTGTTTAGCTCTTGTTTCACAAGTGCAGGACCCAGTTCTTACCTACATTGAAGATATTAGCCCACAATGAAAATAAAATATGCCTCCAAGTAGTAGTAAAGTATGTTGTGCTTATTGTAAAGCTGTTTTGAATGAGTGGAGCAGTAAAAGTTAGGTTTAGCATAAACCAGAATCAAATCCACTCTGTTTATGTGCTTGAACGCATACACATGGGGGAGAGCGAGTCTGCTCCTCCTTGGTGTAAATCCATTAACTATACAATAGTACTTTATCTATTTTCAGTAGAATCCATCAGTGGAGGATAGCTAACCTTGCCCATCACTGCACATGTTCATGAGCAGATGGGGTTGGCTAGTGTTTAACTTCTGCCATCTATTACCATCTACAGTTGTCTTTTATGACTGATTGGATTTTAGGCTACATGTGTGCAGTAATATGGGTTTTGAAAGCTGTCAGGCAATGCAATTAGAGAGCACCATATTACTTCCCAAAGTTGGTGACCATGAATGAATGCTGAAGAAGTGCATGTGTCTAGACCATGCTCTCTGAAATACCCTACACAATTCAGCCATCTGGAGCATCAGGGCTTCAGTACCTCTGCAAACTAGGCCTTGACTTCAGTGACAGAAAAACTGAGCCAGGGAGAATTAACGGGAACTTTGAAATATTAAGAATGAAATGAGTAAAGGCGTGTAACTGCACAACTGTACTCACCACATTTTGCCAGGTATCTCAAAGCTTCCAGCTGCCCACTCTCAGCTGCCACAAATAAAGAAGTGATCCCATAGGCATTTGCAGACTCAATCTTGGCACCCCCTTTCACAAGGATATCAATAATCTCCAGGTCATTTCGGGAGACAGCCTCATGGAGAGCCGTCCATCCTCGATTGCAACGATGGTTGGTATCAGCATTGTACTGTACCAGGAGTCTTGCGGCCTCTGCATTCTTGCGCTCACAGGCTGTTTTGGAAAAAAGGAAAGCGATTAGAACAGGCTTTTGAAAAGATTCTGGGTGTTGTGGTATCCATTTCATGTAGCATAAGGCAATATAATACAACTAGACCATAGTGAGTAAGACCAAAGATCCATCTAGGTCAATGTGAGGGCCAAGGAGGTTGCCAAATGACACTGTCTGGGGCTCGTAAAGGATGTGGCAGTGAAGCCAATCTTCAGCCAGGATCTGGGGGAGGACTGAGTGTTCCGTGCAGGACTTGTGCCAAGCCTGGTACTGAGGGCAATCCAGCCCAGCACATTTGTACCAACTGGACACCACAGTGACACAGGGAGGTGAAAAGGTGTGGGTGGTAATTTATGAAGAACAAACATGTTACAGAAATCACATGACCTGAACACTTTCTTTCCAAATTCTGTGCAAACTGACTCTGTATCTTACTGCCCTGGACTGCAAATAAAGCTCTATATAGACAAGGAAAAAAAAAAACCCAAAACCAAACTCAAACCAACAGTAGCCAGAAAAGGATCCTTAGAAAATAATAATGCTGTGAGTCAGTAGCACTCTCTTGGCCTACAACAATGTATAGTTCAGCTAAAGGTATCTTCTTGATAATTAATAGTATTTTATTGATTTTTATTTTACCAATTTGTTCCATTGCTTTTTGAATCCCAAATCACGAGGCTTACTACACACTTCTACTGTGGGACCCCAAACCAAAGGTACCTAAAATAAGCAGACACTTTTACAACCCCCAATTAGCATTTGTTGCACAATGTGCAGAAAGAAAGGCCAGCACATTCCATAGCAATTGTTTTTTTCTTTGAAATAATAGTGTCTTTTTCTCACAGAGGTCCTGCCTTTTGGTTTTGATTCTTCCCTTGGGACATTGCCATGGCTTCCTCTCCCATACACAGGTGTCACTCACGTGTACTGAAAGCAACTATCTTATTAGGTGCTGCTGTAATTACCTATGCAGAGCTCTGAAGAGCTGAATGTGCTTCCATACTAGGGATGACTGATTTGCTATGACAATTTTTTCACTCCTTTTTTGCTGGAGGATAGACCAGAATATTTTTGCATCAACACTACCACATACTTAATAACAAGTTTTCTCTGCCTAAAAGGTGCTTTCATATTATTGTTTTTATTACTGTTATTATTATTACTATGAGTACTACTAGTACCACTATCGTGTGTTTAATGCACAGTTGAACAGCTTTTATTTAGCTGACTATAAGCCAGAATTTTAAAACTAAGGCATTTTAAACTGAGTGGCTCTAATGTCAGGCATCCAAAGTTGGAGGCAAGGTTACTGTTGAAACCGGTAATATATGCTTTTTAATGTTTCAGAGCACTAAAAATAGTCATGGCAGGAGCAGTCAATAAAAGGGGAAGGGACACAAAGGTGTGAGAGATCATCTCCTCTGAATCTCTGTGATATCATGAATGTAATGCTGTTCTACTGAAGAAAGCGTTCTCTCTGACCAGCATCAAAGTTATATGTCCATGTTAAACACTTTATCTACCTCACTGAATCATTTATAACTTTATGCATCTCCCACAGGACACAGCCTGGCCTGGCCCACACAGTATATTGATCACTGGCATGTCTACAGCTACTGTACTCCCACCTCTAACAGCTACTTAGGTCCTCCTGTTTTAGAAAAGCATACATATTCCTGTACTGTCCAGCTTTCTACTTTCCGTAAGTTTGGGACATTGTGCAGGCACCCTGTGCTTAGGGTCCTGCTAAGCGTCACACCTCAGCACCACGCTGCAGCCTGCAGCCCGCAGGGCAGCCACTAATCCTGTCTCTGGTATGGATGAGAAGAGAGGCCGTGGCATGGCAGGTCAGACAGAGGAGATACAGGACTACTGGAGGAAGGTGCAAAATGGGAGCTAATTGCTGCGTTTCGGCCCCATATCACAAGAGCACCTGTGGCTCCGCCTTGGTGGTGTCAGAAGAGCTCAGCACCCCTGGAAACACAGCCACTCACCTTTGTAGAGCGGTGTTTCTCTGGCCTTGTTGGAGATGTCGGGCTCGGCCCCAGCCTGCAGCAGGGTGAGCAGGCAGTCCAGGTTGCCCCGGCTGGTGGCCAGGTAGAGAGCTGTCTCCTCATTGAGTGTGCGCTGGTCGATTGTGCCGGGGTACGCTGTGAATAAATGGCGAGCCCAAAGTCTTTATGGCATGTAGTAAATACACAAGTATCTGCAGCACCATCACCTTTAAAAATCCTTGGAGCTTTAGGTGAGTTTTTGTTGTTTATTTCTTTTCTTTTCCTTTTCCATGAGCAAAGGAAGTTAAGAATATACTATAAAGTTACTATAACTCAGATTAAGTATCTAAATCAGTCACCAGCTTAGATTAAAATCTTCGGCTATCGCCACTAGTGATGTGGAAAGCTGCTGAGTAACTGCTCTTAGTAGCAGTTTGAAAACAAACTCCAGTAGTTAACCACCTTCAAGCACCAGCAAAGAGGTGCTGGGCTGGATCTCCAGCTAGTGGGACCTGGGGTAATTGCTGTCAGCTGTGGCAGCCAAGCAGTTCACAACAGCTGAGAGCTCAGCTACAAGGCTTTACTGTGAGAAATCCAGGGCTTGGCAAGATCTCTCCAGATATAATTTTCTCCTGAAGACCCTAACTTTTAGAGGCTTCAGTCTGGAAACCTATTCTCAAAGAGAAGGTGAAATTAATATACACTCAGAGAGGCTGGGAAAAAAACTTCACACACAGTCCCAGGCAAGGATCAGGCTGCTGCTAATTCTGCTTTTTAGTTTATTCATATTCTTCTTCTCCCTTTTGTAATGAATTAGTTTTAACTTCACTGACCTTTTTGCAACAGGCTCAGGCAACCCACTTGGCCATAGTACGCAGCTTCATGGAGGGGTATCCAGCCGTCCTTATTAGGTTCAGAAAGGTCTTTTCCTGATTTCATCATATTAGATACTGCTTTTTCATCTCCATCCTTGATTGCTGCTACTACAGGGTCAAGTTCTCTTTAAAACAAGATTAAAACCTGATTACTGCTTCCTTCACTACTGAGAAGCTTTTTGCAGCAACATCACTGTATTATTTGGCCAAAGTAGCGAATCCCTACAGCCTATATAATAAGTATTCCTGGCCCTAAGGTGTCTTGCTACAGGGCCTGTGGAGGTAAAATTTGTGTGCTCTGATTTGGCTATTCACAACAGAAGAATCACTGACCAAAGGTGCTGCTCTCTTTCCTCGGAGTGTAAGGAAAGTGTAGGTGTGACTTGCCTCTGACAAAAACATTTATATGTTAGATATCTGGAGTTGGGGGAGACTAGCTCTACCTGTGTTCTGTACAATGCCATTAGCATCCATGGTTGTGATAATTACATCACCCTCCCATGTGGCAAGGTGTTTCCATATGAGATCGCCTAAGCAAGATCAGCTTTGAAGAGAATTGCCTCTGTTCATTCCTGAAGAAAATTTTAACTTTGATTTGCAGGTGGCTTAGCCCTAAAGCAGAAATTCTCCATAAATCTTATTCTTGTATTTTAAAGATACTTCCTATTTCTCTTACACAAGCCTGTTTTCAGAAGTTAGCTGGACCAGCTATGAAGAAGGGAGAGCTCTAGTTAAATCATGTGAACGTTACAGTGGTGGTCTGGGCCCTAGTTTCTTTAGCCAGGGAGGATTAAAAAGAAAAAATCCACCTACCCAAATGAAATTCTGATCTGCCCTTCATGACCATGCCCCAGAGATACCCAGCTGTTACTTCAACATTGAGTACTCAAATTTTCAGAAATGATAACTACTTCGCACATTATAGACCTTCAAAAGTGTGTCTTTGGTGTCCCAGTAAGACATGTTTGGTGCTGGACACTTCTGAAAATCTGGTCTTTAGAAGCCTGCTGGGGAGCAGACCCTTTAGCTTCATCAACAAGTCCACTCTTGCAAACCTCTTAGCCAAGTTAGCAGTTCCCCAAGTAACTGCAAGAGTCAGGGGCCTCTGGAACACCAACTTGGACCTTGTGGTGAGCTGTGAAGTGGTTTGTGTTACGGTCCATTTGAACCCAGCAAACCACTGTCAGGCTCCACAGGGCCGAGTAACCTCTAGGCACAGGGAGTAAAAGGAATGAAAAAATATTTGGAAGGGAAGGAATATTTTAAAGCCTCTTTGGAGTAGAAAGGCATTGAAATGTGTAGAATCACTGAAAAGTGTTAAAGTAGTATTTCAGTGTTTAGCAGCAAAACCAAAAATGATGTGAAGTCATCTTTTTTGATGCTACCTAAATCTGAAGCTTTCAAGAAGCAGCTCATTGTGAAAATCTACAAAAAGCATGACGTGTGCTCCATGCCACCCAGAAGTGAGACACAATGAGCAGCCTACAAGTGAGCTTTTGCTCTGACAAGCCTTCCCTTTGCCAAGCATGCATTCTGTACAGTCCGGGCAGCAACCCATTTCTCCAAGCTCTGTAAGAGCGACTACAGAGCAGGGCTGACCTGGGCACACCAGTCCTTCTGCAGAGCAACAGTGAGAGCAGCTGCAGGACTCCCTGCTCTGCGGGACTCACAATGCTGCCTGACAGTCACCGTACCACTGATCAGCAGCGCCTGTAGCAGGGCCTGCCTCCCTCCTTCCACCCCTGCTGAGGCTGCCGACAGCACAGCAGAGGCAGGGAGCTGGTACCCTGCAGCCAGTGCGGGCAGTGGCTCTGTGCACGGTGGTGTGCTGTGCCTTCCAGCACCAGCACCTGGCCCTGCTTCTGCTGAGCTGTGCTGGGAGAAGGCAGCCACCAAATGGTTAAGCTCCAGGACAGCGAACACTGCCAAGGAAGAAGCATTTTTCCAGTTCTAATGGGGACTTGCAATAAATGGATGTGGGCTATATTTTCAGAGACAGAGAACAAGAGGATGTTGAAAACATAGGTGAGTGTGTGGTCTGAACTAACTGTAAAGAGAAAATCTCGCAGCCTTGAAGGTGGAGAGACTGGGGAGGGAAGTGCATGTCTCAGAGACCATTAGCATCGCCAGGGCAGGAATACAGCATGTGATGAAGGTCATGCAGGGCAGTGATGATGGGAACAACCAGAAACTCTGGTTATGACAGAAGGTCTAAAATGCCACAAGAGAGTGAGATCAGAGACAGAAAAATATGGGCAGCTCAGCACAAGAGTTTTCACAAAGCAGATCATTGGTACAACCTCTGCATTTAGTGCAGGTTACAGGAGCAGCACTGGATTTCATTGCCTTGCAGGGGCTGGGCAGACCAACAGCCTGAAACTCACACAGGCGCCATTAATTTCATCTTGCCCGGAGGTACCCAATCCGTGCCATAAACACTGATGTTAGCACTGAAAGAAAAGTCACCAAGCTGCTTCTCTGAGGATAAACTCAGGGCCTGGAGCGGAAGCAGGTGAAGACAACACGGGTGCCAAGGAATAGGAAAACACGCCATTTCCCAGGTGAAAAAGTACTTAGTGCCACTTGCTCCCTCTCTATAGCTGGAAGCAGTGATCTCAAGACAGCAGAGTCACAAAAATAGCAACACTGGAATGGGGGGAGACATGGGACACAAAGCCAGGCGTTTTGCAGCTAGAGCAGGCGACTGCCTTCCTGGCCGCAGCCCACCCAGGAGGAACTGACTGACCTTCTGTTAACTGCCGGGCTGAGGTCCCAGGGACACTGCTGTATCTTCATACTATTTAGAGTTCCCTGGGGACTAAAACTAAAATTGCTGGTTTTGTGTAGATAATGCATTCTTATACAGGCGTTTGAAATTGAGCATTTTGTTGAAGTCAGTTAACAGCGACAATTGGCACGTTTGGCTGGGAGAGGAGGAGGAGGTGGGGGATCTTTGTCTTTAAAAGCCTCTGGCACAAGGCTGCTGAAGCCATCTGTTGCTCTGTGCAAAGGTTCATGTTACACACGCAGGGCTGCTCACTGCGACCTCGGGATTCAGGCACACGATAGTTACCAGCGCTTAATGAGTTACTGCATGCTAGGTGGGCCATGGCAGGAGGCTGTGCGTGGGGCTGGCACACAGCAAATGCAAGGTGAATCATGTTAGCTGAGACCTCAGTGAAAGCAGAGGGTACTTTGGATCTGTGGTTGGGTTAAAAATGTGTGAAGAATCAGTTACTATTCTGCTTAAGCCCTCAGATGTTGAATGAAGCAAACTTCTGTCGGGCTCCTTGACCTTAAATGATTCCTGAGTAAGATGAGGGGGTTTGCTGGACCAGGCTGTAGGTGCTTTAGCCAAGCAAATTCCAGATCAGCACAGAAAGTTTAATGAATCTCCATGTGAAATCCTTGTTTTCTGCCTGGCTCATAGTTGGCTGTTACAAAAAACCCAACACATTCTGTTGCTTGGATTTCATCAGATAGAAAAAACAAGTATTAGAACTATAGAGGAAGCCTGAAGTTCTGATGAAATCTTAACCTTATAGACGAGTCAAAAGAATTACTGCATTTCAAAGGCCAGTAGCCAAGATAATAAATACTCATTGCAGAAGAGATGTATGGTGGGGTCAATTCTGAGTGCTGCGTAAGAGGTTCAGTAGAGCACAGAAGGGTTCAGGAAGCTCGCTCTTTTCCCGGCAGCCTGGTGAGATGCAGGCAGCATGAAAGAACATCTCCTCAGGTGAAGCCAACTACCACCCCTGCCTGGCTCTGACACCACGGCTGTAAAACAGTCTTGCTCTCATGCTTTCCTGTGGCTTCCCAGCCACATTTCTGTTCTCACCTAGCAGCAGAGCTTTACCCCAGCCTTATTCCAGTCTGCCTGTGGACTGAACTCTATTAAGCTTCATGATGCAGAAGAAAAGCCTGCCCTCCAGTCATCGCACCCAGAGAAGGAGAGGCATGCAAGGTGTGCAGAGTACTTGATGAGAGGATATGATTTCAGTGTGGCCAAGGGGAGCTGGCAGGTGACAGAGATGAGGGAGGCTTCATGTTTCAGCAGAAAGAGGTTTTCACATATGTCAGAGAGGGCAATGTCAGCAGAGAGCCTGGGACAGAGCCCAGATCAGCCAGGGTGCAAGGTGAGGTGGGGGGAGAATGTAGAGCTGGGTGAGAGATGAAAGGAATAAGAGTGGTGGAGGGGTAGTCACTGCAACTGTGCATCCAGGGAAGGACCTGGATAAAACAAAGTGGATAAAACAAAGTGGATTTGAACTGGGCAGACAAAAAAGGCAGGGAAGAGTTTTCTGCAGGACACAGAAGTGCTGCCTACAACACTTTCCTGTCTTCATCTGATAGCTAAAGGCAGGTGCCTGCATCTACTCTGCCCCCCAGAGAGCTGTAATAAACCCATCATGGTCCAGACACTTCCACTACACGCACAGGGGCAGAGCTTGGGCCACCCCCTTGCCTGTCCGCTTTCCTCATCCATGACTGTGTTCACCTAAGCTTATTTAGAGTCTCTGCCAACAGCAAAACATGGCCAGGAGGATCAAAGTCAGTCAAGCTGGTTTCCTCCTTGGGCAGGCAAGATGTGTAGCCCTCCTCAGTGTGGCAGGACCGTGCAGTTATTGCTGGGAACAGGCACGGCATCTTGGGATCATTTATAAAATATTTCCTTTGAACAACTGGACTTTCTCACCCTGTTTACATACTGTGATAAAATGTTTGTTTTCCCCACTCTTTCCCACTGTTGAACCATGAACTTAATACCAGTGCAGTTACTATCAGTACCTGCCTGCCTCATCTAATGTGTTGATGTGGGAGCCAGCCTATATAAATAAACCACAACGCAGGCATCCCTTGCCTGCTGTCCTTGTCACCTCAGAGCTACCAAACGACCCAGACTCCCCAGGACACATGCACTGGAGGGGTGGAGAGGGATGAAGGGGGAGAAGAGAATAAGGGAGGTTTGAGATGGGTCACCCGCAAGACCCTGGGCATGGTCCGGGGCAGCTGGAAGGTCGCAAGGAAGAGTGGGAAGGCGGCGAGGGTGCGGTGCAGGTATCAGCAAGACCCCTCTAAGCAGTTCATGAGCTCCTCCAGACGAACACCACCATTTCCCCCCACTAGACCCTATCACTGCCCAGAAGAGCTGGCTTAGCGGGAGAGTGGGTAGCAAGACTTGTTTAGACCGCGGGGGAAAGCGGGAGAGGGAGGCACTTACACAGGCTGGGATGTGCTGAACAGGCTGCCGTCGTACCTTCGCCTGACCCCCCAGGCTGCCCCTGAGCTGGACGGCTGAGCACGGCCTCTCGGCTGGGCCGCCAATCTGGAGTGGCGATGACATGAATGAAATAAAGAGAAGTACTCCGAATAGGAGAAACAGGTCATGTTGAGGCAGAAACAGAGACACACATCCACAGAGACGGAGCGAGAAAGCCTGCCGGTCGGGGCTTTGAATAAAAGCAGATGGCCACGGCTTGCTCTGCACTGGATTCAGCTGCTCGCTCAGCTCGAGATTATTTTTGGCCCTCTGAGGAAGTGTCAGGGGATTCAAATGACCATATAAGACAACAGTGAGGTTAACCCTACCACCACCACACAGGAAGCAGGCACGAGGCGAGGTGACATTCATCACCTCTGAAGTGTCACGCAAGCAGGTCGGAGGTGGGGGCAGAGGAGGACCCAGGGCCCCCGGGTGCTGGCTCTGTTTCCAGCTCAGCTCTCCCAGGTGGCAGAAGAGTTCGGCAATGCTACGGATCTGGAGCTACAAGCTGCAAAGGTTTTCCCTCCAGTGGGAGGTCAAAAGCTGCTGGGCTGAGGCAAAGGCAGGACAGGTTAACGCACAGAACTGCAGATGCTGCCTTTTGCCAAAATAGCAGGTGTTGAAGGACCCCCAAGGAGGACAGGATGAAATGGCCAGGGAAGCCCTTATTCTCCCCTGCATCGGGTCCCTGCAGCAGAGCTGACAGTACAAGCGCACAGTAATGACACTGAGAAGCCACGACCTTTGACGGGAGCAGAACTGCCTGCTGTACACCATCCTGATTCCGCAGCTATGAAACACACTTACTGCTAATCAGATTGTCCCCATTTTCCCAGCCTTGGAAACCAAACAATCACAGGTGGTAATGAGTGAGGCACCAGAGGACAGTGGAGTTATGAGAAAGAAGGAGGAACAAAGCTTCAGTTACTCCCAGCTTATTAAAAAAAAAAATTAGTGTAAAAGGATATTTTTCCTTGGTTTGGGGTGACTTTGTAGCCTCTTCCCTCCCTCCTTGAGAAATCTGCCTTTTAAAAAATGAAAGGAGAACACGTCTGCGTTTGAAACTGTTAGCAGGTCTCTGTAACCCACAGCCCAGCATCGCGGGGGGGGACGCTGCCACGCTTCGGTGTCTGGAGCCGCTCTTGGCTGAGAGTGGTGTGCTCCAGGTCAGACTCTGATCTGAAGTAACTACGTCCTCTGAAGACTGCAGCATCTAAAAGGTAGCCAGTTCACGCCGGCTTATATACCTATTTTCAGCCTGTCTTCTACGTTTTCCCATAACAAATGCTGTGCTCCCTGTCTGGCAGAACCTAAGCTCTGCGCACCGTGTGTGCCAGTGGGGTGAAAGGAGCCACTGGCTTCCGCAGGGCTTCTGTCGTTCAGGAAAGCTTGTAGCAGTGCCCCTTTTCTTATTTTATCTGTTGCTTAAAACAGACAACATCAAGCAAATTCTCATTTTGCTGTGAGGGCATAAATGACCTCATGGGATTTACAGCAGACTCTGGCTTTGAAACTAATGACAGACTCGCAGAGCAGCCGCTCGGCAAAGCTAATTAGAAAGCACGTGTTCAGACAGGGGAAGCTGCTTTGCTCTTCCCAGGCAGGGTGTTTTTTGGGACGGCGCAGCTCAGGCAGGCACTTACTCACCTTTGCCACGGGTAGATGCGGTAGGGCGGGTTGTGGCTGCCGGGGCGGCTGGGGGCGGCCGCCTCGCTGGGACCAGCCACCATCGACTTCTGGTGGCTCTGGGCAGCTGGCTGACCCGTGGGGTCCTCTTCCAAGCTCTGCTGGATGGCCATCTTTACAAGCTCGTCTTCGCTCAAGCTACTGTACAGACTGTATTCCTCACAGCCTATCGTTTGTCTTTGAGTATTTGCTGCTGTTGTAGCCATTTTTTATTTTTTTTTTCTTTGCTTTCCTGTAAAAGGAAATTGTGATCATCAAAATCTGGAAAATGAAAGAAACTCAACTATCTTGTGCTTTTGATCAGCTCTGCCTTTTGATTAGACCCACCAGAAAACCCTTCAGAAATCCTTCACCAGGGAGAGAACATTATCAGCTAAAATCTGCATGTAAACTTAATGAACTAACTCCTTTCTATCACATAGAAGTAACTGATTTAGCTGGTGTTTAAAAAAGGGAAGGGAGCCGCTGCAAGCAAGGCCGGTTTTTATCTACCTATTCTGGTCACCGCAGTTCAAGAGAAAAATAGGTAAAAGAAATCCCCGTAAAATTAAAGAGCTACAGCTTTGAAATGAATTTATTTAGGAGAACGTCAATGGACATCTCTTTTTGTTGGGTTATTTTTTATTTCTTGCTTTAATTGCAGAAAATTAAGGGAAGAGGTTTGTCTGTCTGTTTGATGATTTTCCGCAAGGGCAGATACTCCATCATGAAGCATAAAGAGACTTCGTGGAGTAATTTTTTCCACCTTATCTGGAGATCTCTCAAGCAACATGCAAAGCTATTCTTTGAAGTTACTTTCTTTGTTTCACTCAGCTAGGAAAGCAACACGACACTGCTCAGTTTCACTTCTTTTTTTTGCTTTTCACAGAACAAACTTCAGGGTCATGAGCTTTAAGACTTATGGTCAAACTCTCTTCTAAGAACTAGTGGTTGAGAGCTGGAAATGAGAGAAGGGGGTAACATCAGGGCACACTCAGCAATCACAGAATGACTGTGAACCATCACCGCAGTGTAGACTCAAAAAAGGCAAAGACAATCCAAAATACTGTGGTATTTCCAGCAGTGATAGGGAAGTACTAATGGTTCGATGCTCTATCAGGATCTCATCCGGATGCCAGAGAATACGCTGGCTACCAGTGTTCAAGAGCCAAGGGGTAATTTCATGGGAGGAGATGGGAAAGCTTGCCTCTGTTAAGAAGATGAAGCCAAGGGGTAATAGGTTTGCTTTTTATAAGCACACCAGTGAGCGAGAACTGTGTAAAATAATGGAGAACACTGGGACGAGGAGCAATGAGTATAAGCTGCCTGTGGGCAGGGCAGGGGAGGATAGGGAGCCAGCAGAAAGGTACTGTGGAGCCATGTGCCCTGGGGAAGGAGAGGCGAGGGGCCAGCTGAGCACACCAGTGTGGTTGCCATCACAGCTGCCTGCCCCCCACCCTGGGGCTGTCAGTCCCTGCCCCAGCAATGCCACAGCAGGGCTGGTCTCCAGCTCCCCACAGCCCTGCCCTGCCTGGCCATGGGTCGTGTGGAGCTGGGCCCCCCGGCAGAGCCACACGCATGAGGCTGGCAGAGCCACCCGGCCTCCAGCTGCTCGGGACCTGCCTCCAGCCACAGCGGGCACCACTGGCAGCAACACCTTCATCTCCCCTTCCTTGCAGGGCTGCTCTCTCCAGCAGGCTGCGGCGCTGCCCTCGGCTCACCGAGTGCCCAGGGCAGCCTGGCTTCCCAGGGACTTGCACCCACATTGATGGCAGCGGGGTCCAGCATGCCACGAGCCTTGCACCAGGAGACTGCCCGGCTCTAGCAGTCCTCGCTGCTGTGTGCACGGCCAAGAGATGGTCCTGACCTGGAGGAAATGGTAGCTCCCCAAATGGCAACAGAGCTGTATCTATGCATGTCAAGACACTCATGTTTGTTTCTTTAACCGTAATTAAAAAAAAAAAAATACAGTTTGAAGACATTGCAAGAGCATGAATCAAGCCGTAAGTAACATAAAATCTTGGATTTACACTTTTCACCTCAGAAATGGTGATATATCCCACATCCACAGCCACCTCAGACTCCAAGCACACCCCAGAAGAATTGGGAAAAGTTCAGGGTTAAAGGAAGCCCAGCAGATTTCAGATTGATCATGACTTTAAACAATGAAGTATGTATTTTACAGCCATGAAAACTGCCAAAACAAAACCTTCTGTTGCTGTAAATAATGCAACCCAATTTTGTTTGGCTCTCTTTTTTTATTTTCAGTCAGATCTCTCATGGCTGCTGCTGGTTACTTTCTCCAGTGAGAGCTGGTGTGCCTGAGCTCTGCTATGACCCTCACTGTCCCAAAGGAACCAAGCCCAGGCATCAAACTGCTGGTAGCTCCCATACGGAGCTGCTGCCTGCCCCGTGCCCCAGCCGCTCCAGTACCTGTCCTTGGCTGTGCTCCAGCCTGCGCCTGGCCAAGAACCATGACACTGGTTTGTTTTCCTAGCAGCTTCTCTGCTGCCTGGCTTGCTCAACTCCTGGCACGCTGGGCAGAACTTTCATAGTCCGTCAGCCTACGTACTCACTCAGTAACTGGTGCGCTGCAGATGAGTGAAACCCACGGGCTGGAGTCAGAGGACTTGTCTGCAGCATCCAGCACTGCAATGCCTAAATGTAGGGACCTGGCCCTGGTGGTGACTCAGAGACCTAAACCACGCAGTTAATGGAGAGGGCAGGATCTGATTGTAAGCTCATAATGGAGGTGATGCACAATGACTCTTTGGAGGAGGCAAGGATGGAGACGAAAGTGCTCCTCTCCGAGGGCAACCTGTGCCAGTGGAGCATGGGGCACAGATCCCTCCTCTTTATCCTCCCCAGTGCCACCGCCAGCATCCTGACAGCACAGAAGGCAGAGCAGGCAGTGGGTCCAGCCTCACCATGCTTCTGAGCCAGGTGTTGGAGTCCCTTCGTGGACAGTCAGGGCTTTGAGGAGTGCGCAGGAGACCACTGCCAATGTGACTCCGCACTCTGGCATAGAGGAGCTAACTGGTTTAGGTGCCGCACTAAATTCCCAATGGGTTTAGGTATAAAGGCCATTTCTGGACATCTTCCACTCCCTCCTTGTTTTGTTTCACACCTCGTTGAGGCACAGGGAGGGAAAAGGAAGATTTTGAGTTTGGGGATCACTCCTACTTCACCCTCTTGTTCTTTGTATGGGTTAACTGGGTCCCACCCACTCTCAGAGAAAAGGGAGAACCTCCACTGTAGATTGGTGGTCCTCACTAATCTAAATATTTTGACAGGAGTCCCACGGAGTGCAGAAACAACAGTGCTGGCTGCAGCTCCCACCACTGACTCATCCTGCAGGAAGAAACGTCATGGGGCCCAGAATAGAAAAAGCTTTCAGTTCTGCTCATCTAACTGGCACAACCCCAATGAAGGTGCGAGGGTCACATCCTGGGGCTGCAGGAGCTTTTGGGTTGGTTCTCATAGCCAAGGACAGCAGCCTTGGCTGTCCTGACCCCGAGCCAAGATGGTTCCAGTTGGGCTTCAAGCTGTTCTTGCTTGCCTCCACCTCTCTCCCCTACCTCAGACTGACCTGCGTGGTACGTCTGAGTTTGGCAGGAGGTACGACACGTGCCTCCTCCGTACAGCTCCCTGTGCGACGGCCCCGAGCAGAGCAGAGCAGAGCAGAGCCACCACCCTCCCCTTCCACCTGGAGATGTTTTTGTCTGAAGCTGCAGAGCCACAAGGATCAGGGACTGGCTCGAGTTATTTCTGTAACAAGCCACAGTGAGCCAGCTGAGCTGCGGTAACAGGCCGAGCGCATGCCCTCAGCTGGAGGCTAACGCAATGCAGCCTGATTCAGTTTAACCTTCCTTCACTGCAGCTGACCTCGGTGGCATCGCCTGGCGCTGCAGCACCCGCCGGGACTGACCCTGGCTCAGCTGACACAGCAGGGCTAAGGTAACCCCATCTGTGGCCAGTGGTGAACTTCCACAACCTTATGAAAGCCCACTAGACTATAAGCTTCTGTAACAAAGGTGTGAAAAAAAAATCAATCTTTGTTGCTAGGAAAGGTTGAACCAGTTTGGATAAGTAAGTAAGATCTGGCCAAAGTGGTCTTTCTAAATGCAACTTGCTCTAAGCCTGCTTGCTGTAGATTTAAATATTGGAATCAGATTTACAAGTTAAATGTTGAGTTTACTGTTCACCCTAACTTCAGGTTTTTGGGGGAGGTTTTAATGTTTGGCTGTCCCCTGCATTTGTCTGGCAGCCCAAGAGCCCATCCTCACACGTGGGTAGCACACAGCATTGCATGCGCTGTAAAAGCAGAACCTGATTTTTAAAGCTGTGGGTATAGAGCCCTTATTATTCATTACCGCTTTACCTTCAGGTCTGAATGGCTTCATTAGTGATCTCTCTCGGCAGAGACGTCTTAGGATACTGCTGCCTGTGCTGCCATTTAATAGCTCAGTCTGACAAGATCTTCTGGATCTAAATCTATCATCATTTGCGCATAGGGCCTGATCCTGATTCTTAATTTTGCCATCCCTATTTCAGTGTGAGTTTGTTTTATTTAGATGTAGAAATCAGGCCTGTGCCATGCAGAGGTAACTTAGATGCTTCCAGTGACCAGAAGGTAAGATTAGAAATGAAATGCTTGTGCCAGGGCCAGGCTGTGACACTCTGCCCTGCGTTAATGGGCAGCTGTACCTGGCAGATCTTCGAAACCAAAGGTACTGCTCACCAGGGCGACTATTAGCAACGACTCACGTCATGGTAAAAGCCACAGACAAACACAGTTAGGTTGCTATTATATTTGGACTACAAGCTCTGTCAACATACAGTGTTTGGGAGAATGGGCCTCTGATCCCTGATGCAACATAAATAAACAACAAGGATTACAGCTGGCTTTGAACATGCAGAACCGTGCTATTCAATACCATTAGCATCTGAAACAACTGGTCCCCATTGATAGCACTTCCTTAAAGAAAAGCTTAGCAAGGCTGCCTGTCCTCCTTCAATAGATGCCAGGCAGCAGAATTAGCAGAATTACTTATTGCTGTCAGAGGAGGGTGGCAGGTGAGTGACAAGGTCATTAAGGGAGCAGAGCCAGGGACTTTGCCTGCCTTTGCACTGAGTTTACCCCAGTCAGCTTGTAACTCAATACAGGACCTCAGTATTTATGGCTCAGCGTGCGATAAACCACGTTTCTAAAAACAAAAACAAGTCTTTGGAGGCTGCAAAAGAGAGGGAGCAGGGGCAGCTTGCTCGTTTTGCTTTTTGCAAGGAATGATTGAGCCCCAGCTTCTGCAGATACGTGTTTGCCTTTCCATGTGTTTGCCTTTTTACTTCTGAGCACACACAGGGGAAGGTAAACGTGGCTGGAAGTCTTCACAGTAAACCAAGCCTCCGCTTTAGCTCTTACTGTGGCACTTTTCAGGCCAGTTTCTGCTGGCAAAGGAAACCAGACCCATTTGCAGCACTTAAAGTATAACTATTTTGCTGTATTTTAGGTCAGTTTCCAGATAAATCTTTGCAGTTCTCAAAGGATATTACATTGGATAACTACTGCTGGGAAGCAAATGATTTTTTAAAAACAGAAAGATTTCAGTGCCCATCAGATCTGCCAGAGCTGGGATGTTAGAAGAATGATGCCTCATGCTGTCCAGCTGTGGCAACAGGCAAATATATTTTGTAACGACAGCTTATGCAAACTGCTCAAGTTCTAGCCCAGTGCTGAAGGAGCAAAGCCAGGGTTCCCAAAAGAATCCTGCAAGTAAACAAATCTCCTTGTCCAGCCCCAGCTGTCAAAACAGGTCACCTATCAGTCTGGCATATGTTACGATGCCATCAAATTGTGACTCTCTGCAAATACTTTACTGGAAATGCATACACCTGCAAGCTTGTATTTCTTCTCAGAAAGCATTAGTTCACACAGCAATCAGTGCAATGTTAGCTTTATGTCATACCAGCTGGAAATTTATAAATGAAATAAATAATTTGCTGATGTCATTATTTTTCCTTCACACTGTGCCTTGCACGCTACGTTGTACCTTAGCATGTTGTCACAACAGCGACAATTATTTCTGAGCAAGCTATTCTAGGAACAAAGATATAAGCATCACCTGTAACTAAAAGAAAAATAAGGAAATGGCAGAGCTACAGTTCTGCTTAACACCCATGAGTGTTTTATGGCTTATTTGAAGAAAAAAAAAAACCCAAAAGCAAACCACAAAAACTCCCAAGATTGTGTTAGGGTGTTAGATTACAAACTGCTATAGGAATAAATATTTGCATAGACATAGGAAACTGATAAATAAGTGATAAATAAGTTGATAAATAAGTTAAACACATGCATTTTTGCATTACCTTTTTGTTCTGTAATAAAAGGGTAACAATACTGTTGAAATGGGTTATCTCCTTGATTAGGTCTTAATTCAGAAAATCCTTGCTGGTATTCATCTCCCTGCTTTGCCTGGATGTTTCGATCAACTGCAGGACAGCTTTGAAACGCTCTCGCTTTGAAGCCTGGAGTTTATTTCTGGATCACCCCATGATCAGCGAATACAAGCCAAAATATAAGTTGTTCTGTATCTCAGATTTCCTGTTTGAAGATGCACGGCAGAAACTTCTACCCATCCTAAAGTTCTTCTTTGTTGCATTATCTGAAGAACTTCACTTCATCAAACATCCTGTAGCTAAATGACACAAAGTTGACCTTTCTATTACATCATTATTTATTGTCCCTGACAAGTAGACCATATATGGACATGTTTCTGGAACCTAAAGAGAAAAAAAAAAGCCTTATAATTTTGAAGTAAGATATGTTGTCCTGGAGAGTTTTATTTACTTGGGGAGAAGGGAGTGCAATTTACTTTTCTTTTAGCTGCTGCTTGTTAAACAAAACAGGCAAATATTACGTGGGTATTTATTGAAGTTTTAGAGTGGTTCGTATATTTTTAAGGCTGCAAGTTTGAGACTTCAGGATTCCAAAAGATGACAAAAGCAGCTGTGAACCTGTTCCAAGTAGTATTTGTAAGAGCTTACTACTGGGAAAGAACTTCTCTCGTACCACGTAAACGTGAATGACAGACCCTCTCTCAGACTCCTCAAGGCCATAAATATGAAATGGTAGCCATCTCCCCCACATCTGGCAGAGGGCAAGCTGGCCAAGGGAGAGAGAGCACTGATCCAGGGGTGAGCTAGAAGAAAACAGCCAGGCACATACAGGAGAATTGTCACTGTTGGATTAGCTGGAACATGGGGATAATACCCAGTGTGGGAAGGTTTCTATGTATTTGTCCAGCTAATACAATGAATGAAGGGAAACAGTATAATACAGTATCAAAATGATGCCTATGCATTCTCCTTATGCATTCTCCTTTAGCTCCTGCTTCACTGATTCCTGTGGCAAAACATTGCATATAAAGACAATAAAGCCTAGATTGCACTGGGTCTGGTTTCCTTTCCGAGCACCTTGTTGAGGCTCAGGCTAGCTGTACTCACCCTGTCAGTGCATAAACACCCCCTGTCTAAGGCTTAACAAGAGCAATCTTGAAGGAAACCAATTTAGCAACACCCTATCATCCGCTAATACGTGATTCCTTCGAACTCACCTGCTTTGCTTTTAGGGTCTTTCAGGCCCAATGTCATTCCCTCTCCATGCTTGCTCCTTGGTCCGACTTGCTCCAGCATGACAGGTTGGCCAGTATCTGACACGTCCACCCTCTCTGCTGCCTGCAAAACCATCTGCCCCTCATAACTAGTGCTAGGGCTGTTGTTTTGTCCAAAGTTAAGGACATTCAGCAGTTACTGTGTCAGGCAAAGGAGCCCTGGATGTCGTCACCACGAGGGTGTGAAACTCCTACACCCTTGAAAACAGAGTGACTTTTAAACCCTCCGTGACTTTTAAACAACACCCAGCACGTTTTTTCCTAATATTACTTTAAGATTGTAACCAGCCTTGGCTTAAAACCAAGAGTGAATATCTCCCACATTTAACACTTCTGCTTGCCTTTTGGCAGTCTCCCATTGGATCCGCACCCTTGGCACTCTTATGACTGGCTTGATGTCCCACTGAACTCAAGGAAAAATTATGTGATGCAGATTCACAATTGACAGAGGCAAGGGTGCCTATGTCTTCCAGGATGAACTGTTTGATTATAAAATGATACTGGGGTTCAAGGTGCCATCAGCTATGAACATTGCAGGTGGTTCCCCATGCCATGCATACCAAGCACAGTGCCGTTCCCTTCCCTCCCATACTCCTGGTTTTCCTTGCAAAGCTGCATGCACCACTTTGATGTATTTTGCGCTCTGTGAACGCTGCTGCACCATTTTCTGATAAAAGCGCAGGACTCTGCTTCAGAAGATCTATTTTCAGATACCACTAACTCTCTCTTTTGTCTTGAGTAAATCATTTAACTCCTCTGTGTCTCATTTTCTACATTAGTGAAATGGAATTAATCAAACGTATTCATTTTAGAGAAGAGTCCAAAATTCCTTGCAGATGGGAAACCAACAATACTTATATGGATAAAGATTGCCGAGTAAGACCTTATTTAATTAGTATCTGTGAAATACTTTGGTACCCTCAGAGGAAGACCTCATAGAAATTTGAAATATTAATTACAGAAATATTACTCTACAGGAATGAAATCATACATTGGGAGGTTGACTTTTTTTTCCGTAAAAAAAATGCCGTGTCTTTATTACAACATATTCAAAGCGTAATAGTAACAATCATTATGATTTATTAGCATTTCATCAGATTTGTTAATATTTCCCCTGGGGCACGCACAGTTATGGATCTGCATTTTCAGTTTAACCCCAAGAGATTCCAAAAGATTACAAAATGTCACCTGCAAAAATAAATACATAAATTTACACCATTTTCCGGGACAGATTTCAAACTCAGACACTGCATATGAGATCTGTTTGCTTTCTCTTTAAATAGAAAATGATGGCAATAGCCAACTCATGCTGATGGAGGAGTCAGCTCGGGTCTCACAAACAGGGCGCAATAAAAGAGATTTGAATCAGAGAGAGAGAAGACAAAGAAGGATGACCACATGAAAATAACAAATGGCAAAATAAACAGCAAGATTTGCTTTATCCTTCATGTTTCCTCAAAATAGCGAGCAGAAGTCAGGTTAAGAAAGCACATTTAACATTTCCTTAATTTTTGGGTTTGTTCAGAGTCTGTACTTCCATTAGCTGAATTAAGTAGCCCTTCAGCTCTACTAAGTGCTGTTTTGTTTCAAGGCAAAACTGAATCAGGCAACTGAGGTTGGTGAAAAACAATGTTCATTTTGCATCCCGGGAGACCGATGAGCTTGTTACAGAGTCATTCTGTGTGCAGAGCTGCCTTAGCTGTGCCATCACATGATGAAATGCAGGTGAGAACGGGCATTAGCACAAACTGTATTCTTGCCCATAGCCTGTAACTACCATCGACTAACTCTACTGCACTCAAACACTTGGCTCATGGGTGGCTGTTCTGAAAGGAAGAAAATACTGATTAGTTGTGACAGTAACAGTCCCTGCATAGAAAATCCTCATAATACTTTGCCACAGAACAGCATACTGCTTTGTGCACCAATTACCTGGAACTGTTCCCTTGTTACTTATATCTTGTCTGAACTTTTTTACCATAGAAAGACAGCAAGATGTTTTGGGTGGCATATTTCACTGAGAGCATAGACCTAGGGCACACATCTCTATACCTTTTGCAATCATATGCCAGTGAGCAGAGCTTTGCATTCAGTGTTGCCATGCGGTGCTTCCATCAGACACTCCCAAAGACTGAACGCAAACACCAGAACCAAAAGCAACCCTCCTGTGCCTCCTGCTATACAACCCACGTTCAAATAACAACAAGATAGAAACCTCCACAGGGGAAGATGGTTTCAATTTCCTTTGCAAGAACCAATGATTGCTTTGGCCCCAGTACCCTGAGAAAGGCAAGGAGCCAGAGGCACTTGTATGGGAAAAGGTGCAGGGTGTCACGCATGCCTAGGGGTAGGGAATACAATACACATTACTTGTTGCTGAATCTGCTGCTGAAATACTTCAGTGCTGCAAAGAAGCAGTTGTTTCAAGATCACTCTACTCAGAACATAATTCCCCTTTCTGGAGGAATTTATCCCACGCTAATGGCTCCCGGCTTACACCCCCCAGTCAGGGTGGACTTCAGCTCAGTGTACAACTTCCACCTCTGCACAGTGGCTCCTCACAGAAAATTTTTAGATTTCAGATACAAACAAAAAGGAGTCCTCGCTCCTCTGGAAATATGATATGAGCACAAAGGGGAACACCCAGCATCCGGGGTCCTAGGCCCCATTTCAGGTATCTGATGACTCAGCCTGGACCTGCCCTGCCAGTGAGCTTTGGAAGAGCACACAGCTACTGCAGTCACTGCCTCTCTGCAAATGTCATCATAAGGTCACATCCACTGACTCAAACTGAAAGAGGAATCAGTCAGAGGGAACATGAAATGCTAATACGAAGCGAACACAACCCAAGGACTATATAAACAAATATATGTTCCTTGGAGGAAGAGGAAAAGCATAAACATTATCTTCTTGTTACTCTTTGCTGTGCAAATATCATTTATCTTATGTTATAATGTATGTTAGTAAGAATTCTAATGAAAGACTTGTCTTTTTCTTGACCTTTACAAAATCCACAAAATTCAGAGACGTTGCTGCAACTCCATTGCTCTGAGGCTCTTGCAGGGGAGCAGGAGGATGAGAACGGCAACAAGAGACACAAGCTGCTGTGGATAGCAAAGGTCCTGGGAAAAACAGCGACTCCAAAACAGCAGTGATGGAAAAGTGAAATCAATTTTGATGGGAAACAACCCTTCCACAGATTTTTTTAAAGCAGTCTTTGGAAATGTCCAATGGGTGTTTAACTCTACATTCAATACCATAGGCTAAGTTTTGAAAAAGTCTCTTTTGATGCGTTTCTCCTGTACCCTCTAATTCCTTTAAGACTGATTTGTTTCTAACTGTTGTGCCTGCTGTATGCAACAAGACCTGTTGCATTGCTCTCCTTCCCTTCCCTCAATCACAGGAGAACAACAGGCTTTCTAGATACACATCTGTCTTTGCTTTACTATTGCCACAGATAAACAGCCCTTGGAAAACACAAGATGCCCCTACCTAAAGTTGTCTGTAACTTTGAGCACAATGAAGTTCAAGGAATTACAGCTTTCTATATGCTTGGAGTTAAAACTAAGGCTAGCAGGTGCTACCGGAATGGCAAGTGAGAGCAGCCTTTCCTGTGCACAGCTCCAGGGAGAAGTGGGTGGTTTTGGTTCCTGCCTGGTTTGGGATGAATGCGGGTGGCTTTTGGCCACCCCAACTGGAAGTGAGTTTGCTGCCATGGGACACAGGAACTCAGAGCAGGGGGACAAACTGTCATCCACATTGACTCCTGCCATGCTACGCTGGCCTCCTCCCCATGATGAGATGGCCAGGCCTGGGACTTCATTGGTTGCTGTGCAGACGAGAGCAGCGAAAGAACCAAAAGGACAGTGCCCCATCGTCTCTATTTACCCAGTGCTGTTTTTGCTGTGTGGTCAAATTCATATGTAATAAATACAATATCTGAAGCCCTGATCAAATGAGCTGTCCTTTATACTACCACTGAGAAAACTTTGTTGTCCTGCACTGACTGCTTTGAGCATGCAGGAGAGAGGACCAGAGGTTTATGCCTCCTTTAAGTTCAAATCACAATGCAACAGGTTTGTTTTGCAGGGCTGACATTTAATTATTTGCCCTACATCTCTCAGGTTAAATTTAGAGCTAAATTGAGGACAAGTGTCTGGACAGAATGTCATGTGACACCAGTGTATATCTGTTGCACAACATGCCATACAAACATGTAACGCTCAACTCGGTTAAAAATAACCATACACTTACCTAATTCAGCAGGCTTCTGGACTTTATCTACTGAGCTGGTAAGCAGACAGTGCAATAATAAGAGTCGCAAGTATACTGAGGGAAGAGACATCACTAAAAGCAAGAAGATGGGAAAAAAATATTTTTCTGTATTTGTTCTTTTTTTTTTATTAAGTAGTAATTACTGTCCCATAGCACTTTATGTATGACAGTCTAGGTTATCTTAAAAAAGGATATGTATACGTAAATTAGAGCGGAATTGTGAAAAGAATTGTAGAGTTTTTTCCCACCAAAGTGAGATATCTCTGATTCTTCAAGAGCAGAGTTAAATGCTGTTAAAACTCCCACCTAAGCCTAGAAGAGGACAGATTCTTTTACAGTTAAGATTACTACAGACATGTTTTCCTCAGCTACAACAGGGCTAGATGGCACCAGTCAGTGTGGGTGAGGCAGGGAGACCCAGATCTTCAAACTAAGCATCATTAGCTTCCTGAGCTGTGTTTGGAGATCATAGCTCCAGGGAAAACCTGAGCACAGGAAAAAAAAACTGTTATACAAGTGTCAAAACCACAAAGTGAGATGGAAAATCTGTTTAACACCTTTACGGATAAGATGAGAACAAGCACGACAGCATGGATGAAGGCTGGAGTAAAGAGCTGAACTTCAGCCAAGCTGCCTTGATGTTACTGAGAGCTGTAATGATAAGCAGGACGTATTTTCTCCATTTGAGTGGCTGCTGTGCGTCTGTCCTTTGGCATTTATCTAGGCCCACGTTGCTGATAGGAAAGGTTAGGGTGTTTTCACCAGGCCTTGGATAGCAGGGCTGTAGGCGCTCTGGCCATGTGTGGGCGATGGCCATCAATGCCGAGCTCTCCTCTGGTGTGAGGATCTGGCAGCCTCTGTGGCTCCTTGCTGTGGAGATGTCCTCGTAGATGCCCAGATGGTGCACAGGGTCCCCATCCACCCATGCCCCTGGAGCTACAGCCTGGCAGAGGGAGGGTCACCGGGATGAGACAGAAAATGCTGAAGGCTGCTGGCCATGAAACGGAGTGGCCAACAGCTGTAATGTGCAAATCAACTTGTTTATCAGGGTGCACTGAGAGCGCCAAGGCAGCGTGCAGTGCTGCTGAGCAAGCACTGGGAGAGTGTAGGGAACTGACACCCCTGTGGCAGCTGAGCAAGGAGAGGGTTTTTTTCAAGGCATTAGAAATGGGGTACAAACAGCTCCCTGGGTCACTAGGCTAAAGCTGGTCCTGCCCAAATGGAGGGGACCAATGTCTGACAGTTGCCCAGTAGCTGATGGGAGCACCCGCAGGCTTGGTCTGGGTGTGGGGGCAGGATGATCAATCACATCATGGGCTACAGTGGCTACCGCCTGGTCCCCTCAGCCAAAAAACTCAACCTCAAGGTGGGACAGTCTTTTGGGACTAGAGTGAGGCACCTTACCATGTCAGTGTAGGAAAATCTATCCATCCACTTTGTGTTTGCTCTCCAGATACCAAAGCACTTTTCTATGAGGGCATGCCAGCTCAATGCCTTTCAAAAGTACTTAAAACATTTACCATTTTTTCCTTTAATGAGTGATTTCCTTTTGACCTGAGATTGTGCGACAAGTTTAGACGTCTTAAGCTACTCACACTATACATGAGTGTAGGTGGGTGCATGCAGAGTGTCAAAGATATTTGTATTGAAATGCTGCAAAGACTGAGTCACTTCTTGGTTAGCACATTCTATTTTTCATGAAAATGGTTTTGCTTTCTGTGCTGCGATTGCACATCATGTCTGTCACATTAGTTGTGGTCACGGTTATGTATCATGGATTAATCTCTGATATAATCTTATTTTCTGTTGTTTGGTACCTAAAAATCCATCAGACCAGTGGTCATCTTAAGTAGACCCCGTAGGCTGACTCTGACAGTGGAGGTTTAGGAGCATTTGCAAGAAACTTCTGGCAGGATAAATTGTTCCCCTTAGAGACATCCTGCCAGCTCATAAATACTGGTTTAAATCTTCAAAACTTGGCGCTTTGCAATATTTCCAAATATTTTTCTGATTATTTACTTCTCAGCAGTCCCGTTTTCATGTAATGCTGAACCCAAATTTGAATCTTGCTAAATTTTTTATCTCCGTGACATTTTGAAGCAATGAGTCCCAGAGCCTCAAATAGCACATTTCTGCGCTATTGTTGTCAAACTTCTGACAACCTCTTGCTGTGTACCAGCAGAGACCCACATGTGGCTTTGAACGCCAGGAGCAGGGACCTCCATCACTGATGGATGCTGGCACTGTGAGCCAGGCACTAGGGGAAAGCAAGGCTGCATGCAACAACCTAGCTTTTGACACTTTGAGTCACACCAAAATGACATTGGGGTATACTGCGAACACTGAGTTCATGTTGCACAGGAAACTGTGGCTAGCTGTAAAACATAGTCAAAGAAAAAAAAAAGTCCCAAACGCCATACATGCATTAAGACTTCACTTTTGCAGGCAGCAGCTTTTGATGAACTTGCCAGCACACTCACTGGGGCAGCTTGTGCAGCACATGGCACCAGCAGAGCTTTAGACACATTCATGTCTGGCAAGACCCAAAAAAGTGATCGATAGTGTAAATTTTCACCAGTGTTATGAAATGTCTCTGGCTATTGGTTCAGTGCTCAGGATGTGAATATGAATGGAGTGCTTCATAATCATTTTATTAACAATTTTTTTTTTAAAAAAAGGGGGAAAAAAAGGAAAGATTTATCAGAAACCACTGGAGTAATCGGAGGGTGCTGTCGTCATCACTGATCTTTGTAACCACAATCCATACCACATGTTTAGCCTCAGGATCAGTTTGTTTCTGCTCTGCATCACATCTGTAGAACAAAGCATGGGAACCAACATTCCTTTAGTGGTATGCTCAGGTATATTGGTTCAGTACCAGAGAAGCTGTTGGAGTCACACTGGGGTAAGTGAGGACAAAGCAATCAGTCAAAACCCACTAAGTTCTCATAACACGCTGGAAATAACACACATAAATATGAAAGAAAGAACAGATCAACCAGGTATTACCAACCTTTTCTTTCCCTAATTTAATTATGTTTTATTATTTATGACAAATCATTATCATCTCTTCTGACCCTCCTGTCATGCAGAACATTCGCATGAATAAGCACTCTCTCTCTTCACATGTACATGTTCACGTGTACAGATATCTGACTGGAAATCTGCTATAGTTGGGTGAAGAGGGTGAAGTCCTTTACCTGAGATATCCATTACAGGTACAAATTAGTGTGGCAAGAGAGTAGCTGGGGAAAATACTGCAGAAGGTGTGGGCTTTCTCCAGCTGTCTTCCGATAAAGAATTCCTTCATATAGCTAAAACTCTACTTCCAGGTGCTTTCCATCTGTCCTTAAGTTCTTCACTGTATGCTGCAAAACTGACAGATGAGGCCAGGGAATGCAGTATTTTGCATTTGTTTATATAAAGAACTAGAAGACCTTTAGCTACTAGAAATCACTATATTCCTGTTTATTTTAGTGGAACTGTACTTACTTGTTTCCAAAGAAGGTGCAGCTCAGGCTGAGGCGCACAAGAAGCACTTCAGGGAGAGGCATGTACGTTCAATCAAGAGATTTTTAAAATTGTGTCTCAGATCTGTGAAATAACGTGACACGCAAATGGCATACACTGACTTGCCATATGAAGTTCTCATGACACATTAACACTTTTCCTTTTTGAACTTCAGAGTGATATCCTATGTCTGGTAAGAAACAAACAATAAGACTTCAGGCTCTTTGGAGATTAATGAAAAGCTCTCTGCTGATCCCATATGGTTCAGGGTAATTTGCTGACAACCGCCATTGCAAATAGAGCTGGAAAGGACCTGGTGACGTACTTGTGCACAGAGTCCACCACTCTGTCTAAGCACAGCATCGATGAAATATAAAAAATAGGTGTGCATTATGCAGATGGTTAGGCTGAATTGGAGCAAGCAGAAAGAAGAGGTTGTCTTAGGAAGTATATGTCTACCATCGTGGGTGGACAGGTCAGAGTTCTGTACTGGCTAAGGAAAAAATTGTCATAAAGATTAGCAGCACAGTATGCATATTAGCAGAGAACCAAAAGAAGTTACATAAAAATAAAGCTAGAATTACATATAACTAAAATGGCATAACCCAGATATAAGCATGGGACTCTTCAACTTTTGCTTATTTCATAGATGAAAAACACACTTTGCTGTGCAAGTCGAACAAAATAGTGCTGAGAGAACTGCAGTTTGGAGGAAGATAAAAAAAACATAAAATTTGTGTATCTGCATACACTGCAGTAGATATACACGCATGCACACACAGATGCAACGAGAGGACTGGGAACTGTGTGTAAAAAGAGACAGCACCAAGCAAGTCAAGCAGCTTCTGAAAAATCAAAGAAATCTAACCCTAACCCTCCAATTCTGTTTGCATTTGTATTTTGGAGGTATCCTGGGAACTGATTATACTGAATTTTTTGCAATTGATTTTGAAGCTTTCAGGCTGAAATTTCCCCGAGGTGTTATGTGTGGCAAGGAAGGGACATTTTCCCAGATAAGGGTGTTAACATGACTTGGCAGACCTCTGCATAGTGGCATGCAGAGGAAATATTTGCCAGGGCAAACCTCAAGGCCTGTGATCACCTGCCCCACCATCTCTGCCTGGACACAGCCAAGGCTGCTAGGGGAGCAGGGGCTGCAGCCATGGCCGGGAATGCAGCTCCCCAAAGCTCTCCCCCAGCTCAGCGGAGATCGGCAGGAGATTTGCATCCATCTTGAAATTTATATTGCTCCAAATCATAGCTTGGTATAATTAAAACAGAGGAGGTTGGATTGCGTTCATGCAGGCAGGGCCTGTTAAAAACTTTTCTACCCCAGCTCTGCTCCTTCCCTTTGCAGAAGTGATCAAAATACATGCAGCTTAGTGCATAGAGCACTGCATGTCAGGAAAGACACCTACTGTGCTCCCAACTCATCACGAGTGACTGGGTGTCCCCAGCAGTCTCACTTGAGGCATTTGCTGCAGCTGCAGAACAGCAAAAGAAATGTTTTGCTGACCCAGTTGGGTGAATACAGGTAGGTGACTTAATTTCAAACCCCACCATACCCTTGAATTTAAAAGAAGAAACATTTATGGGGACCATGCTGGTTGGAGATTTTCAGAAACAGCAGCGTTTCTAAAGAATTTAGGACATAAAAGGAAGAATGACTGAGTAGTAACTTTCCTGTACATGTAAAACAGCTCTATCTGTAAACATAGTGCTGTGCATTTAAGGGTGGCATCCCACAAAAAAAAAAAACAAACTTGGATGATGTCAGTAGGCACTGACTGAACTTAAATCTGTCTTACAACATAAGAAAGGGAGATTGTAGAAGACAGTGAGATGATTCATTATTGCAAAATCAGAATTTATAGCAGATAATATGGAGTCAATAAAAATAAAAAGACAGAACAACACCATGCATAATATGACACATATGTGCACAACTGGTTGACTCAGCCCCAGAAAAGCCTAGGACAGATCTGGGAAGCTGAGTATGTGTAGCTGCTGCTCACGTGTGAGTCCATCTAATCCATCCTTCAACCATAATGTGCCCACCACTGTGGTGTCTATTTACATACCACAGAACTCTGACCTGCTTTATCTAAATTGCTGCCCAAACCTACTTGCCTAGCTGCCTACATCTAGTTGACTTGCCCACCAGCCTTCTCAAAATGGTGCAAAAGATCTGAGGGGCACAGTCCTTCCCACGTCTTTCCGATAGAGTACGTCCTCAGAAGAATCAGCAACATACCAGACATGCCTATTAGTTTTGCACATTTCAAGACCATTCTCTTGCAGCTTGCCCTCAAAGACCTCCACCCTCAGTAATAAAAGACTCTAGACTACCAAAATTTCTAACCATAAACAAATCAAATGCATAAGATCACTTAAGACATTTTGAATGGGACTAATCCTGGAACAGAAGCCTCATTTTTCATCTCATATCTGCCAGGCTTATCTGTGCCCAGTGGAAAACTAGTAGCTGGGACCATATCTCATTTTCCCATTTGTAAAACCTATGAGACCAGGTAATTCCTCCAAGACTCCAGCAGTCGCGTCCACAGAATTAATCTCTGCAGAGGTGGCAGGACAAACATTTCATCTGCAGAAAATCCTCAGGAGCTGTTTAGCATCCATCTGTACAGAACGATCCATTCAAAAGACCATCGCACTCTGAATGATACTGATAAATATATGTCACACTTGCCTGTAAGATCTGGGCTCGCAGATTTATAAAATTTCAAATCTTCAGAGTTAAACATTGATGTTAAAAGAGAAAAGTTATATAAATGCTGTTGTGTTGGTAATTTCTGGGTTGGATCTTCCTGTTGGAAAACCCGCCTGCCTCCTGAATGCCTTTCTCCATTGTGCAATGTGATGCAATGTATTTGCTGCCTGGCCCCTGAGTGCAGTACTAAAGTATAACTTTGCACCAACTTGTCAAGAAGCTGGACAGGTCTGTTTTATATTCCCTCAGTCTGTATTTAGTCCACTTTGTCCTCATAAGGAGCCCTGCCCATATGGATATATATATTTATAAAAACACCCATTCATTTTGTATGCAGAACATTTCAAAGTACAGTCATCTCTGTAAACGCTCAGACCAAAACCCCTTTGGCATTGAAAGTGCTGATGCCAGCGCAGTGAAAGAGACTCTTTTCTTTGTCTCAACACAAGCCTTTCTCATCTTTGCTATCATGCACTACCGAGCAGAGCTGTGTGATTGTATGTCACGACAACGCACCACGTATCATTACTATTATCAGGGTTAAGAAATGTATTAGGAAAAAATCTTATCACTGCAAGCTGATATTTCTCATACAAGGTCTGATTCCAGAATCAAATTCTTGATCTGTTTGTAAACATGCAGTGTATTCTTTCTTCAAAAAGCAAAAGCTAATAAAATACATCAGATTTCTTGTTACATTTCCATTTAACTTAATATTGAACCTGAAAGAAATGTTGAAATAACAAAAATCACTGAAATGACCTTGCTTCATAAAATAAAATTTTCCAAGTAGTGTAATTGCTTTTGAAACCAATCAAGCTTTATAAAAATCAGAATATTAAACTTTTCTTGTCATCAATTTATAAATTCTTAAAGACCTTTTCAAACCATCACTGCATTCAGTATGCTGATGGCAAATCTACTAGAGACAAGGAGATGCATCCTGCCCTCAGCTCTTCTAACTTACCTGATTATAACACCAATGAATACAACTGATTCCCTTACAATTTACATCAGCATTATTAAGCTTATGACTTGGCCAAATAATTAAAAAATTGGTCTCAACAGGAAATCAGTAACTAGAAATATTATCAAAAGAAACCTGATGAAAGTTGTTGCCTGACCAGTCTTTTCTGGCAAATAAACAATGCTAATTTTTTAAAAACGTGTCAATTGAGTAATTTCCTGGTGGATGCAAACACCTTGTCCCACATTGGTGGTGTTACCTGCCAGCAGAGAGAGTCCAAGTCTGGAATGAAAATAACCAAGGCAACCTACAATTGTGCCCTGCATGGCCTAGGTGATATACAGCATCATCAGTACTAACATATGGTCAGTCCCTTCCTCTGGTCCCCAGGGGAGGGGAGGAGAAGTGATCACCTCCAACCCTCTCTGAGAGATGAAGGATGGGTCTTGCTTTCATTACTCTAATAGTGTGGGTATGAGGCCAGAAGGATTGGCAGTTCTGCATGACATTCAGCTTTTTCTGCATATCCTTGGGTGACTGTCTTCTTTAACAGCTTTACACAGAGAAGGTCAGCTATGAACTCTTGTCTGACAGCAAAATGCCTGCTGAACTAAAGGCCATTTCACCATGCACAGGTAAGTGAACACTGAGTAAGAAATTCATGATTTGGGTGATGCTTTGGTTGATTTGATTGACTGTTGTGTATTTTCCCAGGGAAGAGGAAGACAAAGGTGTCACTCACATCTCCATCATCCATGAGGTCGGACAAATCTCTTTGCCTATTCATATGTATGTCAGAGAATCTCAGGGAACGGCATTCTCTCCTTAAATCAAAGAAAACTCTTAACTCTTAAATAAACCGCTGCCCTCTCAGTGCACAGTGTGTGTGTCAGCCAAGCTCAACCCAGATGTTTCCAGCTATTTGTCTGTTGTCATTTGGATCCAAGTTTGGGCCCCTAGAGAAGTGAGCCTGTGGCACTCTGTTCTTCAGGAAAAATGCCTTAGTACGGTGTATGGACAGTTGAGGTGAGGAGGTGTCATGAGTGCAGGAAGCCAAGCATACAGTAGATTCAAAGTGTCTGTTCAAATTTGAGCTGAGCCACATTTTTGTATGGACTTCCCTCAAAGAAAACCATACATCCAAAGATTATGCATTTTTTTATACATATAGCAACCCAAAAGCAGTTACTCATTATGAGAAAAAGGTAACAAATCAGGAATGCAACCAAAGAAGAAAACCAGACTGTGTCAAGGAAATAAATCTTAGTTCCAAGTCTTCTACAATAGCATCTGTAGTTACGGACAACTCCTGTTTGGTTCATGACATGTTTCAAGTCCTACCTCAGGTACCCCCTCCTCTGTGCAGAAAGCAGGACATGCCTCGGCACCTGCCCAGCTCCTTTGTCCGGATTCATCCCACGTAACTGTAGGCACTGCACAATGCCCCACAGTCTCATCACTTTACACCCTCCTGAATCATGGGAGAGAGAGAGATGGTACCTCCTTGGGCACTGCAGGGCTTGGGTGGACTGCACTGACCTCTCAGGATGTTTATTTTTGTTCATCAGCTTCAGAGTTGGTTAATCTTCTAACTTTGGCACCTCTTCGAGATAACCAGGGTGCCCTCTACTCAATTAAAAGTGCCACACAAGGTTACATCTTTCTGGAGGTTAGACCCATATCTAGCAGGTTTGTCTCACACCAGCCAGTGTGCGACAACTTACTATTCATTTAAATCAACGTGCACCAAAACCAGCATAAAACCAGCACTGAGTGAGGTTTGGCTACAGTCTGGGTATTTCCCAGCTTGACTCAGCCAGCTCCATAGACGTCAGAGACTCCAAGGGCTGCTCAGACCCACATGGTAGCATCCCACCAGCCTCACCAGTCATAACGGTGTAAGTACAGCCCAGCCCACTGCCATCCCCTTTGCTGCTGCTTCGCTGCACCCCTGATTGAAGGGTTTCTTCCTACTTTATGCTTCTTGGGGGCTGTGGCAGGATGGGACCCTGGGTCATAGCTCCTAGCATGGCCTGAGGAGATCTCATGATTTATTTTGACAAAATGGGAACTTCTTAAAACTGTCACACTCTTGTTCTGGTTTGGGGTCACCACGTAAAGTGTATGCCTGTACTGCAAGGGTGAAGGAGTAGAACTTGAGAGTTTGGCCAGCTTTAGAACAAAGAGTTATTGTTCTCTGACTTGGCTTTATGCAAGTGCAAAGGGATTTGCTGTGTGCCTCTACCGACCTGCAAAGCCAGTTCTGTTGGTAGGCCCCCAGCAAGACTCTGGAAAGCAGTGCAAACACACTCCAGGAGACTCCATTTCTAAAGAGAGAGGTCGAAGTCAATCATGTCACAGCAGAGCTTGTTGTCAAGAGGCAAGAAACTAAAGTGAGGATGGAAGCTGCATCCCAGTGGAGAGCAGAGGTGGGCCGCCAAGTGCAACGACATGTAAGCGACCTTCTCACTCTGTGCTAGGAGAGCCCTGGCATCAGGGTTTAGTCCTCCTTCATCCCTCGATGACCCTCTTCTGGCTGTTCATGGGGAATGTTTGCACATTCACACATGTTGCAATCAGCACAAAATTTAAGCAGCAGGCATAGTCCATTGAAGCTAGGGAAAAGCTGCAAATGATAATCTTTCTCAAAGGCAGAGTAGTGTGCTCACTGTCTCTCTCCCTTTCTCACAAGTGCACATCCCATATGCAGTGGCAGGAGTGACTTTCGTGTTTTACCATGACCCATGAGTCGGTGCTGCAGCCTGCATAGACTGAAGCCTAGGTCTTTGCTTGTGCTGCAAAATTCTTTGGGTTAGGTTCAGCAATGACACTGGGGCCAGTTATTACATGAGTGTCTTCCCCCATGCTCCATTCCCAGTGTAGATACTTCAATCATTTGGGACTTGATCTGGTGGAAGCTAATAAATCTATCCAGGACACTGGATAATCTGGCAGTTTACCAAGTCCCTGAATGGGGTGCCTCATTCACCTGTTAAATGCACCATTTCATTTCTTTTGTGCCAGAACGGGAATCAAGCTTTTAAGTTTGGTAAGTTTTTTAAGGCTAACGGTGTGAAGAGGAAATCAGCAATGCAAACTACCAAGCAGAAATAGAGTTGAATGAAATGACAAGAGGGAGAGAAAAATAAACTGGGAGCAGAGCTTGAAAAACTGAGTCAGATAAGAGCCAAGCTCCCCCTGCCACAATATCAGACAGTGTAACACAGTGCTGCCTCTGTCTGCACACGGTCTCATCCAACTTCATGTATCTCCATTGTTCCAATTACTCACTTAATAAAACAAATTAGCATGATAGTACAGTATTGGTAATAGGAGCAACGTACTAAAAGGGGACCCATTGCATCTTTAAGTCTTGTCCCCTGCTGTTGTTAGCGAACATTATGTACAATCCTCATTCAGAATATAACAAGACCCATCAAAAACAAGCAAGGAAATCTGGGCTAGACACAGTAAGGGGCTGCAAGAACTGCTGAGCTGGGCAGTGCACATCCTGATTTATAGCCAAAGGGGACTCGAGATTTGGGAGCTCAGGTTCTTTCTGCAGTCAGTGGGGATTAGCCCCTGTTATCTGGCCTGGCTGTCAATAAACAAGCTGTGTGAAAATGTGGGTAGTGGAGCAGTGCCTCCCCCTCCTCTAGTCATGTTTAAAACACGGTGGCTCTTGATGAATATTGCTAGGGGCTTGGACCTGACAGCCCACTGCAACCCCACAGTGAGGAGCCCTCCAGGTTTAACCCCCCGGACATCAGCTGATGATCAGCCACTTCTGATGGCACTCAGGTGTGAGCGAAAGCATGAAGCTGCTCAGCCTGAGCAGTGCTGGGTGGATGGGGATACAGAGCTTGCAGCTCCCAGGAGACTCTCAATGCCTATGGGAGAATGCTAAGCCATTTAGGCACCTCCAGCATTAGAGGGCTTTCAAGACGCTGTAGCTTGCAATGACAGTATGCAAAGGGACAGTGTCCAACATGGCTCTAGCCCCAGTTCCCATTACACCCAGCAATATATTGTTCAAAACCTCTCTCCTTTGATTACAAACTTTCTCCTAATTGACCCATGGCCCTTTATTTCTTTTGCTGCCCACTCTGTCCTTTAAGCTACTGGCTCTTCGTTCTCCCTGGTGTTATGCCCTTGCTTTATTTATAGAAAGCACTGGTTTCTACTCTGGGACACTTTCTCACTAGCATTAAACCAGCCAGGTTCCCCTTGTCCCAGACAGGCTCTCGGTTCCCCTGCTCTGCTCAGCTCTCTCTGCCTGTCTGGTCCCAGTCTGCCTTTCACGAACACTGCACACAGTATTTCGCAGTAGATCTCATTAATGCCTAGTACCACAGGACATTAATAATTACTTATTAAGTATTATGATTATTAGCATTCCTGTTATTTCAAGAGGCCATTGGGAGGCTGAACTGTCAAAACAGCCAGATTTCCCCCTCAAAGGACAATTGTTTTTATATACTCCTCCAACATCATGGAAATCCTCTTTGTGTGGCATAGCACAATTAAATTTGACACCAAAGGATCCCTTTAACAACATATTTCATTCTCACCGTTTGAACTAACTCTTCTAAAATAGTCTTGTGTATTTCTTCATTTTCTTTGCAGGCAGCAAAAGCTAGAGAGGAAGGTTGCTAAATACCAAGTATATGAAGATTTCCTACTGAAAACCAGTGACAAATTGCCTGACAGTGAGTGTTACTCTAAGGCACCTGCTGGGTCTTTTACTGTAACTGCCGTTGCCACCCTTTGCTCCTGAGCTGTAGTCTGGTAAATGCAGCCACCAGCAATCAGCTGTGCAGAGAGGTGTGCTGGTGGTGTAGCTGGCAGCTGATGGCAGGAACAGCAGGGAACAAGCCAGACCCACTTTCCTGGGGCTGAGCCTGTCAGCACTGTCAAGCTGTAGGTAGAGGACAAGGGAGCCAGATCCCTTCTGTAATAGCTGCAGCCCAGTTTGACCATAGCCTTATGGCTGGGAACGAGGAGCACATGTTTCTCCAGCTGACCCTAGCACAAGAGAGAGAAATCTTCAGCTTACCGATACAACTGTGCTTGGGAAGAAAGTAAGTTAGGACTGCATAGTGCAGCTTAGCAGCATCACAGCAATTAATTGATGATGTTGTTTGCTCGGGAATTGGGTTAGGCCAAGATGACATGAAGTTGCTGAAAGGATTCACAAAGTATGTGTTTCATTTCTGCCTTGCTGAGCTTGTCTGCTATTGAAGGTGGGCTCTAAAGCATGCCTCTTGCACAGGGAGCTCTTAGACCTGCAGACTCCAACCATGTACCACAGTCAGCAGGGCTGCTGTGCCTGACGAAGAGGGCAGGTGATGCTTGGACAGCTCCACCACAGCATCACTGCAAGCACAGGCTGGAATGAAAGTGGTTATAAGTACCCCGAGCCTCCCGACCCCCTTGTTTCTCATTTCTGTCGTTGACTGTTAGCTCTGTTGTGCTCCTGGCTCCACACAACCATACAACACTTGGGTAGAGCCAACCTGAAGAAACCTGCCTGGACAAATTGCAGCCTGTTTGCCTTGCTTAACACTTTTCTCAGAACACACAGGCACATCCTCGGCCTCCGGGACTTAGGTTTTGACCATGGTTGGATTCTTTCCCTCCGGGTGACTGTGGACTTTGCCCTAAAATGGCTCCAGAGCACATGCTTGCATGGGAGCAGTGTGGATGGGAGACAGCTCTGAACTTCTGCTTCCACCTTTTTGTGAGCGACACTCTGTTTTTCTCCACTTATTTATTAGAGGATTAGAGTTGCAGTAGAACAGGCTCCAGACTGTTTTATAGCTCAGTGTTTTTCAGCAAGTTGGTTGTGATCCCTGTAGCCCCATGCAAGGCAACCAAGGGGGTTGTGATATGTTGAAACATTTATTACACTATAAAATTAATACAGTCCTGCTCCCTGACCCCCCCCACATGTCTAAGGTCAAGTACGCTCTGTCAGTTTCTCCAAACAAGCAAGTCAGTCCAACAAGCTTTGATACTTTTTTCTCTTGCTTTTATAACAAATATGCCAGGGTCAAGGGAATATTTGTATTAGAGCGAGGGGGGCCACCACCCAGTGGAGGCTGTTAGACATAGATCCAGCTTGCAGAAGGCTCATTTGGTATAGATAAACCCATTTGTGTTTTAATGCTGCATTTAAACACTTAGGTGATTTTCTTTTAAGTAAATTCACTGATATGTTGTTTACGTACAGGTAAAGCACCTGTCTATCATTACCAAAGTCTCTAATCCTGCTAAGTTACACATACGTTACAGAAGATGCATTAAATGCACTTTCTTAAATGCATCTTAAATCCTACCTGAATCCTTTCAAATATTCCAGGTCTTTGGGTTTTCAGTCCAGTCTCAGTCTGAAGTGATAATTCTGCACCAAAAGGTTTATCAGCAAGAGCTATTTGACACCTAGTCAGATGTTAAGCCTATAAATAGCTTATCTCTTGGCAACATTTAGACCTTGAGCCATGAAAAGTCACTGGCTTGCTTTCACTGTGAGGTCAAGTCTGTTTGAAGGAATAGCCTGCTTAAAGGACACAGAAGTCCCCATGCAGACTTTAAAAAAAAACAACCACCAAAACAAACAAACAAAAAAACCCAACACAAAACCCAAACCCAAACCCAAAACACACAGGTTCTCTTAAAAGCCCATTTCATTCATTGGTGTGAAGTCTCTGGATTAATTTCCTTGTTGGGTCAGTACAGGCTCTGGCTATATTCATTCTCTATTCATGGAGCAACACCTTACTTGGTGAAGAGTTTTCCTCCTTCCCATCCTTATCACCATGTTTTCCAGAAATTAGATTCCCTGGGATTAGAAGCTTAAAGCCCTCAGTAGTAGAGGTATGAAGTCCAATATATTTCCCTGATAAAACCTTGACATGAAATCACTTCAGCCGCCTTGTTTTCTTACCTTTCCACATCCTCTGAGTAAGACAGGGTTGTTTTCTTTTGTCAGACATCCATCAGCAGAGGCACTTTACATAATTTTCTCACACCTCAGAGTAGCTGATGCTTTGGACTCAGAAGATTAAGCAGCGGTCTCCACCGTTCAGGCAGGGGTGGGGAAGGAGGCATGGTGTTTTTTTTCCTAAGGACTCTGTTTCAAGCCTCTTCAAAGTTGCAGGGAAAGAACCTGAAAATGTGAAACTCCTACAGTTAAAAACTGGCAAGCACAAAGAACTCCCAGTTTCTATTTTTGGAATTCATGATTGTTGATATGACCTCCAGATGCAGTAGAGGGGAGCAAGCTGAGTGCTGAGACACGAGTGCTCCTAACTAGTCATCTTGAGTTGATTCCCACTGCTAGACACACTCCCCAGCAGTGAGATTAGGCTGTTATGCAGAGGTCCTGGTCCTTCATGGATTTTTTAAGGTGCAGGTACTTCCTCAGAGGTCCATGAGCAGTCAGAATAACATACCCTGCAGGAAGAAATATATACATCAGTAGGATTTGGCCCCTACCATGCAAAGAAAAGACAATAAGGTATATGTAGGTGGCATCTATATCCACTTTGTGGTCCATTTCCCTTGTGCCCTTCTACCAATTATTTGGAACACGATGGGGACCCCGTGGTGAGAGCTATCATCAGGAAGCACAAGGCTGTCTCAGCTACAAACCAGAACTTGGTAAAAAATTTAATCATCTTGTCAGATGACTACAAAAAAAGCCACCCTGACCTTGAAGTCTTGCTATGGGAACATGATACCACAAAAATCGTAATGTTGTTAAGCATGTTATTTACGGTTTATAGGGCGGTATTTAGGTCAACAGAGTCACACCACCTAAAAAACAAATTCTTTATGGTGCTGAATGCCATCTTCTTGCAAGAAATCCTTAGGGCCCAGACTCACATATAACAGCTGAAGAGGGGAACATTTTTCCAGTTATTGCTGACCGTAAATATAAAATATATCCCCCTCATTTGAACAGGCTAGAAAAAAATCCCTGTTGTCAACTGAGTGGTGACAGTGGCCACTGCACAGCCTGGATCCCCTCCCTGTTGGAAGTCTCTCATGGATATCATGTGGGTTCCTGGAGGGGGGCCAAGTGCAATCCAGGCCACGGCAATACACAGGCATGGTGACTGAAGCCTAATTCTGAGCCATGTTTACAAAATGTTTTTACTGAAGATGATTTCTATGGTTAAAAGATTACTCCCAATATTTTTGGTTAAATCAATCATCATTTTTTATTATTTTAATTGGGATTAATTGAGAAAACGTGACCTTACTGGGAAGAGAAAGCAGACCCGCAAAGGCCTGTCTCCTCAGATCATCGCCCTGGATCTGATACTCCAGGCCAGGTCCCAAGGAGGATCAAGTGGCGCCCACCGGGCTTGGGCTGTGCCCGGCAGCACTCCTCTGGGCGCTGACCCTTCTGCTCGGCAATGGCCAAGTGCTGATGCCAGAGCTGCTCGTGATTTACCTCGGTGTTGGTGGTGAGAGAAGAAGATGGCCCTTCCAGCAAAGGAAGACCTTTGCAGAGTCTTGGTGCTTGTGGACCAGCCTAGCCTACACTTGTCTTGGCCCAGCCCCAGAAGCAGGCTTGGTAAATTTGCAAAGACAGACACTTATAGTCACTTTGAAAACCATTTGGTAACTGGAAGCCATCACAGCTGGCCACCTCTCTGCAAGTGAGAAGCACAGCAGCGGGTGAGCTTTCTGCTTTCTTTATCCAGACGCTGATGAGTGAGCCTTCCCCGCTTCAGACGATGGGCAACAGCTCATGGAAAAAGCAAAGAGCTAGAGCTACACATCACCCAGGAGAAAGGTCACTTCAGACAGCAGGTGAGCCGGTTGCACAGCTGGAGTCACAGGGAGGAAATGGGGACAGGGACAAAAGCAGCAGCGTCATTGGGAAACTCCCAAAAGAAACAGAGGATCTTCCGAAGGGATTTGTGCTGGGCTGGAGCCCTGCTCTGTCACCACGGGAGGAATGGTCTTTTCTGGGAACTTGGCAATCCTAGACTTGCTGCAGGGGGCAGAAATTCACACAGGGCTTTTGTGCCAGGGCAGAGCCAGGAACAAGGCAGGCTGCTGTCAGCCACCCCATTGTATGTGGCCCCGGCAGGAGGTGGGATTGCTATTAAGCCTGGACATGAGGCAGGTAAGTAATAAACATGCTTTGAGCAGAGCACGTGCGTGGCACTCCTCTGCAAGGAGCACGCACACCCCCATGGTCAGCTAAACTCCCAGCGACTCACCCTGCTCACCAAAGCGCTCTGGCAAACACAGTACCACCCAGACTAGCAACATTACCGACGAGATCAGGAGTATCGCAGCAGCGGGCAGTGTCTTACACAAACAGCTGGGAACAAGGAGATCCAAACTGTCCCTCAGCTCTACCAGCAAGCTACAGACTGGGAAAAAGTCACGTAATGCCACGTTTCAGCTTCCCCACAAAGAGCAATATTTCTCCACCTCTCACATTTGCTCTGAATGTTAATAGATATATTAAACAGCTGAAATACTTTGGGGAAAGTTGCTAAAAAGGACTATATATCATCAGCAGCACATGCACCTATGCATGTGTGGTATGCACATTGCAAAAAAGTATTGCTAGTCTCATCTTCCTGCCAGCCTGTAACACTAATGGCGGTGGATTAGGCTCCTTTTAGGTGATCTGACAACAGACAGGATAGAAAGCCAGGACAGGGAGACTTGTACATCTTGGCCGAGATATGTCACAACATGTTCTGTAAAGCTGATCTTTTCAGGATTCAGCCCCTGGGAATGTAAACCTGAGGAGCAGAGTATCGTTGGAGAAAGCCACAAAGCATGCAGTCTGCTAGGATAAATAAATCCACTTGGAGACTGCCTAAGTTTAGCTATATATGGACATTTCTAGAAAGTGAGAACAGCAATGTTTTTTCCATCAACATTTCAAGGGCTTTCTCCAGCCTCTCCCAAAGCCCTGTATTAAAGTGGTTTAGCAGAATAATCCTATCTTAACAGAGAGATAACAGAGACACAGAGAAGTGCTTGGTGAGAGGAGGAGCCAGGGAAAGGGCCAAGAATAGCATCCAAAGACAGTTCCCAAGCTATTATAGCTTTGGGTCTAACTCTGAGCCTTGCCTCAGCTCTCTCAATCTTCAGTCGAAATCCTGGCCCTACTGACACAAAACAAATTATTTTACCTTGCAAAAATAAGGAGAAAGGAGGCTTACAGTTCAGCTTACAGTCTCAAAATCCAGATCATGGACCTAGTCTGCATCTATATGCATTTTATACAGAGGACAGGAAATCCTGAAGGTAGGATATGTTAATAACAATAAAAAAATCTCAGTACTGTCCAAGACTAGGTAATGGGGTACAGAAACAGACTCTTTCTTCACTTTTTCTGATCCACTATGCCTGCATTCCTGGCTACAGTGTGTGCCTGCAAGGGGCAGCACAGCCCCATGACAAGACTAGGGTGAGGGCACAGGCTGAGAAGAGCAGAGCTGTAGACTCAGTTCCTGTAGGTTAGGAGGGGACTTGAGGCAATTAGTGGTTTTCTGCAGAGGAATCCTCTTCTTTTTATCACCAGGATTCACTTCTGAAAAAAGTCGTATCATACACTTAGTGACACAGCCTGATGAATCTGGAAAATTGCAGTCTGGTTTTAGAGGCCAGACTCAGTGCAAGATGCTATGAAGAAGGCACAAAACAAGCTACCGGTGGGCAGTGGTGGAATAGTACAATGTAGTGAGAAAAAGTGGAAAGCACATGGCACTATTTTACATTAATGTACTGCTGCTTCAACAGATGAAAATTGCGAACCTCAGCATCAGGCTAGCTGGTTTTCCTTAACTAATTCTTTTTCTAATGCTCTTTTTCATTTGGTTTCCCTGCATATTCAAGCTTGGTAAAAATAGATATAACTGCTGCATAATGGAAATACACTGGTAATAAAAACCATTGACATTACACTGGTCATGCTGGGAATGAGTGGGATAGGTGTATATTATGGTGCACTCTGATTCAGGGCATCCACTTTGAAATTAGTGCAGAAACCCTCATTTTAGTTCCTCCTTCTCTGGGAGAAAGAAGGGGTTACAAAATGGACAGAATATCACATACCAGATCACTGTGGGAACAGTGATGAGTGATGCTACTGGAATCAGTCACAGTGCCAAAATCATATCATGATACTTCAGAGCCTTTTCAGTGTGAGGCCAGTGGGGTTCAGAGGCATTTGAACTCTTGCTCTCCCCACGCTAGCTCCTTACTCTATCCAGCTCACGTTGCCCATGCGGTTTACACTACTCCCTCAAAATTCCCCCTGAACCTGGAGTTGAACAAGGCTGCGCTGAGTCCGGCCCTCACCCCAGCTCCCCTCAGTGCACACAGCCCCCTCCCCAGTCTGTTATTCAAGGGCTGAGACCACCTGGCAGCTCCGAGAGCACCAGCAGCCAAAAGAGGAGAGTGGGGTGCAATTCTCTTTCACCCATCCTCCTTCCTATACTCCTTCCCTGATGGCAATCCAGCCCTGGGGGTCTCCTCAGCTCTGGGCTGGAAGAGGTAGAGGAGGGCATCAGGACCAGAGGCTCTCCAGGGCCAGATGATGTGAGCAGGAATGGAGGAGCAAGAAAGGGCAAGGTGCAAAGCCAGCATCACAGATCCCATTATACCATAGCAGTACTTTGGTACTGGTCAATAATACACACATGCTGCACTGTGTTATCACAGCGTCTGTCATTCTGTGTGAGAGGTGATTCATTACCTATAAAACACAGGGCCTCTACTAACTTATGCTAGTGAATGTCTGGCCCAAGATTTCCAATGCTGCAACAGCATGTTCCATTCACAGCTCTCCTGCAGGCTGCTAAATCTCTATACTAGAGTAAGCTTGCTGGAAAACACTACCAAATTGGAAAGGAAGCATCTGACACTGCTTTGCACCAGTTTGCAGTGAACCAAGCCCTTACACCAGTCTAAACAGGACAGCTGGGTGCTAGTTTTGTTTTCTAAGAGTCACTGAATTAGACACTCCTAAGTGACTCACCAGCTGATGAAGCTAGAGGCACTCATTGCAGGCAGCATCAAGTTCTTTCAGATCTAGCCTTAAACCCCGTGCCTTTTGTCTCAGTCCAAAGGTAGCATGAGTTTTAATAGCTCTGGCATCAAACCATTCCTCAAGACCAGCCCTCCTTGAGTCACCAAGAATTATCCAGCTAGTAAAAGCCCTGTGGGGCAGCAGCTGAGTACTGTTCATGCCCCGTGCTTATTGCCAAAATCAACAATGAGTGGTGCTGGTGCCAAGGATGCTAACTTAGGACAGGTAGGCAAGTGGTGGGAAGAGCTAGTACTGGTGCCTCAGCTAGCAGGTGTGCAGCTGGGCCCAGAGCCCAGGAGTGCAGATTCGTACATGCTCTCCAAAATATCCCACCACTGTGCTGCACAACTGTCCTGGTTTTGGCTGGGATAGAGTTAATTTTCTTCCTAGTAGCAGGCATAGTGCTGTGTTTTGGATTTAGTAGGAGAAGAATGTTGATAACATGCTGATGTTTTTAGTTGTTGCTAAGTACTGCTTATGCTAGTCAAGGACTTTTTCAGCTTCTCATGCTCTGCCAGGTGCACAAGAAACTGGGAGGGGGCACAGCCAGAATAGTTGATCCAAACTGCCCAAAGGGCTATTCCATACCATATGACATCATGCTCAGTATAGAAACTGGGGGGGGGGGTTGGCCGGGGAGCAGCGAGCGCTGCTCGGGAACTGTCTGGGTATCGGTCGGCGGGTGGTGAGCAATTGCATTGTGCATCACTTGCTTTGTATATTGTTATTATTATTATCATTCTTATATTGTTATTATTATTATTACTATTTTACTTTATTTCAATTATTAAACTGTTCTTATCTCACCCTAGGAGTGTTTCTCACTCTTACTCCTCCGATTCTCTCCCCCTTCCCATCAGGGTAGGGGGAGTGAGCGAGCGGCTGCATGGTGCTTAGTTGCTGGCTGGGGCTAAACCACGAGAAGATCCTGCTCCCTTCTCACCTTGTGAATCCCAAACTCCACCCTGGGCAGCTGCTGGAGCAGGACTTGATACTGCCTCCACCTCACTCTTGCCCAGGCACTGCCATGAGATGTAATTTGGACCTCTCAACCTGAGGACAGGGAAATAGCCTCAAATTAATTTCTAATCAATCACCATGCCATTGATAAGAGTTGAACACTGTGTCCTTGTGCTGCAGTGCTTTAAAAAAATCAGTGACTGCTGCTCTGTCCTGGGGCAGGCTGCATGCAGGGCTGGGTGCTGGTGGCCCTGGCTCCTTGATGGAAACACCAACTCTCTTCAATCCCAAATCAGCTGCCCAAGCTATGGGAAGGCAAGGGAGGTCACACAAACTCTTTCCATAATGTCCCTAGCAGCAATCTAGGTAATGCCTTACAGTGAGTGTGGGGTTTTTGAGGAAAGGGAACTAAATATCCAGTTCTGGGATTGGGTCACACTTCACAGGCCTATTTTTTGGCTAAGTAGTACTAAATAGCTGACCTGGGACACTGGGGACTTGAACCTGCATTTCTCTGTTCCCAGTGGTGCATTCCTCTCACAGGAGGCACATGCATTTCAAAACCCCTCTCAACCTGAAAAGCGGCTAGCAGGGAGCAACATAATACCATTGCCCAAAACAGCATAATCCCATGCTCATATCAATGTGACTGTCCCTGAAAGTCACATGGATATGGGGACCCACAGTGCTAAGCACCTGGGTAGGCACCCGCTGGTGAGAGGCTTGTCTCTGGTACCCCCATGCTCTCCAGTGAAGGTGCAGTAGTGATGGTTCTTCATCCAAACCACGGGACAGTGGGCTGGATAGGACTGTGCTGCTCACTGGACTGCCCTGAATGACATTTTTTATGAAAATTGCCTTCTGAACACATGGGAGGATGTACCTTTTCTCCAGCTGGTACCACAGTCCCATGTCCAGTCAGTCCACTGGAAAATGAATAGCAATTTTTTCTTCTTTCAGAAAAGTGTGATGTAACAGTTTGCTGACTCAGTCACCCCAGATTCTGCTAAGTTCCACATTTCAGATTTTCTATTACTACTTATAGTGCTGATGTACAGTTAAAGACCCAGAATGAACCAGTATCCCTGTGGGCTGTACAGATACTAAAAAAACCCCAAACAAAACCACCAAAACCACCCCGCCTGTGCTTATTTGGAGAAGGACATGGATTTTCCTTTGGTGTCAAAGGCTCATTTCAATAGTATTTGGAAGCTGATATTATTTGATAAATAGGAATTATCAAGGCTCAGTTCACAGCTTAGAAATCTTTAAAAGGCATCCCCTTTATAACAAACTACTGTACAACCAAACCAGTGCAAAGTCAGAACAACTGACAGCAAACTAAGTTGTACAGTGAGATAAAGAAAATAAGAACATGTTTAAAGGCCTGAGGAAGTCAAGTATTTTTATTGCTGATGTGTTAAGAGAAATGATTGAAGAACATTTTATGCATGTGAAAATATGACCCCCAGTAACTCTGTCCAGGTCAGTCAGCTGAGGGGCAGTGTGCTCTGCCAACGGAAGGGACAGCCTGCACCACAGAGATCTGCAAGGTTTAATTTACCATGGGTAGTATCATGGGTATCTTATGTGATCAGCTTCACTGGGACTTAAAAAGTAGGATTTAGAGGTGACTGGGTACATCCTGCTCATTCTGGCTGCCTCTGCCCATCTCCTGGCACCCTCTCTTTTCTGCGAGTGTCATTGGCCAAGACTGCTGCATGGGTCTCACCTCCCATGGTTATCACTGTGGATAAAGTCAGCTTCGTGCAGATGAAAGGACAAAGCATCAGCCACCCAGAGAAGGCTGTCATAGAGTCATAGAGTCATAGAATGCTTTGGGTTGGAAGGCACCTTGAGAGATCATCTAGCCCAACCCCCCTGCAGTGAGCAGGGATTGAACCTGTGACATGCACAGTTGTGCACACCTGGAGTGATTCTTGTTAACAGAACCACTGCTCATTGGCACTGCTAATGCTGAAACTGCTTCTGAATGAAAACACCACTTTCCAAAACCGTGGGGTTTGATACAAAATGTAACTGCCCTTTGAGATACTACAATAGATATGTAAGTACCTGAAAAATGAAAGTCACGGGGTCTTTAGAGTACAGTTGCACTTTGCCCCCTGTATCCTTCAGCTTTCGTAGAGGCCAGGATCCCATCTCCCCCCAGGGAGTGAGGCCAGGGCATCCCAGGGCAAGGAGGCTGAGGGGTCACCTCAGGATCCCAGCCTTAAGACAAGAATGACAGCTGCAGATGTAAAATGCAACTTTCAAGAGGCATTACAGCTCCTGTTTTGACCGCAGTCTTTCATGGTTTTGGAAATTAAGTCAGAATTGTCCACTGAATGAAACATTTGCATTTCAGCAACAATTTCCCTCGTTTCCCCTCTCCTACCAAAATATTTCAAAGGTTTTCACCTTTGCAGCACCTTTCACTGTTGCATATAATTTTGTTTCCTCATTCTTTTCTTTAGGCTGCCCTAAGTCCCTTTTCTATAAGAAAGACAAATGTTTGGAGTTGCTGTGGTCTTTGTTTCTGTGACAGGGCTACGTGGTACTCATGCTGGACTTGGTTCCTCTGGCACAAATCAACAGCCCTGACAATTACATGGACAAATCTCAGAAACGCCTCATTCCTCCTCTTTGCACCTTTGTTTAGCCTGTGCAGAGTGTAAAATACAACCAAATTGCACTGGTCCCAAGAAGCTCTGGGTGCAGAGCAGCAGCAACCAAGCACTGCTATTCCTCACCTGCAGTTCCCCGTCATCTTCTTCCAGCTCCCATGGAGACTTCTGCCTTCAGCTGCTTGTCGTTTCCCGCTGTGTGGACATGCCATTGATCCTAGCCCAGCTCATCTGTACTGAAAAGGGATGACCAGACTCCCAGCCCACTGCTCCCCTTCCCCACCAGGCATGCCCCAGCAGGAGAGGTGGTTCTGCAGCCGTACCCACCATGGAAAACCCCTCCCAGAAAGGACATACAGCAGGTGCATTTGCCACTGGAACAATTCAAAGGAGATTCAGCACAACTGAAAAGATGACCCACTACCTGATTTCTCATTGGTCACAGTGAGTTTAGAGCCATAGGTCTTCTCCAGCAGCCAGGCAGAATCTGTAGAGAGAAAGTCAATGTGACCCTACTGAGGCTTTTGGTTGTTTACTTGGGAGGAGGAAGGGAGGAAAGACGAGAAAGGGATGGGGAGAGCAGGACCATCTGGATCCTGAACTTATGACTGGCCGCTCTACAGGGAACAAACAGCTTTGCTGGGGACTCAGAACAGACCTTTCTCAGCATCAGAATTTCACATCTCAGGCAACGGAAGAAAGCAGTAACGGAAGCTTGGGCAGCGCAGCTTATCTGGCTGATTATGACACATTTTGATCTTCTTTCCCCAAAACAGCATTGTGCCAGCAACTGCCCATTTTCTGCTTTCTACACAAAGGGGCTGTTTCTCCTTTAACAGATTATTGGCAGAAGCTGGTAGGCCTGAAATCTCCAGACTGCTTTATGATGTGAAAAGAGACAAGTTAAAAGAAGAATCAGATTTTTCTGGGCTCTGGCAAAGCTGTTTGTTTTCAGTGTGGGCCTCAGGAGGATGGCAAGGTTATTTGTAGAAAGCTTGTGTTAATCACAGAATCACAGAATGGTTTGGGTTGGAAGGGACCTTAAAGATCATCTAGTTCCAAGCCCCCTGCCATGGGCAGGGACACCTTCCACTAGACCAAGTTGCTCAAAGCCCCATCCAACCTTGCCTTTAACACTTCCAGGGATGGGGCATCCACAACTTCTCTGGGCAACCTGTTCCAGTGCCTCACCACCCCCATAGTGAAGAATATTCCTTATATCTAATCTAAATCTACCCTCTTTCAGTTTAAAGCCCTTACCCCTTGTCCTATCACTACATGCCCTTGTAAAAGGTCCCTCTCCAGCTTTCTTGTAGGCTCCCTTTAGGTACTGTAAGGCTGCTATAAGGTCTCCCTGAAGCCTTCTCTTCTCCAGGCTGAACAACCTCAACTCTCTCAGCCTATCTTCATAGGAGAGGTGCTCCAGCCCTCGGATCATCTTCATGATCCTCCTCTGGACTCACTCCAACAGGTCCATGTCCTTCTTATGTTTGGGCCCTAGAGCTGAACGCACCACTCCAGGTGTGGAGTAGTCAAGAGCTGAGTAGAGGGGGAGAATCACTTCCCTTGACCTGCTGGTCATGCTTCTTTTGATGCAGCCCAGGATCAGTTGGCTTTCTGGGCTGCAAGTGTACATTGCCAGGTCATGTCAAGCTTCTCATCAACCAAAACCCCCAAGTCCTTCTCCTCAGGACTGCTCTCAATCCTTTCTCTGCCCAGCCTGTATTTGTGCTTGGGATTGCCCCACCCATGTACAGGACCTTGCACTTGGCCTTGTTGAACTTCACAAGATTCACATGGGCCCATCTCTCAAGCCTGTCAAGGTTCCTCTGGATGGCATCCCTTCTCTCCAGCATGTTGACTGCACCACACAGTTTGGTGTTGTCAGCAAACTTGTTGAGGGTGCACTCAATCCCACTCAGTCCATGTCGCCAACAAAGATGTTAAACAGCGCCAGACCCAATACTGACCCCTGAGGAATGCCACTGAATCACTGGTCTCCATTTGGACATCAAGCCATTGACCACAACTCTTTGAGGTTGACCGTCCAGCCAAATCCTTATCCACCAAGTGGTCCATCCTTCAAATCCATGTCTCTCCAATCCAAGGATGTCATGCGGGACAGTGTCAAATGCTTTGCGTAAGTCCAGGCAGATGACATAAGTTGCTCTTCCCTTATCCACCAATGCTGTAGTCCTGCCATAGAAGGCCACCAAATTTATCAGGCCTGGTTTGCCCTTAGTGAGGCCATGTTGGCTGTCACCAATCGCCTCCTTATTTTCCATGTGCCTTAGCACAGTTTTCAGGAGGATCTGCTCCATGATCTTGCTGGGCACAGAGGTGAGACTGACTGGCCTGTAGTTCCCTGGGTCTTCCTTTTTTCCCTTTTAAAATGTGGGGGTTATGTTTCCCCTTTTCCAGTCAGTGGGAACTTCACCAGACTGCCATGACTTCTCAAATATGATGGATAGTGGCCTAGCAACTTCATCCGCCAGTTCCCTCAGGACTCTCTGCCCTTGAGCTTCACATTCCTTACCAGCCCCTCCTTGTTGGTGCGAACAAGGTCCAGTATAGCACCTTTCCTTGTTGGCTCCTCTATCACTTGGAGAAGGAAGTTATCAACGCATTCCAGGAACCTCCTGGATTGTTTACGCCCTGCTATGTTGTCTCTCCAACAGATACCAGGGTGGTTGAAGTCCCCCATGAGGACCAGGGCTTTTGAACGTGAGGCTGCTCCTATCTGTCTATAGAGGGCCTCATCTGCTCAGTCTTCCCAGCTGGGTGGCCTGTAAGTAATCATGCTGACTTAAAGTTGCTGATTTAGAGAGCTAATTGACTCTGGTCATGTTTAAACTCTGTTGCACAAAATGAGTAACAACTACAAGTTAAAAAAAATCTTATGTTCAAAAATATTAAGTGGTCACAGTCTTTGGCAGCAACTAAACAACAGCACAAAAGAAAAAAGTATAGAAGAATATTCACAGTACTAAGGCTAATACACCCTTCTGAAAAACTGCAGAAGCTTTGCAGTTAAGACACTTGCAGTAACCAGGCTGCTAGTAATGGTAAGTTCACACCACCACCTTGGAAGTCCGCCTTCCTTAGTAAAACTGCTCACAGGAACAGGATCCCTCCATAAAGGTGGTGCCATTGCCAGTTTCCAAGGGGCCTGGAATAGCTAGGTGGAGATGTGCCTTTTGGATATCCTGGAGAATAGCAGTGAGACAATGAGAACAGCAAATGGCAAGGTTCTAAGGACTGTATTCCTAAAGGACTAGACAGCCTGGATAGGAACATCAGTTAACCTCAGATCAGCCAAAGTAAGGTAGAACAAAATAATGCATTTACTGGCAATAGAGGCAATGTTCTAACTGATAAATTTTTACTGAAGCTGAGGCAGTTTGACAGGTCATGGCCACAGCACAGGTGCTCCTGACACCTGCCCTGGGACTGATGGACCCTGATGTGCCAGTGGGTATGCCCCAGTGCAGGGATTTCAGGAGCCCTGCAGCTGCTTGGAGCACTGACAGATGCTGTTAGCAGTGGCACTACAAGTGTATCAGTTCCAGCCAGCCATGCTATGGACTGCAGAGGTTTTGGTTTGCTGGAAATTCAGAAAAATGTTGGTTTCCACCCAATTTGGATCAAACCCAGTTTTTTAAAAAAAAAAATCCAAAAATTTCCCACGACCTCTCACTTTTTGGTTGGCTCTGCTTACTACCTGCACACATAGTGCTTCATGCAGGGACCTTACCCCGGAGGGAGGTCAAAGGCACACAGTAATATACAGAATACCAAGCCCAAGATCCAAGACAGAGATAAATACAGATTTGCCTCAAACCAAGCAATTCAAATCTTGTTTTATACTGTTCAAACATAATCTGAAGCTCACTCAGTATTAGAGCAATGGGGTCAAACACTTGAAGTTTTATATTTTTTAAGCAAGACTGATTTTGTTAAATTAATATAAAAAGCCACCAAGAATATTAAAATCCTAAATAAGATTTTGAATAGCATCTATCAATTTAATTACTTAATGGAAAAGGCAGAAAGAAGACTGGGTTTTAGTTTTAGACTAATAAAAAGGCATCAACTGGTGGGATAGCAATGTGATGAAGCTGTATCTATTTCCAAAACTATCTGCTTAAAAAAAAAAAAGTTTGTATTCATGAAGCACGATCATCATGCTCAAGAGAGATTTTTCCCATCACATACCATGTTCTGTGTAGAACAGCCATACCCTTCCATGCAAAACATATTCTCCAGGGACAAGGGAAAGAGAAGTAAAGGAATGGGAAGAGAATAGGATAAAAATCAATCTCTCATGAAGTACATCAGATCCTGAGAATGTTGTGTTTCAAAGATTACTCCAATCTCTAATTTCTGGGATCGGTATGAGACCTCTACGGAGGACTGATTAACCCACATCTGCCTGTCACCAGTTGTTGGCTTTTTGCAATATTCCTTCTCAACAGCTGCTTCTGACTGCTGTCAGAGATGGAAGCTGGTCTACTGCTGCAATCCACAATGGTAATTCCTACATTTCACAAAGCAGCCTATTGCCAAATGGCTGCATGCCCTCAGCAGCTACAGAATTGGTACATGTGTAGCTCATTAAAAAAAGATACTTATCACATCAACATTAGAGGATTAAACATGTGCAATCATAGTTCAGTTCAGTTTCCTAGTTCAAGAGGCACATTTGTGTTACCTGACTGCACTCAGTGAATGTCTTGCTCTCAGTGTTAGAGAGAATTAAAGCTGGATGCTTGATGTTATGTATTGAATTAAATCCAGCCAACTTTTGATTCATACTCTCACTCCTTCATAGGAACCTGAAGAGGAATTGTAAACTTTAAGCAGGGCTTCTGCTCTACGAACTGGGAAAATTACTGAAAACATTGAATACTGACAGCAAAAAAGTACTGACTGACTGACTCTCAGGCAACAGAGGTACATAAAACTGAGCATGGGCACTGACTGTAAAAAAGCTTATGAAGCTCAAGAGTAAAAATTAAGACCACGTACCTGGCACATTCCTCTTAAGTTTCATATCCCCCATATTTGTGATAGTCATGACTTGAATCTAGTAGATTCACATATTTCTGCAACCTTGCTGTGGCTCAGTCATCCCACAAAAGATTCTTGCAACTCTTGAACAGGCTTTCCAGGATTGCAATGTGAGACTAGGTGAAGAAGTGGGAATCCCTAAATCATTGTTTGCTGAAAAATGGGACGATTTATCAGGTGCAAGCAGGTGCTATACTTGCTCTGTTTGTTTCACGCTTTTTATACCCTGGCTTCTGGATTGGGTTTCTTTTACCATCAGTGTTTAGAGCAAGAGCAAGAAACTAAAGCCAGGAGAGGACAGGTGCTGTGGGCAGCATCCCCTGCTGTCTTTCACGGCTGTGCCCAATGCCCCAAAAGGACATGGGGTCTTGGCTGGAGAGCCCATCCCTATGGCTTTTCCCTGGGTTTGTATTTTTGCAGGCACCAATAGAACTTGAGCAAACTGAGATCCAACTGCTCCAGCTTCTTGGGGGAACCCAGCAGAGGGTAGCAATGTCACCTCTGGGTCGTGCCTGTGGATATCCACCCCCAAGATGTGCTTGGCAAACAGCCCCATTGCATGCACCCAAACTCCCATGGCCCTACTGCTGCCCCATGCAAGATCTGCATGCAGCTAACCAGCATAAATGGAGACTGGTCTCAGCCTTTGTGACCATTGCAATTGGGAGTCCATAGAGTGTAAGTATCAATGAGTGAAGCATCTGAGTGAGATTTTCTCAAAAAAGAAACCCATAAGAGGTGTCTGCTGAGGCCATTTACCAGCAAAAGCGTGGAGGGTTAAAATATCCTTGTTTCAGGCAGGAGGCACACGGGGAAAACAATCCAGAACTGCTGTGTCTGGACAGCTTTAGAACAGTAACAGGGGGTTGTTCATCTGGTTAAAAAATGCCAGTCCTTGCTGTCAAGACCCACATCTGTCCACTTGCTTCACACCACCCTTTTGTCTAGAAGTTTTACAGCTTCCTTCACCCTGCCTTGCTAGGGTAGACTTCAAGACAACCGTGATCATCTTTGTTTCCAGGACTGAGCATACACAGATCAACACAAGTGCACAAGAACAAAATGAATGCAAAATGCTTAGGATTTAAGTGAGGCTAAAGGCTGGTCTGCTTCATGTTCTTCGCTGCTGAGATAACTGAGTTACCAAAAAAAAAAAAAAAGTAAATTTGGGCAAGTAAAAAGGGTAGTGCAAATACCCAATTCTCATACTTTCACTGATGAGCCACAAAGAGGAACATTTACAGCTATATAAACTTGGCCTGTGACACCTCTTGCTGAGGCTAACGAAGCGGAGTGTATTACACTGACGGTTCATAATTACGCTGGTCACAGCCCCTTGTGTTTCCCACCCAGGCACTTTCCCTGCAGAGGCCCAGGTTTGGCCCCCGGGAGAGGGGAGGGTGCCCGAGGCTCAGCCCAGCCCAGCCCAGCCCAGCCTTCCTCCTGCTCCGCAAGTACATCTGTGCCATCTAGCGTCTGTTCTGCCTCTCTACCAAAATGTCCCACTTGGAGCAGCCCTCGGTTGCGATAAAGACATTCTGGAAAGTAATTAGTTGGCTAATTGCTAATAACTTCAGCTGGGTAAAGATATACCTGAGATGGAAGACGCACAAACTCTATTGCAGCCATAGGCACACAATCATCGAGTCATTAAACACCAGGGAGAGATGAATGCAGAAAAGTTATTCTTTCTGCCCATCTCTTTTCCTGTTACCTGTGAAGAAGAAAGTGCTGCAGTTTTGCCCTCTGGGAGCTATGCAATGAAATTCAACTCAGAAGGCATTCAAAACTCCTTCAATGTCTTTTTAGGTGCTTCAAAGCACTTGGATGTTTCCCTCTGGAGAGAAAACACAAAGATACATTAAAACGGAGTTGCTATTCCAGAGGTAAATCAAGCATGAAGTGCCTTAATATTAAGTGTTTGCCTTCTCTCTAATTAATAAGCCCCTACTTAATCACAGCTTTTGTAAGCCTCTATTCAGACAGGTCTACAAAAGCAACAAGTCTCTGGTTATCAGAAACCACAAAATCCTTACTCTCATATTTGCAGCAAACTTAAGATCTTCAGTACAAGATGCCAAAATTATATGTGACCAGAAGAGAGCGAAGGAAAAAAATGCTTATTCAGTGTTGGTGGTTCCTGCTGTAGCAGAGAATTTTGTAAGGGTCATCTAGATGTTTTCATCTAGAAAGTCACCATACTCCACAATGCAGAGGAAGGCAAAAAAACCCCCAACCAAATAATCCCCCAAACTCACCACTTATGGTTAGCTTGAATTTTACTGTGTTTAAGACAGACACCACATTCTTGATATTTTTTTCCAAGCCAATGGAAAGAATAGAGCATTTTATCTGACATTGGATCTGTATGGCTTCAGAAGATGCAAAAAGGCTTAAGGGTTACATATCTTTAAGAGAAAAGTCCTTCCCCAATGTTTGCAGAAGACCAGTGCACTCTGAAATCTGGGGCCTGCTGTCTCCTGTGGGAGACAGGACACTGACCTAGGCAGGCCTTGATCTGGCCAGGCAAGCTGTCCTTGAGCTCTGCCTATCGTATGCAGAACAGGAGAGTCACTTGCTAAGTAAAACTCCTGGAAGCAGCACTGACATTTTGATGGGAACCTAAAAAGCCTATCAAAGCCACTACATGCAACAGCCTGAAACATCTTTAATGCCATGCGATGCTTTTAGTATGACTGAAAAGGCCACCAGACAGCACAGCCAGACTGCTGTGTTTAGGGACAGAGCAGTGAACGTGTCTTTGAGGCAGTGAGCAACGTGCAGCAGAGGTGCTGAAGATGAGCACTCCTGCCCGATGTGACTCCAGGTGATGCTGCAGCTGTTTTAGGTGCAGAAATCAGCAAGACTCCAGGAAACTTTCCTACTCGTACTACATCTGTGGCCATTAGACCACGATGTAGAGCTGAAACAAACCCGACTGTCCCAGAAAAGCCCCTCCTCTCTCCTGTCCATGTTTTGGTCTGTCCCAAGTCGTCCCGCAGTCCTGATCCTCTTGCCCGCGGGTGAGGTGGAGGTGGGTGCTGGCAGAGGCCAGCAGCTACCAGCGCTGAGGCCAGCTCGGACATACAGCTATCGCCAGCGGGAGCGTGGCCGGAGCAGTCGTCGGCACCTTGCTCCACTCAGCAGCAAGGTGTGCTAGCTGTACAGGGGAGGGAATGCGCAGGCTTCAGCACTATCAACAGCTATTGCATGAACGCCAGATTAATAGGAAGCAAGGCCAAGTTTAGGGCCCCTCAGCTCCCCTTAGCATGCTCCTACATGCTTGGGAAAAGGGCCACTGAAGAGGCTCTTTCCAGAGACGAGCTGACAGGCACGTACAGAGAATTTTGCTTGGAAGAGGAAGACACTGAAGGGAAATGCATCACCCAGACTAGGAATCCCCCTAACTTTAGTGGCTTAAATTCAAACAGCACTGTCCTATGGTGAACCTTTTTAAAAAAATCATATTAACAAGAGACATTTTAACAACTTAGATGTTTGCTCCATTATTCACAACATGAATTATCATTCGCAACAGGAATGTAGTTACTATGAGTATTTACCATCTTTTAGGAGCTCTCCATGTCTTCTTGATCACTGCGATGCAGCTACACTGGGCAAGAGTTGGTTTTGGTGCAATAGCTGAATAAATAAATATGGGGAAAGCTGCAAATGTAAAAAGAAGAGAGGGACTGATAAGGATTTATATTCAGCCATGGTAAGGACCAACAAGAGACAGAACAATAACTCATGCTCTATTATTGTAATAATGCCTAGAGAAGCAGGGCAGAAAGGTGGGGTGGTAACTACAGCCAGCAGTGAGCGACTTTGAGGTATAAGATGCCGAAGCAGAACTGAGAGGAGAGCAAAGCTCTTCCTTTCATCTTACCATATTTAATTTCCCTCTTGCAAGGAGCAGGAGGATTCCACAAGGAGAATAACCACTGCTCGTGCAGCAGCATCACTCTGGTTAAGTTCTGTACATGGGACAAAACAGTATCTCCATGAGAACTCTGCATGAAACTAATACTGGAGTTAATCACTGTACCAGGTTATCGCTCAATGTATCCACTGCTGCAATGTGCTGTGCACTTTATAATCCAGCAGCAAAGTGAATTTGTTGACTTAAAATTCAGTGCTGGCTAGGGAAAAATGTACTATCAGGTTTGCCAGGATGGATAAAGCCAATGGCTAAAGCAGAGAGAAGACCTGTTTACTTCTCACAACAGCAGCAGCCTTTTGAATTTGAAGGTTTCCTTCCAGAACCTGAGAGAAGTTTTTGAATGATCATGGCATTTTTGTGCAAGGGGCACAAAACCACAATGCCTGATATTCACCATTCACCAGATAAAGCCAGAATCTTTTAATGTTTTAATTGGGAAAGATGTCTGTCTATCTCCCAGACACAATGCAGCCTGCTGAACTCCCAGGGTTTTAAAATGACTAATGATTTGACACCCAAACAGGCTCAGGCTTACGGGACTTGGACAAACCTTTGCTCGATGCTTGTTAGGCAACCAGCACACAGAAGCCCGGTCTGCACCTGGCAGTTCTGGCTATATTAATAGTATTGGATCACTAACTAATGAGAGTTGTCAGGAATTGGCAAGCACCACTTGTAATTGTCACTCGAATCCAGTTCCCCCCCTCGCCCCCTCCCAACACTCTAAGGTATTTAATCAATTTTTCTAAATGAGTGTTTACTTTTCACATTAACTCATCTGAAAAGTTACGCTGATAACTTAAAAACAAAGCAGAGAGGCAGAACATGTAGTTCTAGTAATTGCAAGGTCACAGAAAATTTTTTTCTTGAACTCCCTCCTCCCTAGCTCCTCCGCTTTGGCAGAGCAAAGCGCATTTACCAGCCCTGTGTGCACCTGCGCATTGGTCCTCTGTTGGAGAAACAATGCCGTATATGCAAGAGCCTGACTTGCTTTTCAGAGCATATAAAATGGTCATAAATATAAGTACACTAAAGAGCAGGAATGTTTATTTATGGCATTGCTTGCCCAGCAGTGGAACCAGTGTCTCATGGATGTTTTTTCTTGCACCGTAACCCAGCTCTGGGAAGCTGTAATTCATCATGAACCGAATTCTGGTTTCACCCTCTGTACATGAGGAAAAGTTTGCTTAAAATGCAGGAATAACAAAGACAGTTTCCATTGACATACAGTAGATAAACCTTTCTTAGTCAGACCGATGCCTTACAAGAGGCAGTTTTCCCAGTCTAGGTTTTTGGTTCGTTGTTTGTTGTTTGGTTGTTTTGTTTTTTTTTTTTAATAACAAGGCATTACAGTATAAGGAAGTGTAATGGAAAATGCAAACATTTTCTTCATTGCAAGCAGAAAGCTGCCCCTGGATATTGGCAACACCCAGACTTTTGTGTACAGAAAAGCGCCGGGATAAATGATGGTACCCTTTTCTAATGCAACAGTTCCTGATAAATGTTTCTCAATGTTTTTTTTGTGCTGTCATTGATCATATTTTAAATAGGAGAAAACAACATGGAATTTTGACTTGATAAAGCTGTCCTTGGTTTTACACTCCAAATATCAGGTATTGATAAAGAACCAATGTAATTTTTGTTGCCCTTGTGTGGGAAATAGGAAGAAAAAAGATAAGTCAGTAGCAGGTATCCTGTTTCAAGGCCTAAAGGAAGGTGCATTTTTTTGGCTGAGATTTAGCTGAGATTGAACACTGAGATTTTCTTGTTTCTTTTGAAATGTGTGATGACAAAATTTTTTCCAGCTCACATTCATTTATCATTTTGTAAATGTATACTTAATTTCTTTAATGAATGAGACAAACAACTCCTGGAGGGGGAGCAAATGACAGTACTTTGTTCTTATATAAATATATGTAGTTGTATTAGCTAAAAGCTAGGTCACATTGTGTGTGTGTATACACACATATAATTGAATGATGTACTAGAAAACAGAGTTTTGAAAACTTCTATGATGAAAGGGACGTACTTTCCAATCATGTTTATACATGTATATATGTACAAGAATAAATTTTTTTCCCAGCTGGAACTTAGGAGATTCTGAGAACCTAGGAAAACAAAGAAGAAAAATAGTGAGAAATATTTCAGAAAAATTAATTCTCACAAATTTTTTAACTTGCCAAGAAAACCACACTGTGAGGTCATCTCAGAACTGAGAGGATGAAAATTACTTCACTTGGGCCAGCTTAGAAGTAACGCTATAAGAAGCAGCCTGAAATGACTGCACCTCATACCTTGCACCGTACAGCACTCTTATTACCAATACTGTGTGTACAGAAGGGTTAAAAGATGGAATTTTGGTCTGTGGATGGACACTGGGTGAGAATTAGATAGCCAAGGAATGCAGTTAGCACAACAGACAGATAATTTATTGTTTGAAATGCTGACCATAGAGATAAAAAGCTGAGAAATGTTAGGGAGGATGTGCAGCTGTGAAGATACAAGGTACAGCTCACGATCTTGCTTGCTTTGCAAGCATCCTGTTTTTGGCTTGAGCACAGATGATATGTGACTGCTGGATTATGGTAATATGCTGTGTGAACAAAGCCCATGAACCAATAGATGGGATGACTATGTCGCGTGCAGCGCGCCCAGCCAGCGGGTGCATGCGCCATAGGCTCCCTTTGTTGCAACCAAGGTGTGTTTTTGGCACTTGCTGGCCACGTGTGTCAAAACCCGTTTCCTCTGCCATGTAAATATTGGGATTTCCTGAAGAGGGGTGGGCTGGTGTATGGTGAGGCCACTGTTGCCTCCGTGGGGACGCCCACGTAAAGCTGGCACCTACTGACCGCTGGGCTGAGCTCACAGCGCAAGACAGCACCAGATTGTACAGATGAACCATCTTCCTCACAGTCTTCGGGTCAGTAAGACTATTGCTTTGCTGAACACTTGTAGTGTAGTTAATAAAGTCTTTTGTGCTGCTAGATAGTCTGTGTGTGCATGCCATTCTTTCCCCAGGAATCCTCGAAACCACTCTAAAACATACTGGTACAGAATTCTAATTGGGTTCTATTCCTGTGTTATAGAAGAAATTTGATTAGTTATATTCTTCTCTCTGAATAGTCTCGTTTAGCATTAGTAGCTTAGCACTAGTAGCTAAAGTACTCGAAGCCTTAGGCCACAAGAGCTGGCCGAGAGTAAACTTTTTGATAAAACTAAGGCTGCTAATACAGAACTAGCTGAATCGGGCAGATGCGAGCTGAATGAAGAAGGTAAGGACCAAGGAAACAATCCAAGAGAATGAGGTAACTTCACAAGAAGGCCAGCCCAGTGACAGTGAAAACCAGTTAAGAAATCAAGAGACCACCGACCAGAATTAAGTGATTGGACTTGGGGATTGGGTGACGGGTGGTACGTGTATAATTGAGGGGTGTGATCTGGGGTAGGGGTCCCTCTCCGGACGCACCCAGCTTGAGCTGTAACCTGAGAACTAATAGAAGTGGAATTGGAAACTTTCACTTGGACTTTACATTAATCAGTTGGATCCTAGGGTTGGACCCTGTTATGTTGGCCAGCATGCATAAATTCATAACAGTTTGGCAACTGAGATGGGACATTAGGTTGACCACCATCAGAACCTCTCATCTCCAAATGTCCAATCAGCGCCAACGGGTGAGTTCAACTGGGATGTTTGGTGGCGGGAGGCACCAAAGGTGGTGAGTCTTAAATTCCCACTTCAAAATAATTTTAAATTCTGGTAAATAGTGCACTAAAGGAGAATTGTATGGGCTGATCAGCATAAGACACAGAATTTTAGAATGGGAAATATTTTCAGCATAGAAAAGGGGAAGCCCTTAGCCGAAGTACTGGAAAACGGGTAAAATCGATGGTACCAAAGGCACAGGGGAAAAGAGATTAATAACATTATGCCAAGAGGATTGGCCTTAGCATAATGTTACATTCCTCACACAAGAGGGCAATCTGGCAGAAAGGTGGCCACTACAGGGAACCTTTGACCAACAGGAATTAACATTTGCATCAAAATTTGGAGGACAGGTTCCCTGGACAGTTGGACTATTGGCATGTGTGGGATAATTAGGCATTCACTAGGTGAAAAGAAAAGCCTAGAAAAAGTGGAAAAATTTCCTTTAGAAATGTTGTGAGTATATAATCTACTAAAACACTTGTGGAAGCTGCTCCACCCTATGTTCTGCTGTCTACTTTGGCTTCTCTATCCCCCTGGCTCTTAGCTACACCTGTTTTCCAGACCCCCTTGCCGGTGTTGCCAGTACTGGGGATGGCTGCACCTGGTCCAGGTGGGGCACCCCAGCTAGCCAATGCAAGGGTCTACTGACCTTGGCACCCCCAGGATTTGATTGCTTGGAGTCAACAGACTCCCATACTTAAAGACAACCCAGAGAAAGTGTTACAAGTCATGAAGGTAATACCATGGGCATACGACCCTACATGGGGAGATGTGCAGATAGATGCTCCTTGAAGTCCTATTCAACCCAGACAAAAAGCACGCAATTCTTGATGTGAACTGTTAGTGAGCAGAACAAGGGGGAGATGCAGCTGCCCAGACAGCCTGGCCAACTGTGAATCCTGGGTGGAATCAAAATGCAGATGCAGACTACAGACAATTACAATTAGCCAGACAAGGCTTTGAAGAGGCTATACGTTTGGCAGGACAAAAACCTGTGAATTGGTCTAAAATAAGGGAGTGTCAACAGAAGGAACACCCCTCAGCTTTTCTCTCTAGATTATTTAAACCAGTCAGAATGTTTGGAGGACTAGATCCAGAAGCAGAAGCTAATAGACCTCTAATGGTGTCTACTTTTGTGGATCAAACATCTCCAGATATTAAAAAATATTTTTCTAAACATGTCCCTGACTGGCCAGGGAAGTCAATGGATGAGGTAGTACATTTGGCTATGTTTGTATACAATGGTCAAGATGAGGAAGGGGTTAAAGAAAAGAGGCTTCAGACGAAGGAGAAAGTAAGTGTGTTTGTGGCTGTGCTGAGGAAGGGTTTGGAGAAAGTAGCGGGAGAGGCCAGGGAAGAGCCAGAGGAGGTAGATGGAATAAAGGTGAATGTGATTTCCATCTGGGAGCTAACGACTGTTGTGCTTATTGTGGGGAACAGGGGCACTGGAAATGGGAATGTCCTGTGAGGCTGAGAGGGCCCCAGGGGCCTGGATTTGGGAGAAATCAGATGAATATCGCTGAACAGCAATGATGGGAGAAGGAAGACTCAGACAAATCTCAGGGTATATATAGGTTTTGGAGTACTAAACTTAATAATAAGGGTCAAACTGTGGGAAAAATAGACGACAAGAAAATACCATTCCTAGTGGACACAGGAATATCACTTTTGAATTTCAATCCTAAGGGGCAGCTCTCAACCGGTAGAGTATTGGTTCAACGAGTCACGGGAAAAAAGGAACAATCACTTATCCAGGCAATATTGCTCTGGATAGGTGGCCAGGAGAGGTGGGGAAGATCTGTGATTGCAGAATCACCTATGTGTGATTCTGCCTATTATGACCTATTATGATCCCTAAATGCCTGGATCTGTCTGTCCCCAGAAAGGGTAGAACTTATAGTAGCAGGGGTCTGTCTCACTGCCGAAAACTTGCTCAAAATTCCTGGGGTTCCACCTGAACTTATTAAAGTACCTTCAAAATTGTGGAGCTTCACCAGAATCGATGTGAGTTTATTGAAATTGGCACAATTGGTCTCCATAAAAACAAAGGGAGGAAAGCCTGTAGCAATCAAGCAGTATCAAATTCCCAGGGAAGCAGAAAAAAGTATTCAGAAACAAATCAACCAATATCTCAAAAAAGGGGTTTTATGATGATGCAGTTCCCCATATAATATCTCTATTTCACCTGTAAGCAAAAAAAGGTTAGACAAAGAAGGAGATCCAGAATATTGGTTTGTACAGGGTCTCAGAGCAATAAATCAACATGTGATTGTACCTCATCTGGTGGTTCCAGACCCATCAACAATATTATTGCAAATTACACCTTGGGCAAAATACTTCACCATTATCAATTTAACAGCTGCATTTTTTAGTATTCCCATAGCAGAAGACAGCCAGCATCTGTTTGCATTTATGTGGGAAGGCCAACAACTAACTTGGACCTGTTTGCCCCAAGGGTTCACTGGGTCTCCTATGATATTCTCCCATTTGCTTAAAGATGTCTTGAAAGATATTATATTACCTGGAGGTTCTATACTTGTACAATATATGGTATACTTGTACAGTATGTGGATGATTTGTTACTTGCCAGTAAGACACATGAAGATTGCTTGAAAGATACTATTTTTCTATGTACTACTTTAGCAGAAAAAAGTAGCTTTGCACCTCTTTGTACGTTTCAGCTGTGTCAGCAGGAAGTAAAATATTTAGGATTTATATTAAAAGGACAAAGACTAGCAGACCCAGAACAGGTCCAGGCTATTGTAGAAATACCTTGACTGGTAACAAACAATTGTGAGGATTTTTAGGTGCAGTAGGATACTGCAGACCCTGGATACCCGGGCTAGGGGAGTTCTGTAAGCCATTGACAGAAGCCACCAAGGCAGAGGAAGTGGAGCCTATACGTTGAGGTCCGGAGAGAGAAAAGGCTTTCCAAGTTATAAAAGGAGCTTTAGCTTCTGCTCTGGCACTGGGATTGCCGGATTACTCCAAGCCCTTTGAACTATTTGTGCACGAGAACAAAGGAGTAGCCAGCGGTGTCCTTACTCAAAAGCTAGGTCCACACTGCCGCCCTGTGGCTTATTGCTCAACTCATTACTCAACTCAACTGGATCCTGTAGCGGCAGGGAGTAATTCCTGTGTTAAAGCAATAGCAGCAACAGCGATTATCATAGAAAGAAGCAGACTATTAGTCCGGGGTCTAGTAGAACTGATTCTTAAGCAACACGCTACACAAGCATTGTCCCCACAAAGAGCGCATTGCTATGAATTAACAATTTTAAATGGGGATAATACTACTTTAAAAAGATGTGATGTTTTGAATCCAGCAACTTTACTGCCTGTTCCCTCCCATGGTAAGCTGCGTCATGATTGTGCTCAAGGAGTGTTTTGCTCCAGCTGCCTATGGGAAGATCTGCAGGATCAACCTCTAGAGAACTTGGATCTAACCCTTTTCACCAATGAATCTTCATACTATGTGAATGGAAAATGACACATGGGCTATACAGTGGTGAGAAACTTAGAGGTACTTGAAGCAGAACCTCCACAACCCTCGGTGAGTGCCCAAGGGGCTGAATTAACTGCATTAGCAAGAGCAGCCTGGTATGGATGTAATCAGTGGGTAATTATTTATACTGATTCTAAATACATTTTTGGAGTGTGTCATGCGATGGGTAGGCTATGGAAAGAACAAGGGTTCCTTACCTCGGTGGGAAAGAGTATTTCTAATGGAACTGAAATCTGAATGCTGTTGGAAGCTATTAAGGGTCCAAGGGAAATTGCTGTAGTACACAGTCCAGCTCATACCAAAGGATCCAGCAAAACTGGAAGAAATAATGAATTGGCAGCTAAAGCAGCTAAAGCTGCTGCCCGCCAACCTATAAGTGAGTGTACCGCCATAACAACTCCCACTGCTGATAATTGGCCAGAGACCAATAATCCAGCCCAAATATATGCAGAGGTTACTCAGGAAGAACAGGCACGATGGGAAAGTTTGGAGGCTGTGAAAGAAGAAACTGGAATTTGGACTATTGGGGGAAAACCCATTTTAGCAAGAAAATATTTAATGACTTTGTCTAGGTGGTTTCATGATAAAACAGATGGAGGGATGACAGCAATCGTTAACCAGACTGAAAAAATGTGGGGTGCCCCCAGGATACATATGGCAGTAAAAAGGATTGTGAGTTCTTTTTCTACATGTTGGAAGTTTTCCAATGCAAAACCCAAACAGGAGGTTGGAGGATGACCATAAGCGTACTTCCCATTCCAAAGACTGCAAACTGATTATGCTGACACGCCTCCTGTGAGCGAATTTAAGCACCTGCTGATAATCGTGGATCAACTCTCAGGATGAGTAGAAGCTTTTCCCACCAGGAAAGCCGATACTGCAGGAGGGGTCAAAGCACTCCTGCAGGAAATCATTTCCAGATACGAAATACCCAAAACCATAGAATCCCATAGGGGTTCTAATTTTTCAGCAGGAATACCAAACAGTATCTTTAAAAGTTTAGGAAAACAGTGACAACAACATGTCCCATATCATCTGCAGTCCTCAGGACAGGTGGAAAGAATGAACAGGACTCTTAAAAATAAAATTGCTCAAACTTGTAGTCAGGTAGGTTTGAAATGGCCTGAAATTTTAGGAATAGTGCTATGGGATATTAGAAATATCCCTCACCAACCTCTAGGGTCGTCGCCAGCAGAAATAGTATTTGGCAGGAACTTAGCTGTACCTGGGACCTTTGCCCATGCTAGGACCAGCCTCTTAGATGGAGATGAATGAGTTACCAAATTTGTACTGGGGATAGAAAAACATCTACAAGAAAACAGGGCACAAGCCAGATAGTTTCAATCAGTACCAGCTAGAATGCAAGTACATGATATCCAGTTTGGAGACCCAGTAATGATAAAAGTCCACTCTTGCAAAATAAAGTTGGACCCTAAATAGGAGGGGTGTTATTAACTTCTTATTTTGCTGTAAAGGTGGCAGAAAAGGATAACTGGATTCACCACTCTCATGTTAAATGCCTACCCAGAGAATATCAGTTAGATGGACCACCATCGACCCCACAAGACTCCGTCAATCCTACCTTGGAGATTGAAACCACGACTGTTTGAGCTCACCAAGGCTGAAGGAAATCCCAGAACCATGTTGTTTTTGTTTTCCTTCTAGAGCAAACTGGACCAGGAAGTCACCTGTTGCTTGATCAAGTGGACCATCAGGGACCATAAATGAAGGACAGTGTCCTGTTTGGTGTATCCACCATCCTTGTAGAGTGGCAATCACTCCAGGCTCAGTTCTAACAGGGAAAGGTTTGAGATGGCATCAGCATGGTTGGCTTTGGTTATCCTGCAATAATTGTGGTCCATGTCATCCTGGGTGATGTATTAGTAACTGTTACAAAGGTCATTGGGAAAACCATCATTGAGGTTGGAGCTGGGGAAATATAACCAGAAGAGGTGCAGCCAGATGCATAAACTGGTGCTGCGCATGCAGGTAGCACCAATTGCCCAGTGAAGAAGAGTTAGCCACAAGACTCAATGTTTTAGTATTAGATTATCTTCCATACCTTCTTAAAATAGGACTAGAGTGGTTACCCTAGTTCTGGTATTAACCCTTCTTTGTATAGATGTTTTAGTTCTTTCCTTTTGTACATTTGATTGAAAGCAATGGGCAAACCATTGCCAAAATGGGCTCAACCATGCATTGACAACCCCATTCTGTGAGAGTTATTCCCAAAACTCTGTTAATACAATAGCTTTCTTTACTACCTTTACTAATACCCCAGCTCTTAGTTATAAGGAACACAATTCCTTTGTGTCATTGGCCCATCATGTGGCCAACCTAACTAACCAGATTGTTGGGTATGCACCCATACCCCATTAACTCCCAGAACAGGTATACCCGTTATCATGATTCCTTTGACCTTAATTGAATTGGAAGCGACAGAGAACTATCTCCTCCAACTCGCCTATCTGGAGTAAGACTCTCTTAACTCAGACCACGTACCAGGATTGGGAATATACAACCACCATGCTAACAGAAGGAACTTTCTGTTTCACTTGTAACTAATCTGACCAATATGCCTACCCAGCAGGAAACAGCTCATGCCTCATAACCCAGTGGAGAGGTGGTTACTGATTTAAGAACACCTGCACTTTCTGTAAAGGTCAAACCCCATTTTTTGAAACTATAAGTTTCAGGCCACAGAGGAATAACTGCAGTAACATCTCAACGTATCACACCAGAACAATCTACAAGTGCTGGAAAGGTAAAGGACAATGTAGTCTAAATGGAAATCGGGTATCTGAGAATGAAGACAGTTTTGACCTTCTGTTGGGAAGATGTGGGATTTTAATCTTACGTACCAGTGTACTAACATGTAGACATTACTCCCTATTTTGGGCCCTACAGGGCCATTATTTTGTCTGTGGCCGAAAAGCTTATAAAGTACTACCAGCCAATTGGGCAGGCAGTTGTTACATAGCCTGTGGGGTGCCACATTTACACATTACTTCTAAATTACCTCAGAGAACAATTAGGAACATCAGAGAAACTTCACTCATTGACATTGGAGAACAAACTCTTCAAAAACTAAAAAAGGGACTAGATAGCACATGGAGACATCCACTATCAGAGGGAAAACTAATAGGACATTCTACTTCAGCAATAACTCCGTTAGTGACTGGCCCTGCTGTTGCTTGTGTAGACTGATATACCATCGGACTACAAACAGTCTCAGAAAAGGTTGCTTCAGAACTTGAAGACTCTATCAATGATCTAGCAACAGCCATTGAATCCCTCAGCGAGGAGGTGCAGCAAGAAAGGATCTTTTCCCTCCAAAATTGGTTAGCCTTAGATTATCTCCTGGCATTTCAAGGAGGCGTGTTGCATTAATTGAATCTCTGTGTTGTATCTATATAAATGACAGTTTCCATGAGATATATCAAAAGGTGATTTAGGCAGAAACACATGCTCCCAAAGGAGCCCAAAGTGTATTCAACCCCCCTGAAAGTGGCTGGTTACAAAACTTGTTCTTTTGATGGGGATTATCACAATTGTTTAGTAGTTTACTTAGTTCATTGCTAAAAAGCTTTTTACCTGTGATTATTATGCTTCTGATAACCTGCTGTGTTTTTACTTGTATTCAGAATTGTTTACAGAATATTCTTATGAAATCTATACAAGGGTATTGAAGAGTCCTCATACAAGACCAACTATAGATGGGCAGGGATGCCTGAAAAGAAACGAAGGGAGGACTGGTATAGAAGAAATTTGATTAACTGTATTCTTCTCTCTGAATAGTCTCGTTTAGCATTAGTAGCTTAGCACTAGTAGCTAAAGTACTCGAAGCCTTAGGCCACAAGAGCTGGCCGAGAGTAAACTTTTTGATAAAACTAAGGCTGCTAATACAGAACTAGCTGAATCGGGCAGATGCGAGCTGAATGAAGAAGGTAAGGACCAAGGAAACAATTCCAAGAGAATGAGTTAACTTCACAAGAAGGCCAGCCCAGTGACAGTGAAAACCAGTTAAGAAATCAAGAGACCACCGACCAGAATTAAGTGAGTGGACTTGGGGATTGGGTGATGGGTGGTATGGGTATAATTGAGGGGTGTGATCTGGGGTAGGGGTCCCTCTCCGGACGCACCCAGCTTGAGCTGTAACCTGAGAACTAATAGAAGTGGAATTGGAAACTTTCACTTGGACTTTACATTAATCAGTTGGATCCTAGGGTTGGGCCCTGTTACGTTGGCCAGCATGCATAAATCTGTAACACCTGTCAGTACTAAAATTGCTTATACTGGTGTAGGTATTGTTATGAAGAAAGGAAAATAGACTCTACTCCTATAAAAGCATCCACACTACTGATTAGACTGATATAATTACATCAACAATAAAAACATCAGACCTCTAATTAGCCCAGTGCTACCAAAGCCTGCGTGTACTTTGCAGTGCCCTTTCTCCTTTTCCAATCCAGGATTTGGATCTGTGTTCTGTAACTGCAGCCCTCACCTACAGAAATTTGGCAATTTATACCTTCTGAAGTTGGTTGCTCTGGAAACAGGCTACAATTTTTTCCAGCTTCACAGCAAGAGCTGCTGAACTCCAAGACAAACAAGCATAGCAGCTCTGTTCACTTGCTTCTCCAGGCCAATGAACTTGGGTCAGGAGTCACAGATTATTTTCCTCTCTTCTTAACCACTGTGAGGCCAATCCCATGAGGAAGGAGCTTTTGATTGACTTGAGAAAACACTGAAGCCCTGAAGTACCTTTCACAAAAGGAAGCTGGAATAGGAAATTTCATACATGCCAGACAAGTATCAGACAACATCCGCCTGAGTATCAGAACGGGGGGTGGAAGGGATCTATAGAGGGTTACAGAATCAGGGCCATTTCCTAAAAGAGAGCCCTTCTGTCTGGTGCCTCCCTTTTTCTCCCCAGTCCTATGAACTCTGACAACATCCTATTTTTCTGCAAGGACTATTGGATATTACTTCCATATTGTTGCTTGCTATATTATCAGTCTGTTATTAGTCACTCAACTCATGGTCTTCTGAGCTTCTTCCTTCACCAAGCCATTCATCAAACATCTGGAATCACTCAGGCACCCAAAACGCATCCTGCTAGCACAGGACAAAGCAGCGGGTGTTAACACCCAAGAAAACACAGTGTTTCTTACCAGATTTTCCCCCTGGGATCAGGCAGTTAGAGGTGAGATCATCAGAAAGTGTCCTTTTCCTTCCTTCTTTCCCCTTTATGGACCTGGACACACAGACTGACTGCAGTAAGCGTGTGGTACCCAGTGCTTTCTCACTTAGGTGCAAATTACCTGGGCTGCTGGCATATGGCAAGGCAGCACTCCAGCTCCTGCTTTGCTAATTTGCTGTTTTATTAACATACAGGGGAGGAGAGAAAGCAAAGGCTAGGGGAATGTCAGGAAACTTTGCTGTCCAATATGCGAGATCCTGTCCAAACTATCTCCTCAGCAGATGTCTTAAACTACAGGGACTCTTCCTTCTCTTGATAGGTGTAGACAGTTCAGTAACTCTGTGGCAAGGATGAAGTCAACTGGCCCCACATATTCACAAAATAAAACATGAAGGCTCAGAAGCTATTAGGGTTTCCATTTTCGGTTATGTAGTACTCCTTGCTCTCTATCAGCTTGGCCCCTACCAACACTCTGCTGAACTCACACTTTTATTAATCTACTTGGAAGTTGCTGTTACAGCCAAAATAGACTTAATTAGTCCTTTAATTAACGGGTATTTTAGCAGACATAAGCTGCCACAAAATACAAGATTACTGGTTTGAGGCCTTAATGTAACTGCTGTGCCAGTAGTGCATTACAGAAACCATTTGATACTACATATTTCATTAAAAACTAAAATTAAATTGCCCATATGTACTTGATTTAAAACTCTTCATGGCTCATTTGCACCAGTGATACACATGCAAATAATCAGAGTTGGAGAAAACATTATCCTTTACCTTCCTCTCTTCCTGCAGTAACCTAGCTCACATTGGAGGAGGGCAGCTAAGTGGTAATATTTTCCAGTTACTGTTTAATAATTTGTTTAAATTAGCTAAAGGTAGTATAAGGTTTTTCCTCCAGCTAGAAGACTCGGGGTGTCCTGGTAAGATAAGGACACAGCAAAGCAGGCAGCCACAAGAGAGCTTTCAGAGCACTAGACAAGTATTCTTTTTAAGACACTGATATATTTTTAGAGCCCAGGCTCAGCTTGAGCTCCTGTGGGGGTGCAGCATCAGTAGATTAAGCATTGAGAGCTCATGCTGAGCACATCAGAGGCTGCAGAAAACCAGCAGCAGAGCATGCCACAGGCGAGCATGAAGGCGGCAAAGAGGAAGGCACAAGTGTCATGCTCCATCCTAGGGACACTTAGTAAGACAGTGGGGTGGAAGTGTGAAAACTAGGTTGTTAGACCCAGGGAAACAGAAGCAGCTGAAAAACTTCATGGCAATGATGGAGACGAAATAACAATACTTGCGGTCGCCCAATTCAGTTCTCATGATCACACAGAATTAGAAATTGCCAAAACTGTACTACCTGATGCAGATTTTCTGACAAGGGAGGAGATGCAGAGCTCTAGTGTCAGGATTGAGCCTTGATTTTGCTGATGAATTGTAAGCAAAAATATATCACAAGATGCAGAAAAGGCCCACCTGATTTTCAGTCCCTTCAGGGATGCAAAACCAATATAAGTTTCCTTTCCATAATGTACGAATGTGATTAAAATGGCACAGAAAAGGAACGAGGGCATGCTTGCCTTTGCTCAGTTCCTTTTTTCAGTTTTCCTTACAAGGAACTTTCTTTAAATTCTTGGGTTTGTTTTTTTTTCAGATGTCACATTAACTCCAAAGATGTGTCATCTTCTTACATGGGTGTGTAAACAGAATCTTACCATCTCTTCCTCCCCAAAACTTCCCCCCTATACTCCAAAGGACATGAGACAAACAGTGCGTTGCAAGGAAAGCTTCATACGTAACTGATAAGCTCTGTATGCTTGTGATTAAATTGTCACAGGTCTTCTTCAGTAATGCAAGGAAGCAAGAGAAAAGCCCTCCAGAGATGGGGGATTAGGGGAGGCCTTCAATTATTTACACAGATGAAAGAGTAAAGAGTTTGCTATTCTCACACAACCAGCAAGTGGTTGAAGGGGCCACTCAACTCCATAGACAAATTTCTCTTTGACTAGCTGAGTAAACTGATGCTTCCTACCATGGCAGTGACACTGGTTCTATATTGTACGAGACAAAACCTCAGCCCAATCTAGAGCTTGCAGGTGAAAGTTCCTTGTGTTCCCACCAATACAGATCCCACTGCTATGTCTTACCTTTTGGGTTCTTTTCCCCTCTCCTTGCACGGTAAGTGCAAAGGGCATCAGCTATGAGGAATTTAGAAATCTCAAGTGACTGAAAACAGACACAGGCTTTGGGTTTTATAGCAGATATAATTTAACAAAAACTCAAAATATATTTTTCTGACATTTTAAAAAATAGTTTTAAAAATTATTTGCTCAGGTAAGGTTAAAATGATTTAAAAGCATAATTATCAGGATCACTCTTCAAAAGTGACATTTCACAACATCATCATCTTTTCCATTAAAGCAAAGGTCATGGTTCTAACATGTTTTCAAATACAAACTTAACTCCAAACAGTAATTAAGAAAATACTGAGTAGCAACACTTATTCCTCAAAAATCTGCACATCTCTGAAGGTCAGTCCTGGCCCATTGCCACCTTGACCTTTTTTTGCATATTCTAAATCATATTAACACAGAACTAAGGGAATTAGACCCAGTGGAGAACGGAACAGAGAAATATTATCAGAGGAGAAAGAAAATTGGGAGAGGTAACACTACCTATATTTGCTGCCTTTCTCACTGAACTGGCTGCAGTAAAAGCCAAACCTCCCATTACCACCAGCTCAGACTGTACTCAGACTGTATAGAGCCTACCTTCCCCTTTCCTTTAAGGACATGAAAATTCAAATCAAGTTTTATCATTAGAGTAGGCTCACAGTGAATTTTACCCAGTAACTTTTACCCATCTTACAAAAAGGAGTAATAAACAGAACTATTTCAAAACTAATTAACTTCTATTAATACAAAGAGCAAGAAAAAATAAGTAAGTATGTAAGGAAATAAGATCCAAGACAAGATTCAACAGTAACTAACTGCATGTTAAGAGAGCCCTTGAAATCAACATTCTGCTTTGTGCCTGCACAACCAAGACACAGGCAACATCCTCTGATACTACGTGTCTTCTAGCCGAGTTCCTCCATGAGCACTGACAGCCCTGATAAAGATTGTCCTTGCTTCTGTCGCTCTGAGTGATCTTGCTCAGTTATCTAATTTAATTTTATTGATTTCTTCTTCTTGGCTTGTTGTTTGGACACGATACCCAGAGCAGATTCTGAAATACCCACTTGTGTTTGAGGCAGGAGTAGTTTTCCAGACTGTGTTGGGTACTTGGTTTTCATAAGGACTTTAAACAGTGGCTGTGACAACATATGTTTGAGTTGTTTTTTCATCCCCTTCAGCATCTTTTGCTTCTGGCTTTCTTCTTCCTCACTAGCTTTTCTTCCTTGGGGCAGAAATCAAAGATACAAAATGTTACAACAACAGAAGAACTTGCATTGGCCTCTTTCACCAGGCTTTTGTAGTGCTACGGGCAGATGCTAATCTCATCTTTCTCTCTCTGACAAGCTCACTCAACTCCCATACAGTCTTGCAGTCATCTGTGACAATTTCAGATCACCCAGGCTGTCCACAAGATAACAAGATCAAGAAGAATCCTGACTGCTGAATAACTATACCCCAGGTATCATTCTGCTAAATCATTCAGTCGACTCTCAACCCAGAACAGACTCGGGAACAAAAGGAAAGGGAGCCCAGAAACTAAGGTATTAACCCAGGGCTTCTAGCTCAGGCAGAGGCTTCTTCTGTGTAATTCCTCATTTCAGCACCTGTAAAACAGGAAACCCTTTCCTCCTTATACATAAAAAACAATGAGGTGCTCAGATTTAATAACGCATGAGAAAGAAGGTCATAGAAAAGACTGGAGACAGTTACATGGTCAGAGGCCTGAACTGGAGATAATAAATTAAATCAAGGTTGCTGTAATGTAAATTTAAAGGACAATTACTAAATCCTTTGTAACAGTGTGTCCTGGTTTCAGCTGGGATATAGTTAATTTTCTTCCTAGTAGCTGGCATAGTGCTGTGGTTTGGATTTAGTATGAGAATAATGTTGATAACACACTGATGTTTTAGTTGTTGCTAAGTACTGCTTACACAAGTCAAGGACTTTTCCAGCTTCCCATGCTCTGCCACGTGCACAAGAAACTGGGAGGGGGCACAGCCAGGCCAGCTGACCCAAACTGACCAAAGGGCTATTCCATACCATATGATGTCAAGCTCAGTATAGAAACTGGGGGGAGTTGGCCGTCAGGCTGCGATCACTGGGAACTGGCTGGGCATCAGTCAGCAGGTGGTAAGCAATTGCACTGTGCATCACTTATTTTGTATATTATTATTATTATTTTCCCTTCCTTTTCTGTCCTATTAAACTGTCTCTATCTCAACCCAGGAATTTTACTGTTTTTTCTTCCCTGATTCTCTCCCCCATCCCACTGGGGAGGGGGAGAGTGAGTGAACGGCTGTGTGGTGTTTAGCTGCCTGCTGGGTTAAACCACAACACAGTATAAGAGGCATTTCATTTATGGGAGGAATGACTGAGATTTTAATTGGTCTCCAACAAGCTACAGAAGAATTGGAGACTGAATACATTTTAAAGCATGAATCTGGCAAGATTCTGGGTGGCAATTACAAAGTGCTTCACTCAAGAACCACAACTTACTTGGACTGGATGTGCTGTTTTGAAACTCATTTCAAAGCACAGCATACTTCGATTATGTCAAAACAAGACGGCAGAGTGCTAATTATCTGAGTGTGCTGCTGAACAGTTTGGACATTAGTGCTTGCTTGCAACGTGGTTGAGAACAAACTAGTCCAGCCATGAATAAAGATAAGAAAAAAAATAAGTTGAACATTCTTCAAAATTAAGGCATCTGCATATTTAGCAGCTAACAGGTTAGGAGACAGCTTAAGCTGAAGTGACCCAGGCAGCATCCCTATTCAGCACGCCTTCAAAGAACTGGTAGTATATCATACCTTCAGCTCCAAAAATGGGAACACAATGTGGCATTTTACAGTGTATCTAAGCAGTGCAAAGCTTCATGGAATTGAACTAATAGGCACCTGTAGTTGCACAGCCTTACACATTCTCTCACACACAGCCTGCAGAACATTTAATTTCAAAAATGTAAGAAATTATTTACTTCTAACACACCACCAAAAACCTCAGCAACTTCAATGTATGTACTGGCCATTTAGCCCACACAACTCAAACTACATATGGCTCACAATTTTTGGTGATTTGCTAGTGTTTCCTGGGTGTTCCCACACAGAGCTGCCAGGCTCCTGTCCTGCTGCCTGACTACGGGGGTTGGGAGAGATAAGCAGAAGTGGAGAAACAGCTTTGACACAGAGGGGACAAGACTCAAGCAGGACGTACTGGGCTGTTAAGATTACCCTGAAATGTTTGCCAGAGGCTAAACAGTTCTTGTCCTACAGCATGTGCCCTTGTCTGCGACTTGCCAGAATTGTGACACCTCACTCCCTCAGCTCCAGCACTATGTACTGCACAATCATCCTGAAAACACCAGCAACACCATGTACTAAGTAATGACACTCCTTTCCTTCCCCTTCTGCCCTGCAGGTTTTAAGAGTTCCTCCGCCATGGTGGGGATGCTTCTGGACACCAGTGCTATGGGACCAACTGAGCATACCCATAAACAAGCATTTCTACTTGCCCATAAACATGTCATCATCAAGATCAATCTCAAGAGCCTCTGCAGCTTGCTGGAGCCAGGAGTTGTGTTGCTTTGCCCGACTGTTGAAATATTCTGCCTTCTCAATCTGCCGTGCCAAATTCACCCGTTCCTGCAACAGAAGTACATTTTAGACATTATGATCAGGTTTAAATGTGGGACACTTTAGCAGAATCAGTGTTTGAGAGAATGCATTACAATGCAACTGAGGTGCAGAGACACTTTTGTTCCCTACTGCTGTCCCAGCAGATACCCCGCATAATAAAGACATGTCATCATTTGCTAAAGTGTTTTCCTTCTTCAGGTCTACGACAGAATCTGACTTCTGAAACACCTCAACGACTAAACGTGCCTGAATGTTAACTCCTCATTCTTTAAAGGAATCATAAACAATTCAGAGACATCAAGGACGAATCATGATTCAGATACCAAGCATTTCCAAGTTACATATTTACATAGTACAGCTGGATCTTAAAGTTACCAGTCTCAGCAATAAGGGGCAGCTGCTAGCTTCATCCCACTCTGAAGAAGTAAGCTCCTGCAGGCCATGTAGAAGGAGCTACTTGTGTTTTCAGAAATGCACTTGGATCTTGTTTAGGCACAGGACAAAATGTCCTGCCCTTCTTCCCAGCTGCACACAGGTGGAACAAAGATGTCCAGCAAATCTAACCCGACCTGCAGCCTTCCAGCTGGGCCAAGCTGTCTTAAAGACTTAATTCATCATGGAACGAAAATCTGTACTGACAGTAAATAATCAACCCAGCAGCAAGTTCTGCTGTTTGGAATGTGCCTGTGGTTGCACAAAACAAACCCTGTGCAGGACACCCTGACCACCCCAATGGAATAGTCTGGTGCTACACAGTAACTGCACCAGCCAGAACAGCAAGGGTAATTAACACACAGAGAGAGAAGAAATTAAATGGCAGTTGACTAATAAAACAAGCCAGTCACGTCTCCTTAGATCATTACAAGAAATTTTAAATTGTAAAACTTGAGTCCCCTCTTGGTCTCCTCTACCCTGGTTCACCAATTCTATTCCTCTCAAGATGCAGTCTTTTCCTGAACTTTAATGCAGAACCAGGGAAGGAGCGTGCCAAAGGGGCAGACATAAAGAACCAGCAGCACTATTGGCCCCAACTACAATGGCTTTGTGATTAAGCCCAGGGCAAAGTGTAAGTGAGACCTGACCATGTGAAGGGCCTAGGAGGCTGGAGTCCTGTAATTACAAAGACATCTTTTCTGGGGAGAGGAACCCTATTATGGACAGGAGAGAAGATCGTCAGATGGTGGCAAGAAAATTTAAGTGTGGAAACAATATTTATTTGCCCACTAATTGACAGAGCATGATAAAAGCCAAGTACTACTCATCAAGAAACACAGAAGGGACCTCTGAAGAAACACTCTAAAACCAACACATTTCTTTCAGTAGCCAGAAACATTTGGCGGGGGTGGGGGGGAATCAAATTTTCTTTGTTACTACCAAGAGGAGAAAAATGAGTCTGTGGAAGCATTTCTTTGACTTTCTTTCGCCTCCAGAAAGCTGCATCTCCTGAAAGATTCATGCTAAATACCCCATTTACAGCAAGCCTGGGCTTTGAAACTTGCTGACATTATTTGCAAGGTGAGGATACAGCTATTGCCACTGGGGTAGACCCTGGGCTCAGTCCAAGCCAACTGGACAAGCATGAACCACAATACCTTAAGGAAGGTATCTGTTGCATTATCTGACTGCTTGCATTTTTCTCCTGTTCTCAATGACTGTGCAATATTCAGACACTCCAACCCCGGCCGGATTCCTTTCAAATGCAGTATTTAAATATGTCCCATTTATACATGGCTGATGTCACCCAAACTGTTAAGAGAATGCCAAGACATGAAATGGCCTCTTATTCGAGAGGTACTGTGGTGACTAGATGCTAAGATAAATTGTTTTGTAAATCCTAACCATTGGCTATCTTCTGAGTTAGTGAATGACTGAATTCTCCCTAAAACAGGAATAACCCAGAAAAAGGAAACATACCTGATTTGACAGGGTTCAGTGGCAGCTGTGGCCCCACAGCATAGAACTTTTGGAAAAGCAGACAACTCATTACTTTAACTCAGAAGAGGCAGATGAAGACCACTGAAGATCCATGGACCTGCTACTGTTCTCTAGTCCTAACACAAGAGGCTTTAAACAATGTACTTAACAGAGCCATCCCAGCTCCCCAGCCACAAAACACACTCGCTTCCCTGCACTGTTTTGGGGAATCTAGTCATGAGAAGCTCTACATAACAACATGCAAGAAAAATGTAGTTTATGTTTGAACACCTTTCTTGGGCCAGTTATTGAGGAGAAATCATAACCAAATGCACGTCCTGAAGGGTAAATTTCATCTGAAACATGGAAAGGTGGAAAGAACAGGATGGGTAATGCAGTAATATAAGTAAGCAAGCAACTACTCAGGCTGCAAAGAGATTGTCGTTTCTTTACCTTGATAGAAGTCATGCACTTGGTATCAACTGGGAAAAATGGCAGCTCTTCAGTCTTCTCCAACGTTTTATAAATCTTCCTAAAATTAATCAAGTCATCAGGGCCGATCAGCAATAGGCTAAGGCCTTCATTGGCAGCTCGGGCTGTTCTGCCGCTTCTGTGTACATACAACTCAGAAGTACGAGGGACCTGCAAGCATTCAGAAAAATCATGAAGCTGGCCATGGAAAGCTAGCAGTGGCCTGTCATGCTCTGGCCAAGAGGCTACCAGAGAATATTGTTTTTTATATACGTGTGATACATTGCATGTAACACAGCTGAAGGTAAAGTAAAAGATGATGTCTGGATACACTTTTTGTTCTCTGGTCCAGTATTATTCCTTGCATAATCTTGTATGAGTCTCTCCTAACTTCTGACCCTCTGCCATTTCATTTGCAAAGAAGGAAAAAATTGTACGTGTCCTCAGAGAAGTGTTATAGGCCTGAGTCATGTGACAACTTCAGATATCAAAGTTAAGCACAAATCAAAGATAATTGTATCTGTTATGTCATTTCTCATATATAATCACACATTCATGAAGTGCTACCTACAACAGTCAGTCACTGCAGCAATGAGATCTTTAAGTACAAAGCACTACATGACAGTTAAATTAATAACGATTAAATCTCTATACTCAGGACTATTGTATACACAGGACCAAGAATCACAGCTTTATAGTGTTCAGGGTTTGGATCAGCAAAAGCTTATTTCAAAACCAAAACAGTAAAAGGAAAAACATTAAAAAATATTTAACCTGGTAGTGGATGACATGCTGCACATTGGGAATATCAAGACCACGAGCTGCAACATCTGTTGTCAGGAGGACACAGCTGAGAAAGTGATAACATTTAATGAACATAAAATTGAAGAGTAAACCGTCTGCCAAGGAACATAAAATACAGCAACCTAGAATTCTACCACAGTAATTTAAGGAACAGATTTGTACTATATCATCTGCTGGAAATACGCTATTTGTTTGCCCTTACAGAAAATGATACCCAATATTACATCAGAGGCAGTCTTGAAACAGCAATTCTTAGTGAAAGAAAAAAAATGCAGATGTTACCTTCAGGAGGTCTATTCTGTTTCCAATAAAGAAATTCAGTACCTTGCTGGATCCTGTTTTCCTATGCTTTTATTCTCTCCCAATTCACAGGAACACTAGTGCAAATCACTATTCAATGACCTAATCCAACCACATGGCAGGGGGGTATGTTCCCCTTCATTACATTTCTCAGTGCTCTGCCCAGGCTGGGTTTATAAATATCTTTAGCTTGATATGACCATACTATTAACAACACAGTTGATCTTCTGGCAGAACAGAAAGGTTATTACAAGTTTCACCAGTTGGGAAAAAAAAATCCCATTATTAACATCATAGATTTAATTAACAGCTTTTTGGGACTGAAATATCTTCAACAAAGTTGCACTCAAGTAAGTTCTCTCAGTAAATTAAAAGCTAGAAATACAAAGGGAAAGGATTCTGTTCTGACAATTAGTATTTCTCCTTACCCCTAGAAATGAAGAACTACTCAAAAAAGTCATTCTTTTATATAAACAGTCTACTACAGAGATGAAAGTCTCCCTAGGGTATGGAACAATTAGTTTTTAAAAAATCTCCCGGCAACTGAAATTAGTTACTTGTAGGTAACAGGAATTTATTCAGATTTTACAGCAGCTGACTGCGTACTCTATTGCTACAAGGTTCAAAGCAGAAATAAACAGAGAAAATTCTACGGTTTGCAATCTGCAGGAGGCCGTGATAGATAGTCTCATAGATTTCTTCTTGCCTTGAAAATCTGAAGCCTCTGAAAATGCCCCACCTGGCCTAGGCCAATGCTATCAATACTACATTTTGCCAAGGGATACTGCAGATCTATCATGGCAATTCAACCTCTGTTCTCCCCGCCCGAGCCTATTACCAAGGTACAAATTCCCACACAGTCAGACAGCATGCAGCACTTCACAGCAGAACTAAACTGTGAGGCTTCTGGATTATGGAAGTACTGAGACCACCAACCTCCTCCCAAAGGCCAGCAGGAAACAGTAATTCTTAAAATGGCAGGACAGGCCTGCCTGGGTAAACCTGACTGCCTGCTGCTGCTGAAAGGCATCACTGCCCCTTCTCTTGCACTGCTCTAGGTTACCTTCACCCTCAGACGCTAATTAATCTAACTAAACTTGCAAAACCCTAACCCAGCAAAAAGTGGTTAGTTTTCTGATGGCTTAGTGAGATGAACCAATTTACAGAAGGATCAAATATGCTGCAAAGCCAGGGCACATGGGCAGAGGGGTGTGCAGGATTGTTATAAAAGCATATGGCTGAAAACAGGGCAAGCGACAGCTCCTTCAGCAGCAATGAGCTGCCAGATCACAGGATAATTCAGGCTCCAAGGGACCTCAGGAGGTCTGTAGTCCAACCTCCTCCTCAAAGCAGGATTAGCTATAAGGTTGGACCAGGCTGCTCAGGGCTTTATCCAATTGAGCCTCAAAAACCTCCAAGAACGAGCAGCCTGTTCCAATGACTGACTGTCCTCACAGAGAAAAAGCTCTTTCTTACATCCAGCCTGAATCTCTCATTTCAACTTGTACCTGTTATCCCTCATCCACCTACCACACACCACTGTGAAGAGCCTGGCTCCATCTTCTTGACAACCTTCTTTTAAGTTAGTGGAGGGCTGCCATTAGGTCCCCACAAAGTCTCTTCCCCAGGTGATATAAACCAAATGCCCTCAGCCTCTCCCCTTGCATAGCAAGTGCTTCTTGACCATCTTGGTGGCCTTCCACTGAACTCACTCCAGTTCATGACCTCAACCATCCTGTGAAACCTCAACCTTAATTGTTAATAACTCGGGCTCATGAAAGGGGACTCACATCCCCAGCTAACTCCCCCAACCTGCTCCTACTCTAACAGAGCTGTTTCCTCTCCCCACTACCCTTTACATGATTTCTTTTCTTCTCTACTAGGAAGTAGAAAATCAACTCACCTCTCTCGCTCAGCAAACCTTTCCAGGTTTTTCAGCCTTTGCTTTTGGTGCATGTTGGCATGCAAAGGAAGAGGATCACAATTTAAGATTGTGAGGAGAGAACTGAGGCGTTTTACACAGTCTATGCTGTTTGCAAAGACCATGGTTCTTCCTGGATACTGGAGAAGAAAGTAATAGAGATAATAGTCCTTCTCATTTGTATTACAGTGGATTCTGGTTTCTGTCAGAGTCTCAACAGTAGCCTCTTTCCTTGTTAAGTCTATCACTTTGGGTTTGCCCTTTATTCCTACTTTTTCCATTAACAACTCTAGTTTGGTCTTCTTGTCCATCTTTTTAGCATTCTTTTTCTGTAAAACTCTTGTGGGAGTCTGATGGACTAAAGTCAAAGTGGCAGAAAAAACAAAAGTCTGCCGTTGAGGGTTATACTGTGAATCATTTAAGATTTCCAGCAACTGAGACAGCTCTAAGAAGTGACCTTTCTCAACCATTCGGTCTGCTTCATCAATCACAAGGCACCTGTCAAACAGAAAACAGTAAAAATACACTTGTGCAGATAAATACAAATCTGATATACTTCAAGAGAACTTTTCCTGCTAAACACATAAAGGAAGTTCTGCATGTAAAACCCAAAGGAACACCAGGTATGCCAGAGAAGCTACGGCAGCCTTCCACATTTCTGTTTGAAAAATCAGGTTTATAAAGGAAAAATGAGTTTTTTGCTCCTGGCTTTCCTTGACATTTCCTTCCATCAATATAACCACTGTGCATTTCAATAAAACACTCTGGCAAAGAAGAATCCTTACATAGTCTAAATTATTTAATCAGTTAGTAAACATAATCAGTATGCAGTGACACCCAGTTCAGTATCCAGCAGTTACTTGAAAAGGCACCTTTACCTGAGCTGCCGAAGATTTGAAAGATGTGGGTGTCTCTCTTTAACTAACTCCCACAGACGGCCTGGAGTTGCAATTACAATTTCTGGCTTTCGATTCAGTACACGTTCTTGCTTCTGTGCAGCCATGCCTCCAACTAGAATTGCAGTCTTAATGCCTACAACATAGAAATAATATGTTTTAGTCTCACTAATTTATCAGTGAATGTCTTTACATACATCCACTCAAAGAAGCATTTTAAAAAGCCTATACCACAACTTTCAACAAGCGTTTTGGCCAGGAAACTTCAGGGGGTTTATAACACTGAACACACAGCAATGCCCTCAATTTTGCAGAAAAATCCTCATTATACTTAGACGCCAAAAATAAAGCAGGCAGTCTTTCAGTGCACCTGTCTTCCAATAGCAGGAAGAATCACATATGTCCACCATAACTGTTAGCTTTGTTTACCCATACTTCAGAATCTCATGTTTTGCCAATTACATCTGCATGAATAAGCATGTTCCTGTTATGAATAACCAGAAGGCCCCTCCAAAAATAAGACAGAAGTGCTTGTCTTGCTAGTAACTGCTCATTTGCTATGTGATAATCCTAACAAGAATGCTCCCTTCCAGTTAATGATTCTCTGGACTGCACAGTAGTGCAGAGACCCCAACTTAGCTTTAAGCAGTTTGCTCAGGTACTAAAAGGAGTTTAGCTTTGGAAGCACAGACTCCACAGATGGCTTATTTCTCCTTACTTCTTCAAAGAATACACTGGCCCATGACAAAGTCAATGCTGCTGTGCAAGACTCCTCCAGTATCCAAGCTGCCACAGATCTCTCTTCCCCACTACTTGTGGAACCCTACGCTTCCAGGTGGGGATTTTTTTCAACGTGAGTTTGAGACAATAAGGAAAGCCCACATCAAAATATATTTTCTCTCCTGCTGCAGCAACTCTGCATCACTTGGGCAGCAGATTTTTTTTACACACAAATAGCACTGCTCCTATCAGAACTGTACTGACATAAATTGATTATTTCAGGCTAGGAGTTAAAATTAGCCTTGTAATCAGCTGTAGACTGATGAGCACAGCAGGACGTATAGACATCAAAGGAAGATGTGCTTAAAAGCAGTTCACTGTGCTACATATCCTCTTCAATAAACAATTACTACTATTGGAGAAGTGGGGAGTTGTTTCCCAATTCTCCCCATCTTGAACAGTTTCACATCCTCAATCACTCACTTAACAGATGTGCTGACCTCTGGTTTGGAAGAGAAAGGAACAGGATGGAATTGTTTTCATCATGCATGTTACCTAGCAATATGCTGTGGCCTGTCTGCTGTAAGAGTTAAGTCAGACAACCCAGCAACGCCTTCTGCCCTTAAAATGTACAGCCATAATTTCTTTTTCTGATAGATAGAGCAAAATGATATATAGACGTATCTATATCTATTATCTATATAGATTGATAAATCTGTCAAAAAAGGAAATTATGAAATGTATATATAAAAATATGTATCTATACATAAAAAGAAATGATTTTTTAATATATAACCTACATCATCCAAAGCCAGGACAAAGTTAGCTGTAGCTGGGTATTTAGTAGTAATTCTGTGTTGCTAAAGCACAAGTCAATAGCTATTTGAAGAGAGAAACATTTCAAAGCAAGATATCCCACATTAACTGTTTACTTCCACATGCATCTCATTGAAGAACTTTAACACATTTCTAAAATATTAGTGACTACAAACCCTAACCCTTCAAAAGCCACCCCAATTTTATGATGCAGGAGAAACTGTGACGCACATTCTGGCTCAACACCAATGCCAAGATCCAAACCCAGTGTAATCTGGGACATGACCCATGGGGTCTACATACCCGTAAACTTTGCAACTGCATCAATGTGGTGTTTTACTTGTACAGCTAATTCTCTTGTGGGAGTAAGGACCAGTCCTAAAAGAGGTCTCTTTTTATGGGAGCCAACAGTATGTGTCTCGTCACTGGAACCAAATTCAAAATTTTCCAGCACCTTCACACAGCCTGTTGTGAAAGATGCATCATCTTCGTCTCCACTATCTTCAACCTGCTGATGGGTTAGTTCTTCTGCTTCATCCTCATTTTCCCATCTTGTTTCATCATGATGCTGATGGGACTCTTTAGAAACACTGTCATTTCTGGTTGCTGAGCTATTTGATTTTTGCCACTGCAGCACAGAATGAATCATTGGAATTGCAAATGCAAGCGTTTTGCCGCTTCCTAAAAAAACAAACAAGAAGAGTAATACAGACCAACAAGTCATTTATTTGAAAAGATGAGAAAAGCAACAGCCAATCACACGCTGTTCTTAAAACATACAGTTGTAATAGACACAAACTCTTGATCTTTAGAAGACCAGAAACTTGCAGCAATAGCATCTTTTCTCCTGTTCCCTTTATACATCTTCTTGAGGTCACCAATAGCATACTTCGTGGGGAACAGGTATTTTTCCAATCTCTAGCAGGTCAGGCAGATTCATTTGTTCTGAAAGTGGTTTTTAAAAGCTGCAGTTGGAGCCAAGATATTTTTAAAGAACTGTATGCCCGTAAGGAGAATACCATGCCCTAATTGACAGTTCTGATCAATGTTCTCCAAATAAAGGAATAGTAAATGAGGCCAAGGACAAACTGGAATGTACTTGAAGGATTCAATTCCATCTTCAATGTACAGTATGGTGTTTACAACTTTCTAAGAAACTGTATTTTGAAGTACTCCACCATCTAACTTCCTGGTCTATCACCAGCTCACATTTTTATAATCAAAACACATAAGTCTGATTTAAAACAGATAATCCCCTTTGGAGAGAAGGGGGTTACAAATACAAAAGTGCTCCCCTAACTTTAATTTCAGGGGTTCACTGTACCAAACTGCAAGTCACATCCTTGCCACATATTCCCTTCTGAACATCTGTCACTAATAAAGATGTTAGGAGAAGCCTGGTAGCACATCCACACCAGTTACAGTTCTCATAAATATCAGTTCATTGATCACAAAAGCAGCATCCAGAGCACAAGACACTATTACACCATTCCTGTAATAGGCCACTGGTGGGAAGCAGTCCTCTGGAAATCTCATCTGAATTCCTTGAGCACCGTTTGTCCATATCACAAACCCATAATGGTTTGCCAAATTCAGCAACACGTAATTTTGCCTCTTTAGGGGGGAACCTTAATATTAGTTAATAAACAGCTAAGACCAGTATCCTGACCAATACTGCCGCAAAGTTTCCTTGTATCCACTTCCTCACCTTTCTGCATGTCTGGGAGGTCTTTTCTGACTTCTGCACTTGAAGCAGAAAACGTTTATAATCTGCATTTGCAGAGCACTTATACAATAAGATTCTGTATTACCAGAACATCTGTTTTTAAGGTGAAGAACACTGCTGATCTTGAATTAAATGTAATGCAATTTGGCTGGTGCAAATGTCAGTACTGCACCCAGCTAGATTATGGCTGTGACAATCAGGACTATTCTGCAGGCACTAGATTCACCCACAAATTAAACAAATAATCACCTCACAGGGCATGTTACCTTCACAACACACGCCAGGCCTGCAAAACCAGGAGAAAAGCGTATCTTGGCACCCTCAGACGCTACAGCTCAAGATAATTCATGCTCTTTTAAATGGTTTTAGATTGTAAGATTTTATGGAGATAAAATTTGGTTCCTTAACCAAAACCTTCCCTAGTTCTACATGGTAATGAACAGAACTGGTTAGATCCACTGCAAAAGCAAGCAGCCTTGACATTGCCTGCATCTGATCTCCACAGGGATCTACTGCCATATCAAAATCTTGCCATTCTCCCCTATGCTGCTACCAAAAAAGGAAGATGAGTAGTTGTGTATTGGGTTTGCATGGCAAGGTTTTGGTAGTGGGGGGGCTACAGGGGTGGCTTCTGTGAGAAGCTGCTAGAAGCTTCCCCCATGTCCAACAGACCCAATGCCAGCTGGCTCCAAGATGGACCTCCCACTGGCCAAGGCTGAGCCCATCAGTGACAGTAGTAGTGCTTCTGTAACATATTTAAGAAGGGGGGAAAAAAACCTGCACAACTGCAGCTGGAGAGAGGAGTGAGAATATGCAAGAGGAACAACCCTGCAGACACCAAGGTCAGTGGAGAAGAAGGGGGAGGAGGTGCTCCAGACACCGGAGCAGAGATTCCCCTGCAGCCCCTGGTGAAGACCATGGTGAGGCAGCTGTGCCCCTGCAGCCCATGGAGGTTAATTAACAGTGGAGCAGATATCCACCTGCAGCCTGTGCAGGACCCACACCAGAGCAGGTGGATGTGCCCGAAGGAGGCCGTGACCCCGTGGGAAGCCTGTGCTGGAGCAGGCTCCTGGCAGGACCTGTGGCCCCGTGAAGAGAGAGGAGCCCACACTAGAGCAGTCTGCTCCTGAAGGACTGCACCTCATGGAAGGGACCTGCACTGGAGCAGTTCATGAAAAACTGCAGCCAGTGGGAAGGACCCACGTGGGAGAAGTTCATGGAGGACTGTCTCCCGTGGGAGGGATCCCATGCTGGAGCAGGGGAAGAGTGTGAGGAGTCTTCTGCCTGAGGAGGAAGGAGCGGCAGAGACAACATGTGATGAACTGACTGCAACCCCCATTCCCTGTCCCCCTGCGCCGCTCAAGGGGGGAGGAGGTACAGAAATCGGGCATGAAGTTAAGCCCAGGAAAAAGGGAGGGGTGGGGGGGAGGTGTTTTTTCAGATTTGGTTTTATTTCTCATTACCCTACTCTGATTTGATTGGTAATAAATTAAACGAATTTCCTCAAGCAGAGCCTGTTTTGCCTGTGCCAGTAATTGGCGAGTGATCTCTCCCTGTCCTTATCTCAACCCACAAGCCTTTCATTTTATTTTCTCTCCCCTGTTCAGCTGAGGAGGGGGAGTGATAGAGTGGCTTTGGTGGGCACCTGGTGTCCAGCCATGGTCAACCCACTACAAGTTGTTTCACCTGTCACCTTCCTCCCTCAGGCCCAATGCTAAGGGAATCTGTAGGGTGTAGAAAAAATAACTAGAGAGTTTCAGCATCTCCCAGCTGCAGCACTTCCTAACAGACAATTGTCCACATCTTCTCTCATGTTTCTACAGAACACCGATGACCCTCTGGGCTCTCTGAGAGAACCTAGCTTTCTTTCATGAAAGAAGAAAATAAATGAGCAAAACACAGTCTTACTACCTCAGGATTATGCAAAAGTAGACAGCAACACCACAACCTGCCACCAACTGTGCTTTCTGTTCTACAGCTAGAGAATTGCTTACCAGCACTGCCAAAATGGCACTTTTTTGCAGCACAAAAACACCATTTAAATTTTCAGTTCCATTTTCAGAAACACTCCCTGCAGGGTTTCCTAATCTTATTAAAGCTAATAGCACCAGCCTAGCTTCTAATTAAAATAAAAATGCAAATGACTCCATATCTTATTAGTTACTATACCTTTATGTTTGAGAGCAGTAAATGGCTTTACAACACAAGCAGTGAGATAAGGCAACTGGAACAGATGAAAAGAATGCAATGGAAGCCTTTAAATCAACAATCTTCCACTTGTGCTTCCTATCTTTAGTTTTTATGAGGAAAAAATGTCGCACTCCCAAAGACAACAAAATTTGAAAGGTATGAGCAGCAAAAAAAGTTAGAGGGAAAGTAATGTTCTGAGACTTCACAGCATTGTTTAAGTGAAAAAGAACCTATAACAAATTTCACGAAGGCTAGCAATGCTCAAAGACAAAGGCATGAGCTGATCACGTGCTGGACAAGAGACAGCACCCCTCCAGTTAATGGGTCAATATCATACTTCAAGCACAAGCAGTAAGAAGGGCTGGTGACAACATACAGGCCAAGCCCAGAAACAGGGCGGGCCTGTTTTGCTATGATAAAGGGCTAAGCCATATTCACAATGCCTAACATTGTGCCTAGCATTTATTTACCACCCCAAGCTAGTACTGAATCATCTTCAGAGGAGCCTAGTTCTCTGCTTTGCCTTGGCACGGGGACATCCACAGGCGTTAGGCTGTTGGAACATGACTCTGTTTTTTTCAGTAATTCCGCCCTCTGCAGTGTATCGCCTTACAGCTCCCAAAATAGGAAACAATTTGAGAAACAACAGGAAAAAAAGGCTTCTGTCAAAAGTATAAAAACTCATTGAGACTTCAAAGCTTTGCACGCTGTACTTTGTAAAGACAGAACTTTGTAAGTTACAAAGTTCTAATACTTCACAATGAATTATTACTAATATATTGGATATGGAGATACAAGCTCATACAAATGCTTCTTCTGCTACACATAAAAACTCGTAACAATAAGCTGCATTTAAAGAGGGGAGATGGGACACTCCCAGCATATATAACCAGTTTAACAGATTTGGTACCTGTCTCGGCAGCACCAAGAACATCCATATTATCCCGGATGGCAGAAGGCAAGGCTAAGGCTTGAATAGGAGTTGGAGCACTAAACCCCAGGTAACTCAAGGCCCGCAACACTGGTTCAGGTACAAACAGGTCTTTCCATGCAGACACATCAGCTTTGTGATCAGCTGAGGCAGATAAAACTTCTGTTGTCCAGTTTTTAACTTTTTTAGAAGTAGTTACTGATGGAAGAGCTTCTTGAGCTTGAGAAGCCTTATTTTTAGCTACCTCCTTCTTTTTCTTTGGAGCATCTCTTTTGCTTGAAGTGCTCTCAGCCACATGCCCATGGTCCTCACAATTTGCTGCTTCGATTATTTCCTTATACTTCTCCTCTTTATCAAGCGGCACATCAATTTCTGTTGCACTAGGATCACCTCTTTTGTCTGTTTTGCTTCTCAAATCTTTCTTTTTCCTTTTCTTTTTGGGAGGGACAACAGGTTCTTCGTCCTCCTCATTGCCTTCCTCTGAAACACTCTCAGCCTTTCTCTTCTCTTTTACTTTCCCCACTTTGGAAGAACTTACTAGTTTGTACTCTGTAAGTTCCTCCAAGCATACTATATCTCCAAACTCCTCATCAGCAAATAGATTGGGGTCGATTTGCACAGTTTTCCATTTTCCTATGACTTCAATGCCTTTCTGTTTCAATTTAAAGGAAGATTTAAATCTCTGTCCTCTTTTGGTCTTCATTTTTACCTAAAAAGAAACTGGGGGGTAAAAAAGCAGGGCATCAGATCAAAAGAATGAGGATTACATTGATGATACTCAAACACACGGGAACGCAAGGCATAATTCTTCTCTTTCTAGGGAAATAATATGAATGGCTTTAAATATAACTACGGCAGGCCAGGCCTACAGCCTCGCTCCTGCAACAGCTGCGGGGATAAAACAAAAAATGCCGGAATAAATCCCCGCAGGCCGCGAAGCGCTCCCGCCCCTGCCTAGCCCGGGTACCACCCGCCAAAGGCCCGGCCCGGCCCGACCTCCGCCGCCGCACACGGGAGCGCCGGGCACCTGCGGGGACCCGCGGCAGGCCCGAGGGGCCCCACCGGCCCGCAGCCCCGGGGCGAAGGGCTCCCCTCGGCGCTTACCGCGCTCCGCGGCCGCGGAACAGAGCGGGGCAGAGAGGGAGCGACCGCCGGGCCCCCGCCGCCGCCGCTATCGCCGCCGCCCTCCTCGTGCGCCAGCGGGCGCCGCCATTACCGCGTGACGTCACTGCGCGGCGCCCGCGCGCGCGTTTCCAGGGGGCGGCGCCGGCTCGGTGGGAGGGGGTGGCGTGCGCATGCGCCCCGGCGGGCGGGTCCCGCTGGCTGCCCCGGGGGGGGGGGGGCCGGGGAGCCCCTGCTTGGCGGCCATGCGGGGCGGGCAGCTGGCCCCGCAGAGCGAAGGGCTCCAAGGCGGGCGCCTGCGGTAGCGGCCGGGCTTCCGCGCCGCCCGCCAGCTGCGCCTGGGCTGTGAGGGGAGGGCGGTGCCCCCGGGGGGACGGGGCACTCCGGCGGCCTGGTGGCTTCTCCCTCAGCGAGGCGCTGGCTGGGCCGTGGCGGGGCGGGGCGGGGCGGGGGGAGTTGTGGCTGGGCCGTGCGGCGAGGTGCTGGGTAGCCGCCGGTGCCTGCTGTTCACGCGTGCTGGTCAGGGGCGAGGGTTGTTCTCAGCAAGGCCTTAATTTGGTGCTCTAACATGGCCCCTAAGAGTGCTCCAGACTACATTTGGCTATATGATGAGCTTAAGGAGACAAGCTTTCTAACATCAACTAATGTGAAGGCAAGAGACTACTCTCTCTTCTTTCCAGCTTTTGGGTTACTGGAGAGTAAGATCTGCTTGCTAGCGTTACTCTCAGCTTCACTTGGCACTGCAGCATAAAACAAAGCAAATGGCGGGCTAGCTGTGGCTTGCCATCCCCGTGGGCTGACAATGCTGATCGTGACAGCTGTTTCACCAGCGTGGAAGAGGACATGCCTCTGTTCTAGTCAGGCACTGCCTTAATCTTTCACAGGTACATTAGTAGCCATGGTGCTGTTTGCATAAATAATACCAAAGTGTAGATTAGACATACTGTTGCAGCCCTGACAAAGAAGGAATAGGAAAATTTGTTTACCTTCCTGCAACTGAAATTTTTCTTTTAAAATATAATCAACATCTCTATAGATCATTTGGGTATTATTCTCTGCATAATACATTAATATGTGTGCATAAAGGGCCTCTTAAATTTCAACTCTAAAATTAGCAGCTAAGGTTGAATGTCATCAGCATTGCTCATTCAATAAAAAACTTGTTATTCATGCTTGCTTATGTGTTAATGTGTTCTTTATTATTCCCTGTTTAGAAGAGTATTGTGGGTAAAGTAATGCAATTTGGAGAAAAGTTGCAAATAGCTATAGAAGCAAGCATACCGCTGAGGTCACAGCATGGTTTTTCCTCCTCCTGTGTGATCAAGTGCTTTGCAACTTGATCTTGGTGTAGGAAGAAGACGTCATAAATTATATACTATGATAATGGAAGATTTTTATTTCTGCTAAAAGATTGGCAGATGCTCTGAACAGCTTCTTTTGCTATGAGATATGGGGAAGAGAGGAGAAAACAGGAGGTTTCTAGGTGATAGAGACCAGGACAGTAGATTAAGGTGCAATTACAGCAACAATTACAATTATTTCTTCTCTGTGGTATCTGCAGGTGCTTCTTGGTTCTGTGAGAAGGTGGGAAAATGGCGAGTGGTTTTCTTTTTTTTTTTTTAAAATGTGTTGTTAAGGCCAAGTGCAGAAATAGGCATATTAAATGTTTGCAGGGATAGTTTGAGTTCCAGGTAATTATCGTTAATGATCTGCCAAAACACAATATGAGGAGGTGCTTCCAGTTCGCATACTCATGTAAGCAAGGCTAAAGAGCATTTGATGCTTTGTTCTCATGTTCTGTAAGGAATGAGTTGAAATCGGCGAGAGTCCAGAAGTGAGTTCAGGGAGCAGGATTTGATATGGTAGCTTTAATGCTTCAGCTGGCAAACCTTATTTATGTAGTACTGAACCAAGATAGCGATGACTGGTAGTGCTAGCTTGCTGATAGGAGCTGTGCTGATAGGAGCTGTGACTGCATCTTCATAGTCAAGTGTAATGAGGGGTCTCAGCAGTCTTTATGCATTCCTTCATTAAAAGCATCTTTCCTTCCAGGTTGTGTAATTCAAATTCGTAAGTGACAATTTTGCTAGTTTACAATTTTTCCACTTTATCTCTTCTTATTTTACTGGATATTAACAAAAGCAAACTTGCAGAAGCAAAAGAAACTGATTACTCTCAAATTCTGGTGTGGCTGACAATGCTGATCCCGAATAAAGAGTAAAAAAAAAAAAAAAAATGTGGACAGGAGAGTTCTTAGCCATTGATCTGTCCTTACATAGTTTCAGAGTTTGCAATTCTGTTCTGAAAGAAAGATTTAACATGGAAATGACTTGCCAAATTATGTTGAATTATGATTTTTTAATGTAATTCAAGACATTTTTACAGGACATAGGAGTATTCTGATTTTTTTCCTCAATAATCCATTTGTGGATGCAGCTGACTTTTCTTCTTGATCAGTATTGAGCTCTATATACTATTTATAGACTAAGGGACTGAATTAGAGGCCCTAAATCTTAATTTGAAAGAAGGCACATGCCTATTTGTAATGAGCATGGAGGTTCAGAACAGTCTTGCCTACATAGAGGCAGCAACTCTTCTTAGCACTATGGTGAACTGGTTGTACAAGAGGCATTAATTTTCTGAGTTGTTTTGAAAAGGGATAACCAAGGGAACTAAACATTTCCTTAGTTTTAGAGTAACATGAGTCTTCCTGAGCCTTTGTAACCTGAAAGTGACACAGCTTTGGTATGTTGTGACAAGGCTTTGTCAACAAGACGCGCACATTTGTGTCCCACCAGAGAGTCTGCTGTTAAATTCTTGGTAAGCACAATTCCATTATTGGCAGTGCGAAGTGAGCTCTTGGTTAAAATGCCAACGACACATGAAGCAGAAGTCTGCTTTGCCACCCCTCCTGATTTCTTTAGATCAGCAGTTATTTAAATACCAGGAAATTGTGAATTGAAGGTAATAACATGTATTAATAATAGTGAAGGAGTCATGCCATTTGTATCCTTGCATAGCTCATGACAATATATAGATATCTGATTATCAATAATTTCCAAATTATTTAAGCCAATGTTTGAGGGCCCAAGATAAATTGAGGGGTGTGATGTCTATATTACAGAACTTTAGCTGACAACAGATCCTTCTGTCCTTCCCAGCTGTAAGCTTACAGTCCTGCAGATGAGTAGACGAGAGATCATGGTTTGGTCCCTACTGTGCAATATTATATATTAGATGTTACATGTCTTGTTAATTAATATTTTGATGTTTTGTAAAATATAAAAGACTTGTACTAAGGTAGGTCAAGCCAGGTATCTTTCTGATGCACACCTTTAATTCTGGGATTCGGGTAGCTGAATTCAGCACCAGGAACAGTTGAATCTGCATGTGAGCAACTGATACAAGTTTTCACTTAGTAATGAAATTCTTTGGTTTCTCTCTTGGTTTTTTCTTTGTCTGTTACAGGAAGATCAGTATCTGCTTGGCTACTGATTTTAATAGCCATTACTGCTAATAAAAGAATGTCACCATACTGTGACATATATTAATACCCATGGTGTATTTTGCTCATGAAAAACATGCAGCCACTGGCCTGTGGGGTATTTGATGCCTCCTGTGCTTTGCAGGCTCTAGAATTTTCTCTTCTGTCTTTTCTGGCATGCCAGGTGAGGCCTGTTGTCCTGGTCCTGAAGTGGGAAGGTAAAATCTTAGTTCTCTCAGGCTCAAGGCCTTTGTTATCTTACTCAGAAGTTGTGGAATATCATTCTAGGACTGACAAGATCTTAAGACATAGCACCTTGAAAGTAGTAACTCTGGGAGATGGGTTGTCAACTGGAGGAGAGTTTTAGGTTGGGTTCTTCTTTCTCCTGCAGCATTCTGGAACATTTTTCCTGTGTTTCTCCAATTTATTAGTTCTCTATTGTTAAACCTCATTTGAAAACATACACCCCTTTGCCTGCACTGCCTTTTTTTTTTCTTTTTCTCTCTTTGGTCTTTCTTCTAACTTCACAGATGAGTTGCTTATCTCTGTGAATCATTTTTGGTACCTAGTATGCTTTGTCAAAGACACGCTGCTGCTGCTTCAGCTAATGCATTCACAAAGCCAGGAGAACAAGATAATCTCCAGGCATGAGAATTAAGAGTACTGGCACATTTAACACTAGTTATAATAGCAAAGACTTTTTCAAGTACAGATATATCAAGGTGAAGATTTTTCTGTGTGATTGAAGAATAGCAAAGACGCCTTCATTTAAGACGAGGGAAACATTTGCAATGGTTGCAAATGCAGTCAGATGCAATAGAATGTATTTTGAAGGGAAGAATGGTAAAAGAAGTTATGAAGATAACAGGAAATTAAATAAAAGGCTGTATTGGTTAACCAGGGGGAAATGGGAAATCAGGCCATGTCACTTGATAGGGTCACTGGTTTTCTGGGCAGAAAAATAAAGTTCATCTAATCTGTCTGGACATCCTCAAAATATTTTTTATATGAGAAATTAATAACAAGGAATAGGAGAGAACTTTGAGGTGAAAGGAATTGGCTAAAGAGGAAAGGAAATGCTTGTTTCATTTGGGGGAGCACATTGGCGTGTATATCGATAGATTATCAGGTATATGGAGTTTACTCAAGGAGTTTCTTCAAGTCTTGTGGACTAATCTTATTTCATTAATAACTGTGATACAATATTAAATTTGCTGATGACACAGTTATTAATACAGAGGGGAATTATGATATCAGGCAGATTGAAAGGACCTTGAGGACCAGAATAATTGGATGAATTTACTCATACAAAGTGCAGCACCATTCAGCTAAGGCTAATAGTGAGGATTTATGCTATTAAGATGGGAGTTAATTAGTTTTAGATCACTGTGGATGAGAATGACCTCACGTATTAATTGATTGCAAGATAACTGTGAGCTGCCAATGTAGTATATTTGGTAAACTAATTCCTGTACAGACATTCATTCTTCGTAGGAGGCATTAGTTCCCTGAAATTTGTATTTGCAATACTATATTGCGATCGCCTTAATTCGAGAGAGGTGAAGTCGTACTGCAGCAGATGCCGAGAGGACTGCTAGGGTGATCAGGGGAATGAAGAGCCTGTTTTAGGAGTGAAGACTAAATGCTGAGCTTAGCTTGTTTAACCCAGGATTAGAGCAGATATGACTGCAGTCTTTAAATACCCAGAAAGGAAGAATAATTTAAAGTAAAGGACAACACTGGCACAAGAAGAAACTCAGTAAACTGGCCAACAGTAATTTTAGGTAGGAAATCTGAAGTTTCTATGGCAACCAGTGAGTAAAGAATACTTGAAGGCAAAAAGTTGTTAGTTTTAATATAAAGTTTGACATGTGTATGACAGATCGTGTTCATGGTTGTCATAGCAAGGAACTGGACTCATCAGCTACCTCTATGTTACGAATATCCCAGTGCCAGTCTTTGGCTCTGAGGCAGACTGCTGTGGCTTGACCATCTCCATACTGGTAAACTCTCTTCACCTCCCGAGTTAGGGCACTTGCATCCTTACTGCCTACAGGGAAGTGCCTGGGCTGGCGCTAACCCAGGGAACCCTGTGGGAAGTGCAGGCTGGCCTCGGGGACCGCACTGGCCATCCCCCTGTGTGAAAGATGAGCTCCAGTCCCTGTATCCTTGTACCATGCCCAGTATCGTCTGTTACTGGGTCCAGAGACGTTTTCCCTCCCCTGCTCATTGTAAAAGGTTGTCAAAATTCCTGGTAGAATATGGTATAGACCTCCCTACTGAAATACTGATGGTGCTGCGATTTTTTGCCATTATTGTTCCTATTTCTAAAAAGTAAAAAAATTCTGCTTTATGCGGGTATTTGAAAAAAAAAGTAAACCTGGGCAAAAGAAATGTTCTTTTTTACAATAGAAAATAGTTCTCTTAACCTTCATAAAGTAATTTGCTATTAGATCCGGATCTCAGGTCAAAAGTCCTACAAATAGCTGGAAAATACAAGGAAAAAATGGCACTTTCTGTTTGCTCTGTTGTTATTCTGACTTTGCGCGTGTGCTATTAACTACTTTTGGACAGAGGGTAGCAGATTAGACACTGTAGGAGGAGAACATTAGTTCTTACAGAAAGACACAAAGAATGCTGTGATTGCAATCTTACAAATTTTATATATTACATAAAAACAAAATTAAGGATCTTTTCTGTGTTCTTGTAAAATAATCTTTTTGGTTTTTTAGATCTTACTAGAGGGTACTAAGTTACAGGAGAGAAGATGGGAGACCAGTTTACAGACAATGAAAGCACAGTGAGTTCATTCCAGTGTTTTTTCCTTTATACCCCTTTTAATGATATACCTGTTACAACAAGATGACCGAAATGGCAAAAGAACAATCAGAAATTTTCTGCAAATGACAATAGTAAAATGAAGCAATGGTTTCTTAGCAACAAACTGGAAAATATGCTAAATAATGTTTTTTGCTGCTGAGGTTTGTGTATGCTATGTTCCAAGCATTGTTCTGAAGTAGACTCAGATTTTTGTGTGTGGTTCTTTTAGATTAATATTCTTACAGGTTTGCCTTGACATGGAGTTTTTCTGAAGAACCACTGTTCATGGAGGTTCTTACTGGGAGGACAAATAGAATAAAAAATCTTGTTTTGTAAGGCTAAGGCATTAGATTGTATATTAAAGCTGCACTTTTTAAGGGTTTGGTGAACTGTAAAAAAAAAAACAAAAAACAAACCACTGCCAAAAAAACCCCCAAACCATTCCAGTCAGAGACTGCTCATTTGGAAATGGTGAGCGACAGTGCAATCCAGCTCTGGCCATGTCTCAGTGGTGGTGAACACACTGAATTGAACTTCTGCACAGTTTAGGTGCTGAGTCTTGAGCAGAACTGCGATTACGCAGTGCATAATCTATATAGTGTACATGATGAAAGCGTATTTATTTTTGTGGAACATTAACAGAAAAAAGGGGAAAAGAAGAAGGAAATGTTTAATTTAATTTTGACCTTTATGGAAACTATTCAGTACTCTAAATTTGGGGGGGGGGGGGGGGGGGGGAAGCCAAAAAACCCCCCAAAAGAAAGCATTACTTTCAAGTTGACACAAAATGTATTGCCTTCCCCCCCTCCCAACATAATCCAAAAACATTCTGCTGAATTCTTCCTCATTTTTTGGTTTGGCCATTGCATAAGAAATTTTGGGTTTTAATCTAGAGTGCACACATTTTGCCTGAAAGCTTTTCTTGGCATGTCCTCCTATATCCCCCAAACCAGTTCCTTCATATTCCATCTGATTCAGGCATTGCCATACATGCTGAGACTTCCTAAATTTTCAACTTCTCTGCAAATAATTTGATTTACAGGTTAATTCTTTGGGAACGTGTAACAGGTAAAGTAAGAATCACAAGCTTTTTAGAGCAATTTCCAGAAGGCAGACACCTAACTGCTGGGCAGCAAATGAGAACTGTACGTCTGTGCAACATGACATATCCCTTCACGCAAGAGTCCTTAGGTTGAGTCAGTGTACGTGAAGAATCCTGGTACAAAGTCCTCCCATCTATTTTGTGGGTTTTTGATCTTAGTCTGTATTGCATTTAGAGTTTATTGCTTTAGAAGGCACAAATAATGCTATTTCCCTTTTTCCCCTAGGTATGAGTGCCATTTTCGCAGGTGCTCTGCAGCTGTCTCCATCAATGAAGGATTATTTAAAATCAGCCCTGTTTTGGCTTCGCAAGCTTGCAAAGCTCCTGTGTTGAAATGGAGGTTCCAATTCACGCTGGATTTCACAAAAGCAGTGTGAAATAGCTTTTCATTCTATTACAATAGCTATGACAAGGTTAGAATGAAGCTGAAAGTAGAGCTTTATTTGGGAGAAGAGAGTAGTGGAAAAGGGAGGAGCTGAAAGCAACAGCAGTGGAAGGGAAGTCATCACAGATGAGAATGACAGGCCACTTGGGGAGAATATGCCTGCAGATTTACTATCGGAGGGGATGAATTTTTATAATGTGGTTTTGGAACAAAAGATGCAAGCTTTTTTTTTCTACCTGGCAAATATCTGGGTCAAAAGATGTGTTTATATTGAATCTGGGCAAGCTAATTCCTTCTGTGATCTTTATTCTGGTCCAGTATTCAATTTACAGAAAAAAATAATCTTACTTTTATTCTGCTTTTCACATTTCCAGGATATTTGTAGATCTCTTTGACATATCTACTGATTTTAAAATTAATGGGAGTCACTGCACAGTGTTTCCTGGACTGAGTTATAAGGACAGATTTTTAAAGGCATTAAGGGAGCTGTTTACATGTTTATAAAAACCCTTCTTCTTTAGTGGCTTACAAAATTTATGTAAAATGTAATCTGATAAATCAGCCTAATTGTATATCTAAACTCCACATTCTTCAGTATTTAAAACTGAGTTACGAAATACCTGATTTGAAAACTGCAATGAGTTCCTAACTCAAGGCACATGAAAGAAAATGTCTTTGGTCTCATAAGATCTTCAAGATTTGTGAGAAGTATTTGCAAGGTGAAATAACCACAAAATGGCTGTGAAAGAACTTGCAAAAGGATTTTCCTAACTAATTAAGATTGGGATTTCAGTATGTTTTCTTAATACTTACCATTGGCAGAAGCCCGCATGTCAGGATTCTGAATTTGAGAAGATAACATTTTATAAAACTTTTTTTTTTCCCCCCCTTGTGGAGCTATTTAGTTAACTACTCAAAGAGGACTTAGGTTCAGTTGTAATTATTGTATTTGCTGTCTGATGATGTTCCCTGGTTAAAAGGATAATGCAAAGGAGATGTTTCTCATTTTAATTCATCATCCTGCCTTGAAAACTCCAAATGGTTTTGGTTTTCTATTACATAACAGTTTAATTATTTATATGTACTTTGGATTAGATTTTTGCGCTAGTAATTGCATTGTACATTTGAAATTAACAGAGATGCTTTAATTTGTTACTGTTTTACTGGTTTAACTGAGCACAGGATTTGGCCTCACTAGTATACAGAGAAGTAACGCACAAAGGACCACATTTATTTTTTGCTAACTAAAAGCTGAGGTACTTACCAATCATAAAAGAAAAGTTAATTAAATTCTGGGAAATGTACTAGATAGTGTTATCTAATCCTTACAATTTCTGGAATAATTTTTATACTTTATCAACAAAACTTAGTGGGTCATGTGGGCATTTTACGGCAATAGTGAAACGTGGCATCCGCTCACATTAAGCCCTTGTACAATATTTACAGGGTTTTTTTAACTCCTGGTGTGAGGTGATTGCTTAGTTGTGTGCCATATAATCATTGCAAAGGCCACTGTCTTGAGGCCTGGAGAATTACTTAGCTCAGAAAATGCCAAGCACAGCTGTGTGATTCTTGTCCTGCCTGCATTTTGCATCACTAACCCACCCCAAAAGAGGCTGTCTCACTAAATTTTGAAAAAAGACAGCATTTTCCATGCTCATTTGTCCACCAGTCAGGGCAAAAAATGGCATACCTTTATTTTGAAATAAATACCCTTCCTTGTAGCCCCAATGGACTCCGTATTTGCGAGCCAGAATGATAAATCCTGCAGCATCCAAGGCGTAACTGCGTGTATCAGAGAGAATATCCATACTGAAATCTGCCCTGCTCTAAGTATGAGCGGTGCGTAACCGGAGTCAGGGAAGGGTCTGTAAAGGCGAAGAGCGACAAGTTACAAAGAGTGGACCTGATGCCTTTGGTGTAGATTCACAATGTGCTGCCAAGGATGTCGAAGGTTTTTCTTTGTGTTTGGTTTTTTTAGATTAAAAGCATTCATTGGGGAAGGAAGCCGCTTTGGACTTTTCGTGAAGATCAGCACGTTTATAGGTTTCTAGTGTGTACTTCTGCTTCGAAATGGCTGTGTTGGCGGGGCAGGGCGCTGCTGAGGTGGCCTCGGACAGCGGGGAAGGGACGCTACCCGAGCTGAGGGGACGGCGGCAGCGGACGAGGAGCGCCCCGCGGGAGGCCGCAGCTGTGGGAGGAGAGGCCCGCGGGCGGCCGCAGCTCTGGGAGAGGGGCCCGGCGGTGCGGGGGGGGCGGGCTCGGCTGGGCGGTGCGGGGCGGCGGGCCCGGCAGGAGCCCGGCGGGGCGGGCTGGGCTGGGCGGTGCGGGGCGGCGGGCCCGGCCCTGCGGCGGGCGGCAGCGCCCCGGGGGGCGCGGCCCCGCGCGCGCGGGTACCGGCCGCTGAGGGGGGGGGCGGCGGCGGCGCGCCCCGCGCGCTCGGAGGCTGCCGCGCGCGGGAGCCGTTTGGCCCCGCGCAGGCCGCTGCGGCGCCGCGTTGCCCCGGCGACCGGGCTCGGCCGTGCTGGGGCGGCCCCGCCGCGGGTGCCGGCGCCGTGCGGGCCGCGGGGCTGTCCCGGCCCGGGTGCCGCGGCGCTCGCCCCCGCGCTGCCGGGGAGGGCGCCTGGGGGGCTGCGCCGCGGGAGCGGGACGGGGGCGGGGAGCGTCACTGCACCGCAGCGACCGTCCCTCCTCCCGGGGCGGGAGAAGCACAGGCGGCACCCGGGCACGGTGGCGGGGGGGGCGCCGCTCCGCGCCCTGCCCCGCCGGTGAGGAGCGAGCCCCCGCAGCCCGGGCACAGCGCGGAGAGGCTCCGCCGCCCCCTCCCCGCGCCCGGAGGCAGCCCGGCCCCCGCGCCCCCCCGCCCCGCCGACGGGGGGCGGCCCGCGAAGAGGGGAAACTCGGCTCGAAACTCGCCCCCCCCGCCCCCGCCGAGGAACCGGCGGCCGCACCGGCCTCCCGGCGCCAGGGTCTGCGGGCGCCGGCCCCGCTCCGCGCCTGCCCGGGCCAAGCGGCGCGGCGGGGCCGGAGAAAGTTTCCCGGCGGGAGGCTCGGCGGGGGCGAGCGGCGGCGGGCGGCCGCTGCCGCAGTGTGTGCGCCCGGGCGAGGCTGGCGGCGGCGGCGGCGGCGGCGGCCTCCCGGCGGCTGGCGCCCTCGGAGGGGGTGTTGCGCGGCGTCGGTCCGGCCTCCTTCGGTGCGATGTGAGACGCGGGGAGAGCATCGGTTGCCACAGGCGTTAGTTGTTACATGCATCCAATAATCTTCTTCTCCAAAATGGATTTTAGTCAGAGCAATTTGTTTGGATACATAGAAGACCTGCAGGAACTAACTATTATAGAGAGGCCAGTACGCAGGAGCCTGAAGGTATATACTCCAAAACAGAACGATGCTTTAAAATCCATTTGAAATTGTGTCTGGTTTATTTATGCACAGCTAACGGAACAGGCAGTTTGTTTTTACAGCACCAGGATACTACAAATTGTTTATTCCGAAATGACTGAAGACAGTCTCGAATTCTGTATAGCAGGGACTTAATATTTTCAGTATAAGGATATTAAGCTGGAAAAAAAATGGACTAACTTAGGTCTCTAGATTAATTTATATGTGACTTGTTTATACTTTAAGGGATTAATAGCGGTAGTGTCTGATGTGGAACTGTACTTCTCTTACATCCCATGTTTTCCTGGTGAAAGATTTATTTGATTGAATTTGAAGTGTTGGCTAGAGATTTCAAGGATTACATGCAAGTTACCCATGAAACTATCTCTGGATGTGGGGAGGAAGGGGTTGTTTTAAGAAGATTAGAATTAGGAAATAGTAAGGCATCGTAAACTCATAATCTCTATTTCACGCTTGACAGACACCCGAAGAAATAGAAAGATTGACAGTTGATGAAGAACTCAGTGATATTGAAAGGGCTGTTTATCTACTCAGGTATTTCCTAAAATATTACTGTGAAACATTGCTGACCATCGTGCTTACATACAGCTTTTTTAGTGCTTTGCTCTTCACTCCTTTTATTTTCTGTCTTTCAGTAGTAGTGTTTTACTTTCTGCTACATTAAAAGGTATAGACAAGGTAAAAATACATGCTGTAATTTTTTTTTTTTTAATGCATAGAATAGAATGCCTGTGTACATGTATAAACACTTCTTTTCTGAGTTTCTAATACGGTCCTCACCAACGCTGAGTTGTACTTCATCTTCTGTTCCCCTGCAGTCGATTTTGCAAGATTCCCTGAGTGTTAACGTTAACAACACCAGTCATCCAGTGACTTCATATTCACTCTAAGGCATGAGCAGTTACCACAGACTGATAACAGAGCTGTTCAAGCATACTGTGTATGTCTTGTCTTTCAGAAGACAAGACTTGAGAGATTAGTTTTATTGTCCTTAGGAAATACTGTAGAAGATACTATATTAATACTTCACTGTGTTCTGGTTTTTCATTTTACCTACTTCTTCCTGTTCTTTATTTATTAGCAGCTACTTGAATAACTTAAATTTTGATAGTTTAAAATACAGATCTTTCAACTACTGTGTAAGTCATCTTTGCGAGTACAAATGTTCCGAAGGATTTTGATTTGAATATGCATTTTTAAACAATACCTAGTAATTGGAGAACCAGCTGCAGCTCCCTCTCAGTTTGCTTATTCTGCTATTTTAAGTGCTCTTCTAGTCTATGCCTGTCTTCAATGTTTAGAGTACATATTCTCAGTGCCTTAATTTTCTCTTTTTGGGGCATGTGGCATTATTTTTAGGTAACCATTTTTGTCCACTGATACTGCTTTTGATACTGAATTTTGTTTATGTTTTTTTAACACTGAACGTTGTTAAATAGTGGATTTTAAAACTTGCTTTGCTAATAGTTCCTGTAATCAAAGCAGTCTGTTGACTCTAGGGAAATTCAGAGGAAACAGTTTGCATGTGGTACATATCATTGCAAAGGATGCATATCAGTTTTGGTTTTTACCTCACAGCAATCAGCATAGTTGACTTTTTTTTTTTTTCTTTCCCTGTGTGGCAGCAAATTTCTTTGCTCTTTTCCCAATTAAAGATCATGTTTCAAGCAATATGTCTTTACTGGATCATTGCCTTGTTAAAGGGTAAAAGGTTCCACTTTGTATCTTTCACTAATTGCTTTTCAACCTGGCCTTGAACTTCTCCTGACATCTTCATCTGCTCTCTCTCTACTTGAGCAGCTGTTCTGGGGACATATTTTTTTCCTTGTGATGAAGTTTTCGGTTTTGCCTCTGCATTGTCCTCATTACTGAAAGGTAGCTTCATCTCCGCTTGATAAGCTTTTTGTAAGGCAATCACTTGCTGTGATTGTTGAGGTATGTTAATACAATAATCCAGTGGAAGCCTTTGCTGTTCAATAGTATATTACATTCCCTGTACTGAGTGCAGTATGAGCAAACAGAATCGAAAAGCTGCCTGTAACACAGGCAGTATGCTTTATATAATGTACAAAGGTATGTATTTTTGGCTTGTCTGGCATTTTTTAATCTATTATATTATAATACCCCTGCCTGTTCCTGTTTGACAGTAATGTCAGTCTGGTCTTTTCATGCCTCATTTTCTCACACAGATGCATTATTTGCTGCCCTTCAGGTTGTCCCTTATGTGGGATTATCCTTGATGTTACCCAAAAAGACACTGCCTTTTCTGAAAATCCCACTGTAAAAATTGCTTTGGTGAGATTGAAATGAATTGTTAATGATGTCTGTGTTGTGCTCCATTGGGAAAAGATGATGCTATCTCGAAATACATTAAAAAATATGCAAGAACAATAATAGAAAGCAAATGTCTTAGCTTAAATATCTACAGGTAGTATCAAGATACTTAATGTTGTATCACATTGTCTTTTATATTGTCACTTATTTATGTAACCCTAATCTGCAAGTTGGAGATTTTTAATTTACTGAGGAGGATATCTTTAGTGTTGCTTGTACAGTACGTGGAGCTGACTAATACTGAGTGAAACCTTTGTATGATACAGCAAAGCTAATGTTTAGTAATTATTTTCTGTGAAAGTCCAAAGAGTCCTCACGTTTTACTGGCTTTCATTCTGAACAAAAAAGCCCAGCCACTTTCTTCCCTCCAAAACCTGCCATCAACTTCTCCTCCCCACCCTTGAACTTGGATACTCCGGTCTGCTTATATGCAGAGATATATGTTTAGTAGATACTTGCTTTTTCTAGATCACTGCTTCTGAAGTCTTCTACTGTTGTCTGAAAACAGGTACATGGACATCCTAGTTGGAGAGAATAGTAAAGACTTTTACTGTCTAAGTTTTTTTTGTCCCTGAATAGTGTTTTTTGTTTGGTTTGGGTTTTTTTTTTTTTCTTTGTCATCCCACCCACTCTCCCCCCCCCCCCCCCCGTAACTGATTCTTGCTATACTGTGTATGTGAGGAGGTATTAATTTCCCAACTCTCATCAGTTTCATCAGTTCATTCTTCTTTTTTTCAGCTCTTGTATTATTTCTCATTTAGCAGTAATACTATGGAGTTTCTGGCATGCTTGTTTACTTCTTGATATTGTAAAGTTATTTGTTTCGCTCATCTATTATGTATTTGTATCCATCTAATGATTATTTTGTATTTCTGCAATGTCTTGTCTGTCTGTATCTAGCCATGATGTATTGTCATAGATTTTGTAAATTTCGGTTCGTTGTCTTCTCATAAGTATGACATAAATATATGTCTACAAATGTTCTTAGCATACAGTGAGTACATTAACACATTAATCCTGTTTGAAGCCTCACTTTCACGGGAATGTGGCTTCATTTTAATTGGTTTTCTGTTGTTACCTATCATAGTTTGGTTTTACATTCTAAAGTGCTAATTGTAATTTTGATAATCCTAACAAGTTTTTTTTTTTATATATATGTATTTAATTATTTTTAGGGGATGACTTTGCTTTCAGTCTCCCCTTTTCTGCCAGTACTTCAGGTAACTATATAATGAGGTAGATTGACAAGATGATCTAGCTAAAGCTGATCATTTTTGGTCAGATTAGTTTTCAGCTACATTAATTCCTTGATTTGTCTCATCATGTGGATGCAGAAACAGTTGTGCAAGCAAAAGGAAAGGACTCAGTAGCTCTCCTGGTGGCCAGAGTCACTTTAATATGACATAAGCATGGGTGAACTTCAGCTTTAGATCTTTGTTGCTCAGTTTTAATTAGGTAACATTCTGCAATTAGACTGAGCAAATTCTAATTCAATAAGAATGCAGCAGCAAATTGGACTGTCATTTGCTGTAATCTCAATTAACTGTGATTCTGGTTGAGGAACTGGGCTTCCTTAGACCGGGTTGTCAGGGATGTTTATGAACTTGCCATGGAAGTCAAAATCTTCTAAAGGGGGAGAGGCATCTGAGCGTCTAGGATCTGTGTTTTAGAGCTTCAGCCTGAGTGCTTGGGGATTTCTGGAGGGTCTAACTGGAATCACTGAAGACCTGTATTCTGACTGTATTTTGGATGTTGCTGGCCTAACAGAAGAACAAGGAGAACAAAATAGCTACGTGCATCTCAACCATGTCAGTGTCAAGATTGATGGTTTATCATAAAACTGCCAGCAGATTGAGACAAGCTGCCAGACTTTTCACTGAAGCTACCGAATAATTTGCATTCCACTTCAAGGCATCCTGACCTCTACCAGGACAGTGGCAATAAGCAGCTCGGGGACAGTAATTTTTATTCCTGCTATGAACTTTTGCCTGTAGTCTTAGTTTCCATGTTTGCTGATGTTTCATTGATCTTACTACTTATTTTTATTTGTCTTACTGTAGCTCACCCTTTTATGGCATACAGCCAATAGCAAAATATGTATTCTTTGCCTGATGTGAATCTGGTTTGGATACAAGGATGCTTACTGGCATGCACGCTGTAGCATGGTTTGTTTTCTGAGGACTTTTCTGATAGATTTCCCGAGGGGTTTTTACATTGTTGTGTGTACTGTATTATTTCGTATTCAGCTACTTTTTGTTTATTGTGCCTGCTTAGTGTTAAAGCTTCCAGGCCTTGACATTTCTGTCATACTCAAAATAACAGGGTAATAATGAGTTATCAAGGTGGAAGATTGAATTATTCACCCTTTTGGGTACATACTGTACTTTGGTTTTGGAGTGATCCTATCTCTCAGTTCAGGAAACAACACAATGCCCCTCCAAAACATTTAGCACAGTTTTTGAAGACACAATAGATTCTTTATCTAGATTGGAAAGAATTCAATGCCTATAAACTTAGCATGTCTTAAAAAAAAAAGTTGTACTTTATTGTAGCCATCTTTGATTAGCTAGAGTATTCTCAAATTCTAAACATCTTTTTACACGGTATATGTTGTTAATTGTGTCAAAACCATTACTCTTTAAAAGATTTTTTTTCTGGCAGTTTTTATTTTCCTTTTAGTTTTTAGTCTTCATCGTGTTAGTTTTGGAGATTTTTTTCTCTGTAGGTGCAGGCAACTCACCTTTGAATTTAAATGAAAGCTTTCATTTAAATGTACCTTTAGGAGCAGCTTTTCTAATATAAACCTTGTGTGAAATTTTTTTGTTACATAATCGTGAGAACTGGCTACTCTAGTCAGATTATACAGCTTCTGAATTTATCATCCTGATGCATACATAGTATACTGAAAGATCCAGCTGTCATGCTAAGCACCTTGGAAAATAATTCTTCCAACTGTGCTGGCAAGCTATAAATACTAACATAAAAAGTATTTCTTCTTTTTTTTTGACACCTCCCCCCCCCCCCCCCCCCCCCCCCCCCGCGGCATAATTTAATAGTGTCTTTTGTTTTGTAAATTACAACTTAAATTTTATAAAACTTTCATTCCTGATTCCCTTAGTTGGATGGACAGATTATTTGCTTGACCTTGACTCTGTTATGCAAATAAATTAACGTATATGAAATTGATTCTTTCACCTTCAAGTGAAAGGTGTACCTGTAATATTCTGAAATAATGCTAAGTCACATATTTTTATTAAAATTTAGATTTGTGCAAATACTTCTGTTGATCATATTTGCTGAGTTGAAACTGCAGCTGAGGAACCAGCTGAAAATATACAGAGCAGTGTTAATATAGTGCTCTGAGAAACCTCAAAAAAAAAATAAAGAGAGAAAAATCTTCATTTCTGTTTTCTTTCTCAGGCCACGGTCAGTGCAGGGAGATGGCAGTGCCAGTCCTCTCCCTATTCTAGCGTTTGTGCAGTGTTTGTCTTTGTGCGTGCACAGCACGTTGGGGAATTTATCTAAGTCAAACCGTGAAAATAATGGTTAGTTTTAAAACAGATCAACTGTGTGATCCAGGACTTCGTGCACCTGAAAAAAGCCCTGTGCCAGCACAAGAGGTGTGCAGCAGCAGCATGGGAACAGGGCTTGGGAGTGGGTCAAATGGCTTTGAGACTTAGTACTATGTTTGGCTGGCTTATGGTATTCATGAAGCTAAGGTTTCCTGGTGTATGGTTTCACAGTCAAATTAAGCTGAATGAAGCTCTTCCTGTATCAGAGAGAGTAGCTCTTCTCTCCTTTCCTTACATGACTGCATGTTCTGATACATTTGCACCATGCAGTTGCGGTCAGATTAAGGAGCTGATGCTAATTCTAACAAATTTTTCAGGTACTTGCTTCCAACAAAATGTGCAACTGCATGACTGCTTGTGCTACTATAAGCGGGAGCATGAGCAGAGAAGATGTCACAGCTGGTAGATTACTCTCCTCAATAGCAGAACAGACTTAGTTCAGGTTACGCTAATCTTGAATCTGTACTTTGAATCTGTGAAGTCAAATACTGGTTGAAATGATGAGAGTATGAAGTATCAGCTGCAGTGTATTTAATGAGCCCTTTGACATTAAATGGACTTCTGGAAGTCTACATGAGAGCTGCGATGAGTGAGATCAGTGGTAGCTCTTCCTTATGCATTGTCAAATTGTCCTCTGGAGATGTCAATTATATTTATGTTTCAGAGCATCTTTGTGCATGACCACCACATACGGAGAAACTAGGCAGCTGTGTGGATGCCTTTTTTAATAGTAAACACAGTTGAAAGAACTGTGGGTTTTCTTAACTTACAAAAATTGTTGTTACCCTGGGAAAACCTTAACATGCTCTCCTAGAAAAGATCTACATAGGAATACCCACCTAAATATTTGCAATGTTTCTTTCTTTCTACATGACAAATCCCATACAGGAATAGCATGTTGCCCAGCAGGAGGCCGAGTTTGTTTTGTTTTTGTTTAGATGAGCACTGGCATTTAACAAATAACTTTAACAGCTGCACAGTTCATTTTAAGATGGCACGTAATTAATGTGTAAGTATAATAATTCTCTTTTATATCACCTTCCTTAGAAAGCTCCAAGTGTTTATAACAACATTTTGTACTTGCAAGGAGCTTTTATCCTCATGCTTGCTCAATATTACTAATTTATGTTTGTATCCTTTGCCTCGTTTGGCAAGAGATAATAGTATTGCACTAGTTTGTCAGGACCTGGAGATGCATCCAATGGAAACTGCTTGAGGATGTAGATGGGAAAATGTAATGTTTTGTGTTAGAATATATCAAATGTACAGACTCCTCAAAGAGTAGGTCAAGCTGTCCGTTTATGGCAAGTCTGACAACACTTTCACACAATGGTGCCCTGTAATATAATGAATGTCATATGCTAGTGACGGAATCAAGTATCTAGCGGAATTTCTTGAAAACTCCTGGTGTTTTGAGGACTACTTTGCTGTAGGCACAGGGAGCCCTTCACATGTCATGATGTGATGCTTCCATGGCCCTGTACTCTGATTCTACTTAATTTGTTGCTGACAGAGAGAAGCAGCAGCAGTTAGTACTGGTCCAGCTACTCTTCCCTAAAAAGCAGTAGTAGACATTTCAGTTTTGTGAGTATCAGGATAGTAGCATGCACCATTACCTGCCCCAAAAATCTGACTACTCTGAGACTCTTCAGAATAATGATTCTTAGTGCTGACACACCACATATTTTTACATTTGGAGCTCTTTCAGATACTTCTCTGCATCTCCACAAAGCAAGGCAGATAACACTCCATTATGTATTGGCTCACATTGCTGTGCTTTGTAAACTTTATGTGAAGGGGGGTTGTTGTATTGAGGTGAAATTCTGATTATAATTTAAGGACTTCAGGAACTAGGACTTCAGGAACTAGGACTGCAGGCTTGGGCCTGTGGCTGTGCCTCAGCTGATATGCTATGACAGGAATAATTTGGAATGAGACAAGAAGTATCTTCACTGAGATTTAATATTAATCCTGTTCTCTGGGGTATACTTGTAGAACTGTTTTATTTTGTTATTTTTAGAGTTCACTTTAGCAATATTAATGTTTTTGTCTTTGTTCCACCAGCTGGTAGTCTAAATGCCAACACTGTGGTAAAGTTATACTGGATCTTTATTAAGCCTCAGAGCCCAAAGCTTTATGTCACATGAAAGAAACCAGGATTATTTCATCACTTAAACAGAAATTTTTACACCAGGAAAACAGAATGGGAATGTAGACAATTCTTGAGCAATTCAAGGTCTCCATTATTCATTGAGAAGTTCTGCTTTGGTAGGGGCGTCTTATTTAATCTTTCAGGGGCAGCTTTTTGTGTAAGAAAAGTTCTCTTTAGGTCTTGAAGACAAACTGAAAAGGAAATTGGAAGTGATTTCTGTAGTGAGGATTTCTGTTTAAATTATGCACAGTTATAGGACTCTGTGCCTGAAAAAGAAGGTTGCTTCAGATTCCAAAACTGATGCCAAAAGTGGCATCTCTAGCCAAAGGCAGAGTTATGCCCTCAGGGAAAGATTTTTAAAGATAGGCTAGTGATACAAAA